>NC_081429.1:24970889-27370889 GCF_949786415.1 Peromyscus eremicus | reverse complement strand
ATAGTGTGATAGGGAGAATCACACTTTGTCTGACTTTCTTCTAATAATTGTTGAACATTTGAACCTGTATCTGCAAGACAATCAGGCAGTATCTTTCTCATTTAGGGAACTCCAGGAATCTAAAGGGGCTCAAGTATTCTCTGCCCCGTGATCATACAGAGCATCCGATCTAGTCAGCATCTTACTTTTTCTTTTTTTACAAACATAAGGAGAATATTGGGCTTCCCTCAAACAGAAGTAAAACTTCCTTCAGCAAATATAAACACAGAAGTGCTGGGCTATAAGTCTCAAAATGATGAAAAAGCAAGGACTGAAGAGTAGAGTTCTACTTCTTACCACCAGTCTGGCAACCTGCTCCTGTAAACAATCTGACAGGTTAGGGTTGGTCACCGGAGAGTTGTGGGGGACTTTTGTGCCTCTTATCTAAGAGAAATTCTTCCTCCACCTCATGGAGCTAGCTATAACAGCTGTGAGTCTCATTCACATCCGTGCCCCAAGCTCCCCAGATGTGATAGACAGCAGGAAAAAGGCAGTGTACTCAGAAATAGGCATGCTTTGTCATTGTCTTAAGGCCAAGTCTTCGTCTCTACATCTCTGAGGGTTTGCAGGATGTAGCCATGAAATGAGACTAGCAAGACCAATCAGGAAACGTACTCTTATCATGTGTACATAGACCAGTAGCACAGTTAAGTCTGTGAATGATGTTTGTGAGACATGCAGATCTTAGGAACTCATAATTGGCATTTTGAGTGCATTTTTTGGGGGGTGTAGTATGTGTATACGTGTGTTTATACAGGTGTGTGTGTGTGTGTGTGTGTGTGTGTGTGTGTGTGTGTGTATGTGGTGTATGCCAAGGTCAGAAGAAAACTCCTACTGTCATGCGCTATCACTGTCTTCCTTATTCCTTTGATACAGGGTCTACCACTAAACATGAAACTGGTTGTTTCTGCTACACAAGCTGACCAGCAAGCTCCAAAGAGCTGCCTGTCTCGCTTCCCTACAATACAGAGTTTAGCCACAGACATCCATGCACAACTCTCCCATGTGTTCTCGGGACCTAAACTAATGTTCATATGTTAACACAGTGTGTTCTTATCAAATAAGCCACCTCCACAGCCCATGATATGCATTTAGAAAAACACAATTGGCATTGGATTTGCATATACACTAGACTTTAAGATGCACTCAAAGACTAAGGAGTGCTCAAGTATGGTTTAGGAAAATGGCACCTGGTAGAAAGAATCCAGCAAGAGAAGTGGCTGAATGTCAACAATAATTCAAAGGGTCAAGCTCACCGAGGCACTGTCCAGCAGCGGGGAATTCCTACAGTGTGTGAAAGCTCATGCGTTTTGAAATGGGAAAAGGGTGCATAAAAGAATCCAAAAGAACAGATTTTAGGCTAATGCCAGCAGTAGGTAGTCCAAGTGTTTGGTAGGAATATTGGGTTCTCAGGAAAGCTGGAGTTCAAGTAAAGGTTCCATTACTAAGCAGAACGTTAGGATGCTAATTAGAGGAAGTGACCTTTATGCGAAGCTGTCTATTTGAATATTTGAGCTTGAGAAGATTTTGAACTTGAGACTCCTGGAACTCAGAGTTTACGCAAACACCTGGAGCACATCTATGTTTTCATGACCTATTTGCAGCAACCCTTATTTCCACTGCTCATCAAAGAGTATCTTCAAGTCTCCTCCTGATGCTCTTTTTTTCTCTAATTAGGATTGTTTTTACTATCTTAAGCAGGGCTGTAGAGAGCTCCTATAAGGAGAGGAAATCAAGGAGTACAGAGAATGCTGGATCTACAAGAAGCTGTGCCATATGTGGTTGCTACTTGCTTACACAATTCTCTAATTACCAATATTGATTTCCCTATGAGAGACGAAGCATAAAATTGAGAGAACACTTTCCCAAAGGTTTTTAGAAACTCGGAGACCACCGATGAGATTCTTCCAAGACTTCTGTGGCCCTCTGGAAATATTCAAGGAGCTTTATAAAATTCTAGGACAAAGCTGGCAGATGGCTCAGTAGGTAAAAGTACTTACTACCAAAGCCGAGGACCTGGGACCCACATGTTGGGATGAGAGAACCAACTCATTCAAGAATCCTCTGACCTCCACACATGCACATGGTACCCCCTATACACACACAAATACATACATATAAACATATATAAAACTTAAAGTGATAAATATATTTTTAATGACAGAGCCAGCACCCCAATGACAGGGGAAGTATAAAGTACAACTGCGATTGATATTTGTGTCTCATAAGATCCTTGGACATGCTGAACTGAGTACTTGACTCCTACTGGAATTTGTCTTTAAAGAGCAAGCATTTAATGTTCTTTTAGCAGTCAGTCATATTTTACAAATATTTTTTATAATACTAACAACCTATTTAAGATGTTTTCACTGGAGCTTATAAGATTGAGAAGCAGTGTTTTGATTTATTCTTTTAAATTGGTGATATATAGAGAGAATAGTAAAATTAACATACTCATATCCAAGAAAAGAATTGTGTATGGCTCTAGAGGTTCCTGTTTATACTTCTAAAACACAAGGAAGATAAATGGTAGACAGAAAGATCTTATACTTGTGGAACTCATTATTTGAACAAGATGTTGACCTATGTTACAAAGATGATTTAATCTGGTGTTATTTAAGTTTAAAAATCTGGTACTCCAATTGCTTCCTGGTCTTTAGAAAAAGTACAGAATAAGAAAATAGAAAAAAATGTGATCATGGCATTAATAAAACTCTCAAGACTTTAAAGAGCTGAGACAGTCCTCCAAGTATTTTAAAATACGAAAAGATAGTTATTTTTGGTAAGAATTTTCCTATAATTGTGTGATAAACTACATGTTTCTAGTGTATGTTAAATGTAATGAAACAGGGTGCTGGAGAGATGGATCAGTAATTAGGTGCACTAGTTACTCTTCCAGAGAACCTGAGTTTAATTCCAGGTACCCACACAGCAGCTTACAGCCATCAATAACTCCATTTCTAGAGGACCCAACACCCCCTTCTGTCTTCTGTGGGCAACAGGCACACACAAAGATACACAGACATACAGAAGGGCAAAATATCCCAACAAAATATCCCCAGATAAATAATTTTTTTAAAACTTATGAATTAGGTACTTAGGAAATATTTATGTTATTAATTTAGTTAAAATTAGAGAAAAAGAATACACAATTAACTTTATATGGGACAGGACTTCTCAGACACTTTTAGATGCTAAACTATACTAAAGACAACAAGCAAAAGACAGAATATATGTGTCTTCTTCCATTTCTCCCTGTGGTATTGCTAGGGAACAGCTTATAAGACTGTTTTTTTCTAGAAACTATATGGCTTACTGCATAAAAAAATAAGGATTCCAGTAGGTAAGAGAGAAGAATACTGGTTGTATCACCTAAAGATAATCATTAAATCAAAATAATAGAATTAGGTAGATCTAGTGAAGGCAGGGAATTTAAAAGTGAATTTATATAGGAAATTATGTGAATTACATAAAACCTCAGAAAACTGCAAATTTTCTGTTATAATGTCTGATGCTCAAATAAAACTTCTCAGACGAACTTGTCCTAATGGTCAATGAGAAAAGTGCATAAGACTGTTATGTAATAGTGGAGTAAAACTTATCATCACTTGAATATTTACCTGTATATTAGTGGTAGACAAAAGAGGTATGGGTGCATGATGGATAGATAGATAGATAGATAGATAGATAGATAGATAGATAGATAGATAGATGGATAGATAGATGATAGACATGGAGATAATGATGATGATGAAGAAGATAGAGATAGATGATAAACAGACAGACAGACAGATGACAGATACCTAGACAAACAGATTAAATGTAGATGACAGATACATAGATAAGTAATTATTAGATATGAATATCCAAACAAGGCAAAATAAATTAAAACCCAGACAGTGATAAGTCCTTTCCTGAAAAAGAGACATAAAGCTGCCCTCATCAGATGTAATACTCCTACAACATAAAAATGAGCAACCAGTTATTCTATTTTTAATATTTGTTTTATTTTTGAATTATAATATAATTACATTATTTCTCCATTTCCTCTCCTACCTCCAAGCCATCCCATGTAGCCATTGCTTTCTTTCAAATTAATAGTCTCTTCTTCTTCTTCTTCATTGTTTTTACATGAATTTTTAATATGTTACAAAGCTACATGTGAACTTTAGTAATGTATTCTACAGAATCCTACCCATGAAACTCATGTGCACACATGCTCCAACTTTCATAGGCATTTATTTAAGGAGTAAGCCAAGACTAAAGACAGCTTAGAGTAGCTGAGGGAGTTTCCTATAAGCACATACCCAGGATTATATGGAGGGAGATACTGGCTTCTAAAGACTCAATGCTAGATGGGGTGGGAGCTATATAAATCTTTTTCATCTTGGCTTTCTGAGACTTTACTTTGAGTTGCAAGTGCCTGAATAAGAAAAATGACATACAAGTAGAAAGGACAAGATTCTCAAGGAATAAAAAGCATGAGACAGTACTGAAGAGCAAAAAGAATGTGCTAGAAATTTAGAAATATCACCCATGTACAAAACAGAGATAAATTTTGTGTGACTCAGAAGCAGACATGTGGCCTATAAATCATGAAGAGACCTCTGGAGTCTCAATGATGATCAGATCCAAATCCCTGCTGAGGGATATTGATTCCACCTAAAAATATCTAAGGCAGAAGTGAAATTAATGTGAATAATTCTGTGAGACTGACAGAGCTTACCAACAGTGAGTTACCTGCTCTACTGCACTGCTGGATTTGCAAGTAAAATCACGTTCTTTACAGAAGGCACATTCAGTTGATTCTCTCCTGTAGCTAATGTTTTCCTGCCTGGTCCACAGTCAGGACAAATCTCTGTTACCCGCCAGTCCCACAGCAGCTCAGACCTGACCAAGTAAACACAGAGACTTATATTGGTTACAAACTGTATGGCCGTGGCAGGCTTCTTGCTAACTGTTCTTACAGCTTAAATTAATCCATTTCCATTAATCTATACCTTGCCACATAGCTCGTGGCTTACCGGCATCTTCACATGCTGTTTGTCATCATGGTGGCTGGCAGTGTCTCTCTGACTCAGCCTTCCACTTCCCAGCTTTATTTTCCTCCTTGCCCCGCCTATACTTCCTGCCTAGCCAATGGCCAATCAGTGTTTTATTGATTAATCAGCAACACATTTGCCATACATCCCACAGCACTTCCCCCTTTTTTTTTTCAAAAAGGAAGGTTTTAACCTTAACAAAGTAAAATTACATATAATTTGAGAATTTGGACGTAGCTTCTCTTACTACTTCCTGCTGGAAGGGGGTGCTGTATCTTATGGGGAAACAAAGAAAATTTTAGAATTAAAATTAAAATTTGTGTTTACTTGGTCGGGTCTGAGCGCGGCTGTGGAACTGGCAGGTGAAAGAGATTTGTCATGACTGTGGGCCAGGCAAGAAAACTTTAGCAACAAATGGCGTCCAATGTGGTGGCAAGAGTTTCCACCTAAAAACTGAGAAAAAAGATTCTAAAATGGAGCTAAAAACAGTTCCTAATTGTCTCTCTCAAATGAGCGGCAGCTGCTGGTTTGAGCTACTGGCGGGTTCCTGGCCTGTGCAGGAATGAGGCCTCTGCAAGTGGCACATTAAGCTGCACGGTGGATTTAGACTTTGCAGGTACAAAACAAAAAAAGAGGTTTCTGGACTACATGCTGCTTGGATAAAAGCATAGACCCATGATAGCTCCCAGAGCTGGTGGTAAACGTAGCTATGTTGGGAAGCTGAGGTGGGCGGAGCCAGCACCCACAGCTGCTGCAGTTTAAAGCAATAGATTCACAATAAGACAGATTCAGATGTAATAGTTTACAGTGTGTGTAAAATATACGTAGGCTTGAAAGAGAGAGAAAAAGGAATATATACAGTTATATAAACAAATACATAGTTTAAAAAAAATAAAGTCTTTAAAGAGACAGTAAAGTTAATATAAAAAATAAGCCACGTGAAGATGAATATTACACAGAGAATCTGGATTTTGTTGTCTTTGGGATTTTTAACTGCAGAAAAACATTTGATCATAAAAGATGTTGAGTTAAACCAATATGTATATTTTAAAGATATCTTGACTTCAAAATTTGGATGTAAGGATATGTTATTTTGGAAAGGAGACTCTGCTTTTGTTCCCACAGAAAGCCAGAGGCTATGGATTTGTTCAAGATTAAGATACATCAGGTTTGACCAGCCAAGACCCCCTGAAAGGTCTCCGATGACACCATGGCCCAGATGATCCAACAACCAGAATGATTTCAAGGCAACTGGCTCAGACGATACAGCCTCATGGACTACTCCATGATCCTAAAATTTTCTTTATGTTCCCATAAGATACAGCACCCCCCTCCAGCAGGAAGTAGTAAGAGAAGCTACGCCCAAATTCCCAAATTACATGTAATTTTACTTTGTTAAGGTTAAAACCTTCTATTTTGAAAAAAAAAAGGGGGGGAAGTGCTGTGGGATGTTCTGTATGGCAAATGTGTTGCTGATTAGTCAATAAATAAAACACTGATTGGCCATTGGCTAGGCAGGAAGTGTAGGCGGGACAAGGAGGAGAATAAAGCTGGGAAGTGGAAGGCTGAGTCAGAGAGACACTGCCAGCCGCCACGATGAGAAAAAGCATGTGAAGATGCCAGTAAGCCACGAGCTATGTGGCAAGGTATAGATTAATGGAAATGGATTAATTTAAGCTGTAAGAACAGTTAGCAAGAAGCCTGCCACGGCCATACAGTTTGTAACCAATGTAAGTCTCTGTGTTTACTTGGTCGGGTTTGAGCAGCTGTGGGGCTGGCAGGTGAGAGAGATTTGTCCTGACTGTGGGCCAGGCAGGAAAACTCCATCTACACTCTCCTGCTTCTTTCATTTTTTTTACAACTTCTATAATACATTAGATACTTGTAAGACATAAAAAAGATATAAGGAAATAGCCTAGGGAGGAAAGAGTTAAGAGGCATGGAGGCACAGATTGTATAGATTTTGTACTGTGATGCAGGGATTATGTCTATGGTTAATCCATGGTGTAGAAAGGGCAGGTAGTACATGTGAACACATGAAGAATTTTAGCTGAAAAGTATAAGCAATAAACATAAGCAAACAGAAAAACCAGAAATATATATACACATGACTATAATAGTTGAGTGATTTCATAACATAGTGGACATAGCATAGCAAATAATTCATGAACATGAGGAATGGTTAGTAAACATTTTCCAAATGAATGAACAAGAGGAAAACAAGAAAAATGGTTTTAAAGCATAGAGCATGAAGATCTACAGACCAAAATAAAATATTCTAGCAAATCTTAAGTGAAATTACAGAAGGATAAGAGAAAAACAGTGAGAAAGAAGAAATACTTGAAAAGACATATCCAAGAATATTCAGAAATGACTAATGAAACCCAGTTTGGTAGGGGGAAAAGGCCAGATGTTATAATCTGAACACAAAATGTCAAACAGGATCATTTTTTTTTATGCTTCTTCCTCAGTGGCAATAGAACTTTTAGGAGGTAGGACCTTGTCTGATTGAAGTCAGGTACTAGGGGTGGGGTCTCTGAAGTTGCATCTGACCCTGGCTTTAGTCTAGCGCCCTCTGCTGCTTGATCTGCTATAACATGTGTAGGGAACTCGGCCATGTTTTCCATGGCATGATGAATTGAAATTCCTCAAGCCAGAATAAAAAAAAAAAAAATCAAAACTTTTAGCCCTGTGTCTAAAAGGTATTTTGTCATAGAAATTAAAAAGTAACTAGTACACTATATTTGGTAATTATTTTTAAGTCCTTTCAACAAATAGTGTTGCAATAGCTACACATTTGCACGCAAAATAATGGCACTGGACCCTCACCCAACACCATTTGCAAACACTAACTTAAAAGTTGGCTAGATATAAGACTAGAAAGTGCAAATCTCTAAAAATTAGACAAAGTCCTTAAAGAAAGCAATTTGGCAGAGTCCTTGGCTATGAAACCAAGGTATAAATGACAAAAGATAAAACAGACAAAGGCTTTCATGACCATTAAAATATTTCTATATCCAAAGACAAGTCAAAGTTAAAAGCAGCCTGTAGAGGTTGAAATATTTCAAAATAATGTGTCTGGTAAGGGATTAATGTCTATAATGTGTAGATATTTCATAAAACTCAATAAAATTTTGTACTCTACAGTGGGTAAAGGCCTGGAGTCAATATTTCTCCAAAAGAAGCTGTTCAAATGGCCAATAAACACACAAAAAGTATTTGAGCTCATTAATAATTACATAAATAAAATTCAAATCTTCCAGTGAGGAATATCTTAAGCATATTAGGATGGTTGCTATTTTAAAAATCAGAAAGTTAATAAAACAAGGAAAATGTCACTTTGCCCTTGTGCACTACCAACTATGATATAAAATGCTACAATAATTGTAAACAGGTGTCTTAGTTACTTTTCTATTGCTGTAAAGAGATACCATGACCAAGACAACTTACAGAAGAAAGAGTTCACATTTGTGATTTACAGTTCCAGAGAGTGAGACCATGATCATCAGGATGGGGAATTTGGCAGTGGGTAGGCAGGCATGGTGCTGGAGGAATAGCTGAGGGCTCATTTCTTAAGACACAACCATGAGGCAGAAAAGGGACATGGTGAATGGCTTGAGTTTTTTAAACCTTAAAGCCTACTTCCAGTGACACACCTCCTCTAACAAGACCACACCTCCCAATCATTCCCAACAGTTCCATCAACTGTTCAGACTTATGAGTTTATGGGATCCATTTTCATACAAACAACCACAGATAGTTTCTTTAAAATATATATAAAATAAAACCAGCAAACCAAAAATAGAATTACCATATGATCCAGCAATTCATCCTCTGGGTTTTATTCCAGAGAGCTGAATGCAGAGGCTCAAAGATATGTTTAATACACATTTTCACAGTTGAGTTATTCACAATAGTTAAAACAATTATGAAACCCACATACTCACTAAAGAATAAATGAGTGAGTGTGGTATGTACACACAATAGATTTTTTTGCAGCTTTAAAAAAAAAAAAGTCTGATATATGATGCACCATGGATGACAATTAAGGATACTTCACAAAAAGAAAACACCATATGAACTCTATGATCCCAATATATAAATCCATATATTACACCTGCCATATATGAAATTTAGAGTAGTCAAAATCACCAAGATAGAATGTAGAATGGTGGTTATTGTGGTTTGTTAGAGTGAGATATTCTAAATATCTGCTTAAGAATATTGGTTTTTTTCTAATAAAAATGAACACAACAAGCTTATATGTTGTAGGCTTAGCCCCAGCTCATGGCCAATTTAGAGCAAGTGAGAAAATTTAAGCGATGAGTCATACTTGGAGGAAGTATGTCATTGGGAATGTATATCCCCCAACTCTCATTTCTTGGCTTCTACAAAACGAGCACTTTTGCAGCAGCATGACCCTCTGTCACCATGGTGCTCTCCCTCTCCACTGCATGGGGAAATGCAGTGAGCTTATCAAGGACTGAATCTCTCAAACTGAAGGAGACTTAATCTTTCCATTGAGTGCTTGTCCCAGTGAAAGTGATGTCTGATTAACATAATGAACACAGAGTTTCAGGTTTCAAGATGAAAGGAGTTACAGACATGCATTATTATAATAGATGTACCACTTAAGATGTGTTTAATACCACTGCACTCTATACTGACAACAGTTCAAAGGGAAAATTCCACTATGTTTTTTTCACCATAATAAGAAAATAGAGTAAAAGACATTTTAAAACTATTCATATTTCTTTAAATAGTTCTTGACTATGCAAATCAATAATGATAACATACTATAGAGTTTGTAACATGAGGAGTAAAATATAGGATAAGATAATATGCAAAGGAAGTTGACAAACAGAAGTACACTGATGTGAACTTAACAACAGTGTTCAAGACCATAGAGGTGAATACAGAATAATCTCCATGGAAATGGTTAGAAAGAACACAAAAATAACAGCCAAAACTCAGTAGAGTTAATAGAAAGCTACAAAGAAGAAACAAAAACAAGGAATCAATTTTAGAGACATAAATATTTATATTAAATACTAGTAAACCAAATGCTTCAATTTAAAGGCATAAAATAAATACTAAATAGAAAGATACTAATAGAACAGCACTCTATACTGTAAAATATTTCTCTGTGAGAAATTTTTGTTATTTATATGTTCAAACTCATGTTTTAGATGAGAGGTCCAGACAAACCAAAAATTATGAGACAGAAAAGTGTATATATCCTACAAATATTACACATAAGAAATTGTATGACTGCCAGGCAGTTGGTGGCTCCTGCCTTTAATCCCAGCACTCAGGAGGCAGAGGCAGGCAGATCTCTGTAAGTTCAAGGCCAGCCCCGTCTACAAAGTGGGTCCCAGGACAGCCAAGGCTGTTACACAGAGAAACTCTGTCTTGAAAAATAAAAAAAAGAAATTAATTGATAGGACTAACTGAAAAATATAACTATACCATCCCTGTATATATACTCAAAATAAGCTAAATCAGAGATACACCCATGTTTGTCATAGAAATATTCATACTAGCAAAGCATGATACCAACCTAGATGTTCCTCAAAGATGAGTGGAATAAAAATGTGAGATATATATATATATATATATATATATATATATATATATATATATATATATATATCAATCATATACTTTTGGTTATATAAAACTAATTGTGTCATTTGTAGAAAAGTGATAGAACCAGAGATCATATTAAATGAAATTATGTAGACTCACAAATATTGCATATTTTCTCTTGACATTTTGGTCGTGAGCTTAGCCTTTAATGCCTAAGTTCTCTCTCCAGTCCATGTTTTCTCTAATATGCAAAACCCAATCAAAATCAGTGAAATGTGGGTTCAGTGAGAGACCTTTTATCAAAAAAAAGATAGAGAATAAATGATAAATTTTCCAAACACGATCTGTGCCTTCTGCAGATATGCACATATACATGTACATATACATTCACAAAAAAATACACACAAAGGTTAATCAGATGTGAATATGAGCAAAGTATATAATGTACAGGCATGAAAATGTACATTAATATATACACTATTTTAAAAGGAGTTAGAAAAGTATGTGGCATGAAAGAAGAAAAAACACTGTTCCTCTGAAGTAGCACAAGGAAGAAACAGAAATTTACATTGCTAGATGAGGGCCAAAACAGTAATTCCAGGTCACATCAGAAATAAACAGGAATATTTATAATGGTAAGAGGATAGAGTCAGCAAAAAAGATGTGAATGACAACAGTCTTAAAACACATAAAACAAAAAATGATAAAACTAAAACCACATAGACACGAGAGATGTTCTCACAATACTCAGTAATTGCTAGAACAATTGAATGTTTGTTGACAAATGCAAAATTCATAAGTAAACAAAACTGCAATTCTCCTGCCAATATGACCTAATTTTTATATAAATTGTGTCAAACCCAACTAGTGCTCAGCATGCAATCTTTTTTAATAAAATATTCAGCAAGTTAAATTAAATGCAAGCCTTAAGACAAGTCTCAATAATATTAAAAATAATTCTAGAGGTTATACGATTCCAATTTTATTTTTATTGCTTAAATATTTATGTTGAATTTACTTAAACAAAAATTAAGTTTTGAATCTAGTTATGTGTAAGCATGCAAAATAAATAATATGTAAGAATTATAAACAGTAGCTACCACTAGAATTTTAGATAATGATTACAATGACATCTAGATATGCATAAATGTTGAGAGTGAACATTTTTTAAAAGGATTGTTTCTTTTATATAGCATTTTTTATAATGAGGAATTCACAAGTTGATTTACAAAACAAATTTTTTGAGACCTAATCATAAAACTTTTCAGTGGACAGTTACACAAAAAGTATCTCATAAGATGCAATGTACACATTTTCAAATACAGTATATTTAAAAAATCTACAAATTTTACTGGTCATAAAGTTGGAAAAAAATCATTAAAAGCTCAATCTGTTGACCTAGTTATCTGTGTGTGTTTGTGTTTCTATATATATTTGTCTCTCTGTGTGTCTATGTGTGTTTGTCTCTCCTACATGTGTATGCATCTGTGAATGTGTGTGCTTGTTTATATGTGTGTGCCTGTGAATGAATGTGCCTGTGTGTACTTCTGTTCCTACCAACTGAATTTATTTGAATATAAGATTATACTAATTGTCTGTCTACCTCTGAAGGCATTCCTACCCAAGGATAAGATTAAAATGTAAGCCATAGAGATGTGCATAAAATCATTTAGGTTATAAAATATGAAATAAGTATCAATTATATAAATACAATGAGACCAAAATAAAAGCAGTACCAAAGGAGGGGAGTTGAACATTTATACAATTTGCATTTTATGTTCTGGCAAAAAATGGTTTTAGAGAATCATTAATAAAAAATGACAATGGAAAAAACCATAATTATAATTTTTTATTTTTTCTATATATCTATAAATTTAGATGTTTCATAAATATCCCTGCCTGCTCAACTGAACATTGGTAAGATACAGATATTTTCAGCATGTTGAAGTTTAATAAGAGAACATCATTAACAGTCATTTAAATCATCTTCTATTTCTATAGTGAATGTTATATACTTAAAACACTAACGTTTTTCTTACTAAACAAGTGAATCACACAATTTTGAAAGCCTATCCTGCTCAAACACTGCTCAACATTTTTAAAAATTAACATATTTTGTTTTACCATCATTTTTAGTCTTTTTAAATAAATTATCTATGTGATTTTGAGATCCACTTAAGAAAACAAATCCCACAATCATGAAACAACAAGAAAACTGATAGTAAATGATTAGTTGTAGGATGAAATTTTTAGGATGAAATTCTGAGTGATCAAATTACAACAGGAAATGGTGTGGTTGAGTTGTGTCTGTTGTAGTCACTTCAAAATGAGTTTTTGCTGTCAGAAACAACTGTGCTATTTAACAATAATGGTAGAGCAGTCTCTAGAATGGACAATCAATAACTCTGGGAGACCAGAGTGCCACTGGACCACTGGCAGTGAGGATTTGTCCAGCTGCCTCCTGGTCCTGGCTGGAAGACATACTTCAACAGAAGGGTGAAAGGATGAACCAATCCTTGCCGGGCTTACAAACTCCCGAGCACTGTGCTCAGAAGGCAGTTGTAAAGACACTGACTTAAAGAAAAAAAAAAAGAGAGAGGCTAGAAAGATGATAATTAATATTTTTGTTCCGTGATTCTCTTTCTATCATTTCATCTTTAAAATTCTGTTAAAAGGATGTAGTGAGTCTTTGCAGTTTTTCTATTTTCCTTTAGTTCAATATAATCCCTGAGTTTGCTCAGTTAACTGGTTTCAGACGTCATTCATTACTGAATCAGTCATCAAGTCCAGTCATTGTGTTTCCTTCTTAATGTCTCTCAAACCCACAGGCTATTTTACTACTTCTACTCCCTAGATTCACTGAACTCCAAACAACTAATGCCACATTCTTCTGTTTTATTTCTAGCCTTTGTGTAGCATCAATTAATTTATCTTAGATAGCAAAAATCACTCTTACTATTTCCTTCTCAGTAACTTCCACACAGTTCTCTCATTTATGGGTTTAAAATCAGTGATATATGCACTGATATATTTACATTTACCTAATGTATAAAACCCCAACATATATTATATTGTTCTTTCTTGCTGCTGTTTGTCTTAGTTAGGGATCCTATTACTGTGAAGAGACACCATGACTACAGCAACTCTCATAAAGGAAAACATTTAATTGTGGTGGATTACAGTACAGAGGTTCAGTCCATTATCATCATGGTGGGAAAATGGTAGCATGCAGGCAGACATGGTGCTGAAGAAGAGCTGAGAATTCTACATCTTGATCCAGAGAAAACAGGAAGATAACTGAGACACCAGGCATGGCTTGGCATATATGAGATCTCAAAGCCTGCCTAAACAGTGTCACACTTCCTCCAACAAGGCCATACCTACTCCAACAAGCCACACCTCTTAATAGTGCCACTCCCTAGGAGCTTATGGGAACAATTACATTCAAACTACCACACTGTTGGACATTGTAAATTCTTATTAAAGTTTCAATCATAATTTCATAATTTTTATAGAATGAATTTAATCCAGCCCTTAAGTTTTAGCTTATATTTCATATCTTCTATGAGATATTCCCTGACTCCAGTAATCCAAAGTAATTGACATTAATTATCTTTATGCTGCAAAGGGTATTGTGGCCTCATATGTTCACAGGGTACTTATCTCAGTTCTTTAAATATATGAAGAATGTCCTAAGAGCAGATTTTTTTGAACCTTCTATTTAATAATAGAAGGAAATATCTTGAGAAGAACAGGTAACTGTGTGATGTTATCACTTTTATTCCTTCTTCATTGGCTTTCTTGACCATAAATCTTTTAATTTGTGCAGTAGCCAGAGAAATTCTCAAAAGAAAAGAGTGAAGGCAATGTCATCCTTCTTAGCCTCAGAGAGGCAGCGACAGCATCTTTGATGATGAGGAATTTAAAGCAAAGCGTGCTCATCATTAACTGCCTTGACATTATATACTCATTGTAAATGTGACTATTGTTCTTTCTAAGTTTCTTTTTTCACTTTATTATCACTTATTAACTGTACAACATAGCTGCTTTATGACTTTTCATACATGTATATAATATGCTTTGGTCATCTTTAACCCCTTATTAGCATATCCTGCTCCCCCAACACTATTCCCTTTTCTCTACCTCCCAGCCCTCCTTCTGCTTTCATTTATTATCTCTATCATTCCTTTCTTTTTATTATCATCGATACATGTATACATATATATAAATGCAACTTGCTGAGAACATTTAGTGATGTCCATATATGTTTTTAGGGATGACCACTGGCTTTAGATATGCAATTAGAGATCTCATTCCTGGGGAAGACTGATTCTCCCTCTCAGAAGTCATTAACTTCTAAAGAGATACTGAGAAGAAGCCAGGAAACCCTTACCTGGTGGGGATGACAAGAGCTTATTGGAAAATCAGAACAATCAAGTTGGACTTGGTGGCAAAGCCTGTAATCTCAGCATTTGTGAGGCTGAGACAGGAGGATAGAGTCTTTGAGACCAGTGTACACTACTTATCCAGATCAATGAGAAACAAATTAAGGATCTTAGGTGAACCAGTCTGGAAATCTAATCCTGGGAGTATTTGGAAATTGGCAACTGTGGAACTTAAATGCTGAGGAAAGTAGTGAAATCCACCTATCTAATGTCAGATGGTGCAGTTGGATGCTGAGATGTGAAGTATTCCATCCTTTGTCTGAGCTTTGTAATGCAAACTAGGCATTTGTTAATATTAATGAATATCATTGGCATACTTAATACATATAACATTAAATGTTAGTAAAATTTACTGAAGTTTGTCATGCCAAGTGTTTGACATAATGTTTTCTTATTTGTGCAGCTGAAATCAAACCATGAAAGTGCTTTCTGTTGGCAGTACAGTATTTTCTCCCTTGCTGATTGCTCGATAGTCATAACAAAATGATGATAAACTTGGTGTGTTGTCTGTATATAACTGTCCTATTTGACCCTGTGACTGGTTAAAGGCATTGTGCATTATTCTTCCTTCCCAAAACATAGCTATTCCTGTACAACAACTATAGAAAACAGATCGAGGAAGAAAATGCACTCTTCTACTTTAATCATCAAATTCTTAATACTGCCTCAGATTCACAGAAGGGTGGCGGGTGATAAAGAAGTATATAATTGAAGGAAAAGGAACTAAGGCACAAGGGGATAGAAACACGTAGGGAATCTCCTGGTATGTTTCAAAAAAAAAAAAAAAAAAGAAGCATCTGGGTCTTGATGGCAAAAATCCTAGTAGAATCTATGGGTAAAATATGGCAACAAGCACTTTCAATATGTCAAAAAATATGGTCATTCCCCAAGCTGTATGCCTCAAAGTGCTTGAGGATATTTAACAGTAAGATATTACCATCTGAAAGACAGGCTGATGAGTCACCAGTAATAGTTCTGTTTCAAATGCTGCCTTTTATTTAGAATTTAAGAAATATAACATGGAAAATGCTATGTCTCTGTTTTCGAAATTTGTTAGAATATTTTTAGAATGACTTCAGTATTTCTTTTTCAGCAAAGGTTGGGGGAGCTTTATACTGTCTGATGCTATGGATTACATATCTTGGCACTGTTCTGGAAATGGTGGTAAAAGTAAACACCAGAACTGATGGCTGTGACAAAAATGTGCAGCAGAAATAACACCATTCAGTCACTAAGCAACAGATTACAAATGGAGACTTAATACCTAACACTGGTATTCTCCACTGGGTTCTAACTTTATTCCTTGGCAGTAAGGAGTGTAATATTTTGATTTATCCAAATGAAAGATTAATAAGTACAAAAAAATGTACAAGTAAACCAAAATAGCAAATTCAATATTTAATTTTGAAAGGTCTTAGATTTTACATTTGAATGGCTCCTTTTTGGAGTACCACACCTGACCAGACACAAGGAATCCCCATTAAAGAGGTGCAAATTATTTTGCAAAGCTGGCCCCAATGTCCTTTTTGACCCATTCGTTGAAGAGGGCCACCTGCCAAGTGAACAAATAGGACACTCTTGATTTATTTTCTTACTCTGGTTCAAACATTATCAGCCTGAAAGAAAACACAACTTTTAAACCAACGGAAAAATAACTTCTAACTTTGAACCTTTCCTGCTCTAGTCAAAATAAGATGGCAATGAAACCAGAAACATATAATCATTTAAGCAGAGAATGTGATTGTGTTGTTATTAAATTTTAGTTAACAGTTTAGTTAACAGAAGACCTACAGACACTTTTTTGTTCAATTTCCCCATTTGAAAAATTAAAAATCTAATCTGATTTTGAAAACATGAACTCTTCCATTCCACTATCAAAACCTTTAAAGATAGATGCTCCCAAAAATGCAACCATGCATTTGCCATCACACTATCTGCTGTATGGATGGTACTTAACTGATCCCATAAAGGTCCCTGTTTGTGCCTGAGTATTAGACTTGATGATCACTTGGAGGACCCAGATTATTTTGTGACTGTTTAACTATTTTAACACAACATTATAAACTGACTTAATATAGACTAACACAAGCTGGTATGTGCTGGATACATCATCTGGTAACACAGAAAGTCAACAATATTGAGAAAGGAATGTCACTTTGACCTTCCAATTCATTAGAAATGTAAAGTACTTCCCTACCTCAGTAGAATAAAACAAAATAGAGTTAGAAAAAAAAGGAGGCTATTTTCTTTGTTAAAATTTGTATTTTATTGCTTCATTCAATTTATTTAATGTCTCTGCATTGATACCAACTACTGAAATTAAAGCAAATGACAGAATCTATGAGTTAGAGCCACGCCAGTGAAGATTCTCCAAGGCAAATGTAGAGATGGATATTTAAACAAGTACAACAGAGCAAACCAAACAGATGACAATTATTTTTTAAATACAGTAGAAACAAAAGAAATAAACAATGAGATACTAGGAAATGCAGGAAAACCTCATTGTGCAAAAAGCAATTTAATTTATAGAATCAGAAAAGTCAGGACCAAGAAGATACAATTAATAGAGGAGAGTAGATTCTAGCATAGGAACAGTATGATGCTGAGCATCAAGGTTACTTTACTTTAATTGTTCTAAAGAAGGCAAATGAACTGGGGTGTACATTAAAGAAATAAGAAGCAAATGTTCAGGCAGAAAAGTCAAGGTGAGATGGGAAACCACAGTGAGGTTCTTTCAAGATATTGCTCTAAGAAGCACTTATGAACAGAAAGAGGGTGAGGCAGTTGAAAAACTTCATACAAACAAAACAAGGATCACCCCCAATAAAATGAGTTAGTGCAGAAACTTCACTCTGACTTGATGCTTCAAGCTTGGCGAATCACAAAGCCTCTAAAATACTAAAGGATAGTCATAGAACTTAAAAATATCAAACAGTAGACAAGACCACAGGAATATCAAGAAAAATACACCTGCCAAGCATGTATTTTCTAAGCATTCATAATTTCAGTGTTGCTATTTCTAGTGGGTCCTAGATCCCTTTATCTCCACTAGACATTTAAAGTGCTTTTCAATTTTTGCTGAGGCTCTAGTGATTCAATCACAAACATCCTAATTCTTGAGAATTTAGAGCCTTCACTCTTGTCTTCTTCTGGAGTCAGTTAACTGTGCTTTCCTGACCTCCTGGGTCTCACATCAACCAGGCAGAGGCTGGGGGCAAATTTCACTGCAGAGCTCCTAATGTGGCTTCAGGCAGGCAGTGAGAGTTCAATAAATATTGATTGATGGTAATAGAGACAGCATCACTCGTCTTAGATATGTTGTCACCATTCTCACAGGAAGCCACTGAGAGTCTGCTCTGTGCAGGACAGTTTCCATGGCAGCAGAAATTAAATACCAGAAAACTTGAAGCTATACAAAAGTCACAGGCAACAGCACACTAAACCTTGCATCATTCATGACTCTTTGTATTGCCTCAGTATAAAGAACAGGCTGAGATTTCCTAATATGTCTGCACTGTGAATAGAATAACTGTATGAGGGCTATGCCATGCCTTTAATGGGATTGCATTATTTCAAAGCTAAAGCATGGATTCTCAGTATGAAAGGTAGTGAAGCACATAGGATCTTCTCAGGCCATAGCTTCAGTCCATGGACACAAAAACGTTATTGGATTTTCCATAATATTGTAGAGAACATGTCCGGCCCCTCTAAGTACATTTTTAAAATATCTAGTCTATACTAGCAGCATTTGGTATATTCAATAATCTGCGTTACTGGTGGTTGAGATACCATCCTCTAAAAGGAAGCTCTGTGTTGCTGAATTCTCCTTTACCTACTAGATATGGTTTAAATTATGACTAGCTAAATAATACTCTCATTTCTACAGCAGTGATTTCTATTTGCTTTAGAAAAGGCAGGCTCTCTCTCTCTCTCTTTCTCTGTTTCTCATCTTTGTGTGTGTGTGTGTGTGTGTGTGTGTGTGTGTGTGTGTGTGTCAGTCATTCATACTTATTCATACTCTCTATAGAAATAATACTTGCCACTGACAACAGCTGTACAGAAAAATACAGAAATCCATGTGATCCATATAAAGTTCCCCAGATGGAAAACATACATAAAAATAAAACAGTGTACTGTAGAACAGTATTCTTTTTTCAATCATTATATTTATTAAAGCATAACCTTAAAACAATTGTAAAGAGAAAAAAGTGCTAGAATTAGTGACCCATCAACTGCTCAGCAATTACTGTGTTGAATATGTTTCTATGTTGTCACACTTAATAGCAAAACTCAATTGGGTTTTATTCCTATTCACATTTCACATATGATAAACAAGTGGCATTGAGTGACTTACCTAGAAGTATTTTGAAAGGTATCATGGAAATATGGAAATTTGAACCCCTTTCCTGTCAACGATACATGAAGTACATATCACAGACGATAACACCCATCATTCACTGAGAGTTTATCAAGGGCCAAGCCTCTGGTAAATCAACTGAGTTTTATCCTTACATAATGCTATGAATAGATATTTGTATTATATTGTAGAAACTAAAAATGAAGCTTAGGGAATAAATAACAACCAGTTCCATATAATATATTGACTGGAACCAAGACTGAAAGCCATGTGTGAAATCCATGCTGTAAGGGCCTCCCATGGCATATTTCTCCTTCTGTATTACATTTTTTCCTGTGTTTCCTTCATGGGGACTTGTTAGATTATTACCTTTGACCCTGTGCTCATAGACAAACCAAATACAACTACCTGATAAAGTCTTTGAAAACTCAACAGGGTTTCAGTGTCATTGTAAGGCTTTGTCAAACCTGTCTGATAAAGACTCTCATGAACAATTATTTAACTAAAAAATTAGGATTGACAACCATGCCAATTAGACAAGGCCATGAAAAAGCTTGGAATACTTCTTTCCAAGCAAGGAATACACTGGGTTCTTTTAGGACTTGGGAGAGGGAAAGAAAAGGAGGAAGTGAGAAATTTAGAAAGATTAATCAGAGTAAAACTGTTGGCTACATATTAGTTCAGGATTATGTTTCTTTGTAAAGAGGCAGGTAAAATAAATATGGAATACAATATCTAGAAATTCATTATCTGAGACTCTACAAACTGGCTTCTGTATATGAAAGATTCAGATCACCCAAGCAACAATAGGTTCCCCATTATTTTTGAAATGGCATAGAATAGAGAAGTTCCTGAAGAGCCTGTGGCTGTACATTTCTTGATTTTCAGGGCAGAGCTTTCATTTTCTCAAACCTAGTTTAAATGGTACATGCTTATCAAGACTTACATAAGAGAGTCTCTTCTTCAGATTGTATCTTTTGCCTGCACATTCCTGGTTCAACACCCTCCATGTGCTCTCAATCTCTGAAATTCTTTGACTAACATAATACAATTTTGGAGATATGGTTTGCAAAACAGGTATAGAGAGCTCACTACTAAGTGATATCATCCACTGAGGATGGTGGGAAGAATGTCAGGGTCTGGCTGAAATGATCCGAGTGTCTAGAGAGGACTGTGAGGTATACTGAGAATGAGTAAGTGAAAAGAGAGAAAATGCCAACCTTTCCTCTTCTATCTGGGGTTCAATGAGAAGAGAGAAAGTGACCCTTCACTGGAAAATTATTTAAGGGTTGTCTGGGTATCAAGACAATGTTAGAATCATGTAGAAGAGAGGCAGAGAATATTGAAAAAGAGTGTAAAATATCCCTGCTCTCTTCAAAAGTCTGATGGGAAAGAGGCAGAAATCTTCAATTACTGACTTTACTTACAATGAGAATTTGTTCCACGGATTATCTTTTATTTGCACAGATATTTAAGGTTGACATTAGATCATACAATCAAACAAACTGAATGTGTTTAAGAGAAAAGAATGCTGAGTTACTGAAGGTGAATAACTGGCAAAGCTTGTAGGCTTCACCGTTGCCCATGTAACTACCAAAAACCGTTATGTTCTGGGTGTCGCATATGCTATAGAGTATCCCGGAATGCCTTGCTATACAAGCCCCTTATGTTCTATAAAAGACACCCAGTTTTATGTGGGCACTCAACTGTGCAAATACATTTCCCACCTTTATAGAATCTAGATGTATATGTGAGACTGATTTATGACCAATGGGATGTGGTGGAAGTGGAGTACTACAAAGTTCTGGAAAATCCCCTTGATTGTCTGTCATTGAACTCTTCCACATTTTGCCTGTGATGGCTCAGACTGGGGCAAAATTATGAAGTATGAGATGATAGACAAGTGCTGTGGAAGACAGAGGGGCAATGCAGGAGGATGGGAGTTCCTCAGGATTTTGAAAAGCTCTAATTTTGCCCATCCAGACTTTAATGGCCAACCCCAGAGGTCTTCTTTTCAAAAAGGAGATACAGGTATGTTGTTTGATTCATTTTCATGTGAGGCTTTTTTGTGACTCATAGCCATCCATAAACCTAGATGGCACACTGGTCCTCTGTACTAAAATCAACAGGACTTGGTACTGTCTTCCTATATAGTATCTCCCAGTATTATGGAGTTATTATAAAATTGTGCACTGGTTATAGATGGGGGCTGAGAATTTACATTATGTGACATTTAGTGCTGGAGAAATTGTGTAGCACGAATCTTAAAAGGTCTTATTAATAAAATCAAACCAGGAGCCAGGTATTGGGGTTAAAGCTGGAAGATCAGAAAACAGAACAAGCCACAGCCACCTCACCTTGCCAATTCCTCAACTGATTCTGTTTCCTCAGACTGGAAGCCTCTGAGTCCTCATCTAAATGGATCTCAGCTGAACTGCTGCTAAAAACCTAAAAACTTAACCAGGCCCTAGTTCCTGGTTTTTACACCTTAAATACCTTTCTGCTTCCTGGGATTAAAGGCATGTGTTACCATACCTGGCTGTTTCCAGTGTAGCTTTGAACTCACAGAGATCCAAACCTATCTCTGCCTTCAGATTGCTAGGATTAAAGGTGTGTGTGCCACATTTTCTGGCCTCTATATCTAGTGGCTGTTCTGTTCTTTGACCCCAGATAAGTTTATTATAGTACACAATATATTGGGGAACACAATATCACCACAAAATTACTCAGCAGTTAAGAACACTGGCTATTCTTTCTGATGCCTAGGTTTGATTTCCAGCACCCACATGGTGGTTCACAACAGTCTGTAACTCTACTTACAAGAGATTCACTGCCTTCTTCTGCCTCCATGGGCACCAGACATGCATGGAGGCAAAATGCCTAAACACATAAAAATATTAATAAATGTGTAACAGTCTTTGACCATACATGACACTAGCCAATCTCAGGAACATAGTGAGAATTTTTCTCAAAACAACCATCATTAACAACAAGCAAGACATTGTAAATGAAACAAAGACTGAGAACAATTTTCATCAGGCTAATTTTGAAGAAAGTTGAGACAATGAAGAATGGTGGTCAAGAGGATAGATACTTCAGACTAACCAGATTCAAATCCTTTCTGTACCACTTGCTGCATAAATTTGGCCAACTTACTTCAGTTATTAACCTCACAGTTATACGATGGACATGATTACAACATTTTTCTTGCTAAGATTGTCATGGGAAGCAAAGGAGTTAACATCAATGCAAGAGCCATGCCTGGCAGCTAGTAAGTGCTATTAACTGACCTAAATGAACATCATAACCAGTGAAAATTAATTGAAATGTCTCAGTTAAACAAAGAACTAAGTTTAAAGCTTTACAAGAGAATTCACTCTCTAACCAAGAGCACAAAGTTAAGAGGAGACCACCCTTGGTGTCACTCCATCCATATAGTTACACATGAGTCCTTCACACGGATCATTTTAGATGTGGAGTCAGATTGCCACAATGAAACCTTGGGGTTTTCAAATGTCACTGCAACTGTCAGTATAACAAAAGTCTCTATAACCAATTGAAAAAAGCAATAGCCTGAAGTAGCTCTGCATCAAACTATTAGCATACTGATGCTCTCTCCAGTTCAACAGTGAATAGCATTAAATAATTTTATGTAATTTTCCAGAATAGTTTATCAACCCGTAATTGGGCCAAAAAATAAAACTACAAATAATTGAATATTTTAAAATACTAAGGGTGGAACCCAGGACTTTGTATAAGCGAGGCAATTGTCCCACTTGCTGAGCTTGCTAAATCTTCAGCTTCAAGAAACATTTCTAATAGTCTTTGTGGATTCTTTTCAGTTCAGTGAAGGAACATAAACATTGCAATTTTCTGAGAACTTCCAGATAAGTTTATAGATATGGAAGATTTTTTAACATTTCTCTTAATATTTTTAAATAAGCCAAACAGGGACATGAGGGCACATTTTCAGTAAGCCACAGAAAGTTAGACTTTGTGAGCCAGAGTCCTGGCAAAGGCCACCCCTTTACCCTCATCTCTTACTGTCAGGTTTTATTTTTCTTTTTGATGTTATCTCAGTTGTGAAATGCCTTCCCTCCACTGTTAGTGGAAATATGCTGGCTGAATGGAATCTTTGTCACCAATCAGTGTCCTCAAGCTCCATTTATAAATAGGAGGCTTGAAAGGTCTAGCTGAGAGAGCACAAAGACTGAAGGAGGATTCATGCAGGATGAGCAGCTGGCCGCTCCCCTCCTTCCAGGCTTGCAGTTTATAAACTTTCCCTCTCCGTGAGGCTTTTGCACCACACTGGGAAACTTCCAAATATAACTCCATTACAGAGCCATCTGAAGAAACTAAAGAACGTCCGTGCTGATCCACAGTATAAAGTGATGACACTCAGGATTTGTCAAAACATTTCACCTTTGCAGCTGCTTAGCCCCTGGTGGCAGGAGCTAAGACTTGGTTGACAACAACACACAGTCAGAATTGCTAGAAAACGTAGAATGAACTGCTTCCTGAGTACTTAAGATGTATTTAAAGAATTTCCTACCATTAAGTGCCTTGGAGAGTCTAATTAGTTTTTTTATTTTCTGTTTTTATCAACTTAGCCTATAGAATTTGACCCCAAACAACATTTATTAAGTTTCTCTTTACTTAGAATGCTGCAGGGCATCATGTATTTATTTTTCTTTGGAGATACAGTCTACTAAATTTTGTACATCACAATGTCTAATACCGCAGATTTGTCCAAGTTGAACAGTCCCACAGCTCCTGGCATACCTTGTGAAAGTACTGAAGAGATGGGATATCCTGCTCTTTTAGCTTCTAAAGAATATGGTGTGTGATTAAATGAAAGAGTTCTTTAAAAAAAATCAACATACAGTAACTCAATTAGAAGAATAACCTGAAAAAGTCTTTTCCAGGTTTGTTCTAGAAACTTCTCTGGACACAAATTTATTCTGAAATAGTGTTCCCATCTATTCTAGTCAGAGTTCTTCATTTTTTTTTTCCTTTGGTAACTACAAAAGAAACAAGGAAAGCCAAGTCCCCAAAACTTCAGTAGAAGCCATGATATTAAATGAAGCTAGAGAAAAGGCCACGGTCATCACCAATGAAATCACTGTTACTGGGGCAACTGGATGCCACTGCTCTGATGAATAGTTGCCAATGTGTGACACCAGATCACGCCCCTGCCAACATCGCCACAGAGCTTTTGTGCCACTGCCATTGGAAATACTCTGGTGCTGTTCATCCTAAGCCACCACTAATCCCCAGTCTCCAGGGAAGACACTTCTGGACTCTTCTCTTTCCCATTACTTCCTCTGGACAATGAAACTATAGGCAAGAGTTAGTAGTGGATGAAATTCTATCTGAAAGGAAACTCTTAATTTCACATGAAAACACACAAAAGGAATTATAGTTCAACATATCACTATGAACTCGTGTAACCTTAATGCAGAAAAGTATAGCTACATTCACAAATATGCACATATACAGAGATACATATGTATACATAGTATAAGCATAATACTTGCTTGTTTTCTTAGTGTGAAGCCCTAGAAACAAGGGCAATCAAGTTACACTGAGTATGTCTGATGCACATATTTTGGTTTCCAAAACTGCTCTTTGAAACATGTTGTAAATACACGACTTACCACTGACAGGGAAATAAAGTGTCTTTATCCTCCCTGTACTGAATGTTTGGAATTGATCCATAACATCTCCAAAGGAAACAGAAAATGCTGTTTCAGGGGGAGGGGGGGAGTATCAGGGCATAATGGTTTGAATGAGAATGGTCTCTGTAGGCTCATATATTTGAATGCAAGGTCCCTAGTTAGTAGAGCTGTATGGTGAAGGATTAGGAGGAGCAGCACTGTTAGAGAAGGTGTGTTACTGGATGGACTCTGAAATTTCAAGAACCACTCCAAGCCAGGTCTCCCACCCTCTCTCTCCAACTTTTGGATCAGAATACAAGCTCTGAGCTACTGATCCAGTGACATGTCTGCCTCTCTGTCTGCTGCCACACTCCCTATATGATGGTCATGGATTCACTCTCTGAAACTACAAGCAAGCCCCCAACTGAATGCTTTCATTCTATAAATTTCCTTGGTTATATCATCTATTAACAGAAATAGAAAAGCAACTAAGACATAAGGCCTCTTGAAAAAATGACTAATTACAGGACTAGACTAGGGTAAAAATACACAGTATGACGTACAGAACATCATAGAGCTCCAAATACATAATGAAGTGCTTAAAAACTCACAATGATGAAGGTATGTGTGCAAGAGGGGTATATGAGTCAAGGAAATGACCTAAAGTTCAAAATGACTCAGCAACAACATAAAGTCGAACTGAATTATGATTCAACATATAAAATTAATATTCATGAATTCATGTTTATATGAGTAAATGATAGAATATAAATGAAAATAACTACCCATTGCTAAAGAAGTCCAAGTAATTATGTAGATACCTTTCCATCTGAAAGCTCTTCCCTCAGCTTAAGTTTGTGCACACAATGGTTTCCTTCCAAACATTTCAAAATTGGAGGTGGGAGAAAAGTGAAAGGAAACTTCAGGGCACAGAATCATGGGAAATACTACCAATCGCATGGCCACAGTAAGGAAACGTACCATTGACCCAGTGCTGTGAAAAAGACATTCGGCTACCTTTGGCTTTTATGTGTAAGTGGATGTCTCTGCTGGAATTATAAGAAAATTGTCAAACAAATTCCAGCATGGGAATGCTCTGAAAAGTACCTGAACAATATTTCTTTAAACTCCTAGTGTCTTAACAAGCCAGGCAAGTCCGAAACAGTCAGTTAAGAAAGCACGAGAGCCTGGCAGTGGTGGTGCATACCAGCCCTGGGGAGGCAGAAACAGGTGGATCTCTGTGAGCTCAAGGCCAGCCTGGTCTACAGAGCTAGTTCTGGGACACACACAGAAACCATGTCTCAAAAAATCAGAAAGACGAAAAAAAGAAAATCCCAAGAAAACTAAAATAGCCAAATACAACATTTATCCTTTAAGGACTCCTTGTGCACAGAATAGCCAGTTACATGAAACTAAATCAGCAAAGTTTGTATTTACTTAGTTATAATATCAATATTGGTCCTTTAATTGCATTACATGTACCACATTAGTGGGAAAGAAGTAATTGGATGTGCAATGTCCGAGAACTCTGAGTATTAATTGGTAATTTTCCTCTAATTCTAAAAATATTCTAAAATATGAAGTACATCTGGGGATTTGGATTTGAAGTACCTATAACATTATCAACCGTCTTCCCATTGGCTGAGTAAACTAAATAGAGAAAGTCATCATGAATAACTAACCCACAACAGCAAGGGCAGAAACAATAAACAAGGAGACAGAAAGCCGTCAATGTGGAGAACAGAGAACAGATTATGACCAAACAATGCACTGCAGGTATTTAAGAGCTGAGGATAAAGCTGTGGATGGCTTTCACTAACCTCACTTCTGTATTGGCCCAAAGTATAGACAGCACAAACAACAACAAAACCCCAGAAATTCTTCACATGAACGAAGATCAAAAACCAAGTTCTAAAAGTACTGCAAACAGAATTGAGGTTGTTCATTTTTCTTTTTGTTCTGCCCTTTGCTTCTTTGTTGAATTGTTTCAGTGCTGGGGACCCAATGCAAGGCTGTGCACATGCTGGGCTAGTTCTCCCACTGCTGTACAGCCCCTGACTTAACCTCAGGATGAACCAAGCTCCATCAGTTTACAGAAGGACCAGATTGCTTGAGAGTTGGGAAGACCTCCAGTTCAACCCTGAATTTACTACTTATTAGCCATATTACTCTTACAAATCTACTCCATGACAATGAATCTCAGTTTCTTAATATGAAACTGAATGTAATTTTCCCTTTACAAAATTAAGTGGATTAAAACAAAATTTAAGTCAAGCGCCTGTCATATGAGTTCTGTGAAATATCAACCTTTTTTGTTCCCCTTTTATGTCAATTAAATTAACCAATATATTTCAAAATATATTCTGTGTACCACAGGAATAAACATCATAAAGCTGATCCAAAGAAAATAGTAGCCAATCTGAAATAGTTTTCAGTAGATAAAGCTAGAACAATTTGAGTGATATTTTAGTGTATGTATTTATTGTTCCTGTGTATACATACACAAATATGTGCACTAGTACATCTGTGTCACAGTCAGAGGGTACATTACAGGAGTTGGTTTTTGCCATCCACCATGTGGATCCAGAGGATTGAACTTCAGTTGTCAAGCATGGTGGCAAGTGCCTTTACACCCTAAGCCATCTCACTATCCCTGAGAAGTATTCTCTAACACAACACTGAATCTTAATCCAAATTACATTTATATTAATAAATGATTGAATAAGTAAAGGGAGAAAAACAATTCTCACAGAAGAATTTAAAATATTATGTAGAAAAAAAAACTGTTTTCTTAGATGTGGAATGGACTTAGTGACTCACTTCCTAAGAATAAAGAATGGAGGGGAAAAAGAATTTAACTGACTAGGGAAACCTGATAGACATGTCGTAACTAAGCAACCAAGTTAAATGTTTGTTATATGGAGGTCATATAGCCCCAGATATGATTAGAAATGGTAGTGCTTCATCTCTGTGGTGTGCTCTCTGAAAACCAGGCATAAACAGGGCATAGCATATAAAATCATCAGCTAGATCCAATATGAGGGGTTTTCTACCAATAGTCCTCAAAAACGACAATGCCCCAAAGAACAAAGGGACAGCCACCATGAGAAGACACTAGGAGGACCAAGACTGCAGAAACTAAATGATCGAGGTGGTGTCCTGGATCAGATCTTCAAGCAGAACAAAGGAAAAGCAGCAGAAAGCCTGGCAAGATGAAGATAAAGCCTGCAATACTTAAGGGCAGCAAAATATGGCCACCTTTGTTTGGACAAATATCATATCTGTGGTTATGTACCCTCCATCAAGAAGGGTCACTCCTGCACAAACCAGGTGAAAAGAATACAGAAACCTTGGATTATCTTTTAAAGTTTTCTGTAAACCAAATTACTCCTAAGTAAGTTATTTTTAAGGATTAAAAATTAACTTTGAATAAGATGAGGGAATTAAAAACAGGAGAAGTTAAAACTAAATATTAAATGTTATGGGGTGAATTAAAATTATACAGTTGCGCAAAAATAGAAATTACCAGGAAGTAAAACGTTAAAAAGCATATAATATACACAAAAAGAAAGAGGAAGATGGGGGAGAGAGGAAATCACAATACCAATTAATAGAAATATTTCAAATTATTGTTTCATATCAAGAAAGAACTCTCTAAGTGAATAAAAGTGTTGACAATCTTCCCCAAAGTAGAACCCATTATCTATTGACTTACTATTAGTTAAAGAAATATTCAAAAGCTTCTAATGGTTGTTTTATATTCCACAAAATAAACTGTGTGGGGGTCATTGATACCATTAGCTACTGAAGCATATTTTATTGAAAATAATTTCATATATTTTGATCATATTTTCCCCTTCCTCAACTCCTCCCTGGTCCTTCTCACCCAATTTTATATTCTTTCTCTCATTAAATAACAAAGAAACTTTAAACTAAAAACCACAAGAATAATTGTCTTCTGGTTTTGAGAGTAGAGTGGCCCTAGTAATTCTTATCCCAGCTACTCAATTCCTCAATAAAAATTGCAGAAGGTGAACTCACATTGAATGAGGATCTTTACCCCTTCCCAAAATGAAGCATTTAACATTTCTTTCCTGTTTTTCCCCCACTGAGGAAAAAATGGATGGATTTATCTTAGCCCATGGTTTGAAGGAATACAGTCCATCATGACAAGGAAGGGACATGGTAGCAGGGGCATGAGCTAGCTGGCCACATTGCATCCAGAGTTAGGAAAGATTTAACATTTCTAACTTCAGATTGTTTTGTGCTGCTAAGAAAAGTTCTCTACTGTTTGGTCTTGGGTGGGCAAACAAGAAGTCAAGTGATGCTCCAAAACCTATTCTTTACTATGACATCCAGCTTCCCTCATTATCCATTTTCCCATAGACTAGGGCTTCTAGAAGCAAATGTCAGCAAGTATGATTCAGGAAGTAGTGGACCAGGTGGTTAAAAAAGAGAGAGAGAGAGAGAGAAGCCAGGATAGTAACATGGAGCATGTAAAACACAGCCCTACAGGGAAGGTTCATGGGCAAGGCATGAGGAACAAACCACAAAGAAAAAGCCTGCTGAAAACATATTCTGCAGTTGTCTCCTCCCACCCACATTTTTATCTGTTTAGACTTTCAAGAAGATACAGGAAAGAGGGTCCCTCCACAGGTATGCATGATCTAGAATATTCTAAAAGTCCAGCAACTGTATATACCATCTTCTGGTTCAGGTCTCAATCTGAAAAGAATAGAGCAGAAACCACTTAGAAAAGGATCATCCTCAGATGCTTCATACATCTCAGGTGTGTGGAGACACCTGACAATAAAAAACAGCAGGAAAAACATCCCAGAATCCACTCAGCTCACTGAAAATTAAAAAGAAGTAGTATCATCTGAGTGCACTTCTGAGACTAGACTCCTGGCTCAACACAATAAACTTTAATAAATTGTGCACTTTAAAAATCAAAGCCACAGAAAGTAACAGATTTAAGATAGTAAAAAACAAAAATAAGATTCATTAAGAAAACAATATAGGAGCGATGAGCTACTTGGTTTACTCTGTCACATTTTGCCTTTTCTCTGGCAACAAAGACATTTTCAATCCTTAAAAAGTTTATTAGGAGAGGCCGGCCCCCAGCTCCCATCTTGCCCAGGACTTCCCTTCTGAAGCACAGGTGAGTGCCCTAGCTTGCCCCCGACCCCATCCCTGGGCACCAGCCACTCCGGGGAAGACCTGCCCAACTTGGGCCCAGGTTCTGGACCCCGGGCAGGTGCCCTTCTACCCCAACCGGGAAGGATCCCCTTCTCCAAGACCCCTGGCAGACCCTGCAGTCTCCACGCCCTGCCCCCACGCCCATCTGCCTGAGCCCCAAGCCTCTTCCTGAGACTTAGAGGCCAGCCCCCAGCTCCCATCTTGCCCAGGACTTCCCTTCTGAAGCACAGGTGAGTGCCCTAGCTTGCCCCCGACCCCATCCCTGGGCACCAGCCACTCCGGGGAAGACCTGCCCAACTTGGGCCCAGGTTCTGGACCCCGGGCAGGTGCCCTTCTACCCCAACCGGGAAGGATCCCCTTCTCCAAGACCCCTGGCAGACCCTGCAGTCTCCACGCCCTGCCCCCACGCCCATCTGCCTGAGCCCCAAGCCTGTTCCTGAGACTTAGAGGCCAGCCCCCAGCTCCCATCTTCCCCCGGACTTCCCTTCTGAAGCACAGGTGAGTGCCCTAGCTTGCCCCCGACCCCATCCCTGGGCACCAGCCACTCCGGGGAAGACCTGCCCAACTTGGGCCCAGGTTCTGCTCCCCGGGCAGGTGCCCTTCTAGCCCCACTGGGAAGGATCCCCCTCTCCAAGATCCCTGGCAGACCCTGCAGTCTCCACGCCCTGCCCCCACGCCCATCCGCCTGAGCCCCAAGCCTCTTCCTGAGACTTAGAGGCCAGGCCCCCCAGCTCCCATCTTGCCCAGGACTTCCCTTCTGAAGCACAGGTGAGTGCCCTAGCTTGCCCCCTACCCCATCCCTGGGCACCAGCCACTCCGGGGAAGACCTGCCCAACTTGGCCCCAGGTTCTGCTCCCCGGGCAGGTGCACTTCTAGCCCCACCGGGAAGGATCTCCTTCTCCAAGACCCCTGGCAGACCCTGCAGTCTCCACGCCCTGCCCCCACGCCCATCCGCCTGAGCCCCAAGCCTCTTCTTGAGACTTAGACGCTGGCCCCCAGCTCCCATCTTGCGGTGGATTTCCCATCTGGAGGAGAGAGAGAGAGAGAGAGAGAGAGAGAGAGGAGAGCACCCATCCTCCCCCGGACTTCCCTTCTGAACAAGAGCTTCCATCCTGCCCCGGACTTCCAATTTGGACAAGAGAGCTCCCATCTGGACAAGAGAGAGAGACTTCCTGAATCTGTCAGCTCTGAACCAAGTGTGCGGATAAGGCCAGGAACGAACCACAAGGAGATGGGCAGACGTCAAGGCAGAAACACATACAACAAAATGAATAGTAATACACCATCACCAGGCCCTAGCCCTCCTCCAACACCTAGACCTGAACATCAGAAATTGGAAGAAGCAGAAGAAAATAGCCTTATGAATGTCATCATGAAGAAGCTAGAGGCTCGTGTAGAGGAAAAGACAAAAAAATGTGAAGAACGCTGTAAACAACTAGAGGAAAGGGCAAACAAATTAGAAGAAATCAATAAAGTCCTGGAAGAGAACAATAAAATACTGAAAGAAAATCAAGAAAAATCAATGAAACAAATGAAGGAAACAGTCCAAGACCTGAAAAAGGAAATAGAAAAAATGAAGAAGACACAAACAGAGGGAATGCTGGAAATAGAAAATCTGAGAAAACGATTGGGAACTTCAGATGCAAGTATAATCAACAGAATGCAAGAAATGGAAGAGAGGATCTCTAGCGTTGAAGATACAATAGAAGAAATAGATTCATCAGTCAAAGAAAACACTAAAGTCAACAAAGTCATGAACCAAAATGTCCAAGAAATTTGGGACACCATGAAAAGACCAAACCTACGAATAATAGGGGTAGAAGAAGGAGAAGAATACCAACTCAAGGGCACAGAAAATATATTCAACAAGATCATAGAAGAAAACTTTCCCAACTTAAAGAAGGAAATGCCTATGAAGATACAGGAAGCCTATAGAACACCAAACAGACTAGACCCCCAGAAAAAGTCCCCTCGCCACATAATAATTAAACAATTAAACGTACAGAATAAAGAAAGAATATTAAGAGCAGCAAAGGAAAAAGGCCAAGTGACATATAAAGGCAAACCTATCAGAATAACACCAGATTTCTCAATGGAGACTTTGAAAGCCAGAAGGTCCTGGACAGATGTAATGCAGACATTAAGAGACCATGGATGTCAGCCTAGACTAATATACCCAGCAAAACTTTCAATCGTCATAGATGGAGTGAACAAGACATTCCATGACAAAGCCAGATTTAAACAATATTTATCCACAAATCCAGCCCTACAGAAAGCACTAGAAGGAAAATTCCAACCTAAGGAAGTCAGATACAACCTCGAAAACACAGGCAATAGATAAAGCCACAGCAGTAGACCCCAACGAAGAAAAGTACACACACATCACCACCAAAAAATAACAGGAATGAACAATCACTGGACATTAATATCCCTCAATATCAATGGACTTAATTCACCTATAAAAAGACATAGGCTTACAGAATGGATACGAAAGCAGGACCCATCTTTCTGCTGCATACAAGAAACACATCTCAAATTCAAAGATAGACACTACCTAAAAATAAAAGGCTGGGAAAAGACTTTCCAATCAAACGGTCTTAAGAAACAAGCGGGTGTAGCCATCCTGATATCCAGCAAAATAGACTTCAAACTAAAATCAATCAAAAGAGATCAAGAAGGGCATTACATACTCATCACAGGAAAGATCCACCAAGATGAAGTCTCAATTCTGAACATTTATGCCCCAAACACAAGGGCACCCACATATGTAAAAGAAACATTATTAAAGCTTAAATCACATATAAAACCCCACACATTAATAGTGGGAGACCTCAACACCCCACTTTCACCACTGGACAGATCCCCCAAATCGAAACTTAACAGAGAAATAAAGGACTTAATTGATGTCATGACTCAAATGGACTTAATCGACATCTACAGAACATTCCATCCTAACAAAAAAGAATATACCTTCTTCTCAGCACCCCATGGAACCTTCTCTAAAATTGACCACATACTTGGTCACAAAGCAAATCTAAACAGATACAAAACAATTAGAATAACCTCCTGTGTTCTATCAGACCACCATGGTCTAAAGTTGGATTTCAACAACAACAAAAACTACAGAAAACCTACAATCTCATGGAAACTGAACAATACCCACCTGAATCACCAATGGGTTAAGGAAGAAATAAAGAAAGAAATTAAAGACTTCCTAGAGATCAACGAAAATGAAGACACCACATATCCAAACCTATGGGACACTATGAAAGCAGTACTAAGAGGGAAATTCATAGCACTAAACGCCCACATAAATAAGCTGGAGAAATCTCACACTAGTGACTTAACAGCACACCTGAAAGTTCTAGAACAGGAAGAAGCAAAGTCTCCCAGGAAAAATAGATGCCAGGAAATTATCAAAGTGAGAGCTGAAATCAATAAAATAGAAACAAAGAGAACAATACAAAAAATTAATGAAACAAAGAGTTGGTTCTTTGAGAAAATCAACAAGATAGACAAGCCCTTATCCAAACTAACCAAAAGACAGAGAGAGAGCATCCAAATCAACAAAATCAGAAATGAAAAGGGGGACATAACAACAGACATTGAGGAAATCCAGAGAATCATCAGGTCATACTTCAAAAACCTCTATTCCACAAAACTGGAAAACCTAAAAGAAATGGATAATTTTCTGGATAGGTACCACATACCTAAATTAAATCAAGACCAGATAAACTATTTAAATAGTCCAATAACCCCTAACGAAATAGAAACAGTCATTAAAAGTCTCCCAACCAAAAAAAGCCCAGGACCAGATGGTTTCAGTGCAGAATTCTACCAGATCTTCAAAGAAGAGTTAATACCAATACTCTCTAAATTGTTCCATACAATAGAAACAGAAGGAACATTACCAAACTCCTTCTATGAGGCTACAATTACCCTGATTCCCAAACCAAACAAGGATACAACAAAGAAAGAGAACTACAGACCGATCTCCCTCATGAACATTGATGCAAAAATACTCAATAAAATACTGGCAAACAGACTCCAAGACCACATCAAAACAATTATCCACCATGATCAAGTAGGATTCATTCCAGGGATGCAAGGATGGTTCAACATACGAAAGTCTGTCAATGTGATACACCATATAAACAAACTCAAAGAAAAAAACCACATGATCATCTCACTAGATGCTGAAAAGGCATTTGACAAAATCCAACACCCCTTCATGATAAAGGTCTTGGAGCGATCAGGAATACAGGGAACATACCTAAACATAATAAAGGCAATTTACAGCAAGCCAACAGCCAACATCAAATTAAATGGAGAGAAACTCAAAGCAATTCCACTAAAATCAGGAACGAGGCAAGGCTGTCCGCTCTCCCCATACTTATTCAATATAGTACTTGAAGTTCTAGCCAGAGCAATAAGACAACATAAGGAGATTAAGGGGATACAAATTGGAAAGGAAGAAGTCAAGCTTTCCCTATTTGCAGATGACATGATAGTATACTTGAGCAACCCCAAAGATTCCACCAAGGAACTGATACAGCTTATAAACACCTTCAGCAACATAGCAGGATACAAGATCAACTCCAAAAAATCAGTAGCCCTCCTATATACAATGGACAAAAAAGCGGAGAAGGAAATCAGAGATACATCACCCTTTACTATAGCCACAAATGACATAAAATACCTTGGGGTAATACTAACCAAGCAAGTGAAGGACCTATATGACAAGAACTTTAAGTCCCTGAAAAAAGAAATTGAAGAAGATGTCAGAAAATGGAAAGATCTCCCATGCTCATGGATAGGCAGAACTAACATAGTAAAAATGGCAATCTTACCAAAAGCAATCTACAGATTCAATGCAATCCCCATCAAAATACCAACACAATTCTTCACAGACCTGGAAAGAATAATACTCAACTTCATATGGAAAAACAAAAAACCCAGGATAGCCAAAAGAATCCTGTACAATAAAACAACCTCTGGAGGCATCACGATCCCTGACTTCAAGCTGTACTATAGAGCTACAGTAATAAAAACAGCTTGGTACTGGCATAAAAACCGACATGTGGACCAATGGAATCGAATTGAAGACCCTGGTATTAATCCGCACACCTATGAACAAATAATTTTTGACAAAGAAGCCAAAAGTGCACAATGGAAAAAAGAAAGCATCTTCAACAAATGGTGCTGGCAAAACTGGATATCAACATGTAGAAGGCTGCAAATAGATCCATATCTATCACCGTGCACAAAACTTAAGTCCAAGTGGATCAAGGACCTCAACATAAATCCAGCTACTCTGAACCTGCTAGAAGAGAAAGTAGGAAGTAGTCTTGAACACATTGGCATAGGAGACCACTTTCTAAATAGAACACCAGTAGCACAGACACTGAGAGAAACAATCAATCAGTGGGACCTCTTGAAACTGAGAAGCTTTTGTAGGGCAAAGGAAACGGTCAACAAAGCAAAGCGACAGCCTACAGAATGGGAAAAGATCTTCACCAATCCCACATCTGACAGAGGACTGATATCCAGAATATATAAGGAACTCAAGAAATTAGACATCAAAATGCCCAACAGTCCAATTAAGAAATGGGCTATAGAACTAAACAGAGAATTCTCAACAGAGGAAACTCAAATGGCTGAAAGACATTTAAGGAATTGCTCAACATCCCTAATCATCAGGGAAATGCAAATCAAAACAACTCTGAGATACCACCTTACGCCTGTCAGAATGGCTAAGATCAAAAACACTGAAGACACCTTATGCTGGAGAGGATGTGGAGCTAGGGGAACTCTCCTCCACTGCTGGTGGGAATGCAAGCTTGTACAACCACTTTGGAAATCAATATGGCGATTTCTTAGAAAATTGGGAATCCATCTCCCCCAAGATCCAGCTATACCACTCTTGGGCATATACCCAAGGAATGCTCAACCACACCACAAGAGCACTTGTTCAGCTATGTTCATATCAGCGTTGTTTGTAATAGCCAGAACATGGAAACAACCTAGATGCCCTTCAACTGAAGAATGGATAAACAAAATGTGGTACATATACACAATGGAATACTACTCAGCAGAGAAAAACAATGACATCATGAGGTTTGCAGACAAATGGATGGATCTAGAAAAAATCATCCTGAGTGAGGTATCCCAGACTCAGAAAGACAAACAGGGTATGTACTCACTCATAACAGGATACTAGATGTGGAACAAGGATGACTGGACTGCTACTCACATCACCAGGCAGGCTACCTGGAAAACAGGACCCCAAGAAAGACACAGGGATCGCCCAACGACAGAGAAATGGAATGAGATCTACATGAACAGCCTGGACAGGAGTGGGGGTAGTGAAGGGCGAGGGTCGAGGGAAAGAGAGCTTGGGTGAGTGGGAGATCCCAGCTGGATCAACAACAGAGAGGGAGAACAAGGAATAGGAGACCATGGTAAATGAAGACCACATGAGAATAGGAAGAAACAAAGTGCTAGAGAGGCCCACAGAAATCCACAAAGATACCCCCACAACAGACTGCTGGCAATGGTCGAGCGACAATCCGAACTGACCTACTCTGGTGATGGGATGGCCAAACACCCTAATTGTCGTGCTAGAAACCTCATCCAACTACTGATGGACCTGGAGGCAGAGATCCATGACTAGGCCCCAGGTGGATCTCTGGGAGTCCAATTAGCGAGAATGAGGAGGGTTTATATGAGAGAGAATTGTTGAGACCAAGGTCGGATAAAGCACAGAGACAAATAGCCAAACAAACGGAAACACATGAAATATGAACCAATGGCTGAGGGGTCACCAACTGGATCAGGCCCTCTGAGTGGGTGAGACAGTTGATTGGCCTGATCTGTTTGGGAGGCATCCAGGCAGTGGGACCGGGTCCTGTGCTCATTGCATGAGTTGGCTGTTTGAAACCTGGGGCCTATGCAGGGTCCCTTGGCTCAGCATGGGAGGAGGGGACTGGACCTACCTGGACTGAGTCCACCAGGTTGATCTCAGTCTGTGGGGAAGGCTTTGCCCTGGAGGAGATTGGAATGGGGGGCGGGCTGGGGGGAAGGTGAGGGGGGCGGGAGGGGGGAGAACAAGGGAATCTGTGGCTGATATGTAGAACTGAATTGTATTGCAAAATAAAAATTAAAAAAAAAAAAAAAAAAAAAGTTTATTAGTGCGTGTGTATGTGTGAGTGCCACAGAGTACACATGGAGGTCAGAGGACTTCATGGAGTCAGTTCTCTACGTCCACCTACACGAATTCCAAGGTCAAACTCAGGTGTCAGGGTCCTGCAAGCCTTACCTGCTCTCATATATCATCAGCCCACAAAGGCTTTTGTTTAAAGACATTTCCTTCTTTTTTTATTCATCTATTTATTTTACATCCTAGCCAAAGCCTCCCCCCATCATCCCCTCCTAGTCCCCCTCTGCCATTCCTCCTCTCCCACCCCCAATCTCCTCCTCTTCTGTCTCCATCCAGGAAAGAGCAGGTCTCCTGTGAATATCAATAAAACACAGCATATCAAGTTTCAGTAAGACCAAGCATCTACCCGTGTATTAAGCCTGGGCAAGGTGATTCAGTATGAGAAGTCGGGTCCCAAAAGCCAGTAAAAGAGTCGGGGGCAGCCCTTGTTCCAGCTGTTAGGCATCCCATAAGAGGACCAAGCTACACAACTGTAACCCAGGTCAGTTCCATGCAGGCTCCCTGATTGTCCATTCAGTCTCTGCAAGCTCCTATGAGCCCAGGTTAGTTGATTGTGAGATTTCCTATGGTATTCTTGATGCCTCAGGGTCCTATACTCCTTTCTCCTCCTCTGAAGGTTTCCTAAACTCTTCCACCAAATGTGTGGTTGTGGGTCTCTGCATCTGGCCCCATCAGTTGCTGCCTGATGCTTCTCTCATGACAATTGATCCAGGCACCAATCTGGTCACTGGTGATGGCCAGTTCAGGCTACTTCTCCAATATTGCTAAGAATCTAAGCTGGGGTCCTGCCCATAAACTCCTGGGAGATTTCTCTATGTCAAGCTTCCAGCCAACCCTGAAATGACCCCCATAAGTTCCCCTCAGTACTTACCCTTTCCATGTCCCCCCATTCTGATCACTCATGTTCCCAACCTTATCTTTCCTCAGTCCACTCACAAAATCTCTCCTATTTCCCCTTCTAGGAGATCTGGGTGTCCTGCATGAATTCTCCTTCTTACCTAGTCTCTTTGGGTCTGTGGATTATATAGCATTGTTATCTTTTATTTTACAGCTAATATCTGCTTATGAGTGAGTACATGTCAATAATTAATAAATGGGACCTCACGAAACTGAAAAGTTTTTGTAAAGCAAAGGACACCAACAATAGTACAAAATGGCAGCCTACAGAATGGGAAAAGATCTTCATCAACGCAACATCCAACAGAGGGCTGATTTTCAAATATATAAAGAACTCAAGAAACTAGATATCAACAAACCAAATAATCCAATTAAAAAATGGGGTGCAGATCTAAACCAAATTCTCAACAGAAGAATCTCAAATGGCTGAGAAACACTTAAGGAGATGTTCAACGTCCTTAGCCATCAGGGAAATGCAAATCAAAACGACTCTAGCCGGGCGGTGGTGGCGCACGCCTTTAATCCCAGCACTCGGGAGGCAGAGCCAGGCGGATCTCTGTGAGTTCGAGGCCAGCCTGGGCTACCAAGTGAGTTCCAGGAAAGGCGCAAAGCTACACAGAGAAACCCTGTCTCGAAAAAACAAAAAATAAACAAAACAAAAACAAAAACAAAAAAACAAAAAACAACAACAAAAAAAAACGACTCTAAGATTCTATCTTATACCTGTCAGAATGGCTAAGATCAAAAACACAAGAGACTGCTCATACTAGAGAGGATGTGGGTCAAGGGGAACACTCTTCCATTGCTGGTGGGAGTGCCAACCTGTAGAGCCACTTTGGAAGTCAGTGTGGTGGTTCCTCAAGAAACTGGGAACCAACCTACCCAACACCCAGCTATACCACTCTTCGGCATATATCCAAAGGATGCTCAATCATACCACAAGGACACTTGTTCAACTATGTTCATTGAAGCTTTATTTATAATAGCCAGAACCTGGAAACAACCTAGATGTCCCTCTATCAAGGAATGAATAAAGAAAATGTGGTACATTTACACAATGGAGCATTACTCAGCTGTTAAAAACAAAGACACCAGGAAATTTGAAGGCAAATGGATAGAACTAGAAAAACATCATCCTTAGTGAGGAAGCCCAGATTGATAAAGACAAACATGGTGTGTTTAAAAACATTTGAATATTCTTTCCAGTATTCAGACCACCAACCACATGTTGGCTTGGTTGCATTGCAAGCTACTTGGATCATCAGCATCCTTGTGAACATTAAGCAGTAATGAAAACTAGAAAGGATACCTGGAATGAGAAAAGATTAAGGGATTAGATAAGAAGAGGGGGTAATGGAATCCATGGGACATGAAAATAGAAGTGGGGATATTTAGGAATGCTAAAGTGACAAACAAGAGGGGTGGTGGAGGATGTTGTGAATCTTTCTCTGTCCTACCAGCCCACCCCCAAATCACAACATAATTCTTATTAATTATGAAAGCTAGGCTGATAGCTTAGACTTGTTTCTAACTATCTCTTATGACTTAAATTAACCCATTTCTATTAATTTACATGCTGCCACATGGTTCATGGCTTGTTACTTCATCTCCTATATGTCATGCTTCTTCCTTGTCTCCTGGCAACTCGGCCCTTCTTCTTCCCAGCATTCACTCTGCCCCTAAAATCCTGCCTAGCTATTGGCCATTCAGCTTTTTATTAAACCAATCTGAGTGACACATCTTCACAGTGTACAAAAATATTATTCCATAACAGGAGGGCAGTGGGGTAGGGGCAGAAATGATAACTTTACAAATTAATTTTATAAAGAGGTATACTGATAGTCTTTGGGGTGCCATGTCTATAGGACAAAGGTCTTTTATAAAGGGTGATGTAGAGCCATGGAGAGAAGGAATCCCTTACTGCCTGAGTACATGGGTTGCCAACTATCCTGCAAGTATGCAGGATCCTTGCCCCCATACTTAGCTTCATCATCATAATGATAAACTAAGTTGTGACTGGCAGGTGAAAAGATGAGGATGAAGGTCCATCAGCAGTTTCTCCATCTCAGTGAGAAATTGTGCACAACTAACTGGGCTTCAGAGACTCAGTGGACTTTGATTGTTACTACAAAAACAAAGGATCTATTATTTTCACTCATTTAACCCATAACTTAACCTCTGAAAATCTTATTTCTCATGACACCTAAACCAAGCATAAAATGGAGGATGAAGGGGAGAAAGAAGACAAAGAAGGGAGGGATAGAAGAGTGTCTTAGTTATTGTTCTATTGCTGTGAAGAGACACCATGAACAACATAACTTATAAAAGAAGACATTTAAGTGGGAGCTTGCTTAAAATTTCAAAGGCTTAGTCCGTGATCGTCATGGCAGGAAGGATGGCAGCAGATAAGCAGGCAGGCAGGCAGGCAGGCAGGCATGGTGCTTTGCTGGAGCAGTAGCTGCAAGTTTACATCTTATTCACAAGCAAGCACACTGTAAAAAGATCATGAGACCAGACCTAGCATGGGCTTTGGAAATCTCAAAGCCAGCCCCTAGTGACACACCTCCTTCAACAAGTCTACACCTCTTAATCCTTCCCAAATAGTTCTACCAACTGGAGACCAAGCATTCAAATATATGAGCCTAGAGGGCTCATCACCAGTGAGAGAGAGAAAGTAGGAGAGGGAGAAAGAGTTAATAATTCCCCCCAAGTCAATCAATCTCAAATTCAGTTTTCTATAATTAGAAAGAAATCTAGTGGGAAGAGAATAAAATAATTGCTTATTTGTGTGCAGAATTTTGACTAAGCCCAAGCACGGTAATGCCTTAGATTAAAATATTCTTTTGTGTTAACCCACTTGGTCTCACACCTTCCTAAGAGAAACAGATGTGTGTATTTCAAGCTTGTCAGGTATCTGTACTTGCACAGTTTTTTTTCAACTCTCACAGCACCTGGCAGCAGTGGCTCAGTTACCTAAGCAACACCTGCCCTTGAAAGGATCCGCACCACCAGATCCTCCCACTGCTTCTGCCTTGATGTATTCTACAAACTCAATTGTTCATTTTTCCAGGCTGAAATAAGACATAAAAATGTGGCCTCTGACCACAGCTGAGGCTGTCCCTGACAGTGGTGTGCCTGTCCTCAAACAAGCTCAGAATCTGGATTCTTTGCCCAGATCAAAAATATTAGCTGGGAAAGCAAAGCCGTCCCAGAAGCCCTACCTAATACTCAAATGCATGTGACAGTCTCATGCTGATTTTCTCTTCCCGGTGAATCATTTTGCAGAGAATTGTCTCCAATGTTGTAATTTAATTTTGATGACCACCCACAACACATAGGATAAGGGAAAACACAGACCTGTATCAAGAGGTAATATGCTCCAGAAGCACTTGTTAACAAATTGCGTTGAATCTTATCATGGAGGGTCTTCCTCTTTTAACAGATGAGAAACTAGCTTCAGAGAGGTTCACATGTTAACCAAGGTCAAGCAGAGGACAGAGCTGTGCATCCAATCAAAATCTTATACATTCTGGACAGCATTTTATACTGACCTAAACCTTAGAGATATGTGATGCATATGCTAATATACATTTTTCATATACAGAGGAAGTTAAGGGGAAAATACAAAGGTTCCATAGGGCTACCCAAAAAATGCACAGAATCTCAAAATATTAGAATTCAAGGCTCATGGATCTCACCTTCCAGTCAGTGAGATCAACTCATCCATGGTGGCACATTTAATGATTGCCAACCTCAGGACACAGACGAGACCCAGTGTCAGGGAGATCTCTGTGATACAAAATAGACTATTCAGTGTTTGAAAATCCTTAATGTACATATGCTGTATTTACATTTTGTGTGTATATGTTTGTGCATGTGTGTGTGTGTGTGTGCGTGTGTGTGTGCGTGCACGTGCGCGTGCGTGTGTGTGTGCGCGTGCGCGTGTGCGTGTGTGTGTGCGTGTGCGTGTGTGTGTTTTGTACCTGTGTATAAGGGTATGTGCATCTGCATATGTCAGAGGAGGATGTTAGGTGGTCTAGTCTATCATTCTCTACCTTATTCCCACAAGGAAGGGTCTCTCTGTGAACCTAGAATTAGACTGGCAGTCAGAAAGCCCCAGCAATCCTCCTGCCTCTGTTCTACAGTGCAGGGATTATGGGCACCTGTGTGGCCGTGTCTAGCTTTTGCCAGAGGTATAGAAGATTCACACTTGGGTTTTCATACTTGCACAAATATTCTAACCCACTGAGCCATTTCTCTCACTTCTCTCATTTCTCACTTTCTCTCATTTCTCTCAAAAAAGTACATTTTTGAGCAAAACTTTCTTGTCTTAAATATGTGTCTTTAACATCTTCAAATATCGCCAAATAAAGATAATATTTAATTGACATAAAAAGCTCTAAATGACAAGACAGAAAACATGGGTTTTCTTTTCTTTTTTCCCCACTTTCTATATGGATTTAATCAGAATATTCTCCAAAACTGAATGGGTTGGGTGTCAGTCAGACTTTTTTTTTTCTTTTCCAATTTTTATTTATTTATTTATTTTTCTGTTATCAGCTTGATACAGTATAAATTCTTATCCTAATAGTGAAATGTTTCATTGAGGCTTGCCCAGGAATTGAGTAAAACCAAAACTTATTATAAGCCACAGTCATCCTAGGGTCCCCTCTGCTATATAGCCTCCCTGGTTCTATGGGTTGCAGTCTGATTGTTCTTTGCTTTATATCTAAAATTCACTTATGTTTGTCCTTCTGGGTTTGGGTTACCTCACTCAGGATGATATTTTCTAGTTCCATCCATTTGCCTGCAAATTTCATGATGTCATTGTTTTTCTCTGCTGAGTAGTACTCCATTGTGTATATGCACCACATTTTCTTAATCCATTCTTCAGTTGACGGGCATCTAGGTTGAAACAGGGGTTTTCTAAAGCTTGCCTTTGGCTCTGATTGAGCTGTATTTTTCAAATGGCTCCCAGTGACATGATTTCCAGTCACATTTCCTCTGGCTCCTGTTGTAATCATAATACAGCAGCTGGGGACTGACTAGTGTAAAGGGTGGTGGGGACTTCCCACAAATGGTTCTACATGTTATATTTAAGTTTGCATAGGCTAAAATTAAATTTGTTATTTTTCTATGTTTCAATCATACTGCATTTTTTAGTCTGAATGATTATGGAATGAAAATCTTTGTATCACATAAATAGCTAATTAGAGTACCACACAATGATTAATATTCTAGCCAAAACATGGGAATTAACTATTACCCTATTTAGATTGTATATCTTGACTCCTAGGACTGGTCATTTTTTAAGTAATGTGATTCTTTAATATTATAATCCCTAATAATCAAGAGAAAAATTTTAACAATTCTATATCTCAGGCATTACTAGTTTATCTAATGAATGACAACAATAGCACCATGAATCAACTACTATTCCCTCTTTACAGATAGCAGGAGCTAGAGTCAATCAGATAAAAGATCTCAAACTCATAAAACCACTCCTGGTGACAAAGAGATATAAGTCCACAAGGGTATGTCTCATTACAAAAATCTTAGTGATCCATCTTATTGAATATCTTTCTATAACTTTTGCAGTTTCACAAATTTCACATACTTCTATAATTTTAATCATTACTAACAAAACTATAGACCATTAAAGCCAGAGTAAAAGGGGAGTGAGTTCCAGGAAAGGCGCAAAGCTACACAGAGAAACCCTGTCTCGAAAAAACCAAAAAAAAAAAAAAAAAAAAAAAAAAAAAAAAGGGAGTGAAGATCTCCTGGGACGGGAAAAACAAAGGCACCAAAATCTTCACAGGACAGAGAACTGAAGTGGTAATGAATCCATCTAAAATTCTACTATTTCATTCTATTTTGTATATTCTACTTGAAAAGAAAAATACCAACTCTCTTGATCAAATGCTTTATAGAAATTTCAGTTCAATCTGCAATTATTCCATAGCCTATAAATAATATAAATAAATAATAAAGCAAACATGAAAAAATAGTCATGATCTTATTCGGATTTATTTTAAAAACTTTATGTTTTAGCTCAATGACGATAATTTCTTTCATCATTAAATATTAAGAGCATGCATTTAATAACTTTGGTGGTATGAATGATGAAGGACTGTAGTGGATAGCTATTCTGTCTGTGACCTTGAAACACCACACTGCCCCTAGAGAGGTAGCAGGTAACTGTCGTCCTACCTTCCTATGATCTTAAAGTACCTGCCCCTGGGGCATGGATCAGGGCTACCCTTAAGATCTGAGAGGAATGTATACCTCTCTTCTCTCTCTTATGAGCTGGATGGTGCGGACTGTCTCAGTGGCAGAATAGTGTTGGACTGTACCTCAGCTTTCCAGATCCTGCAATGATTCTCCTATTCTGTATTTCATGAGCATATTTCCCCAATTTATATTAGAAAAAAATTCTTTTACCCCTTAAGCAGACTCCTGTGGAGATATCAATACAAAGGACCCCATAGGTTCATATATTTGAATGCTTGTTTCCCAGTTGGTGGACTGTTGAGGAAGGACCAGGGCATGTGGCTTTGTTGGAGGAACTGTGTCACTGGGGATGAGCTTTGAGGTTTCAAAAGCCTCAGCCAGGCTCAGTACCTTTCTGTCTCCATGTTGTGAATCAGGTATGAGCTCTCAGCTACTGTTCTAGCACCATGTCTGCCTGCATGCTTGCCTGCCTCTATGCTCTACCACATAATGGTCATTGACTAACCCACTGAAACTGTAAGCAAGCATCCAATGAAATGTTTCCTTTTATAAGTTGCCTTGGTCATGGTGTTTCATTGCAGCAATAAAAGAGTAAGACAATTCTTTCTGAAATATTGTCACTTTCATTATTGATTCACTGATTTATATTTTCAAAACATCCTCCCTTCCTTCCTGCCTTCCTCTCTCCCTCCTTCCATCTATTGAAACCACATTAAATGAGTACTCCATGTTATACAATATGTTTGATGCTGGGTAAACACATATAAATAAAATAAATAGTATTTTACAAATTCAAGCAAAAGAGTCATGAGAACAAGTTAAGCACAGAAATATGATACACTTTGGAAAAAAGTGTACACAAAGTGTTATACAGGAGAAGTATATAATTTGGTGATAGGGCCATGAAGCTTCTATTTGAGCAAAACTGTTGAACGAAGGAGTACTGTCTGACCAAGGGGAAACATCAGGGAAACCACAGCTCAGAACCAACAACCCGAACAAAATAGAGATGCAAAGGTTATGGGGGCCAGTGACAGGACTAGGTGAGTAAAGGTGCTTGCTCTCAAGCCTGGTAACCTGAGTTTAATCCCAATGACACATATAGTGAGAAGAACGAACTGGTTCCCAAAAGTTGTCTCTGACACGCACTTGCTCCATAGCATGTAAACACTCACCCTCAGGTGCACATAAAATTAATAAATAAAAATGTGCTTAAATTTAAATCTGAGCCATCATCTAAAGATGAGTCAGAGGCATCAATGACATAAAGGACATAATGTTAAATGTCTGGTACTTTGTCATGGGTCCTAAGAAGCTTGTGAGGAATTTTAACAAGATATATCTTGTAGAAAAAAATCAAAACAGCCAGATGTAAAATAAAATGATGAGAGAGAAGAGACCACAAACCAAGGATGATGGCCTGCACTATTAATTCAAGCACTACAGAGTGGAGGCAGGATTATCAGGAGTTTAAGATCATGCTTAGCTACATGGTGAATTTCAGACTAACCTGAGTTACATGAGAGCATATTATAGCAATCAAAATAAAGAACAAACACAAAAAAATGAGAGAAAGGAAAAGAGTTAAGAAGATTAGTTAAGAAAATATTTACTATATCAGGTAAGAAATGATGTGAATCAGATCTATCAAATTAGCAGCTAGAATCTCATGGTTGAGAGCATGCCCTTTAGGTAATGTACTCATTCATCTCCTCACTGCAGGTGAGGAGACACCCCAGAGAGTCACTGGGGTGACTTGGGTTAACTATTTGATGTTTTTCTGTTCCTTTGTATTCTGTGTTCATGTGAAAATGGAGAAGACAGTGATAACAAGATAAGCATTTAAGATCATCCTTAAGGCATCTCATCAATTGACAGTATATAATTAGTAAGAATATTCTTTATGATAGCTAAAATGAGGACAAATTAATTCATACATTGAATATGAAAGGTTTTAAGAATCCCACTGAAACTATATAGATTGCTGGATACATTTAATTCTCAGGAAAATGCAGACTTATATATGTGTTGCTTTCAGAATCATCAAGTTAGAAGAGATAATCCAGCAACAATTAAGAGGAACGCATGGTTCAGTCTAGCCACGATACAATGAACTGCCACTTAGAGGCAAACACAAGAGGCAGAAACAACATAGAGGTCTTAAGGGATGAAAATATGAAATGGTAACAAAAACATAAGTCAAAGGGGGTAGGGATTTTGAAGGGAAATGGGTGTCTCTACAGGACTGCAGGTATGGAGATACCCCAGAAAATCACTGGCAGATGATGCTGACAGAATGGCAGAGACAGAGTGGACAGCACATTAGCTACACAAAGTTCAATTGATTGCTGGCATAAGACATCAATGAATTATAGAAACTGTAGCAAATGGATTCGATGACATCCTTAGAAAGCACAGCTAGGAAACGGGAAGAAAAGAGAGAGTCAAGTTTAGCACATGATGGGAGGGATGAGAAATCGAGATTCAAGTGGGGTTGATAGCTACAGTAAAGATCCGCACCCACTGGAAAGAGAAGCCATGATTTAAAGAATAAAGTGCCAACTTGGTGAAACGGATGGACTCGTACTGTAGAACACACGAGCCCTTCTTGAGAATAAAAGGAACAAGAGTCAATTTGGAATCATATTCAGGATTATGAAGCATGAGGTGCATCCTACATAGGAAAAAGGAAGAAAAAAAAGTGAAATAGCTGTCTACGCTGCATCAGATTAACGTTAGAAACATTTGTACACATATAAGCCACATGAGCATCCGTAACCGTTGCATTGATTTTTCTACTTACCTGTAACACAGGAATATAAAAGTATGTACTTCGCATTTTAACCTTGTTTATCTCTAGAAATAACTAGAAATATGATTTGCATATTCGTTTGACTTAAATGAAGGTCTTAAATAGACAACTCACAAGCTTCCATGCTCTGATACCTGGCTTTACACAGCAAATCTAGTAGAATTTATTTCCCTAGGTCTTGGCTCTTGATATGCCTGTAAACACCCCAGGAGAGACTGATGCCAGAACATGGAAATGAAAGCAGAGCTCAGATTCCTTAACTGTTACTCATGCATATAAATGATTGTTTAAATTTATTCTCTGGGAGATTTGTTCTGCCATCTGGGATGGCTTCTGGAATTTGGAGTTACACTCCTGTTCCCAAGTTATGGAGGTTCCAGCCAGCTAGAGATAAGGCCATCTGTAAATTAATAATTGCCATCCTTCTGTGTTATTTCTGCTCAATATTTGCTGTCATATCAATTAGCTGATTCAGAGACTCTCACTTTAATAAATATAGACTTTTGCAGATAATTTTGCATATTCCTCAATATTTTTGCCAGCCCCTATAAAAACAAATGTTCTATTTCTAATAGTGTGTCTGTTATAACTAGCTTTGCTAGGCAACTCTGTTCTACTCTCACTTGCAACAAATAGCTTAAATGTAATTGGGGACCATGTATTATCCTCTTTCTAGGTGTATTTGTTTTTTATTTTTCTTATTTTTCCATGAAAGATGAGACATTGACTATTTTTGTAGCCAGATGAAGTAGGTTTTTCATCAAGTCAGTCAACTTAAAATATCTAGGTGTCTTCTTTTTATCTTCTATGGAGATTCAGCCTGCAATTTTTCTATACTCTTAGACATGAAGTTAATAGAACTGTTTATATTTGGAGAGACAGGTCTCATATAATGAATCTCTACTGAGCTTTTTACACAGAGTAGATGCTAAATATATTCTGAAAAGGTGACCAAAAGCTCATTATAAAACAATGTGCAATTATCAAATGATTAAATATTAATGGTATTGTGTACAGGGAAAAGAAAACTATACTTAGAATAAAATTGTACCCACAATTTAATATGTATGTTTGTATTTACTTCTAATCTGTATTGTCCAGTTGTTAATTCAAAATTCTATGTTTTAAAGATTACTCTGAATTTTTCCAGGGCAAAAGAAAACATAAATACATGTAGTCTATTATTACACAAGTGAGACACACCTTTTAAACATAAAGCTATCAACCTCATCTTCTGTGCAAAGCTAATAATTAAGGTTACTTCACCTTTATTGTCATTTTGACCAGATATGAGAATGGGAAATTTCTCATCAATAAAAGATTGACATCAGTGTTGGGTCTCATGTGTCTGTGGGTTTTCTTAAAAGGTTTGAGTATGAGTCTCCTTGGTATGTAGTCATTGCTTCTCACCTATTTCACAACACACAGGGCTGGAATTCTAGTGTCAATTCTTCCACACCTACCAGTGTCTTCTTGAGTGGTTGAGAAAGAAAATTTATAGAAAGATCAAATTTCACAAAAGACATACATTTATATGCACTTATACACAAAGCCGAAAAATGTGCGCAGTTTTCAAGAAATACAACTACAAAAGCAGAAGGGAAGTTTGACAGTCATTGATACAATAAGAGGTAAAAGTGTCAGGAAAGATATAGAACATCTAAGCATTCAATTATTGACATAAAACACTTAACAACTAAAAATTTCACTATATGTGTATATATCATATATGTATAAATAAATGTAGATATATATGTCATAGTAAACATGCATGGCCTATCTAAATGCTAAATCAGGTGTACTAAGTCAAGAAAACCAAACATCAATGAATTTCAAAGGAATGAAATAATTATCCAAAATGTCAATGGTAGTTAAGATAGATGTAATAAAAGAGAGGGAATTAGAAAACTTATAATGACATAGAAATTATGAAATATATGCAAAATTACTAATAGGTCTTAGAAGTGATCAAACTTAAAAATTTAAAATGTCTTCTTGGAAAGATCATTTAAAATATGGCAGAATATTTAAAAATAATTTTCAAATGTCAATATATGTAGGATACAACTAATGCTTCCCTTGGGTAATTATTTGTAGAATTTAAAAGTGGGAAGAAACTAGACAATTACCCAAAAGGCAATTTCAAGGAGATACAACAGATTGGAAAAAAGTAATAAAAATTTAAGTTTAAAATTAAAGACAGTAATTAATAAGTGCAATGTAAGAAAACAAAAACCAACAGTCAGCAGTCAGATTATTAATAGGCACTTTGCAAAACGCTCAAGGAAAGCACAGAGACAGGAGTCACAAATACACAACACAAAACAATTAAAAAAGCCTCTCTAGCAAAGGAAATAAAAACTAAAGTTGTATGTCTGTGTGTATATGTGAATTTATGAAAAGATTATCAATACATTCTAACTTAGAAAAACAGGAAAACGTATATATTAAAACATATTTGGGCTCTAGGGAAAAAAACAGAAAAATCATACATCTTTATATCCAATAAAGCCTTTGTTACACAAAGAAAAGTCCCAGTATAGATGACTCCGCAGTGAATTCTCTCGAGTACTTAATAAAGACAAAAACACAGCTAATTTTTCTGCCTCCGAGATCCCCTGTCTCTGCTGTCACTTCACCTAAATTTTACCACTATCCCTCTCTTAATGAGATTGCCACCACTGCCACATCTGTAGTTTCCAGCTTTCTCCAACTGAAACATATAAAACAAGAGATTTGAAATTAGGAGCCACATATGAAAGAGAACATCAGTATGATCATTTCCAGAATTACCCACTTACCTGCAGATTTTATTACTTCATTTTTCTTTATGGGAAAGTAATAATCTACTGTGTACCACATTTTCCTTATCCATTCATCATGAAGAGGGTGGTGAGGTGGGGAAAGTGTAGAGGCAGAAGGCTGGACCAAACTGAAGTATGCATGAGAAAGGTATAACAAAACTGACAATCTTCCAACCCAGAAAAAAAAAATTAATTCAACTGGCTAGTTGAATACTGGTGATATGAAATAAAGAAGAGTGAATTCTTGGAGTTACATATTTAAGTGGGGCTAAAGAAATTGGTGAATGGAGAGGATAGGGATGGGATACCCCAAAATAAGATTGCATAAAGGAGCTTTATGTGAATTTGCTAGTTCACAGGCTAATTAAAAATATAATATATAATATATTTTAAAGAAGCTTGAACACAGGTACACTATATGGGTGCTCAATGCTGCTCCAAGAAGACGTATGTCATTAAATAAAAATCTCAGTGCCAGACACAGGATGAACTCTACGAACAACTGGTCAAGAGGGCCCCAGAGCTCTACAAAACAACTTTGGCTAGAGTCACTGCTCTTGGTTGCCCACTGTAACTAGATGATAAGACTTATTCCTGAAGATACTACTCCTTTTGGATAGAGGACGTAGAGAAATTAACATCCAATGACCAGGAAATGCTCTCCATGCTGGTTAGCTTACAGAGTGCCATGCATACCTGAAGCACTTTTCGGCCCAGTTCCATAGCAACATAACTAAGCACGAACTGACTGTATTTCTATTAGCTCTCTGCCTCTCCCTCCAGAAAGTCCTTTGGAACAGTGGCCTCTTTGACTCTTCTGTAGCCATTCTGTAACCTATCTGCATAACTATGTAGAGAGAGTCTACTGCATGATGTGTGGTGTGTGAGAGTTAATAATATTATTTAGATTGAAATTATTTTTTTTTTAATTTTTATTTTGCAATACAATTCAGTTCTACATATCAGCCACAGATTCCCTTGTTCTCCCCCCTCCCGCCCCCCTCACCTTCCCCCCAGCCCGCCCCCCATTCCAATCTCCTCCAGGGCAAAAAGCTTCCCCACAGACTGAGATCAACCTGGTGGACTCAACTAAACAACTCGTTTGCCAATGTACAGGTATCAAGAGAAATTAAAACTCCCTGGCAAAAGGAAACCAACAAGCTTGTGAATTTATTGATATTCAATAAATTTTGACATTGTGAAACGTCAACAAAAAGTTTAAATATATTACCTAGGTGTGTATAGTAAAGATTGAAAGTGAAAATACATTATGGCCAAATTAGTTTGGGTTTTTTTGTTTGTTTGTTTGTTTGTTTTGCCTATAGCTGAAAAGTTACTTTTACTATCCATTAAACCAATGTTATTAACAAAATAAAATTAAAAATATCATGACTACCTCAATATTTGTATCAAAACATATGTCAAAAAAGATTCTTTTGTACTGATGTTTTGAAGTTATTTATAAACTAAGAATGAAAGATTGTATTCATAATCATATACTACTTGTTATCTCCCAACCATACAAAATATGAGTACAGGATTACAAACATCCTCCTACTACCATAAAGAATGGCTGATATTAGTTCAATATTTTTTAAATTTAAAAACAAACTGATTGACTAACATATGAACAGAAAAGAAAATACTAAAATGTCATTGTTTACAACTGACCCCCAAAGTGCAAATGCCTATGAATAATTAAACAAAAAGTGTATTTCCTCCACAAAGAAATCTCAGTCAGGAACTAAATTAATGGAAAATATCCTTTGCTCAAGGATCATAGTGATATCAACTCTCCCCAAATCATGTGGAGTTTTAATGCAATAAAAACATATAATCCTGAATGTATCTCTTAGTGGAAATTTGCTGTCTGACTCAAAAATAATATTTTAATTCCAATGGTAAATACAATTTTGAAAAACAAGTTAATTGTAACAAAACATAGGTGGAATTGACTTGAATCTCATGATCAATCTGAACTGAACCCTCTTGTGTCAGCTTGTTTTGCTAGTTAGCAAAAGTGTGGAGTACATTGTAACAGTTTTACACAGTAACAGAAGGTCTTCAACAAGTTATGGTTGAGATTTTAAAATGAAATTTGTTGAATTTACTCAGTCCAGACTATGTTTTATGACAGTATTTGTTGCTAGTATTTGCTGAGTAATATTTTCGTCATACAATTTCAATAATATGGAACAAAATAACCCTACATAAAAAACCAACCAAGTGAATATAATAAAGATAGAAATGACAATCCAGCGTGGCTAGGTTAGAGTGGGTTTGGTTTGGTTGGCTTGGGATTAAAGAGTTATTTCAATATTCATTTATTTTGGCTTTAGAAAAAAAAATTTTGTCTGAAACTTTTAAGGAGTAAAATCATCACATTAAAAGGGATAAATAGTCTACCCCAGGGAAGAACACACCAGCCAGTTATCCAATTACAAATGGCCAGCCCTGAATGCATACAAGTAACATTATACAGACTGAGAATGTTCTATTTAGGGATATATATGTATATACATATACATATATGCACATAATGAGAATTAATGAAAAGGAGACCATGAATTTGAGAGAGAGGAAGGAGGGGTATGGAGGGGGATTGGAGTAGAGGAAAAGGAAAGGAAAAATGATGCAATTATATTATAATATCAACAAAAAAATAAGTTTTTAAAGACAAATACATTGAATTTATAAATATTAAGTTGAGTTTTTCGTACCCCTTATACTTTAATGTTTGTAAAATGTTCTCTTTGGTTACATTTATGCAAAACCATGACTTACATAATCGTGATAAAAAGTAGTTTTCACATTGATTTTATAATGTTGATGGAAAACTCTTTCCTGGGTTGTTCTGGTTCTTATATGATTTTAATTTATTTCATCTTGAAAAAGTACTAATCTGCTAAGGTAATAGTGACCAGAATGTTATTTACTATTTATTTATAGGCAGATCTTCTAGCTAGCCTGAAACTCACTATGTAAATCAGGCTAGCCTCTAAAGAGATTGATAAGCTAGTAAGAGAGGATAAATATAATTAAAATAAATAATTGTGTGCATGAAAATGTCACATTGACACTCATTACTTTGTATCATTAACATATATCCTACTCAAATATTTTTAGAAGATAATTAGGGCATAATAAGTAATTTATGAGTTACAGATAATCTTTAGTCATCATTATGTACAAAAAAATAAGACCTTGGCAAATATAAACATTCCGTGGTTTTGTAAAAATATTTTTTTCTGATGGATAATTATTTAAATCATAAGTATCACAGATATTTATACTAACTGATTATGGAATTACATTTGTAAATATATGAGACCTGAGCACATGTTAGTAGGATTTTAACAAAATTGAAACTTAAAAATTCTAATGCCAAAGAATGTTGATCTCTCATCATTATTGTTCCTGAAGATTTTTAGAAGTCTCCGGTTTTTAAACTAAAGCTCCCCCCAGAGTAACAAAGCATATCATTCAGTTCCTTAAAAACGTAACGAGGGTCTCCTTGTCCAGAACTATTTAGAAACCACTGTGCTGTGGGATGGTCTGTATGTCAAGTGTGTTGCTGATTGGTCAATGAATAAATCACTGATTGGCCAGTGGCCAGGCAGGAAGTATGGGCAGGACAAGGAGGAAAATAAAGCTGGGAAGTAGAAGGCTGAGTGAGAGACTCTGCCAGCCGCCACGATGACAAACAGCATGTGAAGATGCCGGTAAGCCATGAGCCATGTGGCAAGGTATAGATTTATGGAAATGGATTAATTTAAGATATAAGAACAGTTAGCAAGAAGCCTGCCACGGCCATACAGTTTGTAAGCAATATAAGTCTCTGTGTTTACTTGGTTGGGTCTGAGCGGCCGTGGGACTGGTGGGTGAAAGAGATTTGTCCTGACTGTGGGCCAGGCAGGACTGGAGGAAAACTCTAGCTACACCACTGGTATTTGTAGAGAAAAGTGGCATGGACTGATTAAAGTACCATGAGGAAGATTTTATTTGAGACAACTGTGAAGGGCACATGGACCACTGCATTGGTGTGTCCTAGGGCCCTATTTCAAGAAATTTTTGTGAAATAATCTTTTTGTACATTGTGAAGACATGTCACTCTGGTTTAATAATAAGCTGAATGGTCAATAGCTAGGCAGCATTTTCAGGGAAGAGAGGACACTAGAAAGAAGAAGGCAGAGTTGCCAGCCAAATACAGGTGAAGCAAGAAGGCAGCATGGTAGTACAGAGTAAAGGTAATAAAGCCATGAGGCAGATAGTAAACTAATAGAAATGGGCTAATTTAAGATGTAAGAGCTAGTTAGAAACAAGCCTAAGCTATCGGCTGAGTTTTTATAAATAATAGGAAGTCTCCATGTGGTTGGTTATTTGGGAGCTGGCTGGTGGGACAGAGAAGACTCACTACCAAATGCACTATAAAAAACTGGAATTTAAAACTAAAGAAAGGGGTAGAGGTCAGAGCAAGAAAAATTATGCAAAGGAATATCATAGTAAAAGAGATTGGAATAAACTGACCTAAAAGGATCTCTACTGAAGACTGGCCAGGGTGGTCAGATATAACAGAAGGCCTGGGGGATAGTGATCAGAAACTCAAACTTGTTATGAGATAATGTTTTTGTACACTGCGAAAATGTGTCTTTGCCAAGGCACCTTCTGATTGATTTAATAAAGAGCTGAATGGTCAATGGCTAGGCAGGAGAGGATAGACAGGACTTCTGGGCAGAGTTAGGAACTCTGGGAAGAAGAGAGGTGGATTTTCTAGACAAACACAGAGGTATTGAGACACACAGTGCTGAGCAGAGGTAATGAGCCACATGGCAAAATGTAGATAAATATAATGAGCTAACTTAAGTTATAAGTGCTAGTTGGTAATAAGCCTAAGCTAAGGCCAAGCTTTCACAATTAATAAGAAGTCTCCATGTCATTATTTGGGAGCTGATGGTCCAAAGATAGTACAACTACCTAAACTGGCTGAGGCTGGATCTTCATCACTGAATTTTTGTAAGGAAAATCCAGAAAAGCCTAAAAGAATGTTAAGACTAGCTGATTAAAATCTGATCAAATAAAAAATGTGTCAGCATTCTAAAATGAAAAAATATATGTGTCTAAAAAGGTTCTACATTGGAAGGTTAGTGAGCTGATTCTGAAGGCATTCTGAACTGCTAAACAGTTATCTGTCACAACCTCTGTACTTCCTTTCCTTTAGGCCAGAATTTACAACTTAAGAATGTGTTCACAATGTGGGGGAGGGGAGGACCAAAAAAAAATGTATTTTACTATAGTCATGCATCCAATAATCATTCCACTCATTCAGCTACAACCTTGCTCAACATGCAGGCATGCTTTTTTGTTTGTTTTACACAAAGGACCCAGAAGTCTATTGACAAATTTAATTAACAAGGAATCTTTGCAAACATTAACTCTGTGGTTGGTATAGAAAACTGGCAATTTTCTCTGTTTGGGACTCTTTCCCACATTTCTGTTAATGTTACCTGTTTGCCTGACAAGGTGAAGGGTTACATTCATGTCTCATCTTGTTTTTTTGGCAGCTGGGGGTGGTGACTTCTTATTTTCCTTACTTTCTGGTTTCTTTCATCAGAATCGCTTGATAATTTTTTTTTTGTTTGAGGCCAGAATCATTGCAGAACACCATCTTCTCAGAGCATGAGGGGCCTTAGTGTCTGTTTGGTCCTCACTACGTTCCCTCTGTTTTTCTCTCTGAGGATAACATTTTATGCCCACAACCATCAGTGACCGTTCCTACCAGCCCACTGGTTGTTAAGTGTTGTGTCAGTCATACAGCTTTGCTACAATCACAGACAATGACCATATCTTTCAAATAAGCCATGTCTGTCTAGTAGAGTGGACCATATCATGTTGTTACTGTCTTTTAAACAATGAAAGATGGTGTGGCATTCCCTTATGTGCTATGGGCAAAGCACTGTGACAAACATTGCAAGAAAAGTAAGAAGAACTATGAAAATTATTCTTAAAATCCTTCCTCCCTCTTTTCCTTTTTTTCTTCCTTTGTAGTATAGTATATTCTTAATAATTCAGGATTCTTTTTAATATAACTCAGTTATTTCCCTTTGTATAATGAATGAAGAAATAAACATTCTCTTCCTAAGCAGAGACTTCAAGGGCTTCTAATCTGTGCTGTATCAATTTAGCGATCCTTTAAAGGATTCATCTGGAAAAAAAAAAAAAAACTTTCTATCCATAGAGCACATTGTTCTGTGAAATGCACATAACTAAAGGACCAGCAATATTGAAACAAAATACTATGAAATAAGTTTCCTTAATTCCACTTTTCCCCTAAATTACATTCATTTGTGACTTTGGAACAAAATCTACTCAGTATTCAAGCTACCTACCAAAGCCAAATGGGATTTTATTGAATTTGATAGTAATTTATTTCTCCAAGAAAACAGCCATTAAAAAATTCTGTAAGTACTATTAATCATTTTATTACCAACAATAAATGTCTCTTGATTCTAGATGCAATGGCTCTAGATATATAAAAGGTAATTGAATTTTACAATTATGTCCTTTAGGGCACAGGCCCAGTAAATCTCAATGTATGAGTCAGAAGGAAAATTTTCATCTACTTTGGAATGTAAATGTTTTTATTAAAATATTCATTAAATGTTTTTGCAGTCATTGTAACTTGTTCCTTGGAGTTAAATGTTAATGCTGAAGAGTTGTGAGCTCTGCTGATCATTAGAATATGAAAAGTAACCTTACAAAACTTCCTTAAAGGGTTTGTGACATTCAGTGGGAACAGTGCTTCTCCAAAGAGATTAGCTGTTTGTTTTATGAATACAAGTCAAAATATATATATTAGCTCAGCCTCCAAAATAAGAAATAACTGTTATCTTGAGAGTATGTGCATGTACTCAGTTCCATCTATGTCATAATTGCCTTTATCCAGGAAAGCCCATGGGGCATTCTTGCCAGGGCAAAGCCAGACCTGTCCACAGACTATGTGTGTGCTGGCTCTGTACACCAGTAGGAGCATTAAGTACACCAATATTGCCGACTTTGCTTTGAGGGAGATTTCCCTAAATCCCTAGTAACCAAGGGAAAAAGAAGTAAATTTTCTTCTTGTCCACAAAGTATTTCTACTAGTAATATTGGGAATGTGATTTCTGTGCTTTACATATTAACAAATGTCTTACAGGAAAATTTCATAGGGAAAAATAAATGAAAGAAATGCATGCTTAACACTCTCAGTTCACATAGCCCAGTGGTTTACAAAAAAATGCCCTGTGAAATCTAAGGAACCTTGGGATCATCAGATAAAAGTTGTTACTGTTCAGATAAAAGGTATTGCTTGCTGTTTTCCCTGGATCAATGTGTGTTGATAATACAAAGACAGTGATAGGATCTTCAGCATTTAGTATACATTATAACATCAAATTACAGTAATATCTGGCTGTTTTGTTTTTACTAAGGGTAGTCTTGGTGGAGAAAAGTGGTTTTACTCATAAATGTTCTTGATTAAACAGTAAATATTTATTCATTATACTGTATAAGTCAGAACTCATGTGCATTTAATATCCTGTGGGATGAAATGGGACAAACACAAAGTACTTTTGAAGCATAACAAGGCAGAATAACTATCTCAAAGGAAATTACTTATTTCATTGTTTAAAATGTGCACTAAATTTGATTTTATTTATGGAACAGGATTTTTACTTGTGAAAAATAATTTAGAGGAGGCTGGAGATTTCTCTGTAATAGAATACATATGTATCATGTGTGACCACAAGCACCTAAAGAAAGGAAGGAAAAGAAGGAAGAAAGGGAAAGTAGGAAGGAAGAGAGAAGGGAAAGAGACAGGGCAGGATGAGGGAAATGTGAAGAAGCTTGGTTATCAGAGATGGGCATTTAGCAATAATTTTCTCAAGAGTGAAAAAAAAGTGAATCTGAGTTTCGCAAAATTCACTGACATAAAACCCAAGACAATACATCAGGCCACCTGGTACATCAGTGCTTTCTCGTTTCTTTTCTTCTTTCCCTTTCTCCATACCCCCTTCTCTTTGTTCTCCCTCCCCAAGAACATAGACTGCTTTTGTGTGCAGGGTCTCTGTGATCCAACCTCCTAAGAGACAAAACCATTCTACATTATCTGAGGGCATATTATTGCCTGCCTCCTTTTGGTCTAATTTCAGTCAAAACCCCCATATTCCCCAACGTCTTTTTTACTCTTTGCTTTTCCTCTAATATTGCTCTTTCTATGTACATTCTTCTCCTCTAGTGCCTATTTATAAATTTCATATTAATATCTAATCCTGTGAATGTTTTTGCTTCTTTTACTTAAATTTTTGTTCACTCACACTATCCTAGTTAGCTTTAACTTGATTCAATGTAGAGTCATCCTAGAAGGGAGTCTCAATTGAGGTGTTATTCAGATCATATTGGCTGTGGGCATGTCTATTGGGTATTGTTTGATTGTTAAATGATATAGGAGGGCCTAGCTCACTCCAAGGAGCACCATTCTATGGGCAGATGGTCCTGCAGATAGGCAGATGGTTAGAAAGTTATCTAACATAAGACTTCAAATAAGCCAGCACATGGCATTCTCCCATGTTTCCAACTTCAAGTTCCTACTTGAGCTTCTCCTGCATGACTCTTCACAATGATGGATGGTGACCTGAAAGGGTAAGCCAAATAATCCTTTCCTCCACCCAGTTATCTATGGTTTGAGTGTTTCATCACAGCAACAGAGACAAAACTACAGTCCCCGTGATGACTATGAGATTAACACACATAATACTATTTGTGTCCTTTATTCTCTAAAACAATGGACACATAATGAGTGACTTTACTGTGGTAAAATGCTACTCTGTTTTCATAGTGGGCTTACTGCTGAATCATGATTGCTGTTGCAGAGAACTCTCAACAGCATATGGAAGCTCTAGGAAGAGAGCATAGTGTTCTGAATACCAGTCTAAAAGATGAAAACATCACACACTACAACACCTCCACTGAAGGAGAGAAGGTCACCGTTTTTTTTTTTTTAAAAAAAAACTAAACAGTGTTCTAACCCACTGTTTAAAGATCCCAGCATGAAAATGAGTAATATGAACAATGAGATAATTCTCCAAAAAAAACTATGAACTATGAATCCAATAATCCAAATAAGAATGACTGACATGAAACTCTAGCAAAGAAATTTAAGGAAAATTATTCCTTCAAAGAAGTCAGTAAAGATACAAATAAACTCTTGAATATATCCCAAAAGAACTCTAATAGCTGAATGAAAAGAGGAAGTCAATTCATGGTGTGAAAATATAATTGAATAAAAACATAGAAATACTAAAGGAAAACCAAGCTTAAAGAATTATTATAAAATTATTAAAGAATTTAAATGACAACTTCAATAAGTGAGATAAAAAAAAGTTCAGTGGAATGCCTCACCAATAGATCACATGGATGACAGAATGTCACATCTTGAAGACAAAGTAGAGGAACTGTATCATTTTGTTAAGATTGATATTTGTTTTAAGTATAAATGGGAAGCATTCAAGATTTGGAGGACTACATGAAAGACATGGTCTGTGAATAAAAGAAGGGGGAAATTTTCATACTAACAAAATATTCTCAGTGAAATCATAGATGAAAATTTCTGAAACCTAGGGAAGGGGGTGCCCATCTAGATATAGAAAACATACAAAACACAAAATAGGCATGCCCATATCATATATTAGGTAAAACAGTAAATATACAAGAAAAAAATTAAAGGGTACCAAAAGCTGCAAGGAAAAATTCCTACAAAGACCTATCAGAATGGTAGCTGGTATTTGAATGGAAATCTTAAAAGCCTGCTTGAAAAGATATATTATAGATTCTGAAAGACTAAAACTGCTAATCCAGACTAATATACCCTGCAAAACCATCTCTCATAATTGAATGAAAAAGAAAACCTTTCCATGGGGGAAAAAAAACAGGATAAAGGAATTTATGACAACAAAACCAGTTGTATAAAGGACACTAGAAGGAATCCTTCAGATTGAATAGAAAGATTAATAAATAATGCTAACACAGTTGTCAATAGATAGTAGACTAAGAAACATAAAAGATTACAAAATTGATGGGGTGACAGGAATCAATAGACACCTTTGAATGAGAATACTGAATGTTAATGGTTTCAATTTCCCTATCAAATGTCACAGGCTAGCAGACTTGATTGGAAAAAGGATCCTTCTTTTTTCTGCCTCCAACAAAAACATATCTCACCACCAAAGATACCTAGGTACTATCTTTGAATGTGTCTTAGTTATGGTTTCTATTGCTGTGAAAAGACTCCATGACCACAGGCAGCTCTTATAAAGAGAAACATTTAATTGGGGCTGACTTACAGTTTGGAGATTTAGTCCTTTATCACCATGATGGAGGAAGCATGGTGGCATGCAGACAGACATGGTGCTGGAGGTAGCTGAGAATTCTACATCTGGATTGGTGGACAGCAGGAAAGGAGAGAGACACTGAGCCTGGCTTAAGCATTTGAAACCTCAAAGTCCATCCCGAGTGACATACTTCCTCTAACACCACACCTACTTCAACAAGAACACACCTCCTAATAGTGCCAGTCACTATGAGCCCATGGGGCCATTTTAATTCAAACTGCCACTGAGTAAAAGAATAGAAAAAGGTATTACAATAAAGTGAAACCAGAAACAATGTTCTATTCTAATTTCTGGCAATGTAGACTTCAAATCAAATACAGTCAGCTGATATAAGGAAGGTCACAGTATTCTGATCAAAAGAACAATCTAGGGAAAGAACATTACAAACGTAAACATATATGCACCAAACTCAGGCAAATCCAATTTTAAAAAACAAATATTACCAAGTGTAAAGTTCACAGATTAAAAGAAACATAATATCCTACTCTTATATCATACAGATCACGCAGACAAAATTGAACATTGAAGTACTAAAATTAGATGACATCACAAACTGTGTGCATGGACTTAATAGAACTTATGGAATATTCCACCCCTAGAGAAAACACATTGTTCTGAACATCCCAAATAACTTCTCTCTAATAGATCATATACTGGGACACAAAGCAATTCTCAGCAAATACAGGAAAATTAAAACTGCTTCTTTTTATTTGACCACTAGGGGTTAAAAATAAAACTCAACAGCAAGAGAAGCTATAGAAAGTACACTAAGTTGTGGAGTTTAAACAGCATACTATTGGATGATAAATGGATCATTGAACAACTCTAAAAAGAAATCTAAAATTTCCTATAATTAAGTGAAAATGTAAAACACAACATACCAAAACTCATGGTATACAATAAAGAGAGGAGTTGATATCTCTAAATGAGGATATTAAAAAGTAAAAAAGTCTCAAATAACTTAATGGTGTATTTTAATGTAATGGAAAACCAAGAACTAAGCAAATAACAAAAGCAGTAATTGGAAAAAAAAACTAAAATCATGTGAAAAAGTAAATAAGAGTTAGACATTTTGATTTATTTTCCTATTTAAATCTATTTTGTTTCTTTCTCATCTCATTGCTCCAGCACTAGAATGAATAGGAGTGTCTTCCTTCTGATTTTAAGAGTAATGATTTGAGTTTTTCTCCATATAATGTGATATTGGCTAACCATCTGTCTTTATCATGTTGAGATAGGCTTCCTCAATTCTTAGATTCTCCAGGGCTTTTATCAAGAAGAAACGTAGAATTTTGTCAAAGGCCTTTTATGTATCTGTTGAGATAATTATGTTACTCCTATCTTGGATACCATCTTTATTATGTATTACAACTTGTCTATTTGCTTATTAAAACTGTCCCCACATCTCTAAAATAAAGTCAACTTGTTCATAATGAATGATCCTTCTAATATGTTTCTGTATTCTGTTTGAGCATTCTGTTGAGAATTTTTGCATCTATGATCAACAGAGATATTAATGCTGATGTCCTCCTTTATCAGGGAAGCTTCTTTTTGCAGTGGCTACATTTAATGCAGATTCCCACAAGTCAAAAAGTGGAAATAACTGATTGTGGACTACTTGGCCCTAAACTGGACATCTGTATTAATACTACCGTGAAGGCTCAGGCCAATACTGCAGAGGAGAGGGTAGAAAGCATGTAAGCAGTGAAGTTGGGGACGAGTACTGTGAAACTGTGTCTTCTGGACATGACATAACCATTGCACTCAAGATTTAATTCGAGTTGTTGATAGAGAACACCTGTGTAAGACTGGGAGTCATCATTTTGTCATGCGTATGAAAGGGCCATGTAGCCTCATCCCTCATTGAGGAACTGTAGGTGTTGGAGAATGGGCTATTATTTTATACAGTGGTATAGCCTCTGATAGGTTGCTTGACTCCCAGTAAATAGCTTCACATTCATGTTCATGACCACAAGCAGTACCTTAAAAAAAAAAGTAGGAGGAATCTGTTGGAATATGAGGGGTTTTAGTTTTAGTGGGAAAGGGAGAAGGGATGAAAGAAGGAAATAAAGAACAGTAAAAAAATAACCAAATATTAGTATACATGTATGAATTTGTTATATATTTTAAAATTAACACAGAAACAATTTTTTGAATTTTAAGGAAAAATTAGAATTTTAGAAAATTCACAGAAGAAATGAGTTTAACGTCTTAATTTCAAGTGTGATTTTTAAAAATTATTTCTTTTGCATTTTGAGATTATAATATAATTGTATCATTTATCCCCCTTCCTATCTTCTTTCCAAATCCTCCCACATATCCCTCCTCACGTACTTTCAAATTCATGCCTCTTTTCATTGTTGTTACATACACGCACGCATATGTATATACTTATATATTCCTAAACACATGCATACCACCTGTTCAGTCTTCTGACTTGTGTGTATATTTTCAGGGCTGACCATTGATAATGGACAGCCAATTGGTATGCTCTTCCCTGGCCACTATTTCACCTGCTCTCAGAATTGCTTAGTTGCCTGTAAGTTCTTTGTGTAGAGCTGAGGTCTCTTGAACTTCCCCTCATTCACTTTGGCATGTCTATTGGTGGTGTCCTTGTTTAGCTAATGTTTAGGCTGTCATGTTGGTGAGACCTCATCAGTGTAGCTTCTGACAGTCCCAGGAGATGGAATCTCACAGCAAACTCCCTGTCCCCCTGATTAACCCTGAATCCTCTTTGGAGATGGTTCCGGAGCCTTGGGTGCAGGAGTTGTTTTATAGATTTATCAGTTGGGACAATGAAATGAATCAACACTCAAACATCTGCATAACACAGTGATTCAGTCATTTCCAACTGACCACATTGTGACAAAAATTAGCTATGTTTATAAAAGTTATTTGACATAAATTTGGGGAATTTTAAGATCACAAAGATAAAAATGTTCACTGAAACGTTTTATACTTCATAGTACATCTTATCATTAAACAAGGGAAACTTTAAAAATTTGTATTTATGTGTATATATGCTCATGTGTGTGAGTGTTTGTGTGAGTGTGTGTATGAGTGTGTGCATGTTTCTAGCTTCTTGGAAGCTAGAAGAGGGCATCAGATTCCCTTGAGCTGAAATTATAAGGTATTGTAAGCAAATGATCTTAACCACTCAGCCATCTCTTTAGCCCAAAACCTTTTAAAAGAAATACTAGGTTTTAGTGACAAAAAAATCAAACAATAGCTGTATCTTCTCAGAAAAAAAAATTAAGTACTCCTACAACTAAAAATCTGTGGGACTGTTTTTTTATATATTTACTGAAATTAAGAAAATATATTGCTACAATTTGAATGCAGAGGCACATTAAAAACCTAATTATGCTTCATAACTTGCAACTTCACTATGATGTATAAAGAATTGAAGAGATTATCAAAAATGTAAAACCAGGCTGATCTCCTAAACTCAGTTGTTGTTTTTTTGCTTCTTTAACAAAATAAAATCTTCATAAATATTTTTATGTGCATGTTATTCATTTTAACATGTACTGAGATGATATTTAAATAACTGATAAATATTTAAATTTTTATTTTTAGTTTATTAAATATAGACATATAACTAAAAGCTTTAGGGTAATGACAATAGTTTCTCTAGGTCAAAGAAATAAACCTGTGAGGATTGCTAATTAGCAGAGGACACTAAAACACAGATGTTGATCATCATTTTTTTAAAGTCAGAGTTGGCAAAATAATACCAGGCACAAAATCTAGTTTTTTTCTAGATTCCTCTTGCATTAGGTTTTCCAAACTCTACTGTCAAAGCATCACAAACTGGGCAGCTTAAATAGAAACTTATTGTCTCACAGTTCTGAGGACTAGAAATCCAAGGTAAAAGTATTGGGGGGAAAAAGTATCTGTACTGTTGGTTCATACCTTCTCTTTAGAGTTTAGTGGTCTTTTGTCAACCTTTAGTCTTTCTTGGCTTGTACGTGCAGGGTGATGTTAGGTCTCCGAGTGATGCTGGAACCTTCCTAACTTGTGCAAGTATAATTACGCGAAAGGTTTTGCAACAACAAATCATCTAATGATACATTCTGAGACAGCAGTCTCATCATTCAGAGATGTGTCACTCTACATAGATGCTTCCAATCTCGTGTTGGTTTTACCCAGTAGACTCTCACATCACGGTTGCTAAGGAGCAGAGAGTAGGAGTGGAAAAAGGGGCCAGCAATAATGATTAAAGACCTGACCTAGTTTGTCACTGTTACCAGCCAAGTTTTATCTCCCAACACCTCTACAACCTAGGGATCAAACACTCTAATTATGAAACTGGGGAGAAGACAATTCATATTCTAACCAAGACACATTAATAAATTTGTCTTTAGAAAATTTCTTTAAGTCAATTTATTGTCCCTTGATAATACTATCTCTATCCTACAACTTATAATTTTATTTCCACTTTATTTTAAATTCCTGAATTAATTCACTCATAATTTGACTGAATAGCATCACCATCGCCTTTACCATCGTTATTTCTTGAGACGGGTTCTCACTATGTACCCAAAACTGATCTCAAATTCAATCTTCCTGCCTTAGCCTCTGGAGTGCTGGGCTTACATGCTTGTCTACACTCTCAATCTGTTGCCATTCCTGTAGTCATCACCACCATCATGACAACATTATGGTCTGGTGTTGAGAGTTGAACCTACTCTTAAATATAGTACAGCTATGTCATCAGCCTTCTAGGATAAAATTTTTATATGTCAATGCTTTTTTTGAGTTTTATATTACGAATTTCCTATCCACTCTCTTTTAATTCCAATTTTTTTAAATCTCTAAGCTATCAACTTATGCAGCTTTTCTAGTATAAACTTGCGGATTCCCATATTTCATTGATCAGAATATATATATATATATATATATATATATTCACACACTTCTTTCCACCATGCTTGTTAAATGGCACTGAGGTTATGTTTGATTGCCTTTTGGAAACTATTCAAAGATGACTGAAATGTACATAAAAAAAGGAGTCAGTGGCTTTCCAGGTCAGTCATTGTCCGACAGGTTTGTTTGCTATTTTTGAGACAGGCTCTCACTACGTAATCCTGGCTGATCTGTGACTCACTATAAAATCTGAACTGGACTCAAACTCATGGATATTTCTGCCTCAGACTCCCAAGAACTTGAATTCTAGTCAAATGCTACCATGTCATCAAATGTTCCAGATCACTTTTAAATAATCCTCATTAAAGAGAACTTGTCTAAAATTACGTAAAACATATAAATCATGAAGATATAGCTTAAAGATTAAGGTGACAGACACTTACCTCCTTTGTGTTTCTACAACACAAATTCAATAAACTATTACCATAGAAATCTTCTTGTATTCTACCTAGTCCTTTTTGCCTGAGAGTAACTTTCTTCTGTCACATTAGATATGCTTTTCCTGTTTCAGGTTTTGTATGTGTAGAACCATATGCTGTCCTTTACGCATGACCACCTACCTGCCTACAATGTTTAGGTCATAACAGTGCTGTGTGGAGTAGCTTCGGTCAGAGTTTCTTTTTTTTTTTTTTTTTTTTTTTTTTGGTTTTTCGAGACAGGGTTTCTCTGTGAAGCTTTGCACCTTTGCTGGAACTCACTTGGTAGCCCAGGCTGGCCTCAAACTCACAGAGATCCGCCTGGCTCTGCCTCCCAAGTGCTGGGATTAAAGGCGTGCACCACCACCGCCCGGCCCAGAGTTTCTTTCACTGTAAATTCCATGATATATATGTTCTATGCTACGTATTGTGTTTGTTTTATTTTGTTCAATGCTGGATATTGACCTGAGGGCCTCAGGAACTCATTGTGCATTTTCTACCATGGGTGGATAGAAGAGTGTTTCTCTTTTGAGAAAGACTTCACAAAACTGACACAAAACTTGTATGCACACAGGTAAACACACTGTTTTTTCCCACAAAACTGTGAGTAAAGTTGCTAGTTCACAGTGATACAAACATTTGATTAAATAATCTATGCCAATTGGCAATCAAATACCCACATAAACAGTGCAGTGTTTCCTTTAATAACTAATAAAGGTATTTTCAAATCCAGCCCATATTATGTGTGAAGTTAATACTGTCACCTTGGGGTTCTACTTTTCAACTTACTGTTGTCTAAAAGAAACATCTTTCCATGTGTTTACCAACCATTTGGGTATCTTCTTTACAGAGTGTGGTTAAGTCTTTAACATATTTTACCAATAAGGTATCACTTTTTAATGATTTATGAGAGACATTTTTGTAAGCGGTTTTTTAAAGTACAGTGTCCCATCAGCTTGAATTTTAACAATTTAAAGATATATTTTGACCTTTATCCAGATAGTATTTTATGCACTACTTAAGAATTGGTTTGGTGGTGTTCCTTTTCTTTTCAGCCATGAATCTACATGTTCCTGGACTTTTTCTTCTGGGTACTCTTTCAATCACTGCTCCAATATTGACAGTTAGTATTGATCTTTTTAAGTGGCTTATATCTTCTTTGTTTTATTTTGATAGGTTTTATATGTCTAAGACTTTATCTGTTTCTTTTAGATACTACATTTTTAATATAAATTTTCAGAGTACTCCCTATTGGTTGTATGTGCTTCCTTGGAATCTATAGCAACCTACCCCTTTCATCTCAGATTTTACTTATTTGGGTCTTCTCTCACTTTCTTTGGGTTATTATGCTAGTAGTTCTTCAATCTTGTTCATTTTTTTCAAAGAATCAACTCTTTGGTTAATTCTATCAATTCCTTTAGTCTTCATTAATTTCTTCCTTGATCTTCACTATCTATTGCAATTCACTGCTTTTGGAACTGAAGGGTGCTAATAGTTGATTTATTTGAGAACTTAATAATTTTGTAATGTAAATCCCAATAGCTATAAATGTTGCTCCTGGAACTGCCTTAGCTATTTCCCATAGGCTCTCAAAAGTTTTGCTTTAATTTCCTTTTGATAATAAAAACTTTTAAATGCCCTCTATGTCTTTATCAGTGATCCCCTGGTCATTCAAAAGTGTATTGTTCAATCTCTATGTGCCTTAGTTAGGGTTTCTATTACTAAGATAAAACTCCATGGCCAAAGGCAACTTTGGGAGGAGAGGGTTTATTTCTCCTTCAGCTTATAGTCCATCAAGACGGGAAATCAGGCAGGAACTCAAGGCAGGAATCTAGATGCAGAACTGAAGTAAAAATCCATGGAGAAATGCTGCTTACTGATATGTTCTTCCTGACTTTCTCAGTTTGTTTCCTTATATACCTAGGACCACCTGCCCACAGTAGGTTGGGCCTTACCACATCAATCATTACTCAAGAAAATGCTCTAAAGGGATCTGATGGTAGCACCTTCTCAGTCAAGTTTCTTCTCCCTAGATAATTCTTGCTTGTATTATTGGCAGAAAACAACAACTGGAACCCCATGTATGCACATAGTTTTTCTTGCTATTGATTTCTAGTTTCATTATATTGTTATTTAATGAGATACAAAAGTGTATTTTGACTTTTATATTTGGAGAAACTTGATATGTGACTGTGGTGATATTTTATTTGTGCTTTAATAAATAAAGCTTGCCTGGAGATCAGAGGAAAAAGCCAGCCATTATAGGTAAACACAGAAGTCAGGCAATGGTAGCACATGCCTTTAATCCTATCACTTGGCAGGCAGGGATCTGTCTGGATCTCTGTGAGTTCAAGGCCACACTGGGAACAGAGCCAGGTGTGGTGGCACTTGCCTTAAATTCCAACACTAGTTAACCATGGAGGTCTGGAGGTCTGTACAGACAGACAGGAAGTAACAGAGCTGGGCAGAAAGAGGAAGTGATGTAGCTGGACAGAGAGAACAAATCAGATGGCAGAGCAGCAAGACATATAGGTGTGGGTAGACAGGAAGTATCTTGCTCTTTGGAAGCTGAGGTGTCGGTGAGGTAAAGTTGGCTGGTGGCTCTTCCTATTCCTCTGATCTCCCTCAGGCTTTAACCCCAATTTCTGGCTCTGTGTTTTTTATTTAATAAAACCATTTAGCAATTTGTCTACATGTGGCTGAGAATATGGTATATTTTATAGTGTGAGACCAAAATGAGCCATCTTAGAAATAAGACCAAATGCTTTCACCCTAAAACTAAGACCTAAGATTTCTCCTTTTAGGTACAGGCCATAAGTTACTGGAATAGGCCATGAGTTGCTGAAACCAGTCAGTTCAGATTGCAGAAACAAGGAAATGTAAAAGTACAGAGTCACAAGGTAGTCATGAGGTAATGTCTGCCAGACTATGGAATGTCCTCTTCCTGGTTCCCTAGGTAACTGTTTGACCAAAGAAATGTTCCAACCCTGGTTTCCAGGGTAACTGATCATAAAAATGTCCCCACCTGAGGGCAGCCAATGAGCAATGGTGGCAGGCAACCACCTTCCTAGAAATAAGATTAAGCCATGATTTCTAGGGAGTCCCTAGAAGCAAGCCAATCAGAATTGTACCTGTACTAGCACCCCTAAAGGATGTAACCTTGTGGTTTTTGCCTTTAAAAACTGAGCTTGCAGAGAGGTGGGCACTTCCTCCAGCCTTCACTGTGTTGGATGTATTGGACAAAGTCCCTGCCTAGGCTTGTATTGCTTTTGGATACGCTTTTGGATATTCCAAATTAAACCTTGCTTTTGCATTCTGGCATGCTCGTCTTTGGTGGTCTCTCTGGGGGTCGCAATGTGGGCACAACATTAGAATATTCCATGAGCTTATGATAAGAATGGGCATACTGTCTCAGTCAAATGGAATATTCTATAGATATCCAAAAAGTTTATTTGCTCTAGTTCAATGGTTCTCAACCTTACTAATGCTGTAACTCTTTAATACAGTTCCTCATGCTGTGGTGACCCCCAACCATAAAATTATTGTTGTTTCTTCTTTGTAACTGTAATTTGCTACTGTTATGAATTGTAATGTAAACATCTGTGTTTTCCAACGGTCTTAGGCAACCCCTGTGTAAAGATCATTTGACCCCCAAAGAGGTCAAGAACCACAGATTGAGAACCACTGCTCTATGTAGCAGGAATTCTAATTGGTCTTATTAATAAAAACCTGGAGTAAGATATCAGGATGAAAACTGAAAGATCAGAGAAGCAGAGCAGCAATTGACAGCCACTTACTTCTACAAAATCCTCAGACAAAAGGGGCTCATGAGTTTCTGTCTCCTCCCACCCTATATTCTTCTCTCTACCTGCCCCGCCTGCAGGGCTACAACGGGTTCTCGACCACCCTAAGGACAGAATGATAGGGACAGGAGATACAAGGAAATACACCAAGTCTAGATTCTGATCAAGGCGCCACTTTATTTTTCTCCAAGAGGGTTTATATAGTTCCTGCAGGGTTGAGGAAGCAAGAAGCTGTCATCTGCATAAGGTGGGGCAAGCTAACAGGATGTTTGTATAGGATGTTTACAGGGTGAAAGGGTCAAGGGCTCTGACTCAATGTCCTGTTGCTAAGCAACCTGACTGTAAGATGATCTAGTTCCCTGTCTTATTGGGGGGGGGGGGTCTGTATTTTTCCACTAATTAGAGATTCTGTCCTTGTCCCTGACATCTACCCAGCCATATCACTTCCTGTCTCCACCTCCATAGGGCTAGGATTAAGGCATGAGATCCCAAGTGCTGGAATTAAAGGTGTATGCTACCACTGCCTGGCTCTGTTTCTCTTTTAGACTGGATCAATCTTGTGTAGTCCAGGGTGGCCTTGAACTCACAAAGATCTGTCTTCCTCTGTCTCCCAAGTGCTGGAATTAAAGGTGTGTGACCCCACTGCTTGGCCTCTATGGCTAACTATTGGCTTAGTTCTGCACTCTTCAGGCAAGCTTTATTTGTTAGATCACAAACAAAATATCACCACAGCTCTAAGGTAGAGTTTAACTCCAAAGACTTTTAACTGAGTTTTAGTTTAGATTTCCTATCGAGAGGTCAGAATGAGGTACAGATTTCAAATACTATTACTGTATCAGGAATTTATCTGACTTTTGTAGTCCACAAATATTTTCTGTATTGATTGTGACCCCCAGTATTTGGTGTATATATAAGTGCTATATCCTCTTGAATAATGATATATTTTATTAATTTGTATTCTTTGTCTTTATCTTTTTTTTTTTACTAACTTTGGCTTGAAATCTACACTATCAAATCTTAGGATGGCTGTGTTAGCTTCTTTTCCATCTTTTAAGTTTGTGAGTGTCTGTAAAAAAAAAAAAGGTATGCTTCTGAGAAACAAGAGAGGCTTGTATCTAGATCTGTAATCCTCTCAGTCTATCTTTTTCACGGCTCTAAGGGAGGTACCCTCTAGTCTGCCATCTTGTCTAGAAGTCCTGTGTTAATAGCCATACTTTTAAGGATCATTTTCTTCTCTACAGATTGGTCTCGGGACTATAAGTTATCTCCATGCAGTTCTTTTGTCTCCAGTACAAGCCACATAAATTCTAGATAGACAGGGTATGATCAGAAAATGCTGCGTTTAGTTTCTTGGGTTCAGTTTAGAGGGACTGAAATGGGGCAGAACATTGAAGGGGGTGTTTTTGTATGAAGAAGATGACTGTGTGCAGAAGAATTAAATCATGACAGGTGAAAACAGGAGCAAAGCAAGATTCTTGACATTTAAACATCCCCATCAAGTGAAATAAAGGAGTTAATGAGAAGAAAGGAATTCTTTTTATGCACTATTAAGACCCTCTCAGGCCAGAGCTGTAATTTATCTCTGCTATAAAAATCATACCAGGGAACATAGCATGGACTGGGAATGAGAAAATGGAAGCAAGGACTTAAGATCCTTCCTTTTAGTATGTGTAGGGTGTGAGTCCTCTGTGACTCAGGCAAGAGGAAGTGAAAGATGATTAATTTGGTACATACAATTCATTTTTAGAGCACTTCATGCACCCTGTGAGGCAGACATTTTTTGATTATGGCGATTGACATGATGGTACACGATAGAAACTAAAATGTAAATACAGAACAGTTCTGTGAGTGCTGTCTCTTGACAGGGACATTGAGGAAACAGGACAGACACTGCTAAGCAGAGGCATGCTGGTGGGATGTGTAGTGTTCATACTGGCAGGCAACTGTTTTTGACAATATTTTTCTTACAATTATTTTCCCTCTGACTGAAATACCAGTTTGGTTAATGTAACTTAACACTATCTCATGAAGATAAAAGGTGGAAGAGATTTTTTAGGAGCCCGATTCAAGATTCCAGATTTTCAGTGGAGTCTCAAGCTCTGGCAAAAACACCAGGATACATTTTATATTGTATCCAGAGCCGGTGACGGCCCATCTGAGCCTGAAAACTTGTCTGGAACTTTCTGAAGTGCTGCGTTAGATATGTCAAGCTCCCTCATTTGTGAATCGTTGTGATAACATCTGAAGCCCTGGATATTTATGGTAAGTGTTTCCAGAAATGCCATTTACTTCCTCAGCCTTGGCACACACATCCTCATAGAGAATATAAAGCAAATATATTTATTTCTGTATCACAGGATGAAAGTACATTGAGTTCCGATAATGTCCTTCCACCATCACAACGCTGCTCTTAGGCACTTGGGGGGTGGGGGGCAATTATACATGGAAGCTTGTATATAAAGAATATAAACTCACAGAATTCTAAGTTTTCCCATAAAGAATGAGCTCTTGTATAGACACCTTCTAAGGTGTTCCTTCTAAAGGACATAGCTTTATTTTCCAGAGTTACTTCAATTGAGAAGGACAAATGCTCTTATCTAATGATGAGTCACACATGAGTCAACATTCTACCACTTGGAAAAAAATTATATACTTTGTAAAGTTCTTTAGAATAAGAGGAATTTCTATTATTAGTTTTACTGTCAAAATTGCCTTTTCTGTCTATATTTTCTACACATTTCATAATCAATACATCACAATTGAGGAAACAGTTAATAAAAAGGCTTATGGACCTATTTACCTATAGGATATAAGCAAATTCTTTCTGGAATCCTTGCCCAGATAACTTGAGTTTCTTACTATAAACAAGCCAAAAGTATTGTGGTGACTGAGTGTCACATGATCCTTTGAGAAAAGGTCAGCTTACCCAGAACAATTGTTTATACCCAGTAACCCTCTGAAACCAAGGCTGCCAAGGACTTCATGAAGCAAAGAGCTCCTTCCATGTCTAGGATCAACTCAGGAGGGAGGAAATATAGAATGCAAGTGGCTAGTGATGTTCCTTTCTCATCCAGTCTCTAAAGAAGGCTTACTTCTCTCTTCCTAACCAGAACTACCAACTCAGCAAATCCTAGCAAACACTTGAAACTTGAATACTTCCAGGAAGGTTCCTGAAAGCATTAAGGTTGTAAGAGGAGGATCATACTGCACTTGGATGGGGATTCTACATGTCTGAAGGAAGTACTGCTCACCAGTAGAGCTACTGTTAGGAAAAGAAGTCAGAATCTCAAATTGAGAGTCCCTTGAATCACTCCTCAGCCCTTTGGATTGGATCAAATAAGAGTCCTTTGCTTTAAAAAACAGGAAAGAAAGAAAAGACAGAGATAACAACCACAGCTAGGGCTTGGAGTTAACCACAATAATACCTGTTAAGTGCACTTAGTGTTTGGCACACACTAAAGGCTAAATCAAAATGAAAGGCAATAATTAAAACAAGGCACATCAGATGGGAACTCTCACTGAGAGCCTTTCCAGTTTCTCACAACATGAGCTAAAAGCAATTGGCCTGCATAAACAAGACCTTATTCTGGGGGAAATACTGGAAATCCCCAGATTATAAGATGTCTCCATCTGTTTGTTGCTATAGTTCCTTATGCACTGCAGTCTCCTGAATCCTACCCAGCCTCCAAGACCTTCCTTCCCTACTCTATCTTCTCTGAAAACCTATCATTTCAAACGAATAATGCATTGAAAGTCAAAGACTCATAAACAAGGGTTTATGAATATTCATAATAAATAAATAACTGTGACTTAAAGAGGAGAGCTCAAAATATGTTTACAAGCACGTGGTGAGCACTCTGTGTTTCTTCCATTGTACTAGTATTGGGGGTTAGTTGGTAAACAAGAAAAGAAGGCAAGAAAAAGAGAGAAGAGGGATGGAAGAGAGGGAGGGGAAAGGGAGAAAGAAGGGGGATTGTTCTTGTTTTAATGGACTTTTCATCTTAGCAATGTTCATGTCTTTCAAACATGAAATAAATCACTGAAGTATATGATTCGTTTCAACTACATAAAAATATCAGGTTATAGGACATGAGGACTTGATCAAGTAGTTTAGATTCGTAGAAATTTTCCCTGCAAAGGCCTAAGTTGGGAGCTTTGGAGATAGGTCAGTCTAGTCACTAACATGCTCTCTGCCCAAGCATAAGCACTTGGGTATCTTCCCCTAGTACCATAAACAACACCACGATGTGGCTGCTTGATATTCCAGCATTAGGCAGCAGAAACAGTCAGATGTCCATTTCTCAGTGGCATTTTCCTTGTTTGAAAACAACATTGTGGCTAAATAGGGTCTCCCTGAAGTCTGACAAGAGACTGGCCAGTGTGTCTCCCTAGGAATTGCAGTGTGAACAGCAGGGGAGAGAATCCTGGGAAGGGCAAGTCCTTCTTGGGGATGAAGGCAAGACTAGTTGGACTAATAAGTGCATTAGCTTCTTAAAAATCCAGCCAACTATCTTCTGAAGAGGTTGTCCAGCTGCGGTTGATATAAATGTGTCAGATTAACACAGTCAGCCTATCAAAAATACAGAAATCCACCAGGAGGAGCATCTCAGGGTTATATGAACCAAGGGTTTTTATTAGCAGTGAAGCTTATGATCTTTTCATATGTCTGGAGTCCGATTATTTACCAATTTGTCAGTATTTTTCCCCATTCCTCTTAAACATTTTGGCCTGTTTTCCTTTTTTAAAAAATGTTCAAATAGATTTGGAAATTTAACCATATATACATACACACACACACACACACACACACACACACACACACACACATTTTGTGTGTGTGTATAAGAGAGATTAGATAGACATATGACAGATAAATAGATAGATAGATAGATAGATAGATAGATAGATAGATAGATAGATAGATAGATAGATAGATAGATGGATGGATGGGAGATAGGAGATAGTGAGATAATGAAGTAATAGAGAGATGGTAGATAATAGATAAATCAATGATAATGATAGAAAGATAGATTAGATAGATGATAGATAGATTGTGAGATAGATGCTATAGATGATAGATAGATAACAGATAGATAGATAGATAGATAGATAGATAGATAGATAGATAGATAGATAGATAGATAGATAGACAGTAGATAGACAGACAGATAGATGATAGATACGGTAAATAGTTTTCCGAGTATGGTCTGACTTTTAAACTTTCAATACCATGCATTTTGCAATTAAGTGTTTACTGAAGCAATTATCTTATTACTTTCCATAACTTATCTATCCTTTTTTTTATTGCCCCAATCACATTTCTCTGTACAGAGTAATTGTAATACTCAGTCTCATGACCTTCTAAATCTCTACATCTGGTCTGAGCAACTGATCTCATTTAATCTTTGTCTAATAGTCCATTGTGTTGCCACAAAAAGCATTAATTTTAAAGTCTGACGGCCTCATTGCTTTGAGAGGCCATTTTTTTATCATTTACTAGGCTTTTATAAGTGGTGAAACCTATTTTTTAGCTTTCTATTCCATTCCATCGGTCTGCTTATTCATGTGCCACTGCTACTGTGTTTTAATACCACAGGGTTTGTATTATACTCTAATATCAAGCCAGGCTAGTCCTGTCTTAGAGACTTCCCTTTCTACCAAGCTACCTGAGGCTATTTGTTTTTTCCATCTGAGTTTAAGACTTGCCCTTTCTAGTTTCACCCAAGAGTTCGATGGGATTTATTCAAAGCCAACTACAGTGGTATGATTTAAGCTCTTGATGTCAAAGCATCCTGTCTCATTTAACTGCACTGATCAGACTCCGGGGCAAAGTAAAGGAGCAATGGAAAAAGGAGGCTTCCTAGTCTTGATCCTGCTCTGGCCATTGAGTAGCTCCGGCCTCTTTCCCTTACCAAGTGTCTGGCTTTCTTTTTCTCCCCTTTCTTTGATTTTAGTCTGAATCACTGTCTTTTACATTTGACCTCTTTAAAGCAGGACTAGGTCTTTATTTTGGATCTCTGTCTTTTTAAGGAAATGTCAGCCTAAGGACACACACTAATCTACGTTTGTTTGTTTGTTTGTTTTTCATGTGAGTATTCAGGGGTGAGAATAGTTTGTAAGTCTGTCAAATATAAAACACAGTATATGTTGTCCAGCTGATCAATGTTGTAATTTTCAAGTATAGATATGAAGATATCTATAATTGATAGAAGTAAATATGTCTTTATTCTTTCACACTAAAACCAAAAGTCCCATTACGATTTTGTTCTGGTTTTTTTTCCACACTGATAACTTAAGGAATATATTCATAATAGCTTGCTTTACTCAAAGCATAGAACTTTGGAAATAAATAAATTTACTCTACTCTAACTGGGGAGATGCCTCAATGGGTTAAGTTCCTATAGTACAATCATAAGGACCTGAGTTTGAACCCCCAGAATCAACATAAAAATCCAGGCGTGGTAATGTGTGTCTATAACTACAGCACTGGGAGAATGGATCATATAGGTAACTCCCCAAAATGTACTGGCCAGTCATTCCAGCTGATGGACGAGATTTAAGATCACTGAGATATCCCATATCAAAAAAAATTAAGGTGGTGCTCAATCAAGGAAAGATATCCAATACTCAATCCTGGCTTCTATAGGAATACATGTACATATGCACCTATATGCACATACATATACACACACTAACAAGTGCATATACCACAAACATCACATACATATGCATACACTCATGTGTGCACATGCACGCACATATACAGACTAAACAATATAATTCCCATCTTTCCCAGAACTACATGTAAATTTTTTCTGTTTTTCTTGAGAAGACTTCCTTAGTAGTCAAAGGATAGAAGAAGGCATGTTATATTAAGCCATCAAGTTCATTTTTAGTTTTCTAATTTAATTCAGATCTGACATGCTCTTAGGTTTAGATATCAAATTATACAAAATTGTTATTTCTTGCATATTTGCATGAACAATAAATTAATAGCAATATATATACATATATAGATATCACATATGTAGCTACAAAGGACATCTATTAGAGAAAATGTCTAATAGTATGGATAAACAAATTTTCATGGAAGGAATTTTACTCATGCTTACTGCTAAAAGATTAAGAAGAATTTGTGTAAATAGAAGGAACAGACTATTGCCCAAAAGTCTTGCCTAGGCCCATTGACCACACAGGGATCTTAGGAAGTAGTTAATGCTCTGTCCTTTGATACTGTCTGGAATGTGCTCACTATTAGCACTGAGCACAACCAGTTTTCTGTTCTTAGCTTTTAATCTTTTTATCTGAAAGTTCCATGGATCCTTGGAGAAATGCCTGGTTCTTGGACAGAAGTGCAGAAAGTTTGAAAATATGCTAATACAACCTGAAGCAACTCTTCATGCCAGAAAATAAAAGTGAAACTAAAAATGAGCTGCCAATGGCCAGGAGTGCAACAGGCACACAGTCTGAGCAACAGAGTCAATAACACAGCACAGGGTTATAGCCACATCACAAAACAAATATAAACGCAGACTGGTATAAATGAGTGCTGATTTGCATTATAAAGGAAAAAGAAAATCTCTCATATGGAAGGATCTCCAATATTTTTGTACATACTCTCCATCAAAGCCACAAAGCTTGCTCGCTCCACAAATGTCAACTCTGCTTAATGTCTCACTTTCACAAAGTTGAGTGTTTATTTTCAGTATTACCAGCGTAAGTATAAGAAAATATTTTAAAATAACCATTAAAAAGAAAAACATATTGAAAGACTAATCTCCAGTTTTACCTTTCTAATATCTGAAAATCTGTTGCATTTTCCCATTTTATGTAAAACTGTGTTTTTAAAATGTGAAGCCTAATTAGCAAATGATAAAATTGTCTTGCCCAGTGGTTTTAAAGGTCTAGCTCACTAATAATTTAAGAAGGATTTGTATCAGGCTAGAAGGCACTACTGCTTTAAATAAATTACACATGATCTTATAATTTGGGCTTTATAGCTCTAATTGAATATTTTTACCATTTAAAATGTCACAGTCTTCGAGATTTAACTTAATAACTGCCACATTATATTTCTTATGTTCCCCACGAAGCCTTCTCAAAAGGTTCAAGTGTATGTGTGTGTCAGTGTGTGATTGTCCTAGATTTCCGTTTATAAATTGTTTTATTTTTTTAAATTAAAATGTAATTGTATCATTTCCCACCTTTCCTCCCTCTACTCCTTCCCATGTACCTCCCCTTGCTCTTGTGTATGGCCTTTATTTCTTCAATTACACACACACACACACACACACACACACACACACACACACACACACACATTCTACATAAAAATACAACCTGCTCAGTCTGTATGACGCCTCTATGATGCTACTTTGTATGTAGTATATGATCTCAGGGCTGATCACTTGGTATTGGATAACCACCTGGGGCTCTTCTCTGGGGAATATATTTCTCTCCCCCTCAGCATTCCTTGGTTGTCTGCAGCTCTTTGTTTACCATTGAAGTCCTATAAGATTCCCTCCTTTCCATGTATCATGTCTATTAGTGCTGTCCTTGTTTGGGTCTTCTTTGGGCAGCCATGTTAATAATGAGACTTCACGGGTTTAGATACTCTGACATTTCTAGGAGACACAGTCTCACAGCCGACTTCATGTTCCTCTGGCTCTTGCACTCTTTCCCTCCTGTCCCAGAAGCTTATGGTTGTCAAAGGACACAACAGACCAAATTTTCCCTGAAGTGGTATAATTATTTGTTCTACTCTTATTAAGAACTACATATACATTAGGCATATTATCCGTCAGTAAAATAAAATGATATAATCCTTTCGCACCCCTGTTTTCCTCCCGTGGTTTCTTGGTTTTGCAGTACTGGAGATTGAACCCAGGACCTTGGACCTTGCACACACTAGGCAAGCACTGTATCACATCCTCACACGAGATGTCAGTATCTTGTACTGGTAACGTTTAAATGATAGTTTGGCACTCAAAGATACAAATAAACAGTGGCTTCCTAAGATTTCTAGATTGATCTAAATAGCTATGAAGCACAATTTTATCAAGGCCAAATAGGTTCCTAACAGTCATTATATCTTATTTTGGACTTTGAGGAACAAAAATGAGATTGAAGCATATTATTATTTTTTTACATAACCTCTGAACTAGAAATATATCTTCAAAATAATATCTAAAAGGCTTCTGTTGGTATTTCTGAAGCACAATATTGATGGTCAAATACCAAGTCTAAAGATGTCTTCAGGAAGCAACAAAGATATTATTTAAAATTACTTCCCCACCTTTTATTAATACTCTTTGAAATCAACATTAACAAATTGATAGTATTAAAGAATTTTGATTTGTTAATATATAATTTTAGTTTGTTAATCATCACTTTTTAAAACTTCACACTAAATTATATTAAAATTATTTTGTTATATAGACTTTAATTATATATGTTTATATTTTATCTCTTTGTTATGCATCCAGGTATGATATGTGTCATACTGAAAAAGTACTTCAAATATTTCAGTGATGTGTAGAAAAGCATAAAGTTGGCCGGGCGGTGGTGGTGCACGCCTTTAATCCCAGCACTCGGGAGGCAGAGCCAGGCAGATCTCTGTGAGTTCGAGGCCAGCCTGGGCTACCAAGTGAGTTCCAGGAGAGGCACAAAGCTACACAGAGAAACCCTGTCTCGAAAAAACAAACAAACAAACAAAAAGCATAAAGTTTTTGAAGCTGGGTTACTATATTTTTAGCAACAGTTGTAACATTTTAGAAGATAGGGTAAAGCATAAGTGCTTGAAGAACAGATCATTATGACACTACATACACCTTTTGTCCATTCTTTATATTAAGTAATAACTTTTGTTTATTTGTATTATATCTATAACCTGAAGTTTTACAATGAATAGTTTTTCACCTTGTTGTTGAGGAATGGAGTATGTGTGCAAAAAAAAAAAAAAAAAAAAAAAAAAAAAAAAAAAAAAAAAAAAAAAAAAAAAAAGGAAAAGCAGACTTCTATACCAGACTTCTATACCAGACTTCATCAGCATGGAAAATTCCCAGTCTATGCCACCCAGGCTTCAAAAACTGTACATCTGAACACCATTTCATACAAGAAAAGGAGCACGTAAGTGCCAACATGGGATCCTGAGAGAATGGATGCTTCTTGGTTCTGGGGTGGTTGTACAACCATATCAGAACAGCACAGCAAAAATTGAGAAGACCAGGAGACTGATGTGGAGCTAATGAGCACAAAGAAGAGCTAATATAATAATCGCACTAATTTGTAATAAAAAATGGAGTACACAGTGAAATAAGTTAGGAAGGAAAGCAAATGGAAATAGAGGAAGCATATAGAATAAAGATAAATAGGAGAAACCTGTGCAGAGCTCAGCTTATGGTTGTTGCTAGTAACACATTACAGGAAGGAAGGGGGAGAATTCACCAACACCATTTGTAGTCAGAAACAAACCTATGTGTCTCTGAGATGGAACAAGCTGACACTAGGCACTAGGTCACTTTTATTTCTGCTTCAAGAATCCATAGAATGTTGGTGTGGGTGACTCAGACATTTCCAAACAGGTAGCTACCACTGACTCTGAAATAAGGGAAGCAGAACTGCAGGGAAATCTACTGAAATGATGAGGGAAAGAATGCTATAGTTTACATTTGCTTCCTGAGATGCACTTTGACTTGTGTGAGCGACTCCCTGGTGGAAATAGACCAAAGGATACATCAAGTCCAAACTAGCTTCTGACACAAAATACTGAATCATGAAATAGGAAGAGAATTTTAAATGAAAGTCACAATAATATACAGCTATATAGGATGTGTTATAAACCATTAAGGTACATTTTTTCATTGTCATTCAAGGGTATCTGAATGATACTAATTTAATTATTAATCTAAGTGAGGCTGAACTGATGAATCTAGAGTAAATTATTTATGTTTTACATCAAATTCTAGTAATATGAAATCTTAAGAATTATCATTTGGCTTTTTCCCCTTGCTTCCATATTTTAATTTTTAAAAGGAAGCGTTACTGCTCTTCACAGGTGGCAAGTCCATCTCATATGACTCACATGATCTTTGCCTCTTGTTACACTTAGGAAGCAGCAGATGAGTCTCAGCAGCATCACTCTGGAACTAAGGGAAGTGCTTCCAGGCATCAGCCTTTACAATGGTGCTAAATACTCTGAAGCCTGAGCAACAGAAGCAGAAGTAGACAAATGGGATTACATCAAATAAAATGATTCCAAACAGCAAACAACACATTCAACAATGGAGAGACAACCCAGTGAGGGAGGGAAAATATTGCCTTTTGCAAATATCAATATAACAAGAAATTAATATATGGAATTTATAAGGTATTAAAAATTCAATGATTTGCTTTTAAATGGACAAATGCATGACGGAGGGGTGACTCAGCCAGTAAAGTGTTTGCCAAGTAAACATGAAGACCTGAGTTTGGGATTCCAGCATTCACATAAAAAGCCAGGTGTGGCAGTGTGTACCTGTAATACCAGAGCAAGGAAGGAAGCCACAGGAGGATCCCTAGAACAACTGATTCTCTCCATCCAGGAGAACTGAATCATGAGCTCTAGGTTCAGTGAGAAACTCAGTTTCCAAAAACAAAGTGGAGATCAATAGAGGAAGAGATTCATTATGGACCTCCAGCTACCATATGCATATGCATATATGTGCACACCTCTGTACACACACAAGGGCGCGCACGCGCGCGCGCGCACACACACACACACACACACATACACACACACTGTGAGAGAGAGACAGACAGACAGAGAAAGAGAGAGAATGGAAGTGGATGACACATATAAAATGAGATATATACAAGCAAACCATTGCAGACTTCAAATTGTTGCTGCTAGCAACATGTAACTGGAAGGAAATGGATGATAATCCTAAACCAAATAAGCAGATGATATGAAAAAAAAAAAGCATTTCTCAGAACATATACAAATGCACAAGCGTATGAGAAAGAAAAACTCAATATCACTAATAATTGGTAAAACGCAAATTAAAAGCATAAAGAGGTATCATCCCTCTGATATATGAGTTTGGTCATTCCCACCAAAATGCACCATTTGCACTCATCTTTCTGAATCTTTTTTCCTAGAATTCAGATACTACGGAAAACACATTTTCTTGCCTCATGTATATGCTTCTCTCGGGTTACAACTCACATGCATAAGTTCGTCATAACGTTATAGCTTGAAGCATACATTCCGATGTCAGGTCTGAGTTTAAATTCAATCACTGCCTCAAGCTAACTTTAAGACTGTAACTTTTAATCTCTTGTTCTCATTCAGAATTTGGTTGGTGGCCTCACCTTCAGTCATTCAGATTTAGGAGGACATGTGGTGGTTTGGGGTGCTTGCTTTTCTTTCTTTGCTAGCTTGTGACCTACCCCAGCTCTCTTCTTGCCACCAGATTCTTGCAATAGGGGAACAAATAAGTTCCTCTACACCATTCCATTTCCATCTCTTTGGCCCAGGATATTTTAAAGATGATGCTTGTTCCTTTCCTGATCATATCATCTTTTGAATTTGAGGAAACTGATGATTCCTTGGTGACTTCTTGTGTCTTCCCAACTCTCTCAAAGAGATCCAACCACCCTCGCCCTAATTTCTGGAACAAAATGGCACAAGATGCTGCCCTCCAGAGAACTGTACCAGAACAGCCCAGCATTTAACTGCTCTGTCAGTCAAAGGACATGCTGCCATGAGCCTCCTTAGTCCTGTAGTGTTTTCACTCTTGCATCATTTACAGATTTGCTCCCTTTCGAAAGCTCTCTCCTGTAGCCACAAAGTGCTTTGATTATCACTAACTGTGAATGAGGGTCTCTCTTTCTCCACATCTTCTCCAACACTGTCAGATTTTTAACTAAATATTTTTGCTAACTCTATGAGAATTTCATACAATCATAGTCACCCCCACTTCCTCCTTAACTCCCAGATCTACCCCTACCTCCCTATCCTACCCTCAACATTTTGTCCTAGATTCTACTAGAAAGCTCTCAGATCTAATAAACACAGCGAAGTTGGAAGACACAAAATCAATAATTTAAAAAACAATAACCACCATTTATACCAATAATAAACTCTCAGAGAGAGAAAAAACATCATTTATAATAGTTCCAAAACCAAATAAAGTAAGTAGTATTAACCCTAACAAAAAAAGTAAAAGAATTCTCCAAAGAAAAATTGAGGTCATTGAAAGAAGGAAATCAGAAGGTACTAGACAGTGAAAAACATTCTATGTCCCTGCATTGGCAGTTAATACCATGAGAGAACTTATGCTAACAGAATTAATCTACAGATTTAATGCATTGCCCATCAAAATTTTGATGGAATATTTCAAAAATCTAGAAAAAAATCCTAGAATCCATATGGAAACACAAAAGACTACTAAGAGCCAAAACAATTCCAGAGAGTAAGGACACAACAATGCCAGTCTCAGATTTTACTACAGAGTCGTAAAGATAGTCTAGAACTGGCACAAAAACAGACAAACAGAATAGAAAATAGAGGTCGTGGAAATAAACTGACAAAGCTATGGCCACCTAATTTTTTCATCTGTTTAATCACTAATATTTAATGTTATTGGTTTTTCCACTATGATATTTATTCCTGTCATTCACTAGTTAAGAGATGAAGCCAGGCGGTGGTGGCACACGCCTTCAATCCCAGAATTCAGGAGGCAGAGACAGGTGGATCTTTGTGAGTTCGAGTCCAGTGTGGTCTACAGAGCGAGATCCAGGAAAGGCGCAAAGCTACACAGAGAAACCCTGTCTCAAAAAAAAAAAGAGAGAGAGAGAGAGATGAAGATATAAAGAATTTATACTCTCTAAAATATAAAAAATGTGGTCTCATAAAAAGAATTTGATAGATACAACTTATCAAAATTAAATCAAGATTAGATAAATAATTAACTAGACCTATAGCCCCTAAGGAAATGAAAGCAGTCATTAAAAGTCTCCTAACCAAAAAAAAAAAAAGCTCAGGGACAAATAGTTTTAGCACAGAATTCTGCCAGACATTCAAACAAGAGCTAATACCAATACTCCTCAAATTATTCCTCCAAATAGAAACAGAAAGAACATTGCCAAATTCATTTTATGAGGCCATGCTGATACCCAAACCACACAATGATTCAATAAGGAAAGAGAATTACAGACCAGTTTCCCTCCAGAACATAGACAGAAAGATACTCAGTAAAATGCTCACAAACTGAACACATTAAAAAGATCATCCACCATGATCAAGAGATTCTGGGATCATTCAGCATAAGAAAATCTGTTAATATAATCCACCATATAAACATATTGAAAGAAAAAGATAGTATGATCATCTCAATAGATGTTTAAAAAAAGCCTTTGACAAAATCCGACACCCCTTCACGATAAATGTCTTGGAGAGATCAGGGATACAAGGAGCATACCTAAATATAACAAAGGTAATATACAGCAAACCAATAGCCAATATAAAAATAAATGTAGAGAAACTCAAACAATTCCATTAAAATCATGGATGAGATAAAGCTGTCCACTCTCTCCAGATCTATTCAATATAATACTAGACGTTTAGCTAGAGAAATAAGACAATTTAAGGAGATCAAGAGGATATAAATTGGGAAGGAAGAAATCAAAGTATTATGATATGATAGTCTTCATAAGCAACCCAAAAATTTATACCAGGAAGTTTCTACAGCTGAAAAAATGCCTTCAGCGAAGTGGCTGGATACAAAATAAATTTTTAAAAAAATCAGTAGCCCTTCTATCTGCAAATGATAAAGGGGCTGAGAAAGGAAATAGGGAAATAACACCCTTCACAATAATTTACAAATAATATACAATATCTTGGTATAACTCTGACCACGCAAGTGAACCACCTGTATGACAAGAACTTCAAGTCCATAAAGAACAAAACTGAAGAAGATATCAGAAAGTAGAAAGCTCTCCCATGCTCATGTATCAGTAGGATTAACAGTAAAGATGGACATCTTACCAAAAGCAATCTACAGATTCAATGCAATACTCATCAAAATTCCAACATAATTTTCTTCTGATCTTGACAGAACAAACCTCAACTTCATAAGGAAAAAGAAAATACCCATGATAGATCAAAACAATCCTGTACAACCAAAGAATTTCCAGAGGTATCACTACCCCTATTTCAAGATGTACTACAGAGCAACAGTAATAAAAACTGCATGGTATTGGTATAAAAAAAGATTGATTAATCAATGCAATGGGACTGAATCAAAGACCCTAAATTAAATCCACACACATAGGAACACTTGGTTTTTGACAAAGAAGCCAAAATTGTGCAATGGAAAAAAGAAAGCATCTTCAACAAATGATGCTGATCTAACTGGATGTTAACATGTAGAAGAATGCAAGTAGATCCATATCTATAACCCTGCACAAAACTCAAGTTCAAGTGGATCAAAGACCTCAACATAAAACCAGATACACTGAACCTGATAGAAGAGAATGTGGGGAACAGCTTTGAACTCATTGACATAGGATACAAGTTTCTGAACAGAACACCAATCACATTGGCACTGAGATTGACAATTAACAAATGGGACCTCATGAAACTGAAAAGCTTCTGTAAGGCAAAGGACACTGACAATAAGACAAAACAGCAGCCTACAGAATGGGAAAAGATCTTCACCAACCCCACATCTGACAGAGGGCTGATCTCTAAAATATATAAAGTACTCAAGAAACTAGACATCAAAAAAACAAATAATCCAATTTAAAAATGGGGTACAGCTATATACAGAGAATTCAAAACAAAGGAATCTCAAATGGCTGAGAAACAATTAATGTTCAATATCCTTAGCCATCAGAGAAATGCAAATCAAAACAACATTGAGATTCCATATTATACCGATCAGAATAGCTATCATAAAAAAAAACACACAAGGTACAGCTCATGCAGAAGAGGATGTGGACCAAGGGGAACACTCCTCCACTGTTGGTGGGAGTGTAAATTGTACAGCCAATGCAGAAATCAATATGGTGATTTCTCAGAAAATTGGCAATTAATCTACATCAAGACCCAGCTATACCACTCCTGGGCATATACCCAAATATCACTCTACAATACCACAAGGACACTTGCAGTTTATAGCAGATTTATTTGTGATAGCCAGAAACTGGAAATAATCTAAATGTCCCTCAACCAAATAATGGATAAAGAAAATGTGGTACATTTACACAATGGAGTATTATTCAGCTGTTAAAAATAAAGACAATTCCCCGGGTGGTGGTGGCACATGCCTTTAATCCCAGCACTTGTGAGGCAGAGGCAGGCTGATCTCTGTGAGTAAGAGGCCAGCCTGGTCTACAGAGCAAGATCCAAGACAGGCACCAAACTATACAGAGAAACCCTGTCTCAAAATAATAAAATAAGACATCATGAAATGTGCTGGCAAATGGGTGGAACTAGAAAAGATTATCCCATGTAAGGTAACCCAGACCCAGAAAGACAACATAGTATGTACTCACTCATAAGTGACCATTAGCCGTAAAGTAAAGGAGGACCATGCTGCAAACCACAGACCCAGAGGATCTAATTAACAGGGAGAGTTCAAGGGGTGGTACAGGAAGCAATGTTCATTCTATTTCTCCTTCAAGGTGAGCTTCATGCACCACCCCCTCTGTAGTTACAGAGAAAGATAAATGTGTACAGTCTTCAGCTTTTAGATCAAAACATTTGAGATATATAGACATATATATGCATGTGTGTATATATATTATTTTTCATACATCTTTTGATTATAATTTTCTTCCCCCAACTCCTCCCAGATCCTCTTACCCGCTTTATATGCCTTATGCTTTTCCATTCATTCTCTTTCTCTTCTCCCTTTCTCTCTTCCTCTCTTCCTCTCTCTCTCTCTCTCTCTCTCTCTCTCTCTCTCTCTCTCTCTCTCTCTCTCTCTCAAAAACCCACAAAATAAAAAAACCTACTAAGATAAACAATACCACACCAAACAAAATCACCTAAGTTTTGACAAAGCTGGCAACAATATGCAGAGGAAAGTAGAGGATCTGAAGCAACAAAAGGTGCTTCAAAACTGGATATTCACCTTTAGAAGAATGAAACTGATCTTTTACCTTCCAAACAAATCAATTCCTAAATGGGCCAATGGCCTTCATTTGAAACCTGAAATTCTGAATCTGTCGGATGAAGTCATAAGGGGTAGTGTTCAAGAACTGGAGTTGAAAGAACTCTCTGAGAGAACATCAATATCACAGGGACGTCCAAGTATCTTTATCTGATTTGTTTTTCTTCTCATCCTATCTAAAGGAAAAACCAGCGTAGCCCATATATTTTAAGAAAATACTTCTAGTTATTTATTGCTGTATCCCAAACTATCCTAAAATACAACAACATAGAACAGTAGCATTTACAGTGCTCTTGATTCTTCAGTTCAGGGAGCACTTGACAAAGGCAGCTTGGCTCTGCTGCTTTGGGTGTCAACTATGGTAGCTTGAAGACCGGGAGTCAGAATTTTTGAGAGCTCTCTTAGTTACATAGGGTTGTAGTTAGCTTTCTTTTGCTGTGATAGAACACTGAGCAAAAGTAACCTCAGGAGGAAAGTGTTTATTTCAACTTACAATTTATTACAGCTTTATTTCAATATCATCAATGGGAGTCAGGCTAGGAGTTCAAAAAACAAACTTGGGGACACAACCTGAGGCCTGTAGAGGAATGCTGTTTACTGGATTGCTTCTCACAGCATATGAGAAGCTAGCTTTCTTACACAACTCTGGACTCCCTGCCTAGGAGTGGCTGGGCTTCGGTGCTATAACAAAGTATGATGAACAAGCCATGAGGAGCAAGCCAGTAAGCCAGTAAGCAGCACTCCTCCATGGCCTCTGCATCAACTCCTGCCTGTGGTTCTTGCTCTGAGTTCTCTGGATGATAAGGTGAAATAAACCCTTTCCTCCTCAAGTTGCTTTTGGTCATGGTGTTTTATCACAGGAATAGAAACCCTAAGACAGATGGAAAAATATTCTCTAGGCAATTAAATTCTTTTGCCATTTTGTGCATGTTTTAAAAGGACCATTAAAGAGTCACAGTGCTGAAACCAGCCTGAATCCATCTGGACAGGTTGGATCTGCTTCAGATAAGTGCAATCCAAACTTTCATTGTCCCGGGGCCCCCTCCTTCACCCTGGGACACCCCCCCCCAAAGAAAAAATAAAAATAATAGCAATTCTTTTTTCTAGCTTTTCTCTGTCTCACCAGCACCCTCTCCACCTAACAAGTGGAGTTATTACCATGAGAGAAAGGTCATGAGGCACGACAAAACTCACTATCAAGAGTTTTATTAGAAGGGGGAGGAGAGGGCCAGAAGATAGTATGACCAGGCCTGTGAAAGACACATGCAAAGAGAGAGAGAGTGGGGAGAACAAGGAGGAGAAGAAAAGATGGGGAGGGGTCTGTAATCTGATTCTTATGGATTCTCCTGCATATGCTCATAGGGATTTACAGAGCTAAGCCACACATGCACAGATTATGTGATCATGCAGTGCATTGATTACATTGGACATAGGCTTCTTGCTTGCCTACTGAACTGTGCATATGTGGTCATATAGTTGGAGGAGTGGCCAGGAATTCCAACAGTGTTGATGTTACAAATTTTAGGGAGTAGATATTTAATCTATACACAACGATTGACTGTGAACATTAATAGTCTTCTAATAAATGCCCTGTACATGTTCTTTTAGGGTCCCAATAATGATTTTTTAGACTATGCTAAACTTGTATGACATTCCTAGGATATAATATTTAAAAATTGAGGTATTTGAGTTTTTTTAGAAGCTAGACTTTCTGAAACCTTAGAAGAGGTAGCAACAATTAGTCCCCAGATCCAGTTTGCAGCAACAGTCCACAAGACTCAAATTAGGAACTGAACTCTCAGTGGAGATTTTTTTTCCCTTTCCATTCTGTGTCTAGAAACACCTGCTTTCTACTTTAATGTGTTCTGATCAATGCTGGCCTTACGTATAAGGCCACAGCTTTGAAGCCCTATAGCATACTCTTGTTTTTCTCTAGCTGAGATAACTCATAGCTATAATTCAAACTCTGCTAGCTTTAAAATATACCAGGGATTTCCAACTCCCTGAAAATCCAGGTGCTAATGATTTTGCAAGCAAAACTTCTCATCCGTAACCTCGACCTTTTTTTCTGTGTCCAAAAGAAAAATTCACTTTGAAGGGGTTATTTCAAGGCTAAGCTTGTTGGACAAAGAACATTTTCAGCTTCTAGCTTCATAAAGAAGTTTTCTACACTCACTCCAGTTAATGAACTGAAGCAATTCTTAATAAATGTAGCTCTACTATAATAGTATCTCTTTTTAAAAAAATTACATTTATTTGTGTGTGTGTGTGTGTGTGTGTGTGTGTGTGTGTGTGTGTGTGCTCACATGTGTGTGCCACAGTGCACATGAGGATGACAGCAGACAAGTTACCAGGGTCAGTTCTCTGCTTCCACCATATGCTCAAACCTGAGGATTGAAATCAAGTTGTCTGGCTTGGCATCGAGTGCCTTTATTAGAATCTTCTCTTGAAAAAAACAAATGATTTCAAATCTCACAAATCTCCCATCATTTCCAAATTTGGGTGAATTCAAAGGTCAATCAATCACATTATTGTTATTAACACACTTTGCCATTTGCCAACCAAAGTAGTCATCTGCATTGGCCATTTTCTATTGATGTGATAAAACACTATGACCAAGGCAACTTATAGATGAAATAATTTATTAGGGATTATGGTTCCAGAGGGTTAGAGCCCATATTTGTTGAAAGCAAGGTAGCAGGAATCAGAAGATGAGGGCTCACACCTTCAACAGCAAGCAAGGGCAGAGAAAGCAAACCAGAAGTGGTTCAAGTTGTTTTACTCTCTAAGCCCTGCTTCTGTGACATACTTCCTCCAACGAGGCTCCACCTCCTAAACCTCCCCTAACAGTGCTGCCAACCGGGGACCAAATATTCAAATGCTTGAGACTATGGGGAACATCTCCTTCAATCCACCACACTGCATTCTAACGTCAAAGTGATCAATGCACTGGTGTGCTTTAGCTTGCTGAGGGTAACAATTTCATTCAAGATGTCAATAAACTTTCACATGATGTGCAAAACCTAGTGTCCTATTCCATATACCTTCCATATGCCTTATAAAGCTAAGTGTAGTTGATTTATATATAGTGAACATTAAGAACATCAGAGTCTTCTTCTCTGATCCCTCCACCTTATTTTGGGGGGACAGATTCACTCACTGAAATTGACGTTCACTGATTCACCTAGGCTGACCAGCAAGCCTCAGGTATCCCCCATCTCTACCTCCCTAGTGCTGGAATTATAGGTACATTGCTACAATGAGCTAATTACACTGGCACTGGGGGTCTGAACCCCAGTCCTCACACTTCCACAGCAAACACTTTTCTAACTGAGCCATCTCCTAAGCCCTATTATAGAACTTTGTAAGGGAAATCATCATGAAGGAGAACTTCAATACCTTTGCATCTTACAAGGTACTCAATCACGCAACACACAACTCTTATTTCCTCATTTCCCCATACAATGGAAATTACCTTGGGGGCAGAAACCAGGTCTGAGAACCCGGCATATTCACAGAGACAAGCTTATGACAGGCTCACAGAACATCTTGACACTGAATGTCCCCCTGCATTGAGCTTTTGTCAATGTAACACTTGTATGCATTCTGTGTAGAAATAGCAACAGTTACATGTTGGTTGCATTAATCAATGATATAAGACTATTCACAGTGAGCAGCATCAATTGGAAAACTTGGATTCAAGAGGGTTAAAATTTTTGCAGCCCAGGTAGTAAATCTCCAAGACTAAAGGGATCTTATTTTTAACCATGAAAAAAGAAAGAAATACAGGCAGTTGCTTTAATAGTTATTAATGGTTGTTGTCAGGCACACAACTATTGACTGAAGATGAGTCAGACTGGCCATAAAAAGCATCTGGGTCCTGGGCATGAACGGAAGAGAAAAGGACCTATAACTGTTCATAAGCTCACCAAAGACAGTCTGTTAATTAAATATCAGAGTGTTTACCTCCAACAGCCATTATGGGAAACTAATGAACTTGTTCAAAGGATGCAAGCAAGTTATCACCTGCTTTGTCAGTCAATAGAGCTGGAAAGAAGCAATTTCCATCCCTGTAGGGACCCACAGGTTCATTCAGCAGCCACCAGGTTTTAATTAGCTTCAAAGCAGCCATACTGGGTGGTAAAGTTTAGCCATCCACCTTTTTGTCACATGAAAATCATTTTTAAATATAAAACATGGTATGAAGTTGTGCATGCCTCTATGTATCATTCATTTTATCTAGAACAGGAAGGAAAATTAAATATTAGAAAAAAAACAATGGTCTGTTTTGAAATGGCTATAGCACACTCAGAAAAGAACAGGAGAAACTGGCTGGGAAAAAAAAGACTTAATCAAAATGCCATTGTTCGGTATGTATCAGTTTTAGAAAATATTAAAGTATGGCTGAGTAATAAAAATCCAGTGCTTTCTCTCTGCCTTGCCTATACTACCTATGACATGTGTAGCTCTGGAATGTATAATTGTTTCTATAAAGATATATTACCTTTTAGAATATTAAGTTATGTTTAAGGTAAGCATTTATTATACTATGAATATTTGTGTTTAAATGTTTTTATTATATTTTAGTAGGGGTGTGTGTGTGTGTGTGTGTGTGTGTGTGTGTGTGTGTGTGTGCATGCCTGTGTGCATGTAGGTATATGCATGTGAATACAGGTGTCCACAATGGTTTTGCCTGGAGCTGGAGTTCTAGAAGACTGTAAGTTGCCTGACATGGATGTTTGGAACCAACTTGGGTCCTTTGTGAGAGTTGTTTACAACTTCCTGTAACTCCAGCTTAGGGAACAAAGCAGGTAGGAAGTGTATAAAGCTCCTAGAAGATAGGTGAAGGGCTGTGAAATGCCATTCCCTATATTCAATACCACCATTGCAATCATTAATTCACAACTTCAGTTGCCTGCCCTTTGCCCATATGACATGGTCCTATCAGCTACAGGCCAAAAGAGAAAAAATTCATAAGGCCCTATCCCTTTACCTCTGAACTAGTGATTATTGATAGATTGGGAAAGGCAGAATCACTATCTTTAGTTGTATGCCTACTGCTGATCCAACCAGGCGCCAGCAGACACCTGCAATCTCATGGATACACAGACAGCTCTGGTTAATCTCAGTGGGTCACAAAACAAAATGAATAGACATGAATATGTGGGAGAGTTGTAGGGAGGAGAAAGCTTTGAAATGACGGTAAGAATGATCAATGTGCATGGCATACATGTGTTTGTCTTCCAGTTTCACTATCTATCTGTATATCCCCTCTAGTGAAAAGTCTATTCAAGTTCTTTACCTGTGTTTAAAAGTGTTTTAATTGCTGTTGAATTAAAAGATACTTTGTTCTGGATATTAGCTTCTTATAAGATATGTTGTTTGTAAATTGTGTCCCATCCTAGGGGTTTCCTTCCCATGATAGATGTTTTCTGTTGTTTTTCTTATAGCTTTCTCTTTTTGTCTTTTTGCCTGTTTTTATGTTGTTTGGTTGGTTGGTTGGTTCAGTGTTGTTGTTTATGTCAAAATAACCATATTCTCATGGAATGAGCTGGGAGGTATTCCATCTTCCTGGATTTCCAGGCAAACTGTAGGCAGAATTAACAGTTTGCAGTTAAAACTTAGATTTTCAGTGGGGCTATCTGACCTTGGAGACTGCTACATGAGAAAAGATTTTAAGTTTCATTTTACTGGTACTTATAAAGCAAGTGAGAATTTTTACTTTAATTAATTTTGGCAAATTGTGACTTTGATGAAAGTTGCTGGAATTACTAATAACTACTTGCAATATCCCCTGACTGTGCTTTAAATATCTGTGCTGTTTTCTCCCTTTTCCTCAACCCTACCCCCTCCTTGCTCCTTTTCCCAGTCTCTATGAAGTGTCTCCACCAGGCTTTCCTTTCCTGCCTTTTGATTTCCCTTCATTTTCTTCTCTCACACAGCCCATTGCCTGCTGCCTTGATTTGTATCATCCCGTCCCTTGGTTTTATTGTTTACCTGGTCTTCAAATGAAAGCTGAAATCCCCACTGGCTCTTCTTGCTCATCTTTCCTGAATCCTGTATGTCTGGCTTGATCATCCCACATGGTTCCATTTTCTTGATTAAAGTCAGACTCAAAATGGGATTTAGAGAAGAATGTAACATTCATCTTCATTTCTAGCCCCTGAATAACTCCATCAGTTTTGAACATTATCTTGGAGTATTCTAGGTGGATGGGAAAGGGAAGCTACAGGTAGGTACAAACTTGCTTTAATCATCCAGAGTTTTCAAAATCTTTAAAATTCTTCCTTTGTCCATAAAGAGAAATGAAGAAAGTGATAGAAATTCTCCTGATGTTTTCCTTTTAAACCTGTGTATGTGTGTGCACTGGTGCGTGTATCTCTGTGTATGTGTGTGTGTGTGTGTGTGTGTGTATGTGTGTGTATTTGTGTGTGGATGTGTGTTAGCATAAAACATAATGGCTTTGTTACAGCCCTTACATACATATATGTAATCATACTGTTCTATTTCTCTTCCTAATTATTTCTTAAGTGACTACTGGACTTCTTCAAGTTGATTTTCTTATGACTGAGTGACCCTTGTCAATACATTTCCATATTATATTCTTTACTTCTTCACCTGTATTCTCTATTATGTCAGGTGTATAGCCATGCATGACACAGTGACATTTGACTAAATGCTGGACCAAATACATGAGAGTGGATATGTCGTATGGCCTACATTGATACTACTATCACTACACTATTACTACTATACACTACAATTTTTCTAAGGTTCCTCTATAGCTGCTTGACAGTGACAAAAGCACCTAGAATTATTTCCTAGAATATATTGCTATTGATAACAGTAAAAATGACAGTATGTGATTCACATGGTAGTTAAATTATTTGAATTGGTGTAGCAGTTCTGAATTCTGCCATTGGTCATTGCAAGACTTCAACATCTTCAATCTTCTTATTTGTATACTGAAACCAATAATAATGTTGTAAGTATTATACATTTAAGCCATTTTGTAAACCATTTGATACAAATTTCAGCCTCAAAAATAGTTTAATATCATGTACTAGAAGTGAGGAGTGGCATATTCTGGTGCTTCGGATGTGATTATTGAATACATCACCATTGGCTACAATAAGTCTTCATACAAAATTGATGGTTTTAAATATTTCACAAAATATGTATGCTGAATAGAAAGTGATTAAAATGTGGTATCATATGCATTTCTTATGTATATCATAACACATAAGTTATAAGTATGTTGATATAAACAGAGAGAGAAGAAATGCATAGCTTTTGATTTATTTTTTTCTGATTTTTTTCCCAACTACCTGGAGTTTTCAGTAAAAGATTTCCTACTCAGGGATCACAGGTTGACATATGTGCAGTGAGCAGCTATCATTCTACTTCCTAGTAAACATTGCTTCCTTCCAGGGCAAAATTATATGCTTTTAAAATATAAGTGTCAGAGCAACAGACACACTACAAAAAGATTTTCTAATTTTAGGTTCATCAGTGAAAATATTTATCTTGACTTTCAGTAAACATTTGGGATGTCTTTTATGTAGAAGGTGTACGAAGATGCTTTACCTAATATCACAAAATCTAATGCTTTCTAATGTTATGCAACAGAACACCCCACAGTTTGGTCAGTTTAGTAGGCTATTTAGAAATATAATATGATTTAATCTCATGATTTTGTATATCAGGAACTCATCCAGTATTTGTCTCCAATATATGACTTCTAAACCTTCATGTGAGATGAGTAACTGGGGTTAAATTTGCTGGGAGCTCAGCTGAGTATCCTACAATCGCTCCAGATGGCTTCTGTGACTGACTGGCTTAGATTTTCTCATACGAAGACAGCATTGGTGCTCCAAGAGGCCGATGACTGACTGTGTAGTCTTGTCGAATTCGGATTCAAATTTGTCATAGGACCTCTCACATCACATTTCACCATCAAAAAGTCAGTATCACGGGAAAGGAAAGCAATCATACAACTTAACAGTATGAGTCAAAGGATTACAGCTCTCTTTAGTGCACTGACACATATGTTAGATGCTTAGACAGCCCCTGGTTCCAAGTGACATCTTCGCATTCAAACTGCGGTGGCTTTTGCTTATTTGCTGTCCAACAGTCACCATTTTGAATGTAAATGGCTAGTTATTAGCTGATCATAAAACTGATCTATACAAATTCCTAATAATTAGAAAAGTATAAAAAAATCAAAGAAATAACAAACCATAATGTAACCTCAGAAAGTCATTCAAAATACTTTATAAAGTTCTTGCCAGTATTTTTTATTTCTTTTTATGTTTAATAAAAAAGAGAAAATTTGTTTTATATTCCAGATAGGGCCCTGATAGTAAAACAAACACAAACCAAATAAAAAAATTACACCCAAGTCTAGCTTAGTGAACCAGTAGAATTACTGGGGTTATTTATAAAGGCCTTGGTGATCTGCAGCATCACCAAATAACCCTCTCTAGTATGATGGACAAATCTCAAAACTGAACTTTTGGGGATTTCTGCACAACCTGTAGGAAGCTCCACTGGCAAGAGACTCCTATCCGACAACCTTGTGAAGGGACCCTGTGAGTCTCGTACCATTCTGATTCCCTGAAACTGGTAATCGTCTTTAGCTTCCCAAGGCTTGGGCCCATCCTTATGGCTTCCAGGCAGAAATGCTCCAATGCTGAAGAAAAGCTACACAACATATAGAGATAAATGTTGAAATTTTTAAGCTAAAAATAGGCTAGATAATGAGAACCAAAATATAATTAAGCAGGAGGAATTAACTCTGGTGTTCCATAACATAGAAAGATAACTATCATATAAATCATATAATACATCTCAAAATAACTAGAAGAGTTTGAAGCTCCCTAATATACAAAAAAAAAATTTGAAGAGATGAGATGGAAATACTAATGACTTTAATTTGATCATTAAACATTATGTGCCTCTATCAAACTATTACATTGTATCTCTTAAGTACGCACAAACATTATGAGCTAACAAAAAGAAAAAAATTGAACTTAAAAATCATATTCACTCAGCACAGACCATTTGACTCTAAGTCATCCCAAACAATTTAAAATATGACTATAATATTACACATTGCTGCAATGTTTTAAGATTTATTTTGAGGAGACACACTCATATGCCGTAGTCTGCATATAGAGATCAGAAGACAATTTCTGGGAGTCAGTCAGTTCTCACCTTCTACCATGTGGGCCCTAGGAGTAAAACTCACATTGCCAAAGCAGCAAGCACCTTTACCAGCTAAGTCATCTTGCCAGCCTAGAATAATTTTTATGTTGTGCTTTTATTGGTGTCTTAGTTAAGGTTTCTATTACTGTGAAGAGACATCATGACCAGGGCAACTCTTAAAAAGAAAAACATTTCTTATTTTTTGGTTGTGAGCCTAGCCTTTAACGGCTGAGCCATCTCTCCAGCCCAACAGAATGGGAAAAGATCTTCACCAACCCCACATCTGACAGAGGACTGATATCCAGAATATATAAGGAACTCAAGAAATTAGACATCAAAATGCCCAACAGTCCAATTAAGAAATGGGCTATAGAACTAAACAGAGAATTCTCAACAGAGGAAACTCAAATGGCTGAAAGACATTTAAGGAATTGCTCAACATCCCTAAACATCAGGGAAATGCAAATCAAAACAACTCTGAGATACCACCTTATGCCTGTCAGAATGGCTAAGATCAAAAACACTGAAGACAACTTATGCTGGAGAGGATGTGGAGCTAGGGGAACTCTCCTCCACTGCTGGTGGGAATGCAAGCTTGTACAACCACTTTGGAAATCAATATGGCGATTTCTTAGAAAATTGGGAATCCATCTCCCCCAAGATCCAGCTATACCACTCTTGGGCATATACCCAAGGAATGCTCAACCACACCACAAGAGCACTTGTTCAGCTATGTTCATATCAGCATTGTTTGTAATAGCCAGAACATGGAAACAACCTAGATGCCCTTCAACTGAAGAATGGATAAACAAAATGTGGTACATATACACAATGGAATACTACTCAGCAGAGAAAAACAATGACATCATGAGGTTTGCAGATAAATGGATGGATCTAGAAAAAATCATCCTGAGTGAGGTATCCCAGACTCAGAAAGACAAACATGGTATGTACTCACTCATAGCAGGATACTAGATGTGGAACAAGGATGACTGGACTGCTACTCACATCACCAGGGAGGTTACCTGGAAAACAGGACCCCAAGAAAGACACAGGGATCGCCCAATGACAGAGAAATGGAATGAGATCTACATGAACAGCCTGGACATGAGTGGGGGTAGTGAAGGACGAGGGTCGAGGGAAAGAGAGCTGGGGGGAGCGGGAGATCCCAGCTGGATCAACAACAGAGAGGGAGAACAAGGAATAGGAGACCATGGTAAATGAAGACCACATGAGAATAGGAAGAAACAAAGTGCTAGAGAGGCCCACAGAAATCCACAAAGATACCCCCACAACAGACTGCTGGCAATGGTCGAGAGACAGTCCGAACTGACCTACTCTGGTGATGGGATGGCCAAACACCCTAATTGTCGTGCTAGAAACCTCATCCAACTACTGAGGGATCTGGATGCAGAGATCCATGACTAGGCCCCGGGTGGATCTCTGGGAGTCCAATTAGCGAGAATGAGGAGGGTTTATATGAGCGAGAATTGTTGAGACCAAGGTTGGATAAAGCACAGAGACAAATAGCCAAACCGAAACACATGAAATATGAACCAATGGCTGAGGGGTCACCAACTGGATCAGGCCCTCTGAGTGGGTGAGACAGTTGATTGGCCTTATCTGTTTGGGAGGCATCCAGGCAGTGGGACCGGGTCCTGTGCTCATTGCATGAGTCGGCTGTTTGAAACCTGGGGCCTATGCAGGGTCCCTTGTCTCGGCCTGGGAGGAGGGGACTGGACCTACCTGGACTGAGTCCACCAGGTTGATCTCAGTCTGTGGGGAAGGCTTTGCCCTGGAGGAGATTGGAATGGGGGGCAGACTGGGGGGAAGGTGAGGGGTGCGGGAGGGGGAAGAACAAGGGAATCTGTGGCTGATATGTAGAACTGAATTGTATTGCAAAATAGAAATTTAAAAAAAAAAAAAGAAATCCAAAAAAAATGCCTTTTGATAATAATTAATATATATATATATTTAGTATACAACGGTAATATGACAGTATTCAACCAATACAGGCCTAAGAATAAACCTGCTGCTGTTCCCTGCAAAAAAAAAAAAAAAAGGAAAACATTTCATTGAGGCTGGCTTACAGTTTCAGAGGTTTAGTCCATTATCATCATAGCAGGACATGGTAGCATGAAGGCAGACATGGTGCTGGAGAAGGAGCTGAGAGTTTCATATCTTGATCCACAGGCAGCGAAAGGAAAAAAAATGTATGCTACATTGGGCAGAGCTTGAGCAAATGAGACCTCAAAGCCTACCCCACCCCCCTGCAGTGACACATTTCATCCAACAAGGCCACACCTCCTCCAACAAGGCCACACCTCCTAATAATGCCACTGCCTAATGGCTAAGCATTCAAACATATGAGTCTATGGGGGCCATAACTATTCAAACCATGACAACTGGTAATACCCTTTTTTTTCTAGTTGAAATACAGTAAGATTTTTCTCACTAATCAAAGATATATTGAGGACCTGAAATATCAATCACTCTTCTAAGATTCTGGGAAACTGCTATGGTCAGAATATTAAGTGTTTCCTAAGGTACATGAAATAAAGATTTGACCCAGCACAGCGTTGAGAGATGGTGGAGACACTAAGAAATAGCTGATGGGAAGTAATCAGGTCACTGAGGCATGTCCTTGAAGGAGATAGTGAGACCCAGCCTCTTCCTCTTGCTCTTGTTTCCTGCATCATCATGTGGTGGGAGTTTTATTCTGCCACAGACTTCCACCATGTTGCTTTCCCAAAGCTCACAACAACCAGTAAATCAATCACAGACTGAATCTCCAACACTGTGAGCCAAAGAGCCAAAACAAACCTTTTCTCTCTACAACTTGATTTATCTCAAGTATTTGTTTTTGTGATAGAAAGCCAACACCAGAGAACATTCTATAATAGGGAATGGATAATAAGCAAATAAATGAGGGAAAGGGAGGTGGTAGTGTCGCACACCTTTAATATTAGCACTCAGGAGGCAGAGGCAAGCGGATCCCTGTGATTTTGCGACCAGCCTGGTCTACAGAACTAGTTCCAGGACAGCCAGGGCTACACAGAGAAACCCTGTCTCAAAAAAAAAAAACAAACTGGAATTAATTCCTTTGTTGGGCAGTCTGGAAACTGTCACTCATGAAATGCAATGCAAGTTACAAGTGGCATGGTGCTTAGCCAATCATAGGAGATCTAAGAAAAGAGCCTTCAGGGCAGATAGAAATGCACCCAAGGTATTGGTGACCTTGTCTGTCTGAAGTGCAGAGAGAAGCTGTGATGGCTGTAACATACTGACTAGGAGGAGGAAAAATGCTCTGTTACTGGAGAAAGAGAAAGAGCCAAAGAAGCTGGAGACATAAGCTTAGGCTTTCTTTGTGTATTTTAATGTAGCATCTTTCAGGGTATTTACTGTATGAGCTTGATTTTATCACAAGCGCCACAGGGAGCATGGAGGTAATTTCAAGAGAGCTTAACTATTTGCCTGATGCATCATTCTACTGGCTGCGTGCAAAATAAAATACAGAAGGATTGCTGGTGAAGGTGAGAGACTGGTTTGAAGACAGGGGAGTTTATAAAACAGTCAACATACTTCAAAAACAACTGCAGAATTGACAGTATTTCCTGATACAGTAGATTTGGGGGAGACAGAAAAGAAGGAAACAGCTAGGATCATTGTATGAGTTATTATCCATTGCATAATTCAGGTCTAAGTCAATTATCTGCACACAACATATTTTTACTTTTTCTAGAGGCATATGAATAATGAAGTCATCTACGTAGATGTCAGTTTTCTGTAAGGTTCATATCCTATCACCACTGGTATTTTCTAATGAATTCAACTTCAATGGGTCTATCGAGTGAGCCAGAGAAGTTAATGGTTTATGGATGAATGAGCTGTCGGTGAGGACACTCACTATGACATAGTATTAAAACATATTGATTTAAGAGAAAGAGCTTATACTTAGTAAAATATGACAAATACAAGCTACTAAAATAATGATATTTAGATTTCAATATCATGTGGGAAGAAAATGTCAATAATATTTCTCATTTATTATATAATGACCTCTAATATTTTTGCCTTTCACTAGCAAAAGTTCATAAACATTATGCAAGACTTGCAGCTCAATCTACAGGGACATCATTTTGCAGAGCACAGGGACCTATGCTCTGTTCAGTTGAATTTCAAATTCTTTTCAATATAAAATCCCTGGAGCAATGATTTAGAAAAGAAGCTTAGAACTCATTGTAACCGATGAGCAATTAGCACCCATCCTCGACATTCTGTGGCAATCTACAATGGTCCAACACCTGTTGTTTGTCCTTGGGCATTCATATAATTGGTGATGAATCATAGTCCAAAGACAATCACTATGCATCCCACTACAAGTGTCAGTGAAAACACATAATAAATAATTTCACTTGGCTCTCTCCACAGCAAAGAGAAAAACAGCAACCTGCAGACATAAAATGTTCTACATGATCTCTGAACTCTAACATAAACCTTTTCCTGAACTAAGTCTGCATCCTCAACCAAGTTGAGCAGAAGGTATTCAACAAACACCAAAGAATGAAACAGCAATAAGTAGGAATCCTGGCTCGACTGTGTAGAGCATTGTAAGCCTCACACGGTTAAGGTAATATTGGAAGCATCCTAACAAACATGGGGAAGATCAATCTAAATCACTTCCAGAACCTAACCCAATGCCAAACTCACATCATTCATCATTCACCCTCCATTGTCACATGGTGATAAAACATCCATAATCAGCTCTAGCTTTACATACGAACCTTTTAGAATCTTACTGGGAAAAGGAAAGTCAAGTTCTTCCTCTGTGTCTCCATCAAAAGTCCCAAAATGACTCCAACATCCCTGGACTGAGTCATGTGGTCACGGGACCCAATATTCTGATGGAGCAAGATTAGACTGCATGGCTTCCCTGCATTCATGAATAAAATCCAAAGCCTCAAAATCCACAAGGACTGAGGAAGAGGAGGAGTTGGTTCTATAAAGTATCATTAGTCTTTGACAACTGTAACTTTATAGTACACAACAATGCATTGTTATCTTAAATAAGTTTCTAAAGTTGTCTGTGTCTCAGATTCTCAATTACAAAGTAGATATAATAACCACTGCCTTGCTAAATTTCTATAAAATTTTAATTAAATTATAAAAATATACATAAAACAAGCTTGGGAACATGGCAGGTACTGAGCACATTTTAATCACTTGACTTCTGTCTCAGTCATGGTAAATATTAGGATGTGTACATATACTTCAAGACAGCTATAATATCTCTACTGTTTCAGGCTCAGAGCTATACTTTTTTTCTAGATTTCATAGGTCTTTGCTAGTTTAGCATCTTGGTTCCATCAACCATTCATCTCACTTGAAATGCACTATCCAGTTCAGTACATGATATTTTACCTATAATATATCTAATATAATTGACTGACATCTCCTTTGATGAGAAAACACCTTAACTGATGGTGTTTGAGCTTTGTAATAAGCTGGCATGACACTTCAGAGGTATTTGAACTAGCTACTACTCCAGGCCTGAAGTAAATTTGTTGTCAATGTGCATCTCTTCCAATCTGTGCTCATGGAATCACCCTTTGGAGTGAGACATGTAGTCCGATTCCATGCTGTCCTATCAGACTTTGGCCATTATTTGTCAGCATCGTTTCAGGTACAGATAAGCCACACCTCAATATGCAAATTTGATCTATATTCCTTATTGTCTTTATTTTCAATAAGAGAGAAATCAGGATTAGGGAGAAAACAAGTTCTTCAGTAAAAGCACAATCTGCAAAAAGTCAGAGTAGGGTCTAGCTCAGTTGGAAAAGTCATTGCATGAGGATCTAAATTCAGTCCCCAGAATCCTGATTAAACAATATCAAAAAAGCCTGCCCGGATGGCACATGCTTGTAATCTTAGTGCTCGAAAGGAGTGTGATAGAATATTAGTCAAAGATATGTTACATTTCTTTATGCTGTGGAACATTTGTTGAATGATGCAAAGATGTGTTGCATTCTTTCATGTTGCATTTGTTTAACTCTGTGAAGCTGTGTTGTTTTTCCAGCTTAAATCGTCTGATTGGTCTAATAAAAGGCTGAATGGCCAATAGTGAGGTAGGAGAAAGAATAGGTAGGGCTGCCAGACAGAGAGAATAAGTAGAAGAAGAAAAAGAGAAGGGGGGGGGGAGTGAGAGAAGAAGGCAAAAGGATACCAGGGGCCAAACACCCAGCTACATAGCAAGCTATGGAGTAAGAAGTAAAGAAAGATGTATAAAATAGAGAAAGATAAAAGCCCAGAGGCAAAAGGTAGACAGGATAATTTAAGTTACAAAAAGCTGGCTAGAAACAAGCCAAGTTAAAGCCAGGCATTTGTAAGAAAGAATAAGTCTCCGTGTGATTATTTGGGAGATAGGTGGCAGGCTCCCCAAAGAGCAAAAAGGAAGAAAAAACAAACAAACAACTACAGAGGTGGAGACAGGAAAATCTCTAGGCCTCACTGGCCAGTCAGACTAGCCTATTTGGTAAATTCTGGGCCTTCATGAAATATTGTCTCAAAGAAAACAGTAGACAGTACCTAAGCAATGATGCTCAATGTTGTCCACTGGCTTCCACATTCACACACACACACACACACACACACACACACACACACACAGGAGAGAGAGAGAGAGAGAGAGATCAGCAAAAGTTGCATCAATAGCTTTCTAGACCAGTCCCCAATCAAGCTTATAAACTATCCTCCAACCCAGATGTGCATATCCTATGTGTAAAAGATTGTGGTACTTAAGCACAGAAAATTTTGTTTTCCATAAACACACAATTCTGCTAATTTTGTCCCTCAGCTGACAGTGCTTAATGCCTCTTTTCATCACCACTTTCTCATATTGTCTTCATAGTGAGAGCTTTTGGTGAGAATTCATTATGAATATCAAAGCGCTGAGCACATAGCCTGTAGAAACAGACACATCTAAGCAACCAAATGTCAGGAAATAAAAGCTCAATCACAAAGATATATTGAGTAGTTTTCAGAAAGAATCAATAAAAATTAAATTTAGACAAGAAGGCTGAAGAGCAAACTAAAGACATTCTGAGTTCTAAGTGGCAGTCACGGATTGTATTCCCAGCAGCCCCACTGTCCTAGAGTGTAAACCCACACCACCCAGAGAGTATCCCGCGCAGGTTAATGACTACTGAGACTTAGTTACCAACACTCAGTATGTGAGTACATGTAGCATGCTCTAGAGACTATGAGAACACTAAGAAGAGGAGGTCACAGAGGCCACAAGAATAGCAACATGACATGACTGTGTCTGAAGCTGCAGAGATTGGCATAACCAGTACCAACAGTGATTATTCCCACCATCAATATTCATGGGAATCAAGATTGCCAATAAATGACTATTTGTCCACCATTTATTCATGATTCATACTTTTGGAATTTCTTATAATGAGTAAGATTGATTTTAAACATAGAAAATAGTCATAAAATTAAATACATAATTTACAAAGACAAGATAAGATTCTTACTTCATTATTCCGTGGGCTTCCTTAACAATATGGCTATCCAATAAGCAGAACTGTTGTCTGGCACATTCTTCTCAGTATAAGAACAATGACCCCTTAAAGTAAAGTTGGGAATAAAGTAGGAGAAGAATTAGGAGAAGGAAGTGGGGAGAGAAAGGAGAAGATAGAGGTGGTATTGTAAGTACAGTAAGGCAGCATTGCCTATAGCCAATGCTTGTCCTTGTTCCTACCTAGATACCTGCCCGCTGCTATGTGCATGAAGTAGCTTTCTAGTAACACACCACTGTCACCCATTCCAACAGACTTATGGAAATGTAATTACAACAATACTCAGCAGCAAGGAAACTGTGCTAACAAAGTCACGCTGGAGGTTACCTGTGTCGAAGACTATATGAAGATCAGAGAAGTAATTACAAAGAGTAATTTCAGTTCCTCTGAATCCACCATCCCCAAAACTGGTTCTAAAGTCTATTTGGAGCAGCAAACTGTGACAGCCCAGAAAATTTCAAAAGGAAATAAACAGAAAGTCCTACACCACTGAGCATATTCTCAGTGCAGCCACAATTGTTGAATTTTTAACACTTGAACTTTAGAGCAAGAGAGATTAGGTTTATTTTGCTTCTCTAGCTTACACAGAGCAAGAGTGACAACAGTAAAATCTCCCTAGATGAACCCTGGCTTAATTAGCAAATAATTTGGGTGTGTTTGTCAGGACATCTCAACACTATTCATTCCAAAACCAAAGGTCACAGAGTGTGAGCAGGCAGCAAAAGGTCTGGGTTTTGCAACTAATGTGAAGCTAAACAAGCCCCAGAGGATTTTATCAGAGTATACAAGAGTCTTGTTGAAGCACATTGCTCTTCACCAACTCAAAGTTTGCCTGACCAAAACAAAGGGGGGCATGGAGGGAGAAAAAAAACATAAATCAGGACTCAGTGGAAGTAACTGTTTATATACAACTACCAGGGAGAACTGAGCAGAATCAGAGACATATGGACATGGCACATTTTACCGTTCTAGATGCAACCACATACAGAGCAAATGGAGAAGAAAAATGTCAGTCCTAACATTGGGAAGTGAATTTTAATAAGAAAGCTGATGCAGTTCTCCCTCCTACATCTGATCTCTGGTGAGGTATAATCATAAACACTTCAAAACAAAGACACTGGGCATCTAAGAATGTTTATTCCTCCCTACAATCTCTAAATTTGTTTGGGAAACTTGGTAGGGCCTTTGGAGGAATAAAAGAAAAATTTTATGCTCATCAGAGTGATGAGGTTCATTGTTATCAGTGACCTTGAAATACAAGGTATTATTGAAGAAGCAGTATTGGGCTTGGACCTTAAAGAACAGATAGAGTTCAACAATGAGAAGCCAATGGACCCTTTTTAGCAGACACTACATACAGGAACCCACACAGTGTGAAGAAATAGGAGCAGATGATAGATTTTAGAATACAGGAAATTCTGCATAGAGTGGAAAGTCGGATGTAAGACAGTGAGTCATTTTGGATTTTAGGTAAGAAGTCTGGAATCAAAATGCTGCTCTGGGGAAGGTAATTTGCCAGCAGGCTCATGGTCAATGAAAGCAAAGAAATCAGAAGTCAGGTGGCCCTTTAAAAAGCAGTTTTATCCCCATGAGAAGAGTTTCAATTCAACAGAGTAGCAAGACTATGGAACATGGAATATGGGGTATATGAAACAATCAGAAAGATTTGTGACATAGTACATATGCCAGATATTTCAAAAGCATGGCAGAGAAATGAAAGGCCTGGGTTCTTTGAAACTCATGAAGAAAATGAAAATCCCTAGAGAAAATGTGGAAAGGTATGTGAGGCAACTGAGGGGAGATTTTAGAGAGGCTAAGACCCTCTAATGCCCTAAACAAGTACATGAAAAAAAGTCATAATTATTGAACTGAAAAGGAGGCAATGTGTCAAGAAGCAAGAAGCCAATGGTAGTTCACCATGAAGACCAGAGGAGCAGACTTAAAAAAAGATGATGATGATGGTGATGATGATAATAATGATGATGATGATAAAAAAAAGAAGACTGTTGCACAATGATGGGTGAACCATCTTGTGGGAGGAGGCTGGGACAGGACCCCAGAAAACCCTCACTGAGCCAGTATTCGGTTCTGAGACCACAACAGTGTTTATGTACAAAGTCCTGTATGAAGAAGGGAAATACATGGAAAAGAGTCAGGATTTCAGGGCCCCCAATGTGAACCAAGCACAGAAACCGTGAAAATCTGGTCACAGAAACTGCATGGGTATATATCAGAGATCAGGGGAGATGTTGATGGGGAAGAAATGGGCCTTATAAAATTCAGATTCCAGCTTCAGTGTTTGACAGGTGGTTTAATGTTGTCATTGTGGAACATGTTTGGTCCTAAACAGCTGGCACATTTGAGTAGACTCCCGGAAAGTTCAAAGACCGAGAATTCTGATTAAAGTTGGGTCAGAGGTAAAAGAGACTTAGCAATATGCGTGAGTCACAGTTTGATCATTTTTGAAGTGAAAGAAAACAGGACAAACTGGTGTTAAAACCAAATGGGTGTCTTAGACAATATCTTTAGTCTTGTTTTTTTTTTTAATTTTTGTTTGTTTGGGATAAGGCTGTCAAACTACCTGTTGAATATAACATTAGCCACTTACTCCCCAATACCAGGAATTGAACTTGGTGCCCGGCACATGTCAGGCAAGCACTCTACCACTGAACTATATCCCCAGGCCCAAATTATCTACTTAAAAAGAAACATAAATTAGAAGCAGAAAAAACAAGTATCTCTTCTTTTCTCTCATATGTGGAATTTAGGACAAAACCCAAAAGAAAACACAAAAGTACATGAGAGATTATTAAAAAAAAGAAAAGGAGACCGATGGTAGGAGAGAGTAATGGAGAAATTGCTATAATAAAAAAATGTATGGATGAATGAAGAAAATACTGCAATGAAACCCATCATTATGTCTAATTAATGTGCACTAATGAAAAAGAAAGACAATCTAAATTAAACACTATCATATATGCAAACTAAAAAAAACTGTTTGATTAAAAAAAAAGAGAAGAGGTTAAAATGAATATAATTCATCAGAGATACAAGTTAGAAACCAAATAGAAAATAGTTAAGAAACACAACTGAAATGTCCTTGGCAGGGGAGATGTTAGATGGTGAATATAAACGTGTTGAAGATGAGAGACAAAAAGTTCACACAGTCATTGCCAGGCGGCCTTATTCTTTACAATGAAACCTGATTTTATATCTTCTGCTAAGATTAGTAAGACACATGGGCAGAAATGAGTGTTAAATACGGGGAACAACATTTGAGGAAACTAAAGTGATGCGAAATGAACGTGATGAACAGCCCAAGGTAGTGTGATTTTGAGGAGATTCAGACAGAAACAGCACATCTTCCCTCTGCAGTGTTTGGCAACTCAGGAATACAAGATTGGATGATGCCTGTGTCTCAACATATAATGACACAGTTTTATTTTGTACCTTCCACAAAGTCCCATGTGTTAATGGCTTGATTCATCTGGGAGGCATGCCCCTGAAGGAGATGATTGAGTTCTGGTCTTTTATTCCTTCTGTGTTGTTTCCAGAGATGAGCAAGTTTGCACCACCACAAATACCCATCACTGCTTTCCAGCAACACTATCAGTGACTCAAAGCCCTGATTCTATCTCAACTTGAACTAGAACTTCTCAATCCATGATGCAAATAAACCTCTTATCAGTGTAAGTTAACTACCTCCAGCATGATATAATGGTGGTGAGATGACTAAGGCCTCTCCCTTTTGGTGTTGAATTTTTCTGGATACACACTTTGGCTCCTTTGTATTTGAAATGTAATCAGTGTGTCTCCACTTCATTGTTCTTGTGTGTTTTCTCTTGTATATTTATATCTCAAGGAGTTCTTTTTGCCGAGAAAATAGGAACAGGAAGTAGGAAGCTCAAGGTATTATGTAGTAAGACATTTTTTTCTCCTCCGGGGAAGGAGATTGGTCACAACAGATCCAAGAACCCAGTGGAAACATTTTATAGTTCTCACAAAGATACCTTCCTTGCAAGACTCCTGAAAGTTGCTTGCGTCCTTCTCCCATTTCTCATGTAATATTATATCCTTCTGAGGTCTTTGATGTAGTTGAAGACTAGAGAGTTATAATTTCCTTAGTTATGATAAAAGATAAGTTAGATATGAAACCTTAGACTCACAAATATAGGATAGATAGGATATCTTCTTTAATTTTGCCAAATACAAATAGACTAGATATTATAACTATAATTCTTGCTTGATAATTGTTTTGTTATATGTAATTTTACTATGTTAAAGTTAAAACCCTCCTTTTTGAAGAAAAGAAAAATGAAAAGGGGAAGTGCTGTGGATATTGGTCTGCATGTTGAATGTGTTGCTCTAATTGGTGAATAAATAAAACACTGATTGGCCAGTAGCCAGGCAAGAAGTATAGTATAGGCAGGAAAAAGAGAGAAGAGAATTCTGGGAAGTGGAAGGCCAAGTCAGGAGATGCTGCCAGACACCACCATGAGAAGCAAGATGTAAGATACCAATAAGCCACAAGCCACATGGCAAGGTATGGATTTATAGAAATAGGTTAATTTAAGATAGAAGAACTAGATAGCTAGAAGCCTGAGCCATTAGGCCAAACAGTTTAAATAATATAAGTGTCTGTATGTTTATTTGGGTCTGAGTGGCTGCGGGCCCAGGCGGGACTGGGGATAACTCCAGCTACACAGTGGAAATATTTTATAGTTCTCACAAAGACACCTTCCTTGGAAACTACGTGGTTGTGGATTTTAAAACCACAGTTCAGCTGTAATGAGGTGAAAGGTGTCCTATAGCTACCAGACACTCAGGTCCATCTCCTGCTACCATGGTTTCCCCACATTCCAAAAGAAATTGATTCATGAAAAGAAACTTATTCATAGTCTGGTCAAACTGGGGAGAGGAAAAAAAACCTAATTTATTGGTTATAGCAGTCTTAAATTTTATAGACAATCTTTAGAAAAAGGTCAGCAGATACACAGGTTTAGCTGTGAGACACTTTAACCAGTCTTTTTATGGGGGAAGGTGACTATCCCCACATTTCTGTACTTAGCAGTCTGCCTACATTTCCAGAATGGAGGGGCCATTGTATTTTTGTAAGTTACGTTATTACAGAAATGATGTTTTATTCAAGTTTGGGCCTAAGGAAGATGGAATAAGCATTTTATCTTACAGATTCCCCATTTTCAAAAATAAAGAGCACCTTGGGGGTTTTAAAATTAGTGTGTGGGAAATCTCCACCCATTCTGTATCTGGAAGTTCTTTGTCATCAGGTCCTGTCTCTTTGATAGGTAAAGCCTTTTGTAACCTTTCTGTGGATGTCAGTTGCAAGCTCTGACTCCTACAATCTGTTAAAAATGCTGACTTTACATGCATCAAAACAATGATAATCTGATAGCTTAAGAGAAGGGAACAAGTTTCTCTTCAGAAGTCAAGAATATCTTCTCTGTCTGGCCAGGATCCAGGCCATTCTCTTTCATTATAGGATCACTGTTATAGCACCAGTTTTACTAAAACAAAAATGAGAATCATGGCAGGTGCTCACCATGATTATGGTATTGCGAGACAGAAACAAACCAACCTCATACAGTGCAACATAGAGATGATGCAGAAGATGAGGAGGAACAAATTATAAAACTATGCATCCTACCTACCCTATTAAGATAACAGTGTCTTTACCCAGCAGAAGGTTAGTTCCTGTGGTGGTGTGAATAAGAATAGCTCCCACAGGCTTATATATTAGAATGCTCAGTCACCAGGAAGTGGGACTGCTTGAAAGGATTAAAAGGATTAGGAGGTGTGGCCTTGTTGCAGTATGTGTGGCCTTATTGGAGTAGGTATGGTATTCTTGGAGGAAGTGTGCCACTGTGGATAGATTTTGAGGTCTCAAAAGCCCGCACCAGGCCCAGGCTCTCTCTCTCTCTCTCTCTCTCTCTCTCTCTCTCTCTCTCTCTCTCTCTCTCTCTCTCTGGATCAGGATATAAAGCTCTCATCTAGTTCTCCAGACCCATGTGTCTGCCATGTTCTGCCATGCACCTGCCAAGATGATAATGAACTAACTCTAAAACTGTACACAAGCCCCCAATTAAGTGCTTTCTTTTCCAAGAATCTCCTTAGTCATTGTGTCTCTTCACAATAGGACAGTGACTAAGACAGCTCCTAAGGGGTAATATTCAAAACTGCAACTTCCCCCTCATTCCCAGGTCTCCACCAACCCTAGAACAATTTAGGTATTACAATGACAGTGAAATGGACTGTGGGGGGGAAAGGGTCCAGATATCAGTCAATCTATCAATGAAAGCTTCTCCATCCTGTATTTCTCTCCCACAACTCTTTGTACTTTCTTCTAATACAATTTCAAAGGTAGTTGGGGAGTTTTAGCACTCCCCATGAAACTGTGACTGGACTTCTATCTGTTGGCATTGTAATCTGTTGGTTAGCAGCTGCTAGACAAAACAGCCAGAGTTGAAAATACAAAATTTGATGTTTATTATTTTCTTAGTATCTATTTGTTGTACTTTATGCCACTTCCTAACCGTATTTTAAAATCCTGAAATTAATGAAAAGATTGAAGATTTTTTTACCTTCCACCATGTACCATGACAGTCTGTTCTGTTTCCTATCATCCTGGCCTCATACTGTCATCACAGATGTTGACCATGTCCACAGTTTGTTAGTCATGGCCTAATCAACCCCATGACCAAAACTTAGCCTTTCAAAACAGAAAAAGAAAGAAAGAAAGAAAGAAAGAAAGAAAGAAAGAAAGAAAGAAAGAAAGAAAGGAAGGAAGGAAGGAAGGAAGGAAGGAAGGAAGGAAGAAAGAAAGAAAGAAAGAAAGAAAGAAAGAAAGAAAGAAAGAAAGAAAGAAAGAAAGAAAGAGAAAGAAAGAGCTTGTTGTGAGATCAGTGGAGTAGAGTGACAGGTGTAATGGATAAGGTTAATTAGTTACAACTGATTCTTTGGTTTCTTGTAAGTGACATCCCAGGGACACCCAGAGAAATCTCCTTCAGCCAGGTAGTAAAAGAAAGCAGCTCACAAAGACTGTTAGGCTATGACTGTAGACATGCACTCAGCCCCTGGCTACTCCAATCTCACAGTTCAAAGCTCTCTAAGCCAAACCCTGATACAAAACTGGAATAGCAGGCCTAACTAGATCCCTGTGTGCTGCCTGGAATGTAATGAGTAGGAACAGCATAGCATCTACTCTTTTCCCACGAGTTTCTTTTAGTAAACACTGTTCCTGAAGTGTACCTAGAGGTCATTAGCTTCAGTTGTCTCAATACAATCTTCCACATTTTAATTAGTTGCAGGGACTCTGAAACACTTTTAGGCAGTGACATGAAGAAACAGAACAACGGTAAGAAAATAATTAATGATGGGTCAAACACTAAATCCGTTGATGCAAGAATCAGCAGAACACATGATAAACTCTCGACTCCAAGTCTTCGTTTCTGAGATGTAAAAAGATCTGTTTATCTCCTGATGACTAAAATGAGCATTCTCACTTGTTACTTTTCCTGTCAAATATCTCTCTGATAATTTTCTTTAAAATGACATGCACTTAAGGCATTAATTTGAGTTCAATTTTGCTCCATCTTCTTTTGTTTTCTGTTTTTAATACATACAAAAAAAAAAGAACTGCAATGAATACAGTCATATTACGTCCCAGGAATCCTTGAAGTAACTTCCTTTACCTTCCTAATCAAACACAGGATGACAGAGAGGGTAGGAGAGTCATGACCACACCTGGTAAGTAACATGGGCAGGCTCATAAAGCATGAACTACCTGAGATGCAGGAGACAATATTGTAGATGGAGGAAATCCAGAGTCTGTAAGTAAAGCAAGATTAAATCAGGTTATTGGAGGTCATCAATGAGTGGACAGGAGGGACGTCGAAACACATGGTGAATCACATAGAATCACACAGAACAAAATAGCTTTTATCTCTGTAAACTGGATCGGGCCAAGGGCTTCCACAGAGCATTGGCTTTCAATCAATGTTCCCTTTTTGTTTCTACAACGTCAGGTCATTTGTCAGGATCAAGGCCAAGCAACACTGAGATGCAGAAGCCAGACTATCTTAATGTGATATTCTATGTACCATGTACCTAACTCAGACCTCAGTAACAAAGAACATGTGAGACTCCAGGTAGAGAGGTCAGAGGCTTCAAACACAGATAGTAGTAAAAGCTCCAGAGAGAACTATAGAATTCTGAGATCAATGTCCAGGGAAGCTTCTTTGGGGTCCTTCCCTTCTCTAAGATTCTTCCAACTACTAAACAGAGAGCCAAGGAGCAATTCAGGAAAGGAGAGAAAGATGGTTTTGGTAGGCTGAATGTTTCCTCAAATATGCTTACCTTCTAATCCCCAGAGCTTGTACATATGTTATCTCCCAAAGAAAGGGGTGATTTACAGGTGTAATAAAGGAAATAATGTTGAGAGGGGGGATTATTCTGATGAGTCCAATGTCATCACAATGGTCCTTTAAGAGGGAGGAAGAAGGTTGTATGTCAGAAGAGAAAGAGAAAGATATATGACCATGTTTGGCAGCTGGCTTTGAAAGTGAATGAATGTTACAGTAATTGTGGATGGTCTTTTAATTAAAAAAGTACCAGATATTGGGACAAATGCTGAAATATCAGAAAGACAAAGGAACAAGAACAAGACAAGCCACTGCCACGTCTCACCTTATCAATTCCACAAATCCTCTGACTGAAATCCTGAGTCCTCACCCGAAAGGTTCCAGCCAAAAAAGCCTCTAGCTGAAAGGGATGCTTCTATTGAATCCTTTAGTTCCTGTCTCCTCACACCTCACATTATCTTTCTCTGCCCAGCCATCACTTCCTGGGATTAAAGGCATGTATGCTTCCCAGTACTGGGATTAAAGATGTGTGCCAGCACTGCCTGGCTCTGTTCCTCTCCTAAACTGAGTCAATCTCATGTAATCCAGGGTGGCTTTGAACTCACAGAAATCCAAACGGATCTCTGCCTCCCGAGTGCTAGGATTAAAGGTGTGTCCACCCATCACCCAATAAATATTGTGGGAGAAGAGGTAAAAAGAATCTAAGAACTGAGAGATGAGGAAGAATGCTGTCAAATACAGTGTTCAGGACATGACATGGCTATCATACTCAGAAACTCGCAGCAGCTGTGGTTACCTGCATAGGATAGAGCCAGACAAAATTTCTGTATCTGTACAGGATGGAATCAGACAAAATTCCTGCATAGACTGAGGAGGTGCTTTCCAGGCCCAATCACTAACTATGGAGCTTTCGGTAATTGACAGCTGCTGGAGAAGAGAGACTCGCTCTGTTTTCAAGGGTTTCCAATGGCAGGTTTTCTATGCTCTAGTGAATGGCCCCACATTCATGCACATAGGGTCAGCACTAATTGCACTCAGTGGGTTTTAAAAAGAAAAATAGGAAGAAGACATAATGGCAGGAAGGTAACCTGTTGGGGAAGGGATATGGGGAGAGTCAGAGGGAAATTGGGAATGGATAGGATAATATTTCGTGTGTATATGCATGAAAATCTCAAGAATAAAGAAAACATAATAAAAATCGTGTTTCCTGGTCTGAACGCTGATTCTTGTAATTAATACCATAAAAATAAGAAAGAACTATAGAATGTCATAAGGACAAGAGCAAAACAACAGAGGCACTCAGAACACTTAAAATTGTTACCCCTGGGAGTCCTGCAATTGTACAAGGACACTCGCTGAGCTTGGAGGCACAGAGAACAATAGAGTTCCCTTTGAAGCCCTAGGAAAATGATATGAGAATCTGGATCTTATGAAGCAAATTGAAAGATGACACCTGTCAATCTTGTATACACTAATTCTAAAAATGGGTGAAGAATTATCTAGAGAATACTTACCCTCCATTTATAACTAAGTAGGAGTCTACATGAAAGACAAGAGAAACCAGAACATAAATTCCTCCAAACAGTTCTAAAGGAAATGAAGAACAGAGCCAAGAAAAGCAGGGAGAGATTGACTGTTCATTGTTTGCTTATTTGTTTTGTTTCTGTAAGAACTAGGTAACCCATAAATTAGGCCTTCCAGCTCATAAGGTCTCTGTCACAATTCTCAACCTCTATTACTGAAGTATGAAACTGATTAGAGATGAATACAAATTAATGGGTATATCTGTGTACCAATAAAACTTCACTTACAAAAACAGATAAGCCTGTCATTGAATGCCATTGGTGAGGAATTAGAAACCCAAAGATCAACTTAACTGTGTAACATCTATGGTGCCTTCCTGCCATCCGATATCAATGATTAAACCATTGTGTCAAGCAAGTCACTCAGCCTCTGCTAAGCGACAGTTTTCTTATTCTTCATCAGAGGATTAGAGAGAAAGCATGGATTAGAATACATGCTGTCATACTCAGCCCATCACAGGTGGTCCTATTACCATTGTCATTGCTGTTCTCTACAATTGTTTATTCCATCTATAATCAATTGTTCTCCTCTCCTCAAACCTCTTCTCCACCATTGTCTCTATCACTTGACCTTCTCTGGAACTAACACAGAAACTCATGTGCCAGCATCTCCATTCTTTAGCACTCTAGGAACTATTCAAACTGTTTTACCCCCTTCCTGTTTCACGCCGGTCTGTTTGCTTGCCTTTTTAGTTAAACTTGAAAAGCTTTGGAAAACCAAAGTCATTGTATAACAGCTTGAGGAACACAGCAGAATATAACCAGCTTTCTAAGAGTTCTGTTCTGATTCTAAAATGAGCCCGAGGTTGGAAATGAGGGGAGAGCATTAGCAAAAATAGCCTGTGAAGACAAGGGGAAGGTAAGCAAACAAGTATTTCCAGGAGCTGAAGAGCAAAGAACCAGCTGCAGAAACAGACCCTGGAACTCAAGGCCTGGGGGGATTTCTGACAGTGAGAACATCATAGGAGTACACTGTTTCTGTTTTCAATAGGCCTTAGGGTTTCTCTGTGCAAATCCAACATCACCCAGCCAGTGGACAGGACATACAAGAACATGAGAAGGCGAAGCTGCCCTTCCAAGTTGCTAGTTATCTTGACACAGAAGAGAACAGTAGGATTTCCTACACATAGAAAATTCTTTTCTGACTCTTTGTGTTCATTTTACTTGAGGAAAAATCCAAGACTGTGTATTGTTCCCTGAAGAATAACTTTGAGTTCAAATAATCAATAGTCACCTTTTCCACTGTGTATCAAGAGCCTCTCCACTTGTGGAAACTTTGAGCCCCTACACCTGCCTCCTGTTCCACCATCACGGGACATAGAAGGCAAAGGATTAAAGCTGATTCATGCTCAGACTGAAAAAAAAAATTGTGAGCTTTATTTCTGGGGCATCTAAATGTGTGGCTTGAATCTTGCCTCTTAACTCAAACACAAACAAGGCACCTGCAGGTAGAATTCTCAGAGGAAGAGTTGTTTAGAAAGAGCCAAGAAACAAAGATGCCTGCCGGGCTTTTTTACTTAGCTTCATCCCATATATGCAACAGTTCACTGCTGATAATTCTATTTTCCAATTTTCATTATGATATGCTGTTTGAGCCATGAATTATTTCATAAATACATAATGGTTTCTACTTTACTGGATATTAGATAGGGACACCAAAATCCAATGCCGTGTAATTTCTTTGTAAAATTTTGGGGCTGCAGGGATGGGGAAAGTCACTCAGAGCTGAAGGAAAGGTAACCTAAATAATGCATGATTTAGAAGTGTGTAATGAGGCCAGAGTTGAGCGTTGCAAAACTAGTGAGTCTGTATCTTTACCTAAGTTAGAAAACATACAGGATGCATAGAATGTTTTCACAGCAACCTGGGTAATCACAGAACAATAGCAAATGCCCCCACATATCAAGAAGTTTATTCCTGTAACAGATAGAATAAGTAATTTAAAGTTAATATCCTGAAGCTACAACTGTCAAAACAAAACTCCGAGGTACAGATCGGTGGGAGGAAAAAAGAAAGTTGGCTGTAAATTTCCTGATCCCCTCTATGTAACATTTAAAGCCCTCAACTATAGTTTAGTATTCATAAGCGTCTATGTGAAAAGATACCAATGATGTTTCTACTTATGTAGAAATACAGGGAGATAGCATGTGAGAACAGCATCAAAATTAGTTAGGATCTAATTATTTCAATATAGAAATGCAGAGGAAAATTATGGGATGGAGCTTCCCTTAGTGATGAACTGTGGTATGTAATTGTATGTTAAAATAAACCTTTTCCTCCCCAAGTTGTTTTTGGTCATAGTTTACACAGCAATGGTGACTGACTAAAACACAAGTTATTTGAGGTTGCTATTAAATTGTGTAAATTATTTATAGTTTAGATATTGACTCTTTATCACATACAAACTTTACAAGTATTTTTCCCACTCCATTGGTTAGCTTTGTTGACCATCTCCTTTACTGTATATAAGCTTTTCCATTTCATATGTCTTATTTGTTCATTTTTGTCTTTGGTTACCCATGTATTTGGTGTTAGACCCAAAATTAAATAAATATTGCCAACACCACAGTCAAAGGGTTTTCCTGTTTTTCAAGAGTCTTGTGCTTTCTTTATGTCTTGCTTACATTTAAATCTTTAATATATTCTGAATTATTTTTGCCTTTGGTGTGAGATGAGTGTCCAATTTCATTCTTTTGCATGTGAGTTTGTGGTTTTCCTACTAGGATTTAATATCATGCATTCTTGACATCCTTACCAAACTTTTGCTTGCTAGATATATGGGTTTGTACCTGGGCTCTCCATTGTTTTACACTATCAATGCTCCTGTTTTATTTTCACACCCCTTTATAACACAGTTTGTAAACAGAGAGTCCACTTTGGCTTTGCTTCTCTTTCTCAAATTTGATAATCAGGGTTTTTTTTTTCTGTGAAAAAATGACTGGCTTAGTTAATTTTCTACTGGTATGATAAGACAACATGACCAAGGCAACCTATAATAGAGTTTATTTGGGGATTACAATTTCAGAGGGTTAGAGTCCATGACCATGTATGGCAGCAGTCAGGCAGGTATGGTGCTGGAACAGTAGCTGAGAGCTCACATCTGAACCACAAGAATGAGTCAAAGAGCGAGAGCTAACTGGCATGGTGTGGACTTTTGAAACCACAAAGCCCAACCCAAGTGACACACCTCCTCTAACATACTTTCTTATCCTTCCAAAATAGTTCCACCAATTGGGGACAAAGTACTCAAACATATGCGCCAATAGCAGCCATTCTCATTCAAAACACCACAAATCACATTGGGATTTTGATACCAATTGTATACAGTTTGTTCTTTGGGTTGTATAGCAAATTCTTGTTTTCTTCCAATCTCCAAGCACCTTGCTATAGTTTCAATGTCCCTATCAAAATAAAAAGTCATGTTGAAACTTAATTACCCTTGTCATAGCACTGAGAGGTAGGGCTTTCAGGACATGGCTAGTTCAGGAGGTCAGTAACTGAACTATATTAAGATCACTGTAGTAGGGGGTAGGTTAAAGTTCTCAGTTGTAGGAATGACTATTTCATGAAAACCAAATTCTGCTTTTTCAGCTTTTCCTAGCACCCATCTTCTTGCTCTGTTCTGGGCTCTCTGGCCAATGATGCTCCCTCCAACATTACTATGACAAAGCAAAAAGATGCCAGCACCTTGATGTTAGACTTCACAAACTCCAGACTGTGAAAAATAATTTATTTTCTTTACAACTGTCTTTTCTTTAGAGTGTATGCTAGATTTTTGCTCCAGTACAATATGGACTAAGTCATTTGTAGACTGTGACAGCATGTTTGGTGTGGCTGTATGGCCTGTCCTTGTAAAAATGTCAAATAAGCCTGTTTCAATTCAAAAGCAAATAATAGCAGCTCCATAAAAATTAATGACAACTGTATCCCAAACAAAACAGAGAAGCATCAGCATGTGGGGACCATGGACAAAATTTTCCTTCCTTTGAAGAAGATGTCAATTGTCCACCTCAGTTCTCTCAGGCACAAAGACATTGGTGTGACCCTATGACCAGAAGAAAGATTAAATCCTCATCACCTTCCTCTGAAATCAGGTTACCAAATTATTGGATTTCAGCATCAGCTTCTAAGTGATTGAGCAACTCTAAATTGTTCTTACAAATCTAGAGTTGGGGTGGAGGCATCATCTCAGATAAAACAATCTATCTGATCTTGGGCCTAGACCCCTTCTCATCATGTGTTTGTGTCCATATTTGCTTCTGAAACCTGTTTCTAACTCACAAGTTCTGTTGTATGATAATCTAGCTTTCTTGGACTTCTAGTCAATGTCTGTAACATTATATATACTTAGAGTGTACCTTTGAATGGGCACGTCAACTGTCAGGAGAGGATGCAAGTATTTGATTCCCAAGATGACTTTTATTCTTTCTACATATCCAGTGTTCCTCAGTTTGCACACAGAGACATCTTCATCACAACCTTTAATATTAAGTGAAGAGTATATTTTAGAACCAGGTTCTTTTAAAAACATTATATTTATTTATTTTACATCCTGACCACAGCCTTCCTCTCCTCCCACTCCCTCCCCTCACCTCCCTCCTTCCCTCCCCCTCCCAATTCATCCCTTCTTCATATTTGCTCAGAAAGGGGCAGGCCTCCCCTGGGCACGAGCAAAGCATGGTCTATAAAGCGGTCATAAGACCAAGTACCTTCCCCTGTATTCAGGCTGGGCAAGGCATGAATCTATGAGGACGGCCCCAGCTAAGACTCCTGGCAGCAGTGGATGTATAGCCTGAACTGGCCATCCCCTGTGATCAGATTGGTGACTACCCCAATTGTCACCAGAAAACCTTATCCAGTGACTGATGGAGGCAGATTCAGAGACCCATGGCCAAATATTGGGCCGACTTCAGGGAGCCCTGCTGAGGAGAGGGAGGAGGGACTATAGAACCTCGTTTTAACTCCTCAAGGTTTTTTTTTTTTTTCATCTGTCTCCCATTCATTTTGGAACGTCATCTGTAGCTGGGCATTAGTTAACCTGTCATATTATCTTCATGGTATGCTATTTTGACACACACCTCTCTTTATGGGACAGTTTTTTAGGAGTTTCAAAGTATCTGTTGCTTTATTGTTTTCACAAAAATTTATGTGGCTTTTTAAATGTTTATTGTTTTTTCTTATGTTTTACTGAATTGTATATAAATAATCTCAGATGGCTTTTTCAACATGCATGAAATAATTCTTGTGAATTCTTTACTAACTAGATTATTGGCAAATTGTAGGAAAATAAAGTATAAGTACATGTTATGAAAATGACAATATTAATAATCAAACATAAATAATCCTGTTGTCCATGCCTCTGCTCACTCATTTTTATTCCCTCATTTGTCTCAAATTCCAAGTTTCAGATCTAGCACTGCAATGTATAATTATCTTTGGGAGGTTTGTGGAAGGGCTTGTTTATCATCAGTATTCATGGTCATACTCAGGACATGGCTCTTGCTTAGAAGTGACCTCTCTTTCCCTTTATATCCTCAATAATTCAGAGCAGTGACATACCATTACAGGTTTCCTTTTGAATTTAGGCACTAAAGGATGTCTTCCATTTACTAACAAAAGGGAAACATCTTATAAAGTAATAAGTATAAAAAGCAAACAAACTCCCAACATTCTGGAAAGCGAAATAAATAAAGACTATTTCATGTTTTCATTAATTTATGTTCCTTAGAATTAGACCAGCTTAAGTCATAAATATAACTATATAGACATTGGAAAATATTTGGTCAAATATGTGGTTTTTCAAAAGAAAAGATGTTTTTCATGGCTATTGCCAAGAATCTTAGACAACTGAGAGAGGCTCACCAAGGACTTCCTGACACACTCCTTGCATGAGTTTTTCCCATCAACATTAAAGCCTCCAGGAGGTCATATTAAACTCCTGTACTTAATCAGAAGTGTCTGTTTCAGGTTATATCATGTATATATAAGTACATATATCTGTGATGAGTCTTTCTCTGTCCTGTCAGCCAGCTTCCAATAATGACATGGAGATTTCTTATTAGTTATGAAAGCTCGGTCTATAATTTAGGCATGTACCTAACTAGTTCTTACAACTTAAATTAACCCATTTTTATTAATCTATGTTCTACGACATGAATCATGGCTGTTACCTCTCCTCCCACATGTCCTGCTTCCTCCACATCTGGCTGGTAACTCTACCTCTCTTCTTCCCAGAGTTCTCTCTCTGCCTGGAAGCCCTGCCTATACCACCTGCCTAGGTATTGGCTGTTCAGCTTTTTATTACACCTATCACAGCAATACATTTTCACACAGTGTACAAATATCACACAACATATATCCGTGCAAGAACAATTGGTGAAAAAAGAGGCCATGAACTTGAAGGAGAGTATGAAAGGGAATATGGGAGGGGATTGGAAGGAGGAAGTGGAAGGGGGAAATATAATTAAAATACAATCTCAAAAACAAACAAAAAGAAAAAAACTATCGGTTTCATTTGATAAAATCATAGCATGTTAAAATAACACCACTCACCTGGAAAATAACAAAAGAAGCTGTTTCATGGGCACTTTCACCTCATAAACAAAGCTGTCACAAGTTCTGGATCCAATGGCCACTAATGTGTAATATATTTGCCTTAATGTTGGCTTTATTTAATTGTCAATTCTATGGACTTTCCATTTCTAATTAAATTTTCACTTATTTTCAGACATTCAGGCATGAATGTTTAACTCTAAATGCATTCAAAGTAAAAATTACATAAAACCAAGCATACAGACATATACATAAAAATAAATAAATTTTAAAGAGGGATTGAATTAGAGCCCTCCTTGTCCTTTAGCCAGTAGAGCTCCCATATTCCTAAATGAGGTCCTCATAAATCACTGACAACAACATCAGTTGCTTTAATTAACTTGGCATTTGATGCACTGGTTAAAATATTTGGTTCTTTTTTATTGTCAATGATGAATGAGAAGTTGGATACTTTCCAGTCTGCAGTGACTGAGACTATAAACTTACAACGTAAGTTAGCAAAAATCGCAAGACAGCTGATAGCAAGTGGTTCTCACTACTCCACCCATTTGAAGTACTGCGCATGAGATGAAAACTTCAGCAGGAAAGGTTCTTCTCTGGCCTTTGCTTCTCTCACTACTACAATTCCTCTCCCACTGGACACATGGAAGTTGAGAGGTTTAATCATAAGGATTCTGGACTTGATAATATTTGATGCATGGAATGTCTTACTACAATAGGATTAAATAATTCTAATAGTCCCAAATTTGTCCCAACCTCAGTGTGGATAGGCCCAAATCTTAGAATTATAGGATTTATTTCTGGAAAAAGTGATTTTCCACAGAACACACACACACACACACACACACACACACACACACACACACACACACACACACACAACACCTATGGTACAGTTTCTATGAACTCCTGAAATCAGATAAACATATATAAACCAAACACTCATTAAAGCTCTTCAAACGTAAGAAATTTCTAACCATGTTTGACTCCTTTTTACTTAGTGGACAACCACTTACATTTGATCTCCTCAGAAACAAAGAAAAAGTCATTTGATAATGCAGATACAGGAGAACGTATTTAAAATATTATATAGCACACCATCAGAAATATAAAATATTATAATCATAAAATAAGCGGTTATAACAAAGATAATCAGAAAAAATCTTAGAAATTAGAGTGTTTCAAACATTTAAAAGTTAAGTATTTGAAACACGAAGTTTATATATAAAATTGGCCGGGCGGTGGTGGCGCATGCCTTTAATCCCAGCACTCGGGAGGCAGAGCCAGGTGGATCTCTGTGAGTTCGAGGCCAGCCTGGGCTACCAAGTGAGTTCCAGGAAAAGGCGCAAAGCTGCACAGAGAAACCCTGTCTCGAAAAACCAAAAAAAAAAAAAAAAAGGGCAATACAGATAAAATTAAAGTACTAATACAAACGGTATAGTATCTATCTATACAAAGTTCCAAAAACAAAACAAAAGGAAAGATGTCTTTCAAATACTATAAAATCCATTAAAACTGGAAATTATTTACTTGGTAAAAATCCCATAATAATATCCATAAAGTTAATGTAAAGACCTCCAAGTCATATTTTTATTTTATCACATTGTGAACAAATTATCAAAAGGAGATATTATTTTTGAAAGAAAATGAAAGGTTTTCTTGGGCTAGAGAGATGACTGAGTCATTAAGAGATCATGCTGCTGTTCTAGAGCACCTGAGTTCAGTTCCCAGCACCCAAATCAGGTGACTCACAAACATCTATAATTCCAGCTCCAGAAAACCAATGCCTTCTTCTGGCCTCTGTCAGCACCTTCTGTCTCTCTCTGTCTGTCTGTCTGTCTGTCTGTCTGTCTGTCTCTCTCTCTCTCTCTCTCTCTCTCTCTCTCTCTCTCTCTCTCTCTCTCACACACACACACACACACACACACACACAAACACACACACACACACCACACACACACACCACATACACACACACACACACACACACACACACAAATTGATTTTTAAAATTGTAAAGAGATGCTATGTAAAAGAATCAGACTATGATTTTGGACTCAACACAATGTCAGGTGGAGGACAACAAAGAAATACTTAGGAATTACCAAGAAAATATTATTTCCAAACAAAACTGCGATACTTGCTATTTACTAAATTACTAAATTACTCTGTAGTGATAGGCTTCCTGCAAGTCTCAAATGCCAAATATAAAAGCTTACTTCTCAATCAAGCAAGCTGAGAGCTCTCCAGAGCAACACCCTCATGAACAATGACTGAAGAATGAGCTGCTTGGTTGTGAGCCCCCATCATCTCAGGGACATCCAACTTACCTGTCATAATGGACTAAGGAAAATGAACAGATTACAATGATTTAAATATTTAGGACTAAAAGTTCAACACATATAGCCTCTATTCATGATTATCCCATGATTATTTCAAGGGAGATGAGATTTCTTACCCACCCCCCACCCCCCCGTACCTTGGATAAGAGAATTAGGTGCGGGCAGCGGAACTACCAGGAATCTCTAACCCTGTCATTTGAGAGGCAAGATATTTTCAGATATGTATAACCACCAAAAGACATAGCTTTAGGAGCTATTTCTGAGAAAATGTCTGAAGGGTTTGTTCCACTAAATTAAGGTGCTAGGAATGAGAAGGCATGAGATCAAGGAAATAAGAAAGAAAGGAAACAATCATTTCTTTAAACTTGGGGTGATATTCTGAAATAAATGCAACGTATCATGACACAGTTTCTTTTTCTGCCTCCAGTAACTGTATTTGATTCCAGTACCTTACACAAAATGTTTTTTTGCATTTATTTTCATGAGACAAGCCTACAATTTCCCTTTTGGTGATATCTTTGACACTTTCTACTAAGTTTGTGACTAACTCATAAAACAAATATTCTTCCATATAAATTAGTAAATTTGAATAAGCTTGGATAATTTGATGAGAATATGTTTGAATATTCATTTTACAGATATTTTAATATGCTGCTACGATGCCTTAGATAATTGCTTTTTTAAATAGGTATATTCATAGCTCTTACTTGGTATTTATAAATTTCTAATCACAGATTTAAAGACTATGTGTTTTGGTTTACCTGATCCATCTCCATTTAGTTGAATGCATTTTCTAATTTTCAACATTATTTTCTTTTATCTGTAGCATATTTGCAAACACAATGTATAACCTGTTGGTATTTGGGCATTTGGGGGTATGTTTACTTGTAATTTTAGTTTCATATCACTAATCCCAAGTTGCCAGAGAATATATGTGAATTATGCTTTCAAAACATTTTGCAGCTTGGTATTTACGCTTTATCAGTGGGCCAAAGCTCGGTTAAATATACTGTTTCCAGTCAGAAAGGATTTTAGGTTTAGGTGAAACTCAGATTGGCGTGACAGAAGCTCCATCCAGTTTCCAGATGAATAAAGCTAGAAAGTTAATCAAGATGACATCCTCTTGCAAAAAGGGGATGACTGGCTTCTTTTCTCACAGTAAACAACATGGCATGAGGATGCTCATTCTAGTCACCCTTTTCTGTTTTTGTTGATTTTCTTAACCTTCCATTTCAATTCTCATTCATTCATATTCTCTCTCTCTCTCTCTCTCTCTCTCTCTCTCTCTCTCTCTCTCTCTCTCTCTCTCTCTCTCCTCTCCCTTCCTCTAATTTCAGTGCATTTCTAAACTTACAGAGAGAGAGATACAGGGGCTTCTCGCAAACCTGTGACCGTGAAATCCATTAGTCACTTCTTGTTTTTACTCTGTTCCCTTATCACTTGCACTCTATATGTATTACAACACTCTGTCTGCTGGTGGCTCTTCTGTGGTTCAGTTTTTCTGTTTTCTAATTGGAGGTTCTAACTGGCGAAGCCCCCCCTTTGTGGGATCTGAATCACTTGCCACCCTAGACACCACTGAAAATTCTACTTTGATCTTTGCTAGTTGACTCCTGAAATACTTGTACTGAAACCTTTGAGCAGAGCACACCTGTAGTGGACAACAGTTCACAGGAGTGTGCCTGGTGTCACTTTCCTTTTCTAAGGGAACTAGCCTTTAAGCCTTTCTGCCTTAGGATCCCCAACCCCACTTATACCTCTGCTGGGTCCATTAACATCCAGCTTCATTTTGGACTCTTACCCCTAGACATTGTTTTATAAACTGGCTAATAACTCAAGCAGAAAAGATTATGCATGAAACTGAGCCTCCCACCCAATTGTCTAACCTCCAAAGTCTGAAGGCTTTCAAAGCCTTCTGAGGCTATCATATAAATATTTTTTTAAGTTCTATAGCTTCTAAAGTTTACTGCAGTAGGAACATTGATCAGGTACATAGCTGGGATCCAAAAATCTTTCTTTTACATTTCCTAATATGCTAAGATTGCTATTTTTCAATCATATATTTATATTTGTATACATATATACATATATAGTTTATTGCTTTATATTATATAAAATTAAGTTTTATCTTTCACACTTTCTACACAAAAAATATATAGCCATTCACCCAGGTAATGTCAAAATATAATCCCAATAAGATTATTTTTTGTTAAATTAAGATTTAAATTTTATTAGAGGTCTATAAATATTTTCTTTTAATCCATATAATGTCTATAGCCCCTTTTGATTTCTTCTTACTTTATTTTACCTTTTGTCAAAAAAGGTCTTGCTATGTAGCTCAGGATAGCCTTGAACTTGTGATCCTCCTTTCTGAGCATCTTGATATCTAGAAGTAGAGTGCCACTGTACCTTGCTTAAAAAAAATACTTCATTTTGTTACACACAAAAAATTCCTTTATCTACATAATATACCGATCAGGAAGTGGCTATATTTTGAGGATATATTATTTAGTATATTATACTAATTCAAATCTCGGTAGTGACAGTAATCTCAGGATGGCTTTTACTTCCACTTCATTGTTTTACATATCATCCTTGATGTCTCCTCCTCTTTCTCTGTTCTAGACTTCTTTTTCTTTCAACTGGCTTTACACATTCCCTGGCATTTTTCAATACCACATCTTTGACCTCATCCCTGTGTTAAGTAATAAAATAACTTCCAAAAGGAAAATGATCACAACCAACTGTAAGCCAAATATTAAGCATTTTTTTACTTCTCTCCAAAGCTATCAATATTCAGATTAAAATGTACCAGAATAATCTTTCCTGGGTTCTAAGAATATCTTTAAAGTATTGTGGTTTCATCTGCCTGTATAAACAGAAAAAAAGAAATAGAATTTCAATAGTTGTATTATTATTATTATTCTTACTACTTCTAGAAAAAGAATTTTCCCTAAGCCATAAACATTAAAATTTGTGTTTCTAATACCAATAGTCAAGTAGTCACCAGCACCAGGAAGTATTGATATGAACTATGAAAGCCTCAGATAACTACTTCCTGGGCATGCTGGACAAAAGGATAATGCTTTTCCTATTTGTTATTCATTGTCTCAAATACCCCAACTAAATGGCAAGTACATCACGAACAAGAGGATATATAAAGTTTTTCTGTCAACAGGTTAGCCTAGAGGCATGAATTATTGCTCAAAAAGAGGGCCTGATATTTAAAGCTATGTGTACACAATATTTTGTTTTTCATACATCCCTGGAACATAATATTTATATTAAAATATATATGTGCACAAATATATGTATACAAAAGATGCATATATACTGTCATGTTCCAACATTATAGTATATGGAATGATTTTAGTTCTTTAAAATATCCCTACATTCTTTATATTCCTCCTATTCTTCTCCTAACTCCTGACCACCATTGACTCTATAATTTTGTCTTTCTAGAATGACATGTAGTTGGAATCATATAGTATGGAAATTATGTAGCCCAGTCCAATTGTTTTCTTTCACTTAGCAGTATTCATTTATGGTCCATCTATATACTTCTATAGCTGACAAGCTTCTCGTTGGTGCTAACTAATATTCTAAATATGGTGGATATATAGCCATTCACCTTCTGGATGGAAACAACTTACTTGGTCACAAGTTTGGATAATAATGAATCAAGTTTCAATAACCATCTGTGAGGAGGTGTTTGGATGGATGAAATATTTTTATTCATTTGAGCAAACACTAAGGAACATAAGATTCATGGCCAGAGTGTGTCTCTATAAGAAACTGCAAGAATGTCATTCAAAACTGTTGTTATTAGTTTGCCATTTTCTCCAATGGAGAAGTGTTACCCCAATTTCACATATCAACCTGCCTTTGGTGTGGTCAGTAATTGATACTCTGGCCATTCTAATAGGAGTGTAGTGGTATTACACTCTTTAAATTCACAGTCCTCTAATAACATTACATGCTTTTGGTCATCTACAAATTGTCAATGAACCGTATGATCATATATATTCTCTCTATTTCAACCTCAAAAAGTGGTTCTCAACTGTGTGTCATGACTCCTTCGGGAGGTCAAATTACCTTTTCACAGAGGTCACATGTCAGATATCCTGCATATCAGATATTTACATTACAATTAATAATAGTAGCAAAAATACAGTTATTAAGTATCAAGGAAACGATTTTATCATTGGTCACCACAACATGAGTGCTGTGGGATGGTCTGTATGTCAAGTGTGTTGCTGATTGGTCAGTAAATAAATCACTGATTGGCCATTGGCTAGGCAGGAAGTATAGGCGGGACAAGGAGAAGAATTCTGGGAAGTGGAAGGCTGAGAGAGAGACACTGCCAGCCGCCACCAAGACAAGCCGCATGTGAAGATCCCGGTAAGCCACAAGCCATGTGGCAAGGTATAGATTTATAGAAATGGATTAATTTAAGATATAAGAACAGTTAGCAAGAAGCCTGCCACGGCCATACAGTTTGTAAGCAATATAAGTCTCTGTGTTTATTTGATTGGGTCTGAGTGGCTGTGGGACTGGCGGGTGAGAGAGATTTGTCCTGACCATGGGCCAGGCAGGAAAACTCTAGCTACACATGAGGAATTGTATTAAAGGGTCACAGCATTAGGAAAATTGAGAATTGCTGATTTAGGAGGTCTCTATGGGCCCATTCTCAGTATCACCATCCTTTTCTGATCCTACTGAATATCTGTTAAAAAACATTCTTTATTTCTGTTACAGTGTTTTCAAATCCAGCCTTAATTTTTGATTAGTTCTTACATTTTTCAAGGCCTCTAATGCCATTACCAATTTAGTTTTGTAAGTTGTCCATTTCTTCCCATTATGGTCCTTAACATATAAGCATACTCTTATATCCAAGTCATATTCGGATGGTTTATCTTTTCAAACTACATTGTTCTTGCCTCTGGCATCCTTTATAATTTTTGGTTGAAAGCTAGATATCTTGTATCTTAAATATGTACTGAGGTTAAATTGACTTTCTGTGTGAGGATTTATTTTAATCCTGCCAGGAGTTGACTAAGTTTGATGTTTTGTTATGGCCATGGGCAATAGAGGCTTGACAATTCTACTGACCTTGTTTTTGCCCACTCTTGGCTGTGGGGCTTGCCTTTGTTCTACTTTTCTGAGAGACTCTTTATCTTGCATTTTTTCAGCAATAAAACACTGCTGTTGCTGAATGCTCATTTTTTTATGGGAGATGAGGGAAGCATATTGTAACCAATAAGGGTCTCAGCATTTGGGCAGGCTTGGGGTTGAATTTTCCCAGGAGTTTCTGTCCTTTCTTCACAAAGAAAGCTCTTCACTAACAAAACACAGCCCTCGTCTGTGTCTAGATATTCCAAGTTTATTTTCCTTTTATTTCCTGTCTCTTGGGGACTATGTTTTTGTTGTTGTTGTTGTTGTTGTCTTTTTGTACTTTGTTTTACTTTTTACTTCATCTCATTTGGTGAAAAAGTTTCAGTTGGAATAAGGTTTCATTATTGCCTTCTGCTGAAGCAGATTTCCCAACAGAAAGGGCTTGGTGATAGAAAAAAAATCAGGGGAAGGTACACAGTGCCTACTTTTCTCTCTGTTATGACAGAACCATGGAGATCTTTAATGAATCTCCAAGTGTGGTGGGACCCCTGAAGGAAAAACTTATGAGTTCTGCCTATGCTTGTCCCTACAACAGCCCTTGGGAGTGACTCACTGTGACAGTTCTGCATACTCAGCTACCAGCAGCTCAATGAGCAGCTCCTGCTCCAGGGGCCATCTCCACTATGTTCCAATGGACTCACTGTCCTTCTCCACCTCTGGATGATGTTCTACTCTACGACTTCAATCTCCTGATGGATCCAACGCCCCTTTTTGAAAGGATGAGGATGACAACCTCTAATGTCTTTTACACATTGGGATGAAAAGAGGAGGAGATAACTAGTTTTACACTATTTGACAAGTTTTGTGACTTGGATGTTTGTTAGGATTTCAGGTTTCTCTGCATCAGTAAATTCTTCTAACATTTATTTTTAAGGAAACTACAACCTAGAAATATAAGTATTCAACAAAAGAGGATAAAAATCTTTGATCTCCAAAAGTGGTCCAAAAGATGACGCTGTCTTGACCACCTTAACAGAAAAGAAAGAAAGAATATTGAGTCTGTGTCATGGAGGTTTTGTATTGGAATAAATGTGTGTAACCATGGTGTTCTGGTAAGAAAACTGATCTCAGTAGAGTAGTGTGAATTTTATGAGAAATTGTCTACTTGACTTTCCCATCACTAACTCAATTTTCTGTAGAAACAACTTCTAACTGACTGAAACCAGGTGGTGCAATCTTGTTCAGGTTTTGGGCACTTCTGCATTTATTCCTCATTTTTCAACTTCATTTCACATTTGTCTCTTCACTTCTTTGGCTTTCTGTTCCATTTTCATATTTTTCCCTTGTCATGAAGGATACCCATTTCCTAGATCATTACATCACTGAAAAAAGTATTTCTTTTATTTGGTATTATCATTACATCGTTTCCCTCTTCCCTTTTCTCCCTCCAAACCTTCCCATATATCCCTCCTTGGCTCTTTCAAATTTATGGCCTCTTTTTTCATTGTTATTTCATGCATATTTGTATATACATATATATTCCTATATATAACCCACTCAGTCTTTATAATATTACCTGTATATGTGCTTTCAGGGCTGAAATTGGATTAGATAACTAGTTAGTGTTTTCTTCCTTGGGGAAGACTATTTCTCTTGCTCTCAGTATTCCTTAGTTGCCTTTAGCTCTTGGTGTAAGGTTGAGGCCTTGTGGTCTCTCCCCACTACCACCCTAGTCTACTTAGCTTATTTATTGTTGTTGTCCTTATTCAGCTCATGTTTAGGAAATGTCACATTGATTTTGTATTTTCTTGAGTTTTCCAGATGTTGTTTCCATTTTGTTTTTAAATGTATTCTCTAAGCTGCTTTCTCTGTTTTTGCTGTATTAATTGTTCAGATAGAAAAGATACTGCCTGAGCATATTCCCTTTGGTCCTGTCCTCTGGCCATGTCTAACCTGCAAGTCATCCTGTGAGATCTCAGATCTGTAAAAAGGTCAGGTTGTTTGGCCTGAGAGATGATTGACTTCCTCCTGTCCTTCACAGGACTAGATGAGCTAAATCAAGACCCTGCCTGGCACACAGGAAGTGCACAGCTTGCTGCATAGGCTATGTGTCTCCCGTTGCCTTTTGTCCTACTCCACAGCTTTAAGAGTGGTTTAACTTTTTCTTTCTTCCTTTCTTTTTCCTGTGTTGAGATGAATCCAGGACTTTCACATGCTAAGTAAGCAGGCTACCGCTGCACTACATACTTAACCTTTTAAGAATGATTGCCTGCTTTTCTTTCCTTTGGTTCTCAGACTCATTACAACAAATGTTGTATTTTGTTTTTCCCTCCCAGGCTAGTCCAATCATCTCTAGCAAGTCTCAGAAGAAACAGAGAATTTGCTCATTTTCTGCAATAAAGTCTTATTTGGGCCTTTGTTTGGGACATGCATTTTTACTTGGTAATTTCATTATTCATTTGAAGATATTATAGTGAAAGGCTAGGAAAACCTTTGTTCCTTTATGCCAGCATTTGAGTACTGAAAGAATGTTTAAAGAAAATATAAAACTTTGTAGTCATTTCTATATACTTGATCTTACTAGTTCTGTATAGTTTGAATGTGTATTGTACCATAAGCAGTCTGCCAAGCCCAGTTACCAATGTGGTGCATGTAGTGATATATTGTGTCCCCTAATATACTGTGTACCCTAATAAAGCTTATCTGAGGAACAGAGGAAAAAGCCAGCCACTATATTAAACATAGATGTCAGGCAAGGCAATGGTAGCATACACCTTTAATCCTAGCATTCAGAAGGCTGAGATCCATCCAGATCTCTGTGAGTTTAAGGCTACACTGGGAACAGACCCAAGCATGGTAGCACATGCCTTTAATCCCAAAACTAACCATAGAGGTCTGGAGGTCTATACAGACAGACAAGAAGTGATGTGGCTGGGCAGAGAGAGGAAGTAAGATGGCAGAACAGAAAGGCATGTAGGCGTGGGTGTACAGGAAGTAGGTCTCTTTGGAGACTGAGGTATTGATGAAGTGAGGTTGGTTGTGGCTTTTCCTATTCCTCTGATCTCTCAGTTTTTCACCCCAATATCTGGCTCCAGGTTTTTTATTAATAAGACTGTTTGACAATTCATCTTACAGGTGCACATAAAATGTAGTGGATCATGTAAATGGGGGTGGGGGGGAGAGTCATAGGAATTAGGGCCCTCAGACAGGACCTAGATGCTTCTGTGAGAGCACGTTGTTTACTCTCCTGAACTGGAGGTCAAATAAACTCCTTTATGTATAAAGCATCCAGTGCCAGGTATTTTGTGACAACAAAAACCTGAGTAATACAATAAGAAAGGTAATGACAATGAAAAAATTCTTTTTTGTTGTTGCTCTTTTACAATCTACCCCCAAACTATTTCTAGGACTGAATCAGTAAAGACTTAAGATCACTTTTTATTGTCTTAAGAATCATGTTTTTATCTGAAGAGATGGCTCAGAGATTAAGAGCACTTCCTGCTCTTCCAGAAGACCCAAGATTGGTCACCAGCACCTACATCAGGCAGCTCACAACCTCCTGTACCTGTAGATGAAGGGGATCTGATGCTCTCTTCTGGCCTCTGTAGGCACCTGCACATAAGTAGCAAGACATTCACACATAATACACACACATAAATTAAAATAGAAATAAATTTTACAAAGAATCATAGTGTTATAAAAGTTTGAGTTACATATTTTAATTTTCTATTCCTAAAAAACTGCCCCATACTTCATTCTTCTATCATTGTACTTATGAAAAAGAGATGAAACCAACTAAGATTACAACCAATTAGAAATAAAATCAAAACTTAGACCCAAGTTTCTTTGAGTTATTTTTAGTACAGCAACTTGCTGATATCCAAGTGTCAGTAGTATTAACAATTTATTATGTTCCTTTTATTTTAAGTCGGTTTATGACTGTGTGAGGCACCGTGATGACAGGAGCCACTGAAGAAAGGTAATATTTGGTTGGCTTGGAGAACTAGAGGACTCAGTTCATATTGGAATGGAAGTGTGGCAGGATTGCTCTGAGGATGGCAGTAGGAACTTGTGGCAGAGCTTGTTTAACCCATAGTAGAGCATGAAGCAGAGACAGAGGCAGGAACCAGAGGCCCAGTACAACCTCCAAAGGTCCGCCCTGGTGATCTAACTCTACCAGCTAGACCCCATCTCTTAAAGCTTTCACAGCCTTCCAAATAGGGCCATTAGCTAGATGACAAGCATTCAAAACAGGAGCTTGTGGGGGATGTTTCAGATTCAAACCAAAGAAAATTTTTCATAAAAATAAACAGAATTTTTGCATGGCTTGAAGTCAGTTTCCCATATTTGTTCTTACATTTTGATTCACACTGAAAGACTGATCAGCCATCAAAGGCTTTCAGACTGCATAAGATTGTCTAATATGTATGAATGAATGTTCTGAATCTAAGGGTACCCCTATCTGGTGATCTCAGATAAGATTCTGCATTTCCTGCTGCAAAGTGCTTACCTTACATGGTTTCTCTGCATCTAACATGGAGCTCTGAATGCTGGAAACAAGATAATATGTAGAGAAATGTCTTCCCATTATATTTTATTTCTCCCTTCTACTTAATGCAGAAGAGTCTCCCAAAGTATGTTCACCTGTGATGATGCATATTCCTGTAATGGACCCAAAACTATCACCCACTAGCACACGGAGCTCCAAGGATGAGGCGAGAGTGCAAATATCCAATAACATGTTAGAAAAAAATTCTACTGCCCAAGTGGGAGAGAAGTTTAAAGCTCACAAGTGCAAGGACAAGAATATCCAAAACTGAAACATGTCCTCCCACTAGCTAGTTTAAATGTAAGGGCTCCTGGAGCTCAGAGTGCTAAGAAAGAAAACAAAGTGCCTTCTCTCTATTCTTACACAGTGGCAGCTTCAGCACCATCTGATTCACATTCATTCAAACTTTTCCTTTTAAATACCACCTCCTCCAATTTCCTAGGAAGAAATATTTGGGTGTGTTTAGGGTAATCAACATGGTTAATTTACTAAGGAAATAAAACTACACATATCAAAAAACTTCTGAGAGCTAGCATGAAAATAATATTCTAGGGGGACTGTACCCCTGCAGCAAATTGTACTATTCTGATAGAATGTACTGCATGGGAAGTTTGGATTCAATCTCTAATGCAGGAATGGGAATGTTTTGCTGGAGTCAAAGTCAGTGTCAACAGGAGGGTGAAACCAAGTCATCTCTACAGTTTCAACGTGTGCTTCTCCCAAGTCCCAAATGTTAGAAGCTTGGGTCCTAGGTAGCACTCTTAGCAGGTGCAGAGCCTTGAGTCATCAATGTAGAATGGGCCATCCCTAGGTGGTAAGGGATGTGTGACCTTGGAGTAGACTTGGAAACTCCAGTCTCATCTTTTTCTCTCTCTGCTTTTGGGTATACAAGGCAAGCAGATTTTCTCTACATTACAGTGGTTTTGTTCCACCGTGTGTTCCCATCAAGACCTTTGTTAATTGTGCACATCAAAGGGACTGCTAATCTTAGACTGAGATTTCTATACCTGTGAGCCAATATAAATATTTTCTCTTTATGTTAATTGTGTAAGGTAGTTCATTATAGTTGTGGAAATTATGATGGGTTAACAAACACAATGAGTCCTCATCACTCTTCTATACAGGTATAGCAGTTCTATGAGGAAAGAACCGAGAAAGAAGAAAGGAGATCCTTCATATTTAGATGGCCATTTTGAACTATGAAAACAAGTATGATGTTGGAAGAACAATACCCTTGGCTTGGGTGTGATAAACAGAAGGAAGATTCTGAAATCAAAACTAGAGATACTATGTGTCTAACTGCTCAAGAAGCTGATCATTCTTGATAGCTAAAACAATTTTTCTGCTGTTTGATTCATATCTTCATTATTCCATATCTAATATTAGAACCAAACAACTCAACTTGAATGAGCTCCAATTTCTTATACAAAATCACTAACCCTACAAACTTTTGTACTCAGAACTTTTCACCTAAGCACATGATTCCTGACAGACAATGACAATGTTCGTAGCTCAAAACAATACCCTTTTATTAGCTTATAGGTCTGTGGGCAGAATTTAGGTGGTCTTGACTGTGTTCTGTGCCAAAATCAAGGCCTTAGTTGGGCTGAGAGTTCACCTGGAGACTCTGGGAAATAATCTACTCCCAGCTTCATTCAACTTATTAAAAGAATTCAGCCCCTCAAGGTTGTAGACCAAGATCCCTGGTTTTCACTGCCTATTTGTTGTTCACAGCTTTAAGGCCTCCTGTCTGATCTTGGTAGGTATATCTCTTCATAATTAAGCCAACAGGAATCAGTGAAGTCCTTACTATTCTTCAAATTCTGACTTCCCTTCTGCCTTCCTCTTTGCTACCAGCTAAAGAAAACACTCTGCTTTTCAGGACTCATATGATTAGCCTGGGCTGACCCAGAAAAGCCTCTTCATCAGTAGGTCAACCATGCTGTACAACACAAAAGAACAGTTCACAACTTGCACAGGTTCCAGGAATGAGTACATAGACTGGTTTATATCATACAAGAACATTCATCTTGTACAATATTGTACAACATCAGTACACTGTGACACTGTAATTCAATTACTATTGGAGATCTAGTTGATGTAATCAATGAGTTAGCCAGAAGTAGAAAATAAGTCAGGAGATATGAAGACAAGGCACCAGAATATCCTGTAGCCAAAGCAGGTAGACTTTTACACCAGAAAACAAAATCAAGAAAAGAACACAAGACCGCTAGTACATCATGAATGGGTGATTTGAAAAAAAAAAGTTAGCAAAGACTTGTTGAGAGGTATGATCCAGGAAGGAGACTGAAAAATCATAAGATATAAAATACTGCAATATCTGATGGGGGGTCTTTATCACAGGGTGAAAGACATGCTCATATGTTATATATAAAACCATATAGGACACAGAGGCCCTGATTATCCTCAACTCAGAACAATATACAATGAATATGAGTATTCACCTTTTATTATGGAAATGGGCCATGATGAGGAATGATTCAGGTTGATTTCTTCAACATAAAATATACTATCTGTGGAGAATGGACCGGTATCCATGCTATAAACACCTCCTGTCTCATCCAACATCATATGCTTTACCTCCCCATATGCTATTGTGTGGGTGTTGTTTGCTCACCAGATAGTCATGCATTGAAAGCTTGGTCCTCAGATTGATGTTACTGGACCTTTAAGAAGTGAGGCCCAAGGGGAAGTGTTTAAGTTGTTGAGAGCGCTGCACTCTGAAGAGAACTCTGGTTCCTTGGGATAAGTTCTTGCTGAGCTATGACCAAGCCCTTAATCCCTGAATCTCTCCTTGGCTTGAAATTCCAATATATGATCCACCCTCCCTTGAATGCTTCACTGTGCTACACAGGTTGCAAAAACATCCAGTACTATACTGACAAAACAATCTGACTCCAAAACTGTGAGTTAAATGAACCTCCTTTTCTTCATAAGTAGCTCACTCCTAGCATTTTGTGATAGCAATGATCAACTAAAATATGCACAGAAGCTGGGTGATTGAGTGGCTATTCACCTATCTTCTCTCTCTGAGTATAAATTTATCTTCTTTGTCACAGTAACATAACCAGAAATAGGAGCTTATACAGGCTGAGGTCTATCAACACAATGCATTGTGCTAGGTTAATGAGAAACAGAAGAGATATTCCATTTTAGAAAAAGAAGTTTAAGGGGAAAAAAAGACAGAGTAAAATGTTTAAAGTAGGAGCATCTCATTATCTAAAAGAGAAGCCAGACTGGAGGTGAAGCCTTCACCCAAGAAGGTAATCAGAAACCACAGTACAGAAATGGAACTTAATCCTTTATCACACCATACCTGACACCTGTTTTTACAGCAGAGAAAGGTGGAACACTTCTAAACATACCAAGCTTCCTGTGTAACCGAATGAGGCATATATAAATAGCATACACGATAAAAGAAAGATGTTAAAGATTGTTTCCTAGTGTCTCTTTGCACTGTGATTAAAAAGAAAATCATTTGGATTTTTATGGTGATCTTGGTGGACAGTCTTATCCTAAGGAGAAAAGAGTGTTTTGTTGATGCTGAGCAAACCTGCTGTAAAATTAAGTTTGAAAAAGAAATAAAGGAGAGAGTTGACTTTCCATTTCTCAGCTCACTGCAGGGGAAGCAATTTCCATTTTCAGTTTCTCAATTTTCCCTCATTACATCTGATTTGTTAGCGATGGAAGAATCTTCCATTTTTTAGCCTTCTCTACTAGCTTTACGCCGCTGTATCACATCTATGTAAGATAATATTTTGGTGCTGTTAATAAAGTGCTTGCAACCCACAAGAACACCTACACTATATTCAAATTGCCCTGCCATTGTGAATGCTTATGTCTGCTGGGTGCTAAGTTCAGACATCACATTTGTCAAATGGGATAATCATCTTCTTGCCTGAAGACAAGAGCCTGGGGAAGTTCACAAATGCCAGCCAGCACTTAGTGAAGCGAGACTCCCCGGAGGAAAAAAAAAAATGGCCAAAAGACACATGCCATGAAAGGCATGCAAGCAGCTGTTCATCTTCAAAATTGACTGCAAAGCAAGTGTTCTGGCTCATCAGCACACGAGAGACAGTGGGGTGCATAGACTAATGAGAAAACTCCTTAATATAAAGAAAGCAGATGACTCAAATAAAACTCACTAGCCAGAAAGGAAGTTGCACAGTTCAGTCTTCAGCCAGGAATTAATCTCCTCAACAGTATGCTTTTTTAAATCCTTCCTTTATATTTGTGTATAGCAGAACATCACCTTACACATCATGAATATACACAGTTTTAAAAGGAAAGTTTACCTGAGATGTCATTTCAAAAGGTATATCTTCCATAAACCCAGGTTGCTGGAGGTGGGGGCGAATAGATTCCCTAACTAGTCCACGATGGCCATGTGTGAGAAGTAAATCTTCATGCTGCTAACAGGTGGCACATGTGTAACTACATCATAACAGACTCCATCATGATTGATTCTAGGCCTCATTAAAATGGGAGAAACCACTATCCAAGGATTCCACTTCTTTTCTGTCCCCAAAGTAGCCCAGGAGCAGCTTTCACTTTAGGGATTGCAGTGTTGACCACTATAAAGAATAATTAACAATTTGAATAAGATGCAGAGATGGAAAGGTGTGGGGTAAAAACAGCAATCATCCAAGAATGAGAGCTAAATTTTGTGGGGAAAGCAACCAATGCATCTTTTTTAATTTTAGTGAAGAGAACCACAAATAAGAAAGGAAATTTGGAAGGAATCAACAAATCCTAGAGTGGATACCTAGACTAGGTCCAAACTGTGGAGGGCCCTGAGTGAGTATATTAGTGTTATATAAAACATACAAAAAAAGGGAAGATGGACCATACACATGCAACTAGTCATGCCTATCCCAGCATACTACCTACCAGTTCAAAGTTTCATAGTGAAAAGCAAACCCAAGTTCCCTGCAGTCTGGCTTAGTACTTTTTCAAGCCATTGAAATGACTGTGCAGGTAAATGTACTTTCCATACCACCCTGCACTGGAGCCCTCAAATCTGTGCACAAGAGCCAGGCATGCTGCCTTGGATCTGTAGCCACAGTCTAGCACTTGTACAAGGACCCAGAAGGTGGCAAGAGAAGAATCTGACAAACCCCACGTGTGTAGCAACACAGTGACAGAAGCAATGGGGGAGAAGAAGGTGGGAGAAAAGGAGGGACTTTTGAAACTCTCTGCCCTCCACACACGCACCTCTGCACTTTTCCACGCACACATTTACACTCACACAGTAAATTAATGGAGTAATCAAAATTAAAGTTCATATGACAGCTTCATAAATGGTTTTCATCAAAGCCATCTTTTCATGACAGTTCTAGAACAAATCACCAAGTTGTCTGTCGCTTTCCAGCCAGCTCTCACCAATAGTTGTCACCTTCTAAGGACTTGCCGCCAAGCTGTGTTGGGAAGAAGCACTGATTTTTCTCCTTCACAGGGTGACGGAGGCAAAGACAAGCCCTCCATACTACTCTATCTTCATTTTAGTGCCTGCCCTAGACATGATGACATTTATCACTGTCTTTGGTTCCATTTTGTCTTGAACTATTTGTTGGTATGTTTGTTTATTCATTTATTGATTGATAATGTAAGGGGCACAAAGAACTCAGGTAAGAGGACGGCTTATTGAAGTTTTCCTTCCACCAAATAAGCTATGGGGATTTAAGTCAGATCTAGTGAAGAATAAACTCTGTTTCACATTAGTTTCATTAAAGTAGTTTTGCTGTGGGATGGTCTGTATGTCAAATGTGATTGGTCTGATTGGTCAATAAATAAAACACTGATTGGCCAGTGACCAGGCAGGAAGTATAGGCGGGACTAACAGAGAGGAGAATTGAGGGAACAGGAAGGCAGAGGGAGACACTGACAGCCGCCGCCATGACAAGCAGCATGTGAAGATGCCGGTAAGCCACGAGCCATGTGGCAAGGTATAGATTTATAGAAATGGATTAATTTAAGATGTAAGAACTAGATAGCTAGAAGCCTGAGTCATTAGGCCAAACAGTTTAAATAATATAAGCATCTGTGTGTTTATTTTATAAGTGGGCTGTCGGACTGCCAGGGTTTGGCGGGACCCGGAGAGAATTCTCCAGCTACATATTTTTTAGTTTACCTTAGTGGCTTTTAAGGTTTTCTTTTTTATCTACATATTTATTTTTTTGAGAATTTCCTATATAAATACTGTGTTTATATCATTTCTCTCCTTCCAAGTCTCCCCATGCCCCCCCCCCAGTCCCTCTCAAATTCACAATCTCTCCTTCTTTAATAATTGTTGTTACACACACATACAAATACATGTACAACCTACTGGGCCCATTTAGTGTTGTTCATATGGACATGTATTTGGAGCTGGACACTTTGATGTGGATAATCTACTAGGGAGATGTACCGTGGAAAAAAATACTTTTCCTTCTCTTAGAAGCTCCACCCCATCTCTGGTGGTATGTCAACTGGTGTTTTCATTATGCAGGTCTGGTTTTGGCAACCACAATGCTGAGATTTCATGGGTGCAGCCTGCCTGTCATGTCTAGAAGGCGTTATCTAGCAGCGCTGGTTCTCGGATTCTTAAAATCTTTTCACTCCTCATCCATGATTTCATAGGATAGAAGTTCCCTGAGACTTAAGTGTACAGTTTGCTTTGTATTGGTTCTTATGGTCATTTAGTCTCTACATTTTGACCAGTTGTAGAGCTCAGTGATAGTCTCAATCATATATATTTATATATATATATATATATATATGTGTGTGTGTGTGTGTGTGTGTGTGTATGTATGTATGTATGTATGTATATCTGATGGGGGTGAGAGCTGCATTTATCTGTGTGCACATACATGTAACGATAAAGAAGATGTGGTCATGAATTTGAGGAGTGGGGGAAACATGGGAGTAGACAAAGAGGAAGGGGTAAAATTGATATAATAGAGTATTCAGGTGTGAAACTCTCAAAAAATTAATTAAAACCCCCTTTTAAACGGCAGTTATCAAAACAAACAGAAGAAAAAGAGACAAAGAAAAAACACAGAGATACACACATTTATACACACAGTAATCCTATAAAAACACATAACTATTTTATTTGGTCCTGTTCTGATTTGTTTATTCCTGTTTTATCTTTACTTTAAAAATTTGTATTACTATTGTTTAGATGCCTCTTCTTTTTTTTTAAATGAGACATAAAGTGTGTGGATCTAAAGGTGAGGGGAAGTAGGAAAGAACTCAGAAGATTTGGGGAAGGGGAAACTGTAACCAGAACATATTTTGTGAAAAAAAAATCTACTTTCAATAAAAGAAAAATCAAAAATAAATAAATAGATAGATAGAAAGTGGTTCTCAAACATCAGCTCATCTCTGCAAGCAGACTCCACTTCTCTAAGAGTCTGCCTCTGGGGTCATTTTATCCTAAAAGTTCTCTGATGGCATCAAAGACATGTTATTGTTTGCTTTTTGTTTGGCTTTTCAAATTAATCAAACCAGCTTATAGGAAAAGCAAAATTCAAACAAAATATGCTAATTAAAACAATTTAATGAAATCATGGCAGTAAAAAAAATCAATCAAGTGATAATTTTGTATTATAATATGAAGACTGTTGAGGACCTCCTTTTCCTCTCTTTGATAGGTTACCCTCAATAACCTATCTCTAAAACAGTATATGAATTTCCATATAAAAGTGGCATATAATATCAAATGTCTACCATGTGGTTAAAATATCAGGAGCTGATTTATAGCCATTTTATTGATATGGGAATACTAGAGTGGATCCTTTCTCAGATGTTGGGGAGCTTGGCCCAGGGGTACTAGGGTTCCAGATAATGGGATGGACACCAAATCTGCTCAATCCAGTGGCTTTTATGTTCTTGCCTTGCAACTTGAAAGAATAAAATTCATGAACCACATAGTTTTAGAGAAGAGTTAATTACAGATTCATAGTAAGGTGCTTTAAAGAGAGAGGGAGAGGAGAGAAGGAGAGAGGAAGAAGGGGTAGAGAGAAAGAGGGAGAGGGAAGGAGAGAGACAGAAAGAAAGAGGGAGAGAGAGATCCCTAGAAACAGGGTTCCACAGAGTAGTGAACTGGGGACATTTTAAAGGACTTACAGCAGAAACTGGGTGAGGCACACGAATGAGGATGAGCTGGTCAGTCTAGATGGTCCAACTACAAAGTGTTCAGGTGCCTCCTCTCGATACCAGTCATGGCCTCACAAACAGCCTCTAGGCAGAGTTCTTATATCAGAAAAGAGATAACAATAAAACTGCAAGTAGAACTCCTCTGGCACGGCCAGCACCCAGCAAGAACATTCTTAGAACTGTGCAAGGGCTCCTACACTACCTGGCCACTTTCTACACTCTGCAGCTATCAATAACATAAATTCAGCCTTTTTACAAATCAGGAAGCACTGAACAATATTTTCGGAAATTTGATCATTTTTCTTGAAAACTCTGTTCATATACCCATATGCAATAATAACTTAATATTCTCTTTAAGACTCACCTTTGTGTTCTTTCCTTTCTGCTTTTTAGAAACAAAATGATTTTTATTAAGCAGTAAGAATCCAAAAGTATAGGGTAAAAAAAGAAGCATTTTGTAATAACATCAAACTTTTTCCTATATAATCTCTATTTTAAAAGGAAATTAAGTTTCGATCTATTTTAGGCAAATTTTATGCATTTTTTCTCTCTCTTTTTTTATTTTGCAATACAGTTCAGTTCTATATATCAGCCACGGATTCCCTTGTTCTCCCCCCTCCTGCTCCCCTCACCTTCCCCCCAGCCCACCCCCTATTCCCACCTCCTCCAGGGCAAAGCCTCCCCTGAGGACTGAGATCAACCTGGTAGACTCAGTCCAGGTAGGTCCAGTCCCCTCCTCCCAGGCTGAGCCAAGTGATCCTGCATAGGTCCCAGGTTTCAAACAGCCAACTCATGCAATGAGCACAGGACCTGGTCCCACTGCCTGGATGCCTCCCAAACAGATCAAGCCAATCAACTGTCTCACCCATTCAGAGGGCCTGATCCAGTTGGGGACCCCTCAGCCATTGGTTCATAGTTCATGTGTTTCCATTCATTTGGCTATTTGTCCCTGTGCTTTATCTAACCTTGGTCTCAACAATTCTCTCTCATATAAACCCTCCTCTTTCTCGCTAATTAGACTCCCACAGCAGACTGCTGGCAATGGTCGAGAGACAGCCCAAACTGACCTACTCTGGTTTTGGGATGGTCAAACACCCTAATTGTCGTGCTAGAAACCCCATCCAACGACTGAGGGATCTGGATGCAGAGATCCATGGCTAGGCCCTGGGTGGAGCTCTGGGAGTCCAATTAGCGAGAAATTTTATGCATTTTAACTTAATTAATATAATTCTATTTTCTCTATTAATATATTTTAAGGTCCGTCATTTTAAGAGTATACCAGACACTCTAAATCCTTTCTGACTTCATGGTGACTGTAAGATGAATCATGAACAGAAAGGAACAAAGATTCCCCTCCCTTGTGACTCCAGAGAACTAAGTTCCCATGCCCATCACTGTGTGCAGCCAGTTACACACATGCAAGGCCAGCGTCCTCTATGAGTCCAGCTTAGCCTTCTAGTCTACAATCACATTCATATAAGCAAGCAGGAGTTTAATCCATCTCAGGTTCGATTTCAAGGGGATGACCTGTTGGCTGTTTTGTTACATCGTCTATGAAACTAGTAAAACGGCTATGACTAAAAAGAAAGATGCAGTTAAAATAATTTAGCTGCTTCTTTTCAACCTGTTATGCAACATGATAGTTCTAAACAAAGATTTTGAATTGATTCAATGTTATCCATAGGAAACCTTGCATATCACAGAATATGGAGATTAAAACTACTCCAAGAAATCAAAAACTAAATTTCAATTTTACACATTACTACTACTCTTCCATAAAATGATACAGCCCCATCCCTGTTCATTCTTGTGCTATGTGTACTGGTTTTAACTGTGATTTCTTTCACTGACTTATTGTAATCACTTATTGTAATTATATCTACCATCATTGCAATCACTGTTTTCCATGAAGGGATGATCTCACTGACATACGAAGTTCCTTATTTTTCAGCATGAATATTATTGATGAATTTGTATATTATTGCAATGGTTATTTTCATATACAAAGTTTCTCTCGAATACATAATATATTTCCCAAAGAATCAGTCTGTAGCTCTCTATTTACACTTCCTTCCTTAGTGATCTCATTTTTGTCTCAGGCTTTTAATGCCAAATACATGCCAATAATGCCCAAATTTAGATTAGCAGCCAAATGGCTCTCCTGCAAGTGCCACGCTTTCATATCCAACTACCTACTCAAATCTCTATTTAGTTATCTAAAAAAATCTCAACCAAGTGTGTTTCAGAGCCCTGGTTTGTCACTGTTCAGCCTACCATGTTTCCTAACTGGTCACTCAAGCACAGCCATTTCCTCCTTGTGGCCTATTTTCAACACAGTAACAAGAGTAATCCTTCTCAAATGCCAGCCAATCTGTAACACTATTTTTCTCTCTAAAATTTATAATGGGTCCTAATTTCATTCAGCCTCCTTGTAAAGGCCGACATGGCTGGCCCTAGGTGTCTCAAGTCTCACTTTTCTGATACCTCACTTTCTTTTTCACACCTCCATTCCTTCTTAAACCCCTCAGGTCCAGCTGGCTTGTAGCTCTTCTGGAATATACTAAGCACTTCCCTGCTTTAGGATTGCTGGTTGCTCCATTGCACATCTATTTCTCTTCAAATTTGTAATATAGATGATTTCCTAAATTAAGGTTTATCTTAAAATTCTATTAAAAAAATCATAATTCCTGGCACTGGCAAGATGGATCAACAGGTACAGGAGAGTGCTGTGTAAGCCTGGCAACTTGAGTTTAATCCTTGGAGTCCAGGTAGAGGTGAAAAGAAAAAACTGACTCCACAAAGTTATTCTCTGACACCCATACATGTGCCCAAATCATGCATACCCAAACATACATACATACATACACACACATATACAAACAAAATGTAAACAACATCTTTAAAGATGTAACTCCTTAATTCTATTATTCTTGATTATTATTGTTGTTCAACTCATTTTGTTCTCCACAGCACTCTAACATTTACACATTCATAATCATGCATCTACCTTATTAGAATATAAACTCCACTTTGTTCAATGATAAACACCAAGTGTCTACAAAAGCAGTTTGACTAGCAGAGGACATATTTCATTGTTTGTTGAAAGAATTCAGTGGCATTTTATACTAAAAAGCTATTCTCTAGAATAAAATACTCATGTAATGGTAGGACCAAAATACTAAATATTTTATGGTCCCTGAAAGACATAGCTTACTGCTCTCTATACTACTCATATCATGTGATGTTTTCACTAGCCATGTTAAATGTTCTTGTTTCACCATAGTCTCCCTAGAAATGGATTTGTATCCCAACTTTCAAACAAATTGCCTATGTATTCAACCAATAAGAAATAGAAATCCTTGTAAGACTGTGAGCATGTATAAACTTGGCATCAAATAGTCCAAGAGATTACTCTGTATATTCAGGAGAGAGATACTGAATAATAATATTTTGGAAAATCCTCATCTATGTCTTTGTTGAGATCACAATTTATTCAAAGGATAAAAGACACACAAAATGGATAACTATGATGACAAGTATATACAAGCTTTGCCAAAATTTCATAAAGGGTACTATTGAAATTCAGTTAACTAAACTGCAAAAAAAAATAATAAATTTGGGTGAAATTCAAGTAAGAAAAGAAGTCCTCTTTTGAATATATCAGGACTATTTTACTCACGAACTCACAGCACTGTGACGACTCCCACAAGAGGGGTTCATGGGGCCCTGTGCTTAGCAGAGGAGATATTGATAGTTGATATATGTAGTTCATGGTATGTTGCCAATACACCAATGGATGGCAGCCCTATACCCCTGTGCTTATGAGCTGTACTAATCAGACTCAACCAATGAGTGACGAGAGAGAGAGAGAGAGAGAGAGAGAGAGAGAGAGAGAGAGAGAGAGAGAGAGAGAACAAGAAATTAAGAGGGGATGTGGGAGAATAGTTTTATAAGAATTGAAGGAGGAAAGTAGAGGGTGCTTATGACCTAAAAACATTGTATATATGTGTGAAACTGACAAAATATAAAATTTAAAAATAAAATAAAAAAGAGGTCTTCCTTAATGTATTTCAGCAGGGGTATTTTATTCCCCTATTAATTTACTGACACAAAACAGAATTAACATTAACCTGTGAGTAAATCTCTCTGATTAATAGTCAATAACCAATAGTAATATGTAATAACTGTACTTTTATTCAATAGGGAAGTGACTTATATTTTAATCGAAGTTTTATATACTATATTTCAATGGTTGATACTTAAACCAAAATATATATCAAATTTGGATTAACAGTAGAACTTCCTGGGCCCAGACTTTTGTAGTTCTCCCATGACTGCAGAGCCTGCTACGAGGAAGCCACACCAGAGAGTGGAAAGTAGGGTTCATAAGTAACAGCAAGGATGACTTCAGGAGCTGTACAACACCATGAACATTTGAGGAGTTAAAAGTCAGATGCTGCAAATAGATCTTAGGGAGCCTCAGTGGCACTGATAAGAGGGAACAAAGATTTGGTTCAAGACCACAGACCACAGTTACACAGAGGGTTATAAAATATGGGATGGTGCCACACCTAATAAAAAGTGAGTTTGAGATTTACAAAAGAAAATTCCAATTTCTAGCAAGCCATGACCAGACTACTTTAAAGTGTTTTTCCTTAAAGAAAACAGAGCATTTCAAAGCAATGACTTCCTACCTATCATTCAACTCCATCCACTTCTAAATGTTAGTAACAAGTAACTAAAAGGGGGAGCTAGAAGTATACTTTCCTAGTTGCTCATCTCTAAAACTCATTTTAAATTGTAAGATATGAGTGGTTTTAACCTGTGTTGATTGACAATTATGAGATGTTTCACTTCTTCAATCGTTTCCTTCCTATATTTACTCTGTACTTGATGTTTAATAAGTAGCCAGTTCATGCTACCTTCATTTATACAACAATTTAATTCTATCTTTAATGAAATTGGTCAATAATACAGTCATTAAAACTGATTCCAAAAATCTCCAAGAAACCTTTGAGGACAACTTAGCCAAAATGTTCACACGTATCTGAGTTAGATTACACTCTTTTCTGATACTAGTCTCTTTCAAAAAGCATAATTTCATCTTATTTTCATTGATTACAGCATTTCACTCCAAAGTTCCACACCACTAGAAAACTACTGAAAAATAGAAAATTGTTATGTAATCTCTGAGCAGCCTAGACAAAGTATAAGGCAAGGACTTAGGAAATTTCATATCTAGATTCTAACTAATATAAAGAAAAGATGAAGTTCAGCAAGTCACACTCATCAAACTTACAGTAACATGACTCACAACAAGAAAATCGCTCAATAAAATATGCTGAATGGAAAATGATTCAGTGAAAATATTATTCAGAACAAGCAATTACTAAGTGAAGGTATTACCCACAGCAGACAATTACTCAGTGCAAATATTACAGGGAGCAGGCAAATATTCAATCAAACACTTGACAAGGAGAGCAATTATTCAATAAACAATCATATAATTGTACCCAATGGGGCGTGCTTGCCATAAGGCATACAAATCATTTACAGACACCAGGATGGTGCTCTGGCTATGGAAAATGTGGATAATTTATGGTACCCATTTGTCAATTTTAAGATAATTTCATTTCAGTTTTACTTTCAAGTAAACAACATTAAAATACAGATGCAAGCATACTAAACATCAATTTCTTAAATGATACACTTTCAGGTTTTTGTCTTCCTCTCTCGTATTATTCACCCCCTTTTATTTCTTTTTTCTTATTTACTCCTCTGGGTGTTTTTTCCCTCCATCTCACTAATTTCTTCTCTCCCATGGTTTATAAGGGCAAAGCTGAATATTAAAAAGCCATGCTTATTATTAAATCTTCTTCTGTAAATCATCTGTGAATATATTTGTAAAGAGAAAACATTACCAGCAGTGTTTATCACATGATGATAGGTTATGGGTATAATCTGTAACATTACATCCCATCACAATATAACCATGCCTTCAAAAAGTTTGTATGTTAAATGGAGACAACAAATAAGTGAATAAATGCTTATTCCAATGAGCAATACTTAACTGGCTTCACATTCCTTGCCAGTCACTTGCTAAGAAGTACATCTAACAATTCCTGTTGTCAATGGACTAGTGGAAAAGACTAACTGACAAACAAAAAGTACAATCATAACATGGGAATGGCCAATCAAGAACACCATAGGGGAGACGGGGAAAAAAGCTATAACTCCCTTGACTTACTGGGGCCTGAGCTAAGCCTGGGAGATGCATGATACACAGATGTGTCCTAGGAGACAATACAGGATGAAAAGAGACATGAATGCCTAAGCCCCATGATGAGTAAGGGAACTGCATACAGCTTAGAGTTTTAGCAAGTAACAGATATGGACACACTGAGAAAGGAGGAGAACACATACACACACACATATGAAGGTAAAACAACAATCTCCTTTACTTGTATGTAAAGGTACATAAGACACATGGTTTTCTTTTGGTTTTATTTCCAATTTTGGAAGGAGATTAAATGGAAATGATTCTTCTTATCCATATCCCACAAAGAATATCCCACTGAACAATGGTGCACATTCAAAAAGGAAAGTCCTTGGTTCAACACACAGAGAGGAAATTTTAAGGAATGGTGAACAGCTCTGAACACACAGGGGAAGGATATGGAAACTAAAACCAGAGGAGCACAGGGAACTGAGGAGAATGGAATGCTGGGTAACATGCTACAAGACATTCTTTGGAATGAATTAGGGATGCATATGCCTCCAAAAATATTGTGGCATTCTAGGAACCATTATACCTTCTGGGTGTCTGAAAGAATACCTAGTATCAAATCTGCTTCACGATTCAAAGTTTGAAGAGGGCTCCAGTAGACACCAGGTGTTTTTGCCATCAAGTATTCATTTACCTTTCTATTGGTAGCTATTGCCCCAGATTCCTATGGGGAATCAGCTCTCCCTCTTCATGAGACACCCCCATGTGATCTCAGAGCACTGATTCCTAGTCCCAATACCAGGGGCTTATGATAATGGGTTCTACTCTTCCTAGGCTTCAACAATTCCCCCGTGACAGGAAGCACACAATCCTCCTGTAAATCGGAGAGAGCTCTTTCCTGGAACTTCGAAGAAAGGACGTTTTCACTCGTGTACTGCATTGGGTGGATGAAAGATTGAGTCTATAAGTGCTGAATACCTTCCTCCAGAGGGTGACTAGACTAAGTAGAGATATACAGCCTTCTCCCATGTCACTTCAGAGCACATGAATATATAGTAGAGCTTAACGCTCTGAGCAAGCCACTAAGACATTATATGTTTATCCCTTGAGATTTGTAGACCAAAACAATGTGTTAGTCTTACACCTTTTCATACTTAAAAAAAAATCTTGTCACAAAAGCTAAAATTTTAAAATAGCTTGTTGTTTCTATTACAAATTAATTTATATAATTAAAGTAAATAAACCATCTATTAATAACAGTAGCTAATTATCTATGAAAAACTTGTAAAATTGTGAGCCTACCTTGCTTAACACTTGTAAAAACATATTAACATAGATTCTACATATTTATGTCTGTGGAACTAAACTATTTTCAGGGTTCTACAAATCACAAGTATCATCAGTATAAATTCAAGCTTTCTGAATCTATATGTGAAGTGTTCACATATGTAACAACCCAAAATTACTCAGCAAAGAAGGAACCAGAAAAAAATTCATATGGTGAAGGAATTAACCAATAACAAAACAAAGATGGCACTGGGGTTGGAATTAACTAACAGACTGAGGGGTTCTATTTTTATTGAATTGTTTGAATGAAAAATCACAAACAATTTGGGAGCAAATTTTTAAATAGTCTCAGCAGATATAAAAAGGAGCCAGTGTTCGTGGATCATGTGCTGTGCCTCTCTGCCATAGACCAGTCTTGTTCTAGATCACTCTACTGCATCAGCTCAAATCTTAAAGACCAAAAAGAAGGGAATACTAACTGAGCATGAAATGGATGTGAAATGTGTGTGCTCTTACTATTCCATACTTAACCTATGTACACAAAACTAAGGCTTCTAAATTTATAATGCAAAATGTCTTTCAGAAATGGAATCAGAAAATTTGACTGAAACAAATATTTATTCCATGTGAAATCTCAAAAACAAACAACAACAAAAAACCCATAATTCTATCAAAGGACTATAAACCTAGCAGTTAATATTTAGCAAATACTAGACTGGCCGTATGGCAGCATAGCTGCTTTGAACACTCCATAGATGCTATAAGGAAGCTATACCGTACCATAGATGCTGGATACCAAAACACAACTGGGACTCCAGAATGCACAATTCCAGATAGAATTGCTTTAAATAGCTTATGCCAAAGTTTTTGCCATTACAAAACACAGTGAACGCTAGCAACATTTTTATCCAAGCCAGAAGTGAGAAAACATTTCCTCTAGAGGTCCGTCGAAGGCCTATGATTGGTTCAGATACAATCCTTCATTTACATAAAGGGGTGTTTCACAATTGATACAAACATCCTTGCTATACAACCCTTTCTAGATATTCAAGCAAGCTGTTCAGCTTTATAAATAGCTGATTTATAAAGAATGTTAATACCTAGGTGTGTGTGTGTGTGTGTGTGTGTGTGTGTGTGTGTGTGTGTGTGTGTCAGGGCTTGAGAGATGGCTCAATAGTAAAGAAAACTTACTGCTCTTGCAGAAGACCCAAGTTTGGTTCCAAGCATCTACATGGTGATGCACAACTACCTCTAACTCCATTTCTAGAGGATCAAATGACTCTTCTAAGTTCCACTGGCTCCTAAATGCTCATGGTACACATACAAACACACACACACACACAGATAGATAGATAGATAGATAGATAGATAGATAGATAGATAGATAGATAGATAGATATCTCCAGGCATACAGACATACACATAAAATACAATAAACATTTTAAAGACCTTGGTATAGCATTTAACATAATCATCCATGTCTATTTCTTTATTTAAATACCTTTTCTAAGATTCTGAAAATTCAGAGTGCCAGAGTGCTTTAACTCAGTTTGTATAACGAATGGAATGAGAGCTGGAAAGGCACTGTCTATTTTAAGGCTCATAATAACTTAGTTGGCATTATGTCTTATAAATTGAGGGCCTAATTATTCATTCTCTTATTTATTTTAATTACCTGATTAGGAGAATGATGTGGACTCATTAATTACTCAAATCAAAAGGGTAGATTGTAATTGTCATCCAGCACAAAGAAGTTCCATTTTCCCTCTTAGTCAGATTAGGCTCCATTTAATGTGTCTTCTCTCTTAAGGGAGAAGATACATTGTTCTTTCTCTCTATAGCACATTCCCTAATAATGATTCTCAATACCTATTCCAATAAGGTCTGTGCAGTCATATTGACAATGTGAAATTATACGAATGCATTAAAATGTTCTTAACTCCATTCCCATCATGGGAGTCAAGGAGAAGAAAAACAGAGCTGTTCAGGACATTGCTCATGCAATTTTATAGCTCTAAATCACCTAATCCAGAAGTCTATCATAATCATATTTTAATTACCTTTATTTGAATACACACACATTGGACTTATTTATTTTTTTCTTTTATGCTTATGGATGTTTTGCCTGTATGCATGTCTATGTACCACATGCATGCCTGGTACCCATGGGAGCCCCGAAAAGGGTGTTAAATCCCCTAAAACCCAAGTGACAGACAATTGTTAGCCACCATATGGGGGCTAGGAATCAAATCTGTGTCCTCTGGAAGAACAACAAGCACTCTTAACCACTAAGTCATCATGTACTTTAGATTAATTGTTTTCTTTTTATATTAGTGATAAAATATTGAGCAGAAAACATTAATTAAAAACAGTTTTATAAATATGAATTACAAAAGTTACTTACTTTTAGAAGCTAAGGTAATGTTGTATGAAATATAATTGGTTTTTTAATTAAAAAAAAATCCAAGAGCCAGATATTGGGGTAAATGCTGAAAGATAAGAGAGACAAAGGAACATGTCACTGCCATGTTTTACCTCTAGGACTCCTCAGCCAAAAAAAGCCCTACGTAGTTCCTGTCTCCTCATGCCTTATATACCTTTCTCTGCCCAGCCATCACTTCCTTCCTAGTGCTGGGATTAAAGGTCCCAGCCATCACTTCCTTCCTAGTGCTGGGATTAAAGGTGTATGTGCTTCCCAAATACTGGGATTAAAGGTGTGAGATCTCAAGTGCTGAGATTAAAGGTGTGTGCCACCACTGCCTGGTATAGATGTTTAATCTAGTGGCTTGTTCTGTTCTCTGATCTTTAGGCAAATTTTATTAAGGTACACAATATATCACCACATTTCCCCTTTTTTCTCTATAATAATAAAAGAAGGTTATAACTTATATAAAAAAAATTATATACAATAAGTACAATACAGCCAAGAATTACATTAACAATGTCCAGTCCTGCCAGGGATGGCATATAAGATGGGTGATGTGCTGCCAGCAGAGATTGGAGAAAAGGGGACCCGAGATTGTGGACCATCAACCCTCCGTGTGTTCCCCTCAGGATCGTCTGCTTAGCATGCCTCTAGAGAGCCAAGGCAGAAATGTCTATGTGTCCCAAGGTCATCTTTATGGTGTGCACATGTCATGCCCTCCTCCATATAAATATTTCTTGTAATACTAGTCATTTTCTTCTATCTGATCTTCATGTTCTGTGTTCCTAGATCAATGGTGATTTCTGTGATGCAGGAAAGGAGTGAAGTAAATTTCACAGGAAATTATACAGAGATGATCATTCAGGCTGGGGTTATGGCAGTTATGCAGTTCATGGAAAAGAACCTGCAGCCTGGAGAAGCTTTTTAGGCTTGGATAAACTGTACCAAATGTGTGGTCAACTATAGCACATGGTATGATGTGTATCAACACATGGGACTTAAATTGGCCATGATGAATAATTCAGTTTCTGAGGATATTCCAAGGACATTGTGTAAAACTTGAGACCCTAAGGGGTGTTGGCTGAAGACTATGGATGGAGTAACATATAGATGGGATGACAAACTAAAAGTGTGGGAACCTAGAATAAGAGGAAAATAGTGGCCTCCACCAAGAAAGGGAGATGGCAACTTTAATTCAGATATTTTTTATTCCTCCTGAAGGAGTTTGGAGATAATGTGACAATTGATGGAGTGATTGCTACAAGCTTTATTGGGTTCCTAGATTGAAAAGAGCTGCTAAGAAAGGTGAGCTTCCTTTCATAGAAGCTCTATAAATTAGATTAGGTCTTCCTTGAAATTGTTGGATATAGAAGGACAGAAGTTGCTGACTTGCAGGGACAGATTTCTTGTCTGAGGTCATTGTAGCCCACCAGTCATGGGGCTCCGTGTTTGCAGAGGGCTGAGGAGGAACTTAGGTGGCTACAGGGGTCTTGAGGTTGGAGCAGACTGTGTGAGAAGGAAATGAGTGTCTGGTACATTGACCACTGTTTTTATTACCTTTTTTGTGAAATTTCATGTTGCTAGCCTTTGGGTCAAGTGCTCAAAAGATTGTATAATCATTAATAATAAAAATAGATTATGCTTGCTTTGGTGTTAAGTCTGGGATAGCTCCTGTGTTTAGTAAAAGATGATGAAGAATATATTGGTATTTTCTAAGAATAATTTTTGGAATCATGAAAACATTTTGTATTGAGTGATTTCCCCTTTTTTTCTGTTCCCCTTTTACTTATGATAATAAAAGACTGAGGTCACCAGGGCAAAAGCAGAAGTTAAAGCAAGAGAAGTTAGAGAAGTTAGAGATGCTAAGAGAAGCTAAGAGAAGTTAGAGAAGCTAAGAGAAGCTAAAAGAAGCTAAGAGAAACTAAGAGAAGCCAGGGAAGCAAAAGAAACTTAGCAACTGCAGAAGCCTGAAGTGACCTGTCAGTGTGCATGAACATTGTCTCTGAGTCATTATTGTGCCTTCCAGGTATCCCATCCTTCAGATCCCCAAAACTGCTGAGGCTGGTACCCGGCACCATTAGCATTTAAAAAATTCAGAGAAAAATACTCCATTACCTATCCTATCTTAGTGAGTCCAAAAAGTTGTACCTAATTCATTTTCTATCCTAACTTGTATTAACTACCGAAAACTATCTTTTGATGTCTTTCAAACATATACTTTACACCTCTTTAGTGAGTTTCTTTTCTGAATTTGTTAACAAGGAAAACTCTAACTATGACTATCTAATCTTCAACTCCCTCAGAGACCTGAGAAAGAAACAATATTACCTAAGTAAAGAGGAAGTGCAAACAAGTGACTTCCAAAACATGTGAGAAATGACAGAAACAGTCGGCTTCCTGGCCAGCCACCCAAGTTTCTGCACAACTATGGGGCATCCATCTTCAGCCTACAGGCCTAGCATATTAACAAACTTTTCTGTGAAGAAGGATTTTCTAAAGGACTGTCCTACTTTGTCTTGGCAAGGCTTAGCAGTCCTTTCTTTTGTGTCCTTCTTGTCCATTTGGACAGCATACTGCCAGCAGTTGAGGCAAGGGCACTTTCTTGCCCAGTGGCTAACTTTTGCCCCAAAGAAAGTAAACTCCATAAGGAGTTTCTTCTATGCCCATCTTTTTCTCTGAAGTAGATTGGTGCTGCCAGGAAAAGACATGTCTTATAATCATAAAAAAAGAATCTATGTTATAAAAAACATCTTAAATGACATATTCTGTAGATCTCTGAAGTGTTTGAAGATGACCTGTTTATCTAAAATATATCTTTTTTTCAAATCGAACCTTTATCCATTTTGATAATATCCATAGCTTTTCTTCCCCCATGGAAACAAAAGCAAAATCTCATCCCCAATGTAACAAATATCCTGGTTTATAGTCTAAGCGCATCTTTAAAGTGTATAGGCTGATTTAATTCTGTAATTTTTTTTCTATTATCCAATGTCTCTCCACAGCTGTTGTTCCTTTCTCATTAGCATTGAGAAAATTCAAAGTTAATAGAGCATTATGTAATCTATTTCTGGAGGGTTTGTTACCCCTTTCTGTTTATTTAGCATATCCTTTAGAGTTTGATTTGATCTTTCTATGATTACTTGGCCTATAGGATTGTGTGGTATACCTGTAATATGCTTTATATGTTAATAAGCAAAAAACTGTTTCATTTTACCAGAGACATATACTGGAGCATTATCAGTTTTAATTTGTACAGGTATACCCATGATGGCCAATGTGTGATTACAGAATCAACCTTTTCAGAACTCAGAGCAGTTGCCCATTGAAATCCTGAATAGGTTTCAATGGTGTGGTGTACATATGTTAATTTTCCAAATTCTACAAAATGAAACACATCTATCTGCCAGATTTCATTCCTCTGAGTAGCCTTTGGGTTACATCCTGCTAGCAGTGGAGTTTGATTATATAAAGAATAAGTAGGACATTTCCCTATAATTTTCTTGGCTTGTTGCCAGGTTATAGAAAAATCCTTTTTTAAATGCTTACTATTAACCTGATGCTTTTTATGAAATTCTGAGGCCTCTGACACATTTCCTATCAATAATTGATCAATCTTGTCATTACCTTGTGCTAGAGGGCCTGGCAGACCCATATGGGATCAGATGTGAGTTATTTACAGGGGATGGTTCCTATTACTGATTATTCCTTTAACTGAATGAATAACAAAGTTAATTCTGACTCATCAGGGATGAATTCAGCAGTTTCAGTATGTAAGATCACTCTTTCTACATACTAAAAGTTAGTAACTATGTTGAGAGTTTCCAAAAAATACATTAATACCATCAGAATGGCATATATTGCCAATTGGGGGGCAAATTATAAGGACTTTGAACCACTTTACTTAAATTTTATGATTTGTAACCTGCCTTTCCTTTTTTGGCTTGCATCGGTATAAAATGTAGGGGCTCCAGATATTCATGTTTCCCATACAATGCAAGACAGAATCAAGTTAGTTCTCTTTATAAGTTGAATTCTATCACTTTGGGAATATTTGCTGTTCATCTCTCCAAAAAAATTACTGCAAGCTCTTTGCCAAGGTTCACTTTCTGCCTATAACTTGTCAATTTCATCATTAGTTGATGGTACTACAATTTCTGCTGGGTCTATTCCTACTAATTGACAAAGTCTCAATTTTTCTTTTAAAATCAACTCAGAGATCTTTTCCACATAGTTTTATGTTTTACTCTGTTTATTTGGTAGAAATATCCATTCCAATATAATATCTTCCCTTTTGCATTAAAATTCCTGTAGGAAATGCTTAGAGATTAAAATAACCAAAATGCAATCAAGCTTTGGATCCAAATGATATACATGTGCATCCTGTTTTGTCTTTTCCCCTGAAGCCAATTCTCTCTCAGCTTCAGCTGGTAATTCTTTTGGACTATTTAAGTTCTTGTCACCTTCTAGGGTTTTGAACAAATTACTCAGTTCACCATTTTTACCTCAATAGTGGTCCATAGATGGGAAATGTCTCCTAGTAATCTTTAAAAGTCATTAAGAGCCTGTCATCGATCTCTCTTAATTTGCACCTTTTGGGGTCTAATTTTTTGTAGCCCTATTTTATATCTTAAATAATTAATAGAATCTCCTCTTTGTATCTTTTCAAGAGCAGTTTGTAATCCCCAATGAGGCAAAATTTTCTTTACTACTTCAAATATTCTTTCTAAGGTATCTGTATTTGAATCAACTAGCAAAATACCATCAATTTAATGATAAATATGGATTTAGGAAATTATTTACATATTACTTACAATGGCTGTTGTATAAAATATTGGCACAGGGTTGGGCTATTTAACATTCCTTGTGGTTGAACCTTCCATTGATATCTCTTAACAGCATGAGAATTATTATAAGTAGGCACTGTGAGGGCAAAGTTTTCTGTCTTTTACTTGTAAGGGTATAAACAAGAAACAATCTTTTAAATTGATAACTATAAGAGGCCATCCCTTAGGTAATAAAGTAGGCAAATGAATTCCAGATTATAGAGAGCCTATTGGCTGAATTACCTTGTTAACAGCTCTTAGATCTGTTACCATTCTCCACTTACCAAATTTCTTTTTAATAACAAATACAGGAGAATTCCAAGGGCTGGTTGATTCTTCAATATACTGAGCATTTAACTGTTCTTATACCAGCTGTTCTAAGGCCTGTAGTTTCTCTGTTGTTAAAGGTCATTGCTGAACCCATACAGGCTTGTCTGTTAACCATTTTAAAGGTAGGGCTGTTGGTGACTTTGAAAGATCGGCAGCTGTTTTGTCCTGTTCATGTATAATCTGGATGGTCAGTGACTGTTCTTTATAATACCTTCTAATATTTTTTCCCAGAAACATATGTTAGTTTATGGTTTGTTTCTAAGATTGGAGGAACATTAATCTGGGTATTCCATTGTTATAAAAAATGTAATGTTCCTATAAATCCACAGCTATATTAGCCACATATGACTTTAATTTTCCTCTCTGTCCCTCTGGGCCTATACATTCAACCCATCCCATACTCTGTTTTACTTGGGATAATGTTCCAATCCCTAACAGCTGAATATTTACCTCCTGAAGAGGCCAATTTGGATGCCAAGATTCTGGTGCAGTTATTGTTACATGCATACCTGTGTCTACAAGACCTTCAACGAGAACATCATTTATTCATATTTTTAATTTTGGTCTTTGTTCATTTATAGACGTTTGCCAAAAAATTCACTTTATGGTTTCTCCCTAATTTTTTGTTCTCTCTTCTAAGGTAAGGTAACTAAGATAAACAGGTGTTCATTAATGGGATGAACAAATAAAAGTTGTCATGTCAAATAAAAGTAATCATGACCCTTGGCCTGCAGATATGGTATTTATTATACATGAAGATCTGAGGAAGACTGAGACTCCTAAAGGAGAAAATGGACCAGAGCAAAAGGCATGAAGTTAGTCAAACAGAAAGAATCCTTCTAGGGGTGAAACTCACGTGGAAATAAGATGTCTATAGAGACAGGATTCTAAGGCAATGTCTATCTGTCTCAGCCACATGCACACAACAGAAAAGATTAGAATGATGTGATAATAACATCATATCTTGAAATGAAATTTAAGTAAACACAAAGAAAAAAAGACAGTAGATTATTGGGCATAAAACCTAAGGATTAGGTAATTCCAAGTCCTCACTTGAAATGCCAAATCCCTGGAATGGAGCCATTTAAAAATGAGAATTCAGAGGCCAAGTAGCTCAGTTGGTGAAGTGCCTGCCTATCATGCACAAAGACCCTGAGTTTGATCTACAGAATCCAATAAACTGGAGATGATGGTGCATTCCTGTAAATCTAGCACTCAGGAGATGAAGACAGGAGAATCAGGAATTCAAAGTCATCCTCAGATACACAGTGAGTGTAAGGCCAGGCCTGGGATATATGAGACTCCGTTCAGAAAAAGGGAAAGAAAAAGATGAAGATTAGATAAGTTACATGGAATGATTCCACTAAAACCCTAGGACTTACAGAGAAAGAAAGGGAACTGTAGGGTTTTCAGTAGCTTTTTATTTCAGTGACTTGACTCATCTTAATTTCATATCCTAAGTTCATTTAGTCTTATGCATCTTTTCAGATACTACAATGTTTTTTAAAACTTTCACTGTGTTTGCTAAATGTCTAACACTGCTTGTTTATTTTTTCAATAGTTGCCTTTTTATGATTTCTTGCTCACCAGTTATCCATGCAATACTCAGCTACTGATGCCTTCATGAATATTGTGGTTTCTCTCTTCAGATTTTAGTTAATGGTAATACATTAGTAACTATTATGTACCCTGGAGTGCTTTTGTAAATTATTAAACATTAACTTTTTGCTTTCTATTTTACATTTTCATCTAAAATTCATATCCATGCAATGATATCAGTTTTACAATTTAGCAATATTTTGTGGATTTTTTTTTTACTATGTTCAATTTATATTCAGGAATCATTCCTCAGTTTGAAAATACCAATATCTAGCCAGGTATGGTGGCACAGGCCTATAATTTCAGTATATGGAAGGTAGAAGTAGGAAGATCAGGAGTACATGGTTAACCTCAGCAACTTAGCAAGTTTAAGCCAAACATGTGCTACATGAGGCCCTACCTCAAAAAAATTAACATTTGTAATAATAAAGTGGAATTTTCAGGATATTTTCCTAAAAGGATAAAAGACTTTAAATGCTATGTTACATAAGAATGCAAATCAGAGCTGGAAAGATAGCTCAAGGTTTAAGAGCACTGGATGCTCTTCCAGAAGACCCAAATCAATTCCTAGCAACCACATGATAGCTAAAAAAATGTATATAACTCTATTTCTAGGGAATCCAACACCATCTTCTAGCCTCCACAGGTACCAGGCATACATGTAGTACACAGACATACATGCAGGCAAACAACCCATATGCATAAAAAAAAATTTTTGAAAAGATGCAAATCAGATTTTTTGTGAGTTTTTTGTTCTGTTTGATTTGGTTTGGTCTTTCTGTTTTAGAGAGTGAAGAATATGAAGTTGGGTTATGGGGTATCTGTGAGAAATTGAGGGAGAAGAAAGACTATGATAAAAAAAACATATTGTATAAAATTCTCAGAGTAAACCCTGTTTTAAATAATATAATACAAAATGATGTTTTCATGCCTAAAACCTTAAAATTTTTATAATCAGAGCCATCAATGTAACTTTCATTCTATTATTTAATATATTATCAGTGCTACCAATATTTCTAAAAAAAAAAAAAAAAGGAAGAGGAGAAGATAGAGAATTCCATGTCAAAGTAAACATGTGAACATATGATTATAGGTTGAAAGGTTACAAAACACATGATTTAAAACACAACCCTTGGGCTAGAGAAATGGCACAACAGTTAGGAGTGTGTATCACTCTTACAGAAAACCCACCTGGTTCCTAAAACCCATGTTACAGCTCAAAACCACCTAAAACTCCAGCTCCAGGGGATCCAATGCCCTCTTCTGGCCTCCACAGGCAACTACAATTACATGCATATACCCATACAGAAACACACATGCACACATACATACATACATACATACATACATAATTAAACATAAAATAATTAAAACGCATAGATAATTAAAAATAAAATGATTCTTTTAGAGTTAAAATGAGGCACCATATGCTTTTCCTTGCTTACTTTGACATGTCCTTGTTCAGCTCACATTTAGGCAGTCATGTTGGTGAGACTACTAGTGTAGCTTCTGATATGACTAGGAGACACAGCTTCACAGCAAATGCCCAGCTCCTCCATCTCTTACAATCATTCTGCCCCTCTTCTCAGTGTTCCCTGAGCCTTAGGTGTGGGAATGTTTTGAATTTGAAGGAGAGAGAGAGGAGTAGCATATGCAAGGGTTTGGAAAGAGGAAATGGAATAGAGTAATGTAATTCTATTATAACCTCAAAAATAAAATTAAAAAAATAAAATGAAATAAAGTCCATCTGTTGTTTCTACCAGTTCAAGAATCATAAATCTACTCTAATTTTTCAGATCTTTCTTCAAACCACCAGTGTCTTATAATCAGAAAGGCTACACAGTGCTCAACAATGAAACCACACAAAGAAGAATCGTTGAGATTGAAGCAGCAGAGCCACAATAAACAAGTTGCTGGAGAAATTAGCCTTTGGTTCTAACATCTGTTCTATTACCCAGGAGATACTAAGCCTTGAATATCACAATATAAGAAAAAAGTATAATTGATTGTACTGAATCAATAGCTCGTATGAAGAGACAGCTTTCAGTAACAATAAAAGATCATCTCCAGATCTTCTCTTTTTCTTAAGAAAAAGCATATACATATGCTTCAATCCACAGTGGTGTGTGCCCTGATAAACACACTGCAAATTAGAAATAGCGCAAGTTGAAATGGGATTTAATATAACCTTACCAAAGATGAAGTCTTAATTTGAACTATCTTCAATGTGCCCAGAACACTAATGTTAACCTACAGTACGACAAAATTACCTAACACAAAGGCCATTTTACAATAAAATATTGAATATCCCATGCAATTTATTGAACATTATATTGAAAGTATGAAAAAGAATAGCTGCATGTGTATGCCTCATGTCAAAAATCAGTCACTTAAAGATAAATCACTTCACGACTTAAGCATTATAGTGGGTACCTTGGAAGATAGAAATGTAAGCATGAGAAGATTTACTCACAAGCAGAAATAAGAAGCCCATTTATATATTGAGTGTGGCCAGAGAGTGTACTGGTGAAAACATATTCAGAAAAGCAGTTTTTAAATGCCCTCCTAAAACTTGGTGCTTACAACTAGTGGGATAAAATCATGAAAAGTCTTTTTTATTAATTTAGGTTTGCTTGTTCTTACTCATGACTTTATTTCAGATATAGATAATCTGGGATTCTGCAAAGCTGAAACAGACCCAGCTATGCTAGTTCCCTGCCAAAGATAAAATACAGATAATGGTGAAAGGGTTGTAAAACACAAAATAACCTAAGAGTGTTGTGGGATATTTGTACAATGTGTGAAGATGTGTTGCTGTGGTTGATGTAATAAAAAGCTCAACAGCCAATAGCTAGGCAGGAGAGTAGAGGTGGGACTTCTGGACAAAGAGAGAACTCCAGGAAGAAGAGATGAAGTTGCCAGCCAGATATAAAGGAAGCAGGATGGGCAATATGGAGATGAGGTAATGAGCCTCATGGAAGAATGTAGATTTAAAAATAAGGGTTAATTTAAGTTATGAGAACTAGTTAGGAATAAACCTAAGCTACACCTGAGCTTCCATAATTAATATTAAGTCTCCATGTCATTATTTGTGAGCTGGCAGCTCAAAGAAAAATTCAATTACATAAGAGAAATCCTATAAACCTTATATTGAGAGGAAAAGAAAATAGTTACATTTCTAAAATCAACCATACTTTATATATTCCATCCACATTTAGACTTCCTGATACATACAAAACCCTTAGCTACTAAACCATGTCAAGCCAAGATGGGATCAAACCAGAAATGAGCTTCAACCTCCACGTAAACCCAGAGCATAGGATGAGATAGTCATAGCTAAGGTTATCTGTGCTGAAGAAATGTTTTCTTTCACTTTTGCCTTGAAAGAACGTAATCCAGCAAGTTCTTTGCATACCTCAGCTGCCAGATCCTTTCTCTGACATCAGCTGATCCTGTCCCTATTCATATAAATGATGGATACAGAGGGCCTTGGTTGAACATTTCTCAAAAATCCGTCTACACATAGCATACCTTATGCTAAAAAAATCCCCATGCTGTTCAATTCTAAACTCTCACTTTACACCATTATACAAAACTTGTCTCCCAGTTCCCATTACTTTCTGCTCATTTGTTCTATCATCATGAAATTTCTAGCCTGTTGTATGTGTCAATGATTACACAAGCATGCCATACACCTACAAGAATTCATCAAAGGTAAATAATTATGTCACAGAACTGAAGCATTCAAAATAATAAAGCTCAAATTACGGAAGCCTGCTTATATCCTAACTTCTCAATACTTGAGATAAACTATGTCCTGAAAAACCCACTGAAAGCTGAAAATGTCACCTAATAACTCAACTTGGGAAGGCTGCGTTCCACTTCCTAGGCTGTTGGCCCAAATAAAATTTTTTTTGGGCATTTTTTCAAGTTGATGGCTTGGTCATTCAGGTACTGTTGGTCAGATGGCCTTAGTTCTTTGTCACATGTCTTAGAAAATAGTAACTGGCCCCATCAAACAACTGACGTGGCAAGGAGAGTGCAGCGGGAGAAAGATCACTAGAAAAAAGTGACCATCCTTATAGCTCAACCATGAAAGCGGCTTTCCATCATTTTGTGCCCCACTCTATTTTGGACAAGAAAGTCACACAATCATACTTAAGAAGAAGGAGATACACAGTTGCCTGAGTCACAGGAAGCAAAGATCCCAGAGAGTTGGGTGAGAAGATACCTGCAACTGCCCTCTTGAGGCCTGGCAGACCTGCATCCTGCCTGTCTAATCTGAAGGACAGCCTGCTTATATTTGCTGGGGACACTTGGGAAAGACTTGAGAACTTGGTCAGTCTGTCTTGAGCTTGTTCGTTGAGAAAGTAAAAATTGGAGATTTGTGTTCATGTTCTTTGAAGACAAGAAGAGCTAATAAAGATAGGGGAATGTGAACTTAGTGAGAACTGTTTTCTTTTATTTATCTCACAGCAATCCCCCTTCTCAGTGACAGAACTCATCAGAGTGAGGGGGGGTTGAATTCATCTGAGTCTCCTGGGTCATTAACAAAAAATTCAGTCATTCTGATAAGGTAAAATTGTTCATTAGAGACCAGGAAAAGCTATTCACTGTCTGCAACAATTAGACTGTGTATGCAAATTACCTAAAGACAATGTGATTAAAACCAGAGTTACTTGTTAGAAATGCCCACTAATTACTTTTGGACTTCCGTTTCCATAGTTACAAATCTGTGACTGTTTGGAGTGAACTGGTGCACAAAGGAGTCTTTGTACTGGTTTATTCACTGTGAACAATTCTGGGACCACAATCAATATGAACACCTAACGGAAAAAGTCTCTCTTCATAGCTAGCCTACCCTGCTTGCTGCCATCATTCTCAAATCACTTATAAGAGCCAGTCATATCTCATTGGAAATATCAACGGGATCTGTGGTAATTAACTGGCAATTAATTGGATGTTAACACTGAAAAAAAATTTTCAACAAACACCAATATAAATTTTAATTCCATCTGAAAGAGGATGCATCTCTCTCTTAAGACACGGCTCATACACATAATGCCCTTAGAGTGACATTGCAAAGTCATTCCTTCTTGTAACACAAATCTGAAAAGGTCTTAATTAAAAAAAAAAAAATTAAAAAAAAAAAAACAGAGCCAGATATTGGGGTGAAAGCTGAAAGATCAGAGAAGCAGAACAAGCCAGCCAACCTCGACAACTCCTCAGCCCATCCTGTTTCCATAAATCCTCAGACTGAAAGCCTCTGAGTCCTCACCCGTGAGGGTCTCAGTTGAACTGCTTCTTAATTCCTGCCTCCTCACGCCTTATATATCATTCTCCACCCTGCCATGTCACTTCCTGGGATTAAAGGCATATGTGCTTTCCAAGCAAAGGCATGAGCTCTCAAGTGCTGGGATTAAGGGCATGTGCCACCACTGCCTGACTTTGTTCCCAGTGTGGCCTTGAACTCACAGAGATCCAGATGGATATCTGCCTCCCAAATGATAGGATTAAGGGTGTGTGCCACCATTGTCTAGACTCTATGTCTAATCTAGTGGCTGGTTCTGTCCGATCCCCAGATATTTATTAGGGTACACAATATACCATCACACCTTCTAGATAAGAAAGTCTGTTAGACAGGTTTTCTTTTTACTTTCTTTTATTGAAAGAAATTCATATAATATATTCCAATCACAGTTTTCCTTCCCCCATATCCTCCCTGATCCTCCTGGCCTCTCTAACCACCCAAGCCCACACCCTTTTTTTCTCTCTCTCTTTAGAAAACAGGCAAACAATCTAATAGCAACAAAAACTAGTAAATAATGAAAATAAAAGAAAAAAAACACAAGAAGCACACAGCTTATACATATTTGGGTTTGCCCCTAAACCCATCTGTTATGGAATATTTATATACTGTGTGAAGATGTGCCGTTGTGATTGGTATAATAAAGAGTTGGATGACCAGTAGCTAGATAGGAGGTATAGGTGGGACTTCTGGGGACAGAGAGGACTCTGGGAAGAAGAAAGGTGGAGATGCCAGGAGATGCGAAGAAAACAGGATGTACAGGAAGAGAGGCAACAGTCATAAGCCACATGCAGAACATAGATAAATATAAATTGCTGTGAATATCTGTATGCTGTGAATGTGTGGCTCTGATTGATGGATTAATAAAATGCTGATTGGCCAGTAGCCAGGCAGGAAGTATAGTATAGGCGGACTAAGGAGAGAAGAGAATTCTGGGAAGTAGAAGGATGAGTTAGGAGATGCTGCCAGCTGCTGCCATGAAAAGAAACATGTAAAGATACTAGTAAGACACAAGCCACATGGCAAGACATAGATTATAGAAATGGGTTAATTTAAGATGTAAGATCTAGCTAACAAGAAGCCTGAGCCATTAGGCCAAACAATTTAAATAATATAAATGTCTGTGTGTTCATTTGGGTCTGAATGGCTGCAGGCACTGGTGGGACTGAAGAAAACCCCAGCTTTAATAAATGGGTAATTTAAATTATAAGAACAAGTTAGAAACAAGCCTAAGCTATTGGAGAAGCTTTCATAATTAATAGGAAGTCTCCATGTCATTATTTGGGAGCTGATAGGACAGAGAAAGACTTGCTGTAACCATCCTCTATTCTGTGCCCTCTTGCCGGAACAAGCATGGAAGAAGTTCATCCCTTGGTCTATTTAATCAGCAGGAGTAGCAGGGGATACTGGAACCAAGCTCTATGGTGGTCGTGGACTGAACCACAGGTTCTGCCAGGATGACCTTGCTAAGAAACTGAAGGCTCACATAGCCTCTCTGAATTTATAGTCTTTTGTCCAATCGGGTCCCCATTTCCTGAAATTTTCTGGCATTTTGGAAGTTCACCTCATGATATAAAAAAATAAACATAAAACTTGATATTCTACAAATCTATCAAAGAATTTCAACAACACTTAAAACTCCAATATGTTACTCTAGATCAGAGTCTGCAAGCCTTTTCAGCCTCTGAATTGACAGGCTGAATTCTTTTGGTTCATCTAATTTCAAGACCTTCCCCAACTCATCTCATTGAGTTCCATTTGCAATCTTCTTCCCTGACTCTCTAACACTTATTCCATCAGTGAAACTTCCAAGTTCTCTGACCAACTGGTATTAAATTCCTTGTTTTCTGGAAGTCTATTTTATTGAGAATATTGACCTAATTTATCTGTGCTTTGATGCATCACTCTCTCAGCAAGGTGTAAGCACAGAGCCATCTCCAGACTGTCTACAACCTCTGTGCCAGCAAAATGTGCAGTACCATAGTGGGTAGCTGTTCCAGCTTTGACCTTGAAGCACTGCCCCTAGTGAGACAGCTGGTAACTGCCACTCAAGCCTAGGACCCACCTCTGGGACATGGCCAAGACAGGAGCCCTTAAGACCCAAGATGCCTACATGCTGGCTCTCTTGGTTCCTCGTCATCCTGGATGCTGGATTGCAGATCAAGTCAGAGTTCTCCAGAGAATCACGCTAGACTGCACCTCACCTCTCCCAGATCCTGTAACCAACCCCTTTACTGGTTATAAGTTACCCTGAAATAAACCTCTTTTAACTACCAGATAAACTACATGGAGTTGCCTTGTTAGTTCCCCATTTTTTCTAGCACCCAATGTGGGACACAAACCCACGACCCTGGGATTAAGAGTCCTATGTCTACCAACTGAGATAGCTGGGCCCTTAATCATTCCCAAACTACACACTAAGTCGTTCATTTTTTTCAACTTCTACTTCTGGAAGTTCAATGTAGTCTGAGTGTGTGTGTTGAATATGAAAATTTCAAAGAGAAACTTTGGAGACTGATGCTGAAAGGAATATGTATATAGGATGGTGAGGTTTTAAACACAGCATTAAAAAATAGACACAAAGTATTAGCCTATTTATATGCTGAAATTCTGAAGAATAGAAAAGTTAAAAGGAAGAAAACATGGATAGGAGGACTGGCATGTATTTATTTACCTTATTTTCTTATAAAAAATACTAGAAATTACAATTACATACATTCTTGGGAACTGTTACTGTGACTCCATGATATAATACAAGGCTGGTACCTACACAATGGTGCTGGACTCTTGGTACTTCTGAGAAAGAATTCAAGGAGGTGAGCAGCATGTGGAGTAGACAGAAATTCAATTTCACTCTATGACAGACCCTTGAATAGCATTAAATGCAACATATATTAATAATGTAGAAATAATTGTATGTTCTACTGCTCATGGTGTATTTCTTCCACTGTCTACTCTTTCCTGGGAACTACAAGCAAATGAGACTAATGTGCTCTGAGTTCAACATCTGGCTTGTTCAGTTATGAGACACATGTGCCTGGAAAGCTTGCTTTATCATGTGATTTTTTTTTTATGCACAAAGGTCTTGGTAAAATCACATAAGATAAAGAATGGACAGAATTTTATGAACTACAAAAGACCACATGATGAGGAAACATAAGGTGGCTTGTTCTTTGGGGTGCAGTAGGTAAAAACATCTCTTTATTGTGTTGCATGTTTTGTTGCTATTTTCTTTTGTTTTTTATTTGTTTCCATCCTTCCAGCCTCCCCCTTTATTCCTTTCTTCCTTCTTTTTGAGCCATTCTCACTCTGCCATTCCTACTAGCCTGGAATTCATCCTACAACATAAGAGTGGCCTGTAATTCATAGCAATCTTCCTGCCACAACCTCTGGTGCTGGAATTATAGGAATGTGCCACGTACAAAGCTTACCAGTTCTCTTTTACATTTTAGCAAGTTGTGTGTGCTTAAACACTGGTAGATTCCATTTCTTCCTACAGAACTGATGAAGTGTGAACAGAGATTTATTCTCCCTTGTATTACTCTAAAATGGGATGGTTGTATCCTAAATTTTCTTCATTTTATGAGGGTAAGCATAACTTTGGGCTTTGTATTAAATACCACTTGAAACACTGTTGTTTTTAACTCAAGTGTTTTCTGGTGCTGTTCCTGTGTTTGGCACCATCTTAACTAATCCAGGAACTTCTACTTTGTGTTGAACTCTTGCAGTTTGTCACCTTTGTATAGTACAGTAGATAACAGAGACAAGTGTGTACCTCAATTCTCAGCAATTTCCTATTACTTTTCCAGGGTGTACAGAATCTTTTTTGAAAGTCTCTGCAAAGGGATTCTCTGGATGAAGATCAGACATACTAAGCTAGCTGAATAGCTTAACAACCAATCTGGTCAAGTCCTCCTAAAGTTTCTCATATATGTCACCTTGCAACTATCTATGTGCCAGTCCAGACTTTGGGGGACCTTGGATCACCATGCCATTGGTCTTTCTGTCACTCCTATTTTGCTTTTCTTTTTGCTCCACCTTCACTGGAGTAGAATAGTTCATGATGAGTCTTTAGTCCTTATCTTTCCTGTTCTTAGCAAAAGTAAACCAACTAAGCAACCTTGTCACCAAGACCATGGCTGGAAAAACCAGTGATGGTAGTTGATCTAAGGGAAACAGGTTGTATGCATGTTAGAAACCTGGTGGGTGACTGAAGAGATAGGCCAGCAAATTTTCTGTTATATTGGCTTACTCTGCCAAATGAAGACTCTCTTGAGAACACCGTTTCAGTGGTAAAATAGTGAGGGTTGGGAAGAAGACACTAAGAGACAAAAACTAGAAGCTCTACGCATAAACCACAGATCAGGACAAGGCATGGGAGTAGATAGCAGCAGTTTTTAGAAACAACCATAGGGAAAGTAACATTGGCAAATATAAAACAAGCCCCTTTGGCAGTGGAAACCTGATGTGAAAATTACAGAGTCCCCATAGTATGCCTAGCATTGCTATCAGACTAGTAACCATATGATCATATCCCAAAGAAATTCCATGCCTGAAGACTGCTTTATTTTCTATATATCCCCAAGAGACCCTTTCTGTTGGTGGTTACTGAGTGTGCCTCCTGCATATTTAATGTTACCTGTTACTATAATCACCTCGTTCCTTGTACACTGGTTTCAGCACCTGACTCTGCCAAGTTGTTTCATCTGCTATTAGAGTCTTAGTATAACTGACTCCAATTTCATGCTCTCTGGTATTCACATGGAGTAGATTCTCTCCTAAATCCTGGTCTTGTGGTTGGTTTCTCATTACTTCTTCCAAAGAGTTCTACTGCCAGCTGGCTTGCTGGACTCTACCTATCACCTGCTGCCAAGTTCTCTGAATTCTCATTCCACCCACCTGGAAGCAGGCCTTCCAGATGGCAAAGTGTAGGACTGTCTGTTGGTGTCTCGCCAGGAAATGATACACCCCTCTTCCTGTCACCTGTTCCCTACCTTCCTGCACTGCCTGCTGTGACTTCATTTCTGACCTGCCCTGGGCTGACCTATCAAGTGCTCCAATGCTGCCTCTCTGTAGACTGGCTGCTACAGTGCTTATTCTAGAAGTAGTTCATTTTGCCTTATGCTGGGTGACTTTGCAGTAACTGCTGATCTGATTCTTTCACATACCTAATGAGTCACCAAGTTAGGTTTGAAGGAGACTTTGTGGACATGGTGATATTGGAAGACCATGAATAGTACCAAATTCCTTAGACAAGCATTCAGGGTCATTCCTAGTCCCCTCTACCTACTAGAATCCTACACAAGTGCCATGTAATCCATTTACTCTATTCATAGACAGCCTTGGGTACTTAACCACTTGCCAAATACAAGTAGTAGTTGGTAGTCACTCAAATAGGTATAGAATTTCTTGCTCTAAAATATTTGTAGTCTGAGCAACAGAGTCAAACATTAGGCAAAGTGATAAACTAGAGCATATTCATTAGGGAGGCCATATAAAAGAGGAAGCTGCAAATTATACCTAGTACCATGAGAAGACACAGGAATACCTTAAGAAAGGAGAGACTGTTGATCTAGATCAGTGGTTCTCAACTTGTAGATCTCGACCCCTTTGAGGGGCAAATGACCTTTTAACAGGGGTCGCATATCAGATATCCTACATATCAGATATTTATGTTACAATTCACAACAGTAGCAAAATTACAGTTATGAAATAGCAATGAAATAGTTTCATGGTTGGGAGTCACATGAGGAACTGTATTAAAGGAACACAGCATTTGGAAGGTTGAGAATCACTGACCTAGATCTTTACTTATAGTAAGTATTTGTTAAGTTTCAGGAGTAGGGAGGTGTACTGGCTGGTTTTGTGTACCAACTTGACACAAGCTAGACTCATCAGAGAGATAGGAGCTTCAGTTGAGGAAATGCCTCCATGAGATCCAGCTGTAAGGCATTTTCTTAATTAGTGATCAGTGGGGGAGTGCCTAGCCCATTGGGGTTGGTGCCATTCCTAGGCAGGTGATCCTGGGTTCTATAAGAAAGCAGGATGAGCAAGCCATGAGGAGCAAGGCAGGAAGCAGCACCCCTCCATGGCCTCTGCATCAGCTCCTGCCTCCAGGATCCTGCCTTGTTTGAGTTCCTGTCCTGACTTCCTTCAATAATTAACAGCAATATGGAAGTGTAAGCCAAATGAATCCTTTTCTCCCCAACTTCCTTTTTAGTCAGAGTGTTTCATCTCAGCAAGAGAAACCCTAGGACAGGAGGTTACCGGAAAAAGGTGGAGATCCATGTTGCATTACTATAAAAAAAAAAAAAAGCAGTAAGTGACTGCAGGAGGGTCATGGTATAAGATAGAGAGGGAAACACAGAACAATCGTCGTATCTTGGAACCAGTGTACTGCTGTTGTAATTCTCAATTCTGCCACCCCAATGTGAGGACATCACAAGGTTTTCATTCTTCTATTGTACCCCTAAGTGTCACTTTGTCCCTGCTTTTAAATTAATCATCTCTGTTCCTCCCCACTTTAGTAATGTGGGAATAACCAATGCTTACAAGCAGTTAGAGTTAATTCACTCAACAAACGTTTATTCGTTATGGGTGCTGTGGTATGTCCCATGTCTCCCTTGAGGGCTCACACTTTAAGAATGTTGGCAGCTGATGACTGAAAGCTAACATCTAACTAGAAATGGAACTCTCTGCAAGGAAGTTGCCTTTCTCAACATTTACCCTCTTCCCAGAAACAGTTAGCAGGACAACAAAGCACCCTGAAGAACCAGTTAAGATACTCCTGGGAATAGCATCCCCTTCTCATGTCCAATTCTGCCTTCCTAATTTTTCATGGGGTTCATCCATTGGCTGACAAACTCATCACTAAACTGCCTTTGTGCAAATCTCAGCGTCTTGGTGCTATTTCCCATAGAATCAATATTACACTATTTAATGTCAATTATACTTCCAATAAGAAGAACTAAGAAGTATATACCATATGCCATAAGCAGTGTCACATCTGCGAAAGATGCAAAAAGGAGGAAACAGCTTTGGGGTTGGCAGAGCAGCCTTCATTTTGAGATGGGGGACAGGCCTGCCACAAGGACACCAGCAGCTGGTTTCCACCCTTCCAAATGCACGAGGATTAAGAACAAAGTGGAGTGAATTTTTTTCCTAGTTTATCCCTTTCTTGGAGCCTTTAGTAACAAAACTCAAGTACCTCAGCCACAGTGGTAAGCTTGTCTTCTTTCAGAATAAGATAACAGGCTAGATCGAGCCTCAGAGCTCTTTCCAGGCAAGACTCATATGGATATTAAAAGTGATAAACAATTTGAAAGAAAAAAATTTTATTCTTCATCAAGAAAGCATTTGGGAGGGCCCTCAAGAAACTTGCTTTAGGTTTTGCCTGGTACAAAGACTATGGCAGATAGGCATCATCCCCGTAATTCTTGCTGCTACCTACCTCTTAGTACTATTTTCAATACAGATTTCTGTCTGTCTACTAACAATGCTACATGCTGATAATCAATTGCAGCCCCATGCTGAAGCCACAGATCTGTTACTTAAGATGAATTACTGAGAAGTAGCCATCAGCACTTTTATTAAAAGAAGATGGTAATGACTGTTCCCTGGCACAGAACCAGCCTACTGTGTCATCATCCCAGACTGCTTTTAGATGGGTGTGGGTTTGCAACTCCTAAGGAAAAAAAAAATGAAAATCTGCACATTCTCTCAACACCAGCATTATTTATCAAAATGACTGTGCCCATTTTTCTTAGCACTTAAAACAGCATTTCAATGATAATTACTTTAATCTACTTTTATTTAGTACACCATAGACGATTGAATTGCTGATGTAATTTTAAAAGTAATTTTTATTTATAAAAAGTCCTACGGTGTACAGATTGGTCATCACAAAAAAAAAATCCAAGTGGAATATGTATTCACAGACTATGCCAAAGGAAGGCATCCTCAAGTTAGAAGAAAGAAGTAGACTAGGGAGAACTTATAAAGATTCTTCAGGCTCATACTTAGATTCACTTTCAAATAAACAGTGTTCATATCTGTTTCAGAACATATGTATATATGTCCCATTGTGCCTGTGATAGTGTTTATATATATATATATATATATATATATATATATATATATATATATATATATATATATAACCTAAGAAACAGATTCCAGTTCAGCAGAAACCTTGCTTGTGGTGTTTATTAGTTACTTCTCTCATTACTGTGACAAAATACCCAACAAAAGCAACTGAAGGGAAGAATTGCTTTGACCTATGGTTTTAGAGGGCCTTAATTCATCCTGGTAGAGAAATCAGGGGTATGGGCTCTGCACCTGACTGAGGACCATGAAGAAGAGAGCTTGGATGAAAACCCTGTGAATGCATCTTGTTGGCAGCTAACAGAGTATTTTAATCAGGGGCTGGAGAAGTAGTTCAATTAATACAGTGCTTGCCTAGTATGTGGAAAAGCCTGGGTTCCATCCCTAGCAAATCATAAACCAGGAGTACTGGTGCATCCCTGTAATCACAGAACTTGGAGATGGAAACAGGAGACTCAAAAGCTAGAGGTTCAGTCTTTGCTACATGGAGAGTTTGAGGCCATTGGGAGCTATATGAGATTCTATCTCAAAACTTAATAAACAAATAATTTAAATAAAAGTATTTTCAAGAAGCCTATGAATAGCCAAATGATGTTCAGATCAAGCCCAACACTGGGTCCCAGCCTAGTTTTGCCTCTGTGTGTTGGCTGTTCCTCAGGGAGAAGAACCATTTAATGGCTTCTTGTTGCCTCAGTGTGAGTCTAGTTATTCTCAAGTCCTCGGTAGTCTCTTTCCAAACATAGGAAATACAGGGGACTTGTGAACAAGCATTCTACAATGTATAGTAGTGTTAAGACAGGTGATAGCTCCCCTTAAAGCAGTAGAAGGCAAAGCCCATGTTGAATCATGAGCTATCAGTAGCACAAAGGACCTCCCCAACTCTACCAATGAATGAGTAACTATCCAGTTGGGCAGAGGAAGCATGTTTAATGTATGTGGACTCCTTACTGACTCAACTCAAAATGCAACCAATCATTGTCAATAAAAATGACCTCGGTCTCCACCCAGTTCCCACCATAAGAACCATAAAAGCCCACTGGGCTAGGGGATAATCATAGGGGTATCTTTCTCATAGTAAACACAAAGAATTTCAAACAGAGCCACACACACATGTCAAGGATTCTGAATGTTTCTACAAGTATGCCCACAGCAAAAACAATGTTTTCAATGTAAGAAACATCCTTGATGTTTCTCTGGTATTTTGAAAGAGCCAGTATTCCTCCTTAAGTACTTATATTTCTCTAGGAATATTTCCACAGCTCTGTCTGACTTCTATAGCCACTGGAGAGGAACTATTACAGGATTGTTTATTTTGACAAACATATTTAATCCACAGATAGTATACAAAAACAAGAGAGATTTCCCTTGATACACACACACACACACACACACACACACACACACACACACACACACATTAATATTTGACTCATGGTCATGAGGTGACAGAGATGGTCCAAAGCTCTTGAAAGAGACTCTTGGATTTGCATTCATAAGGCATATTGGTTGCCTCCTTTCCCTACTCAGAATGTGCAAGGTTTTGTTTTGTAAACCACCAGGACATCTCCATAGCAACAAGCACAGCATCCAAACAGCATTGTAGCTTTGAGTTTGGAGATCTGTGGGGTAGAGTCTATGCTGTTTTTGACCCATGGCATCATATGGAAAGGAGATTTACCCAGGGATGATGATGGTCAATATTACATAAGTATAGTTACAGCTTAAAATTCCATGTCAAATCTTTGTGCTGATGAGCCATAAGTAAAAGCTCACTTACAGAGTTATTACTCATAATGTTTCATATAAAGGTAAAACAGCAGCAACAGGGGCTTTCTGCAAAGTAGACAAAGCAACTTAAATCAAAATTATGATATTACATTTAATGTTTACACTTTTCTCCTGTAATATTTGAATATTCTTCTTGTGTTTGTTTTAGATAAATTTAATAAAATGTACACATTACCTAATTAATCTTAAAGAATATCACTCAATATGTTAATGTTTTATCTCATTCATCACACTGCACTTCAGAGTGGTGCCTAAAGCCACTGCCATAGACTTGTCTGTCCTAAAGAGGTATACCAAAAAATTTCAGTTCTAGTGGGAAACAGCCCATGTAACCTAAGAAGTAAGATGAATGTTCCTCTAAAACCATAAACATCTCTTGACTCAAAAAGATGTTGATCATAGAAGCTCTGAGAGGGAAGAAATTCTGTTCTGAAACTAAGGTTGTCAAATACTTTCAAAGTACTAAAGGGTAGAGTCTCTACTTGCCAAATTCCCTTCTAAGGATAAATGCTATTAGCCATCAACTTCTCTGACCACCACATAGTTTAGGACACTTGTGATCTAGAGGAGCTGGCCAGGAACATATACCTCCAACTCAGTAAACTAAAAATGGCCCTCCCTCATCCTTTATACCAGATACTAAGGGCACTGATCTCTTTGACTTAAAAATAAGAAATGAAATGAAAACTTCTTGCTAGACAATTTCCTGTGAGAGCAAGAAAGCAAAAAATGTTCTGAAGCTAAAAACAAGAACAAAGTAAGTAGAAGCTGGAAACCAGTTTTTCCCAGAAAGCACCTGCCCAACCATGCTCATAATCAGTTTCAGTCCCACTGGCTGATAGGTAATGAAATCAAAAACTAAATAGAATGAAGGGGCATACAGGAGATCTTTGCATACAATTCTTAAAAATTCTAGAGGATGAATAAAAATTAGATCTACCAGATGGAGAGATGTCAACTCCTCTCTTCAAGGTTCCCTGACTAGAAAGCACAATTTTGCTCTCATAATCTGTTTTCCCTCTGTGATTCCTTACACTTAGGTGGCTAATGAAGACTCTTAAGTGTACCAAATTGGTAGCATCATCAGATGACAAACAGAAGCAATGAAAATATTCAGCAACTGAATGCAATCATATCCAGACCTCAAAGAATTATCTCAGATCAAGGTTCATAATAAAAAAACGATGAAGTATGTCAGTGAAATTGGTGATAGGCTGTAAAATCAACACACCAACAAGTACTTTAAAACATTCAAACTTTCCATAAAGAGAACAAGAAATTATTTATTTTCAGATGCATCCATAAATATTCCATGTATTGAAATTATATGAAAGATAAGGAGTATGAAAATTAAACAACAAATTCTGAAATAAATGAAGACAATTTTTAGGAATAACAAAATAATTAAAATGTAAAACTTAGTGAGCACATATTTTACAAGGAAAATCTATCTGAAGAAAAATTTTGTGAACTAGAAGATGGTTATAAATAAGTTATCCTAAATGTATCCCAATGATACAAAAACATAAGGTAAGTATGAAATAGGTGAGGAAGGGGATAGGAAGTCAAACCTTTGCCCAGAAACCACATAGACATAGCAGAAGATAATCAAAATAGAATAATAACCAAAACAATAGGAATACATACTTTTGAATATACAGAAGGACACTACTCAGATCACAGAAATCTACGGTTTTCTTTACCCAAGTAGTAAATGTAAAATCTGTGTCTATATAATCCATCATCAAAAAATTTCAGTGAAATTATAGGGAACCAAACACATATATTATATGTAATAAGCTTGAGATTTACCTTAAATAAATAGCTATAATAAAGACAAAAGAGGTGAAAGACTAATGTGTAGGAAAATGTAGCAATCTTTAATTATGTATAAGCAAGGCCACCTATCAATAGCAAGAATAGAATGTTAGTTTTCAGAACCCCAAAAACATATTTATCACAAACTGTTTTTATTTTTTGTTTTGCTTTGCTTTGTTGGTTTTCTGAATCAGAGTTTCTCTGTGTAGCTTTGGAGCCTTTTAAACTCCCCTCCAGGAAACACGGCAATAAAACATCGCTCCTACATAGCAATGTTGACAGAACAGCCCCACTGCGTCCTGATTGGCATCTTAGCATCATGGATAACTAAGTACATTGTAATAGCCTTATATGAAAAACAAGAGATCTTCGTGATGAGTTTCTTTAAGCTCACTTGTCTGGTGAAGTCAGACAACCCAGGAGCTAGAATATTTATCTGGGTTTTCTACCAAACTCACTCAAAGATAGGGATTCAGAAGAAATGGAAGAAAGAACAATCAGTCAGATTGACATGGAAAGTACAATAGCCAACTGGCTAGGAACTTGACCATAGAATCATATGATTTTCCTAGATTGAGAATGCTAGACTTCTTAGCCAATACACACTGCTCAAGAAAATGGTAAGAATTCTAGAGTTTCTAGATTTCATTATTATCTGATACTTTTACAATTTTTTTTTTTTTTGGTTTTTACAAGACAGGGTTTCTCTGTGTAGTTTTGGTGCCTGTCCTGGATCTTGCTCTGTAGACTAGGCTCGCTTTGAATTCACAGAGATCTGCCTGGCTCTGCCTCCCAAGTGCTGGGGTAAAGGCATGTGCCACCACTGCTCAGCCCCAAATATTATTCTTAATCTATATTTTTTTGAAAAAAAATTTGTCTGAGTTCCATACAATGTAAGTAGTTGAGATATTGTTGACAAGCACTGTCAACCACTGTTTTAGCCACATGATTTCAAATAATTTCTTTGCGTTTTTCAGAGAATAGATGGACTTTCCAAGATCATCTCAAAGGTTCACTCTTTTGACATGAGACAACCAAGGGTTCTATGAACACAAACAATTTTGTAAGTTCTTTTATATCCTGAATAATAACTGCATATATTCATGGAGTACAGAGTGACATGATGATCAGATGAAGGTAAATGACACATCTACCACATCATTTCTCATTTATTTATGTTGGGAACATTCAAAATCCTTCCCTCAAGCAATTTTGAAACACATAATTGCTTTATTTTAAGATCTGTCCTTTGTGTTATTCAGAAGCTTAGCTTTATAATAAAATAATGAATTGCTATCTCAAGGTCAGAACTAGATTCAGGATGACTATCTTTTAATCTCTACATTTTCAGATAAGATACAATACCCTATAGGTTATTTAAATGTGGATATTTAAAGTTAAATGTATTAAAATGAAATGAAAATAACAATTCAATGCCTAGCCACAGGCACATAGCACACAATTAAGAGTCATGTGTGCCTAATGGATACTCATTTATATCTAACCAGAATATTTTGTCAAATAGCATTGTAGATGACAGACTGGAATGCCTAGTATCACTTCTCAGCTAATTTTATCTGATTAGTAAAGACCATTATAAAGTCACTGGTGAAATCAATCTCCAATTTAGAGTCTAATACAATAATTAAGAAATCTTATTTTGTAATTACTTAGGTTCATTATTTCCAGGCAAATTCAGTAGACTATCATGTGTATTTCTCAGATCTAACATCAGGAAATTACATAGTACCATATGTTTGACGGACAACTGGTAATTTGAAACATGTGTAAGAGATTCCCTAGGCAATCATTTCTCAGTAGAATCATGTGTAAACTATGATTTGGTCCAGACTCCTAAATCATTATCTACATAGCAAAATGACACTCAAGTGTCACAAGAAATCGTGATGTATAGGCAGCTTAAGTAAATTATCGAAAACTGTAAAAATGATTAGTTAGACTACATTTTCCAGAATAAAAAAATTTATACCTAAATTTCCTGTGTTAACTTCTAACCCATCCCTCAGCTCATTGTACCTGAACGTCAAATGTTCCCTCTTCCATACCTTACTTGATCCTGGGTGGTACAGCATGGTATCCACATGCTCCTTCTTCTGCCCTCCCAGGTCATCTAATTCAAGTTCAGCAGGATGGTAGCATATGTACACAAACAGAACCAAAGAAGAGCAATTCCATGTAAGAAACTAGCCATTTCCCAAATCATGAGGGCCTCATTGTCTGGCTTCTCTGACTCAATTTGTCCCACTTTCATTTAAAACTACTGGAAGATTTTCAGTGCACCTCCTGAGAATGCCTAAGAAGATGTCAATACCAAACTTAGCTCTCATATCAAAAGAAAATTGGTGAAGACCTTTTCCCATTCTGTAGGCTGGCGCTTTGCCTTGTTGACCGTATCCTTTGCTCTACAAAAGCTTCTCAGTTTCAAGAGGTCCCATTGATTGATTGTTTCTCTCAGTGTCTGTGCTACTGGTGTTATATTTAGGAAGTGGTCTCCTATGCCAATGCATTCAAGACTACTTCCTACTTTCTCTTCTAGCAGGTTTAGAGTAGCTGGATTTATGTTGAGGTCCTTGATCCACTTGGACTTAAGTTTTGTGCACGGTGATAGACATGGATCTATTTGTAGCCTTCTACATGTTGATATTCAGTTATGCCAGCACCATTTGTTGAAGATGCTTTCTTTTTTCCATTGTGCACTTTTGGCTTCTTTGTCAAAAATTATATGTTCATAGGTGTGCGGATTAATGTCAGGGTCTTCAATTCAATTCCATTGGTCCACATGTCGGTTTTTATGCCAGTACCAAGCTGTTTTTATTACTGTAGCTCTATAGTAGAGCTTGAAGTCAGGGATCGTGATGCCTCCAGAGGTTGTGTTATTGTACAGGATTCTTTTGGCTATCCTGGGTTTTTTGTTTTTCCATATGAAGTTGAGTATTATTCTTTCCAGGTCTATGAAGAATTGTGTTGGTATCCTGAATGAGGTAACCCAGATTCAGAAAGACAAACATGGTATGTACTCACTCATAGCAGGATACTAGATGTGGAACAAGGATGACTTGACTGCTACTCACATCACCAGGGAGGCTACCTGGAAAACAGGACCCCAAGAAAGACACAGGGATCGCCCAATGACAGAGAAATGGATGAGATCTACATGAACAGCCTGGACATGAGTGGGGGTAATGAAGGGTGAGGGTCGAGGGAAAAAGAGCTTGGGGAAGCGGGAGATCCCAGCTGGATCAACAACAGAGAGGGAGAACAAGGAATAAAAGACCATGGTAAATGAAGACCACATGAGAATAGGAAGAAGCAAAGTGCTAGAGAGGCCCACAGAAATCCGCAAAGATACCCCCACAACAGACTGCTGGCAATGGTTGAGAGACAGCCTGAACTGACCTACTCTGGTGATGGGATGGCCAAACACCCTAATTGTCGTGCTAGAAACGCCATCCAAAGACTGAGGGATCTGGATGCAGACATCCATGACTAGGCCCCGGGTGGAGCTCTGGGAGTCCAATTAGCGAGAAAGAGGAGGGTTTATATGAGTGAGAATTGTTGAGACCAAGGTTGGATAAAGCACAGGGACAAATAGCCAAACGAATGGAAACACATAAACTATGAACCAAGGGCTGGATCAGGCCCTCTGAATGGGTGAGACAGCTGATTGGCTTGAGCTGTTTGGGAGGCATCCAGGCAGTGGGACCAGGTCCTGTGCTCATTGCATGAGTTGGCTGTTTGAAACCTGGGGCCTATGCAGGGTCACTTGGCTCGGCCTGGGAGGAGGGGACTGGACCTACCTGGACTGAGTCTACCAGGTTGATCTCAGTCCTCAGGGGAGGCTTTACCCTGGAGGAGGTGGGAATGGGGGGTGGGCTGCGGGGAAGGTGAGGGGAGCTGGAGGGGGGAGAACAAGGGAATCCATGGCTGATATGTAGAACTGAATTGTATTGCAAAATTTAAAAAAAAATGAACTCAAAAAAAAAGAAAGAAAGAAAATTGTGAGATTATTTATTCTAAGGCAAATATAAGTGGCTGTGGCTTGGCAACAAAAATTCAGGTTGCCCCAAATACCATGTTCCAACATGGAAATGATTCCATGAACTTTTATAGTCAAAAAACAAAAGAAAGTCATAAATCAAACATCCTTTTAAAAAAATTTCTGGTGATGACGTTTGTTAGGAATATTACAGCAAAGCAAGGAAATCTTACAGGTTTTTAATACTACTTGATGACATGCTTAGTTTTTAAATTGATAGAAGCTAGTGGTTTCTCAATATTTTCCAAAACTTCTACCTAATAGTTGAAAGGATATTGGGTCAGACACAGAGGTAGGCAATAAATGAATATTAAAATAACTAAAGATATCCCAGGATAATTTGTCTCTGAATATGCAGTACTCTAACCCACTACCATCAGGGAGTTCTAATCTATCATCAGCCTCACAGAGTCTTTAACATAGGTGTGGCTTTCTGGGACCTCAGATCTCCAGAAGGAATCTTTTATTCCAACTCTTATAACTAGTGTAGATTTAAGGTCATTGACACAATTAAATCTTCTAAAACAAAACTTATATCTTCATTTAGATGTAAAATTTTACATGTTTTTTAGATTTTGAGATGCTCTCTTTGAAAAGCTTCATCCTACAAAAAATATTGCTCCTCTCTCCCCCATGATTGCTGGAGAATCTGGACTTACAATGACACATACAGTATGAAGAAAGTATTCAACAAACTGATCATACACCATATGCCTATGAATAGTGACTAGAATCGGTTACCCGCCCCAAAAACATCTGTCTCCATTTCCTGCCAGCATATTTAGAGCCACAGAGTCATTGTCACCTGGATCTTGATTCTACTTCTCTTTATTAGCATGCTTATTTAAATCTCACTTAAAATTTATACAGCTAAGAGCATGTGAGCCCACAAGTAATCAAGATACCAAGATGTACATTTTATATTATTTCACTGTCAGCCTCCCTCACATTAAAACGCCGCTTCACTGCAACTCCATTATCTAACAGCTCCTAGCTTGTCAAAAGGGTTTTCAATGAAGATCTTAGAAATCACCCATTTTGGTACTTTGGAGATGGTTCAGATGGCCAAGTGCTCACCATCTATGCATGTGGGAGCCCGTTCTCAGGTTCCTCGTGGCTTTACCCAGCAGGTCCACATAGAGGATGATTAGACCACGGGCCTGAGTGCAGGTGTCTGAGATGGTCTGTACTTGGCTGTGCTGGGGGAGGAGGTCTTTTGCTCCACCCCTTGGTGTCTCTATAAAAACCCTGGGGCAGAGACAGTCGGGGCCCGTTGGAATAGGTTCCAGGCCCTCTCGAGGCTATCCTTTATTTTCTATCTGTTTATCTCCGCGATATTCTCCGCAATAAATCCTTCTATCTAATATTTCCTGCTGCTCGCACTCAAGAAAACTCTGGGGAACTGTGGGGGTGGTTGGGTAAACGCCCCACAGAATGGCGCCATGAACAGGGACTAAAGAAAAAAGAAAAAAGGGACTAAAGAAAAAAGGGGGGACTAAAAAAAGGGGGAACTAAAGACAAATGAACAGGGACTAAAGACAAAGTAATAGGGACTAAAGATAAAGGAAAATAATAGTTTTATTACAGAGTTTTTGGCGAAAGTGCTGAGTTCAGCCCTGCCAGTGGATGAGGCATGCCGGTGTTATGGAAAATATATATTTTATATATTTTTGAGAGGCAGGGGTTTTATCCTCGAGAGAAAAGGAAAGCGGACTGGAAGGATGTCCGATGCTGCAGCGAAATTCTCTTCTGTCAAAATTTTCTATCTTCTATCCCTTTCTCAATTTCTATCTGTGAAAAATAAGTATAAGGCATAGGGTAGTAAAATAGTGTAGGAAAAACTTAGAAGTGTAAGATTGTGTAGGAAAAAATAAGTAAGGCAACTAGACAGAAAAACTCTTCAATTTTCTAACTTGGGGGCTCTGAATGCAAACTGGGGGAAAAAAATCTTTCTTTGGGCTTTATGGGTAGTAAAAAAGCTCTTCTTTGAGCTTATGGGGAAGAAAAAGTTTCCTATGGAAGCTTTTGACCTAGGGCAGCTGAAATGCTAAGTCCAAGCGGCAGGAGAAAGTGATTTCTCCCTGAGGCAAAAATCGGGATGTAAAAAGCCAAAAAGTTTAAAGTTGGGAAGTTTTGGGAAAAGTTGCTCTTTCTCTTGGGGGGAAAAAAACCTTTCTCTTAAAGCTTTTCTTGGAAAATTTGGGGGAAAAAACTCTAAAAAGCCTTCATCTTTCTCAAAAGCTCTCAAACTTAAAAACTAAAGCCTTTAACTTTCTCTCAGAAGGACAAAAATTAGAATCACCTGAAGATATTAGTATGGGGACCACCTGTGATTAGCTCTAAGGGAAAAACAACAAACCTCTTAAGACAACAAAACCTCTAAGTTCTGTTTTTCAAGCCTTAAAAATTGTCCCTGCAATGCAGGAGGCAGGGACAAGTTCCTAAAAACCTCTTCTAAGCTCTGTCTCTTCAAGCTAGTAAAAGAGTGGGTCAGAGTACCCTGAGGGAAACGCTTGGGAGAGTGTGGGTAAAGAGCTACAGAGAGCCCAAAAGGGCCAGAAACTTTACCTGAGAAAAGCAAAAAAGCCAAGCTTTTCAGTTACAGCCGAGCTGAGGCATCAAGGGTTTTGAGTGAGCATTTCAGAATGAAAAAGGTCTCCTAATCATCCTAATGCAAAGATCCCCTGAAGCAATGCAAACTGTTAGCATTGTATCCTCACTTCTGACCAAAAACCCAGAGGCGACTGGCCAGCGTACTGGCCAGCGTCTCTGAGTTGGGGTGCATTTCGGGGATACTAGGGTTCCTGCAGTGGTAAACTTCCTGGAGCACAGAGCTGAGGCAGGAAGGTGCAGGACCCAGGGGAAGATTGCCAATGAATAAAACTAAAGCCAGTGGGAACGGCACAGTTGTCCACTTTCCTACAAGTCCTGGGTTGATAGGTCCACAGCTGCAAAAAGAAATTGGAGAAAAAAGCTTTCCTATCAGTAAGGACCTTTCTGGGAAAACAGTAAAGCTGAACTGTGTCTGAAGCAGTTGTGCTGCTGAGTCAGAATGCTGTCTGGGGAAAGAGCCCAGCCAGGGCAGAACAGAACTATCCAGGAGTAAAGCTTTCTTTTCTGTCAGAGAAAACACCTCTTTGAGAAAAGCTTTGTTTCAACTGACTCCCCTGAGATGAGGGAGTGTAGCCCTGAGGGGTGATTGCCTCTGGAATAAGCTCTGTCCTTGAACACCCAGACAAACACAACCCACTGGGGGACTGGGCCAGGTGAAGGCCTGATGAGACAAAAAACCTGTCCTAATGGGAGTTTAGAAATGGCAAAAACCTCCCTTGCTAGATTTTCAGTCTGTACGCAAACCACACAGACCCGGAAAACAGACAAAAAGCCCTACCTTCAGTAGCAGGGAAAGCCGCCACTGTAGTGTCGGAAACTGTTTCTGGGGTAGAGGGGATAAACTGAGACCAAACTGGGAACTGTCTAGGAGAAAGACTCTGAAGAAACAGAAAAGGGATATAATCCTCCCCAGAAAAATGACCTGAAAAAGCTGCTAGAATTTGAGGCAGATTCGGGGGGGAGAAGAAAAAGCCCCTACTTCCAAAGGCAGCTAGCAGAGGTACAGAGCCGCAGACAGATACCTGAAGCTCTGCATCTGGGGGGGGGAAAGAACAAGCAAAATGAGATAAATCAGTGGGAGAAAATCTCTCCGAAAGAGCTATGGAAAAGCTGTAGTGCATGATCTTGTTTTTCACTGACTAGCTAAGACAAACACAAGCCCCGAGGAAAGTTGCTATCAGAAATGCCAGCCTCAATGCCAGCTAATGAAGCAGGTGCAGTTCTGATTTGGGGGCCAGTGTCAATTAAAGGAGAGACACCTGTTAAAGCCAGCTGAGGAGAGACCAGAAACCTCCCAATGTCCCATAATTGAAAATGTAAAATGCCTGTTCAAATCTTCCGTTGCAAAAGCAAAAAACTTTGTTCAAGCCTCCTGGGCAAGAACTTGTAAGCAAGTCTGGTAAAAGAGAACCAGTTGACTCTCAGACCCGAAAAGAACTATGGGAAATGACTGATATAAGGGAAATGATATAAAGGACTGATTTAAGGGACTGATACTATTATGGACTGATATAAGGGAAATGCATTCTGGGAAAGGTAGTTTTTCCACTAAAGATGGCGACATTGCCCTGAAACACTTATGTCAGCTCGAAAATACGTTCATGGTAAACTTTAAAATACAGCTTTTAAAAGAATAAGGAGGAAAATCATCTAAGAATTTTAAGTGTCAGTTCCAATGAAACATTGAAAGGATATGGAACTAGGCACTTCGCGGTTTGGGGGTTGGTAAAATGACTTATTTACCTTAATAGCTGTGCAAAGTTTTTATGGTAGTTGGAAGACAAAAAGCTACCTTTAAGAGCAAACAAGCCACTTTAAAATCCTTAAAGCAAGAGAGCAGTTTATACACTGAACATTGTCTTAGATATGAAGAAACTTATGTGAAATTAAAAATTATTTACCTCTTGAACAAACAGCCTGCAATGAGTGATTCCTTTGCAAATCTAATTAAGGGGATAAGAAACAAGCATTCAAAAAGAAATGACTGCTTTATAGATGGGAAACAAACTTCAGAAAATCTGTCTTAAAAAAATAGTTGCTTCACCTGAAAGTTCCTTATAAGAAATCAATGCTAAATATCACAGCTGCTAATAACATCAGGAGTTAACGCTAATGAAATGAAAATACTAAATCCTGAAAATGCTTTTTCTCAAAGTAAGCTAATGAAGGATATGTTTCATGAAAGAACATTTATGTTCTTGACTCCTTTGAATAGTAACAGTTTTGGTTAAAATACTGGAACTAACAACAATCCAGTCAAAATGTTTCAACAATTCCAAGATGCTATTCCACAAAAGCAAGCTGCCATGCTTTGTGGGCCATATTAGAGTTCACTCCAATCTTCCTGGTCCTTTAGCTGAGGGTAATGAGAAATGGAAAGATCCCTGATCGGGATTATGGAAGGGTCCCGATCCTGTGTTGATATGCGGCTGAGGACATGTTTGTGTTTTTTCACAAGAGGGGAATGAAGCTCGGTGGTTATCGGAGTGTTTCCTAAGGAGCATAGGACTAAGAAAGGTCAGCTCCAATGACGTTTCTATAAAGAAACCAGAAGGAAAGTGGCTCGATCAGTGTTTCTGAGGTTTTGTCACTGGTTAATGCAAACAGTGAGGAAATAGAGTTCCGGAGCTGTGCCGCTTTTGGCTTTACTAGCTCCTTTAGAAAAATACTTTATATCACCTTATAGCTGTGCAGTATTTGGTGAAGAGCTTTACAGCAGCTAAATATGGTAATTTCACCCTCAGGGTGAAGTGAAGTTTTTCAGTAATAGAAACGTTTGTCTGAATTCAAGCACTTGGGGGAACTGCTATGAATTTGGGTGAAGGGACAGCCTCTAGTTAAACACCGTCTACCGCTGACAGTGCATCTCTGCTGGGTCCGGAACGGCTGAGATAACTAGCAACTTTGGAGTGTGGCGTCATCCTGGGAAGGTTATAGTCCCCTAGCAACAAGTAACACAATTCTATAATGACATTCACTAAATCTCAGTATTGTATAGCAAAGCTGACTATAAACTCCAAACTTTAGAAATCATGTATGTACTTCCTGTCTAGTTAAGAAAATCTAATAGAGATAGTGATAATAGTTAAGAGTAAGAAATAGAAAAAGATGAAAATAAGATATGTAAGTTTATAAAAATTCTCTTGTTAGATCTGTGTTAAAAAATCTTTAGGTGTTTGCTAAGTTAAATATATGCTAATGGTAGCCCTATATAAGTTTGTAAAATAGATCTATAGATCCTTTAAGAATATAAGCTTGCAAGAAGTATCTAAGGTAGTCTTAAGACATGTAGTGATAAGCTTGTAAGAAGTAAAGATGTTAGCTGTAAATGTAAGTTTAAATAAGAATAAGATGGAATGAATATAAGAAATATATAAGTATATATAAGTTATATTTGCTAAAGTAGTTCTATAGTTTCCTTAAGGAGTATAAATAAGTAGATGTTAATACGTTATATGTGAGTTTGTAAAATGTAGATGTTGAATGTGAGTCTAAATGCTTTGCAAGGCAAAAGGTTATATGTGAGTTTGTAAAGTGTAAATGTTAAGTGTGAATCTATTCTTAATGTATATGGTGAAAGAACCTGAGACATACAGAAGTTAGTGTCCTAGCAGACTGCAAAGCAGGCAGTCTGAGCGGTTTTTCAAAAGCTCCAGAAGCCGCTAAGAAGCTAAGAATGGCGGACGCCAGAACTAGCACAAGGCATCCGCAGCTGAGATTCATGGAAAATCAACGCAACACAGAAAAACCTGAGCTAACATCAAAAACGGTGCGGTTTAGACTACTACTGTACCTAAAAAGGTCTGTCTGTGAGAACAAAAGTTGCAGAGACGCTTGTTTGAAGTAAAATTGTTAACGGCAAAAAGTTTTGGTTGAAAACCATCTCTTCATATTTGGAAGTGAAAGCCTGATACTAGAATTTATTTCTTGTTTGAACTTTTTGAACTTAAAATGAGATAAAAATACAAAGATTTTGGTTATGGATTTCTTCATATTTGGAAGGCTCGTACCAGAATTTATCATGTGAATTTTGGGACTTAAGAAATGAAATGAACAGTAGAGATTTCATTGCAATGGGACAATTTTGAGTTTATTCATAGTAATGACCTAGAACTGTTTGCTGGAATTGGGTTAAAAATGGAACTGTTTAAATGAAGAAATTTATTTCTACCTAGAATCAAGATGCAGTTTTGTGTATGCATATATGCTTTATTAACTGGTGATTCATGAATTGTTTTGTGGAACTGTTTATGTAAAATGGAATTACTTATGGAACTGGTTTGTGTTACAAACGGAACTGTTTAAACAGAAGTTTGGGTTTTCTAACTAGGCTTGAGATTTTGCTTAAATTATAAAGAAAAGGGGGAGAGTTAATATTCCTTAGTCTAATTTCAAAAGTTGTTTGAGTGGATTAATGTCATGTTATTGTTAGTAAGAAATGCAAATGGGGTATATTAAGAGACTACTTTTAAAGTATAAAGAGTTTTATTAAGAAACTGCTTTTGGATGTTTTGCTAAGTTTTCAAAGTGTTAATGGTTAGATTGAGAAGACTGCTTTTCAATATGGGTTTGTAGGAATTGTATGAGTTTCTTCTAACTAGGTTTGAGGTTTTCTTTAAAAAATTATAAAGAAAAGGAGGAGCTATGAGATTGAATTATGTTTGCAGAACCCTATTGATATTAATGCACCCTGGTTTTGTGGAGTTAAGGAAATATTTAAGTTTGATGTGAATACATCGAAGTTTTTCCTATGTTCTGTTAACAAGAAAATTCAAATGATTGAGTTAAAGTTGTAAGACGGAGAAAATTGTTAACTATATATAGCACCATATATGCTAATTCAAATGGTTCTGTTAAGAGTTTGCTTTGAGTTGTAAGACTGAGAGAATTGTGGCTATGTATAGCAATGTTTATGTTAACCTGTTAATGGTAATGATGAAGCTAAGGGATTCTTTAAGTTTGTAGTTGCCTTAAGAGTTTTTGGCTTAGAAAGGGCTTGAGGCAGCTAAGACTGCTGTAGTCAGCTTGGACCTAATTCAAAAGAGAAATGCCATCTATATCATCCTCTACTCCCATACTGGGAGGTGTAACAGCTATGGAGATTGCTGTAAGCCATTATAGTCATTTTTTTATATATTAAGAAAGGGGGACCTGTGGGAGCCCGTTCTCAGGTTCCTCGTGGCTTTACCCAGCAGGTCCACATAGAGGATGATTAGACCACGGGCCTGAGTGCAGGTGTCTGAGATGGTCTGCACTTGGCTGTGCTGGGGGAGGAGGTCTTTTGCTCCACCCCTTGGTGTCTCTATAAAAACCCTGGGGCAGAGACAGTCGGGGCCCGTTGGAATAGGTTCCAGGCCCTCTCGAGGCTATCCTTTATTTTCTATCTGTTTATCTCCGCGATATTCTCCGCAATAAATCCTTCTATCTAATATTTCCTGCTGCTCGCACTCAAGAAAACTCTGGGGAACTGTGGGGGTGGTTGGGTAAACGCCCCACATATGCATAACCTGAATCTGATTCCGAGCATCCATGTAAAAGACCTGGGCACCAGCCGTGTACCTGTAAGCCCAGAGTTGGGGTGGTGGGAGCAAGAAGCTTTCTAGAGTATGACAGCCGACTAGTACAAAACAACAAGCCATTCCAAGTTAATGAAAGATACTGTCCCAGTTGTTGTTCCTGTTACTGCTATGCTACTGAAAAAAGAACATCTATCTCCCAAGAATGAGATGGGGTGTCTTCTATCATGCTTCTTACAAATGGAAGAATCTCTTTCAGAACAATGGAGAGCATTCTTCATCTGGATTTCAATAAATTATGCACTGTGCTCATGCTCTAGCTCAGCCCAGCTATGAGCCAGAAGACACCATGTGCTATCAAGTCAATGAAAGCAAGTTCCCTTCAGCCTTCGTAAGACCTAGACACCTTATGCCATTACTTTTACAATTGCACGTGCTATGTGCTTTGCTTCAAATCTGCAAAATAATACGTGTCAAAAACCATCACTAAAGGGATTGTCACCCCACACAGCATCCGTTACTGCATCTTGCTACTGCTGCGAGAGAAATCCAAGTAAACTTCTACCTGAGCTGTCTTTCCTAAAGCTCTAGAGAGTCATTGAAGAAACTCATATTTGGAGAGAAGAAGTCATTTAAGGAAACTTGTGATTCTGACTTTTGCTTTTGTCTGGTTGGCTGGTTGGGGAGTTTTCATTTTTGAGACTGGGATTCACTATGCTACCCAAGCAGATCTCAAAGCCCTGAGAACAAATGTTCTTCCTTTCTTAGCTGCCTACACAGCTAGAGGGGATGTCACCATGCCCAGCTCAATATAGTGTGGCTCTTAATGAGGAACTTATCAGAATTGTATGTCTGGTGCTACAGATGTGTTTCCATCATGCATGAGGAACACAGTGCTTCCCAGTATAGAACTCATATCATGCAAATACACAGACTAGTAGATCCAAAGCACAGCAGTGAAAGATGCAAAATAGCCAGAAGGACTGCAATGGTGCAGGTCTACCCTGTTATCTGCATTTTCCTGCTGTGGAATGTCCTTCTGTATGCTATGAATATGTGCTGCTCGGATTGGTTGATAAATAAAACACTGATTGGCCAATAGCCAGGCAGGAAGTATAGGCAGGGTAAGCAGATGAGGAGAATTCTGGGAAGAGTAAGGCCTGAGTCAGGAGTCACCAGCCAAACATAGAGGAAGCAAGATGACAAGGCATAACTGAGAAAAGGTACCAAGCTAAACATAGATAAGAACTATGGGTTAATTTAAGTGTAAGAGCTAGTCAGTAATAAGCCTGAGCTAATGGCCAAGCAGCTATAATTAATATAAGCTTCTGAGTGATTATTTTGTAAGTGGGCAATAGGACTGTGGGGGCCTGGCAGAACCAAAGAAACCTTCTGACTACAGACTCCAGTATCTATTGAAGAAGTAATGATTTTTTCCGTCAAAGAACAGAAAGTCTCACTGAGATATTTGTTTCTTGGCTAGAGTAATCTAAGGGAACCACTATCTATTAAAGAAGACTGCCAATTACTCAGCTCTTTAGCACCTATCTCCTTGAAAGCATTAGAGTAAGGCCACGGCCAAGGTCAGGTGTCAGGCATAAGGAAGAGTCACCACAGAGATCATGTCTGCAAGTGAGTAAGGAGGGAATAGTATCTGCTAGGAACCACAAGGCAAGAACCTTGAATTGCATTTGTCTAGTATAGTAATGTTATAAGCCCTTTCAGTTGTAATTATTTTTACAATTAAAAGGATAAGACCCTTTAAAAAGAAATTAAGGCCCTCACACACATGCATACACATATTCAAATAGGCATGCTAAAAAGAGAACCAACTCTAAAATATTTATACAGCATTTTAAATGTGCCTTCATGAAGAAAAATGTGTGTTATTAGACAACTGCTTGTATAGATAGACTACAGCTTAGTCAGGCAAGGAGTTTCTTTCCATTCATGCCAAAAAAGCTTTCCATGTACTTCAGAGATAATTCCCCGATACTTAAACAACACAGTAATACAGGTGGCTATGTTTCTCTTGAAGAGTTAAAGAAAATCCACTTTGTTGATCAATTGACTTTAATTACTAATTGAGGCTGTCTCCTCAGACCTCTGATGTGTAAATCTAATTAATCTTATCAATAAAAAATCAGGAGTCAAATATCAGGGTAAAAACCTGAATCAGAGAATCAGGGGAGCAGCCACAGTTGCTCCCTACCCCTCTGGTTTCTCCAACAAAAGGGCTGAGATCCTCTCTCTGCCCCACTTTATCACTTCCTGTCTCCTCTCTGTACAGACTTCCAGACCTCTATGGTTAACTAGTGGCTAGGTCTGCCCTCTGACTCCAAGCAAGCTTTATTTTTCAGAACACAAACAAAATATCACACAACAGACCTCAGACCATTCAACCTTTCCAAGGTATCTAATTCAATCACTTCTATCTATCTATCATCTACCATTAAATGGTTGATTAACAGCCCACTGAACCACCCCTACACCACAAAACATAGGAGCTGTTTTCTTCTGAGAAGAATTAACTTCAACACTTCCACATGAGTTTTCACCAACCTTCCTCTGAGAACTCCTGTAAAATACAACAAGTGGCCCTTAATTGGGCAAATAAAATCTATTTTCTCAACTTGCTTCCCAAATAATAAAACTTTTTATGAAAAGATGTAATCTTAATATCATTCTATCTAGCCCACAGCTCTTTCTGACTCTAATTGGGGAATAAGGTAGAATGGAATGTGACTGGGCTATTTCCTTATCAATTTTAGATCAAAAATTATTCAGAATCCCTAGAAGTTGCTCTGGTCTGTAATTAAGAGTTCCATTTTTTAAAAAAATTTAGGAAGCACCAGTTACATTCTCAAGTTTTTCTAGCAATTTGTTGGAAATTGACAATAGCTAATGTCTCCTTTTTTCACATTTTATCTATATCTATCTATCAACCAATCTGTCTGTCTACCTATCTTCTATCTATCTGTCTGTCTGTCTTTTGTCTGTCTATCAATCTGTCTTCGAGTTTCTATTGCTGCCAAAAACCAAGTTGGGGAGGAAAGGGTTTATTTGGCTTATACTTCCATATCACTGTTCATCAATAAAAAAGTCCTGACAGGAACTCAAACAGGAAAGGAACCTGATGGCAGGAGCTGATGCAGAGGCCATAAGGGACGCTGCTTACTGGCTTGCTCATCATGGCTTGCTCAGCCTTCTTTCTTATAGAACCCAGAAACACCAGTCCAGAGATGGAACAACCAATCTATAATTAATAAAATGTCCTATTGGCTTACTTACAACCTGATCTTATGGAGACATTTTTTAAATTGATGTTCCCTCCTCTCAGATGACTTCAGCCTGTGTCAAGTTGACATTAAACTCTCCAGTACAAGTGCCTCCTTGTCAACCTGACATAAAACATATCACCCCTAACTTTCCTTTCTCATTTATCCCCAAGATGTCACATTAAAAACATAAATAACTTTAACAGTCCCATAGTTTTACAAATTCAAACACATTAAAAGTTCAATACCTTTAAAATATCTAGTCTCTTTTTTAAAAAACCCAAAATCTCTTTTAAAAGTTCAAAATCTCTCTACTGTGGGCCCCTGTAAAAATCAAAATTAGGTTAAATACTTCTAGAGGAAAGAACCAGGGTACATTCACACTCAGATCAAAGCAAAACTAAATTCTCAACATTGTAAGTAACACAATGTCCAGTGTTTGGGGTCTACTTTGGATCTTCTGGGCTCCTCCAAATGGTTCCTCCAGCTCTGCCCTCTGCAGTACACATAGTTTGTTTTCTAAGCTCAGGAAGGCTCCACTCCACTGCTGCTGCTGCTGTTCTAGGTAATCAGCCCATGGTAGTGATGTCTCCAAAATGTTGCCATATTCTGCTGCAACTACACTGCACTAAGCCTCTCATAGGCTTTCTTCATGATGCTATGCCTGAATTTCTTTGCATGACCCCTTCAGTCCTGAACTTTCAACTGACACTTGGTTTGCAACTTGGACAATGGCCTTCCATGACCCCTCATCCCTCCAAAACCAGTACTACCTGGGGGACTCTTACACTACCAAGTTTGGCTGCCAGCATGAGGTATAACCTTGGTCACCTCTGAAACACAGCTTTTGTGTGCTATCAGGAAACATTTCCCCCAAGGATTTGACCCCAGTGATGTTGGTCACTTCTTAACCACTGCTAACTCTTCAGCTCTAACCCACCAGCATCTGGTATCCAGCTAATCAAATGTTTGACTTTAGTAGTTCTAGTATCTTGCTAACAACAGCTGATTCTTCAGCCCCAGCTAACTAGAGCCACAGAATCTTAATTCAAAATAACAAATGGCCCCAATAGAGTCTTTAAACTTCCCTCTGGACTTCACAAGCCAGGCCTCCATCTTCTGCATTGCCCTCAATATTCTTATATTCCAAGCTCCTATACAATAGCACACTAAGCATTGAACACACTATCATCTATCTATCTATCATCTATCTATCTATCATCTATCTATCTATCTATCTATCTATCTATCTATCTATCTATCTATCTATCCATTCATCCATCTAAACGGTGTGTGTGTGTGTGTGTATGTGTGTGCATGTGTGTATCTGTGTGTGTGTGTCTTTGTGTGTGTGTGTGTGTGTGTGTCTTTGTGTGTGTGTGTGTGTGTGTGTGTGTCTGTGTGTGTCTGTGTGTGTCTGTGTGTGTCTTTGTGTGTGTGTGTGTGTGTGTGTGTGTGTGTGTGTGTGTGTGTGGTGTATACAACTTGCAGGAAGAAACTAGAAATTGGGTCTCTCCTTCCACCTTATGGGTTCCAAGGATCAAACTCATGTCTTGAAGCTTGGCAACAAATGCCTTTATCTACTGAGTCATATCATGTCTCCTTTTACATAAAGGCTTAATTCTTTGTCAAGGAATCTAAATAACAGAAAATCTAGCTTCCCCATAGGTGAACATGGAATTAATAGGCATGCAAATCGCATCTCTAGAGACAGGGCTTCTGCTCTGTTTTGACAGTCTTTTCCCTCTTACTGTCTGGCTCCTTGGTAATTACTTCTGATGACCTTAATGCTTGGTATGGTAATGGCCTTGTCACAGATTTAGGCATAGATAATGCAGTTGGGAAGAATTTTTCCCTACAGACCAATTTTCTAGGACTTGCTGTGTGAAACCAAGAAGAAAATAGAAGAAAATGCCATGTCAAATTTATGCTCAGACATAATCAAATAATGCTCAATGGAAGCCCCTGGGACCCAATTTATAAATATGTGAAACATTTCCATTAAATCTGGATTAGGTATTTAATTTATAATAATAATAATCTAAATCACAAGGTCTAAAGAATTTTTTTACAAGTTCCATGTAGCTGTGTCATTTTATTTCAATTATCCTTAAAATGATCAAAATACATATTTTGAATATATAATTTTTTTGAAGTACACAGTATAACTTTCAGGATGACAAAATAGATAATATTTATCTCATTTCATTAACTTGATATGTTTATTGTGTTAATAAAACTAAAATGCATCCATAGCAAATGCTAAAGTGGAGGTAAAAATTTAGGGAACAATAAATTCATTTTGCATTTCATATATGACTAGCTACAAAATTTGAAATAATTGAAGATGTAAGAAAGGTAAAATTCCAAGTTTCCATTCTCTCTCTAAGTAATATTGAGTTCATCTAGGAATGAAACAGTGAAATTCTTCACTGACCAAGGCAGCTTTAGTTTTTCTAAAATTTCAGGAGAAAATAAAAAAAAATGTAGATATTGTGCTGATGATAAAATCATTCTTAAAACTGATTAAAGAGAAGTAACAATATACAAAGGATACAGTAGCCACAGGTTATTCTCTAGTTCTCTTCTCTTCATCGAATCAAAACTCCCTGTATCTTTTAAGCCATCCCCTTTACCCAAAACCTTGTGTTCCTCAAAGGGACTCTACTCTAAGCTTTTAGAGTTGGCCTCATGTCTATAAGATAACTCCAAATTTTCTGCCAATTATTTACTCTGAAAAAGGTAAGATGTATATTAAGTGACACCTGTGGGGTCTTTTAGGAGAATCGTATTTGGGAAATTATTTGACTCCTTTGAGAAGCTTTCTAAAACAATCTTTCCTCCCTTTGCCTGCATGCAACACTGCTTTGTATGGAGTAAAGCCATACCATATGAAGACATCTTAACACACTGGAGACATATCCAACTTAAGGAGACCGTGAACATGCAAGAAACTCCTGGTAAGTATGAATGAAGCCAAAGTTATGGAACTCCTAACCAATGCTATAGTCAAACATCTCAATAAATTAGCTGACACATCTCAAAAGCTACTTGCATTGTATTTCCACTGCATATAGTTCAAAAAGATGTTCTGAGATACAAAGACTTAAAGCAAAGCCAACTTTCCCAAAATTACTAAACTATGCACTATTTAAGTAATTTTTTGTTAGAATATTGTCTTCATAGAGCACATATTTAAATGGATGATTTATCTATGTGAAGACATATATCCTGACTAAAATCTTGGCATATTATCACTGGCATTTACTAGCAAGAATTCATTTGTCAAATAGATGAGTTATCATCTGGAAATAAGGATCATTTCCTTGGTTAAACAGAAATGGACTGAGTACCTACAATGTGCCCAATACTACATTTGCCAATGTAACTGCAATAATGAACAAAAATGGATCAAAATCCGTGTTTTTACAGAGTTTATATTCTAGAGGGGGAAACAGAATATGAAATATTTGTGAAATACATAGGATGCCAGATGGTGATGTGCTAAGAAGTGAAATCATATAGGCAAAGAGATTCAGAGTTTGAGAAAGAAGTAATTTGAAAGAGTCAAGGTAAAACCTGCAGCAGGTTTGGGAGAGCAAGGAAGATGATGCCTATAAGGTGGGAGTGAGCAGTACAGCTACAGGCAAGAGAAAACAGAAGTAGGGTGGGGAAAATGTCCTGGAAGTGAAGATGGAAGCCTTCCTGCTCCTTCAACCCCTAGTGATTTCCAGGAATGCAGCAAAGGTGGATGGTCTATAGCAGCAGAGGGTGGGAGCAGGAAAGAAAAAGTGGTAGATGGGATGTGAGTTAATTTGCATTTAAGAATAGCTCCAGTGAAGAATAGCCATGCAAATTTTTAGGACAAGTCTAGTTATAGGTACAATTTGCAAATAAAGCCAGCAAAAAAATGTTGATGGGTAACATGTAGGGTATAGGAGAAATGCATGAATCCAACATGGCTCAAATGCTTTAGGCCCAAATAGCGAGATGGATAATGCCAGCATCAACTAACAAGAAAGTAACAGCAGAACCAAGTTCTTTGGGGTGGGGCGGTACAGCCAGAATTTAGTTTTATTTTGAAAATTTTGAGGCAGTGTATTACATATCTAAGTGAGATGTCAAAAAATTTGTTGAGTCTATGAGTCAAGAATCTAGAGTCTGAGAGGCACTCAAAACTGTAAATTTAGAAACTGTCATTGTTACATTTTAAAATATAAATTATCTGGAAAATAAAGGTGAGTTATAAAAATAGGAGGAGCTGGGAATATAATTGGGTGCAAGTGTGGGTTTAGCATGTGTAAGGACCTGGGTTCAGTCACTACCAACAGAAAATTAATAAATAAGAGACCCAAGAACTGAGCTTTGGTGATGCAAGACTGTTATATTCAGTTTGAGGTAAAGGATTCTGAAAACCTACTGTAACAGATAAGATCTCTATTTCTGAGCAGCTCAAAGAATGAGAGGGGGTGGGGGAATGAGTCCCAGCCTACGATGGTCTTCAGTTCTGTCATCCACTAGGTGTACTAACATGGTCTGTAAAATTTGATGAGGGTTTGATTTTTTCTTAAGCAGATCCTTTATCTAGAATAGAAGGTAAGATGACTATTTGCCAAATATGTCTATTACTCTAATGGAAAGCAAATTCAGGAATAGGGCACAAGTCTATTCACTATGTGTCTGGTACCCTGTTCTCTGTCCCACACTGACTTAAGTGTTAGGAAACTACCAAATGGGCGCAGCTGCTCCTGGCCTCCCAGCAAGAGCAAATATAGATAGATCACAGATCCCTTCCCACATCTTCAAGTCTGATGAAGAGCTAGAAAAATTTATTCTAGTGATGGTGTCACATGGAAGTTGACAGCATCATCCAGAAGGAAGTGATTCATAAGTGGTGTCCAGTGATGCCTCTGAGCTCATCAAATATAGAATATATTTTCAAGTACTTTCTAATTTCATGTTCTGCTTCTATTGTTAGACTTCCTACAACAAAGCTTCTCAAGGACATTAGCAAATTCCTCCAAGCTTTTCTTAGTTTCAGTCCCTATAATCCATTATCCATTGGTTGAAATCTAAACAACTATTGTCTGTGCCTACTGTATAACTGTCACAATGGAAATGTACTTTACTATACCCCAGTATACACACAAACACACACACACACACACACACACACACACACACACACACACACACACACACACTTCTTAAATCCCCTAAGGATCTCAGCAGACTCTAATAGGATATCCCTTTGTAGCTTATTGAACAAATTAATCTCATGCTCAAAGGATCTCACCATATCCCTACCTAACATCAAGGAGATAGAACGGTCCTTACAAAATCACCTTTTTCCTCATGATAGAATTCTTCTCTGAGTTGATATTCAGGAAACTCCGGATTGGGTTGTGTTTTAGTTACTTTTGCTATTGCTATGATAAAATATCCTGATAAAAGCAACTTAAGGGAAAAAGAGGTCTATTTTAGCTCATAGTTCAAGGGTATGGTCCATCATGGTGGGAAGGTCTGGCATCAGGCCAGTTTGAGGCAGCTGGTCATATTGTACCCACAGTCAGGAAGCAGAGAATGATGAATGTTTCTGTTCATTCAGCTTCCTCCCTTTTGGCGCAGTCCAGGACCCAAGCTCAGAAAATGTTGATGCCCACTTTTAGGGTAGGTCTTCATACTTTAATTAACCTAACCAAGATAATCACTCACAGGTATAGCCAGAAGTTAATTTAACTGAAATAATCCCTTACAGGCTCGACCCCAGGCTTGTATCTTAGGTTGTTCTAGATTCTGTTGATAATTAATAATAATCCTCATAGGTTGTCAAGAAGAAATAAAACACTGGGCACACATTCAATAATATATTATTCTGTAATGGGGTTGGGACATTGACACTCTACTTAAAGCAAAAGAAAAGAGCAATGATTTAAAGGAAGTTTAAAATACAGTTGCATCTATTTTATTTTAAAAGTTCTATTATTATGAAATAATAGGAAAATTGACTAGGACCTTAGAGTAACTTTCAGTACTAATATTTTGAGCTAGTTGTTCTTCTGATAAAAGTATGTGACTTGCTATAAAATGCTATAAATACCACTGTCCTGTTTTGAGAAAACCTAATATTTAATGTCAGCTATGTTATAACAAGTTTATTGGTACTTGATATTAGGGATGGAAAAGAGAGGAGGTAGGACAGATAGATGATGGATAGATAGGTAGATAGATAGAAAGATAGATAGATAGATAGATAGATAGATAGATAGATAGATAGATGATAGACAGATAGATAGATGATAGAGACTATTTACAAACATATAGAGAGAGGCAGAGATAGGGAGACACAGAGACAGACAGACAGAGAGGTCTTACCACTAGAAAAAAATAGAATTTACACTCTTTATTTTGTGAACTTATTGATTATCGAATTTATTTTTCACAGTTTCATACAAGTATAATGCATTCTGATTATTTGCACCTCCACCTTCTCTTATCTGTCTCCCACCCCCAATAAGTCCCCTCCTCCTTACAAGACTCAGTGCCAGATGTGGGAGACTTTCCTATGAATTTTGGTCAGGAAGGCTCCAGAGCCCCCCTCCTCACAAATAACAGAGGATGTTTCTTCTGTTCTTGGCTGCCCACAAGAGCTAGAAGATAAGCTCCCATCTGAAGACACTACAATGCCTTGTTTTCAAAACACAGAGAAATCAAGCTGGAACTGAACTGGAAGTTCCTTCCCTGCTTGCCAGAGTACATAGTGCCAAAATATATTACACAGCTTCTAGAGGAATATCAGTTGTTCATCCAGCTGTGGACTTTGAATGAGATACCATTGTGCTGCCAGGCAAGTAGTGCCCACTGGTTCAATAGTGGCATGGCTGTTATGGAGGTAACCAACTGTGGGAGAGAATTCACATCTGATACTGTAAACCTTGTGAACAGCCCATAGTTGGGGAGGTCAAAGATACTAGTGGGCAATTTATTACTGTACTTTTGCTAGACAGGCATATCAAACAGCCTTCTATTTATGTTTATTCCCATAGATATGTACAACTATCAGCCTTGATCAGAGAAGCTTCTTCTTGCAGTAAATGTCAATGAATATAGACTTTCCTCTGCTCAAGGTGCTGAGAATAAGTAGCTGTTAAGTGATTAGCAATATCAGCCACCCCCACCCCCAAAGCTCAGGAAACTTCACAGAAGATATAGAAAGAAAGTGAGGGCTGGACAATCAAACAGAGGACCATTGCAAAACACTCTTCTGGGTATGACACAGTCTTTGAAATTATTAACTCACAGCAGCTATTGTTGTCTACTGGGCCTGAACCAGACCAGGCCCGTCTATAGTCAGTCACAGATGGAGGAGGAGCTAATGGAGTTCTCTGATGGATGATGGTGCTCTGTATGCTGTGAATGTGTTGCTCTGATTGGTTGATAAATGAAATGTTGATTGGCCAGTAGCCAGGCAGGAAGTATAGGTGGGATAAGCAGACAAGCAGAATTCTGGGAAAAAGAAGGCTGAGTCAGGAGATGCCAGCCCACTGTCCAGGGAGCAGCATGTAATGGCACACAGGTAAAGCCACAGGACATGTGGCGACATATAGATTAACAGAAATGGGCTAAGTTTAAGTGTAAGAGCTACTCAGTAGGAACCTGAGCTAATGGCTGAGCAGTTTTAAGTAATATAAGCCTCTGTGTGTTTACTTGGGTCTGAGTGGCTGCCGACCAGGTGGGACACAGGAAAATTTCAGTTACAGTTCTCTCCCTCCTTGAGGTGTTGCTGACTAGTGGTGGATGCTGGGGGACAGGAAGTGACTGTCTTCAGTTGTGTACCCACTGGTGAGCCCACCATTCGCCAATGGATAGTTCCACACTCATGCTTACACAAAGGACACTGTTAAACTCAGTCACAAAACAAAACAAAAAGACATGAACCATGAACATGGGCTTCCACTCTGAAAGGTTTTGGAGAATTTCTAAATGTCCCACACCAGGAAATAGAATATCCCACACCAGGAGACGGGACTAAGTTAATAAATAGCCTATACTAAATGCCTGCAGTTGTTGGTTGTCTGTAATTCCTGGTAGAAGAAAAAAGGGAAGGATTTGATACTTTGAGGCTGCAGTATTACAGCTGCTGTTGCCTGTCAGTTCCTGCTGAGAGGATAAAGAGGCTGCAGTAAGTGTGGCCAGACCTGTGAAACTGCAGCAACTGGGAGAACTGTAATTTGCTGGCCACTATAGTATTTTAAATATTATCCCTCTGGTGTCAGGTAAATGCAAAAATCAAGTTCCATCTGGCAACAACATAATTGATTTCAGAATAAAAATGACTCGAACTTTTATCAGAAAACATCAACCTTGACTTTTATAATGTAACTTAATGGAGCTGCTTTTGAATTGGGAATATATACAAAACCCAGATTAATTGTAAATCAGGTACATGTTGGTGATGTCAGTCTCAGAGGCTGCTTGCCATTTATCATATGTCTGCTGCTCTCTCTGAAAGTGAGAAAACTCTAAATTGATATTTGCAAAAGCTATAAGCCACTCCTCCAGATTGCTGCTATTCTCATCAGCCATGAATTCCAGGTCCTGTAGAATATGACCTTTCCTTCATTCATCTCTAGTTGGCTATCTGTTGCATTCACTGCATTTAAGAAGGCTGTAGGGGTGGTGAGGGTGCCTGAACTGGCCTACCCTGGTAATCAAATTGGTAAATACCCTAACTGTCACCATAGGGCCTTATCCAGTAACTGACAGAAGCAGATGCAGAGATCCACAGCCAAGCACCAGGCCAAGGTCAGGGAAGCCAGTCAAAGACAGGAAAGAGAGATTACATGAGCAAAGGGGGTCAAGATTATGATTGGGGAAATCTAAAAGACAACTGAACCAAGCTCAAAAGAGCTCACGAACTTTAGATGGCAGCTGTAGAACTTGCATGAGACCAGACTAGACCCTCTGCATACAGGAGACAATTGTATAACTGGGTCTATTTGAGGGGCCCCTGGCAGGATAATCAGGATCTATCCCTGGTGCATGAGCCGACTTTCTGGATCCCATTACCTATGGTCAAACATCTTGCTCACCCCTGATAAAGCAGGGAGGGGCTAGGTCCTGCCTCAACTGAATGTACCAGGCTTAGCTGTCTCGGCCATGGGAGAACTTACCCTGTTGAAGGAGAGGATGAGGGCGTGGGAAAGGTGGGGAAGCAGGAGGAGGGATGATAGAGGGATCTGTGGTTAGTATGTAAAAATAATTTTTATTTATTTTATTTTATTTTATTTTTTTGTTTTTGGTTTTTTGAGACAGGGTTTCTCTGTGTAGCTTTGCACCTTTCCTGGGACTCACTTGGTAGTCCAGGCTGGCCTCGAACTCACGGAGATCCGCCTGGCTCTGCCTCCCAAGTGCTGGGATTAAAGGCATGTGCCACCACCGCCCGACAATTTTTAAAACATTAAAAATATAAATAAATAAAATTCTGGGTGACATAAAAAAAGAAGGCTGTTGGAAGAACACCATTTCATCTTAGTCATGTATAAAGCTGTTATTTGAATAGAAAAACTCTCCTCTAGGACATAAATCAGGATTTCTAAAAGATATATAGAAATATATTGTCTAATTTTCCATGTCTTTGGTAAATGATGATTAAACATGATTCCTCTAACCCCTTATAACTGAAAGCCCTAACCTAAAAAACACCACCACTATTGACTTTCTGTTAGACAAAGTTAATAGTGCTGTCTGCTTTTGTGTGCTTTCAATTCATATGTGGCACTTATTTCTCTGTTTTTCTATTAGCGCTGTTTTTGTTAATAAAAAGTCATTTAGTAAATGAGATTACTATTATTTGTGTCAATGATTAGGTCTCTCTACTAACAAGTTTATAAGTTAATATATCAGAGATCTATCTGTTTCTCAGAGAAAAATACCTTTTACTCATTTTAACTTAGATTTGAAGCATTCATCTTTCCTCAATTCTCTAAGATAATTCCAAATTAACTATCAGACTGTATCAAGAAAAAGTAATGGAAATACTGTCAAAGCAAAAATGGAAAAGGAAGGAAAGAAAAGTCAGAAATGAACTGACTCCTTATGAACTCGTCACCTGAAGCTTTTCTTTCATATTTTAAATATTCTCTGGGGTCAGAGTAAAGATAATCCATAAGTTATTACATCATTTTTCTCTGGAAGTTTGAAAGGAAAAAGAGGGAAGGAGAAAGCGATGAAGGAGAAGGGAAGGAGGGACATGAGGTGGAGAAGAGGTCTAACTGGGAAAAATAGGGTTGGGGAAGTGGGAGGAGGGAAAAGAATAGTGAGTAAAGATCACAGTGAATTGCATACAAGTATGATAGTAATTAAACATAATTAAATAAAAATGTTTAAATGACTAAATAAAAGAACAATTACAACAATAAAGAGTTGAAGCAGATTCTGAGAGCAGCTGTTGCCACCTGATTAAAATGACATGGGACAATGCTGAGGAAAACATTAATTAAAATTTCCACACAATGCACAGCTTGCCATCATTCCTAAACCTTGCTGGGTGCAAACAGATCCATGGCACTGATTGCTCAGTAATAGATGAGTCACCACTGAGACTCAGGATGGTTCAATGAAGACAGCCCCGCTTTTAGGTCCTTTAGTGGATTCATTCTTTGACATGATGATTCACTTTCATGTTGAGTAAATAATTTATCATTACTTATAGCCCAAATCCAGTAGCACACATGACCCAAATCTCCAAACTGAAAGACAGTTTAACCAAAGTGTAGTTTTAGGATGGGGCTTTGATTCTAAGACCAAAGCGTGAAGAATATCTCTCTAGAGCGTGGCATATAGAAAGCAGACATCCAAATCAAGTCCTCAGGTTGTTGTGATGGAACATTTCCCCCCTTGAAATAAAGCAGTCATCTGGTGTGGGGCAGAAAAGTTGCATTTTCCTGACCAATAATACTAAGCAGGCCTTTTGTCGTCCTGTTGACAGGTACCACCCTTGCAGAATCTATCCCTATGGCTGCTACGACTGATGTAGCTCTTCTTTCGAGCACAGCCCATTTAGGTTTACATGATGTAACTCAGTAGCAGAGTGCTTCCCTAACATGCACAGAGCCCTGAGTCCCAATTCCCCAGCACCACAGAAAACAAACAAACAAACAAGGAAATATGCATTAAAACAATTTTCTCTTTTACCTAGCATGGTTGCTCACACTTGTACTCCAAGTTCTTAGGAGGATGAGGGAAGAGGATCATAAATTCAAGACTAGCCTGGGCTACATTGTAAGCTCCAGAACAGCCTGGGCTACAGAAATAGCCCCTATCTCAAAAAAATGCACAATAAAGCTAATAAATATTAAAAGTAATCTGTGTTGTCCTTGGTCCAATGGAGAACCACATATATTTATCAGATTATTCCTAATTTCCATGCCTTTGTCCTTATATAGTTTGCCTAACACAACTAGCCTGTCAATTGCCAAATTCCTTTTAACTATTTTCCTCAGCTCCTTTCTTATGGTGCCCTATCTGCTTATATCAGTAAGAAATAATGGCTTCCAGTCCTACTGCCAGCCTGCCCATGTGGGAACAAGCTTCCTCTCCTGAGTGGGATCACTTGTTTCCTTTCACTTTGTGTTTTCTTTCCCGACTTTCTCCCTTGCCTTACTCTCGATCAACCTTCAGGCATTTCCTGCATGAGGACTCAGGAAGTATGGTAGATAAACTTTCTGAGCCTTTGACATTCTAGGAATGCTGCTATGCTTTTGAACATTTAATTAAAACATTGTCGAAGTACTGAAGTCTAGGTTAAAACCATTTTCTTTCAGACTTTGACATGATGATCTTATTAGTTCCAACTGAACTCTTTTGTTCTCTTCTACTAGAATTGTTTGAGATATCTTCTTTTCTTTAGTTAGAACTTAACGTTTTTAATCACCTCCACCCTCAAACCTGACCTAAGATTCACAAGCTGAGATGGAAAACCCACTTAAAAGAAATGCAGAGACTTCTGATCTCTCCAATACTGTCTGAGATGCGTTAGTTTTCTGTTTAACAAACCATAGCATCACAGAAATATATCTGGGTACCTTCTGTCGAAGGTAAGAAAGGAGGGGAGGAGGTAAAAGATGAGAAAAGGTAGGAAGGGCCGATGTTGCTAGGTTGCATTTTCAAAATTGTGTGTTCTAGATAGGCCATTATCTACCTAAGTATCCATTCTTGAGGAACAAGTTGTTTTATAAAATAATCAGTCACTCACATAACATTCTTTGCATTATAAAGTATTTTATTGTAAACGTAAGAAACATTAAATTCCTATATTTTCTGTTTAAAAATGTAAAACCAACTTGGTATTTGTCTAAATAGGCACAAGTGCCTCTATTTGTTTTCTGCTCCCAGATAGGCTTTTTTGACAGTTTCAGTCTTTTCTATGTGCCTGCTTTCCCTCCTGTAGACTGAAATTTCTCCTGTCCTGCCTTGCCTACCAGTCTGGACGAATCTCTCTCACCCGAGGTCCCACAACCACTTATAAAATAATCACTCAGAGGCATAATATTAATTATAAACTGTATGGCCTATGGCTCAAGCTTCTTGCTAGGTAGCTCTTTCATCTTAAATTGACCCATTTCTATAAATCTATATGTTGCCATGTGGCTGTGGCATTACCAGTCAGCTGACATCTTGTTGCTCCTTGAGTGGTGGGCTCTCATCTCTTCTAACTCCACCTTTCTTCTCTCTGTATCTCAGCTTGGATTTCCCACCTGGCTGTAAGCTTTCTTGCTATAGGCCAAAACAGCATTATTTATTATCCAATGGGAGCCACACATATTCACAGCATACAGAAAGACATCCCACAGCACCCTCCTGTTCCACAAACACTTGCCCAGCCAGATATAACCAACTTCTTTTGTTTGTTAAAAACAAAAGGTTTGCCCATCCAGATATAACTAGTTACCCTTCTTCATTAAAAAAGAAATGTCTATAACCAGAGGTGACTAACTTCCCAATAACAAACACCCCTCCTTCTCTTTTCTCACTGTTTTCCAAACTAGCCAATCAGGAGCAGACTGAAGTAGAACCTCAGCCAATGAGGAACAGCCAGGACACACACACACACACACACACACACACACACACACACACACACACAACACACACTTGTCCTTGTGTTAAGTGGTTGGGCAGAAGCCATCTCCATCTCTTGTGTTTGTTCCTCCATTCCTGTGAGTTAACCATCCTTCTGACCAAAAGTGATGTTGCCTTGTTAAGATGCTTCAACTAGAGTGGTAATCTCTTTCTTTGTGATTCCCCAGAGTATTTCTAACAATAAAACTTCACAGCATGCTCTTAGCTCATGCAACCCTCACAACAGCCCAACAATAATGACATTTCTATTATTTTCTTTTTGAAGGTTAAATATCTGAGATACAGGGAGGTTTCATTATTCAACAGAACTCACACCTATAAATGGATGATTAATGATCTGTGTCCAAGAAGTCTTGCTCAGAAGACCATGAGCAACAAACTATGTTATCTGTCAAGAGCAAAATATATCAGGATTTTAAAGCATTCCTTTACATTGTGGGTTACACAATCAGCATTTGAAAATTACACATGAATAGAAAGTCCTACATGAAGATATGGCAGTATTTAGGTTCCCTTCTTGCTCAACTAGATTTATCCTAAATGTCTAAGTTCTTCTTCAGCTTGTCACAACATTCGAAGCCCTCAATGAGCATTAAGTTGATGTTATTGCAGATGTCACAGGTCTAAATTCCAAGGATAATGAGGCTTTGAGAGGAAAACTTTCCACTTACTCTATTCCACAAATTAAAATATATGTCCATGTAAAAACATAACTCTCACCTCAAAGAGGTATTGAGAGAGTATATTCTGAAACAAGCAACCATACCCTGGAAACACACACCCTGAATTTTATGTTCCAATGTGAAGAGTTTGATGGAATTTTTATAATAACAGAACAAAGAAAGTTGTAAATCAAGACACTTTTCAAATACACTGATGGAAACATTTGGCAGATTTTAGCAAAGCAAGGGAAACTATTGCAGGTCTCAGATGTTATCTGATAGCCCTCCTAGCCCTTTGGCTGATTGGAAACTAACACTCTGTTTGCACACCCCAAAGGATTTATCTAATGGTCATGAAGATGTTAGATCATATTCAGAGAAGGACAATAAATGGCTATCAAGGGAAATAAAGATGTCCCAAGATAATTTGGCTCTATACTTGCAACATCCCAAACATTTTAAGATCACTGAAGTTCTTATAAATTGATTATCCTTCCAGAAGGACATTGGAGGATGCTGTTCCTTTAGAAACATTTGTTTGCAATTTTTAATCTTGTAAGTATATATAAACTCAAGATAAATGCTCAAGATTAGAAATACATGATTTTTTTGTGTCCTTTAAGATCATAATAGTTGATGAAGACTAATATTTGATTTTTAAACTTTCTCCTCCAATTTTACTAGATTTTTCTTTTGAATAACAAAAATTTCAGACTTAAAGAGCTAATACTTTGAAGTATTATTTTTTTTTCTATTTTCAGATCTACTTTTCATAGAACCACTCAATACATTGCACCACACTCTTTTGTCTGTATTAGGTTAACTTTTGCTGGAGAAACATGAATCTATTTACCCGAGATCAGGCACTGATGACACACTAAAGCAATGATTCACTCAAGTTCAACTTGGTGAACCATTGAGTTTCCTGGGGTTATTCACACAGCATAGGTGAGGAGCTATTTTCAGATACATAGATAACCCCCAAACAGCTAGATCACTGCAGAAGTCCCACGTAATCAAGGATGACAATCTCATAGAAACTTCCTACATCTGTTCACTTTCTACTTCCTGTACACTATATCATCTCCTAGTATTCACTTGCTGTGGGGTTACAACAGGAGTGAGTCATAACTCAATCCATGGTGAAGGTCTTCAATTAGGGAATGTCAACAGCTGCATTATCATTACCATAGCTCACTCTATTTCTGTATTGTCCTGCTCAGGTAGTTGTCATGGCAACCAAGACACAGAAATCTCTAGTGAAAGATGGTGATCATGTTATAGTTGAAGGAAAAAAAGTCTTACTAGAAAAATCAGCTCCATTGCTAAACTCTTCTGGTACCCTTTGCCTCATAGGGTTGCCTTCCTGTCCTACATCTGGAACTTAGTAGACATGAAACCTGAAGCAAACCTCTATCCTCTCAGAAATATATTTTCTTCATTTATAAGGCAGTAATAAGTATAGGGAGGTGGTTCACTGTGTAAAAGTTCTTGATGCACAAGCATGGGACTTACTTGAGGTTGGGTTCCCAGCCCCCACATAAAACTGAGCATGGCTCTCCTCATCTATAACCCAGCACTGGAATGGCAGGGTACAGACAGGAGGATCACTGGGGCTTGCCAGCCAGCATAGCTGAAAACAACAAACCCCGTGTTCAAATATTCTCTCTCAGGGTAACAAAAGAAATGTGAAAGAGCAAAACACGCAATGCACTCCTGTGACCTCTGCATGTGTGCAAAACACCTCTCTCTCTCTCTCTCTCTCTCTCTCTCTCTCTCTCTCTCTCTCTCCCACTTGCACATGTTTATGTGCAGAAAAAAAAGCAGTAACAATCCTCCCCTCCCTTGTAGACTTTTTGTGAAAATTGGAAGAAACACATGAATGATTTGATCCAGAATGAGCATTCAATAAACATTACTTCTTCAACCTCAGCACATATTTGAATAAAAACAAAGTCATTGTTGCTGAAGAGATGGCTCTGTGGTAAAGAGAACTTCAGCTCTCACAGAGGATCCAGAGCCAGTCTCCAGCACCCCAGCACGACTGCCTGTAACTTCACCTCCAGGTGGTCAGACAGCCTCATATGACTTGTGCAGACACCTGCACACATGTGCTGCACATACATACTTACACCCCACACACATAAAGTAATGAAATAAAGTTAAAAGGTGTACTTTGTCTTTAAATGTAAATGGCCCAAACTAGAATTATTCCCATCATTAATTTTTCCAATGATGGAAACACCAATGGATAGTTCCTAGAGTTAAGTTTCCATACTCTAAGTCATAAAAAATAGTTTAACTTCTCAAAAAAATGTGATTTGCTAAATTGATTGTTTGGGATGAAATAATGCAAGGAGAATACCAAGCAATTTTTAAAGATTTTTTCCTAAGTGCAGATCATTAATTATGATTATTGAGCAAAGTCTTTTCTTCCCTTGTACATATTAACAACCATATCTTAAAATAACTCTTTCAAACCCTTGCTAATCAAACAGAAGTGTTCAGCATTCTCTCTTTATAATGGCCTTTCTGCAAAGGGCTTCCATCCTTCTATAACAATTAAGCTACTCTGAAGCTCCCTGGGTGAACAGCTTTCTCCACATTGTTAATTAAGAAGATGTCTCAGACATAGCAAAGACCATGATAAGCAGCCAGCCTTGAAATTCCCAACTTTTCTAAGCGTGATCTTGCTTTAAAGTATCTGGAAGGTCTAAATCTTTTATAAACGAAGCAGTCTGATTCAAGATATTCCTCATCTGGTCAACAAGAACCTAATCACACTTGCAAGATGACTTACATACTAGATTAGTATATCTTCTTACAGACTAAGAACAGCATTAAATGTGAATCTCTTTCTTCTAGGCACCCCTACAGTGTGGTCTAGGTTCTGTTGAAATTCTGGAGTATGAGCATTACCTGAAGTGCTAGTAAGATCAAAGATTGATGGAGGTATTCAAGCTTCCTCCACCAAGACCAGAGACACAATGTAAAATGTTGAAAATATAAGACCAAGCATCAGTATTGATGGCATAATTAAATAAAAATTTGATATTTTATGCTACTGTATGCTCTATATGTTGTATAAGGAATATGTATTTTTTATTTACAATTTTCTGTTTCTTTAGGAATCAACTCAATGAGAAAATGACTCTTAAGTCAGTAACATGGTGCCTCTGCCTTTGGTACCTATTGCAAAGACATCCAGCCTTCTGAAGTGTGTTATCTAACATTTTAGCAATAGATTTATAGAAAATTCTGCCTGGTATTAACGTTTGTAGCAGGGTCTGGTCATGCGTCTAACATTAAACCAATTAAATGTAGGTGAGAATTTAGTATAGGGTTATCTGCAGGAAGTCTCTTCAATAGAAGTTGATGAGACAGAAGCACATTTTTGCCCTTCTATGTTTCCTGGTCTCACTGTATACAACTGAGATGACCTGGAAGATAGAGGTCAACAGCTAGAATGGCAGAACTTAGCCCCAAAGAGAGCCCAACTTTCTGATAAGCATTAAGATATGATACTATCTCTAAATGATGTTTCTGAAAGAGACAGAAATAAAAGTCAGTCTTGTTTCAGCTATATTATTTAAGGATTCTTCTTTTCCATGTACTACTCCCATAATCATTCTACCCACCATGGTCCCGGGCCACTTCAGCAATTACATTCATGAATAGCAGCAGAAGGAAAAAATTTACTATCAACTTCAAAATAATAGTTTCCATATTTAGACACAGAGAAATGAAGCAGAAAGGGAAACAAAAATAATGGCAGCAAGATATGTGAGCCTGATATCTCCACAAAACAGCTAACCATCTTTAACCCATGTCTTCTCACTACAGCTTCTTTAAGTAGCATACTTTATCAGTTTATTCTTGCTGACAGACAAGGAAAATGCCCTGGGTATTCTCTTCCTGTAAACTTCCAGCAAACCTATAAAACAAAATTACTAATATTTATAACCTGACCATTTCTGGCAAGGTTAAATCTCTCCTTTTCAAGTGATACTGTTTCACTTTTAACTAGCTAATTACAGATTTTTTTAAATTACAAAAAAAAAATCTTACAAAGCATTAATGAAATTTCAGGAGTGAAATGGATACTAGACTAATCTAATTTTGTGAATATTTCCTCAGTCACTTTGGGTTTCATTTGTCTAGTCATTTGAGACATGAAATTTTTAAGTACAATGTGACACTTGTACTATTGTATTTCAAATGAGAGGACAATTTAACATTTCTCTGTTAAACCATCATGCCATGCTCCAGAATCATCCAGTGTTACCAGATTCAATACCGAACCCTTGGCTTGCTTCCTGTTACATTCTAGCTCCTTCTGGGCTTGATTTCTCTATTGAATTACCTTCCTAGAAATGTCATCCTCCCCAGAAGTCAGACCTCTTTACACCCTTAGTAATTGGCCAGCATTTACCCACAAACTAAGGTAGAGTCCTTGCCTAGACTATCCCTACTTCTGTGTTCTCTGGCATCAGAACAAAGGTATTAATAACTGCTAATGCTGTGTACCAGACATTGCTCTGGGCACTTTACACCACTAACTTACTAAACTCCTTAAGCGTCTTCTAAGCATACATGACATGTTTTTAGAGGGTAAAATTGTGGCTCAGAACAGGTTAGGAATTTTCCCCAGGCCACAGTTTGTTAAGCATCAGATTCAGTGAATGAAGCTCAAGACAGAAACTAACATGCTGAAGATTTATGAGGATAAATCTGAGAGAAACTATTCATAGAAATCTCTGTAAACAGGGTTCCTCCATGCCTTACTTGGTGCCTGTGGTCTGTTGACTCCCGTAGGTCCCCTTAGATTAGTCTTTGGACAACTATTCTCACATGCATGTTACAATTCGCTTCACTCTATGACTCAATCTTAAAGCCTACATTTGAGTCCCTTTATTTACATTAGCCTAGCTTGCATAACACAGACCTGCCTCCATGAGAAAACCTTTAGGAAACATCTTTAGTGTATTACATCTAGAAAGCCAAGCCAGAGTGTTAAGAGTAGAGATAGACAGTCAGAGACAAAGTCCCTTCACATGAGTGCAAGGTCCCAGAGCTTTTTATCTAGCAATCAATTCATTATTCATTATTATTCAAATAAATTCCTCCTTCCTGAGGAACAGCATATCAACTTTTTGCTCCTAAGTAACTGTTATTTGGTGCCCATTAATCAGCTTGGCTCTGAACATAGTCACCAAGGATGAACCAGGCTCTTAGGTCCTGACTCCCGCTACCAATGCCTCCGTTGCTCAGTAACATCAGCATGACCATGGGAAATAGTCAATGCCCACACTACTAGGGGTTGATTACTGCTCAGGTGGACTGTGCCCCCAGACCATTGCAACCAGGTACAAGTGCAAGCCAAATAGAAGAGATCAGAGCCACAGTTTTACAATTGCCTTGGAGCTGTTCCAGAGACAAAGATGAAGATGGGAGTCACAAAAATCTAACAGTGTATGGTTTCACGATTCAGTACTAAATTCTGGGCAGAATCTGATATTTACTATCCTGAGTTCCTCCTAACACATGAGATCTTATACCATACTGTACTGTCTGATCTTGAGATATTTTTGTGAACTAAGTCATATCTGGTTCTCATAGATGTAAAAACCTGCTCTATCTCTTGGAAGTAGACTAAGGTACATGTTATATAGCTCTTGGTGATGGCAGTGGAGTCCTTCCCAGTTCAGTCTAGAACACTGCCTGGTGCCTGGGACATTCTAGAGCATCAGCACAGGCCAGGCAATAATTGTGCTGTTCAGGATTAAGAGACAGAGGTGTAAACAGTCTCTGGACACCAGAGCGGACACTAAGTTGGGTTGAACTTGATTCTTACAGCCAGAGGAACTGACAGTGTTGGAAGGAGGACATGTCTCTCCCAGGACTATTCTAAGCCCCAAACATGGGCCTAAACTTGAGTTTATGCCAACCACCCTCATGTGAGATGTCAGTTAATGTGGGATGACACATGGAAGTGTCATCTGTAAGTTCTAGGCTGTGAACCAGACCTTGAGTTTGGTTTCTATTAAATGTTGGGTCTTATTGTGGAAACCTAAGAATTGGGCTCAGAAACAAAGTTGTGGGATATTTGTATGTTGTGTGAAGATGTGTCACTGTGATTGATTCAATAAAAAGCCGAACGGCCAATAGCTAGGCAGGAGAGGTTAGGCAGGACTTGTAGGCAGAGAGAAGAACTCCGGAAGAATCTGAGGGTGCACAAAACATCAGCAAGACACTGGGGAAGCTGGACATACGGAATGAAAAAAAATGGAGGAGAGGTAACAAGCCATGCGGCAGAATGTAGATTAATAGAAACCAGTTAATTTAAGTTATAAGAGCTAATAGGACAAGCCTAAGCTAAGGCCAAATTTTCATAATTAATAAGTCTGCATATCATTATTTGGGGCCTGGAAGTCCAAAGAAAGTCCAACAAGGAAGACTTGCTATAGGCTCAGGCTAGTCTATGTGCTGCACTCTCCCACAGGTGGAGTCCTGCTCCCAGCTCTGCTGCTAGAGGTTGGAAGGGTGGCAGAGGGCCATACCCACCAGCCCACCAGTTTCCTCAGCTCACACCATGGATACTGGTGGATCCTGGTGGCAGGAGGTACTGACCTTGCCTAGCACTAGGTCTCATCATCGGAGATCTGATTCTGGATTTCAGCTATAAATCCTAGATTTAATTCTTTTTCTCTTTCTCAGGTCATCATAGTCATTTCTCAAAGCCAAGTTTCTTGTAGTTGAGGAGAGATGATGAGATGTGCGCTTTCTACCTATCTTCTTTTTTTTAATTAAGAAAAATTTTATTCATTCCACATACCAATCACAGATCCCTCCCTCATCCCTCCTTCCACTCCCCCCCCAGCTTCCATGTGCCCCCCCTCTGCCAGCCCACCCACCATCCTGTCCTCCGAAAAAGTATGGCCTCCCATGGGGAGTCAGCAAAACCTGGTACATTCAGCTGAGGCAGGTCCAAGCCCCTCCTCCTGCATCAGGGCTGTGCAAGGTGTCCTGCCATAAGTAATGGGCTCCAAAAAGCCAGTTCATGCACCAGGAATAAATCCTATTCCCACTGTCAGGGGCTCCTCAAACAGACCAAGCTACACAACTGTCTCACCCATACAGAGGGCCCAGTCCAGTCCCATGAGTTCCCACTAGCTTGGTTCGGTTATGTCTGTAAGTTTCCCCATCATGGTCTTGATGCTGTTTGCTCATAGAATACCTCCTCCCCAGAACTTGGCCTGGTGCTTGGCCATGGCTCTCTGCATCTGTTTCCATCAGCTACTGGATGAAGGTTCTATGATAACCAATAAGGCATTCACCAATCTGATCACCAGGGAAGGCCAGCTCAGGCACCCCCTCTACCACTACTAGTAGTCTAAGCTGGGATCATTCCTGTAGATTTCTGGGAATGTTCCTCGCACCAGGTTTCCCTATCTCCATTGTGGTGGCACACACTGATAGGATTTCCTGAAGGAAGCAGAGGCAGGAGGATCACCAGTTCAAGGCTAGCCTGGGCTGTACATTTTGATGGAACACCCTGGGAAGGGGAAATAGATGAGATTTCCTGAGTAATCTGGGAGTGAGGAGGGCAATGGAGGGTAGGTGGTGAGGGATGGGAGCATGGGGGAATAGGATGGTCGAGCTGGAATAGGGGCAGAGTAGGAGAGCAATGAGGGAGATATCCTGCCTGCCTTCTTAAACACACATTTAAATTTCTCAATGCTTAAGTCAGACACTGTAGTCTCTTACCTGGCTTCCTTCACTCTCTCTTATTTGTGGAGTTTGGTGCATCAATAACTGTTTAGCTTGGTAGATCCTTTAGGAAGGTCACATGAGAACTATGAGCTTCCATCTTGTTCTGCCTTAAAGACCAAGTAAGAGGTAGTGTCCTTGTACCCTCAGACATAAGCTGAGTCATGCTCGCTTCAAGATCTTATTACACTCAGAATAGACGTTTAATCTCCTAAGGGTTATGCAGCAATTTTAAAATGGCAACTACTCATTTTATTTATAACAGCATCTGCTTCTGAGATGATCAAAATACCCATTTTTCTTATGAGGCAACATCACAATCAATTTATCATAAATTGAAACTATGATCAACTGAAAGACCATTTAACACACCTAACCCATGCAACATCAGAGCTCTGAACACTGCAGTATAGTCAGTTATTTCTCATTATCAGTGCCTGCCTGAGTGGGAGGTATAGCTTGCTGCCACCTCCCAGCATCAGGAGAGTGTCATTACCAGTGCTAAAGGGAAAAGAACAATATCCCAAACTATAGTTTGCATTGATTTTATATTGGCTTTGCCCCATTTTAGAGTTGAAAAAAATCATACATTAAACCTCTCATAAGTCAGCAACCAGTCATTAGTGAAAATTCTAAGGAAGAGAGAAATAAATGAAGCAGAAAGGATTATTGAAAACATAGTGATTTCCATAACTAATGACAGAAAACTATAACTCTGACTACCTCAAACAATGGTAAGTGGGATTACACTGTGCATGTGAACGTACATACTTTCCTAGACATATGATAAACTATTAAAAAAAAGAAATAAAGAAAATCTTAAAGACCCAGGAAGATGTATAATACAACATTGTAAGGGAATTTACAACTATAGATAGATAGATAGATAGATAGATAGATAGATAGATAGATAGATAGATAGATATTCCCTTATGCAACACTATAAGGGAATACACAACACTATATATATTCCCTTATAGAGCACTACAAGGGAAAATTTTATATATATATATATATATATATATATATATATATATATATATGTGTGTGTGTGTGTGTGTGTGTGTGTGTGTGTGTCCAACCTATATTTATGTGCTTGCAAACAAACAAAAAACCTTTTAATAAAATGAAAGTTTAAAAAAACTTACATACAAGGCATGGTGGCAATTTAGTGACCTCAGTAGTTTGGAGCCAAGACAGGAAGAAACAAATTTAAGTCTGGCTTAGGTGATATAATGAATCTGTTTGGTGATTCAAAACAAATAAACAAGCAAATTACAGATAAAATGTAAGATGTATAACTAAGTTTATGAAATTTTTTAGGAGTGACATTTCACATATATATTATACTAAGCACATTTTTATTTTAAAAATTATTTTATATAATATATTCTGATCAAGCTTTTCCCCTTCTACCAGCAGCTACCCAGGCCCAGAACCTGGGTTATGGGTTGGCCTACCCCATCTGTGATCTGTTAGAGCACATGAAGGGACTTGTCCTGTAGACCCAAAGTTGCAGAATTTCCACAACACAGGGCAACAGCAGGATAACCAAGAGGAGTTCCAGTGAAGGCCCAGCATTGATAGTGTAGCAGAAACCAGAGGCCTCGAACCAGACCAATGACACTTTTCAATGAACACTTGCAACTAAAGATATATGGACAAAATGACTCAATGTGTCACACTACAGCTTCCTTGACCAGATTTTTTCCCTTTTCTTTTCTTTTTTTTTTTCTTTTTTCTCTTAAATTTTATTGGGGGGGCTGCAAGAGCAGAGGGTGGATATGCAGGGATGGGAAAGGAATGGGATCGAGATGCATGATGTGAAAGACACAAAGAATACATAAAAAGAAAGTTTAAAAAAAAAAGAAAAGAAAAGTAGTTGAATGCTTTAAGTGCTTCTTAATGGACCATCCTAGTTGGAACATGGAAGACAGTGGTGCTGAGTGTGATTTGATGAACTGTGGGAGCCTGGCTCAAAAAGTTTCAGAAAAGAAGACTATTAATATGTGACCTAAAGATTGTTCTTGTGATATTTTAGTGAAGAATGTGGCTGCTTTCTTCCCTTGTCTGAAGAGTCTGCCTAAGACAGAAGTGAAGTGATTTGGATTAACTCTATTGACAGAGGAAATCACAAAACAGACTAGTATAGACTACATCATGAGGTTATTAGTGGTAACTCTAATGATGATTTATAATGGAAAGGAGCAAGCTTTATAAGATAAAATATAAAATGTAAAATTTGAGGAGAAAAAGGAGCACCAGGAAGTGTAATGGAACTAAATCTTGTGTTCATTTCAAGGAGATAAACAGATTAAGAAATGAAATAAAAAGAGTGGTGACCTCAGGGCAAGATCCCACCCAGCTAAATTTCCAACTTGTGAAAAGGAATTAAAGAAAAACCTACAGCCCAATATGGTGGTACATGCATTTAATCCCAGCACTGGGAAAACATAGGCTGGTGGATCTCTGAGTTTGAGGACAGCCTAGTCTACAGATTCAGTTTCAGAACAACCAAGCTTAGGCAGTGAAGGAAACCATCAAAAACAGAAAGCTGGTGAAGATGTAATTGAACAATGTTCTAGTACCAGCAAGCAGCAGAACTTGGCAACTTCAGCCATGTAACTCTGGTTTTAGTGTCAAGGATAGAAGAAAGGCATTATGGAATTTCCCTCCATGCCTAAAGAAGCTGCTAAGGCCAGACATGTGCCAGAGGTGTCCATGAATGGAAGCCTAGAAAGGCCATTGTGTGAATCTGTGAAGGTGAAGCCTAGATTGCCTTGGAGAATCCAATATGTTGAAGATGCCAGAGCTGTGGGATACCTGCTGAAGAGAGCTGCTAACAGGGAATGAAACTAGCCCAAGAAGAAGCATGTTGCAGTCAACAAAGGAAAGGAGTGGAGATCTGTGGTGATATATTGTGTCCCCAGTATATTGTGTACCCTAATAAGGCTTATCTGAGAATCAGAGGAAAAAGCCAGCCATTATATTAAACATAGAAGTCAGGCAATGGTAGCACATGCCTTTAATCCTAGCATTCAGGAGGCAGAGATCCATCCAGATCTCTGTGAGTTCAAGGCCACACAGAGCCAGGCATGGTAACACTCCTTTAATGCCAGTACTAACCATAAAGGTCTGGAGGTCTGTACAGATAGACAGGAAGTGATGTAGATGGGTGGAGAGAGGAAGTGAGATGCAGAACAGAAAGGCATATAGCTACACGTATACAGAAAGTAGGTCTCTTTGGAAACTGAAGAGTTGGTGAGGTGCGGTTGGTTGTGGCTTGTCCTATTCCTCTGACCTCCCGATTTTTACCCCAATATCTGACTCTGGGTCTTTTATTAATAAGACTGTTTAGCAATTTGTCTTACAGAAATCCGAAGAGCATTTTGACATCAGACATGGAGATACAGAGTCTGGAGTTTGCCAGGTAGCTTTTGTTATTGCTTTGGTGTGGTATTTCCTCACTTGCTCCCTTCCCAATGTTTTGGAATGGTGATGTATGTCCTGTGCCATTTCATGCTTAAAGTATGTGATCTGCTTTTTGATTTTGATTTTATAGGGGATGACAGTTGAGATCACATGAATCTCAGAAGAGACTAAACTTTACACTTTTAAATAAGTTTGTGAAGTTGACAATCTCTACTAAGCATCATATAAATATATATTCAAACACATATATACATATGTAAAGAGATAACAAAGATAACTTTCTTTTCTTTTTGCAGTATAGGTTTTTTTTTTAATTTTTATTTTGCAATACAATTCAGTTCTACATATCAACCATGGATTCCCTTGTTCTCCCCCCTCCTGCCCCCCTCACCTTCCCCCCAGCCCGCCCCCCATTCCCATCTCCTCCAGGGCAAAGCCTCCCCTGAGGATTGAGATCAACCTGGTAGACTCAGTCCAGGCAGGTCCAGTCCCCTCCTTCCAGGCCGAGCCAAGGGAACCTGCATAGGCCCCAGGTTTCAAACAGCCGACTCATGCAATGAGCACAGGACCCGGTGCCACTGCCTGGATGCCTCCCAAACGGATCAGGCCAATCAACTGTCTCACCCACTCAGAGGGCCTGATCCAGTTGGTGACCCCTCAGCCATTGGTTCATATTTCATGTGTTTCCGTTCGTTTGGCTATTTGTCCCTGTGCTTTATCCAACCTTGGTCTCAACAATTCTTGCTCATATAAACCCTCATTCTCGCTAATTGGACTCCCAGAGATCCACCCGGGGCCTAGCCGTGGATCTCTGCATCCAGATCCCTCAGTAGTTGGATGAGGTTTCTAGCATGACAATTAGAGTGTTTGGCCATCCCATCACCAGAGTAGGTCAGTTCGGGCTGTCTCTCGACCATTGCCAGCAGTCTGTTTTGGGGGTATCTTTGTGGATTTCTGTGGGCCTCTCTAGCACTTTGCTTCTTCCTATTCTCATGTGGTCTTCATTTACCATGATCATTTACCATGATCTCCTATTGATCCAGCTGGGATCTCCCGCTCCCCCAAGCTCTCTTTCCCTCGACCCTCGCCCTGCACTACCCCCACTCATGTCCAGGCTGTTCATGTAGATCTCATTCCATTTCTCTGTCATTGGGCGATCCCCGTGTCTTTCTTGGGGTCCTGTTTTCCAGGTAGCCTCCCTGGTGATGTGAGTAGCAGTCCAGTCATCCTTGTTCCACAAAAGATAACTTTCTTTTTATTGTTGAGCTCACTCTAGAATTTTTTTTTTTTTTTTGAGACAAGGTTTCTGTAAGCAGTCGTGGCTGTTCTGGAGCTTGCTTTGTAAACCAGGCTGGCCTACAACTCACAGAGAACCTTTTATCTTTGCCTCTCATGTGCTGGGATTAAATGTATGCCATCATGTCCAGCCTTGTATTATTCTGTATACTCTATGAATGTGGGAATATTTACTTTTTTACTATATATCTCTAGCTATTAGAAAATTTTTGGTGGTAGAAAAACATGTATGAAATGAATAACTAAAAGACTCCAACACTATTCTCCCCATGAGATATAAACACAGTCACAGAGGTAGATCAGATGCCTGTGAAAGTATTACCATCTTTGACTCGTGTGCACAATATAGCATTGTGGAATTCAGTCAGTTTGGTTCCACAATGCAAAAATATGACAATTATTTTCCTGGCCTTCCCCCTGCCTCACAAACATTTCTACTTGAGTGAAATAGACCCTTGATTATTACTTTTTTCACATATAACACCATAAGTATGCAAATTTGAGTGAATTGATTGTCAATTTTTTTCTACAAATGGTTACACTGAATTTGTACTAGGTCTGAAAAATGAGACAATGCTGTTAAACTCCTATCATTTGTGACAACTGGATGGAACTGGAGATTATTCTGTTAATTGACATAAGATAGGCACAGAAGCTGGGCGGTGGTGGCGCACGCCTTTAATCCCAGCACTCGGGAGGCAGAGACAGGCGGATCTCTGTGAGTTCGAGGCCAGCCTGGTCTCCAAAGTGAGTTCCAGGAAAGGCGCAAAGCTACACAGAGAAACCCTGTCTCGAAAAAAAACCAAAAAAAAAAAAAAAAAAAGGCACAGAAAGGCAAATATGGAATCTAACACAGTATCTCATAGAAGTTGAGAGTAGAATGATGGTCACCAGGTGCTGGTGGTAGAAAATGGGGATAATGTTGGGAAAGTTGAGATACTAAGTCACAGGTAAGAGGAGTAGCCGCTAAGTGTCAGTGTTACTTCACAGGAGGGGAGCTATAAATGACAATTTTATACTATCCATTTGGAAGACTAGAAAAAAAGATTTAAAATGGTTTTACCATAAAGGAATTATTAATGTTTGAGGGAATAGTTATGTTTATCCAGATTTGAACACTAGCATTATACAATGTGTATGTGTCTGTGCATATATATATATATATAATAGTTATCAAGCAAGAATTACAGTTATAATATTAGTCTATTTGTATTTGACAAAGTTAGAGAAAACATTTAATTATCTATCTTATCTTGGTGAATCTAAAGTTTTGTATTTAATTTATCTTTTATCATAACTAATGAAAATTATAATTATAACTATCTAGTCTTCAACTCCATTAAAGACTCCAGAAGAATATAATATTATCTGAGGAAACAGGAAGTGCATTGCAAGCAACTTCCAAACTCTAGAAATGACAAGAGACAGCTGGCTGCCTGGAAAGTCACCCAAAGTTCTTTTGTAATCTTAGGGCATGCATCTTAAGCCTATAGGCCTAGAGTATCTGACAGATTTTTCAGTGAGGCAGGAAATTTGAATGAGTATTCCACCTATTTTGGCAAAGTTAGTCACTTTCCTTTGTGTCCTGCAGAATGTCTGGCAGTTTCTTCTGAGAAGCAGGAACTTGAAGGACAATCTCACCTTGTTTTGGCAAAGTTCAGTGATCACTTTCCTATGGGTCCTGCATGTCCAATTTATACAACATATTGTCAAGCAATCCAGGCAAGAACAGTTTCTTTCTCAAATGGCTAGCCTTTGCCATATTGAAAGCAAACTCCATTACGACTTTCTTCATTGTCCATCATCCTCTTTGAAGTAATTGGTGCTTCTAGGAGCAGATGTATCTCATTGTCCAGAAAAGTCTAAGTTCTTATAACATTTTAAATGCCATAGGTCTTTGAGGTATTTGAAAATTGCCTATCTATCTGAAATATATCTTTGTATGTCTAGAAAACCTAACACAATTGTAAGATTAATTATTATAGATGACTGTTAATCTGTATTTTTTAATTATATATTACAATTTCAAATGAGCTATATAAACATAATGCCCCAAACAAGAGCAGAAGTATACATATAGTATAACAAAATTGACCCAAACCTGCATTAATAAACCAAAATCCATACCAATGTAAAGAGTTTTGAGACCAAAGAATATTTTTTTGTATTAAAGTAGACCTTTTTTCTTTAGAAAGAGATTGACTATGACCATTACCCATTTATAACCACCCCTCTTTAAATGAAAACAAACATTCATAAACGATACTTTGGGAATTTGTGCATAGTTTTCTATACTACTTCCTGCTGATTGAGGGTGCTGGTAATCTTATGAAGATCCTGAGAAAATTTGAGATAATAATCGAGTCCTGGAAAGACTAGCTATAATCTTTGTTGACAGATAACATCTGCCAAGATTCAGGAGTTCTACCTTGATCAAATCTGATCCATCTTAACCTAGAATAAATCTACAACCTCTTGCTTCCTGTGGAAACAAAAGCAGAGCCTCTTTTCCAAAGCAACATATCCTTAGACCCAATTTTTAAAGTCAAGATATCTTTAAAATATATATGTTGGTTTAACTTAATAGCTCCCACAATCAAATGTCTCTCTGTAGTTAGTTCATTAACAGTCAAAAAATTCAAAGAAAACATAATAATATATATAATCCAGACTCTTTGTGTACTTTCCATCTTTATGTGGTTTATTTTTTATATGTTACTTCTATTATTATTATTTTAGACTTTATTTTATTTCTATGACTATCTATCCCCTTTCTCTTTTTTCTCCCAAGTCTACATATATTTTTTAAACATACTGTGTGTGACCCACTTAGAGGTTTTTTTTCCATCTGAATTTGTCTTTATTGTGATTCCGTAATCCTTTTCTGACCATTGATTTAAATTGTTAATGGCTAGGATCAAAGTGACAGCATTGGCGGCTGGCTCTACCCCATTCCTTTGTTCCCTGAGAGCCTAGCTTCATGGCAGAGGTACTGGCAGGAGCTACATTTATTGCTCCAACTCTGGGAAGCAGTATTAAGTAGCATGCAGCTGTGTTCTTAAGCCCACAGCTGTGCTCTCAAGTCCACAGGCAGTGGCTGGGAGAAGCCTCTTTGTGCCTTGGCCTGTGAGAGACCGCAGGAATCCGCCATATTCAGCTGAGGCCCACTGCAGCCAAGGGACATGGTTCTGTAATATGGACCACAATGAGAGACATGAACTAGGAAGCTGCTCATGGCTCCATTTTAGAACCTTTTTTTTTAGCTCTCAGCACCAAATGCAGTCAATTGAATCTCTCCCACTGCCTATTCCTGAATAACCAGTCAGAGGCTTAATATTAATTACAAGCTGTTTGGCCTATGGCTCAGGCTTAATACTGGCTAGTTCTTGCTTCTTAAATTAACACATTACTATTTATCTATATATTGCCACATGAAGGTGGCTTACCAATACTTTCACATCTTACTTCTTGGGCGGCTTGCTGGTGTCTCCTCAACTCCACCCTCTTCTCCCTGTGTCTCTGCTTGGATTTCCCACCTGGCTCTATTGTGCCTTGCCATGGGCCAGCAACTTTTGTTTATCAAGCAATGGGAGTAACACATACTCAGAGTACAGAAAGACAACCCACAGCAATGGAACATATTTAAAATATTGATAATTAATTTTAGTAGGCTTCCTATGAATTCTGATCAGCAAAATGATTTTCATAGTATAGCGTTGATTAAGTTTTTAATATTTATAATAATGAGAAAAGTCATAAATTATTTACTATTGTTAAATTGTGACCTAAAACAATCAATAAATGGCAACATTATTGCATAAAGCTTAAATATAACAGGTATTTATGTGTTCTATGGCCCCAAAAATAGTTTTTATATTAATCTAAACTACAATATTAAGAGTACTGACCAGTTATTTGTAACTTTGAAGAGGAAAACACAGCTATTAAACACACATTGAAAACAGCATAATTAAATGTCAGGAGTCCCCGAAAGGATTCATAATAGAAACTGACTTGTGCCCTGTCAAGTGTTTATCAGGTTCCTACAAGCTTAATTAAAAATGTGAATGACTGGAAAGGGAAAGAAATGAGACATGGACAGCAAGCAAAACTCATCAATGGAAGATACCTAAGAAAGATTTTAACCTTAATGTAAGTGACTGTACAAGGTCAGTTCCACCAAGGCAAGGCAAATGAACCCTCTGAAGGCAGCATTCTGACCAAGGATCAGAGCTGGAATGGCCATTGTCCCATTATCCAGTTTGTTCCTTTTAGATAAGGACTTAACAGATACTTAAAAGTCCACTATTAAAATATAAACTCCAAAACTCACATAAAGCCCTCTGAGAGGGAAAGGATACAGTGAGAGGGGCTGGTTGTGTTAGGGGATTTGGGCCTCTCCTCCTTCCCTGACAAGGTTTCCTAAGGTGACACCACCCTCCCTGCCTGGCTAGGTTTCTCATGGGTACACTGTCCTCCAAGAATGGCCAAGTTTCCCATGGTAACACAGTCCTCCCTGAAACACTTAAGGTTTGGAAATAGTTAAAGACCTTTACTTTTTGCCCTTCCCAGTAAAAACAGCAAGGGCCCAAGGCTGTTCCTTTTCTAAGCATATGATAGGTTCAGCAATGCCTTCTTTGGTGACACTTTCTCCATACAGAGGTGATACTACCACTTTCCTTAGTCCATTTGGTTCCCTATGGAAGATGCAGCTGCTACATGTCTTCCTCTCAATATGGCATTTACCCTTGTTCATTTTGTCATACCCCTGCCTCCTATTGCATGATGTCACTCAAATGCCCCCTGACCCCCAAAACACACACACACTAAGCCATTTGACATTTCCGGTCTGCCTTCAAATACCCTACCCATGAGCTATACCTCCTGTACTGTTGCTCAGTCTGAAGCAACGTATCAATGATGCAACCCAAGTATTCTTCTCAGACTGTCAATCAAACTGTTAATCAGTGTTTCTACCTCAGATATTTCTCTCTACTCTCTGGGGTTAAACTATCAACTAATCCAAAACATTCTTCCCAAAGGTAACTCTGCCTTTTCTTCATTCAATCTTATCCACTATCTCCTATGGCTTAATGGCCTTGTCAATTCTCAAGAAGTGTAAGTTAAGTGGCTTCACACCCTGAAGACACTGGCCTTCTTTCTTAGCTATGATTGTGTCACACACGGCATGGGTGCCAAAAGCAAGAAAGTGAGTCACACCTATAAAATACAGAATCTCTACTAACGCTCTTTCTATTTGTCTCAAAAGATCCAAAGTGCAGTTTTCCCCCTCAGATCCTGCTGTTACTCTTCTCATACCAGTTTGGGAAAAGCTTTTAAACAATTAATTTTAATTTCCAAAGCCAAATACTCTAAATACTTAGTTAACTCAAATGGCACAGGCAGACCTTGAGCTTTCCACTGACCTGCTTCAGCCTTCTGAGTCTCCAGAATAAGAGAGCTGAATCACCAGGCCTGGCTGTTAAAGATTTTACAGCAATTAATTTATTTCCTTCAAGCCTTCGTTTCCAAAAATTAAAAATCCAGCCAATAAAAAAAAAAACAGAAATAAATTCAAATGCTCTACCCATGAGCTATATACCTCATGTACTCTCAGTCTGAAACATTGTACCAATGATGCAACCCTAGTACTCTCAGACTCCCAATTAAACTGTTAATCAGTGTTTCTACCTCAGAGATTTCTCTCTAACTCCCAAAAATCCATATGGTTCTTTGAATAACTGAATTCACACATCTGTAGGTGGCTGCTGCTCCTGTTTCTGCACAGCTAATGGTCTTCTTCGCCAATGTGCCAATGCATGGCAACTGACTGATTGTTGGGTCTGTTTTCTACACGGCTAGGTATCATGGTGAGAGTTGGGTTATAGGAGTCTGAATAAGTCCACCGTGCTCTGGGAATCTGGTTCCATCATGCAAAGCAGAAGAATATCTGTTGGTCAATCAAAAACTGTAGGAAAATTCTTCCCAAAGAGATATAACAAATACCCTAGGATAGGTGAGTGGGTAGAGTGTATCATTTTGTTTGTTGGCTTGCTTGTTTGTTTTTTGACTCGTGTTAATTTTTCTGATTGTTGTGACCACATGTATTTAAACAAGACTTATTAAAAACACTCAATGAAATAAAAAGAATAAATTTTTAAGTGTCAAATCCAGGGTAAGGAGTGAAAAGCATTAAATCCCACACAGCTGTTAGGATGTTCCACAGACAACACTGTCAAGGTCATTTGAACATTTCCTAATGGGTCTCATGGAAATATCACAGATATGAGCATGAAGGGTTCAGAACATTACACTCTCAAACCAGACAGGGTTGACACTCAACTTTTCTCTGAAGGTCAGTCTGTGATGTTGCACAAGTTCCTTAAGCTCTCAGCCTCATCAATCTATTAAGCTAGGATCTCGTGTCCTCTTGAAACAATGATGACTTCACAGTTCTTCTTCCTTTACTATTTGGTACCAAGCAGCACATGATCTCACTGAAGACTTACTCTTTCCTAGGCAAATCTCCAGTTCAATACTATTGCCATCATCTCTCAAAGAAGCCCAGTCAATGCAAATGTCCATCAAGAGACTGCAACGGATTAGGCAAATCATTTCTTTGTTCAATACATGAGAAAGTGCTTATTTTCCCTTTTTTCATTTCAGTTGTTCAAACTTGTGAGACGGAGTATAATAATTCAATACATATATAGAATATGTGGTGATCAATCAGCATAGTTAGCATTTCCGTCTCCTTAAATACTGTGGGGGTGTATAGTAATACTGGAGGCTGGGAAGGGAAGGCAGAGAGGGAAGAGAGGGTGTGGTGGTATTTTACTTGTACTGAAATGTGATTTTAATTGTATGTTAATAAATAAAGTTGCCCAGGGGTCAGAGCTATTAGAGCCATAGCAAGTGCGTGGCGGTGGTGGCGCACGCCTTTAAGGACCTGGAGGGCAGTACATACAGGCAGTGATGAGGCAGTCACGTGTTTGGGTTTACAACCAATGAGAAGGCAGAACAGCTAGACTATATAAAGACATACACACAGGAAGTAGGTCTCTTTCGGAGAGCTCTCTTGGCTGAAGAGGATCGCTGAATCAGGAAGGGTGAGACTCTTAGTTCTGACCTCTTGGCTTTCTTCTCTGAATCGGCTCTGTGTTTTTTATTTAATAAGACAGTTGGTTACATCTACAAGAGGGATATTGGATAACAGGTCTTGAAACATAATCAGGAGGATGTAGTAAATTGTAGTACAATGGATGACTACAATTCATAGTGATCTATCTATGCATTATTGAATAACAAGAGGGAGAGCCTCAAAGGCTACAAACATCTAAAGAAGTGGAAAATTACTGACTCTGAGTTGATCCATATATATTATGCACATGTATGATAATTTACTGTACCCCATAAGTTTGTCTAACTATTAGGTTCAAGTATACATTTATTTCTTACCATTGGCTAGTGCTTTCCATAAGGAAAATGAAGTTTGATTTTGTGGCACATTATATGCAAAACTCACAATAAGAATTTGGGACACTGGCCATTTTGGATCATGGACTAAATCATGAATTGCTCAGAGGTCCAACTTTCTGGACTTCATTAGGCTCATTAGCTTTGGTTTTACTACCACAGGAATAAATGTACACACTATCAGCACACCCCAGTCAAAGCAAAATGTTGAGGATTTCTTGATCTGGTTTGATCAATAACGTGTGTTGAACACATGTAAAATGCTGAACATGTTTGTTGATCTTATTCACCTCAGTTTCTCTATCTTTAAGATAAATATGTTTCTTTGCTTTTTCATCAGCTCAGGAGAAAGTAAACTACAATATAAATTTTCAGACCAATGCTTCTTCCTTTGACTTCAGTTGAACCAGATGTGGCCTCATACTAGAAATTCAGCAAAATTGAAGCTAAGTTTGGTACCAAAAGGAGCTAAGAAGTTTTTGAGTAGCTGCTATGTGCCAAGTACTTTCTGAAGCAGTTTCCAATAAGGCTTGTCTAACCTGTTAGACACGGACCTGCATGTGTCCCAGAATAGCAACAAATGGGGCCCAAAACATTTGTAGGTGACAAATACTGCTATGTCATAAGACTGGAAACATCTGGCATGTCGGTAACTCCTTTAACCTCAACAACAATCAAGAGGGAGAGAGAGAGAGAGAGAGAGAGAGAGAGAGAGAGAGAGAGAGAGAGAGAGCAAGCTAGTGTTTCTGTTTTACAAACAAGAGCAAGAGGGGTCTGGCATTCTGTACATTTCCCAGAAAAGGCTCAAGCATACTATCAAGTCTCTTCCCAGATAGAAGGCAGGAGAATGAATGCTTGTATTCAGTTGAAAATGGCTTTTACTTCAGCTTGTTTCCAAACTAACAAGGAAACTAAGTGAAAATTCCATTCTAAGGGTATTCATAATTGGAAAACAATTCTTTTTAGGTCCCTGGTTCTTCACAAAGACTCACAGAGTGTCCCACAACTCTAAAGCCAGATAAGCAGTCCAAAGATGTGTAACTCACTATCTGACTATAGATACCACAAATGGGGTATCTGCCTATATCATGTCAAATAAAAGAAAGGGTGAAAGATGAGTTTGCAGCACAGGTAGCTGATAAAGGAGCATGACTTCTGGAACCAGGCATTTCTAATTCAAACCCTGGTTCTAGTATATTTTAGCTGTAAGAACATGTGCCAACTTCCTCCCAGGTGCTTATCTTTGGTTCTTCATCTACATTGTCATATGGGCAGTAATTATTACTGTCACAAATAAAGGAGCAAATGCATAACATTCTCCAGAGATTCAAGTCCACAGGAAATTATTGCTAAATGCTTGATATGACCTCCATCAGAGGCATCATTGTTGCTATCATTTCTATCTCCAGTCTAGATTCAAAAGCTTTTCTGCTCCTGTCATTCATCCATCTAGAAAGTGATATTCGTGTCTGCTATATGTTAGAAACTACATCAAGTGTCGAAGATTTAAAAGTCAAGACATACTTGTTGCTAACACTCTAGAGAAGAATATCAATTAAAGAGTTCACATATTGCTAAACATTTTCTTGTCCCTCAGAGATAGATGCTTGCCCTACAGGCAACATAGCAGTGGATTATCCAGTTATCTTCTCTGCCAGAACAGCTTTTTTTCTCAAACCAGGGCAAGAAGGGGAGTGATCCATTAAATCTAATGCTATTGATAAATATAAATATTCTCTGAGAGAAGTTAGGTGAAGGTGTAGCAAGATTGAACTTCAATGTCCAGGCCTTGGTTCTATTATCAGGTCACTTTGTTTGGACCCTTCTGTTCCTCAGTGGAGGGAGAAGTTATTGAGTTACAGCCGCACAGACATCCATAGCTGTATTTGCTCTCCAAGCTCTCATTTGAGAAAAAATGAACTTGTTTTGTCTTGTGAAGACCTGGATACCCTTAGCCTGTCTTCACCAGTTTCCTCTAACATTGTTTTATCCTTCTGCCCCTGTGAATTGCAGTTCTACATAATTTTTGTTTCTCTGTCCCTATTCAATTCTGTCATGTCTCTAGCATTCTTTAATAGGGGAATTATTACTTTGAAAAATAGATTTGTTGCAATCCTCCCCTATTCACTCCTTCCTTGGCCTCCTACTTTTCTCATCTCTGTGTGAGATGCTGGAAAAGACTGAACACAAGAACACACATGCACAAGCACATACATACAAAGGCTCACACAGGTGTGTGCCTGCACACACAGCCTCCTAATGTGTTTTGATACCAATACAGAGGTGGCTTCCAAGTCAAAGATATTTTGTGCCTAGATATCAGGCAGATACTCCTGGTAAAAGTAATAAAGGAAATTGTGCGGATTCAGGAATGTTCTCTCTTAAACACTGATGCAGCTTCATCTGTTTACCTGATCAAGAAGAATTTACATTCTCTATCTCTGATGCCTCCTGAAAAAAAAAACCTGAAGGACTAAGCTAAGTAAACTAAACACTATGCAACAACAATGAAGTCCCAATTACTGTACTTCCTTAATAAATACAGCAGCACAATAAGAATAATAATTACCTGCATTATAAGGCTTCTACCTAGGTATGTATATTAATGTGCCTGTGTAGCTGAAGTTTTCTCCAGTGCTGCCTGGCTTCCATGGTCCTGTAGCTGCTTAGACCCAAGTAAACACACAGAGGATTATATTATCTACAACTGCTTGGCCGTTAGCTCAGGCTAACTATTGACTAGCTCTTACACTTAAATTAACCCACAATTCTTATTTATGTTTAGCCATGTGGCTTGTTACCTTTTCTCAGTTCTGCCTTCACGTCTTGCTTCCTCTGTGTCTGGCTGGCAACTCCTGACTCAGTCTTCCTCTTCCCAGAATTCTCCTCTCTGCTTATCCCTCCTATACTGTAATTCCTGCCTGGCTACTGGCCAATCAGCATTTTATTTATCAACCAAATCAGAGCAACACATTCACAGCATACAGAGAGATATCCACAGCATATCTGACTTTTTAAAACATGCTCAGCACTAGGGTTACAGATGTACTAAGACCAGCCCCACTTTTACATGGGTGCTAGGGATTCAAACTCATGACCCTGTGATTTTTGAGGCTGGAACTTTACTCACTAAGCCTTCTCCCCATCCTATGTATCTGCTTATCTTAACAGCCATTGAATCCTACAAGGTGAATAGAAGTTTTACAACACAGACATATTGTATGACTTAAACATATTAGCTATGAAGGGAGGGAAATAGTTATGAAGGAGGAAGCAGGGAAGACTCTTGGGGTAGTAGAACTATTCTGGATGACACTGGAATGATAACAATGGTATAAGTGTCATATGTTTGTGTCCAAATGCAGAGAACACACAACACCTAGACTGAACCCTGTGCTGAGTAGTGTTTTGTCAACTTGACCAAGCTAGAGTCACATAGAAAGAAGGAACCTTGCTTGAGAAAATGTCCTCATCAGTTTGGCCTGTGGGGCATTTTTTAGATTTATGATTGATGTGGGAAGGCCCAGTTCACCGTGTGTGCTACCACCCCTAGGCAGGTAGTTCTGAGAGGTATAAGAAAGCAGGCTCACAAGCCAGCAAGCAGAATTCCTCTGTTGTTTCTGCTTCTATTTCTGCCTTGAGTTCCTGTCCTGACTTTTCTCAATGATGGACTATAATCCACCAGGTAAAATAAATCTTTTCTTCTTCCTATTGCTTTTGGTCATGTTTTTTTTAACCAAAACAATAGAAGCATAAATAAAATAAACCCCAATATATGGCAATGAAATCTAAACTATAGATTCACAAGTTGCATCAAATGCATCACTCTAATGGGGTATCATTAGTGAAAGGGCTGGATTTTGGAAGAGGGAGATATGAAGACTGTGTCCTTAATGTTAACTGTTTTTTTTTTCTGTGAATATAAAACTGTTCTGAAATATAGAATATATACTTGTTTCTTCTTCCTGAACCCTTCCTCCTTCCTCCACCTTCTTCTTTTTTCTTCTGAAACAGGGACTTAGAAAGCAATTCTGGAACTCACTATACATACCAGGCTGGCCTTGAACTCACAAAGATTTTTTTTTTTTTTGAGACAGGTCTTAGTGTGCAATCCTGGCTGGCCTGGAACTCACTTTGTAGACCACGCTGGCCTTGAAAATTATATTTTAAATTGGAGAAATGAGAGAAAGAGGCCAAGAAAAGCAATGTAATTTGTAAACAAGTGCATAGAGTTTACCCAAAGGATCTTTGTGTATCTGCCTTGTACCTGTCCATGCTTGAGGTTATTCCTGACATCCCTCCTGTTAGGTATTATCACTAATCATAAGAACTCTGCAAAACCTATGCTAGGAAGTATCAGTAGAAAAGGAAAATGTACTCTCTTCCCTGTTTCACTGTCTCCACTGACCTCATGAGAAGCACTACAATTGTAAAAGGTGAAAGAAACTGACTTTTTCAGTCACCCAGCCAGAAACAGACTTCAACTTAGGCTCAAGGAACTGATCTCAATATTCCTTTTGGGCAGGCTATACTACAGTTTAAACAAGAATAATTCATATAGGACAATGTTTATAGAAATTTACTAAAATGTCTCAGAAACATTGGCATCCTGTGTCTGTCCCTCCAATTCCCCTAGATTCCCACCCTATTTTATTCTCAACTGACCTCATCTATACCTACCTAAATCCAAAACTCTAGATGACAGTTCTCTGAATATTTCCAATCCTACATGATTGACAGCTCCAACACTTACCATATCATCTTATCTGGACTCAAAACTATCCCTGATATCCCTTTTTCAATAAAAGTATCCAGCCACTCTACCAGAAGCCATATATTGCGCCAGGACCCTCCTGTTCCTTCAGGCCACTCCTTTTTACTTGCTCATCAAGTTCTGTCACTTTTCTATCCACTTACCTGCTTTAATTAGTTCTTTTTTCTGTCCCTCACAACTATCTTATCCCAATTTCTCACCTGCAGAGTATAATAATAACTTTCTATTTTTCTCCGATTCCCATCTTTATTTCATGTCTGTCTTTCTAGAAATAAATAAAGCAAACTTTGCCATTTTTCTTAAAATACTTCCATGTCTGCATTACTTTTAAAATAAAGTCCCCAATGGGTACTTCCCATTCAACATCCTGAATGACCTTGAACTTGCCTTTCCTTTTCACTCACATTTGCCAACACTTCCCCTTTCACCTTTGGAGTATCAATTCTGAGTTTCTTGTAATTGATAAGATATTTTAATATGCCTCAACTCTTCAGTGTTTGCTGGAGTATATTCCCACTCCTTTCCTCCCCTGGCTCTGCCAAACTGCCTCTTTCCCATCCTTAAGGTTCAGGTCACACGTCTGGTTGCTCCATGGTACCTGACAGAGGATAATGTGCTGGTGATGGAACAACTCCAGTCCTGGTATCCTATAACCTGTGAGGGCTTCTGAATTTCCAAGTCTATAAAAGCTGTGGCTGGGCAAGAAGAAAAATCCACACGAAATCTCTGTCACATGGACCATCAAAGACCCATTAGGTAGAGCTTATTTGCATATTGTCAGCCTTGCAGAAGAAAGATTGGCAGTAACCCAGAACCATCCCTGTAAGGGCCTTCTCACCGTTGCAGATGGGAGCCCTGAGAGTCACAAAAGCAGGCACCGATCCCACTGCACCTGGACAAGATGCTGCCCCTCCAGCACTTGCACAGGTGGGTACTTTGCTGATGCTCTGGCTCCAGCCCTGAGAGAAGGCTCATTCAATTCTGACGGTACATGAAGCCAGAGAACAATAAACTCAGGTGTCTGGAAAGATGAACCTAGTCTACGAATACCTCAAAGTCACCCAGCTTTGACAGTCTGAATGTCCTTGCCCACTTACTGCTTTCTTCACCCTGAGAAAACTCACCACTGTCTCTTCCTCTCAGACCTTCTAAGAACTCCTAAGAACATGCTGCTTTGTTAAAAGACTTACTAAGTCTTTTACATGTTAATAATAAGTGTAAGTGGGTGAAAGAAGCATTTTAGATTGGTTTTGCTCCTCTCTGTTCTGAAGTTAACAGCTAAATGTGTTTTCTTTTCCACACAAAATTGTTAAATATCATGTATCCTGTTTGTTGGCTCTTTTGTCTCCTAATATTCTGGCTGTTGTTTTACTGCCTCTGCATCATACATGTGGCTAAAATCTAAAGGCCTGTTTAATGAAAAACTTCCGAGGAGACAAGGACATTTCAGAGTCACTACTGCCACACAACATCCTTTTCAGATTTTTTTTTAAATCAGAATTATAATTCAATTGTCCAAATTCCATTTACTATGTGAATCATCTATAATATTTTAACCAATTTAGCAGAACCCCAGATTTCTTTCTTCTGCTATAGTAAATGGATTTGAACCTACAAGATTTCCAGAAATGGAAAAAAAATTATAGTTTTTCAGAATTTTTATTTATTTCCAACATCAAGGCTTCTAAGTTTTGAAAGCAAAAAAGGAAATAAAAGCCTAGGAGAATACTCATAAGATGACCCATACATTTCTGCAGTTTAGCATTTAAAAAGGACAGAATTGCAGTGGGTAAACAGGAAGTGAATCATTCTTTATTCATATTTGTAAAACTACTACCCATTATCAGACTGGTAAACTCATGTGCAGTCCATAAACTCAAACTGTCAATGATCCATCTTATATGAAGGAGGTATCCAGACCCAAGCATTCCAAAATAAAGACCAGCAAGGCATTGTTCAAACTCACTGTATTTCAGTAGTAATAACACTAAAAAAAAGGAGCAAAATTGCCTAGATAAGTAAGTAGATGATATCTGCCAAATAAAAAAATTACAGCTTAAATGAAACTGACTAGTATGCCAATAAAAAGCCCTTTGCCCTTTGTGTGCTGCTTTTAATTAAAACTAAGACCTGAAGAACAAATATTCTCCTGTGAATTTGGGAGTCTGGCATGTACATCATCACAACATTAGATGACTTAGGGTCTGTATACCCCAGTATTTTTCTGCTTGTATCATGGCAGTCTGGAAAGTACTCCAATAAGCTTCACTGATTCAGTGAAAACTCCCTCACCATGCTCCTTTACATAACTTTGCAGCAATTATTTTTAAAAGGCAAGGAACAAAATCATTATTTTTGAGTAAAATGATAAGTGCATTAATTTGCAAGTGTTAGTGGTATCTCTTTCAGAGAATCACAAGTAGCTTAAATAGCATATGATGTGGTGAACTGTCATAGTCATACCTGTCCAGCCTTACATAGCTCTGTCTATCTCATTTGGTGATAAAGTTGATAGTATAATTTTTATATGCTAATAAGTAATATAATATTATTGAGTGACTTTTGATCAATGGAATTTCAAGCCCTCTTATTTCTCCCAATTTGACACATTAGAGTCAACTCAGTTACAATCAGGTCAGCTCACATTTTGCTAAGTCAAACAGAAAAGGAAAATCATATATACAGGTAGACTTTAACAAGAAATGAAATTGAATGGAAATCTAGATATCTTCAGTGTTGACACAAATTTTCATTTTCTTCTCATTTGAAGGGGTAAACTCCTCTGAGACAAATGAAGGCAAATATTTTCTATCCAGGGTCTTTCCCTGACAAGACCCAGCCTCATCAGCTCTTGGTCCGTACATCAGATTCCAGTACCTGGAGATTGCTAACTAGGGGCCTGAACACCTCCTGGAGGAAAAGCTTAGCTCTTCTACTCAGCTCCCTTCCCCTTCTACTTTGTCCACAGGTCACCTGTGTTGTGGATATCGCTCTATATAAATAAAACACTGATTGGCCCGTGATAGGCGGGATAAGGAGAGAGGAGAATTGGGGGAACAGGAAGAAGGAGGGGGAAACACTGCCAGCCACCGCCAGGACAGGCAACATGTAAAGATGCCGGTAAGCCACGAGCCACGTGGCAAGGTATAGATTTACAGAAATGGGTTAATTTAAGATATAAGAACAGTTAACAAGAAACCTGCCATGGCCATACAGTTTATAAGTAAAATAAGCATCTGAGTGATTATTTTATACATGGGTTGTGGGACTGCGGGGCTTGATGGGACCTGGAGAGAAGCTCTGCAGCTACAACCTGCAGCGTGTGCTCCTGGCAAAGCATGGATGCTGCCTCCAGAAAGGCCCTCTCTCTTTGCTCTTCCCTATTTGAATCAATGCATTTATTCCTTCCTGGTCTTTGTTCCAATTATAACTGTACACCTGTTCATACCTGTGTGTATACGTGTGTACACATATGTGCATGTGTGAGTAACAGCACATACAAAGCATGAATGTGTAGAGACCAAAGGTTGACGTCAGATATCACCCTGCACTGCTCTCCACCTTTCTTGTGTGTGTATGGTGTGTGAATACCCGTGTGTATCTTTTAGCATATGTATACTCTCACATGAAGAGGAACACCTGCATGTGTGTGAACATGTGTGCACTTAGAGGCCTGGAGTCGAGGTCAGGCATCTTCCTCAATCACTCTCCACTTTATTTACTGAGGCAGGGTCATTGACTAACTCTAGACATTGCTGAGTCCAGCTAACGTGCTGAGCCAGCTTACATCTGGGGTCCCCTGTATTTTTCTCTGGAATGCTGGGATTACAAGGTGCCATGATACTTGCCCTGCTTTTACATGAATTTCCGGGGATCTGAACTCCTGTCCCCATGTTTGAATATCAAGTGCTCTAAGCACTAAGCAGCTCCCCAGCCCTGTTCATACCATTTTATAACGAACTTCCCACTGCTTGAGGCTTGGATGTGTGTAATTACAGTCTTTACTAGGCTGACCACAGCTGAGACCTGACTACCCCTTACTGGAACACTTTAGACTTTCACTGAATGTGAGTTACAATATTGAGTGTTGTCTTTGGAGAGGACTGACTAGATTTTGATTATTTTCTAATGCCCTTTAGAAGTTATGCCATTCCCATTCAGTCTAAGCCCCTATGAAGCAGCAGTGCCATGGCTTCTTTTGCTGCTGGAAGCTGTATCACCAGGGAATGTAGTTCTCTGTATAGCATAGGACTTGGCAACCTCCACGAGCTAGCTCAATGAATACTCAAGTTCTATCATACCACTGGGCTGTGCTCATTTGTAGTATGCCAGTCCTGGATAGTAACAAGTCAAAGAGGTGGACAAGGGGTGTGTGGAAGATTACTCCAGAAATCTGGCTTTGTTCTCTTTTTTTAAATTTATCTATTTACTTTACATCCTGTCTGTAGTTTCCCTTCCCCCCTCCCCTCCCATGCCCTCTCCCACCCCATCTGCTTCTTTACTTTTTCTCCTTAGAAAGGGACAGATACTCCAATGGGTATCAACAAAGTATGGTGTATCAAGCTTCAGTACGACTCAGCACCTATTCTTGTATTTAGGCTGGGAAAGGCAATCCAGTATGATGAATAGGTTCCCAAGAGCCAGTCACAGCATTAGGGATAGCCTCTGTTCCCTTTGTTAGAAGTCCCACAAATAGACCAAGCTACACAACTATCACATATAGGTAGAGGGCTTAGGTTGGTTCCATACAGGCTCCCTGGTTGTTGGTTCAGACTCTATGAGTTCCTATGAGCCAGACTAGTTGTTTCTGTGGGTTATCTGAACTGGTCATCTCCTGTGATCAGATTGGTAACTACCCCAATTGTCATCAGAGAGCTTTCATCCAGTAACTGATGGAAACAGATGCAGCAGAGACCCACAGCCAAACATTAGCCCAAGCTTGGGGAATCCTACTGAAAAGAGGAAGAAGGATTCTAGGAGCCAGAGGGGTCAAGGATATCACTGGCTTTGGTCTTGTCTGAGTCATTTACATTCCTAAAGTATCCTTTCTTTCTTCCTTCTCCAGTAGTGTCTCCCATACCTAATACTACTATAGACTTCAAGTTCACAATCTTGTCTAAATTACATAGATTTGGTGGCTATTATATAACTAAGCACAATTTATATATATAAGCAAACTTAAAAGCATGGGTGACAATCTCAGGTTGTGGGTGGGGGACACAGGAACTAAAAGACAGAACGATACACCTTTGTCTTTGGTCCCTGAAAGCCTATGAAAATTAAGATCCTAAAACAGTCTCCAAATCCTGAGGAAAATGCATGCATTTGGAAGCTAGAAAAAGACATCCTACCCACACAGCCCTGGAATATGTGAAACCATTCAAGCAGGAGCCTAGAAACTCTCTTACCAACCTTCTTCCAGGAACATATGAAAAATTATTTCTGTCCAGGGCTCTAAGGGGAAATTAACTCTATTATCATAAACAAAACTATCTACAACTTATATAAATATTGGGATACATTCAGCTATCTAGGTAAAGAGTCCCAGGCTGAGATATTAACATAAATAGTTTATGAGAACACCTTGGAGCTTTAACAGAAGAATCACTGATACTCCCCAGAAGAAACAGTTTCATAATCCAGGGTGCATTAAACTTCCACAGGCAAGTGAACAATGCAGATGTACTTGCCATGAAAAAAAAAAAGCATAAAACAAGAAATTAGGACAAAGTTTACCAATTAAAAACAACATAGAAACAGCACTGGCAAGAATTTTATACAACACAGGAACATTTTTTAAAAGATTTAATTGTATACTTATGGGTGTCTTGCCTGCATATATGTCTGTATACCATGTGCTTGCTTGGTGCCCGCAGAAGCCAGGAGAGAGCATAGCAGCCCTTGAACTGGAGTTACAGATTGTTGTGATCAACCCTATGGGTGCTGGGAAGCAAACATCAGTCCTCTGGAAAAGCAGCTAGTGTTCTTAACTACTGAGCCCTCTCTCCAGACCACAACACAATAACCTTAAAAGATGTAAAAAGTTACAAATTATCACCTCAAAAATTGATGAAATGGTAGCATCAGACTTGACTAGTAAAAAAAAAAAAAAAGTAACCAAATTCAGTGCAAATGAAAAGGAATAAAATGTTTACAATGTGACTTGGAATATACTTTGAATTAAACAATAATAAAAAACACTGTATCTAAGTGGTGGAGCACAGCCAAAACAATTTTTAGGATAAAATTGTAGCGGGGAGGTTTTTCCAGTACCACCTGGCTGTGCGGTCCCTCAGCCATTTATAAAATAATCATTCAGAGGCTTAATATTAATTACCAATTGTATGGCCTATGGTAGGCTTCTTGCTAGCTAGCTCTTATAACTTAACCCATTTTTATTAATCTATAAGTTGCCATGTAGCCATGGCTCACCCGTACTTTTACATTTTGCTCTCCTGGTGGCGGCTGGCATCTCCTTACTCTCCTTTTTCCTCTCACTATCTCTCTTGGATTTTCCCACCTGGCTCCATCCTGCCCTGCCATAGGCCACTGCAGCTTTATTTATCAACCAGTCAGAGCAACACATATTCACAGCATACAGAAAGACATCCCACAGCATAAAATATGTTGGCTAAATGCATAAATTAAAGGGGGAAATGAACTAAGAATAATAACAACAAAGCTTAAACGATAAAAGAAAACTTCCAGAAATAAATAAGATCACAAATGAAAAAATTCATAAGAAGGAATAAAAAATTTTAAGTTCTTTGAAAAGATTGAGAAAAACAGATAAATATAAAATGATAAAGGCACAATAAACACTACTATCAGTAAAAATAAGTACAGGTGGGGAAAAGCCATTAAAACTGTCAGGAAAAGCTTTATGTTAATAAACATCAAATTATTTTTAATCCCCCCAAATATGAAAGTCACAAAAATATACATATAGAAATGGGTAATAAGAAAATTATGAACCCTCGAGAATTTGAGTCTTACCTACAAATTTATATAAAGTTGAATTTCATCTCTGAGCAAAACACTAGCCAAGATAATTTTACAAATGGGACTATGTGAATAAAATGGTTACATGAAGGAAGACAACAACCCAAAAGAAAGGAAACAATTACTTCTAAATCATTCAAACCCACCATTTCAACATGCAAAAACAAATCAAATCCCTTAAATGAAATATTTGTGAATCAACCCTGAAGTATATAGTATGTATATTTTATATTTGTTCCCTTTTTTAATAGTATGGATAAAACATACCAACAGTTAAAAAAAATACTGTAATCCTGTTTTTTTAACCAAATACCAAATATACTTGCCATGCTGAAATCATTAAAAGTAATGTATATGACAGGAGTGTTGTTTCACTGATTGCTTGTTTCCTTGCCTTGAATTTAATCCAAGGAAGAGAACAGATTAATAGTAAGAAATGCTACAGTATTGATATAATGCACATTAACAGATCAAAAGTGAAAATTTAATGTTTAAAATGGTACAGAAAAGCATTTAATAAAGTTCAACTTCTACTCATATCCAAAAAATATATGTGTATACTTACTTGATTGCCCTCCAGAACTTAACCGTAAGCACTATTGCTGAAGACACACATACTTAAGTCATAAAACATGCCGGTACTGATCTGAGAGCTTCATCCCTACTGGATAGTCTACATGCTGGAAGGTGCTGTCACAGTAGTGGGATAGAAAAACATCCATCAATCACACCCAGCTATGAATACTGTCATTTACAATAATGTCTCACTTGGCAAAACATACCCACTGAAGCAATAGTAGCATGAGCATTACAGGAGTAATCAACCACTTTCTGGGTGGATTTAAGTCTTGCTCCACAAGATGAAACCCATAACTGATACTGTTGCAGAGCCAAGAACCTGTGACTAGACAGGTCTAGAGGAGAACCTACCACTATTATGCTGCTAAATGGGCATAGTATTAAACTGACTCTAATGACTTACTGTTACATTTGCAGATCAATGTAATATCAACCCTCACCTCTATTTGCAGTAGACGGTGATTAACACAAAGACTAACAACTGGCTAAGGTATATAGAAGACATATATACTGTACTCCTTCTCAAGGCTCAGTGATCATTGCATAAGAAGAGACAGAAATAATGTAGAAGCCAGGGAAGGTAGATAACTATAAGAGAATAATGCCTTCTAGACACACCAGGGCAGATGCACATAAAAATTCACAGTGGTTGCAACAGCACACAAGCCCAAGACAGACCAAATACTAGCATGGAGAGGAGAGTTGGGAACACAATTCCACCCCTAGTCTTGGAGCTATTGGCAATTATTTCAGCTGGGAGAGGGAGAGACAGTTCTTTCTTTTAAAGAGTATAGACCCTGGAAAGTCAACTATGTTCCATTGGAAGAGCACACATTCATGAATACTTGGGATGCACAAACTGGTCTTAACGGGTTGTTGTTGTGTTAGGCACAAAGTTTGGAATGAATATAATCAAAACACATTGTACTAAACACTCAAAGAGCTAATAAAAATTTTAATACACTATATGAAATTCACAAAGAAAAAACATACTCTTTCAGCACTAGGACAAGAAAAAAAACAAAAAACTCATACTGGGAGATGAATATTTTCAAGACATGGCAAACAGGAAGTTTAATTGTGAATATTGGAATCCTTGGCTCTACAATTTAAGGAAAACAGTATGCCCCTATCATTTCTTCTATTCCCAATGTTGCTGGAAACATCACAATGTGTTTATGATTATATTTGGCTATTCATTATGGAAAACATTGCAATACTATCTTAAACACAGTAAGACCTGGTCAACCAGTTAGTTTTCTTGCCAAAAATAAAGTCATACAGTAAGTGGTGAACTAAAATTGAACTCTAAAAGAAATCAGAGCTGAGTCACTCTGCCTTTCTGCTCTGGTGTCCTTGCAATGACGTGCTTGCACTCGCAAAAGTACCACAGGATCCCAAAATGGAGAGAGGGGCTCTAACCATTTTATCTACAGTTACATTTTCCTTAGCCAACATTTTTAAAAATATTTGTTCTATCTTTCAAACATGAAATAAAAATATGCTCTATTTAAGTTTCTTTAAGGTAACATCATAAAATGTATGTCTCTAACTTTTAAGGAATAAGCTCTTTGGATTTGTTTATATGTTAATTTTATTATCATTCCTTGCAATGGCCCATACATTCCACACAACTGCATTAAAGCAAACTCTAGGAGCGGGGGAGTCTTTGAAGAGCCTTCTTCCTACAGATTTTCAAGCAGTATAGTATTTATTTTGTTCAAAAAGTAACTTAACAGACCCAGGACAGCCTAACAGAAAAGCCCTTGGAAAACAGACATAGAAATCTTAAGGATGTTCATTATCCATGAACCACAGCAACCCCCAGTCAAAGCTGGAGTGTGCACCCTCAGGGAAGGTTGTGGCAGCCGCTCTCATCCTCCCCCAGATCATTAGCTTTGCATCTCAAAAGCACTTTATAAACATTAACCAATTAACAGGAGTGAGCACTCATGAGCAAAAGAAGCAAGGGTACAGTTATATAAAAGCTATAGTGAGGATGTGAAACTAACACACTTGAAACTAACAATTTAATCTCAGAAATGCCAGTCAAGAACAAAACTTATAGACCACACGTATTGATGACATCAAGTTTCTTTATTATTAAAGAATAACTGCATAGTAACTTCTGAGTGCAACCTATAGGAAATTTATTCTCCCCAAGCCTTTCCAAAAGAAATGTGTATAAATCTAAATGGACCCTGCTTTGTTGGTTGGTTGGTTCGTTTGTTTGTTTGTTTTAGTCAATGACACATGAAAATACTCTTTATAAGGCATTCTCTCAAAATCTTGGTCTAAAAAACTGAGACCTAAAAAGGTAATCTGGTAGGAAATGGAGAAGCAGTCTCTTTGTCTCTATTATAAATGACTAATTTCTTCTTGCTTGCAAAGTAATAAACTTAGAAGAACCATGGCAAAAGTATGTTTCCTTTTTTATACTTTGATTATTTTAGAAAAACATACTTCAGGGGGCTGGAGATAGGCAGTTAAGAGTGCTTGCAAAGGACCCAGGTTCTATTACCAGCACCTACTTTGCAACTCATAACTGTCTGTAACTCTAGCTCCAGGGGATCTGACACCTCTTCTGACCTTCACAGGCACCAAGTACTCACATGATGCACATACATACTTGCAGGTAAAATAATCATACACATAAAATAAAAATAATCTTCAGGTTGACATGCTGATAGTTCCCATTGCTACAGACACTCCATGTGACACGTCAGAAAAGAGTGAATACATGTTATGAAAGAGGTTAGATGCCTTATCTAACTCATCCTTCCTATATAACCAATCTGGGCATGCTCTTTAGAGAATGAAGTCCTGAAATGGAGTTTTAATTGTTTGCAGAGTAGGAATGTATCATAATTATCTTAGCATCCTAATTAGTTTGTGTATAGAAACTGTAGGCACTGATAATTCAACCTTTCTTCTCTGGGCAAACTCACAAAATAAGAGAAAACAATATATATATATGAGAGCAGTGGGATGCATTTTAAGTACCCTCCAGAAGCACATTAACAACTTATCTGTAAGGAATAGATTTTTTTCTAAATAGATGTCTTCAAACAGGTACTAGTAAAGACACAGATGAACTTGAAAATATTGTGTTGAAATAACTACAAAGATGGCTTAGAGAAATCTTAAAACAGCAATATAGGACAGCAGGTCAAAAACTATAAGATACAGTCAGCAAGGACAACACCAATAGACATATTAATATGGTGGGGGAAATCTAATGGGACCTCAAACTTAGACCATGCACGACAAGTAACTAAGAAATGTGGATAGTGGAAGAAGCTGTCTTCTCCTGAGGAAAGCCTCCTTATTTGTTATCTAATAGCAAATAACCATCTCTACATTATATATATATATATATATATATATATATATATATATATATATGTATGTATGTAACACGCAGACTGAGTAGGTTGTAGTTATATATTTATAAATGTGTGTGTATGAATACATGCATGCATATACACACATGTGTGCATATGTGTGTGTGTGTGTGTGTGTGTGTGTGTGTGTGTTTCATAATTGCTGCATTCAGGAGGCTGAGACAAGAGTTTAAAATCAGTCTACACTACATGGAAAGACCATTCTCATTTAAAATCAATTTTAAGAGAGGGTCTAAAATTATCCTTTAATCCATTACTTTGTTCAGTAAATATGCTTAAGAAGTTGGTTTTTAAGTATGAAGATTTTATTTCTGCCTCTCTATTGGGTTATAAAATTTTAGCAATTAGAAACATCTCACCTATCTTGAAAACACCATTGGCCACCAGGTCTCACAGCAGTATATCAGTACTCTTTTAAATCAAAATATCTGTGGCATTCATACATACTAAGAGATAAGTAAAGTCACATGCTGCTAGAACAACACAAGAACAACACAACATCATGAGCTAATAAAGTTCCTCACAAGAGGAAGCTGTATCCTAGGAAGAATGCAAAAAGCCTCAAGGATCAAATGTACTACATATGACTAGAGTCTCTGGTCCTTGGGTCAACGGTGGGGAAAACCTTGAAGTCGTGCTAACTCTTCCTCTTCTGTGTCTATTGTTTTGGCATCAAATCTTAAGTTCCTGTGCGTCCCTCGTGGCCCATGCTTTGCTGATGCTCTTGTCGTCCCTCCTCACCTTTGCCACATCTTTGCTGCTCTCCCTGCTAGGCTGCCCCTGTAAACCACATTCTCCCAAGCTGCAAGCATGTCTTTTTATGATACAGTCCAGTCATGCCATACCTCTGCCTTGTAGTCATGGTTACATATCACCGTCTCCCTAAGTCTAAACCTCTCAGCAAGATATATAGATGTCACTGTCATCTTCCTCCCCTATGTATTCCTCATTGTCTCTCCCTGATATCTTTCTCACAGCTTGAACTTTTGCTGCTGTCCTTCTACAAAATTCTAGAACACTGAACATACCATACCTCCATTCATTCTCTCGCGTCTGGACCACTATTCTAGAGTAGCCACAATTTTCTTCCTCTGACAAAAAAGTGTCCTGACAGATCAAGCAAATTTTCTTTTCCTTTGAAGATTAAACTTTATATTTCCATGTAGCCTTTTAGATGAGACAATAAAAATGCATCTTGTTCAGTAAAATGCTTGCAAAATTACCCTGAGGTTTATTTAGACATGTTCTTGTATATCTATCCCTGGGACCATTTTCTAACCATTCCTAAAAATTATTTCCTAAACTATGACACTCAATGTGAAATAAATGAAATGCATACATATTGCACTCAGATAATATATATTTTTATTCCCTTAGGATGACAGCAAGAGTTGTCTCCAATACTGAAACAAAATATTCTACATTTAAGACACAGGAAGAAAAAAAGAATAAGGCAGTACCGCAGGCCCTTCCTGTCTCAGCTCAAGTATCTAGAACAGCGGTTCTCAACAAGTGGGTTGTAACTTCTTTGGGGGTCAAATGACCCTTTCACAGGGGTCACCTAAGACGGATATTTACATTAGAATTCATAACAGTAGCAAAATTACAAGTATGAAGTACAACAAAAATATTTCTATAGTTGAGGTCACCATAACATGAGAAATTGTATTAAAGGGTCACAGCACTAGGAAGGTGAAGAACTGCTGATCTCAAACTTTATTATTTAAAATGATGGTTTCTGGGGCTGGAGAAATGGCTCAGTAATTGAAAAGCATGTACTGCTCTTATAGATAACCTGAGTTCACTTCTCAGCACTCATATCGGGCAACTTAAGAGGTGGAACCTCCTAGGAGGTTGTTAGGTCATTAATTTGCCCTCCAAAAAGTATTAACAGAATTATCATGAGACTTTGTTTAATTCCCAACAGAGCGAGTTGCAATGGAAGAACAGTCTGAACCTCTGAGTTGTTCTCTCTTCCCCTATTACCCTGCATGTACTCCCTATGGCATGTGTTACTGTCAATACCACAAACCAACACATCTGCTCCAGCGATTCAACTGTTAGGACCACCCAATTGTGAACTTCTAGTCTTAAAAACTGTGAACTAGAGGAACCTATTTTGTTGGTGTCTGTACATACACACATGTGCATGCAGTGCATGGGTGTGTATGTGGAGGTCAGAGGTCAATCTCAGGAGCCATCTACCTTGTTTTCTGAGACAGAGTTTTTCATTGGCCTGCCTGAAGTTCACAGAATTAGCTGGACTAGCTTGCCAGCCAGCTCCAAGGACTTAACTATCTGCCTCTGCCCCTCCTCTGCCTCTTCCTTTTCTTCTTCCTCTTCCTCTGCCTCCTTTGCCTCTGCCTCTGCCTCTGCCTCTTCCTCTTCCTCTGCCTCTGCCTCTGCCTCTGCCTCTGCCGGGCTGTATAGAACATACTCTACACACAGCATTTTTTTTTTTTTTGCATAGGATCTGGAGGTCAAATTTGGATCCTCATGGTTACATGACAAGCACATTACTGATTGAGCTATGTCTTCAGTCCAACTTCTTTTCTCTATACATTACACCAGCTCACGTAATTATACTGTAGTAAAGAGAGTGGACTAAGACACTGACTTTTGTGATGGTTCTAACAGAAACCTGACCTGATTCCTTCTTGAGCTTTCTCATCTGTTCTTCAATGTGCCTGTTTTAAAGCATCATATTCCCCCAAGTGATCCCAGCCAACAACTGTGGTTTTGGTCAATACTTGTCTTCCTACACAGCTAAATATCATGTATGTCACTCTTTCATGCCCTCTAACCTTTCTTTGGAGCAATTATCACCATGTATAATTTTACACTTTATTGATGTGATAACTTGCTTAATATTTCTCAACTATATGAGGGAGGCTCATGTCTATCATATTTTGTCACAGTATCTTAAATGTCTGGTACACAATGGACTCTCAATTATCCAACAAATAAGGAACAGTAATGTGCTTATAAAATTGGCCAATAGTGCTACCACTAGACAAACTTCCTACAGTTAGGAGAACAAGGCCTCAAAATGATGTTATTTTGGTACTGCCTGTAACAGTTATTTATATGTTCACCTCCATACACAATAGGAAAAGGGCCCCCAATTGTTAACAGGTAAAATAGCAGTGAGTTGAATATATACTTTGAAGTAAATATGCTCTGATTTCCAGGTACACTAGCTATATGGTCCTGGAAAAATCCCACAACATCTCCCAGGACCATTTTCCTCATTTGAAAACTAGAAGCAATACTGTGTGCTTACGCAACTATAATTCAGAAAATGAGGGAGAACTCTGAGAACAACCCACTGCCTGACATTGCAGTGATGGGTAAGTTTCTGCAGAACCTGATCTCTACATCATGAACGTTACTATTTCTGTTACCTATATACTGTCAGCTTGTTTCACTAGCTTTAATGAAACCAACTCACATGACTTTTACAGGGCTCCTAGGTCATTTCTAAGTTTCTGCTGTTCTAGAGACTGGGGGAGTTTCTAGGAGGTGTCTCACAGGTAAGAGAAAAGAAACTTCAGTTGCTCATGCTCCCTCTCTTTTGGATCAGGTTTTGTATCTCTGACAGTGATAAGGAAGGCATCCTCTGCCATTGGCTGTTCTGCTGATCCTAATTATGTCCAAGTTGCAACTGCAGATGAGCCCTGCTCAGCTCAACTGTATGGTGGCACCAAAACAGGAAGCCATGAGACCTCCTGCTGCTTCCCAACCCACTCATCATTCACCAACCACCCACACCCACCACCACCTTCTGCTCACTGCAGCCCCTTGATCTTCCTCAGTCTCAACACCACTCTCACTAGAAAGAGCAATTTTGACATCCAGTTTTTTAAAACTCTATTCTCTGTTAGCATTCATTAGAGACCTTTGCCAGTCTGGCTGTGCCAATGTTTTAAAGGTCACCAGCCTGTGAAGCTATTGGAAGATGGGGAACTCTTTAGGGAGCAGGGCCTAGTAGAAGGAAGTTGAGCCCTTGGGGTATTTCCTTACGGTGTAGTTTTGGACCACAGCTCTGCATCCTGCAGAGCCATAGGGTGCAAAAGCTTTCTCACCGTTATGTTCCACTGTGATGGGCTTTACCACTAAGGGTCCAAAACATCAGAGCCAACAACATAGGACTACCCCTGAAATCCCTGACACTGAAATTTTGACCTACAGTTAATCTTCTCCAGGTTGACTGCCCTCAGGTATTTGACCACAGTGATAAAGAGATCTTTTCTTTTACAGTAAACCTTTTTTCCCTCTAAGATTCAGTCACAAACCATAGTTTCTAGGGCTGCCCACCTTCCCCCACAAAAAGCTACCACAGAATGAATGGCACAACATAAACAAAATTATTATTTTCTTTTAGTTCTTGAAACTGCCTGAGATCATGATGTCCTAATAGCTGGTTTAGGGTAAGGCCTCTCCCCTCAGCTTTCAGACAGAGCCTTCATGATGTGTTCTCACACATACCTGTGAGAAAGAAATATCTGGTCTCTTCTTATAAATACTCTGGTCCCTTATCAGTTCAGATTTTACCCTCTCTACATCATTTAACCATAATTACTTCCTTAAAGACCCATTTCTAAACACATCTATATTTGAGGTTGGGGCTTCAAAACGTCAAGTGAGGATACAATTCAGTCAATAACAGGCCCAAACTAGGAAAAGCAAGCAGACTCCCATTCCCTCCAAGAACCTAAAAGCTGTTCTTAATCTAAACTTACATTCCCTCAATTCTCTTTCTTTGGGCTGACTACCTCTTCCTGAAATTTCTTGTTAATAATTTGATAAACAGAATATTGATATATTGGAAGCAAGAGTCCTTATTTCCCATCTAATAAATTGGCCTGTGAACCTTCCATCCTCACACACACTCAAGCATGCCTGAGTCATCTTGATCTCCTACCTGTCCCCATTTTTGCCTTCAAGTATCAAACCTGGAATAAATACACAAAGTGATCATGACCTAGCATCATTTAGTTCCTGAATAGTCCCCTGAAGCTAGAGAAACATGAGAGCCTTCGAAATAATCAGTTGCTCTGTCCATTTCGGCTGTTCATTTTTCTCACATAACCCTTCCTCCCCCCCAAAAAAAAAGATTAGTAATGCAAGGTCCAAGTACTGTTTTATTATAAAGGAGCAATTTAGGCTTTGGGGTGATGAGACACATTAATGGCTGAGCCCTCTGTTAATAAGAAACTGTTGTTTTTCTCAAATGGCTATTTAGCTCTTAAATTAGGAATGTTCACAGCCTAAGAGGGAAAAGGTAGCTTTCTATATGGATAAATTTGTGTCTGCACCTGTTAACTGAAGAGGTTAGAGTCTCGTGTTAATGAGGGAAATGCAGATCTTTAAGCCCTGGAGAGTAGCTGGGGTCATATACACAGGAACTCTGTTCCCCAGCTCATTACCTTGTTTTCACAGAGCTGTGCCAGCCAAAACTGTCTAGATGCCATCAACTAAACTGCTTCTATGTCCCAGATCTGCACTCTACAGTGAGGACGAAAATACAAATAAAAACCCCTTCCCTCAAGTGTCCTTCAGTCAGTGACATTTGCTAAAATTACAGAAAAATATGGTCACCCCACTAACGTGGCTTATCATCTGCATGACACATGTTGTTCTGTTTTTGCAGCATAGCAAGTATTTTCATTTAATTATCTCATTTCATCTTCACAGTAATCATTGTAAGTGGATGCTATTAACTCAGATGGGCATATCAAAAAAATCAACATGGAGAAGTATAAATTATTCAGGGTCACACAGTATGTTGACTAGTTTTATGTCAACTTAACACAGGCTGAAGTCATCTGAGAGCAGGGAACTTCAATGAAGAGAATGCCTCCATATGATCAGGCTGTAGGCAAGCCTACAAGGTATTTTCTTCATTAGTGATTGATGAGGGAGGGTCTAGCTGATTGTGGATGGTACCATCGTTGGGCTGGTGGTTCTGGGTTCTATAACAAAGCAGACTAAGCAAGTCATAGGAAAGGGGCCAGTAAGTAGCCCCCCCTCCGCGGCCTCTGCATCAGCTCCTGCCTCCAGGTTCCTGCCCTGCTTGAATTCCTGTCCTGACTTCCTTTGATGATGAACAGCAATATGGAAGTATAAGCCAAATAAACTCTTTCTTCCCCAAGTTACTTTGGTCATGATATTTCATCACAGCAACAGAAACTCTAAGACTCACAACAAGTACATAGATTCAGGATGTCTTCCAAACCCCAAATTTATGTCTTCAAAGATGATGGCAGAGATAAAGCACAGACTGCAGAAGCCTGATGAGCTGAGTTTAATCCCTGGACCCATGTAAAAAGCCAGATGCAATGGTGCACATGTATAACTCCAGCACTCCTATATCAAAATGGGAGGTGGACACAGTGGAATTGCTCTGAAGATCTGCAGCCAGCTAGCCTGGAGTATGAAACAAGACAGAAACAATGAGAGAAAAACTGTCTAAACAAAATGAAGGGAGCAATTGACACCCAAAACAACTTTGACCTCCATGGCACATTCCTGCCCGTACTCATATACATACATCATACACAAGAGTTAATTTAAAAACATATAAGTTCTGGTAAATTTGTGCTCTCAATGGTCTCTAAGACTTTAATTCTATCATTTCATCTAACTATATTTTTCTTTTCAATTTTATAAACACTAATATGCCTATGTGAAGAATATAGTTTCAATAACAAAGCTTCTAGTTGTTTCAAAGATGAGAGGCAGACACCAACACTAATAATTAAGTAAAACCAAGTTATAATTACTTGGTTCATACTAATTGGTCTCCAATAAAATAGTCACAAAAGTTGATTTTAGGGTCCGGAATCATATCATTAAGTTTTAAAACCAAAATGACATTGTGAAAATAAGGTGTTTTTTTTTTTAAACCTTCATTGTGCTAGCATGCAGAATTCAGCTCCAATAATTAATGTGTAGCTTGGCAGTAAGTGACACATTGAGAAACTTCCACTCTTTGTAAAACCCATGCACGTCAAAAGTCTGCTGGAAGTCTAATAATGAGAGTTCTATATTTGCATAGCTCTTCCCTTCTCCTTCCACACAGCCAGGCTCTGCTTCGGAGGAGTTCACAGAGATGTGACGGGAACTAGTCCGCAAGCACACACAGCTTGGCAACATGAATTTCGTCAAGTGTACCTGGCTGCAGTCAGAAGAATGAAGTATGAAGTACAGAGGTTATCAAACTTGACCAGATTGTAGAATCCCCTGGGAAGTTTTAAAAATTTTAAATGTCAGGTTCTACCCCAGAATTTTCACTTAATTGGCCTTGGATACAATCAGCTATTTGGAGTCTCTGAAAGGTCCTCCCATGGGCCAAAATGCAGGGAAGCTGAACAGCTTTGACACAACCAAAGTGGTTCCACAGGAGCAGAAAGTGGGACATTACTGGGGAAAAGAAAAGCAGAGGCCCAAGCCCACACTTAGGAAAGAACTAGGGTAAGGGATTTAAGATGCTAATATTTCTCTAGATCACTTACCATTTTTTTGCAATTAGCAACACTCTGACAAGAGCGCCCTTCTTGGCTCCCTTCTACTTCAGCATGACAGGGAAGCAAAGGTAGGGTACTGGAGAAGACGCTCTGGAAATCATGAGTTACAGAAGCAACATCTACTGATTCACATGGACAGAGGATGGCTGGCTACCCACTACCATGTTTACAGTTTCAGTCAGCTAACATTTGGAGCAAACAACATCTGAGGAAATGGCTCTCTGAGATACAAAGGAACTGAGTGTTGAGGAAGTAGCAGTCATTATATCTGCCTTTCCCTAAATAACAAGTACAAATTTTCTTTAGTTTTCAAAAGAAAGACTGCAAAAGATTTTTAGTAAAGATGGTGCCTTAGTTTTTGTCTCTTAATCCTACCTTTACCAAGACATTACACCACAACGAAACAGAAATACCACCACCAGCACAGAATCATGTTCCCAGGTAGGAGAATCCTGATGCTTTAAGAGACTGGAACTTTGCACCTTTGCTAGAAGAAAACAAAAGAAAAGGAAAAGCCCTCTATCTACATTGTAGCAATTGCTGAGATGAAATGCTCACCTGTACATCCAGGTAGTTATTTCTTTGCCAGAAGCCACTGGAAGGAATTGAACATTCCCTGTCAGCCCATCTGCTGCCTGTGGTGAGCCACAACAAGGCGCACATCCCTGGCAGCTCCTCCACAGGCTCAGACAGCAGAAAGCTCCTGACTTTCTTCAAAGAACTCAAATGTGCCACACTTCTAAGCAAGGACTGTGACAAAAATTTTTGTGGAGATATTTAAACAGAAGATAACATTTTAGAACCCAATTCATTGGCTTCTGGTTCCAGAATATGCTAAGCCAAAGTAACATGAACCTGCTCTACCCATAAGATCACAGAGAAATGTTAGATTTTAAGAAAACAATAAAATGCAAGTATCATATATACACAGTTATTTGAAAAGCAAAGGAGACCTGTGCCTATGATAAGCCAGCCTGCTGCCATTGTGGGCTTGAAAGCCATCTTATAGTAAAGGCAAACTAGGTTCATTCCTGTTTATGATTAAATCTCTGTTTCTCAAAGATTAGGCTGTGTCCCACTTGTAAACTTAACTGCAGACGGTTCTGTACTGCCTTTTCCAGGAAACAGCAACCATGCCTTTGTTTTGAGAGGTTGTTATGATCAACTTGCTATGCTTACGCTCTGCTTCTCTGGTCCCCACGTATTTGCCTACCAGATCCCCATTTGGAAATTCCCTACTCCTGAGGATTAAAAAACCTTACCTTCCCCATGTCCAGGACTGCTCTCTGAAACCCACGTTAGGGGAGATGGCTGCCAGACCAGCTATATTGTGCTGTGCACAATAAAAAATGTTTGCTCCAATCTGGCCATTTGGGTTGGTGGTATTTTACTCCTGTCTGCTAAACCTAACACCCAGCTCCTCTTTCTCTGTCACAGCCTGTAATCCATCCATCATTGGGCCATTTTGCCTGTACCTTCCTACACTCTCACAGCGACTGTATTTGTTAGCGGCTTCCATCTTGCTTCTGGACTTCCCGAGTAATCTCCCAACATATCCTGACACCTAATCTTCTGATATCATCCTATAATCAAAGCAGTCCTTTAGAATATAAGTCAAATCATGCCATAACCCTCTTCCAAGTGTGTATTGGGAGCCCAAGTCCTTATAATGGCTCCCAAACTCTTCCTTTGCCTTTCTGATCTAATATAAAAAATTCTATAAAATAATATTTAAAATAAGTCTACTGAAGATGGAATATAAATGTAATTTTAAACTATCGAACATATATGAAAATTTTAAAAAGGAAAATTTACCATTTAAATTGAAGCTAAAAATAATAGCAGATACTTTTTAAAAGAATTACAATCTATCAAGTCATTTGTAGGAAGAATTTCATACATTTACGTCTAAATAAATATGTATAGGTAAGAGCTAACATCATAAAACTCTTAGAATAAAACATGGTGGTAAATATTCATGACCTTGGATTTAGTGACAGAGTCTCAAATATGACACCAGAGTGCAAGACACAAAAAAAATAAACACATACACTCATACACAGATAGAGACACTCATATACACCCATATACAGCATATTTCATCACAGTTAAAGCTCGGTGCTTCAAAAGACACAAAATGGGAAAGTTATGTGCAAGCCATATACTCAATATTATTCTAGTTCTCAGATTTCATAAATGCAAGCAACTCAATTAAAATTTGGCTAAAGACGTGAATAGACATTTCTCAGTAATATTAATGAGTATATGAAAAGATACTTAATTCAATGAGATTTTAGGTAAATGCAAATCAAAACCAAATTAAGGTGTCATGCTATACCCACTAAGATGGTTATAATCAAAATACAGAAAATAGTAGTGAGAACACATAATGACAGAGAATTCAGAAGCAAAGAGCAGGCCAGAGTTGACACATGTGAGGTATACAGATGTAGAGACTCACAACACATATCAGAGACCACAGAAGTAGGGAATGAGCCAGTCCTGACTTTGGGTACAGTATCCAGGTAAGTGAGCTTCAAAACAGGTTGTTGGTGATCTTTACCAACACTCCCTACTACTCACATTGTGGACAGTAGCTGACTCTCAGAGGAAGACCCACAGACAAATGACCTTTCAACCATATTATGACTTAATCTTACCCTGAACATTATAAACAGTTCCATGGAACACAGAATGATGATTTAACAAGAAAACAAAAAAAAAGACACCCTAATTTTTAATGTGTAACAAAACAGTGCAGAGATGCAAACACCACAAAAAGAAGACATGTCTCCTCCAAAAATTACCAACTCCATTGTAATGACCTCCAATGAGAACCACTTATAAAACTTCCAAAGAGTAATTATCAAAAAGTTCAAATAACTCAAAAAGGACATGAATGTACTCCAAAATAACAAAAACAAATAGCTGAATGATATAAGGAAGACAGCTCAAGATATGAAAATAGAATTCAATAAATAGAATTGCTGGAGAAAACTCAGTAAGCCAAATACAAAGCTTAGTCAAAAACCTCTTCTTCTCTTCTTAGCATCCCATGATGCTTTCTCTAACATAGATCACATATTAAGACACAAAGCAAATATTAACAAACATAGGAAAATAGAAATCATTTCTTGTATTCTGTCTGATCACAGTTGAATAAGACTATAAGCCAATAGCAAGATACGTTACAGAAAATATATAAGTTTATGAAGATTAAACTGCACACAGATTAAATTGCATGATAAATGAGTCATTGAAGAAATCAAAAATGAAATAAAACTGTCTCCAGAACTGAGTGAAAATGAAAACACTATATACCAAACCTAAGGAATACAAGGAAGGCAGTCCTAAGAGGGTATTTATAGCACTAAATTCCTACAATAAAAAAATCAGAGCGATCTCAAATAAACAACCCAATGATACACTTTAAATCATTTGAAAAACCAGAATAAACCAAACCCCAAATAAGTATATGGAGAGATGAAACAAAGACTGGGACAGAAATTAATGAAATAGAAACAAACCACAATAAACAATAGAAAGAACCACTGAGAATAAGAGTTTGTTCTTTGCAGAGAAAAACAAGATTGACACACCCTTTGCCAAACTAATCAAAACAAAGAAAAGCCACAAATTAATAAAAGTAGAGATGAGAAGGAAGATATAACAGATAATAATGAAATCCAGAAAAATCATGAAGACATAGTTTAAAATTTCATATTCCAGGAAACTGGAAAATCTAAAATAAATGGATATCTTTCTAAATGTATATGATCTACCAAAGTTAAACCAAGTGAAACAAATAATTTAAACAGATCTATAACCAGCAAGGGGTCAAAATACTAATTAAAAATCTCCTGACTACAAAAATCTCATGTCCGGACAGATTATGTACAGACACTAACAGATCTTCAAAGATCTAACACCAGCACCCCTCTAGACACCCAGTAAAGAAAAGGATAGAGCACTTCCAAATTCTTCTTATGAAGTTGGTTTTGTCCTGATTTCCAAACTAAACAAACACACAATTAAAAAAAATTATAAGCCAGTTCCCTTCATGAACATAGACATAAAAATTCTCAATAAAATACTTGCAAAATAAATTTCAAAAGGGAAGGGAAAAATCAGTAGCCATCTTGAGAGACGCTTCCCCCTCCCCTCCTCCAAAGGTATTTGCTGACCAGCAGTTTTGGAAGTGACCAGAAGTTGAACTTATAAGGCTGGGACAATAAATCTATGTATCCTGGACTTGGCAAAACAAGATATGGGGAGTAATGGGCTCAACTGACCAGAAGTTGAACTTGGAGGAGAGTAGGACTGGAACAATAAATCTGAATGTATATATCCTGGGTTCAACAAAAGCAGGACATAGGGAGTAAAAATTTATGTCTCTGTAGATACCCTGAATCCTGTTAGCCATCAGTAACTTCATGCTTTAGTTCAGCCAGTAACTTCAAAGAACTGCCTCACCCCTAGCCCCCTCGTCCAATCCCAAGCTGCATGTAAAACTTTCCTATAGAAACCCCTTAAAGTGAGTGCTGGGGTATCCTCCTCTACCCACTGTATCAGATGTTGGACATGGACCAAGCTTGCTTGTTTTGTAATTAAAAACCTCTGTGTGCTTGCATCAGATATTGGCTCTGTGGTGGTCTTGCTTGGGGGTCTTGCAACCTGGGCACAATGAAAGTACATAAAAAAATCACTCATCATGATTAATTTGGCTTCATTTCATATGCAGGGATGGTTCAACATATGTAAATAAAGTTTTATTCCATTACATGAATGGTCTGAAAGAAAGAAATCATGATTATCTCAATAGATGTAGAAAAGACCTTTTACAAAATCTAACATCTGAGACCTGCAGGCCACACCACCACCACTGCCACCCATTGGACTCTATTCCCACAAGACCCACTCCAAAACCCAAACATTCTCCCCATAGCCAACCATTCCCCCTCCCCCCGCAACATCAGCAGCCCCTATAGGCACAAGTACCACCTAAACCAATTGGAAAAACAGGTAAATGACTGATCTCCCAGCTAAACTGCCCCAATCTCTAGGCCCTAAGCCACAGGGCACATCCTGTGCCCCTCCCTATCCCATGTCAGCCCCAGCAAGGCAACTGGGACCTTAACCCAAACTCTGGTGGAATTCCACTGCTCTGGTGCAATCCTCAGCAGCCTGCCACAGGTGAGAGATGTGATGGCAGGTTGTACCACCACCACTAACACCCACTGGACTCTGTTCCCACAATACCCACTCAGCTACCCGACCACACCTTCCCCAGCATCTTCCCCACAGACATCCCTCTCCAGCAACATCAGTAGACCATATAGACACAATACCACTCACATCAATTGGTGGAAGAACAGAGTGTAAATGCCAGCGTAAGAATACATTCAATAACATAAAGGACAATATGTCACCACCAGATCCCAGTGGTCCTACAGCAGCAAGACCTGATCGACAACCAACACAGTTGAAGCAGAAGAAAACCATTTTTAAAATAACTTTATGAAGATGATAGAGGTCCTTAAAGAGGAAATGGAAAAATTCCCTTAAAGAAATCAAGAAAAAGACAAAATACTGGAAGAAATAAATAAATCCCTTAAAGAAAGCCAAGAAAAAAAATCCAATCAAGTAGGTGAAGGAAACAGTTAAAGACTTGAGAATTGAAATAGAGGCAATAAAGAAAACACAAACCAAGGTAGTTCTGGAAATGGAAAATCTGGGTAAGAGAGCAAGAACTATAAATGCAATCATCTCCAGCAGAACACAAGAGATTAAAGACAGAATCTCAGGCATTAAAGATATGATACAGGAAATAGATTCATCAGTCAAAGAAAATGTTAAATCCAAAAAATTCTTAACACAAGACATCCAGGAAATCTGAGACATCATGAAAAGATCAAACCTAAAATTAATAGGGATAGAGGGAGAAGAATTCCAGCTCAAAGTCACAGAAAATATATTCAACAAAAACATAGACAAAAACTTTCCCAACCTAAAGAAGGACATGGCTATGGAGGTACAAGAAGCTTACAAAACACCAAATAGACTGGACAAGAAAGAAAAAGTCCCCTTGCCACATAATAATGAAAACACTAAACATACAGAATAAATAAAGAATATTAATAACTGCAAAGGAAAAAGGCCAAGTAACATATAAAATCAGACCTATCAGAATTACATCCAACTTCTCAATGGAGTCTCTAAAAGCCAGAAGTTCCTGGACAAGACATTTTGCAGGCATTAAGAGACCATGGATGCCAGCCCAGACTACTATACATAGCAAAACTTTCAATCACCATAGACAGAGAAAACAAGGTATTCCATTAGAAAACCAGGTTTAAACAATACCTATCCACAAATCCAGCCCTACAGAAAGTACTAGCGTGAAAACTCTAACCCAAGAAAGTTAGCTGCACCCACAAAAGCACAGGTAATAGATAATATTACACCAGCAAAACCCAAAGAATGGAAACACAGAGAGAGAGAGAGAGAGAGAGAGAGAGAGAGAGAGAGAGAGAGAGAGAAGCAACAACAACAACAAAACCAAAAACTAGCAGGGATTAACAATTACTGGTCATTAATATCCCTTAATATCAATGGACTCAGTTCTCCTATGAAAAGACATGGACTAACAGAATGTATATGAAAACAGGATCCATCCTTCTACTGCATACAAGAAACACATCTCAACTTCAAAGACAGGCATTACTTCAAAGTAAAGAGTTGGGAAAAGATTTTCCAAACAAATGGATCTAATAAGCAAGCTGATGTAGCTATCATACTATCTAACAAAATAGACTTCAAACTAAAATTAATCAAAAGAGATGGAGAAGAACATTTCATATTCATGACAGTAAAAATCCATCAAGATGAAGTCTCAATTCTGAACATTTATGCCTCAAATACAAGGAAATACGTATTTGTAAAAGAAACATTACTAAAGTTTAAATCACATATCAAACCCTACACATTAATAGTTGAGACTTTAACACCCCAGTCTCACCAATGGACAGATCTTCCAACCAAAAGTTTAACACAGAAATAAGGAAACTAACAGATGTTATGACTCAAATAGATTTAACCGACATCTGTAGAACATTTCACCGAAACACAAAAGAATATACCTTCTTCTCAGCACCTCATGGAACCTTCTCTAAGACTGACCACATACTCAGTCACAAGGCAAATCTCAACAGATACAAAAAAGTTGGAATAACCCCCTGTATCTTATTGGATCACCATAGGTTGAAGTTAGAATTCAACAACAACACAAACTACAGAAAGTCTGCAAACTCATAAAAACTTAACTCTCAACTGAATTACCACTGGGTTGAGGAAGAAATACAGAAATTAAAGACTTCCTAGATTTCAATGAAAATGAATGCACAACATACCCAAACTTATGGGACACTATGAAAGCAGTGCTAAGGGAAAGTTCATAGCACTAAACGCCTACATAAAAAATTTAGAGAACTCTCACACTAGCAACTTAACAGCACACCTAAAACCTCTAGAACAAAATGAAGCAAACTCACCCAGGAGGAGTAGACTGCAGAAAATAATCAAACTCAGGGCTGAAATCAATAAAAATAGAAACAAAGAAAAGAATAAAAAGAATTAATGAAACAAAGAGTTGGTTCTTTGAGAAAAGCAACAAGATAGACAAACCCTTATCCAAACTAGCCAAAAGCCAGAGAGACTATCCAAATTAACAAAATCAGAAATGAAAAGGGGGATATAATAACAGACACTGAGGAAATCCAAAGAATCATTAGGTCATACTTCAAAATTCTGTCCTCCACAAAGTTGGAAAATCAAAAAAAAAAAAAATGGACAATTTTCTGGATAGGTACCGCATACCAAAATTAAATCAAGACCAGATAAACAATTTAAATAGACCTATAATCCCTAATGAAATAGAAACAGTCATTAAAAGTCTCCCAACCAAATAAGCCCAGGGCCAGATGGTTTCAGTATAGAATTCTACCAGAAATTCAAAGAGCTAATACCAAATACTCTTCAAATTGTTCTACACAATAGAAACAGAAGGACCATTGTCAAATTTTTTTATAAGGCTATGATTACCCTGATACTCAAACCAAACAAAGAAAGAGAATTACAGACCAATCTCCCTCAAGAACATTAATGCAAAAATACCCTATAAAATACTGGCAAACTGAGTCCAAGAACATAAAAAAAATATCCACCATGATCAAGTAGACTTCATACCAGAGATGCAGGGATGGTTCAACCTAAGAATACCTGTCAATGTAATCCACCATATAAGCAAACTAAAAGAAAAAAAAGTTATCATCTCATTAGATGCTGGAGAAGCCTTTGACAAAATCCAACAATCTTTCATGATAAAAGTCTTTGAGAGATCAGGGATACAAGGAACATACTTAAATGTAATAAAAAAGCAATGTACAGCCAACATCAAATTAAATAGAGAGAAACTCAAAGTGATTCCACTAAAGACAATGCTGTCCACTCTCTCCACATATTCAACATAGTACTCAAAGTTCTGGCTAGAGAAATAAAACAACTAAAAGAGATCAAGGGGGTACAAATTGGAAAGGAAGAAGTCAAACTTTCGCTACTTGCAGATGATATGATTGTATACACAATGACCTCAAAAATTCTATCAGGGAACTCCTACAGCTGATAAACACCTTCAATAATGTGGCAGGATACAAAATTAACTCAAAAAAAAATCAGTAGCCCTCTTATATGCAAACAATAAACAGGCTGAGAGAGAAATCAAAGAAACTACATGATTTACAATAGCCACAAATAGTATAAAATATCTTAGGGTAATTCTAACCAATCAAGTTAAAGATTCTATGACAAGAATTTTAAGTCTTTGAAGAAAGACATTTAATAAGATAACAGAAAATGGAAAGATCTCCCATGTTCATGGGTAGGTAGGATCAAAATAGTAAAAATGGCGCACACCTTTAATCCCAGCACTCGGGAGGCAGAGGCAGGTGGATCTCCGCAAGTTCAAGGCCAGGCCAGACTTGTCTACAGAGTGAGTTCCAGGACAGATTCCAAAGCTACACAGAGAAACCCTTGTCTTGAAAAAAACAAAAAGAAAGAAAGAAAGAAAGAAAGAAAGAAAGAAAGAAAGAAAGAAAGAAAGAAAGAAAGAAAAGAAAAGAAAAAAGAAAGCATCTTCAACAAATGATGCTGGAATAACTAGATGTCAGCATGTAGAAGAATGCAAATAGATACGTACCTATAACCCTACACAAAATTTAAGTCCAAGTGGATCAAAAACCTCAACATAAATCCAGTACACTGAACCTGATAGAAGATAAAGTGGAAAGTAGCCTTGAATGCAATGGCACAGGAGACCACTTTCTGAATATAACACCAGTAGTGCAGATACTGAGAATGACAATTAATAAATGGGACCTCTTGAAACTGAAAAGTTTCTGTAAGGCAAAACACACTGTCAACAAGACAAAATGGCAGCCTACAGAAAGGGAAAAGAACTTCACCAACCACACATCTGACAGAGGGCTTGTCTCTAAAATATACAAAGGACTCAAGAAATTAGACATCAAAATATCAAATAATCCAATTAAAAAATGGAGTACAGATCTAAACAGAGAATTCTCAACAGAAAAATCTCAAATGATGGAAATACACTTAAAGAATTGTTCAACATCCTTAGTCATTAGGGAAATACATATCAAAATGACTCTGAGATACCATCTTACACCTATCAGGATGGCTAAGATAAAAAAAAAAACACTGATGACAGCTTATATTGGAGAGGATGCGGAGTAAGGGGAACACTCCTCCACTGCTGGTGGGAGTGCAAACTTGTACAGCCACTTTGGAAATCAATATGGCAGTTTCTCAGAAAATTGGGAATACCTCAAGACCCAGCTATACCTATCTTGGGCATACACCCAAGGAATGCTCAATCATACCACAAGGACACTTGTTCAACTATGTTCATAGCAGCATTATTTGTAATAGCCAGAACCTAGAAACAACCTAGATACCCTTCAACCAAAGAATGGATAAAGAAAATGTGGTACATTTACACAATGGCGTATTATTCAGCAGTAAAAAACAATGACTTCATGAAATTTGCAAGCAAACGAATGGAACTATAAAATATCATTCTGAATGAGGTAACCCAGACCCAGAAAGACAAACATGGTATATACTCACTCATAAATGGATATTAGGAGTAAAGTACAGGAAAACCAATCTACAATCCACAGCCCCAGAGAGGCTAGATAACAAAGAGGGCCCAAAGAAGGATGCATGAATTTCCCTGGGAAAGGGAAATAGAAGAGATCTCCTGGGTAAACTGGGAGCAGGAGTAGGGGGATATAGAGATGGGAACTTGAGGGAGCAGGTTGAGTGAGCTGGACTTGAAAGGTGGGTTGGGGGTAGGATGGAGGGGGAGAGTAAGGAAAGAGATGTCTTGTTAGGGGGGACCATTTCAGGGTTAGGGAGAAACCTGGTGGCAGTGAAACTCCCAGGGATCCACAAGGAAGACCCCAGCTAAGACTCCTAGAAATAGTGGAGAGGATGCCTGAACTGGCCATCTACTGTAATCAGATTGGTGACTATTCTAATTATCATTAGAGAGCCTTTATCCAGTAATTGATGGAAGCAGATGCAGAGATCCACAGCCAAGCACTGAGCCGAGCTCTGGGAGTCCTACTGAAGAAAGGGAGAAGGGATTGTACAAGCCAGGGGGGTCAAGGTCATGATGGGGGAACCCACAGAGACAGCTGACCTGAGCTGGTAGGAGCTCATGGACTCTGGACCAACAGTTAGAGAGCCTGCATGGGACCAACCTAGGCCCTCTACATGTGTGTGACAGTTGCATAGCTTGGTCTGTTTGTAAGTCTCCTAGCAGTGAGATCAGGACCTGTCCCTGGTGCTTAGCTGGCTTTGGGGAACCTCTTTCCCATGCTGCATAACCTCAACCAGCCTTGATGCAGGGAGAGGAGCTTTCTCCTACCTCATCTTGATGTGCCATGCTTTGTTCAAGCCCATGGGAGGCCTGCCCCCTTTCTGAATGGAAATGGAGGAGGAGTGGATGGGGAGGGGAGCAGATGGGAATCTGGGAGGAGAGAGGAGGAAGGAGGGAATAGAGAAGTGGGAGGGAAAACTGTGATTTGATTGGTATGTAAAGTAAATGAAAAAAATATTAACTAAATAAAATTAAACAGAAACAAAATCTAATATCCCTTCATAATAAAAGTCCTGGAGAGACTAAAGATGGAGAGAACTTATGTCAATAAGCGCTGTATATGATAAACCTATACCTCCCAACATGCTAAATGAATAAAAACTCAAAGCACTGCAATTGAGATCAATATAAGACAAGAGTACTCATTCTCCCCACTCATCCTCATGTAGTGCTTGAACTCTTAGCTAAAGCAATAAGACAAGAGCAAAAAACAAATAGGAAAGATGTACAAGTGTCCCTGTTTACAGACAACATAATTCTGAAAGTAAGGGACCCCAAAAGTTCCATGAGGACACTCCTAGAGCTAACGAACACTTTCAGCAAAGGGGCAGGTTATAAAATTAACATATAAACATCAATAGTCTTTGGATATACCAACAATAAACATGATGAGAAGAAAAACAGGGAAATAGCTCCATTCACAATAGCCTCAAAACAAAACAAAATAGCTTGGAATAAACCTAACCAAGGAAGGGAAAGGTCTCTACAATGAAAACTTTAAAGCTCTGAAGAAAAAGATTGAAGATGACAGTATGATACAGAAAAACATATTGTAGTTAGGAGTGGAAGAACTGATACTGAGAAATATTTGTCCTACCAAACTCAATCTACATAATTAATGAAAACTCAATCAAAATCTCAACTAATTTCTTCACAGAAAAAGAAATTTACATGGAAGCACAAAAAGACCTCAAAGAGCCACAAAAACAATCCTGGAAAATAAGGAAATTGCTAGAAGCCTGATTCTGAGTTACACTACAGAGCCATAGTAATAAAAATTGCATAATAGGGATGAGGATTGTGAAATTTTATTTCGTGGGCATGACATATCCATGGCACTCATGAACTTGCAATAGCTGTAGTTGCCTGCTTGGGCCTTAACTATGACTAAGCCAGTAAACATTCAGTCACAGACCCAGCAGTTAGAGGCTGCTGGGGGGCGGGGGTGTTGGGAGCCAATGACCGTGGAGGGGTACTGGAGGAGAGAAAGTCTGTCTTCAGTTACATATAGCCACTGGAGAGTTACTCATGCTCCAGTGGATAAGTAGGCACCAATGCCCCGTCAAATAGCCCTGGCTAAAACCAGTAGATCACAAAGAAAAGCAAAAATCATGAAAGCAGGGGCCTAGTGAGGGTTGGAAGTGCATGAGAGTAGAGGGATAAGAGTGATCAAAGGACACTATACACTATAGTGTACACTATACACTTGTGTGAAACCACCAAAGAGTAAATTGATTCTAAAAACAAAGAGAATAAGTATTGACAAAGATGTGGAATAGTTAGAGCCTTCACTAGAAAGAATATACAACTCTAATTGCTTCGGAAAGAAGTATGTCTGCTTCTCACAAAGGCAAAGACAGAACTACCACGTTTCAGTAAAAGTCTCCCATGTTCAAACCTGAGAGATTTGCAAACAGGCTCTTAAATTTGTGTACTCAACCATTCATGACAGCATTAGTTACAAGAAGCAAACAGTGGAAACTCAAACGTCCATCAAGGGACAAGCAGATAAACAAAAGGTAATATATGTAATATGTGTATATACTTACACTCACATCTTGTGGGCCGCAAGAATATATTATAGAGATTCAGCTGTGTATTAAAGCTATGCCTAAAATTTCAAGGCATTTTTCTAGTTGGAAGACATTTATCACAAAATATTTGGTGTTATTCAGTTTTTAATATTTCAGCTGTCTTCTGCTATGAAATTCTTGTGGGCCCATATACTACTAGGCCATTTGGCAAACAGTTCAGCTTCTCAGACCTGCTGATCCACTAGATAACTAACTCCTCCACAGAACATAGGAGATAGGTGAGGCTATAGATGCATAGTTTTGTTTCTTGTTCAAATGAAGCTCAGACCATCTCCTTCCCTTGGGCCTAGGGGCATGGCAGAAAGATTGACTGAGGACAATAGGGCATTTTGCATAACCAGGTGCAGTAAGGACTGGAGCTGAATTCCAGAGGCAGGCGCAGAACCACATAGTCAGAGAGAAGAGAGAAAGACAGAGATTCTATAGAGGGTAAAGCAGATCTCTTGTAGAGTTTTCTGAGAGCCAGGAGTAAGGAACTAGGAAGGAGAGATGGAGGATGAAGGAACAGAGAACAAAGATGAGATTGTTGTGCCCAGATCACGACCCCCAGAGAGACCACCAAAGACGAGCATGCTGGAATGCAAAAGCAAGGTTTAATTCTGGGATATCCAAAAGCAATACAAGCCTAGGCAGGGACTTTGTCCAATACGTCCAACACAGTGGAGGCTGGAGGAAGTGCCCGCTTGTCCGCAAGCTCAGTTTTTAAAGGGAAAAATCACAAGGTTACATCATTTAGGGATGCTAGTACGGGTACAATTCTGATTGGCTCTCTTCTAGGGGCTTCTAGAAATTACTTCTAAGGGAGTGGTTGCCTGCCACCATTTCTCATTGGCTACCCTCAGGTGGGGACATTTTTATGGTCAGTTACCCTGGAAACCAGGGAGAGGACATTCCATAGTCTGGCAGGCATTACCTCGTGACTACCTTATGACTCTGTACTTTTACATTCCTGGTTTCTGGAATCTGGACTGACTTGTTTCAGTAACTATTGGCCTATTCCTAGAAGGGGAAATCTTAGGCCTTAGTTTTTGGGTGAAGGCATTTTGGTCTTATTTCTAAGATGGCTCATTTTGGTCTCACAAGGTCACAAGCATAGGAGCTTACTAAAACTATGAGGACAGGAAAAGTGGGCACATGGAGGAACTGGATCTGAGAATGGAGCTGAAGCTGTATAGATAGAATTTTGTCTCAGAGGAATAAAGTAAATGGACAAAGAACATGATGTATCTAAATTCATTCCCGCGCTATTGGTAGCATCTCTCTTGGGCCCCTGGGAAGGGAATTAAGAGGCTGGACCTCAAAATTTCAAAACTCACAGACACACAGGAGCATTATTCATCCATAGAAAGGAGAGCAGTGCTGTACACCCAGCAACATGGAATAACCTTAAAGATATCCTAATTAACCAAAAAATAGAGGATATCATATATCATATGATCCATTTATTAATAATATTCAGAATTGGCAAAGTTACAGAGATAGAAAGAAGATAGTTGCCAGAGGCTGGGAGATGAAGGAAATGAGGAGTAACTCCTCAGTGGGCATAGGGTTTTCTTTGGGGATAATGATTTTTTTTTTTTTGGAACATTGTAAGTAGTGGTTACACAATACTGTGAAACCTCAGTAACCCCCACACACACTCTATCCTCTACAGACAAAGAGAAGCTTAAACCAGGATTCCTAAGTGTAGATAAGAACTTAGACCCTTTTTTCCCAGATGGCAGTATCAGCTACAGGGACTTAAAAAAAAAATAGAGTCAGGATATTCAACCAAAAGACTAAAAATGGAGGCAGGTTGTGAAAAATGAATTACATGGTCTGTGCCTTTAAGAACTAGCCTCACAAACAAAGGGGAGCACTCCTTCCAACCTCCCTGCTCCCTGCCAGAGATTTGGAACAAGCCTCCTTGCTGAGCCTCCCTGCTGAGCCTCCCTGCTGGGCCTCCCTGCCTAGGCTTGTAAACTTAGAATACACCTTGCTTTTGCATTCTGTTATAGCTAGAGTTTTCCTGCCTGGCCCACAGTCAGGACAAATCTCTCTCACCTGCCAGTCCCACAGCCTCTCAGACCCAACCAAGTAAACACAGAGACTTATATTGGTTATAAACTGTATGGCCGTGGCAGGCTTCTTACTAACTGTTCTTACAGTGTAAATTAATCCATTTCTATTAATCTATACCTTGCCACATGGCTTGTGGCTTACCGGCATCTTCACATACTGTTTGTCATGGTGGCTAACAGTGTCTCTCTGACTCAGCCTTCTACTTCCCAGCTTTATTCTCCTCCTTGTCCCACCTATACTTCCTGCCTAGCCAATGGCCAATCAGTGTTTTATTTATTGACCAATCAGCAACACATTTGCCATACAGAACATCCCACAGCATTCTGTACCTAAAGTCTCCAGTGGCTTCTTTGGGGAGGCGATCTGGGCATAACACAGGCCAGTTTGGGCTATAGAAATCCTGTCTCAAAACCAAATGGGATGGGAATATGGTGACACATGCCTTTAATCTCAGCACTGGAGATAAAAGACCCAGACACAGTTTCCCCAGAAACCCAAAAGAGCTGAGGAAAGAGATATCTTAAAAATAAGTCAGTTCCCCCTTCCTGGAGAGGGTAAAGACAGGTGTTTTCAAAAGAACAAAGTCAGGATGTCTGGTGGTAACTGATTAACTACGAGATGCCCCTCTCCAGAGATAACATGACCAGACCCCGGAGATGAGTTGTAAAACTCCCGACAGGGCAAACAGATAAGGTAAAATAAGACAAAGTCCAGGCCCGGGGGAAAACTAGAACAATCAAGAATGGACCCATACTAATCCCCTCCCCTCTAAGAAATTTTATGGGTTTTGCCTATAAAAACTAACTTCCCCAAGAAAGAGTAACTCCTCCCTGCCTCACTGTGCTGAGGCCAGTGAATGCTTGAGATGAGTTCCCTGTCACGCAACTTGTAACAGATAAACCTTGCTTTTGCATTCTGGTATGCTCATCCTTGGTGGTCTCTCTGAGGGTCATGATCTGGGCACAACAAATACTATGTGTATACTAAATGCCACTGAAGTATATACTTTAAATATTCGTGTCAGAAGAATTTTACTTTATTTTTTAAGATATTTGTATTCCAAAGTAACAAAATTGTAACATAAACAATTAAAAAATATTGATTTTAAATATTTTTCTCAGAAGATTTATAGCTATCATAAGGCAATTACAAATAAATCTCCCATCACTGAGGCAAGTCAGTGATAAAATAAAAATATATATACACACATAAATCTCACAAAAGGTATTTAACACCATTATGGAACAAAGAAGTTTCCTTTTTATATTTAAATAAAAAAAAACTAAACTGTACACAAAGAAACAACCATGATAATAGAAATTTGATCTTATGCCTTCAAAATTGAATGTAATCCCTACCCAAGGCATGGCAGGTTTTTATTCTTTAAAAATATACATTAAAGTGTAAAAGATCAAGAAGAGTTAATGTAGTTCTAAAGATGAGAAGGGAAGGACACAACTTAAAAGATAGCACATATATAAACACTGTATGCATGTAACAACAATTAATGAAAAAGAGGATTTGAAAGAGAGCGAGGAGGGGTATATGGGAAGGTATGGAGGGAGGAAAGAGAAGGGAGATGTGATATAATTTATATTCGCAAAAAGTACAAGAAATAGGTTTGTTAATTAAAATATAATAAAATTGGCCTTTTCAAATTAAAAAAAAATACTTTAAAAAAAGTACTTAAAGCTGGGTGGTGGCGGTATATCTTTAATCCCAGCAGTTGGGAGGCAGAGGCAGGTAGATCTCTGAGTTTGAGGCCAGCCTGGTCTGCAAAGTAAGTTCCAGGACAGCCAGGTTTACAAAGTGAATCCTTGTCTCAGAAAACCATTGAGAGAGAAAGAGAGAGAGAGAGAGAGAGAGAGAGAGAGAGAGAGAGAGAGAAGCTTTAAGGTAAGGATGCATAAATTATCAGGGAAAATGATGGGAATATAGACAACTACACATCTACTCTCAACAGACAGAAAACAACAATGGCATGGTGGAAACATCCATCTAAATGGAAGGATTAAAGTTAGATCTTTACCTCATACCTGCCTAAAAATTAGTTCCAGGTTTATTAAAACACAAATATGAGCAAGCAAAGCTTTATAAGTTTCAGAAGACTATTTTCAATGTCTCTATTCTTTGATGAAGCTATATTAACACCTGTCTGACCACTAACTCATTACAGTTAATACATAAACTACAAGCAGGGGAAGGAGATTTGAAACTCATACAACCAACAGTAGATTGAGATTAAGAATCAATCATTAATAAATTCATGTCTAAAACACAATAATGAAAAACTGCTCAACAAAAAACAGAAAAATTCACCAAAGGAGGAGCACAAATACACAATAAGAAAATGGAAAGATTGATGATAGTCTCACTATCTTTCAATGAAATGCATATGTGTCATATTAACAAAAATTTAACCTAAGCATACCAAGTATTGGTGAATGGAGGCCAAGAATAGTTTATCCACTATTCTTAGTAATGTAAATTAGTACCACACTGGAGAGCTAGCAATATGGTATGCCTCAAATCCACAAATGAACCTTTTCATTCAAATAGCCTAGTAAACTTAAATAAGTATTCAAAAAGATGCCAGTATATTTACTATTTCATTGTTCAGTATTGAGAAACTCTGAAAACAGCCTTCCATACGTTTGTCAATAATGACAATGGAGTAGTTAGGATGAACAAATCAAGTTGTATAGACATTTGCAACATATCAAATTTAAAAATACTTTGAACAGTCTATCTTTATGAACATCCACAGGCACATGAATAAAGTGGTAAATGCTGTTTGTTTATCTCTAAGCAGTAAGTGGACCCTTTTGCCTTGGGGTATTTTTGAGGCAGGGTCTCTCTGTGTAACTCTGATTGGCCTAAACTCATTATAGATCCCAAGGTGGCCCCAAACTTGGAATGATCCTCATGTCTGTACTAACCCAGTGCTGAGATTAGAAGCTGGCATCCTTACCCTCTGCTTACACTGTGCTATGGTTCTGCAGTGTGTCCAAAGGTCTTTATGTATTGCTGGCACACAGCTGATGGTGCTCTTAAGAGGTGATTGGATCATGAGGTCATTAACATGGCTGTAGATCAGTTCACTGATGAATTCATGGCTGGAAGGCCTATCAGGATGTGCAGCCTACTTGGAGGAACTAGCTCACTGATTATGAGCCTATGAAGGATACATTTTGTTCCTGTCCCCTTCTTCTCTCTCTGCTTTCTAGGTGACATCATGCTGGCAGCTTTGCTCTGCCACACACTGCCTGGCATGATGCTCTGCCTAAACACAAGCCTACAGTGAAGGTACCAACTAGCCATGGACTGAAGCTTTTGAAAACTGAAACCATGAGCCAAACTAAACCTTTCCTTCATGTAAGTTGATATCCTCGGGTATTTTGTTGCCAAAAGCAGACTAACAAAGGTAATGAGATGGCAACAAGAAACTTAGCTCATTGCTATGAAATTATATTTCTTTAAAGATAAAATTATCCGAAGCCAATGTGAAAGTTTAATCTTAATCAATACATGTGGCAGATGTCTTTTGTAACTTTTGGTCTGTCTTTGAAAAAAATCCTACTTAATAATTGTTATATAAATGGATAAATAAATTGTTCGTTTTTTCAATATAGATTCTATGTCAGGCATTAGGAAAGCAACAGCAAATAGAGGATAGTTCACTCCACTATAAAATTCAGTCTTTTGAATGAGAGATAAAAATGTAAACACATAAATATCTTAATGTGAAATGGTAAATGTAACAGAGATACATTAAAGATGGTAGTCAATATTCAAAAGAAGATTAATCAGTTCTACCTAAGGAGTCCTGAAGGTCTTCAGCAAGGAAATTACAAGTACTTTCTCTCCCAATGGAAATAATTTAATTCTAGCCTCGCCTCACATCTTAGAACACTGACAGTTACAGTTATCTTCACTGGGATCAGAAAACTGAGCTGTGGTATTTGCAGTCAGGATCAGACTCTGTGATTTTAAACCTCAGTGCCTTAGAGGGACTTGTACAAATAAACCTTCACAGAAGGTTGTGACTCTTATCCTCAAATACAGCCAAAGGACTTAATGTGAAACAAGTTACTAGAGGCAGAAGTTTGCTGAAAGAGGTCAGGGAAAGTCAGATTCAAGTTGATCCTTGAGTATGTCACTTAGCCCAGCTGTGCAAAGCAAGGTCAATTGTTCTGGCCTTTGAGGATCTCAGCCATGGCTATGACTATGTCAGGAGGCCGCTTCCTCATGCTGTGTGGGCTATTACTTTCCAAAAGCTCAGTCTATATAAAGCTCTCAGATGAAGATTTCCTTCATTCAGAGTCATTTAAGGAATTTTTTCAACTATGAGTTCAAATTTCTCTCCACATATTCACATGGCTTAGCAGTACCTATCGGCCATTCTTTTTGAAGAGTCACACCTCTGCCTACTAACAAATCACTCCATAGTCCATTGTGGTAAACTCTCATCCATAAGTTAGATATCTTGTGTTCTTGGGTGAATATTTCACACATGTTCTGAAGATCAGTTTTGCTATCAGCCATTGTGAAAATAGCCCATGTGCTTTGCACGGATTGTACTTGGCATTAACTCCAAAACCAAGTGACAGATGAGGGTTGTGCTGCCATTCAGTGTATTTTCTAGACTAGTATACTTGCTTGTGTCTATACCAAAGGTTTTACTTTTATTTAATACCTAGAAGATTACATAACATATAGTTGTAAGATCAATATAAGCTTGGCAATATAAATGCTTTGAGAACTTAATCCCCTCTAGAGAGAGAAAAACAGATTATTTCAGTCCTTGACAAGGCAATGGATCTTTATAATATTGAAATGATCTAAATTTAAAATTTTTGAGATACACACACAACATGAGTGCTACGTGGTCTACTCTAGGAACAAGTTAAAGCATTGGGGTTCTTTCAAAGACTTTTCATTACCATTGTTCTTCTAAAGAAATATGTGTGGGACTCAGACTTAAAAATCACAATATCATTGTATTTAAAAAAAATACTTCATGTTAACATTTTTTGATAAACTTCTGCAATTGCAAATATTACCAGATGTCATTAGAAGTCCAAACCCTAACAACAGCAGTGGTAATAACAATCTTAGGAGAATAGATCCAGTGTGAATTTGAACTTGTCTATAAAGGGTTAAAACTATGCCGATGACAGTGGGGCTTCATTGAATCCTGGAGCACCCCACAGGAAGCTACTGTGCCCAAATTTCAGACATTCCACAGATCTCTTCCTGAGATTTATTTTTATGGCTATGGTGGGCATTTTTTCCCACCCACATTGAAACTGTTCCAAAACTAAAATTCTTCTGGCCATGCCTAGGGGGCCTCTATCACCCATCTGTTCAAGTGCTGGAATAAACCGAAACTTATTTTCAGGGAAAATCTTGGCTTACTTCTCAGTACTTGCTCAGCTCATCCCTCTGTAGAGTTGAAAGGGCCTCCTACCCCAACATATGCAAATTCACAATTCTAATGGAAAAATAAGCTATGTGAAAGACAAAGAACAAATATTAAACTGGGGGAGATGTGTGCCAAGAACACAGACACATACACACCTGAATATGTGTACACACACACACACACACACACACACACACACACACACACACACACATATACAAAGACCATGGGAAATTCACATGCTTGGACAATGTATTTAGCTCTCATAATTCTTCTGCTAAACTATGCAAAATTGTCCTACTAACAACCTACATAGAGTAAGGGTAAGGGAATACCCTTGTGGAGCATGTGGTATATTTACTTGTTGAGAATATTGTTCATTTTATTAACCAGTTCTTTCTCAAGCCCCACCTAAAAGTGACAGAATAAATTTTCTCAGGACTCAGAACCAGGAGGATTTCTGCATATTCTAAATCTAAAAAAGAGAAAAGAAGAAGAATTGGTTGTTTTGTCTTATGTATATCATATTGTGGCCTTTCTTAGTGTTGGCTGCCAGAAAGAAAGAACCTACATTATGGTCTTCTTATAGCATTGGGGAGCCATTAATGAGCATTTTGTTTTCAAATTTCACCCCTAAGTGGCTTATTATTCTGATCTTTACTCTCACTTTCATGATAATTCTCTGACTTGTAAATGTCTTACTGGACTGTGACCACTCCTGAGGAGGGTTCTGTGGAAAAACATAAGGTCCAATATTTTTTTAAAATATTATATTTGAATTGTGCGTGTGTGTGTGTGTGTGTGTGTGTGTGTGTGTGTGTGTACGTATGTGCATGTATGAACATGTGGAGGGCAAAGAAAAACTTGGAGTCAATTCTCTCCTACCAGTTGGGTTCTAAGGATGGAACCTGGGTCATCACTGAAGTTCGTGGAAAGCATCTTTACCTACTGAGCCATCTCTCAGGCCCCCAATTTTTTAAACTGTGGGTTATAGTTCCAAACAGGATTGTACAACTGAATGCTGAAAATGGGAAAAACTTGCCAATTGTAAAAGGTTTCTAAAACTTCACTGTCCAAAAATTAATTAGAATCACACTTTAATGAGTGCCAGCTGTCTGGCAGCTTTTCTCACTCATGTTGCACACCACAACTTCACTACAGCCCTGGCACTTAACACATGTGTGTGCATTTTGCATCACTTAGCCATTATGTAACGCCAGCAAACACTGAGCTTAGATTGAGACTACAGTCTGTTATGAACTGCAGTTGTTTTACTGCACATAGACGTGTTTCTCTTGTTTAAATATTTATGTTTATTATTTTTAATTATGTGTATGTGTGTGAGTAGGTGGGTGTGTGCACGTGAGTGCAGGTACCTGCAGACGCTAGAGGTGCCAGTTACACCTGGAGCTGGAGTTATAGGTGGTTGGGAGCCACCTGGCACAGTATTCAGAACCAAACTTGGGTCCCCTAGAATTGCAGTATGCACTCCTAATCTCTGAGCCATCTCTCTAGACCAATATGACATGTTTTATTCTTATAAAAATACAGTTATTTTCTTATAAAATATAAAGATGTTAGTATTTTCTTGCCATCACTGTTCAGCATGAAAACTTCAAACTAGTGTACCTTTGAACTGAATTGAGTTAGGTTATTTGATTTCTTAAATTGCTGGTTTAGAACCAGCAAGATGGCTCAGGGGTAAGACTACTTGCTGCCAAATCTAATGACCTAGATTTGCTACCTGGAACCAATGGGGTAGAAATAGACAATGACTCCCGCAAGCTGTTCTCTTGACTTCCACCTGCACACTATAGCAAGAGCATGTTCCAGTGCACACATGTGCATGCGCACGCGCGCACGCGCACACACACACACACACACACGTAAATAAATAGTTTTTAAAGTGTTCAAAGGAGGTTTCTGTCTGACTTGCTGATTTGAGTTTCATAAAAACTCATTAAGTAGATTTTGGCTTGGGATTAACACAGAATTTTAGCAACTCCTAAAATAGCCCTAACCACACCTCTGCCATTTTGTGGTACATATTTATGCAGAGCAGTATTCTCAATGTTGAAATGATAAAATATGCATATCGGTCTACTCTGAAAAATACTGAAGATGCTCTATGTTGTATGTCAGATATTCTGCCAAGATTTTCTTTATGTAAAAATAACAAAGCACATCCACCTCATCAGCTCATCAGCAGGCAAGTTCACATTCTTCTCTCCTGAATAGTAAATATATATATATGTGTGTGTGTGTGTGTGTGTGTGTGTGTGTGTGTGTGTGTAAATATATGATGTGTGTGTATATATGTGTGTGTGTTTACATATATGATGTGTGTATGTTTGCATTTATGTATGCATATGTTTATATATAACAATTTTTTAAATAAATTTCTTTATGACTTATTATTAGTAAGTGTTTTATTTGTATGCCTGTTGTATATACCTATCAGACCCAAAGTCACATAAAATGTCTTGATGTAAATGGTCCCTCTGTGGAAAAAGTTCAAGTAGTCTGAGGCTAGGTTCATACAAACACACACATACAGACAAAAGAAAGGAAGAGAGAAACCTGCAAACCATTGAGCTGCATCTCATCATCTGTAAAATGAGATGAATGGGCACTGTAATCTAATCTCTCCACTTTTCTTTTCTGTAGATAGCATCATACTATATAATCTAGGCTAGCCTTAAGCTTGGGATTCACCTGCCTAAACTTCCCAAGTGGTAGGATTATAGTTGTGCACCAAGATGCTGAATGCTTCCACTTCTAATTTATACAATTCTAATGTTTTATTTCTCATCTGCCTTAGCCTCTGATTTCCCTCAACTGCATCCTTTCTTCTTCGTTTAGATGTTTGTCCCAATTTTTATTTGAACAAAGTTGCAGGGAGCCTTGCTCCAAACGGGTCTGGCCACCTGGGACGAATGTGTGAAGTTGGCACAACGAAGAAACTCTGACCACATGTTTCAACCAAGTGGCCCCAATAGCCTGGGCCATTTTTATTTATACAATTTCATTGGTTTGCATTAACAGTTTGACAATCAGCTTTGTTTCCTTAAATTTCTAATAATGGTTACAATAATAGCCAGTTTGTTCCTTCACCTCATTCCCCTTCCTCAACTTTCCCACCAGTAACCATTACCTATTTGATCCACAGCTCTAATGTTACAAGTGTAAACAGTGTTGCAAGCCACAAAGAAAGTTTTCTAACTAGGCACACCTACAGGTAGAACAGTGTGCCCAGTTGGCAGCATTTGTGGTCACAGCATCATACAGAGTGAGGGACAGTTTTGTTTCTAGTGGTTCATATTTACTTCTGGTAAGGTCTGAATTCTCACAATCAACTCACCAGCCAAAGCTGGATCAATTCATTCTTCATTCTGTACTACTCTACTTCCTATAGGGAGATGCCAGGTTTTTTCCTATCATCCTATAAGCAATGTAACTTAGAAATTTATTCTTAATAGTTGGCACTGCTTATCTCATGTCTCCTTGTTCTCACGTCTCCTTCCTCTCAACTTCCTACAATATTGGCACAGCTATTAGAAATGAAGGCGTTATGGGTTTCTATGATTCTGCTTAGTTCCCTTTAACTCCTGATATCATCTACTTATTTGCATTTCTCCAAGACTCTTGTAGTTAAAATCATTCTCTCCAGAACAGTGATGCAAACTTGTAATATTATCATGACCTACTGTGACTCTTTCAGGCTAATCACAAGGTGCATTGGAAAGGCAACATCCTGTTCTCAAGAAGCCTGAAATCATGGTCACACTTGAAAGAAACATCGAAGATTTTCAGGCCTGAATCAGGTCCACTGTATATTTTTAACAACATTCCTCTGGCTCACCCAGAGAACAGTCATCGGGGGACGTTTTCTTCTTATAATAGCTATTTTATCCATAACTCTGAGAAAGTGAAACTAAAAGTAGTCAGCAATATGGCTAGCAAAATGAAAGCAAGGAGAACAGGTAGTACATATGCCTCTGGGGTCATGCCCAGAATTATGTAGTGAATTGTCCACAGGCTTTGCCAAATGAGTCAGGGTCTCTCCAGGGCCTTGGCACAAGGAGAGCTTGTTCCTGCTATTCTCAGGCCTTGTCCCCTGAAGAAGTCACATGGCTCCCAACACAAAATAGTGAAATTTTTTATGGCATTTTCCTATTTAATCATATTTACACCCATCTCACTAATATGGTCCTGAAACAACCCCCCCCCAACCCACTGCCTTCATGTCTTTGTTTAAGATCTACATTCTACACATAAAATGAAACATGAGATACTTGTCCTAAGCTTGGCTTGCTCTCTTAGCATCGTGACCTCCAGTTCCTTCCATTTTCCTGAAAATGACATGATTTCAGTCTTCATTGTGTCTTAGCAAAACTCCCTTATGTATATTATCAAGTTTTCTTTATGCACTCATCTGATGGTAGACATCTAGGCTGAATGCACAAGTTGCCTATGGTAACTAGTACAGCAATAAGCATGGATGTGCAAGTATCTCTTGGTATGCTGATCTTCAGGTAAATACCCAGGAGCTAGGTCACATAATAACCATAGTTTTATTTTTTGAGGAACTTATTTCCATAGTGTCTTCACTAAAACACATTCCCATGAGCAATTTCCTCCCACATTATCACCATCATTTGTTTCTGATGACAGACATTCTGATTGGGACAAGATGGAATCTCATTGATTGGCATTTTCTTGATAGTTAAAGATGCCAAATATTTTTCCATGTGTTTATTGACCATTTGTACTTCATCCTTGAAAGCTGTCCAATTCATCAATCATTTATTTGTTAGAGTATTTGGACAATATTCTTTGTACTATGTATTCTGAATATCAATCCTTTATCAGTTGCACAGTTGGTTGGCATTTTTTCCCATTCTGTACATAGGCTGTCTTTTCCCTATAGTGAATGTTGTCATGCCACATAGAAGCTTTTTAATTTGATGTAATTCTACTTAAATTCCAGCACTTCCATGCCTAGCTATTTCTTAAACCCCTTGAATCCAACTCTATTCCTTTATTTTATCATCTGTGAAGCAGCAGTCATTCTATCTACACTCCTTAGAGCTTCACTGAACAACTAGCTCTTCAGAATAGACCTATCTGGTTTTCTTTATATAACACTCATTATAAGCAGCAAGAGTTCTTTTTACAAAAACTCTAAAACAGCACTTTGAGTCACTTCCTTTTTGACAAGCTGATATGGTCAAGCCGTCTTCCCTCATGGTCCTTTACCCCACTCCTCCACTTAACTTGATATTCACCTGAAGAAATACACTTCTTATAAGTAGCCTTCCAAATCAGCCATGAAATATAAATGTTAGTATATATGTCACCAGAGAGAAAAATCCTTTTACCTCTTAGTAAATGAGCTCAGTATTCCAAAAGTAATATACTAACTCAGTTGAAAGAACCAGGGGACAAAATGCAAAATTCCACACACTATGCAGTGTTTGAAGTACAAGACCGATGATTATTATAAATACAATATACAAGTCAAACCATCTATGCATGCCTTCCAGCTCTGCCACACATTGGCCTCTGGCATCAGTCAAACTACCTCAAATCTCTGTGCCTCTATTTACTCATCTGTGAAATGGGGATAAGATGATAGAAGGATAAAGTGACTTAGATCTAGTTAAGTTACCTAGCATCTAGAAGCAGTTAATGTAAGTTATCATTAATGCATTACTAACTAAAGCCAGAAATTTAATGGATTAAAAAATTCACAATGCACTGATCTATAATAGCTTATATTACAAATACAATTGCAACAAGCTTCATTATAAATACCATTTTCATTTTCTTTTTTGGATAACAGCAACCATAAATTGGTATAGAATATAGGGTTATGTTGAAGTTACTCCAACTACATTCCAATGTTACCCAGCTAAAATTAAAAGTATCACAAGCCACTAGCAACTTAAAGTATTCATGGAAATATATGCATAACAGTTATCTTACAATTCCAACATTTTCATGTAAAATATTTGCATTGCCAGTTAAATTAAACATAAAATAAAGGGATGAGATCATATAAGCTTGCTAAGCTATTTTGATGGTTTGCCATGGGTGTATCTCAGAGTAGATGTACTTTCCTGGCCTGTATCCCTTCAATGAAGAGAGTCTGGTGGCACTATATAAATTAATATGGCTAAAGTAGCCTTTTGGAAAATCAGTCCTCAATATCTTGACCAACTAAATGAATGACATTTGTTTTGTTTCAAAAACTTATCAGGCCACAAAATGAGTGAGACGTGTGGCATTTCTCATGAGCTGCACTTCATGACTGATGTCATAATATCAGACAAAAACAGTGTAATTAGAAAAGTGATAACCTAATTCATTAGGCAAAAATAGACCCAGCACTTTGGCTATCCCTTCTCCAAATCTGTTCAACTTGCCTTCCCTCAGATATATTGAAGAAGCTATTTATGTTCAGTAGAAGTGATTCTTCACTTTATTTTAGACTAAAGCTACAGTGTTGGTTTTATATGCCAACTTTTAGAAACAATTCTAAAATTTACATCATGAAATGTGAATTGAGTGCCCACAGAGCATTGCTGAAATCTCCCGAGGGAAGTTAATACCCACCCACGCCAGATAGAGACTGGATACTTCTTCCTTCTCCTGCAGCATACCTACCAGAATATACTTGTTTCTGTACTAATGTCAGCCTCCTCAATTGATCTAGAAGCTAATTTCTCAGTGACATCACTTTTTATTCTTGTTTCTGATCATTAAATCACTTCAAACCATTACATTATCCATACTTAACTCTTTCTTCCGGAAGCTGGATGGACTAATTGCACACAAAACGGGCAGCAAACTCTGAACCAGTGATGCTGTACATGGAGACATTTCCCTGCTCCTCACCATCTTTCTACAGTACCGTTTATTTCCTCTAAACCACATTGTTTAAATCTCTGGAGGTGGGGTATGATGTCATCTCATTTTATGTGATATTTTCAACTTACTATATATTCTGCCTGTTATACAGATTTATTTCCTTAATATCTCAACAGAATCTAAAAAAGAGGTCAATCTTTGCTCTAGGGTTCCTAAAAAATGGTCTAGTTACCTTATTTTTCCTTTGTAACCAACAAAATAATTTTTCTTGCTTGATTTACTTCAACATATTTAATTATTTCAGCAAGTATAATTCTTGGAATCCATCTAATCATTGCTCAAATTCTTCCAATAAGAATCTGGTCACATTGGAGGTACCTCCCTGGGGAACAGGTCACTCCTGTGGGACCATCTGTTCTGCACATCCTTTGTTGGAGCTATAGCCAGAAAAAAAAATATTGTCTTCAATAACATGTAATGAAGCTTTTTTTTATCACTGCTATTCTGGCTTTTTGTGGGCTACATTAAAATCAGGGAATTGTCTTATGAGGTTAATACATCATCCCATCTATTTGTAGTACCCTCATTTCTATGGCCTTTCTTTTTTTTCCCTCCATAAAGCATCAACCAGCAGAATTGCACAGAATATTCCAAGTGCCTGAAGCCAGAAGCATTTTTCATCTTAGTTCAGTTAATATAAAACATTTCTATTTTTCTACCCATTCACTTGAAAATCGTTTAGGCTTTATCCTATTCTGAATGCTAGTTGTGCAGCTGTAACCAGAGCAGGCAAACTTCTCTGTGAAGTCTAACCTAGTGGGATGGTGGGGACAGTAAACAAGCAGGAATGCCACAGGGCAGGTGGCAAGACAGCCTTCAGAGGAAATCCAAACAAGGCAGGGGAAGGTCCAGAGTGTGTTGCAGATGTGGAGAGCTACTGTTCTGCACTAAGATAGCTCAAGTAGCTATTACAACTGATATTCTCAGGACATCAGTCTTTCTACATGTGGCCCCTCTTCTTGACTGCATTAGTCTCCCTTCTGATATGACATGCTCAAGGTCATCAGGCTTTGACATGGTGTCTCTGGGCTTCAAGTATGAGTGTCCCAAGAGACAAGAAGTACAAATTGCCGAACTTAAAAGGTCTGGACACCAAATTGGCAAAGTTTCACTTCTACCATATTTTACTAGTGCAGAGTCCATCAGGTTCAAGGCGAGAGGACATCTTTCCAACAGAGTATACCAAAGAATGTGTGAACATCTTTCTACCACAGTGTCCTTTGGACAGTCTCTATGATTTCCTTATATCTTCACTATCTGGGCTATTAATATGACTAATAGGATCTAACTTCAAGATTGGTAGAAATAAATTACTAAAAGTCAAGTGTTTGAAGGATGGCAAGTACTCTGTAAGCATTATTTGTCATTTTTTCCTGTTTTTCTTTATAGAACCAGGGAGTAAACCTAGAGTCTCATACAGTCTAGGCAAGTGTTCTATCCATGAGCTATATCCTCAGCTCAACTATTTTATTCTAACAATTTTAAAATGCCTTTGGAATGCCCTTTCACCAAACAATGGATTAAAATAGTTGTAGGTGAGCTGAAGTTTAATCATATGTAATAACAAAGAATCTAGCTTCTTGTGGCCAGTTTTTAAATGAGTGACAATGTCCCCTGCCCTCCAAGTTCCCTATGCCTAAAAATATGCCGGCAAAGCCCCAAATGCTTGTGTTCTCTGCCTAAGGAACGCATTGTGGGTCAGTTAGAAATGGGAGTGATGGTACTTGGTTACTCAAGAATGGTTTTTGCATTTTTGTTAAATGATGAAGTCTATAAAAGTAAAGTGTTATAGGAAATGTTGCTTTTGTGGGCCTAAATGACTCTGTAAGGACAACTATTCAGCCAACAATACTACAAAATAGAACACCAGCCCCAGGGAGCATAGCTGGTGGCCCTGGGGCCTTCCTCCAGAGGAAGCCAGGACCTAAGCCAGGGTTACTCTTCTTCCCTCCTAATTCAGAGTTGGAACAGTCTAGAATGTATTTGAGGTACTGATCCCGATTAGACAAGTCACTCCTGACTGCCACAGACCCCTTAGTGTCTTGATATCAGTGCTGGCTGCAAGTGAGATTGTCACCACTGTCCTTGACTGGCATGTAAGGAAGGAAGAGTTTCTCCTGGTTGTTTTAATGATATTCCCCTCACATTTTCTCCATTGAAGGTGCTGTAATGTACCTACTTCAGTTCCTCTCATGAAATGTGCTTCAGATTTGAAACGGAGCCTCCAATTTGAATTACTCTGCTAGAAAGCATGGTCCCTGTGGTGTAAGACAGTCTTGGTCTTCTTGTTTCACTTATTTTGCTGTGACAGGTGTTGTACCTGTGAGGTGATAGGAAGGAATATGAGGTCAACTGAGACAGAAAACAGCAGACCCTTCTGGTTGGTTCATGGGACTGACCTCGGCGCTGTGACCATATCTGCAGCAAGTTAACTGAACATTACTGATACCAGTATTTCCATTGCCAGAATTTTTATATATTTTCTGTAATTTTATGCAATATTTCTGTAGCAGAATTTGTATGGAACCTTGAAAAAATAGAATAACTGAGCTTAGCACAATATTAATCACCATACCTTAAAGCAAAAGTAACAGCAAAATAAATATAGTTCCCACTATAGCCCCAAAAGTAAACAAATAAATAAATGTACGTCCTATAGGAAAATAACTGAGTGCTAGTCTTGCCTTTACCATGGCTTTGTATACCAGATTATTTAAAATAGATCTCCTAAGGACTAAGCTGAAACCAAGCTGCCAATATACAAAGTAAAGATCAACACAGTAAGAAAAATCCATACTTTTCGCTGAATATTGCTGATTTGAAACTACAAGAAGACAAAAAAATAAATTGATTGTCAACAATTTCTTGAAAAAGTAGGACAGACAGTTTTCATATACAAGGCAAATATAATATCGGATCAATTTAACTTTTAAATGGATGTATTGACTTACATTCCTTAATTTTTCCTTTTCTGCTACAGAATGTCTATAGAAACCTGACTTATTAGAGAAAGAAATCAATGAATGGAATAAATCAGTATTGACTAAATTGTATTTAACATCTACTGAATATTCAAAACTGAAAATTTGGGAGGGGTTTTCTCAGCTCTTCATTCTTACCTCCGATTGAAGCCAGCACATATCCCACACTATTTGCCAATCAGGATTAGTCATCAAGGAGGAAGGGTGAGATGTTCCTTTCCTGGGAGATATTTGTGTAGTTTTGGATTGTCACTAAGTAGAGCTAATTTAAATGTCTGTTTCCTGAAGTAGAAGGGAAAACCACAGAATCTCAGAAAGTTACTCCAAATCATTGGCCTTTTCATCTATTCAAGTTCTCTCTCCCACTATTTGCAGCCAGTTCAATATAAAAATATTCTTAAGAATCCTAAAGATGATGTTATTTGCTATTTTTATAGTATGTTCTTATCCTTAAGAAGCCATGCCAGGGACCGAGGATAGAGCTCAGTTGGCAGAAAGCTTGCCAAGCCTGCATGAGGCCCCAGGTTCAGTCCACAGGGAAGTATAAAATGGGTATGGTGGTACATACTTGCAAGGCCAGCACTTGAGGGGTAGGTACAGGAGGATCATAAGTTCAAGGTCATCCTCAACTACATGGTGAATTCAAAGAGGGAGATGGAAGTCCAAAGTTAGTAGCTTACAATGATGTCTTAATATTTCCCATGATTCTAAACTCAACTGGAAATTTTCCAGTCTCTCTGATGTGGCTGAAACATGTATTCACCAAACTGAGCACTTGGTCTGTCTCCTATTAGCTTGAATCTTTGAGAAGTCTAGTCTAAGCTTCTTTATAACACGTTATCTGCCTTCTAAAAAGATGTGTTCAGAGATAACAATGTACAAACTCATCAAAGCTCAGCTTTTGTCATGCTTGCTAATGTACCATTGATCAGAGCAAGTCATATAACTGAACTCAGCATTAGTAGAGAAGAGGATTAAACCAGACATAAATATTAAGAGAAACAGTAATTGAGGAGGAAGAACCAAACAGTGTTTCCTACCCACTTTGCTATTCAAGGCAAAATATCTCAAATAAGTAAACACTACAATTATTTGTGAACAGATAGAACATTCAAGACGATATCTTCAGAAAACGTTTCCGTTGGCTCCTTCTTGTTTACACCCACTGGTTTTATTCATTCTCTCTTGATAAATACATGCTGTGGCTGTTTAGCTTGGGGTGTTTATGGAATCCCTAACAGTGGGAGAAAGGTGTCTCTAACTCTATTGTCTGCTCTTAGGACCCTTTTCCTCCTACTGGGTTGCCTTGTCCAGCCTTAATATGAGGGTTTGTGCTAGTCTTATGGTAACTTGTTATGCCATGTTCAGTTGATATCCCTGGGAGGCCTGATCTTTTCTGAAGGGGAATGGAGGAGGAGTGGATCTGGGAGAGAAGGGAAGTGGTGGGGAACTGGGAGGAGTGGAAGGAAGGAAAGTTACGGTTGGGGTGTATTATATGAGAGAAGAATGAATTTTTAAAAAGAAGATAAATTTCCTTTCTTGTCTCAAATATAAAACAATAAAAGAGGATTGTGTGGCTCTTTTTCTTCAGTTTCAAGTCTTGTTGCGTCTGTATCAATATCTCTCTTCTCTCCTAGTATCACCAGAATGTGTTCAGTCTTCTCCAGGAAGGAGCGTGGCCTCAAATAAGGTATTGTTTTCTGAGTCAAGTACTTTGCAACAAGGACCAAGGGTCTTCTGCTGGAACCACACCCAAGAATCTGTTAAGTAAGTCTTTCGTTCCTAAATGAAAAAGTGGCACTATTACATAAAAGCTCTGTTCACTTTAACGTAGAATTTTTTTCAAGACTTCAATGGTGATATGTAGATGCTCTAAACAAACTATGAACTTTTTCCTACATAGTTTAACTCATACTCTGAGTACCCACAGTTTGAGATCAAGGTTTAATTTGAGAATTTGGAGACCTTGAGTTTTAAACTTTGATATGATGGTTTCATATCATCCAAAATTCATCACATGCATCAACTCCATATAATGCTCCTTCTACCTGAATCCCTAACACATCTGTTTTGGGAGCAGAAATGCAGCACAAATACCAGTGGCACAATCCAGCTGCGTCTCTAAGAAGTAATCCAAAAAAAAAAAAAAATACGCAAATCCAGGGACTAGTTTATTGATTTTGAAGCTGCTTAGCTTTGAGCATAATTTCATTAAATCTCAATGTAAAAACATTACAGAAAATAAAGATACCATATGATATTGCTATTGTATCTTTATTCTTCAAAATAAGCAGAATATTCCCCACTGTGAGTTCAGCCAGCCAGATCTATTGGTCCAATTTTTTGTCACCATGGACACTTCGACTTTCTTTCCACATGCTAAAGATTTCACCTCAAATTACTCTCATTTAAAAATAAGTAAAAAATAAAACTACTCTATTTTCTGGGGACCCAGTTTTTCTCCTTGCTGTGGACCCTCTCAGCCTTCCCTTGTATCTCATTCCCATTGCTTTGTGTCAATGGAGGATACCTACAAACACTCTCTACCTAGGATCCCCAGTGACTACACCAACAGGCAATATTCACTCTTCCTACCACACCTCCACTTCCTTAGGGACCCTGTCTCTTGGTATGAACAGAACCCCCATACCTCTTTCCCACAGCCCCTCTTAGCCTTTTCTCCTAGACCATCTCTATTCCTCTACCAACCACTGATGTGCAGAAGCACTCTCCACCATATAACCCACAGTTACCACACTTTTGTAAGATCCAGAAATGGCAAAAGAAACCAAGGAATAGAACACTGACCCAATAAAGAGAAGACCAGATATTAACACCTGGAGACACCTTAATCATGCAAACTCCAGATGCCTAGATAATAGCACAAAAGCACAAACATTAACAGCCAAGACAATACGCCTCCCCAAGAATGCAGTGGCTATACTACAGTAGATCCTGAGAAATGCAATATAACCAAAGCACAAGACAAGAACTTTAAAATAGAAATTATGAATATATTCAAGCACCTTAAGGAAAATATGAATAAATCCCTCAGTGAAGTGTGTGAAAACACAAACAGTGGAATGAAATAATGAAAACAGTTCAAGACACTAAGAAAGAAAAAGAATAATGAAAGAAAATTCAAACTGAGATAAAACTGGAAATGAAAACAAAATAGGAAGTCAAACAAAAACCTCAGAGGTAAGCCTCATGCATAGAGTATAAGACATGGAAAACAGGACCAATGGCATTGAAAAGAATGTAGAAGAAATGGATACCTCAGTCAAAGAATATGTTAAATTTTTTAAAATCCAGATACAAAACACCCAGAAATCTTGGACACTACACAAAGATCAAATCTATAAATAACAGAAATAGATAAAGGAGAAGAAATCAGGTCAAAGGCACAGAAAATATTCTCAACAAAATCAAACAAGAAAATTCCCCTGACCTAAAGGGGGTTATGCCTATCTAGGTACAACAAGACTACAAAACACCAAGTAGTCAAGACCAGAAAAAGAAATTCCCCACAACACGTAATAATTAAAACACTAAAAGTACAGAATAAAGACAGAATATTTAAAGCTTCAAGAGAATAGACCAAGTCACATATAAGGTTAGACCCATTAGAATAATGCTACCTTCTCAGTGAAGACTATAAAAGCCAGAAGGGCCTGGACAGATGTCCTACAAACTCTGAGATACCACAGATGCCAGTCCAGACTACATCACACCCAGCAAAGCTTTTTAATCACAATAGACAGAGAAAGAAAAACATTCCACAATAAAATCAAATTTAATCGGTATCTATCTACTATTTCAGCTCTACAGGAGGTGCTAAGAGGAAAAATTCAATCTAAGAGGTCAACCGTACCCAAGAAAACACAAGGAATAAATAATTCCAGACCACTGAATCAAAATGGAGGAAAAATCCACACCATAACAATAAAATAACGTGAATCAATAAACACTGCTCATTGATAGCTCTCAATAATACTGGTCTCGTTCCCCTAAATAAAAAGACACAGATTGACAAACTGGATTAGAAAGCAGTATCCATCTTTCTTCTGCATCCAAATATATACCTTAACATCAAAGATAGATGCCACCTCAGGGTAAAAGGATAGAAAAAGATATTCCATGCAAATGTACCCAAGAAGCAAGGCAGTATAGCCATTTTAATGTCTGAATAAAAAAAGACTTCAAAACAAAACCAATTAGAAGACATATGGAAAGACATTACGTGCTACTCAAAGAAAAAAATCCACAAGAGGACATCAAAATTCTAAGCATTTATGCACTGAACACAAGGGCATCCAAGTTTCTAAAAGAAACACCACCGCAACGTAAGTCACACGTTGACTCTCACACTCTGATAGTGGGTGCCTTCAATCCCTCACTCTCGCCAATGAACAGTTCATCTGATAAAAATAAACAGAAAAATGCTTAAATGTTAAATGTTGTCACATCAAATGGTCCTAGCAGATATTTACAGAACATGTTACTCAACAAAAAGGAATATTCTTTCTTTGCAACAGCTCATGGAAATTTCTCCAACATTGACCACAAACATGGATGGAAAGAAAGTCTCAATAGATATAAGAAAATTGAAATAACACTGGGTATCTTATATGACCACCAGTGAGTAAAGCTGGATATCGACAACACAAGAAACAACAACAGAGAGTATACAAACTCCTGGATATTGAACTCACTACTGAAAGAAAAATGGGTCAAGACAGAAATTGAGAAGGAAATTAAAAAAAAAACTTTTTAGAATTAAATTAAATACAGCAATTCTAAATCTGTGAGACACAATGTAGGTGGTTCTAAGAGGTAAGTTCTTAGCACTAAGTGCCTACATTTAAAAAATTGGAGAGATCTCATGTTAGCAACTTAACAGAATATCTGAAAGCTCTAGAGCAATAATAATAATAATAATAATAATAATAATAATAATAATAATAATAACATAGTAATAATAACCACAGCAATACCCAAAATGTGTAGACAGCAATAAATAATCAAACTCAGGGAAAATCAATAAAATAGAACAAACAATACTAAGAGCCAATGAAATCAAGAGTTGGTTCTTTGAGAAAAATCAATAAGACTGAACTAAAATAAGACAGAGAAGATTCAAATGAATAAAATTAGAGATGAAAATGGGTACATCTCAACAGACACCAAGAAAATCCAGAGAATCATAAGGACATACTTTAAAAATCTGTTCTCCATCAAACCAGAAAACCTAAAAGAAATGTATAAATTTCTTGATCTATATGACACACTTGAGTTATATCAAGATCATCTAAACAATTTAAACAGATCCATAACCTCTGCTCAAATAGAAGAAGTAATTAAAATCTCCCAACAAAAAAAAAAGCCCAGGGCCAGATGGATTCTACACAGAATTCAATCATACCTTCAATAAAGAACAAATGTCAATACTCCTCCAATTATCCCATAAAATATAAACTAAAGGAACATTGCCCAATTCTTTTTATGCAACCACAAGTACCCTGATACCACAACCTACATAAAACCAACAAAGAAAGAAAATTACAGACCAATTTCCATTATGAACATAGATGCAAAAATTCTTAATAAAATATTCCCAAACTGAATCCATGAACAATATAAAAGATTATCCACCATTATCAAGTAGGAGTCATCCCACAGATGCAGGAATGGTTGAACATATGTAAATCAATAAACATAACCTACCACATAAACTGGCTGAAAGAAAGAAAACACATGATCATCTCATTAAATACAAAAAAGATATTTGACATACCTAACACCCCTTCATAATAAAAGTCCTTAAGAGACCAGGGATATAATGGACATATTTCAACATAATAAAGGCAACATACAGCATTCCCACAGACAGCATCAACCTAAATGGGAAGAAACTCAAAGCATTTCTACTAAAATCAGGATCTAAACAAGGACGTCCATCTTATCCATATCTATTCAGTATAGTACTTGAAGTCTTAGCTAGAACAATAAGACAACTGAAGGAGATCCAGGGAATACAAATTGAAAAAGAAGAAGTCAAAGTATCTTTATTTGTAAATGATATGGTCTTATGCATAAATGACCACAAAAACCTCCATCAGGAAACTCCTAGAGTTGGTAAACACTTTCAGACAAAATCCCAGGATACAAAATTAACACACAAGATAAAACAGTCTTCCTATATACCAATAATAAATAGATTGAGAAAGAAATCAAAGAAATAATACCTTTCATAATAGCCTCAAAAATAAAATAAAAATATTGAGATAATTCTAACCAAGTAAGTGAAAGACTTGTATAATAAAAACTTTAAGTCTTTAAAAAAGGAAGTTAAAGAAGATATCATAATATGGAAAGATCGCTCATGTTTATTGATCAGTAGGTTTAATGCAGTGAAAATGGCCCTCCTACCAAAAGCAATCTACAGAATCAATGCAATCCCCACCAAAATTCCAACACAGAATTTCTCACAAAAATTAAAAGGACAATTTTCAGCTTCATAGGAAAACACACACACACACACACACACACACACACACACACACACACACACAAATCCAGAATAGCTGAAACAACTCTATGTAATAAAAGAACATCTGGAGCTATTACCATTTCCAATTTAAAATTGTACTGAAAACTATCGTAATAAAAACAGCATGGTATTGACATAAACACAGACATGTTGATCAAAGGAATTGAAGACCCATACATAAATCCATATGCCTGAGGACACCTGATTTTTGACAAAACCATAAATACACACTTGAAAAAAGCAGCATCTTCAATAAATGGTGCTGGTTAAACTGGATGGTTCCATATAGAAGAATGCAAATAGATCTATATTTATCACCCTCCATAAAATTCAACTACAAATAAATCAATGCTCTCTATACAAGCCCAGATATCCTGAATCTACTGAAAGAGAATCTGGGGAATAAACTTGAACTAACTGGCACAGAAAAAAATGGTTTTCTGAACAGGACACCAATATCACAGGCACTAAAAGCAACAACTAATAAATGGGACCTCAAGACATTGAATAAAACTTCTATATGGCAAAGGACACCATCATCTGGATAAAGTAGGAGATTACAGAATGGGAAATTATCCTTACCAATTTACACATCTGATAGAAGGTTAATATCTAAAATATCTTTTAAAAAAACTGGACATCAAAAAACAAATAGCCTCATTAAACATGGGATACATAACTAAACATCAATTCTCAGAAGGTAAAATAGAAATGGCTAAGGAACATTTAAAGAAATGTTCAACATCCTTAGTCATCAGGGAAATGCAAATCGAAACTAGTTTGAGATTTCATATTACCCCAGTCAGAATGGTGAAGATCAATAAAACAAGTGACAGCTCATGCTAGTGATATGGGGAAAGAAAAACACTTGTCTATTGCTGTTGGGAGTGCAAACTTGTACAGCCACTATGGAAAGCAGTGTAACCGTGCCTCATGAAGCTGAGAATAGATCTACCGCAAGATCCAGCTATACCACTCTTAGTCATATACCCAAAGGACTCTATATCCTACTACAAAGACATTTGCTTTACCATGTTCATTGCTGCTCTATTCCTAATACTCAGAAATTGGAAATGGCCTAGAAGTTCATCAACAATGAATGGATAAGAAAAACCTAGTACATTTACACAATGGAATATTATTCAGCTGTTGAAAAAAAAAAGAATGAATTAAATTCTCAGGTAAATGGATGGAGCTAAAAAAAAATCATCTTGAGTAAGGTAACCCAGACCCTAAAAGACAAACATGGTATATATTCATTTATATGTGGCTGTTAGCTTTTAAGCCTTCAATAGGCATGCTACAATCCATATAACCATAGAGTTTGGATACAGAGTAAACGGCTAGGCAGGAGGAGAGGATCTCCCAAGGAAGAAGAAATAGAATATATAGTTATAGAGAGACAGGGGACAGAGTGGAGCGGGATGATTAAATGGGGAGAGGGAGGGAAGGAATGGAATATGGGGAGGGACAACTTCTTAGTTTGAGAGGTCATATGAAAACCTATTATTATAAAAGCTTCTTAATATATATATATAAAAGAAAACTAAATGTAGTTGCCAAATAATGAAGGAGAAAATGCCCCAGCTAGACATCTTTCACCACCAAGGGAAACATCCAGTGCCAAGAGTGGGTTACATCTAAATGAGTTGTTATCCAAGTTGGCCCCATGAAAACCCCCAAAGAACTCAGATCTTTGCCAAGGCTATGGTTGGTTGCTCTCTCAAAACTTATGGTTAGGCCCTATTGCTAAAGACAGCACTTATATATCACATTGAACACAAAAGTTGAGCTGGTGTTTATCTAGAGCATTCAACCCTGGCAGATTATTGTTCATAGTAATAGAAGGTACCAGAGGAGAAAACTAAAAACCAACCGAGCCACAACTCCTGCAATCTACAATGATATCCTACCTGAACAATATGCTGGTATAATCGTTGCACAAATGTTGTGGGAGTGTCCAACCACTCTCTGATTATATTTAAAGCCCACTCCAAGAGTTGAAACCCATGCCTGACACTGCTCTGGTGGCAAGAACCTGAGACTAAATAAGACATGGACCTCAGTGAAAATCAAATACTACTGTTCTGCTAGAGGAACACAGCAATAAAATGACCCCTAACGACATTGCTATACCCATAGATCAGTGACCCACTCAGTCATCAACAGAGAAGCTTCCTCTTGCAATAAATAGGCACTGGTACAGAGACCCACTACAGGACAATATGCAGAGAGCAAGAGACTTTGGAACATTCAGTCCTAAGTGGGATGTCTCCATCAAATCCTTCACTCAGGGCTCAGGGAGCTATATAGAAGAAGAGGTAGAAAGACTATAAGAGCCAAAATGTTGGAAGACACCAATGAAACAGTGTCTTCTAGACACAAGACTGATCTACATATGAACTCACACGGACTGTGGCAGAATGCATAGGGCCTACACAAGTTGAAGCCAGAATGGATCCCAGTGCTAAGAGAGGAAAACTGATATGATCTTCCATCCCTAATTCAGAAGTTATCTCCAGCTGACAACCACTTGCAAAGGAAAAATAGCTTTTCTTCAGTGGAGACTCACTGGATATCAAAGTCATACTTAGGGAGTCGTCTCCATGTCTGCCAGTAGATGGCCAGCACAAACGAACGAACTCAATGATGTGTCTGTAGATTCTGTCTCATATTGCTTTGTTTCGGCATTTTATTATTACTTGTCTTTTGATGGTGTATTATGATTACTGATTCTGTATTTTTATTGGTTGGGGTGTGTGTGTGTGTGTGTGTGTGTGTGTGTGTGTGTGTGTGAGAGAGAGAGAGAGAGAGAGAGAGAGAGAGAGAGAGAGAGAGAGAGAGAGAGAGAGAGAGAGTGTTTCTTGGGCTTTTTGTTGATTTGTTGTTTATTTTATTCTGGTTTGTTTGCTTTTTATTTGCCTGTTTGTTTCTAAACAGAGAAAAAAGGAAAGTATGGGGTTGGATGGGTGGGGAGGTAGAGAGTGGGTAAGAGTGGGAGAGGAAACTGATCAGAATATATTGTATGAATTTTCAATAAAAAAATCAGAAACTAAACAAAAATAAGTAAAATTAATCACACAGAGCCTCAAATTTGATTACCCTAAGTTCCTTTGATACTTCCTAATTAGATTAACATATCAAAGCACCAGACTCAGGTCTCTCAGTTTCTCTGAAATTCACAACCTCCTGCTGAGAGTTGTTTCGTTCCTGTTCAGTTGAACTTCTTCAAAGCAGATCTGAGACTTACTCTGAAAAGAGAGTTGATCTATATGATTCTATTTTGCCAAGACATAACCAGTTTTTATTTCATTCAACTCAATTCAGCAAATGATTAGTGAAGGGCTAATGGTTCCAAAAGGTTGTGATGGATTCAGAAGTTAACCAGACACAGATTTGACCTACGTCTGAGAGAGAGAGGGAGAGAGGGAGAGAGAGGGAGAGAGATAGAGAGAGAGAGAGAGAGAGAGAGAGAGAGAGAGAGAGAGAGAGAGAGAGAGAAATCAGAATTCTACAAATTAACTATGGTAGGTTGACACATGAAATTGAAAACATTTGTCTATAAGAAAAGAGGAGCAGGTCATTTGGTTCAGTTTAATATCACAAAGCAGACAATGTAATTAGTTTTTGTTTTTGTTTTTTTGGGGGGTTTTCTTGTTGTTTTGTTTTGGGGTTTTTTTCCTGGTAGCTTATGTTTTCTTCTGAGGGAAAAGAGAATTTTTCATAGAAAAATGGCAGAAACCAATTTAAAAAAAAAACAGTATCAGGAAGCCAAACACAAAACAGTTGAAAATAATAATAATAATAATAATAATAATAATAATAATAATAAGCTAAATACAACTAACTTTAAAACAAGGATAAATTAATCAAGAATCAAAACTTTTTCAGTATTTATGAGTTGGATTCAAGTATTTTTAAAGTTCTCTCTGTAAATTATGAAAATTTCAGGTAAATGTATGGAACTGGAAAAGAATTATACAGAATGAAGTAACCCTGACTCAGAAAGACTAATGTGCACATTCTCACTTTCGTGTGGATCCTAGAATCTAATTTTTAGATGTGTGTTTAATCTGAAATACGTGTAGAATCAAAGAAGCCAAAAAGCAGACACTCTGGGACGTGAGATCTTAAGGGAGAAGATGGTAGAAAACGGAATATGAGAGGAGAAAGAGAAATAATGCAGAGGTTCAAGTGGAGCAAGAGACACAGGCAGGTAGGGCAGATGAGGGGGTGGATAATGGATAAAAGAAAATCCTGGGGATATGTGAAAATGGCATCCGGAAACCAAGCTTCTTAAATGCACACACACATACACATACACACACACACACACACACACACACACACACACACACACACACACACACGTGGGAGAAGGGAAGCAGATAGAGATTACATGTTTAACTGGTATTACCCTACACAGTGGCAAATACTCCTCTCAGAGCCAATAAGTTATCAAGTAAAAAGCCAAGTACCAAGTATGGGATACTTTCTCTCAAGCTGTTGGTCAGGGGTGTCTCAGAGACCCCAAAACTATACAGGCTATTGTCATTGCTCTTTTCTGCTCACTAGAACTTGAAGGGAAGACCCTATCACTAAAGATATTATGTATTAGTGACAGGACATGGAGAAATCAAGATTGTACTGACCAGTAATTCTCAGATAATTAACAATCATTATAACAGTTTCAACAGATATGAATACAATAAGACATTTAAATTTCTTTGTAGTCTATTTTTCAAAATTTCAAAATAAAATATGTATTCTCTGAGAATCTCATAAATGTATTGTTAATCCCCCAAATGAAAAAGTACCAACCAAAATCATCATGACCAAATTAAATAAAGCAAGCAATTAATAAGATTTTTTTTTTATTCGTGTACATGGGCTACCTCCTCCTAAGGCAGGGGTCAAGAGGTCAGCACTGGATGTGAGGAGGACAAGGTTTTTATAGATCAGAGGTGGGGGATTTCCAAATAGGGGATTTGGCTGGCAAAATTGGTAGAGTTATAGGAGCAGAATGTAAGCATACACATTAGTCATAAGGACCTCCTGAAACAAAGACATGATTGCAAGGTGGTCATAACAACAGGTAGTTATAACAATCCTTTGACACAAAGAGGACACTGCAAGATGGTTATAACAACTTTTTGAAACCAAGGCATGATTGCCATTTCCTGGAATAGGCAGTACAGAACCATGTGTAGTTAAGGTTACAGGTGGGACACAGCCCAATACTTGAGAAACAGATTTAATCATCAACAGGAATGAGCCTAACTTGTCTTTACAATGATGGCATTTCAGCCTAAAATGGAGGCAGGCTGGTGTAGAGTAAAAGGGTCAGGAAAAGAATACTCTGACCCTGACTTGACCCCAAGATGAGGGCCAAGGACTGGAAATCCCACCAGTCCCTGAGCTTGCCCCAAGATCAGGCCACAGAATCCCACCAATCCCTGAGCACAAAATCCCACCAATCCCTGAGCTCACCCCAAGCTCAGGACTTGAAATCCCACCAATCCCCACCCTAGAAATCTCCACCCTAGAAAGTTCCACCACCAACCTCAAGAAGCCCTATATAAACCCTGCACTCTGCTCAGTCCACTGCTACTTCTTACCCTAGCAGAGGCAGCCACCCTCCTGGGTTTTTCCCTCCCAATAAATCTCTTATATGAGGTTTGTTGTGTGGTCCTTTTGCCATAGCTGAGCTGTGACACTTTATCTAGGGAAATGTTCCCCTAGCGGAACAGATCTGTAATACTTGCATTGGGGGAGCCTTTCCCCAGAGCAGAGCTTTAACACTTCTGCAACGTTTACATCAGAAACCAAGGCTTGGCATCTCGATCAATAGCTGTAATTTGACAGCAGTTAGCTAGAGGAGGTTCTGCCCTAGCAGGCATTTTAAGAGAAGCTAAGATAAGTTGGCTGTGGCATCTTGACCTCAGGTTCCTAGAACAGAGTTAGGTAATTTTCCATGGGTGTCTTGATCAAGGAGATCAAATTCTAGTTAAACCGGAAAAGGCCTCAGCAAGAATACAAGATGGAGGAACCTTTGCATTGTCTTGCCCTGACAGTCTAACTACCCTACATAACCCCTAATACATCCTCATTCCTGATGTCATGTCTTTTTTTTTTTCAATAACCCACAATGAAATTATGTTTTTAATAATAGGATTGTAAACTATTATGGGAATACAGGATTAGGACAAGTTTATTCTAATTAGAGGAGTTAGAGTTTTCATGAAAGCCCCATAAACTTGCTTCAGTAGACAACTGGGCATGGTAGATGACTAGACAGAGGGACATCTTATGAGAGATTAGAACTCAGGGCTGAGTCTAGAAGGATTGTGGCTTAGAGCACTTTCTTTTCCCCTGGTATCCCACAAACTTCCTCTTACAACTTGTTTTCTACAAAAGTATTTGTGCTTTTGTTTGTATGATTTGGGCTTTGGATTCTGTTGGGTTTTTTGCTATATTGTTGTTTTGTTTACAAGGTTTGTTGTTGTTGTTGTTTTCTACAGGGAAAAGTAGAACCCCCTAGAAGAACCAAGCATGTTTTCTATTCGCATGGGGGGGCAGGATATAGTTTCAAACCATTACAAAAATAATATTCTGCCAGAACTGCATAGAGGAAGGGAGGTTTACCCTTCTATCTGGCAAATTCAGAGTTGCTATTACAGGAAGCAGAAGATGAACCTTGTGAAGGCCTATCCTTCATTTAGTCAATAAAAACATCCTCCCACCTTTTCCACCCACACTAAACAATCGATGGGAATGAAATTTTAGCCCACACAGACTAAAACTAGGAGAGCTCAAGCAAGAAAGATACTAGAAAAGGATTTGATATAAAATCCTAATCTTATTTATTATGTTTTCCCTTCATAAAAGCATTTTATAAAAAGCATTTCACATTAAACAGAGATTAGTGGGCCGACCTTTCACTCTCAAAACACAGAATCAGACTTTGAAGACTCAGATATGAAACAGGTATAAAATGTCTCAACACTTTTAAGATTGGTAACAAACAGAAATTTTAACATTTCACATATTAAGTGAAATAACACATTATTGAAACTAATTTCACTTTTATTTATACTTTGTTTAATGTAGCAGCTAGGAATTTTTTTAATTACATAGATAGATCATATTATATTTCTATAGCACTGGTCTAAGACGTGTACCTTCTTTAAGCCTCAATTCCATTTTGCTAAAAGGGAGAAAATAATGATTACCCTGTCTTATGTGAGGGCTAAAGCTATGTTTTAGGTTTAAATTACTGTGCTTAGGAAATCTATAAAACAAAAATGCCTCTAACCTGTAAGCCCCATTTGTCCAAGGACAGATAAACCTGTAAGCCCCACTTGCCCAAGGACAGATAACTTCCTGGAATGCTGGGGGCTGTTCAAGTAAGATAACAAGCCACATGCTTTTATTTCTATAAACAAGGTGGGTTGCCCCAACTGCACAGGATATGCTTAATCACACATAGGCCAGAGGTATATAGGCAGGAAGTACCCCAGAATGTATGCTTGCCCCTGATTGGAAAAAAGCAGGAAGTTCATAGCCTTGTGGGTTTTGCCTTTATAAGCACCTGATTAATGTATTTACCATCATTTATTGGGAATCCTCGGTTTGGACCTGGCCAGTGTCCATTTTTCTGACCAGTATTTAATAAAGCTTGCTTCAAATTTGGCTCAAAAATTGTGGTAATGATCTCTTTCTCACCAGGTAGGGTTAACACTTATGGATTTGTTCACAAGATGAATGACCTTAGGGGAAAGGGGCATGGCTCAGTTGATAAAGAGATTGCTGGCAAGTATAAGGACCCGAGTTCAACTTTCAGAATCTAAGTACAGCTGGGCACTATAAAATCTATGTTCCTGCAAGATGGGAGGTGAAGACAGAGGCAGCCCTGGAGTTTGAGGGAGAGCCAGTTAGCCTGGCTTCCTCAGCAGCAAACAGCAAGGTCAAAAGCAAACACTAATATCCAAGGTTATCATCTGACCTCCATATTCATGCCATGGCACATACATATCCTCATTCACATATATAAATACACACATACATACCACATACACAAAGGATCTAATGTATAGATATATTTTTTTAATTGGAACAGTTACATAGTATATGTATAAAACGATATTTTTCCGAAGTACTATATAGGATCCAAGTAAAAGTAATCGTTAGGTCTGAAAACCCCAAGTACCCCAAAAGGGTAGGCCTAACAACTTGATCCAACATGACAGTCTTGGCTCAGCTCATGCTGGACTGCAGGATTGCTGATGGGGATTTTCAGCATTCTTCAGGAACCTGTGAAAAGGGTTTCTGTCCACCAGGAAAAGCCACTTCTCAATCTTCCCTCCTTTGGTGGATGGGGCATCTGGCTCCCCGTTGACATGTACCTGTGGTGCATGCCAAAGACAGTGCTAGACTCCAGACTCCTCTGTTGCCTACTCCCATGTACTTGTCATGAATATCGAAGTCCACACTAGCCCCTAGCCCTTCTCACCTCCAGCACTCCTCCTCCACTATGCTAGTCCCCCACCCCCACCCCCACCCCCACCCCCCAGCCCCATGTTCCAAGTTATAGCTCACTTCCAGTTCTCCACTCTTTATAAGGACAAGGTTTTACCCCTGCCCTGCTAGTCTCGATATTCTTTCTTAGTTATCTCTCGTTATTCTCACTTCTCTTCCTGCCGTTCTCTACCAAGAAATAGCCCCGGCCATGTCCAGTCCACTTCTTCTTCTCTCTGCTCTGGACTCTTCCAGATGCCTCTGGATGTTTTCTCTCCCCCACCCCGCCCCGCATCTCTCTCTCTCATCTACAATAACTCCCTCATTGTCTATATAATGGAGCAGCCATCTCCGTGGTTTCTTTACTGCACTCTTGTTTACAGTAACTATAAAATAAAATAATTCCTAACATAAAAGCCAGAATGAACATAAAAATAACTTCAGCTATTCTGCCACTGAATTCCAATGCACCGAAGAAAATTAAGCAGTGTGCTCATTTTGTATAAATTTGAAATGCCAAGCACATGAAGCCCTATGACAAGCTTCCTGATAGATGAATCCCTGTGAGAGCAAGATGTTGCTCTATAAGTAAGCTCAAGGGATGGAGTATCTGCCACTCTATCCTCACAGGCAGCCTGCCTTGGAATCTAAGGGGCTGCGATGCTAGCATCCTCTTAACTGGTGATCTTATCCGGCATCTGCAGTCAATAGCAATATTATCTAGACCAAGGGTGTGTAATCACCGCTGAGAGTCAAGACATTGGCAATTTTTCTCACCACAATCTAGGTATAAAAATCTGTGCCTAAGTTAGAAGAAGCTGAGGATATTTCTGAAATAGAAATTGCTTTCTATGTTCAACTATTCCTGAAACTGCACCTGACTTTCCAGGAAGTACAAGATTAGGGATAGGAGAAGACTCAAAGACTATGAGGGTGAGATGGACAAAGGAGATAAGAACAAAGCATCTACATCGAGGCAAAGGTGTCTTCAGAATCTCCACCAGCTGTTATAAGTTTAGCCCACTGGACAGAACTTCAAGGAAGCAAATGTTTAAAATATTTTTAAACCTTTTAATTGACACCTAAAAATTGAACCTTCTACTAAGGTATAGTGTAGTATTTCAGTGCCTGTGTTCAATGTGCAGTTGGCATATCTACCACCTTAGACACTGATTACTTCTCAACCTTGTTAACACTCAAATATACTTTATGCTAGCCATATTGATGTGTGCAATCAATTGTTGTCAACTACATCGTCCTCCTGGCTTCAAAACGTTAGAACTAATTTCCTCTTATTCAACAGCAACTGGTATCTGTTAATCATTCTCTCACTATAAAGGGAGCAAATCTGAAGTTCTCAAAGACGGCCACCATCTAAAACAGGGCACCTGAGTCAGTAAACTGTCTATCACACATCTTAGGCTGACTCAATGTGTCACCCTTGACAGTTTAAATTCTGAAAGCATCAAAACTGTTATGTTTCACCAAACACATCAAGCTTAAGAACTTGAATTTTTTGCCAGAACATGCTTACACAGCCGGTATCCTACCTCAGTTATTCAGGAATAGCACCTCCTCTAGTATTCTACCTCAGTTATTCAGGAATAGCACCTCCTCTAGTATTCTACCTCAGTTATTCAGGATTAGCATCTCCTCTAGTATTCTACCTCAGTTATTCAGGAATAGCACCTCCTCTAGTATTCTCTCTCCAACACACTTGAAGACTCTCAAGCCTATACAAGCCTATATTATAAAATCAAGCCTTTCTATTGGAATTGTCTGTTTGAAGGTGGCTTACCATTTGACTAAGCTCTTCTAACCATGTATTTTAATCCATCTCAATGTGTTGGAGACAAACTTTGTTGTTTGTTTGTATGTCCAAACAGGGGGGACCACTATCAGATGATATATTTTGCCTTTCTCTACCTCTTTTCACGCTAGTCCTTCAGACTGGCATGCAACAGAATAAACTAGGTATCAAAATCCTCTTTTCTTCAGGATCTGTATGTGCAATAAAGGAGTATGATTGGTTTCTCTGTTATGCACTGGAGGAGTTTGGCTCCTTGGTCTACAGTTTGCTGGGGCTGTCGGGCACTGAAGAAAAGAATGCATTAGCACAGTACTTTAAATGACCTCAGACACAATCTCTCAATAACTTTATAGCTATTATGAAGCATCATTTTATCTTTAGCTACTAGACCCTAGGTCTGTGTCAATCGATTTCAAATAAAGTAGAAGGGAAAGATAATTGTTTATTAGTCTCCTAAAACACCTACATAGTCCCTGGACATTTAATAAATAATTAGGTCACAATTCAATGGCAGAGCTAGAATTTTTAAAAATAGCCAACCCAGAAAAACTATAAACTGCCTTAAGCTGAACAGTTCAAAATACAGGGGACATGGATGTCACACTAACAAGGTCCTTCCTGAAGGGAAGACATGGGCAGTAACAACAGGCTTTATTGTTAACTCATTCTTTTCCTTGTTGGTTTCCCCTCCTTATGCAGAGAAACAAGCTCACTTCTTTGTGTTTCCTGATTTAACACACAATAGTAGACGTATTTCTTTAATTAATGATTAATGGCCTGTGTACTTTTATAGGCTCATCCTGGAAAGACAGCCTAGATAAATGCTAAAAGGTTTCTTTATGCCAGCCAGACACAGGGATCAATTTGTGTAACTCCAAACATACAAATAAGCAACATGCCATGAAAGCAGTGCCTGACTGAGCTTCAAAGCAACAGTGAGAGGGGAACTTTAAACTTCTAAACCCTAAAGGTAAATGCATTGTTTCTAGCAGAGATATAACGGAGCAGCAGTAATGCTGCGGATTCTGTGCATTGAAGTGGCTGGCTCACATCCTCCTAAGCTTCAGTCCTCATTTATAAAAGGAAGCTAATACAACAGCTCACTTTGCAGAACTTCCGTGAGTCAAAGAACTCAACTCACATGGGGACAGTGATTGGTCCTGCCACATAGGAAGTGTGAGACATCTTACTGGAGCTAAAGCGGCGGCAACAGCAGGAACAGAAACATCAGGAGCTTAATTTGAACGTTCACACAAAGAAGAATGAAAAGGCACCATGGCTTTAAAAAAAATGGCAAGTGAAGGAGACTGATAATTTAATGATCTCTTGATAAGTTAAGCTGAAAATTTGTGTCTTTTATTCTAGCCAGTTATGGGGAGCCCACCAGAGATGACCACTTAGACACCATTTATAGCCAGTTGAAAGGCTTTTTTGCAACTATCTGGGACTACACTTGGATATTCAGGACTCAGGTATAGCACCAAGTGTCCAGAACAAAGGATCTTTGAAGGCAAAAACCACATCCTGGCATCTCATCAGCTGCAGAGAATAGGGAGAGGGGCTTCATGCAAGCAAGCAGTTTAACAGAAGTAAAGCTAAGCTGGCAGGGGCATCTAGACCTCAGGTTCTTCAGGTTGGGTTATTTTCCACAGGGCTTCTCATAAAGGAAATCAAATTCTAGTCAAGCCTAAAAATGGACTGTCAGCAAGATAAAGAAACCTCTGCACTGTTATTCCCCACCAGTTCTACCAGCATGAGTCAAATCATTGACTTTTTCTATTCAAGGGAGTCACAGCTGGCCCTGAAGACCAGGAGCTCAACTGAGTTTATTCTCTGTTTTTGTAATTGGCCATGCTGTTGAGGATGCAGAGTCCCACCATAAGCCTCATCAGGATAAGAGTCCAGCTAATGATCACAGCAAGGAAGTCAGCCATAGGGACCAGATAAACAGAAACCGATACCAATTATTTAATCTATGTCTCCTTTCTTCCCTTTCTTTGAGGTTTACCCTGACTATGTCAAGGTTGTCCCTAATTGCCCCAACTGGTTGGCATAGAAACAGCAGGTTTCTCCTAGAGCCATACATATCCTCCTTGTTTCATCAAGAAAAAAAAAACCTAAGCCTCTTAGGTTTTATAGAACTACTTCTGCTAAAGAGCTACTTGTTTTTCTAGTCTGGATAGTGAGTCTTCTAATATCCCTAATTCATCTTGGTCCACTTGTTTACTTAATTCTCTAAAGTTTCAGTCACTGTCTATAAAAGCTGGTGGTCCTGTGGCTATTGCCATAACAATGCCAGCTCCAACTAGGAGTTTCTGGAATGAGGATAGGTATGGTTCACCTTTCCAGTTGTAGCCTGGGGGAGTCCTGTTAAAGTGTGTTCTCCCTTCTTCCCTGATATATTAGTACTCCTGGGCAGGATGTTCACTAGGACACATAAGAGAGACCTACTGTTTTGGAATGCTTCAGAGGAGGAATGTCAAGTGAAAACATATGTACATGCTCACCAAGTAGTCTCAAGGGCTACAACGTATCAATCAATGAAAAGAATTGACTTGGAGAGTGGAATACTAAGCTTTCGAGGAAAGTGAGCTTCTAGATCAAAGTTCCTGAAACCTAGGCAGGTTCCAGCTTCCTGTAGGTCCCCAGTGTTAGGTTGGCTATTCCCAGTTACAATTGCTTTTACTTGCTGTGGACTGATGGTCTGGTTGGTTCCTAACTCTATGTACTATGGTAAGTGGGTCAAGGCTCAGTCAGGCACAGCCAGCAATTCTGACCAATTCCTGGCTGGGAGTGATTCAGAAAATGGTGAACCTTGTCAAGGGTAGAGAACATAGAATGATTCCTAGCCCTAGTGCCAGTGGGAACTACATCAGGAATGTTTTTTGTTTTTGTTTTGTTTTGTTTGGGTTGCTGGTTTGGGCCAATCTCATGGGAGAGAGTGTTGGTTAGGGTTGTGTCTTTTCCCCCCAAATGGGTAGGAGGTCTCTACTGGGGCTCCATAGGTCTGAGGGCCCAGGAGGCTTATCCCTTCGGTCTCTTTTGGCAGCATAATAGAGTATTATTTCCCAGGTTCTCCAGTGTCTTATGGAACATAGCCATCCCCATGTTGTCTCCAATCTCAGTCTTATGAGATTACAGTGTTTGGGAGGGACCCCTCTTTCTGTGTATACACAGTTGTCAGCAAGCTTCCAGGAAGCCTCAGTTTCACAACCCCCCCCCCTTGGCAGAAGAGAAATTCCCCCCAGTACCTGGCCCCTGACAGTGTAGGGGCCCATTTATGGGGCATATATGGAACTGGATTTCCTGTATCACTCTCTCAAAAGATAGGTCCCCACAACCACTCCTTCTGTTGTTTAACCAAACTCCAAAAGTGGGCATAAAAGAACAAAGGACTATATTGTGGCCTGAAAATTTTTCTGTGTCCAGCCCGGCCCACAGCAGTTTATAAAATAAGCACCCAGAAGCTTAATATTAATTATAAATTGTTTGGTCTATGACTCTGGCTTATTGCTAACTAGCTATTGTATATATATTGCTCCATGGCCGTGGTGTTACCAGTCTGCTGACAAACTTGCTCCTTGAGTGACTGGATAGCATCTGCCCTGACTCTGCCTTTCTTCTCCCTGTATCTTTACTTGGATTTCCTGCCTGGCTATAACCTGTCTTGCCATAGGCCAAACCAGCTTCTTTATTAACTAAGGGTAGCAACACATATTCACAGCATACAGAAAGACCATCCCAAAGTACTATATGGAACTAGGGTTGCTGCTCTGTAGTCAGATTGGCTATCATCTTACCCATATCTGTTATTCTTAATCCCCAAGTCCAGATAGGGATTCTGAAGGTTGTAGGTTCCCATCCCCATACAGAGAGAAAAGAAAAGGGTGAACACAGTGCTCTGTCAATGATCTCAAATCAGTCCTATTTTTAAGGGGTCTGAAGTCTGAGTGACAGTCTGTCTGTCATTGCCTTCAGTGGATGTCTTTAATTGGAAGTGATGAACCCAGGTAATGACACCAGTCACTTTCACAACAAATGTGATGATGAGAATAACTGGATAGGGTCCCTTCCAGGCAGATTCTAAAGTCTGGGTAAGGATTCTTTATCTAAACAAAGTCTCCTGGCTAGACCTGATGGGTGGGTTTCATGGCAAGAGATGTCAGGATTCCCTTCACAGTCCCATTGATATTCTGGCAAACTTCCTGCAAAGTCTGTAAGGACTTATCAAGGGAGTGATTAGATATTGGTCTCTGAGGAATATACCAGTGTTTATGGAGCATGGGAAATGGGCTACTAAACATAATTCCAAAAGGAGTAAGCCCCTTCTGGTAAGGAGTATATTAAGCCCTGAGCAGGGCAAAGGAGAGGAGGTTGGTCCAATTTTGCCAGTGTCTAGGACTAATTTGGTCAGAGTCTCCTTAAGAGTTCAATGCTGCCAGGTGGTGGTGGTGCACGCCTTTAATCCCAGCACTTGGGAGGCAGAGACAGGTGGATCTCTGTGAGTTTGAGGCCAACCTGGTCTACATAGTGAGTTCCAGGAAAGGCACAAAGCTACACAGAGAAACCTTGTCTCAAAAAACCAAAAAAAAAAAAAAGAAAGAAAGAAAGAAAGAAAGAAAGAAAGAAAGAAAGAAAGAAAGAAGGAAAAAAGAAGAGTTCTATGCTTCCTTTCTACCTGACCTGAGCTCTGTGGCCTATATACACAATGTGATTTCCAATTAATACTTAAAACCTTTGTCAGATTTTGAGACAGTTTGGTCATAAAGACTGAGCCATTGTAGGACCCAAAAGCTAAGATCAGTCTAAACCTGGGAATAATTTCCTGAAGAAGTCTCTTAATAACTATCAGAGCAGTCTCTGTCTGGGTGGCTTCTACCCATTCTGAGATATCTACAAACACCAAAAAATAATTATAGCCAAAATCAGTAGGCCTGATTTCAGTAAAGTTAAACTCCAGATGTTTCCAAGGCCCATTTCCTCCAGCCCAGATCCCTCATGCAATCTTCCTTCCCCCTTTGGGGGTCTACCTGAGCACAGATAGCACATGTAAAAGGGGTATTGCTGTGGAAATCTGTATGCTGTGAATGTGTTGCTCTGATTGGTTAATAAATAAAGTGCTGATTGGCCAATAGCCAGGCAGGAAGTATAGGTGGGACAAAGAGAGGAGGATTCTGGAAACAGGAGGGCTGAGTCAGGGACACTGCCAGCTGCCACCACCATGAGAAGTAAGATGTAAAAATACGGATAAGTCATGAGCCACGTGGCAAGGTATATAGATTTATAGAAATGGGCTAATTTATGATATAAGAACTAGACAGCAAGAAGCCTGCCACGGTCATACACTTTATAAGTAATATAAGTCTCTGTGTGTTTACTTGGGTCTGAGCAGCTGCAGGACTGGTGGGTGAGAGAGATTTGTCCTGACCATGGGACCCGACCACAGGAAAACTTCAGCTACAGGGTATCTTTAATCAGGCTTTCCAAATTTGGAACATAATACCTGGGTCTGAGAAGTTCAGCAGTTTTTATGTCCCCTAGATGTTTGGTTGGTGAAAACCATAACCAGTCACATTCTGAGACTTACAGGAAGGATGGGTCTGCAGTCCAGCAGCATCAATCATCCTTGCTTATCCTGTCTGGCCAGCATTTGTTTCGCCCAGTCAATCTCACCTTGTGTGTATTTCAGGTGGTCCGGTAAGCTGGGCTCTGGCAGGGCTATCAAGACTTAGAGAGACCACACTGACTCTAGGGCCACTTCCCAGGCACCCACAACAGCCAATCTGTTGCCTTTGGCTTCTGGTGAATCACCTTTTTGTTATCCTTTAGAATGAACAATGGCTACCTTCTTGGGTAAGAAGATAGCTTCCAAGAGAGCTAAGATTTCTTCTTATGTTTGATTTTTCTTTTCCTCCTGAAGTTAGCAATCTTCTTTACCTGTATAGAATCCCATGGCCATGGGCCATGGTGGAAGCATATTGGCTAACAGTGTGTATGGTGATAGCTGTGTCTTTCCCCCAACAGAATGCTTACGTCAAAACTAAAAGCACAGCTCCTTGAGCTAAGGTTCCCCTGCTTAAAGATTGTGCCTAGATAGTCCTATTTTGGCTCACCAGCATTCCCTTGCATACCTCTTCTTGTCTTGGATGAAACTGTTATCTGTGAATGATGCTTTGTCTGGTTTTGCCAACTGAGATGTCAGTCCAATCAGACCTGATAGACCAGATCAGATCAGTAACCTCAGATAGTCATGCAGGGGTTCCATAGGGTTGTTATCTGGCAAGAGACTGTCAGGGTGGAGGACTGATGTCTTATGGAACTGAATACAGAATACAAGGTCGATCCAAATGCAGGGCATGGTATTGGGTTACCCAGGCATCATATATCCATCGCTCAGGTGGCCCCCTCAAGAGGGTCTCAACAGAGTATGGGGCTGTCAGAAACAGTTCTTATCCTAAAGTTAGTCAGCATCTTTTACCACCAGGGAAGTGATAGCTATAGGCCTTATACATGCCAGCCATCCAGCTATGATTGGGTCAAGGCTCTTCAACAGATATGCCATTGGTCTTTTCCATGGTCCCAGAGTTTGCATGAGGACTCCTTTAGCAATGCCTCTGGCCTCATTCATGTACAAGTAAAATGTCTTAGTAATGACTGGAAGAGCCAGGACTGGGGCAGATACCAGGGCCTTTTCAAGGCTCCAAAGGCCCTCTGCTCAGTCCATTCCAAAGGCTGTGTACCCCCATTGCTATCTCAGAAAATCCCATTATCCAGAGCCATCAGCATCCAACCTCCTCCAGGAATTCTTGTACCTGTCTTTTCTATGTGGGAGTGGGGATTCACAGAATGGCCGAAATACGGCTGTGGGAAAGCAGCTGCGTTCTTTCCTCTAGGTTGTAACTTAGGTATGCGACCTGAGGGATGCACAGTTGAGCCTTTTTGGCTGAGACTCTGTACTCCAGGGCTTGCAAGGTTTCTAAAGGGCCTTCTGTTGACTATCTACATTCCTCCTCAGTAGTTGAAGCTATGAGGAGAACATCTACATACTGGAGCAGGGTGCTTTGTGGATATTTTTTTATAAATTTTACCAGATCTACATATAGGACTTCATCAAACAATGTTGATGAGTTTTTTTTTTTTAACATTTGTGACAACAGAGACCATGTTACTTGACTGGTATATCAACTCTCTGGGTCAGTCTATTCAAAGGCAAATATGAGTTGACTGACCAGAGCCCACAGTGGGAGTCAGAAGAAAGTATCTTTCAGATTCAGGTGCATGTAGATTTTCCTTTCAGAGGGCAACAAGCTTAGGAGGATGTAAGAGTTCAGCACTATTGGGTAGATTCTTTCTACTTTTTTGTTGACTTCTCTTAAATCCTGTACCAGTTGGAAGCCTCAAGAATCTGGCAAGCTTCAGGACAAGAAGCAAGGGGGTGTTCCATGGGTAGTGGCAGGGGACAAGAATTCTTGCCTCCTTCAATCAGTCAATGTGTTTGATGATCCCTTGGTTGGCCTCCTGGCACCTGGGGTACTGTTTAACCCATATCAATCTTGCAAAATTTAATAACTGAAGTATGATGGGTGGCCAGTGCACTGCTAAACATAGTGGGTTCCCCTCAGCCCAAACATCAGAATACCTTGCTCTTAGTCCCTGCAGGGAGCATGAAGGTTGCTCTTTCTTCCTGTGGTTGAGCCCTCAGAAAGAGGACAGGTGACTAGAAATATTGGTAAGGACTTGGCTTAAGTCTACACTTAGACTAGCTGAGTTCCCCATGAAAGAGATGGTGGCTTTGAGTTTTTGTGATAAGTCCCTTATAATCAATGGGTATGGACAGTTGAGCATAACCAGAAAATAATGAGTCACAGTAACTTGTCCTAGGTCTACAGTCTAGGAGGTTGTCCATGTAGGCAGTTTGTCTTGTCGCTCCTTGGACTGCTGTTTCCTAGAGGCAAGGAGTCGGGGGGGGGGGGGGCTGTCAAGATAGAGTGGGCTCCTGTGGTGTCTATTAAAAAGTTAATGGGCTTGCCCCCTATTCTAGCTTTCATCCTGGGCTCCCAGGGGCTAAGATATCTCTGACCTGGTCAGTTTTGGGCTAGCTGGAGGATAGGACAGATCTTTCTCTTTTTCTTTCTGCTTGGACATTCATTCTTCCAGTGACCCTTCTACTTACAATAGGCACATTAGTTCTTTTCCAGACATTTTCTTTTCCTCTCCCCAATCTGTTTCCCCTATTTCTCTCTTGTCTGTTTCCCTAAGGGCAACAATCACTGCATTGAAGAATTCGTTTTCCTGCCTGTCTTCAGCTGAATTTTGGCTGTTGTAAACTCTCTGAGCAATTTCCAAGAGTTGAGACCTATTCATCACTTCAAATCCCTCTCATTTCTGGAGCTTTCACCTTATGTTTGAGGCCAACTGTGTGACAAAGACAATATTAATGACTCGTAGGTTTTCAGAGGCATCTGGGTCTATGGGGGTAAATATCCAGTATGCCTCACATAGCCTTTCCAGAAACCCAGTGGAAAATTCATCAAGTCTTTGAATAGCCTGACTTACCTTAGATAAGTTGGTGGGTTTTCTGGCTGTCACTTTTAATCTCCCCAATAATGTTTGGTGAAAGGTATTCATTGCCCTCTTTTCTTCATTGGTACTAGGATCCCAGCTGGAATTACTTTGCATCCAGTAGTGGCCTGCCACCTGCCCCAGAGCCAACTTCATACTTTCCATCTGGATTTGATCTCACTCCTTGGCCATAAACAAGGTGGCTAGCAGCTGCTGGCAATCATCCCAAGACAGCAGATGTATATAGAAAAGTTTCTAACAGGCTGATAAGGGTCTGCAGCATCTCCAAAAAAAGAGAGAGAGAGAGAGAGGTTAGGGTCTTCCAATTATATAAATCACAGTGGAGAAAGTGGCATGTACTATAAATGGGGTCAGGGGAACTCTTTCCTCTCCCCTGTCTTCCTCTTGTCTGTAACTGGGTCCTGGTGCTACCCTCAAGGAGAGAATAAAGGATGGTCCCACAGCCTCAGACAAAGCCTGCCTGGCTTCCGCATTAGCAAAGCAACTCTGCATACCTGGGGGAGAAAAGGGACCAGGTGTAATAGAATCAGCCTCCTGACCTCTCCTCCAGTGGAGAACCATTTCCTTCAGTCCTTTTCCTATTTCCCATTGGTCCAGTTGGAACATAAGGAAGCAGAATGTCCATCTCCTCAGGTGTAGTAGGGAGAACCTGCAGTTTTTTCAGCTTCTCTGAGAACTCTGGCCAGACCAAGAGGACCCTGCCTCCCAAGGAAAGGGCACAAGTTTTCAACCATGGGGGTGGATCAATGGTTAGCATTAGCCAATGGTCAGCATGTGTGTAAAGGAACTAATCAGAATGACAAGGAAAGCCAGTCACAACATTCTACACTACTCTGACTCCCCAGGGAACCCAAAGATCCCTCAGGTGGTATCCTACTTCAAAAAGGGGCCACTCAAGTTCACAGAGTGCAGAATCTTCTTGGGAAGAAACAAATAACATAATCAGCCCTAACAGAGAAGCACTTGCGTTTTAACACACACTTTAGAGGGGTCCTCAGGCAGCTTACATCCCCTCCCATTACAAAGTCAAGTGACAGACTTACTTAAAGAGACAAAGACAAACAATCCAGACAAAGCAACAACAGTGACCAGAGACATCACAGGTGGCCACAGAGCATCCATTCATCCAACAGACAAGGAGCTCTGGTGATGTCTCACACAGACCCCAGACACAGAATCTGAAGCTGCATTCAACTTCCCCTCTTGTGTTCTAATCAGATGGCACCTTCCACAGACCAAACTTACCTCTGGAGATGGCCAGATAAAAATGACTTTTGGTTAGCCTTTTTGAGAGACAGTCTCAGGATGCCTCTGGATCACTCAGTAGCAATCAATCGGTCACAGAGAGTTTTCCTGGAGCCCTGAAACATCTCAGGGTGCACACCCCTCTCAGTGTCCTCTCCAGCCAGTGCACATTTCCCCATTCCTGGGTTCCTTTGACCCCTAAGTCTTGGTGATCTCAATGGGACTTTGTTTTGTAATATTAGTTTTGTTTGTTTGTTGGTTGGTTGGTTGGTTGGTTGTTTATTTTTGTTTTTTATTTTTGGTTTTTCGAGACAGGGTTTCTCTGTGTAGCTTTGGAGCCTGTCCTGGAATTCACTCTGTAGCCCAAGCTGGCCTCAAACTCACAGAGATCCACCTGGCTTTTTTATGATGCAAAGATGTGTTGAGTTCCTTTGTGTTGCATTATTTTATGTTGCATTTGTTTAACTCTGTAAAGCTGTGTTACTTTGACTGCCTAAAATATCTGCTTGGGCTAATAAAGAGCTGAACAGCCAATAGCTAGGCAGGAGAGGGATAGGCAGGGCTAGCATGCAAAGAGAAAAAATAAGAGGAGAAATCTAGGGTCAGAAAGAAAGAAGGAGGAGGAGTGAGAAAAGGAGAAGGAAAGGAGGACATCAGGGGCCAGCCACACAGCCACACAGCCAGCCATGGAGTAAGGAGGAAAGATAGATATATAAGATAAAGAAAGTTAATAAGCCCAGAGGCAAAACATAGAAGAAAAGAATTGGGTTAATTTAAGTGGTTAGAAAAGCTGGCTAGAAACAAGCCAAGCTAAGGCTAGGCATTCATAAGTAAGAATAAGTCTCTGTGTATTTATTTGGGAGCTGGGTGGCAAGCTCCCAATGAATAAAAAAAGTGTGTGGGGGGTGGGGGAACCCACTAGAGATGACCACTAAGACACAGTTTAAGTCAATTGAAAAGCTTTATTCCAGCCAACTGGGAATTACACTCAGGTTTTTGGGACCCAAGTAGCCTAAGTGTCCAGAGCAATGGGTTTTGAAGGCAAAAATATCACATCTTAGCATCTCACATGACAGCTTTGGAGGTGTGGGAGGGAATTCTTATCAGAATTTTCCCAAGGGCCTGCCCTGAGAAAATCCCTCCCAGGGTCCTGGGGAAGACACTACATCTGGCATGGGTTTATCTGAGGGAAAGGAATCTATATACACCATACTCTTTCACCCATTAACTTTATTTCTCTATGACAAAATCCTGTCTATATGCTTCAGCTCTGTCCTCACATTCAGCTCCTCTCTGTACCTACTGGGCCTGCCCTGTCATAGTCCTAAACAAGTTCCTATGCTTTTGACCTCATCTTCATCCTCTGTTCCTTCATCCTCCATCTTTCCTTCCTTGCTTCTTACTCCTGGCTCTGAGAAACTCTGGCCTCTTCTCTTCTCTCTGGTCACAGGGCTCTGCCTTCCCAGGAATTCCACTCCAGTGTTTACTACACCTGGTTATGCAAAAAGCCCTATTGTCCTGAGTCAATAGCTCTATGATGCTACTGGGCCTGAAGGTAATGGATGGTCTGAGTTTCATTTGCACAAGAAACAAAGCTATGCATCTACAGTCTGTCTGTCTCCTAGGCTCTGCAGGAGTGTAACCTAGTGGATCAGCAGTAGGACTGAGACTCTTAACTGTTTGCCATATGGCCTAGTAGTATATGAGCACACAAGAATTTCACAGCAGAGGACAGCTGATATATATTAAAAGCTAAATAACACCAAATATTCCTTGATAAATGACTTCCTCTTGAAGGACTCCTTGGTCAGTCAAGATATAGTTTATTACATTCAGTTGAATCTCTATAGTATATTCTTGCTGCCTGCTGTAGGTTCTGTTGAAGCAAACAATTTAACAGAAGCTAAGATAAGCATTTAGCTGGAGGAGAGTTCTGCATAAGCAGGCAGTTTATCAGAAGCTAAGATAAGCTAGCTGAGGCATCTTGACCTCAGGTTCCTAGAACAGAGTTGGATAATTTTCCACAGGGCTTCTCATCAAGGATATCAATTCTAGTCAAACCTAAAATGGCCTCAACAAAATGGAGGAGCCTCTGAACTATGTGCCCTGTTACATCACCACCAAATAAACTGAGCTTAACTTATTTTTTCAAAATGTGTCCTTAACATTTTACAAACTTTTCACATTCCTATCACCTTTCTGACAATTTCTGTCCCTTCCCATAACACCACCACACTCCCCCCTTATATAATGCCCACCTCAAGTCAGTCATAAGCAACTCTGTACATCGTGGTTGTAGCTGGTGTTGGCTATTCATGCTAGCGGGCAGATATTCCGTTGATTAACTTTGTAAACCCTCAAGACACACATGAGGCCAGGCCCCTGCCTGAGGAGCTCCAGCTGCCCTGCCCCCAGACTTCTCTTACAGTCCTAACAGCTGTTGTTCCCAGTCCTGAGGCAAGAGAATGTCTAGGCCCTGCCCTACAAGAAAATAAAGATCCTGCCAATCCCTCATATTGCCCCAAGATCAGGAACATACATGCTGTGTTCTGCTCAGTTGTTACCTGAGCAGAGGCAGCCACTCTTCTGGATTTTACCCTCCCAACAAATCTCTTGTGTGAAGTTTGTTGTGCAGTGTGACTTTGTGGTATTCCTTGGCTCCCAACTGCCAGGACTCCCAACTCTTCCATCTGAGCGGTAAATATTAATTTTTATTTCTCACTCATTTCTATTATCAAGTTATTTTAAAAAAGAAAACACAACAAATCAGTATTTCTCCTGTCTTCTATCTTTCACATTCCAGTCATTATCTGTGGGACTTGGATTTCCTCCTAAAGTAACACTGCAGACAGAGTCCAATTATCCTTTAGCACTGAGTGAACAATGCTCAGCTTTTGCATCTTTCCCTTACTATATGGATCCAAACTGTCTTTGGTATTCTGGAAGGAGAAATTGCAGTTCCTTTTCCTAAAGCCAGTTCTTATTTGTGGCCCTACAGTTGGCAAACTATCACCCATACTTAAAATGTCTGCAAGCGCCATCATCCCAAGGATGTTTCTTTAATTTATAACCACCTGTTTTCTAACCCCTCCACATGTCACCTAGCAACCCAGAAAGAAAAATTTTGAAGGATTTAGTAAAAATTAAAAAGTGCTTGCAAATGTGTGTTTTTTTCTACATACCTGAGGAAAAAAGTAATAAAGATTTCATACTGAACAACCAAAGCTGGTGTCTTAACTTCTTAACTAAATATTTTCCCATCAAAATTCCTTCCAAAAGAAAATGTCAAAATATATATATTTGAAACTCTATATACAAAGATTAACCACTGTATGCAAAGGCTCTGTATTAACACATCTAGCAAATTACTAGAAACTTATTTTTCTTTATATGTGTTTTTATGTTTATAAGTGTATAAGTGAGTAAGAATGTTCATGTTTGCCTATGTATTTGGAAGCCAGAAGTCAATGTCAGGGTTCTTCCTCACAGTTTACTGATTTGGCTAGACTGACTGGCCAGCAAGCCTCAGCAATTCTCCTGTGTCCACCTCATCAGTGCTAAGACTGATGAGGCCAAGCATTCACACGGCTTCTAGAGAGTCCAAGTCAGGTCCTCAGCTTGTAGGGCAAACACTTGACTAAGCCATTTCCTCAACTGTAAGAACTAATTCTTATGAAGCCCCACAACTTTGCCTATTTGCCAATTTGAAGAATCCTTTTATCTTAATTTTCTTACACAATTTGGCAATGCATACATACAATTACCAGTACATTTCTTCAAGAGCAAGCTATGGGATCTTGACTTTTTAAGCAATTTATGTTTCAATTTCAGTTATATTTTTATTCCATGTGTATAACTGGTCCTAAGCCCTCATGTGAGCCAACAGGGTGATTGAAATTTCCTACCACACTCTGGAAACACAAAGTCAAAACCAACTGTGCTAATAATTCCTCTATAAACCCAAAACCTAAAGGTCGCATATATTTTATTTTCCCAAATCTGGCCTACTAAATATAAGTCATAGGTATATTTCCCATCCGGAATTTAATTACCCTCTAGAGACCAGCAGTTACAGTCAGAGGATGTCATTTGCCAGTTGAAGGGAATGGAACCTCTTCTATTAGCACTGCTTCCTTCTAACAAGAGCTCAGACAGACTCAGCCTCCCCCTCCATCCCCTAGGAAAAGGTCACAGTCTGTCATTAGAAGCTTGAATGAGAAATGGCAGCATGAACATTTTTTATGATAAAAATTGAAGGAGCCCAAAACAAATAACATATTGACATTTAAAGTAGGCATTTATAAAATAGAGGGCACTGTGGCATAGCACAGGCATGTGTCTCATTGCTGGGTTTTCATTCATTTGCAGAAGCTTTGGGTTACAAGTGTCAATAAAGGCCACTCTGTCCAACTACCACCTTATTCCTGGAAATTCTCCTTTCCAAGCAATGCAGGCAAGTTTATATCCTAATAAAACATTATCATAATCAATGAAAATGGCAAGTTTTTAATAATAGAAATTTAATCTTCAGCTATGCATTGGCTAGTATCACCTTTATTTGAATCTAAGAAAAGTATATTTTGGTTTTTGTTTTATTTATGTTTGTATGTATATGTGCATGTTCACGTGTGCGTGATGTGGAGGCCATAGCTCAATGCTAGGTATTTTCCTTAATCATTCTTGTCCTTATTTTTTTAAGATAGGATCTCTCACTTATTGACTAAGCTTGCTGGCCAGCAATACCCAGAGATCCTCCAGTCTCTAGCTCCCCAGAGATGGGATTACTAGAATGTACCACAGTAGTTAGTTTTTACATGGGTGCTGGAGATCTTAACTCATGTCCTTGTGCATATTTGGCAAGCACTTTAATCAACTGCCTTCTCCCTAGCCTCGCTTTATTCTTGAGGCAGTGTCACTATGTAGCTTAGGGTAGTCTTAAACTCACGATCAGCTTGCTTCTGCCTCTTGAGTGCTGAGACTCGAGACGTGTCCCATCATGTCCAGTTATATCCCCTCTCTATGATTCTCCACTTACCCCAAGATATAAAGAGTTGATCAATATGGTAATTTTTTTAAGCACAAACGTTTTTGCCAGGATGTAAAACAGTGCCAATCCTGTTGTATAAATGATGATAATCTAAGACTTCATACACACTGGCCACATAGTTATGTATAAATGCTAACAGCATTACCCATATCCTTAAGAAGCCCAAAAAATCTTCTGGTTTCCTTTGATTTGATAAATATTCATTTTGATTTTATTTGATTCCAGATGCATGTATGTCAAGCACCTATGTGACAAAGGAAAAATTAAGCATGGTATCCAACACCCAAAGAACCCAATCAAATGGAAGAAGACCAAAACCCACAGTGAGGAAAATTCAAAGCAGTACATTCAGTGGTTAGAGGGTCACAGAGCAGTTGTGATCATCCAACCAGGAGCCACAAGAAGCAAGTGCCACTTGCTGAGTTCACAAAGGGGGAGGGAAGTCAGCAAGTGAAAAGAAGGGAAAGGAGGCTTTCTTCTCATTTACAGTGTTTGAGTCTCTTTTAGGTCTGGAATTGATGTGAGATATCATAGGGTCCAGGCAAGAAACTCATTTTACACACGAGGAGTTGAGTATCTGTTGGAAGCATCTCATTAATCTTTGCAATGCCCCCACAGAGAGGATCAGAAGACAAACATTGTGTTGATTTTATACAGAGGACACTGAGGCATGAATAAAGTGGCTTGACAAAAATCCCTCCTCAAATTATCATAAACAATATCAGTTACATAGGGTCCAATAAACCTCAACTGTTCATCTTTTTTTTTCCATTGGATCACCCTTTTATTACCAACATTGGCTCTGGATAGAGGCCTTAGGCATAGCATATCCACTGCTCCCTCCCCCCTCGCAGGTGCAAATTCATGAACACTGTGCACTGGGGCGTTAGGCCATACTCCCCCAGTGGCTGTTTGTTTTCAATGCGCCGTCCCTCAAAACTCAGCCAAAACTGGTCTTCCTGTACTTGCTCCTGCTGGGACACCTGCCTCTTAAGCTCTGCCACCGTCTGTGTGAGCCGGACTTCATAGATACTGCCGCGGCCCCTTTCCTTCCTCACCAGGATGTTCAGAGGGTTGTTGCAATTCTGTACCATCAGCATGACTGTGCTGCCAGGGCAGAGGCCCTGGCTGATGAGGGTAACGCCCTCTTGTAGCATCTCACCACTTGGGTGGACCAGGCGGTGCTGGAAAGCTGGCACACCAGTCTTCTGGGCAATCTGCCTCTTCAGTTCTGACACCATCATGGAGTTAGTCAGGGACACCAGGAACTCTTCACACACACACACACACACACACACACACACACACACACACACACACCATCTTCACCTTCAGGTCCCGGGTCATGGCTATAGGCTTTAGCACTAGGTCCCCTGCAGGAACTGAGAAGTTTGCTTGTCTCAGCTTCTAGCTGCTCTCTCTCCAACTGTTCATCTTAAAACAAATATTATTTGTATAGGAAAGCAACATGCACAGGACTGAGAATCTGGCATCTGACACTAAGACCTATGACTGCAACAACAAGACTATTATGCTTTCTTGTTTGTTAAATGATGCAGTCACATGAGAAACCCTAAAATTCCAGGACTGTGTTTTCATAGACAATTCCCAATAAGTGGTTTTAAAATGCATTGTTGCTTAAATATGGAAAAGATTCAAAGGTCTGTCAAAACATCTGAAATTGAATGCCCCATCAAGTTTTAAGAGCCTAAAACTTTTAATCATACACTTCCTTTTAATGTGTATCTTTTTCTTTTTCTAAATCCAAGCTCAAATTCCTGACCTGTGATCAAGTATTTGAGAATCTCAACAAGTTTTTTCCACAGCAATAAATAAATAAATAAATAAATAAAAGCACTCAGAAGACACTTGTAGCTACAGAACTAAAAAGCACTAAAGCTACAATATTTATCTTATTTGATAGCTGAAGTCATAACAATCCACACTTCAGAGGGAACTGAAAGCCGCCCAAATGAGGAAGAAAATGATAAAATATTAACACAAAGAGGGTTGCAATTCAAGGTCTGAGAATTCAAGGATGTTTTCTCTTCTCACTATTACAGGAAAGTCATACTTACGACTGTATTGTGACACATCAACACATTACCTCCTTCTGTATCTCATTCCATGAATCACTTCTTCACTAAATATATTTAATTATCTCCTTTTCCTGTTTACTCACTAAAACCATTTAAATTCCCATCTTCAACCTCAGTGGTAAAAATTCCCCATAACATGCTACTCTTGCTTTTCAAAAATGGACAAAGTACTTAAAGAGGCACATCATATCATTTTGAAAATCAGCAAATAACATATTAGGTATCATTGTGACATTTCTCAACACTGTGTTTTTGTTGTTATTCTCCCCTGATGGCCCCCATCCTCTTTCCCCTCCGCTCCCCTCTGCAGCTCCCCACCACAGCTTATATTCATCTTCTATGTCATTGGGCATATCTTAGAAAGAATGTTACCTGGCCCAGTGGGATGGTTCAGCAGGTAAAGGCACTTTCCACCAAGCCAGAGAAGCTAAGCTCAATCCCTGGGACCCACATAGTGAGAGAAGAGAACCTATTTTTGCAAGTTGTTCTCTGATCTCCACATGTGCACCATAGCATGTGTGTACCTACACACACACACACACACACACACACACACACACACACACAAATCGATGTGAAAGAGTTACTTAATTTCAAATTACTCAATGACAAAACTAAAAAGGAGTGTGACAGCAGACCTTGTCGAAGTGGTCTCTCAAAAAATCAAAGTGAATGTAGTCCAGGAGGAGAAAGCTTCCTACAGAGGAGAGACCTGAGATATGAGGAGTATTCGCATAAAGCACCAGGAAAAGGCAAGTTCACTCCTCACAGAGAACAGGACAGATTAAGCAATGGGTTTGGAGATGAGAAAGTACTGTTTCCTACTTCTGGCCTACTGAACCGTGCATTCTTCGTGGTTAAACCAAAGTCCCACCAGCCAGCCCCAGCACAAAGTATATCCAACCTCTTAGTAGTACTTAGGCAGTTCATCCACAAAACTCCTAAGAATGCTCCCCAGTGATGTTCAGTTTTATTTGCCAACTTGACTGGGAACAGGTGTCTACAGTAAGCATCATTTCTAGGTGTTAGCATTTTAATCAGTGGACTACAAAAAAAGGAAAGAGTTACTTAGTTTAAAATAAAGTACATTGCTGGCCTCAGATCCACTGAGGGCCTTAAAAGAACAAGTGATTGCAGCAGAATCTACCTCTTACTTTCCACCTCGCACGTGCTCATAAATATTTGCTAAGTGAGTGAATCCCTAAGTCTCATCTCAGACATTCCTAACTTCCTTCTTCCTCGGGACCCGATTACCAACCATCTTTACTTCATGAGTTCCTTCATCACTTCCCCTCCACACAAGACTATATCTCCTCTCAAATATTCCTCAACCCTCCGGTTTCTCCACTCCTTCCTCCTCCTCCAAGGCACTGGCCATGAACCTGAGAGACATTCAAGAAAAAAAATGTATGCTAACAAAAGGAGCACCATCAGTCTGAGGTACAGTCCCCAGATCTCTAGGGCTGGTGCTGATCCTGCAGCACATCTCAGTCAAGCGTCTTTGCCGACGTGAATGTGAACATAGCTTTTTCCAACTAGAGCTTCCCCACTGAATGCCTCTTTGCCTTCTGCTCCCTCCCTATTCACACCCTTTCTTGGGATTGTCAGAGACAAAGCAAACAGCAGACAAGTTCCACCCACATTAGGAGAATCACAGCACAACGTAATTGCAAACTTTGTGGCCACACTTTCTTTGCTCCTTAAGAGGAGGTGGGAGGGTTCCAATGAAGAAGGGGTGGAGGAATGAAGGAGGGTGAAGGTTAGAGGAAGTGTCAACCAAAACTAAGAATATTTGAAAACACCATATGGAAATCTGTGTGGTGGTATTGTGTTCCCCAAAATATTGTGCACCCTAACAAACTTATCTGGGGTCAGAGACAGAACAGCCACTAGATACAAAGGCTAGAAAATGGTGGCACTCACACCTTTAATCCTAGCACTCCAGAGGTAGAAATCCCTCTGGATCTCTGTGAGTTCAAGGCCACATTGGAAACGGCCAGGCATGGTGACACACGCCTTTAATCCCAGAAAGTGAGCCTTTAATCCCAGGGAGTGATGGCAGAAAGCAGAAAGGTATATAAGGTGTGAGGACCAGAAACTAGAAGCATTTGGCCTGGTTAAGCTTTTAGCTGGTTAAGCTTCAGGCTTTCGAGCAGCAGTTCAACTGAGAGCCATTGGGATGAGGACATAGAAGCTTCCAGTCTGAGGAAATAGGATCAGCTGAGAAACCGGCAAGGTGAGGAAGCTGTGGCTTGTTCTGTCTCTCTGATTTTCCAGTATTCACCCCAATACCTGCCTCAGGTTTGATTTTACTAATAAGAACTTTTAAGATTCCTGCTACAAATCTGCTACTAAATAAACTAATGTATCTACTTAAAATTGTATTAATATTTAAAATTGTATATTAAAATTTTTGAGAATTTTTGAATTGAGGTGCCCTGAAGAGTTGTTCCCATAAGCCATAGGTTTCTATTGGAAAAATCTCAGTGCCAGTAGTGGGATACCCTCCTATGAACTGGTGACCAGAGAGCCACTCAGAGGTTCCCCAAACAATAAGCTATTGCCATTGCTCCTGGTTACCCACCACAGCCAGATGACACTGTATTGCTGAGGACACTATAAACTTCGGCTACAGAGCAAAGAACAACCAAGCTGGAACCTTCCTCCTGGTGGCTAACTTTCATAGACTCAGAAGGGGCTATGCAGGCTGGTTGGGTTGAAAAGTCGTTGGCAGTCTTTCTCAACAGTGAGCCCTCCATGCTGCAATTCTGACCAGGCCGCAGCAGTGGCAAGAATTTTGAGTTTCATTTGAAACTTCTCCGCAGGTGGGAACATGTGTCTGATACTGTAAACCTGGTCAAAAGTCCGTGGCGAGGGAAGTCACAGGCCCTAGAAGAGAATATACTCTCATGTTGTGCTAAACAGGCATGTACCTAAACTGCCTTGTAGACATTTGTGTCTACAGCCATAGATTAGATTAGTGCTGTTCTCAGCCTAGGTCTGCACACATTTTTTTTTCCATTTTTTTTTTTAATCAGGATCCACTATGGGATAGCCTACAGCAAATTGTTCAGAACCCCAGTGATGATGGAATTGACCATGTGACTTGTCTTCAGTCCTAGAATCTGATAGTAGTAATAAAGTGTGTCAACTCTTAAATGTAAGCATTACCTCTGCTTGAAGAACAAGATACAGGTAGCCACATATCTCAGAACAAAGATCTTCAGAGCCAACTGTAACTGAACACACAGCCTGGAGCACAATATGCACTGGTGAAATTTATCATGGGGCGTCTCTACAGTGGGAACCCACTGGACAGCCATGCTTACTTTACATTCTCAAAAGCATTGACTTCTAAACTACTAGGGACAAGTTCCTACTTGTAAAATGAACTATAGCATAGTAATGACTTTGTATCTATTTCAAAAAACAACATGTTTTACAAGCTTCTGGGATTTCCTGATGTTTTGCATTGAGTGTCCCAGTGGAAAAGGGTTGGCATTGTTCACTCTCTTCTATCAGTTGGCATGGCAAAGGTCTTCACTGCCACCTTTCTCTTCCTAAATACACTTAATCATCAAAATGGTTATAGCCTCTTTATGTGAGTGCCTAGCTCAGATGATATCCATAAACCTCAGTACACTGCATCTTTACTTTTCAAGTTACGCTGTTTCAGATACATCAAAAAAACATACAGAATTTTATTAGCATTAAAAATATATGTAACATATGATGGAGGCTGAAAAGACCATTTAGGTAAAGAAGCCACAAAGCTGACTAAAAGCATTTTGAGGTTAAAAATTATAAGGACTTCATTCTTGACATCAACTAAGACTGGTTTTTTTGTTATTTTTTTCCTTTGCTATTTTTATTCTAAAACTAAATATAGGTTCAGATCCCAAATAAATTTAGGTCTAAGGTAGCTTGGGGATTAAGGAGCAGATGGGAAACCAAGAGTCCAAAACTGGAACATTATTCAACCTCTGATTTGCTGTCTGATACTCAAAACATTGCTCTTTCAACTCTACAATGAATTAATTTGACAAAACATTCTAGTTAGCAATGTCAAAGCTATTTTGGAGACAACCTATTCAGAGTTTCTTTAGATAGCTTGAAGGTAACAGAGTTAAAGGTTCTCATATGGAGAATTAACTTTTGTTGAGTTTTACTTATAATTTGGTAAAAAAAAAAAAAAAAAAAAAAAAAAAAAAAAAAAAAAAAAAACAGGAAATAGGGGATGAGAAAATTGCTCAGTGGGTAAAGTTCTTGCTGAGTGAATATAAGGACCTGAGTTCAGATCACCCACACACATGCAAAACTGGGGTGTGGTGACCACATGCTATTACCCCAGTACTGTGAGGAAGGGGGCAGAGACAGGTGGATTTTAGGACTTGCTGGCTAGCCAGTCTAGATGAAATGAAGTGTCAGGTTTCAGTGAGAGACCCTGTCTTAAAAAATAAGATGGAAAAGGATGGAGGAGTATACCTGAAGACAACCTATGGCCTCCATACATGCACACAAGGGCTAGCACAACACACATACACACACACACACACACCCCACTTAAAGACCCCCCCTCCCAAGAAAAAAACATAAAATAGTAAATGATTGCTCTTGTATAGTGCAGTTTATCTTAGTGGGAATAATCTAAATTTTAGAAATAATCATGGTTTCCTCTGACTTCCATGCTGAATATTTAGTAAGCTATTAAATTTTTCTGAGCTTTAGTTTCCTCAACTGGAGAGTAACAAAATAACCTGGGGCTTTTAAGGGGGTAGAAGTTAAGCATATGTGCTTAGTATAAAATCACCAGCAAAGGCACAGTTATCCCTCAGCAAATGAAAAATAATTGTCACTAGTGTGGTATCAAACCATTGAGCTACAGTGAAGTGTATACATTTTGAGGTATGGTTGCTGAAATAAATGGAGCTGCTTGTCACAGGTAACTAGTACTCATGTGGCTTTGGTACTATGTTCCTAGGTTTAACTTTGCTGTTACTGGAGAATCACAGAACAGATGAACAAAGGGACTTTGAGTCATTAGGAAGGAGGAGCAGCAATATAAATAAAATATATAGGTTCTCCCATCACAGTTATACTCTGCAAATGTAGCTCTCATCACAAAGTTACCAGATCATTTGTCTGACAACAACACCTCCTTTATTCAGCCTGATTCAGTTCAGTTCAACCTGCTTCTCACTGCCACGCTGCAGATCAGTCGCTTGCGTCACAATTCCAATAATGATGCAATCATTGTGCAGCACCCATTCTTCGCCTGGGCCCATCCTAGCTCCCTGGCATACTTTTTAATACCTCACTACTATTCTGAATAATTTTAGAATTCCAATCTGAAGACAAAGAAATAGGACACACACACACACACACACACACACCCCACCCCACCCCACCCCACCCCCACAGAGTGAAGGTTATCTAGTATGCCAAGCAAATAACACAAGTGTTGGATGAGCAGGCCTCACAAACAAAGACCAATTCCATGAAGTTACAACGCAAACAATAATAGGTCCAACCTATATTGTTTACTCCCAGGGTCCATGGAAGAGTCTAACAACCAGCTAAGGATTCTAGTCTGAGGGCTATTCAATGAATCTATGCACACTGAGTTCATTAGTCCATTCACTTTATTCTTCTAAGTAAATTCTATCTACACAGTTTCTTTTCTGTTCTCACACTTAGCTCCTCTCAGTTCCTCCTGCTCTCAGTCCCTTCTGCTGTTCTCTCATCATTCTACCTAGTTCTTTCCATCTCCGTCCTCATCTTTGTTCTTCTCCATCAATTCTCTCCAGTACTCTCAGAGAACCGGTATATATACCCAAGCAGGAATTCCTTGGCAAAGCAATGCACGGCTTGAAGTTTTCAGGATTGCAGAGAGAAGTGATAAGGATCCACACATAAAGCAATAATTATCAGCTTCCAATTACAACCCAAAAGGGGAGTGACTAAAGGGGAGTTCTCTGCTAGGGTCAACTAAAGGCTAATATCAAATAGGAATCTAGGAATAGCACCTGGCTGAGGAGGAATTAAAACTTAATTTGCACAAGAAGGAAGCTTGGCACCTATCACCTGCCTGGCCTTGTAGGCAATCTCCTTGGGTCAGTGGGAAGTAACTACCTTAACTCAGTAACTAGAAAGTAGCTAAAACATCATCCCAGGAATGTGAGCAGTAAATCTCTTAAGTTAGGGTCTTGTATAAATAACCCAGTGTGAAGGTAAGGAGTTGGGGATTTAATTGTTAGTGGTTCTTTTCTCTATCTGTGGGTGAGATGAGCTAATGTTTATCTATATGCAGTTTTGTCCTTGGAAAAGCATATCTTTAGTCTGGAGAATGGCCCTGGTGAGATGTATGTTAATAAAAAATAAACACAGCTGGGGACAGTTATCCAATTACCCCAAATGTATAGGGAAAGTTGTACCCAAGATTGAGATGCAGTCGTGAGATTACATGTACACATAACATGAAGATGCACCATAAATGCGGAGAATCATAACTGTTATTGCACAAGAAGTTTGCAACAAGAGACAGCCAATTCATTCAAAAGGCAGTAATTCCAGAATGCCTTACATGATGGTTTCCTCTAACAGAACCCTTAGTTCTGGTAGATTGACCTTCTGAACTCTAATTGTCACTGCTGTATACTCTCATGGACTTTTAGCACCAGCAGCTCTCAATAAGGTTAAGTCCCTCTACCTGAACAATCGTCTAGTCACAACTTAATAAAGTTTGGGGTTGAAAGAAAGCTGAGGGGGGCTGGAGAGATGGCTCAGCGGTTAAGAGCACTGCCTGTTCTTCCAGAGGTCCTGAGTTCAATTCCCAGCAACCACATGGTGGCTCACTACCATCCGTAATGAAATCTGGTGCCCTCTTCTGGCCTGCAGGTGTATATGCAGACAGAACACTGTATACATAATAAATAAAAATAAATCTTTAAAAAAAAAAAAAAAAAAAAAAAGAAAGCTGAGCCTTCATCTAAGCCAACAATGTATGTGACAGGTAATGGAGCTAGACTGCAGATCAAACCATCCATGTTTACAAAATAGAGATGGATAAAAAACAAGGTTAGAATTATCTCCATAACACCCTTCAATAAAAATCCCTACAGAAGACTAAAGTTACAAGCCCAGCTCTCCCCAGACATCCATGCTCTTCCTATGACTTCTAGCATCATATCAGAACCATACCTTCTCTCAGCTCATCTCTGAACTCGTGGACTCTGCTACTTTTGAGTTGTACCACTGAATCTATGAATACAGTCAAAACTGGACTTTAACATTCTTCACATATACTATAAGGAGATTTTGAAACTGCATTTACTTGTTCAGTAGACTGTGATGTAATTCACATGTTTAAAAAACTATTCTGTTTGGAAGACAGGAGGATATGCTTAATAAAGTACAGCGAGAGGAGCTATACTTTTCATCTTGAATAACGTTATTGTAAAGAAGTGGGGATCTGAGTGGGTGGGGGGCACACTGTTAGAGAGGAGAAAAGCAGTGTTGTTTTGCACATCACGCAGGAAATCAGCTTGACAGGGTTTCACCTAAATGTCACCATCCTGGTGACTGTTCCCATTGACAGTCACCTCGTGCACACTGAAGCACGGGTTCTGACGTCATGCTGACTGCTTCAGTTTGCCAACATAATGCTAAGGTTGTGCTTTCAGGCAAGGAGCCAACACAAAGGCTTTCTCCTCCACAGTTCCCACACCACTCTGGATGCATCACTTTGCAAACTAACAGCCAAGGTCAAGAGCACTGTCTCCGTGCTGAGTGATACTGACACCCAGTCTGAAGCCTGCTTGAATCTGCCTTCACAGCGTTTCAGTGCCGAGCTCCATGAATCACTCTCCAAGAGTTTTCTACTCTCAATGACTATTTTCAAGCACTTTGGCAAATGACATCATTTCATTTCACTTTATATTAGTTGTTAGTTAAATTTGCAAATGAGAGCATGAAAAAGGGATTCTAAATTCCATATCATTACTAAGAATACTTTTCCAGATTTAGGAGAAGACTTCCATAGGGTTCTATGAGGTGATTCAGCCTCTGAAGAATACAAATGCCACTATTCAGTAAACAAAGCTAGCCATAGGACCCTCAGGAAATGCTTGCATTCCTCACTTGTAGATATGACTATATGACAGGAGCATGTGGAGAATGGTGAACAGGAATTAACACAGTCCTCAGGCCATACAACAGACTTCCATGGTGGCTCATAGCTAAAATCTCTAAGTGAAACCTGTGGGGAAAACAAGTAGGCTTTCTCCTCTTTTGAATGAGGCTTCAAAAGATGTTTTCCCCAGTGGGATAAGCATATCACCATGAATCTTCTACTTTAAGACTCAGACAGTGAGTGAACTAAGACAAAGGGTAGTCATAGTAAGGTCTTGATGCACCTTCAAATGAATTTGTTCTGAATAATACATCAAGTACCTAAGAACCCACATCTTAAGCTTTTTTTTAAAGTACATTGTGAAGTACAAAGCATCAAGGAAAAAAAAAAACAGTCATATTGCCTGACATTTGAGGAGACTGTCTATTAAAATAAAAAGGTCCTTTTTTTCCTGGACAAGTAAGTATAGGAGTGAATTCCTGGCCTGGGGTTTGAGCATCATAAAAACTTTCTTGCTTTTAGATCTCAGTTCAAAGGCAGAAGGCTGTGCCTGGAGTACTGCAGCTAACAGAGATCCACAGCAATTCCTCTGCAAGAATTAGACCAAAAAGAATGTAAAAGGTAAAGAAATTCATAGTTCAGGGACAGACTACCATCCCTGAAACAGTAGTCACAACAATGTCTCCCAAGTAGTGTTAAAGATGGGATCTGTATCGTAACTGTGGATATCTGGACAGAGCGATTTCCTATTGAAAGCAAATACTCATTGGTCTTAAAGCAACTTTGAAAAGGATCAAAAGCTACTTATGAGATCCAAATTGTAACGTGGCAGCTCAAGATAAAAAACGTAAAGGGGCCGGGCGGTGGTGGTGCACGCCTTTAATCCCAGCACTCGGGAGGCAGAGCCAGGCAGATCTCTGTGAGTTCGAGGCCAGCCTGGGCTACCAAGTGAGTTCCAGGAGAGGTGCAAAGCTACACAGAGAAACCCTGTCTCAAAAAACCAAAAAAAAAAAAAAAAAAAAGGTAAAGGGAACCCTGCAATTTGACAGAAATCTAGAAAGCGCCATTGCATAGTCTGGGTACACAAGAAACTAACATCTTCTCCTTAAGGACAGATGCAATATCTAACCAATCATCATTAGGTATATGTACCTGAGATGCAGTCATAGGACATGGCCCTTCCTAGATCTCTGGGACTAACATGAAAATCAAATGGGGTCAGGGCCATGAAGACACATCCAAAGAACAACATTTCAAACCCACAGGTTAGTAAAGCTTCTCTCATCCCCACGAGTGGACATGATGGCTTCTGATGCTCCTTCAGCACTGGAAATTCATTCGGTGCTCTAACAGATCCTGCTACCCCTGACCTTTATGGCAGCACAGGGAGGTAAAGAGGGCAGTACCATTTCCAATTCTAATGAGAAAATTGGTGCCAAAGGAAATGGAGGAATTAACCCTGGTACACTCTGACGCAAGGGCCAATGTTCCTTCCCCACTCCACTGATGTCACTACAGTTTGTCTCCGAATATTCCACCTGCTTGAGCCTCACTGATTTATGCAAATCATTTGTGAGTAATCGGATGAAATTAAGCACTCATGTATGGCCTCTGCAACAAGAGCAAAGGAAACATTAATAATAAGAACCATATTAAACAACTAATAAAGTCAAGTCAGGTGTGGTGGTGCATACTTTTAATCTCAGCATTTGAGAGGCTGAGGCAGGAGGATTGTCATGAGTTCAAGATTAGCCTGTGCAACATAATAAGCAACAGGCTACCAGCCTAGGCTACAGAGTAATACCCTACCAGAAATAGAGAGATGGGACGGGGTTATGGAGAAAACCACAGTTATCACAGAAACAAAAACAGCTCTAGAAAAATCAGAAAATTGTCCAACAAAAGTCATCAAATTTCTGACTATGGGGGGATACGCCTAGAATAAAAGCATACCAGGGGCAGAGTTAGAATGGTCTCAGCATCACGGCCAGCCTGGGCTACATAGACACCACAGCTCAGGCTACATGGAAAGATAAAATGAGTGGGAAGAGAGAAGGGGGAGGGAAAGAAGGAAAGATAGGTCTATGTAATTCAAATCCTCAGCCACTACCAGATAAGAGAGAAACAAGAATGTCTTCTCCATAAAAGCAACTGTTCTGACTTCAACAGCAGGCACACTGCAGGGAAACAGGACAGGCTGCAGGACTCCTGTGATAGCAAGGCCACAGCTCCACTTCTTACAGGAATCAGACAGCAGGGAGCTATGGAAAGCCCAGTGAACACACCAGTGACCATCACGATGATGCATCTGACCAAGCATTAACCTTGAACCTCATTATATTTTTACTGCAATATGGTAGCACTGCAAGATCTTTGCCCAGAGAAACCTGTAACACAAATCTAGGAACATTCAGAGCCATGAGACAGTGTATGCTGAAGTCTTCTCCCTTTCTCAACCAAAAGCATGTCTAGTTAAAACCTTTCCTAGAAAAGATATGGATATTCAAGCCAATAAATAAGATGTACACTGTTGTTACTACTACTCAGCCTATACGGCAGCATGCTGCCAACTTCCCATCCGTGGCTGGGCTGCTTTTCTTAACTTTCACTTTTCCTTTGCTTCAAAACTAATCTGGATCTGCCTTCTATCCTATAGGAGAAGAATGGCCCACCTGGCCAGTAACATCCTAACGTCTTCCTCCATGAACATCACCTTGAACATGCTCTATTTTCCCCATACCCCAAGTAATTTGAAGTCTCATATTCTCTTGGACACCCCCTCTTGTCATATCACTATGCCTCGAATGGACAAGCAAGACTGCAATGTTTTCTGACTATACAACCCCACATGAAAAAGTAAACTTTCTAGAAATTGAAAAAAAGATGCAATGTGCTGTGGTGGTTTGGACACAAACTCATTTGCTCAAATACCGGAGCCTAACCCCATAGGCTCCGGTATTTGAGCAATAGTCCTTGCTTGGTGGTGATGCTGGGGGAGGTTTAGGAGGTGTGGCATCGCTGGAGTCATCACCGTGGGCAGGCTTTGAGATTTCATGGCCTCAGCCCACTACCAGTTTGCTGTCTCTGCTTTGTGCTTGCGGTTGGAGATGTGATCTCTCAGCTCTCTGCTGTCATGTCTGCTTCACCATTATAGACTCTCCATCTGCAATCAGAACCCTAAATAAACTCCCTCTTCCATAAAGAAAAGAGTTCCTTGGTCACAGCAACAGAGAATCACCTAAATATAGGTATTGAGTCACTTGCCATCAGAACTGAGAAGAGGATTGTGTTAAATTCTTAGGGGCTATCAGAGGTACGTTCAATGAAGGTTATTTAACTATAGCCATTGTAGAGAACAGTATGGAGGCTCAAAATACTAAAAATAGAAAGGTCACTGTGGCAGATTAAAGGCAAGCAGCGCCTCCCAGCTTCTGTGACTCAGAATCGGGACAGCTGAAAAATAGCAATGTGGGTGCCTGAGGGAACATGCTCAAGTTTAGTATTGGACAAACAATGGCTTGAAGAGACTCCAGTTATTGACACAGAGGGTGAGAAACAACATATCACCTCTCAGCCTGTGGCAGATGGGCAGCACAGCAGAGGGGAGGGCTAACAGATAGGGAAGGAGAGAAAGATGTAATGGGTAAAATTGGCATCGAAACAGATGTCAGACACAAATACAGCCTGAGTTTAGATCTTCCCTGTGCTGTGGAGAAAGTCTGGGCTTCAGAAACAGTCTGGGTTTCTCCTGTAAAGACACGGTGCTACAACTGAGAGCCATCTAAAGGTCTGCCAAGCTTGGCACTTCGGAAAATATAAGTTCCTGTATCTTCCTTTCCCTGGAAGCTCACAGCAAATATTGGCATGCTGTTCTAGCCAACATCTACCTTGTAGCCCAGTGTGGCCCCAAAAGAATGCTACTGAAGCTAGCTCACTGTGAATTAAATATTGTAACACAAATTGCTAAACGATCTTATTAATAAAAAAAATAAAACCCGGAGCCAGATATTGGGGTGAAAGCTGAAAGATCAGAGAAGCAGAACAAGCCAAAGCCAACCTCACCTTGCCAACTTCTCAGCTGATTCTGTTTCTAGGAATCCTCAGACTGAAAACCTCTGAGTCCTCACCCTTAAGGGTCTCAGTTGAACTGCTGCTCAGTTCCTGTCTCCTCACACCTTATACACCATTCTCCACCCAGCCATGTCACTTCCTGGGATTAAAGGCATATGTGTTTTCCAAGCAAAGGCATGAGATCTCAAGTGCTGGGATTAAAGGTGTGTGCCACCACTGCCTGACTCTGTTCCCAGTGTGGACTTGAACTCACAGAGATCCAGACAGATCTCTGCCTCCCAAGTGATAGGATTAAGAGTGTGCCACCACTACTTGACTTCTATGTCTAATTTGGTGGCTGGCTCTGTCCTCTGATCCCCAGTTAAGTTTATTAGGGTACATAATATATCACCACATTTCCCCTTTTTTATCTAAATAATAAAAGGTTATAACTAATATAATAAAAACTATATACAATAAGTACAATAAGTATATACAATATATACAGTCAAGAATTACATTAACAATGTCCAGTCCATTTGCATTTGACAAATTCAGAGAAAATACTCCATTGTCTATCCTATTTTGTTGAGTCCAAATGTACCTAATTCATTTTCTATCCTAGCTTGTATTACCTACCAAAAACTATCTTTTGATGTCTTTCAAAGTTATACACTTTATACATCTTTAGTGAGTTTCTTTTCTGGATTTGTTAACAAGGAAAACTGTAACTATAACTATCTAATCTTTAACTCCCTCAGAGACTTGAAAAGGAAATAATATTACCCAAGTAAGCAGGAAGTGCAAACAAGTGACTTCCAAAAAATGTGAGAAATGACAGAAACAGCTGGCTGCCTGGACAGTCATCTGACATTTCTCTGCAATGTTGGGGCATCCATCTTTGGCCTACAGGCCTAGCATACCTGACAGACACATCTATGAAGCAGAATATTCTAAAGGGCCTTCCTACCTTGTCTTAGCAAGTATCGGCATTCCTTTCTTTTGTGTGCTGCTTGTCCATTTTAGACAGCATACTGTCAGCAGTCGAGGCAAGGGCACTTTTTATCCCAGTGGACAACTTGTGCCACAATGAAAGTAAACTCCACAAAGAGTTTCTTCAATGCCCATCATCTTCTCTGAAGTAGATTGTTGCTGCCAGAAGCAGACATGTCTCATTGTTAAAAAAAGAAAGGAAGGAAGGAAGAAAGAAAGAAAGAAAGAAAGAAAGAAAGAAAGAAAGAAAGAAAGAAAGAAAGAAAGAAAAATCTATGTTATTAAAATATCTTAAATATATACTGTGTAGATCTCTGAAGTGTTTGAAGATGACCTGTCTATCTAAGATATATCCCTATTTGATCTTGAAAACATACCTAACATAACTACAAGTTTGATTGTAATGACTAACTACTGACTTTCATTTCTTTATATCCTAATTAGTTGGTAATAGTAACTTTCAAGGACTAGCAATTTGCATTACATTGTGAAATGAACTGTATAAGTACGATACCTTGAACAAGATGAGAAATATATGTACAGTATTTTCTAACAAAATCAATCTCAAATTTGTATCAATATACATAATTTGTATACAATATACAAAAATCCAATCCAATGTAAAATATTTAAAACTAGTAGTTGCTCTTTAAAAGTAGATTCATATTTATATCCTCCCTTTTTTTTCTTTTTAGAGTAGATTCAATAATCTACCTCTTATCTATATCCTCTTTTTTTTCAAACAAGAACTCTGAATCTAATCTCCTTGTTTAGCTTTTTTACCTGACCATTATCAATTAACAACTTGTAATCACCCCAACCTAAACAATGACAATTATCCATAACCCATAAATGACCAAAAACCACCCAGCCCACCTCTTGGGAATGTGGGCATTGTTTTCTTAAAATTATTCCCTGTTGTCTAGGGGCAATGGCATTTTTAGGGGACCCTGAAAAGAAAATTTTGGGCTAATTGTCAAGTCCTGGGAGAGCTAGCTGTATCATTTGTTGTGCAGTCTCTGCATAATGGGAAAGTGTAGGGTTTGTCTCAAGTCCTTGCTGGAGTAGTCTGTGAGGCTGGATCATCTCAGCTAGCCATCTTGAAATTGTCCTGAGCAGTTTGTAGTCCAAAGCCTATCTTTGGGTGGTGCTTGCCATCTTAGTGGTGTTATCATCATCCTGATGGAATCATCATTGTGGGGTCCCTTCATCTTTTTGCTAGGCATGGTCATGGCTCCCTACAGAAAACTGATAGAGACTCAAATCCAAAATCATATACAGGAAACTAGATGAAGCCTTTTTTCTAGAATTAGTTAGTACTCTATATGACCATTAACATCATGACAAAAGTTTATATATATATATAAAATCTTATTAATTTGGATATAAAATTCGTATCTTAAGAAAAGTTTTGAAGAGTCAAAATAAAACCAAAGGATTATGAGATTAGTGGCAACAGAATAGTCCCTTAATTTTGGTTTTTCTTCTATCTCATATCAGGTAGCTCTTCTGACATGATGCAGAGATTTTGCATTTTCTTTTAACAAGCCTGCTTGGGTTTAGAGAAAGAGAAAGCCACACTCCAACTCCAAAGCCAGCTTTAATTTTTAATTGAATTGGGACTACATAAAGACCATTTGTGTTACGTGCCTGTAGAGAACAGCAGGAACAAATATTTAGGAAGACTTATGAAATTTTATATGTGATATACCAATAGGCCAATTCCCTCTTTTTCTTGGGACATTTTTTTCTGGATGATTTGTTCTTTTTCTTCAGATGTCTCATTTCTCCAATGTTCTTCAGATTCCTTAGCCTTCATTTTCCTGAAAGATTAAAAACAAAAACCCTTCCCCAACCCTAACTTTGGGGAGGTTCCCTTTTGGCAAATTACATCTGATTAAATGAAAAGCATTTGTTAGTTGTATAAGTTAATTTAAATTGAATGGTCATGCTGGTTGATGAACTATCACCTCTTCTAATTAAGAGGTCTCACTTGTTCGAATCGAAATGCTACCAATTTTGATGGTATTCATAGCTTTTCTTCTCCTGTAGAAACAAAAGCAAAACCTCACACAGAAAAACTTTCAGCTACAAAGCAGGAAAATGAATGTACACCCAACAACCTTCAGTTCCAAGCCATGCCCACTGACCTATGGACAATACAAAAGGGGGGGGCAGATTATTTCTCAGGCTTTGCATGCTCCATGGGTCGTACAGTCCACCTAGACATAGAAAGATCAGTGGGAGCAGAAGGCATTCATTCACTCTTCTTGTTGAAACAATGACAAAGCTCTCCTTTCTTTCCTTTTCACTTTATTTTAATGAAGACTTGTTTTTATGCTTGCAAATAAATTTATGATTTTTCCCTTTTTATCTGTTTTACACATGTATTTTTTTATTATTCACTTTTGGATTTTGGTGACTCTTTCTCTTTCCTTTGAATCATCAAATCCTTGTACTGTATCTTTCCTGTGTGTTTGGTTTTGTTGTTGTTGTTGTTTTTACAGTCTTCACTTTCCACCCTAGTCTTGATCTCTCCCTTTTCACTGTTTGGATATTATTTCTGCTTCCTATTTCTACGTCCTTCATTTTTCTCATTTCTTATGATGTTTAAAAACTATTTTATTTATATTATTTAACACTACTGTTTGTTGTTCTCACTACTGTTAGGGATGTTGATTTCATAGTTGGCACTTGGTTTTGTATCTGGTTCATCACTCCCTGTTGAACTAATCTTTTCGCCTTTCTACCTGGTGTTAGGTATGAACTTCAACATTGGTGAAGATAGTCTGGTGCTAAACCGTACTCCTAACTGATATTCAGTACAGATTACTACACATATGACTCACTCACACTCAACTTCAGTGAAAGCTTTGACTTAATCAGTAGGGAAAATTAAACACACACACAGAGATGAGACAAGTATCCATATAGGTATAACTAGAGTAGCCCGAAGATCTACTTATGACATAACCAAGCAAAAATCTGTAGCCCACATGAAAATATTATCAAAATATTTGCAAGCCAAGTTGAAGAACATATTAAAATGCCACAGTCAGGTTGGTTTCATTTCAGAGATGCAATGATGATTCAATTTACTTAACTTCCCCGCCAAAAAAAATATAATGAAACACATAAGAAAATCAAAGACAAAGAGCCACATAGTCATCTCAACATGTAGAAAACACTTTGAAAAAGCCCAATATTCCTTCATTATAAAACTCCAAAACAAACTATGTAGATTGATTATACACCAACATATGAAAGTTACATATAACAAACTGAGCATAAACATCATACTCAATGAGGAAAAACTGAAATTATTTCCTTTGAATTAAGGAACATGACAAGGATTCCCATATTATTTTTGTTATTCAATGCATTTCTTGAAATTTTAGGTAGTATACTAAATCATTGGAGAAAAAAAGAAGGAGCTATAAACAGGGAAGAAATAAATCTAATTAATCCTTCCTGCAGAAAATATAATCATATACTAAGACCTTCAAGACTCCAGCCTCATGACTTTTAGACCTAATAATGACTTCAAAAAATAAAAAAAAAACAATAGATTTTAAATTTTTAAATTTTATTTTTAAATTGGCATGTAAGGTATTGTGTGTGATGTTACTTTCTTTTCTTTATTAATCTTTTAAACAAGATCTTACTATGTAGTTCTAGTTGATCTAGAACTTGCTATGTAAATCAGGCTGGCCTCAGAATCACAAAGATCTGCCTGCCTCTGCCTCCCAAGTGCTGGGATGAAATGTATGGGCTGTGTACCTCTATGCCTGGCATAATGTTACTTTCAAACTTCAGTATATTATACTTGCTTCTCCTTCCACATTTTCCCCAATCCTCCCTTCCTCTCATGTCCTTCCTCACCTCATCCTCTCGTTTTCTTTCATGTCACCTGTCCTTTTATACCCCTACCCTTCCTTTGAACCTCTTTCTGTCATCTTTTGGTTTCTGTTTAGATTTTTAGACTTTACCAACATTTATATCCATTTATATACATACATGTGTACATTACAAACTAGGATCACATATGAGAGAGAACATGAGGTTTTTGTCTTTTCAAATATGGGTCACCTCATTTCATATTTTAGCTTCATCCATTTTCCTAAAATTTTTTATAATTTCAGAGTTTTCTTTTTACAGCTGAATAAAATTCCATTGTGTATATGTACTACCAATAATGAACCTGCTGAGAAAAAACTAAAGAATTCCCATCCATAATCTCCTCAAAAATATTATTGTACCTACTAATAAACGTATCAGAAAGACAAAGACCTCTACCTTGAAAAGTATAAAATGCTAAAGATGGGATGACATAACACATTTATCTTTGGAAGAATTAATATGGTTAAATGCTATATTATTAAAATTAATCAACAATTTCAATGCAATCACCAACAAAATTCCAATGACATTCTTTACAGAACTAGAAAATAAATCACCTTAAAATTTGTATAGATGCACAAGGGATCCCAAACAGCTCCAACTCGTAAAAAAAAGATCAATACTTACAAGTATCATAGCATCTGAATTCAAAGTATATCATAGAGTCATAGTAATATATCACACATGGTGCCAACATAAAAACAGAAATGTAGACCAACAGAATAGAGGACCCAGAAATAAATTCAAAAGTCTACAGCCATCTGGTTTCTCAACAAAACATATGTTGGACATAGGGACATAGCCTCTTGAACAGGCACTGGGAAACTGAATGTCTTCTTGTAGAGGATTAGAACTAGGCTATCTCTCATCCTGTGCCAAAATCATCTCAAAATAGATCAAGTTTGCTAATAACATATGTAGCTAGAGTTTTCCTTCCTGGCCCACAGTCAGGACAAATCTCTCTCACCCGCCAGTCCCACAGCCACTCAGACCCGACCAAGTAAACACAGAGACTTGTATTGGTTACAAACTGTATGGCCATGGCAGGCTTCTTGCTAACTTTTCTTACAGCTTAAATTAATCCATTTCCATTAATCTATACCTTGCCACATGGCTCGTGGCTTACTGGCATCTTCAATTGCTATTTGTCATCGTGGCGGCTGGCAGTGTCTCTCTGACTCAGCCTTCCACTTCCCAGCTTTATTCTCCTCCTTGTCCTGCCTACACTTCCTGCCTAGCCAATGGCCAATCAGTGTTTTATTTATTGACTAATCAGCAACACATTTGCCATACAGAACATCCCACAGTAAACATAGGTCAGGAAATTCCAGAAAACATAGGGGAAATACTTGAAGGCATAAGCGTTTTCAAAAGAAGTACAAATAGCCAATAACTATATGTCAAGACATTCAACACCTTTAGTCATAGGGAAATACAAATCAATAGTACATTGAGATTCTGTTTGACCCCAGTCAGAATGGCTATGGCCAAGAAAATAAAATAGAACAAGGTCTAGAAAGAGTGAAGAAGCACTGTTGGTGGAAATGAAAATGAACACAGTTATAATGGAAATCAGCCTAGAGATTCCTAAAAAAAAAAAAAAAAAAAAAAAAAAAAAAAAAAAAAAACCTAAAATTAGAACTACTGAATGATCCACCTACACAACTTATGGATAGATAGCCAGAGGAATCAAAGTCACCAGTCTGTAGAGAACTTTGTATTCCCCCGTTTACCAGGCCACTACTCACAATGACCACATTGTCATTCAGCCTAGTTGCTCATCAATAGATGAAGGAATAAAGAAAATGCAGGGTACAGTTATGATGAAGACAGAAGCCATGTTATTTGCAAGAGATTGGGTGGACCCAGAGATCATCATGTTAAGTAAAATAAGTCAAGTTCAGAAAGACAAGTCTAACGTGTTTTAAAATGAGGGATAGATGATAAACACACACACACACACACACACACACACACACACACACACAAAGAAATGAAAGTTGAAAAGGATCTATTAAGGAAGAAGACAGGCATCACCAGCAGAAAGAATAAAAGAACAATAGGCAATATAAATGCAATCAATGTGTAAATGTCATTCACATGCTTGAAATAATAACAATGATAGCTATTGTCTTGACAATGAACATATGCTTCTAAAAATAAAAGGCACAAAGTAAAATTTTAAAATAGACCTAACATCTGACCCACATATACTAAGAGTTAAAAATCACCATATCAGCAGGGAGGTGGTGGCGCATGCCTTTAATCCCAGCAGAGAGCCAGGCGGATCTCTGTGAGTTCAAGGCCAGCCTGGGCTACCAACTGAGTTCCAGGAAAGGCGCAAAGCTGCACAGAGAAACCCTGTCTCTAAAAAAAAATTAAAAATAACCATATCAAAGAGGTATTTACACTCATGCATTTGTTGGAACATTACTTACAGTAGCCAAAATATTGAATCAACTTTGGTGTACTTTGATGGATGGATAAAGAAAATATTGCATTTGAACAATGGAGCATTATTTTCAAAAATAATAATAAGTTATTTAAAAAGAGAAAATCTTGTCATTAGCAGCCCAACAGATGGAACTATCGACCATCATAAAAAGTAGAATCAGCCAGACACAGATAGACAAATGCTGCATCTTTACTTTCATATGAAAAGATAGAACTTTAAATCTCAAAGTATAAGAGATCAAAGCAAAGAGAGGAAGAATAATGGGGAGAGTCAATAAAGGGAGCTTGAAGTTGTACACTGAAACATTTTTAAGGGTTTCTAGGGGTTATCTAGACTTTGGATAACTGAAAAATAGTCCTGACATAAGTGAGTCCACACATCAAAGCAGTATAATTGCTAACTATGCAAGATTCATAGTTCTGGTTTTATTGGACTTCAAGTATCTTCCAAATGACATCTTGACAAGATTTTAAAAAGTTAACTAATTGAGAAAGATTTCCAACATGGTTAATCCACCCCTAGCCTGACCCCAGCTTCTTTCCTCAGACACTTCTCAATGCCTCTGAAAGCAGAGAGCATAGTTTAAGATGTGATCACAGCCCTTCTCAAGAATGACTTTTTCTATGGGAATTTTCTGTTTTTAATTTTTATTCTCAGTCTGGGTTTAGAGCTTCACCTCCATGTGTGAATCTGGCAGCCTTGTCTCTATAGCCTAAGTGTACACAAGAGTCACTCCCCCATATTTCTCCTCATGTCAGGTTGCTTAATTTTGGAATGGCTAATTGATAAAAGTTAAGAAAAGAAAGAAGAACCAAGCAAGGAAAATACAAACATCACAGAGGACAGGTATCAGGTGCCAGAAGGTAAAATTCCCAATTAGTAACATAGAGATGCACTGATCCCGGAATCCCCATGCCTAACACAAACACCCTCTAACCAAGAAGCAGAGCTTGAGGGCAGCTTACTGCTTTGCACCCACATTCTTTAGTGACAGAGGCACCTAAGCAAACATCTCATTTGTTTACTTCCAGTTTAGCTTCCCTGTCTCCTAGCTCAGTTTAACCAGGCTAAGTTGCTTTGTTTCATTCCCTGTATCAGGCTGAGAGAGATGTCTTCTTCACAGTCATTCTGATGATAGTGATTTACTGAAAGTCCTGATATAAATAGATAACCAAATCATGCCTGGCCTGAGGATGGTACTCACAGCCAGATGCTGTAAATCCTCCCAGCAGAAGCAACTTAGGAAAATAACCAGCACCATTTCCCATATTTGGTATAGAAATACAAATTGACTATAGCACACATAGATTTCTCTCACAACTACACACAAGCACATTTGAGGTCATATGACAGGAAGGAGCTGCAGTGAAGATAGTCAAAATACACTAATGTCATTCCTATAATCATAAATACAGAAAAAAATGCTGCATCAAAGAAGACTAGTCTCCAGAATTGCAGCCTCACAATGGCTGCCACATTTGTTCTTTTCTGCATGAGGTGATGGGAGGGGGAGGAGTCACAGGTGAGTCACCACATCTCCAAGGAGGAGGGAAACACAGATGATCCTCCTCAGATACTGCATCTCAACCCAGCCATCTCCTCTGATGATGAACCAATGCTCTGTACTGTTTCCCCTGGCTTTGGAGAGCTACTACATACAGCAGAGCTGATTTTTATGAAGGCACAATTGCTTTCTAAGCAGCCCTAAGGATAAAGAGAGTTCTCCAGTAGGAGGCTAGAGTTTGAAGCAACCAAACAGAAACAAAACAACTCAAGATTTGGCTTCAGGAAATATAATTGAAACAACTTCTGTTTTTCTTTTTCTAACTATTGTTCACTATGTTTTATGTCTTAACAATAGGTGGTGATTAATTTCTATTGTAAACTTGATTGGACTAAGAAATGTCTAAGGAGTCAGGTGGTGGTGGCACAAGCCTTTAATCCCAGCACTCGGGAGGCAGAGTCAGGTGGATCTCTATGAGTCTGTAGAGTAAGATCTAGGACAGGAACCAAAACTACACAGAGAAACCCTGTCTCCCAAAAAGAGACAGAGAGAGAGAGAGACAGAGAGAGACAGAGACAGAGAGAGAAAGAGAATAAAAGAAATGTCTAAGTCATTAATGAGGTACTCCTCTAGGTACATTTTCAAGGATATTTCCAGAAAGGTTTAACTGAGAAGGGAAAGGTGACCCCACATGTGAGCAGCACCATCCCAGGGCTGTGGTCCTAGACTAAATAAAAGGATTGGAAGGGAGAAAGCAGGCTGAGCAGAGACACACCCCTTTCTCTGTCGCCTGGTCAGCACCATCAACCAAATCCCCACTGCCACATCTTCCCCACCACAATGGACTGCATTTCTTTGAACTGTGAGCCCAAATAAACCAGTCTTTAAGTGTTTTGGTAAGTTGTTTTATTACGACAATAAGAAAATAACTAAGACAGCATGTTGTTTTTATATTAATATAATTAAAGTTTAAATATTGCTTGCACTTCATGTACAAGAAATGTAGACAAAGGGAGAAATCAAAAAATCTTAAAAACTTTTAGTAAAATTGTAGCACTCAGACCAATGGAAGAGACTCCCTTCATTTATTCTGACAACAAAAATGACTCTGTATCCATTATAAGAGCTACTTTTTCTGCATATGGCTTAAGAAAATAATCATTGACACTTTAATAGTTCTAATACTGAAATAACAATGTGAATAGATTATATATTCTATAATTAAATTTCTCCAAATAATTCCTTAAAGTTTATCTTTTTGAAAATTTGCATTCATTGCAGTATTAATTCTAAAAGTAAAATATAAAGAAGTATAAAAATTCAACATTAGAAAAATCATCATGGCCTGGCAGTGGTAGCACATGCCTTTAATCCTAGTACACAGGAGGCAGAGGCAGGCAGATCTCTGTGAGTTTGAGGCCAGCCTGGTTTATAGAGTGAGGTCCAGGACAGGCTCCAAAGCTACACAGAGAAACCCTGTCTTGAAAAACCAAAAAAAAAAAAGAAGAAAGAAAGAAAAGAAAAAGAAAAAGAAATATCATTAAGAAACCTTGGTGTCTCTACCGAATTTGATGGTAAATGCACAGTAATGACTGCTAAAAAGTAGAATTCATAATTGTCTGTAATGTAATAACCTCCTGCCTGCGAATATATAATTGAAGGGAACATGGAAAGATTGGAATACTTAATGCCTCTGCATAAGGAAATTACAAAGACAATATTATTTCTGTTATCATTATCATCTTATTTTGCAATTGACAGTGTTAAATTGATTTAAAAAAAAAAAAACTATACATGTCCTTGTGCAAAAATACAATATAGACTCAACCTGGGAAACTCAGAGGAACAAGGAAGATTTTTTTTAAATAATATGTAAAAATTATGTACCTAGCTTATCATTAAGTAAAATGAAGCTCTCTGAAGACAAGGACTCACATCTTTCTATCAGTCATCAGGAAGATATATTGTCTAGTGTATATAATGAAGAAATAGTCTAAGTCAGTCCTCCATGGCCTCCCCCTCACTTCATGCCATTTAGAATATGTCAAAGGCAAAGAAAAAGAAAGCAACGTGTTGACTCTGAGAAGCTTGGATATAGATTTGAGAGAGTCTCATCAGCCTCGGCTGACTGAGGGGTCTTTCATCTACCTGTATAGAAATCATGGAGAGGCAGGAAGGGCTTCAAATACCAGACTCTAGCAGGTTTCATTCCCCTCTGAGTTTGGAGACAGCAGGGGCAGCCGCAGATTGAAGCACCAGCAAGTGGCCACCCTAATGGGATAGTCTCCATGTAGGCAGAGGGTGTTGGGACCCTTGGCCCTTGCAGCAGCTTCTATAACAGCTCTCGGCCTACTTCTCCCTGAAACCCTTTTACCTGAAGACTTAACTGCTCTTCTTAAGAAGGAACTTCTGGTTGTTTCCTCTAGTTTTTTTTCTCCTTACTGCTCTGCAACCATTTACCTGTTTCCATTGCCCTGCAGCTGGATGCCTGATCTCTTTAGTAGCTACAGGCAGAACTGACTTGGGGTGCCTGCCTCTGTCAGAACTGCACTCTGAAACTGGGATGTGAGTCAGATAGAGGCTGCTAAGGACCTGGGTGCTGGGTGTGGCCAGGACCACTCAGGTACAAACATATGCCGCAGGCAGGATTCCTACATGGAAAGTGTCACTAGTAGGTGGGATCCATCATCAGCTCTTCAGTTATCAAACTATGGCTGCTGACAGTCTGCACATGAAAGCCAGGCTGGGAAAATGGATGCTGCTTAAAAACTTAATCCTTTGGGAACCTAGTGCTTGATAAGAAGCCAAGTTCAAACACCCTGGAACATCTCTAAGGCTGCTGGAACCTCTTTACCTATCAAGCTGTGGTTGCAGGCATTCTTTACTCAGACTGGGCTCCCAGGACTTAGGAATGTAAGGTGAGTTGTGGAGGAACCTAGTTGTAGCACAAATTGTAAATGGTCTTATTAATAAAATCAGACTTGAAGCTAGGTATTGGGGTGAATGCTGGAAGATCAGAGAAGCAGAACAAGCCATAGCTACCTCACATTGCTAGTTTCTCAGATGATCCTGTTTCCTCAGGCTGGAAGCCTCTGAGTCCTCATCCGAATGGGTCTCAGTTGAACTGCTGCTAGAAGCCTAAAAGCTTAACCAGCCAAATGCTTCTAGTTTCTGGTCCTCACACCTTATATACCTTTCTGCTTTCTGCCATCACTCCCTGGGATTAAAGGCATGAGTCACCATGCCTGGCTGTATCCTTGTGGCCTTGAACTCACAGAGATCCAGACAAATTTCTGCCTCTGGAATGCTAGGATTAAAGGCGTAAGTACCACCATTTTCTAACCTCTGTATCTAGTGGCTGTCCTTTTCTCTGACCCCAGATAAGTTTATTAGGGTGCACAATATTTTGGGGAACACAATACCACCACACCCAGTGTTGAGGATGTGAAGCCAGGAAATATCTGGTCCACCTGAGAAGCATATTCAGGGTCCTCAGCTATCAAGCTGACGTGGAGTTTGTCACTTTTTCATCTAACAAGCTGCTTTAAGCTTAGTGAGCTTGCTTGTTTGCTTTCTGTTACCAGTTCAGTCCACAATACTGAAGGTAGTCAAGGAAAGTCATTATGAGACCTGACATTGCAACACAGAAGTGTCTCAATGACCCTAAGCAGCCTGCCTCTACAGCCTGCAAGAGGGTGTTCAGACCAATCATAACCATATGTTTGGACCAATCATACACTTCTTTGGGCCAATCACAGCCTCAAATTTTAACACCACTCAGAGTCATTAAGGCTTGTGGTTTGGTCCAATTATGGCCTTGTCCTCCAGTACCAGTCACAGTAGGCCTTCTACCAGGAGACTTGCTCCTCCTCTGGTGGAGGTGAGAGGGTTTACTGAGGTTTATGGTTGCAAAATGTCTGCTACGTAACTGCTTCTAACAGCCCTGGCTGGGGCAGTGGCTTCAATAGCCAGGGCTATCAACTTCAATCTTTTGCATAATTGTTTTAAGGCATCTGTGGAGCATTCCAGACGGCTTATCCTGGCACAAGGGTTGACCAGCTGGCCATTACATTGATAGTCCTTTTGATCAAGGCAGCCCAGGCAGCAAGAGAGAGTTCAATAACTGCTAATTAGGGAGTCAAATTGATCCATCCCCAGTGCCTTGCTTATTTACAGGAAAATGATCAGAAGGGGTGTTTATAATTATAAACGTAAAGAAGTTAGCATTAATACTAAAAGTAATTTTTAAAAGGCTTTAGCAATTCTTATACCTCCCTAATGCCCAGAGAAGTCTAGTCCAATTTGTTTGTCTCAGTTACATCCTTCCAAAGCCATCTTCAGGAGGCTCCTTTTACCCTTATCAACTGGATATGGCACATTCGTCTGCCTGCACTCTGGAACAGCAAGGGAGATTCATTCCCAGCAGGAAAATACTCCAAAGGAAATAGACCAGCCTGCTAATGGTTAAAGCCAATTGGAATCCAGGAGCAAAGGAATATGACTGATGTCCATATACATCAGCCTTCAAGGCATGGAAGCAAATGGAAAATGAAAAGTACATATAGATGGACAAACAAAATTATCCACCACAATATCTATAAAAATTAAATTTCAACAGCACTTAAGCAGTAGAAAATTTAAAACTTTCCTTTTGAGATCAAGAACAAGATCAAGAACAAGAATCAAGAACAAGACCAACATCACTAAAGAAGGTAATTACTGGAAAATAAAGATTAAAAAGTTTATTATCCACAATGAAATTAGTGTATATATGAAGGCCACAAAAAAAAAAACCTGCAAAGAAACCACTAATCTTAACAAATGAGTTGTAATAATCAAGTTTATCATGGATTTAATGTCAGATAAAAACACAGAAGAAAAAACAATTATATTTCTGTGTGCAAGTGAAAACAAAAGCTAAAATTTATTTTTTAAATATTTGTTTGTCGGGGAGGCCATATGTGAAAGTCAGGGGACAACCTTTGGGAGTCAGCTCTCTCCCTCCACCATGTGGGTCCTGGTAACCAACCCAGATCATCTGTCCCAGCAGCATGCACCTTTATCCCCTAATAGTCTTGTTAGTTAGCTTGAAGTCCAATTTGGGATTCCATTAAAAGCAAGGTCTTCAGTATACATTAAAACTGTAGGACAAAGTGCAGTTGGTCCATCTGACAAAGTGAGCTCCATATTCAAACAACAGATGCAACGTCCAAAGTTTGCATCTTCAGAGACAGTTTGCTCAGAAAGACCTCTGGAGATACCTGACTCATCTATCACATGAGAATATGTACTCCTCTAAAATCTATTAAAATAGTTAATATTTAGAGTAAAATAAACCTAAGGACTATCTAGGGATAAATCCACTAATAGATGTCCAATAACTCAATGCAGACAGTTATGATAATTTAATTGATACAAATTAAAGACTAGACTATGTACAAATATAAGCCATTTGTATAGATCAGGATGCCCAATACTAAAAGGTAATCTTTCCCCTAAAACCATAATACATAGATTAATCCAACCCTAGGAATTGATTTTGTTGTACCCCAAAATCTTGTTTCAAAACGTATAAAGTTGAAAAAGCTAAGAATTAGCTAAGAAATACCTGTGTTTTATTTATTTATTTATTTATTTATTTATTTATTTATTTATTTATTTATTTAAAAATGTGGAATTCTTCAGAAGTTGGCATGTCATTCTCATGCAAGGGCAGTGCTGATCTTCTCTGTATCGCTTCAGATTTAGTAAATGTGTTACCAAAGTGAGCACAATTACCTATAATTTTTTAAAGAACATATTTTGTTTGACAAAACAAATCTGTCAGAAAATCAACACATCATAATTTCAGAGTAACTGAAAAGTATAACATTTGCCCAAGAATAGATAAATGTGTTAATGGAATGGAACTCTTAGAAATAAATCCAGACAGAAATGATCTCTTGGTTTACAGACATTTTACAACAACCTTTCAATGAGTGGACAAAGCTCTCCATAGAGAAATATAGCACAGGGCTGTTTTATACCTTTCACAAACACTTCAAGGCATGACGTATACCAGACTCCCCATGAAGCAGAAATTTGTGTGTAAGAAGTTCAGTGAGGCATGTTCTGAATCTCAGCACCCAAGGGAAGGGTTGGTCACAGAGAGGACTCAGCTACAAATGTTGCTCCCAAGGCCTCTGTTAAGTGCATGAGTTGCTCTGGAAGTGGGATGACCCTTCAGAATTGTCTAAAATTTAGGCAAGGAGTCAAACCTTTCTACCATCCATTGAACAGTCATTGGGTATAGCTTATCCTAGAGAAGAGGCAGAATTTTGGATACAGTGGATCTCTTAGGAGGGTACTAGACAGAGTCCCCCACAAAGAACCCCAGCCCAGAGCTATCAGTCAACAACACTCTTAAAAGCTAGAAAGAGAGGTCTTAGTCTTCAGTGGGTCAAGGACGAAAACTAGGTGACAAAGCCAGCTTCCACAGTAGGTTGCCTACCTGAACAGAAAGTATAAAATTATAAAGGTCCCTGGAAGTGATAAGAGGAATGTGTTTCCCCATATTGGAGTCATGACATAGGAGGGCCCATCCCACTGTAGGCAGTACCATCTCTGGGCAGCTGGGTCTGAGTAAGCCAGGGAAAATAAACCAGTAAGCAGTGTTCCTCCATGGTCTCTGCTTTAGTTCCTGCCTCCAGTTCTAGCCCTGAATTCCCTCAGTAATGGACTGTTACCTTGGAGTTGTAGGATAAACAAATGCTTCTCTTTCCTACATTGCTTCTGGTCACATGTTTATCACAGTAACAGAAAACCAAATTAGAACAGACAAGAATGAAAACACCTGGAATCTGCCTTGGTATGGCTTCACTCACCTGAACATCTATACTTCACGGAATCTCAGTGGCTATTACTTATTTTCTGTATTGCTTTTTTTTTTTTTTCAAAGAGACTGAAACTTTTTTTTTCTGTATTCCGTTTCCCAAATTATTTTCACTCAACTCCTTTACAAATTATTATATTATATCCCTTGAACAAAAGGGATGTTCTATAAAAATCATCAAAGTAAGTACACTTGCATCATCAATATCTTTGAGAAAAGTTTTTTAAATGGTTGCCAACATAGTAAGCATATAGAATTACATTAATCCTGCATGTGGTGAGCCGGCTGCAATACAGAAATATGGCTGATCCTTAGAGCGTTCCCTCAGTCCTCAGCTGTACCCTATCCAGAACTGAAAAGTGCAAACTGCAGAATTAATCCTCTTGGGGATGTCTGGAGGGCTATGTCCACCCAATGCCAACTTTTATGTATGCTGAATGACAAATAATAGCACCTGTAGGAAGGACCTCAAAGAGTAAGGTGTATGTTCCTAAGCTCCATATGTCTTTTTCCACTTTAGCAGGTAAGGGAAAAAAATTGACTACAGTCACACACACATACACACACACACACACACACACACACACACACACACACACACACACAGGAAAAAGCAAAAGGAGATCAGGAATGCAAAGGAATTGAGAACAGCAAAAGAAAGAGGATAAGGGCCAGCGAGATGGTAAAAGTGCCTGGGGGACCTAAGGGACCTGAGTTCCATCCCCCCAACCCAGAGTGGTAGAATGACCAACTCATCTAAGTTGTCCTATCACCTCCACATACACACACACACACACACACACACACACACACACACACACACACACACACACGGCATAGTGAAAGAAAGAGAGAGAAAAGTTAAAGGGTAATCAATAAACATTTCGTCTTCATAAATCACGAATGTCAGTTCATGCGACTCTGCTTCTTGTCCCATTGTCGCATAGCAATTTCCCCCAGGATAAAACCATCCAGTTTAGAGGGAAACTCATTAAGACACAGGATGCTCTAAGGAAGGCCAAACATCCCATCCTATAGGGAAGCTAATTTATACTTAGGAAGTAAACTACTCAAAAGTTTCAGGATGTCCCTAAAACTAACCAAATCCACTATCCCCCTCCTGGTCCTAAACATAAATAAACAGTAAGGATTGCTGAGAGACATCCTCATGCAAGCTGAGTTGCTTGGAAGTGGTTCAGATCGGTCAAACCTCCGGGAAGGAACAGAGACCGGATGACCTGCCTAGAAGAAGCAAAGAACAGCTGAGTTGCCTAGAAGAGGACCAGACCAACTGAGCTACCTGCAAAGGACACCCTCCAACTGCAGATTAAGCAGTACACTCCAGGTTCCCAGCTTTTGTGGGCTATCACCTATGCTGACGGTGGACTTGTAGTGATGCCACCATCTTTGAGTCATCTCTGCTCCTGTAAGTAGCCACTTACCCAGATTCCTGTAAGTAACCCAACTGAAATAAATTGGTCCATCAAGTTGGACTTTGATGGTACCCATTCTTTGGTCTGTTTTCAGTTCCCTATGTGAGGGAACATCTTCCCAGGAATAGTGTCACACAAAACCCATCCCTTCCAGCATTTCAGTTTCTCAGAAACAGAATACCGTGTTATCTTCTCAAAATATACCACTGCCAGAGACGATGAGGAAAGAAGATTCATGTTCAGAGATATCCAGTCTCAACCCCCATCAGCCAATTCCATTTGAGTCACTCCTTTGCATCTTATCTTGGCATCACACGGTACCCTGAAGCTTGCTACCCCTAAAAACACATTCTTTCTCCAACCCTTCCATAATCCTTACTGCCCTCAGTATTTTTATTATTGTTAATATCATTATTGCTATGTCCTAAACATAGTGCTAAAAACTTTACATACACTGTCTTAATTCTTGTATTATAATAAAAAAAAAAGGCTTTCAATCTATTCCTACTCTATAGATGAAGAAAGAAAAGTAGAGTTGATTTTCTGAAAGGTCACACAGCTAAGAGACCATTCGAAGCTGGATTTGAACTCAGATCTGTTTGATCCCGAAGTTTAAACTTCTTGCCTTTAAGCCATACTTGTCATTATACTTGTCATCTTATTGAAGGCAATGCTGGATTAAATTTCTTATAGCACTTTTGAATACACACACACACACACACACACGCACACACACGCACACACATACACACACGCATACACACATACACGCACACACACGTGCACACACACATACACACACGTGCACACACACACATACACACATGCGCGCACACACACGCACATACATACACATACACACACACACACACACACACACACACACACATATACACACTAGTTTTGGCAGCTCTCTCTCATGGCATCCCTATGTCTTCCCAAGTCTGCTCCTATGCTATGTAATTAAAACATCTTCTGGAAACAAAAGTGCTCTCTCTCCCAGTGCTCTGAGGAGCTGTGAAGAGCATGATCTCTCTAGTTTGCTCAAATTTGGAATTCTGTAGTCACCTCTGTTGTTGCCTGGGTTTTCAGTTATATTCACCTGAATGGAAAAGACTGATCTGATAGTGTCACTACTTCAAGAAGGGAAAACTTAAATATGTGAATGGAGGTAGAGATTTATACGCAAGGTTCACCATTAACCTCTCCCCTGGGAAGTTGGTCTTAAATAGTTCTCCAGATGGCCTCCTGCATTAAATGGCTTTTTGAACTCTGTTGGTGGCTTCTATTAGTGCTCATCAACAAACATGAGATCTTTCTGTTTCTGAGACTGTCAGCTCTGATTACAGGATGAAAGACGAACAGCTTCTTTGACCAAATTGCATCTTGGCACTTACAGCTGTGATCCACTTTCCAATGATTATTTCAAAACCCATTAACATGAAGAAAATCAAGAGGGTGATTCTCATCTGAAACCATTAGATGCAAAGCCGTGTCTTACTCCCAGACTGACACTATTCAAAAAGACAAATACCCAGTATTGAGGCTCACACTCCCAACAAAAGCAAGGATGTTCCCCCAAATAAACGCTTTGTTCATGACTTGCCCAGATGCTTGCTGCTTCCCCTGTATTTTCTTGTTATAAATTGGAAACATAACAAGCAGCTGGCAAAGGCTATGTCAAGCTTTTTACCTTGTCTTGGGTAGAAAAGTAGATATATCAATTCCTGTGTGGTATTGCCTTTGAAATATTTTTTTCACATCCTTAAAGGTAAACCCTGCAGATGTCTCAAAGGATGTAGCTGATCTGCTAGTCTTTCAAGAACAGAGAAGACGACTGTGGTTAGCTAACTAATGAAGCATCATACTTTGAAAGCTACTTGCACCCTGTCTTAGGAAACACTGTGGAAAATGTGAAGACAAGAACTTAGAATCAACTATTGCTGTACTAAGGGACAGAAGCTGTGGCTTCTGTCACACAACAGAAAAAAAAGGAGAAAATAATTCACTTAGAGTTAAGATAACACCTTTTATTTGAACTTATTTTATTGTTGCCCCACCGTATGTCAAATAAATATAAGGATTTTATAAACCTATTAATATCTCAGCTTTGAATCTTTATTTTAATTTCAATATTACAAATAAGGGGTTATAGAAATACATTATTGTAAAATCATACAGAATGATAGTGCTTAAAATAAATAGTCAAGGAAAGCCTTAGACTGCAGTATCCCTTAACTAGCATGTAATGCTTACGAGAGAATGAGAAGTACCTTTTAGCAACTTCAAAAACTCTCTTGGACATGAAACCCTAATGGTGTGATTTTTCTTCCACATGAAAAATTTAAAAAGTAACTCTCTGTCTAGGTGGAAAGGAGACAAAAATCTCCAAAACAAACTCCATCTATATTTTATGTGGGATTTATTGTCTACAGCATTTAGGTGCAAACATTTTTAAAGATACAAAAGTTAATGAAGAGCAAACTACAAAACGATGGCCCCAGCCTGTATACAGACTCTTAGGACTGGCTTATATAAGAGACACTGTAAGTGAATGATACCAAACTCTCAGATGAATGATGAAAGAAAGTTGTTCTTTGAGTGTTTCATGTCTACCACAGGGTTGTATATTAACACCTAGTCACCAGCTGCTGGCACTGTTTTGGGAGGTTATGGAACCTTTGAGTAGCATGGGTAATGGGGGTGGGTGACCGGAGATGGACTTCTGAGGGATGTAGCCCAGCCCCCTTCTGACCCGAGGATTGTGCTTTTGCCTAACATCATGATGTGTAGCAGGAATCCTAATTGGTCTTGATAAAAACCCTGAGACAGATATTGAGATAAAGGCTAAAAGATCAGAGAAAAGGAGCAGCCAGCCACTAGTTCTTACCTCTACAAAATCCTAGCCAAAAGAGCCCTGAGCTCCTGTCTCCTCACACCTTATATTCCTCTCTTCACCCAGCCATATTACTTCCTGTCTCCACCTCCCTGGTGCTAGGATTAAAGGCATGAGATCCCAGGAGCTAGAATCAAAGGTGTGTGCCACCACTGTCTGGCTTTGTTTCTCTTTTAGATTACACCAATCTTGTGTAGCCCAGGGTGGCCTTGAACTCACAGTGATACATCTGTCTCTGCCTCACAAGTGCTGAGATTAAAGGCATGTGCCACCACTGCCTGGCTTCTATGGCTAACTAGTGGCTTAGCTCCACGCTCTGATCTTCAAGCAAGCTTTATTTGTTAGACCACAAACAAAATATCACCACAGTGATGTTCAATCAGCCGCCTCGGTGGACTCAATCCAATTGCTATACTTTCCAGTCCATGAGAGACTGTTTTCTCTAAGCCAAGAGTCAGAATAAATCCTTCCCCCCTTAAGTTCTTTCTGAAAGGTATCTGATCTGCAGAAAAGATAACTAATGTAGAAGTCAACAGAATAGATGAAAATATATATATATATATATATATATATATATATATATATATATATATATATAATACCTGAAAAGATGCAAATTCATGCTATTGAAATTTGTTGTGTCCTTTTCATAGGATAAATCCACTGTTCTAACTTAATGTTAATATCTTCCAAATCATTTTGCTTCAAAACAGAAAATCAGTGTGGTCATGTCTACATTGTTGACATAGAATGGTAATAAGAACAATTGGCAGATTAGATACTTCTATGATATGCTGCAGAAAAAAAAATAATCAAATCAAGGTAGAAAATCAAACTTGAAGATCAGGGCTCAGCAAAGTCAAAGTGCAAGACTGGAGTCTGAATGTATCAAACATATATCACCAATCTTTTCCTGAGTGAGTTTTGACTCAGTGAAAAGTAAGCAACAGACAGATCAAAATACCACTTTTGTTATGAAGATACACAGAAAATGTGTACTAGGCCTTGCTAACACTCTCTGTTTGTGAATTTAATTCTTGAAAAAGCAACTACAGGGAATTGCTGTGGGATGTCCTGTATGTTGTGAATATATGTAGTTATGATTGATTGATAAATAAAACACTGATTGGCCAGTAGCCAGGCAGGAAGTATAGGCGGGACTAGCAGAGAGGAGAATTGGGGGAACAGGAAGGCGGGAGAGGAGGAGACACAAGCTACCACGATGAGGAACAGGATGTAAAGTACCAGTACCGGTAAACCATGAGCCACGTGGCAAAGTATAGATTAATAGAAATGGGTTAATTTAAGATAGAAGAACTAGATAACAAGAAGCCTGCCACAGCCATACAGTTTGTAAGCAATATAAGTCTCTGTGTTTACTTGGTTGGGTCTGAGCGGCCGTGGGACTGGTGGGTGAGAGAGATTTGTCCTGACCGTGGGCCAGACAGGACTGGAGAAAACCTCAGCTACAGGGAATGATTTTATACACAGACCCCAATGGTTGTCTCTCAATATTCCAGGGTAAAAGAGGAGAAAGAACAGAATCTCTGACAACAAATTATCTATTTCCAAAAAGAAATGTGAATTACTGATCACAAACTACTTACCAAGAGCCTCAGTCCTCCTCTTTGAGACCAAAGGTCATGAGGCTTACTATGGTGAATCCCTCTACATTGAAACCTGAACAGCATGTGTTCTGCAAATACACTGATTCCCAAAACAAAATAGATAATTGATGTAGCCATTGGTTGCCTCTCTGGTGTTAAGGTTGATACAGTATTGCTGAAGACACCACATATGCAGGGCACATGACTCGGATGATTCAAAATGGATCGGACCTGAGAGCCTCTTTCCTGTAGTCTAGCTTTCATGGTTCCAGAAAATACTGTGCAAGCTGCCAAGGGAAGGAAGCCATTAAACCATCCCACCTAGCTACAACACCTATGAACTACAGTTACCATCATGGCAAGATACGCATAAAGATGCAGTAAGATTGGGGGCTGTTGGTTTTAAACACGTGGTGCTGGTTACCACATGAGGAAAGGTCAGAGGCACGACAAAACCCAGTATCGGAGCTTTATCAGGAGGAAGTGGGGGGGGACAGAAGAGAGCGTGGCCAGGCCTGGGGCAGAGACATGTGCAGGAGAGAGGTGGGGGAGAAGATCAGAAGAGGAGGGCAGAGTCTGTGTCTGGCTTTTTAAGGATTCCCCTGCACATGTGCAGGTGGGCTAACAGAGCTACACCACGCATGTGCTGATTGTGTGACCCTGCCGCGAGCATTACATAATCACGCAGTGCACAGATGATGTAAGACCCCTTACTTAGCTACTGAACTGCACATGTGCAGTCATGCAGCTGGAAGAGTGGCAGAATCCTAACAGTGGCAACCAACAACTATCTAATTGGATTTAAGGCCCACTCAATAGGAGCAAAACCATGCCTGGTACTAGAAGCTTAGCTGGCTTCCTGGGGCTAGTGTAATCATGGACCTTAGACAAGAATTTGCTACTGCACTTTGCTAGACCAGCATAACTCCTTACTATATTCTAAATTTTACCCTTATACTCACAGATAAGTGTAGCTAAAGAAGTTTCTCTTTACTGAAAACCATAACTGGACATAACGCATAGATCAACAGTTCATGGGGAGCCCAGCCTCAAAAGATGCATCTACATCACAGATCCTACATCTGTGGTTCAGAGAACATCATAGAATGGGAGGCAGAAAGATCATGAGAGCCAAAATACCAGGAAGTCTGTGTCTCTCTTAGAAATAGCTAAACAAGACCAGAACAATAGCCATATCAGTTGTCATGTTAATGTGGAAGGGGTTCATCTCTGACCCCTAGACAAAGAACTACAAGCAACTAATGACTACTGGGAGAAAGAGAATTAGCCTCTCCCAGGAGTGACCTCCCTTTATTGGTTGTTCAAGGTAGAGTGGTTAGCCCTGAAACTATATACATGCAAAAACAGATTTAGCTGGTTGCAAGTATGTATATATTGCATACACATAAATAGAAACATATGTATTTAACAATAATAATCAAAGAAAAAGAGGCTATCTATCCACTTAAGGGCTGATGAGAAGGGGTTCAAAAGCAAGATAGCTGGGGGTGAGGGTGGAAGGTGGGTAGAGTTAGGAGAGAGAAGGATGAAAGTGATATAATTCTCTTTCAATGAAAAACATATTTAAAAATCAGGTTTATTACCAGATAAAAAATAGCACTGAATTCTATCCAAAGGATTCTAAATGTCTGGACACATACAACATAGTTCATTAGAGATGCTGCAAAGATGTTGAATGACAACCTCAGGACACACCATTAAAAGTGCCAGTGCAAACACTGTAAACACCATCGATTGAATGTAAACACCTTCCTGTGTAAATTTCCGGAAGAGGCTTTAATCTTCTAAAATTGAATTCTCTGGTAAGTCTATACAATTGAATGTCTAAAATAATTCACCCAAATCAAACCAAGTTATGGTCCAACTTAAATGTCTGGTCATTATAGGACAAAATAAAAAATTTATTGTCCTTGTCAGAAAAAGTTCGAAGAAACTAAAAGCCAAAGTTCTCAGGCTACATACAGTCTTAGTCTTTGTCCTCTTCACCATCTCGTCTCTTACTGTGAAGCTGGTTTGTCTTTCTGCTATTACCTGGCTTGTTAGCAACTGTCTGAGGTTCTTTTAAGACCTCAAAATTAAAATTGGTTTTTCAGGAAATGTACTTTTGGGAAAAAAAAACCAAAGTTAGTAGACACTCAAGATTATTTTTCTATATATAAATTAAAAAAATACAAGCAGCCTCTGAACTCTTAGAAAAACTAACCCAGGAGGAAGTATGCTTCCAGCACCCAACCTTTGATATTTCAAAACCCCAAACCAGAGGACAACAAAGCATATTGAAAATATTTTATCATCTCAGTCTAGTCAGGGTGTCAGGTGTGATAGTTAATTTTAATTGCTTTAATTTAAATTGAGAAATAGCTGGGAAGTTAAGTTAGCACACCCCTGGACATTTCTGGGGAGAATATTCAATTATGAGGGCTCTGACCTAATCAATGGACAAATCCCTTAATGGATTCATAACATAAAGGCATTACCAGGAGGTAGCAAAGAACAAGAAGGAGGGTATAGTTGGAAGATGGAGGTCACTGGAGCCATGTCTTCAAAACAGTATCTTGCCCTGGCCCCATGCTGTGTTCCTGTCTGTTTCCTGTTCTCCATGAAGAAACTTCTTGGGTACCTGCTCCAGCTGCCATGATGTTCTGCCCAAGTGCGCTGGTACAGGTGACCAAAGACTGAAGAGCAGAAATAGCAGGGTTTTTCTAGACTCCATGAATTATAAACAAACTCACTAAGAAAGTGCTAACCAAAGCTACTGCCTATCCTTACAGGACAGGAACACACCTATGCACGTCATCTCCCCTCTCCAACCCCAGTCAGGTCGTTTTGGTGAGACATCACTGACATTATGCAAATTTGCAATAATAGCAAACCAACTAAGTCCTATTGGTGATATATGTTTCCACCTTCCATCTTTAATTCTTATTGCAACCTTCTCCTTTGATTCTGGCACCTGGAGGCCATATGTGGGATAAACTCTGTAAAGTGCAACCTCCATTCTTGTCCTTGAAAATGATATTTTCAGTTTTGTACTACTTTGGCTGCTTATAGAGCTTCTTATTATGGTAATACTTGGGAATACAAAACTTCCTTTGGTTCCACATTTGCTTCAGCTGGAGAAATGCACTCAAAAGAATCCTGAACTTGAACTCTATTGGTTTCTGAACATCTTCTGGAAGCCTAATGTGTATCCATTATCTAGAACATGATGTTGAAGATCACACCTTCCTGGGGTATGATTGTTCCAGCCTGAGAACACCATTGCTTTTTCACTGAATGTTTTTCTTCAGTAAGGAAGCCTACCACCAATATTTTATTTTCTTCTTCATTTGTCAAAAGCTCTTTCAGGTAGATTCAGCTTCACCTTCTACTTAATCTCTTCCCATCTCTATTGCATGTGGTACTAAGCACTCTTGTCCAATCCATGACTATTGTTTCTCTTAACTTCTCCTTTCACGCTTGCCAAGAAATCATTTCTAACATATTGTTTTTAAGGTGGGCTTCCTTAGAAGAAAGAAAAATACCTATATAGGATATGAGAACAAATGATTCATGAGAGGTACAGGGGAGCAGGATGAAGAAGAAACCAAAACCCTAAGGTATGCTTTTTCAGATAAAAAGTCCTGCCACCTCCTCACTCCTCAGCAAGTTTACAATTAAAAATTCTATCTTGGTTTAGAATTGGTGTCTAGGGAGGAGAGCCAGGCAGGTGAGATACTTCCCTCCTGTCCCCTGGGCACTTTCAGTTCTTCTCTAGATCAAGGGGTCCAAGTAGCTCAAGAGCAGTCCAGGGAGGAAAGCTGCATCACAAGGCGGGAAGCTGACTTAGCACTACCTGAAGGTAATGGTTTTTCTGTTCCATAGCATGCTCTGTAGACCTAACTGAAAAACATGAGTCAAAGTGGCAATCTTTCTTCATATTCTGATACTCCAAACAAGTGTGTCCAGGAGGATCCTCTGGCCCTTCACTGGAAACTTCGCTTCAGCTTTGCATGCTTACTGAAATATCCAATGGCCTGCATTTGCTGAGCATGGCCAAAGCAAGAGTTTACTAGAGTCTATATGAGTAATCAAGTGTTCGCAAGCAGTGGAAAATCCACCAGTGTAAAAATCCTATCTACTCTGTCTTCCAAAAGCCAACCCCGGAGAGCTAGCTACTCCAGAAGACTCTTGGTATATTTCTTTTGCTCTCTTAAGTCTGGTTCTTACCAAGGCTATTAGCTGCAGCATCAAACTTTGAGTTTATAAGGAAGGTACACAAAATGATACTTTATTCCATACCTCTTAAAGCTTGGAACCAGTTGAAAGTAGATGGAGGGATCAGGCAGATGAAAGTTTCTCCTGCAGAGTAGTAGGGGTACCCTCTGGCAAGTACACATTTCTTTGACATCATCTCCTCAACTTCACATCTTATGACTATGTGACTCCCTGATTCTGTTTTATTTCAAATGACTCAGGAAACCTAACCCCACTGTGGCAAATTCAGATCTAGAAGTCCAGAGCAGAGGCATTTGACTTTGGCTGCATTTTGAGAGATATGTGCACATGAAGGGGTGGTGGTGGTGAAAGAGTTGAATTTTTTCTTTTATTCAACACAGATTGGATTGAGATGATCAGCCACCTTGCCTGATCCAGGTGATACAAAGAATCTTCACTGATGGACAGTGACATTACCCGCAGACTCTACCATGCAATGAACCTAACAAAACATCAGACACACTGGGATGCAAGATACAAAAAAAAAATGGTAAAAGCAAACTCACAGTAATGTACTCTTTGTTCTCTTAGAGATAGACTTTTACAGATCTGTATAGACGGAGGATCAGAAGACAGAGAATTTGTCAAGATAACTGGAAAAAGTATCAAGCAAGAGTTGCAAACATGGAACAAATAAACCTAAACTGAAGTTAAGAACTCAGTATATATGATTTTCAGCAGATATGCAGAAGAAAAAAAGTATAAAGCTGGAAGAAAGGTCAGGTATAGCTATACAAGCACAAAGAGTACAAAGAAGTGGAAAATAGAGAGAAACCATGTAAAGGACATAAGCAGCATGATTTAAAAAAAAGGTCCCATATGTATATAACTGCAGGCCCGGTGTGTGAGAAAAAAAGTAGTGCAGAAATAATATTTAAAGTTATAAATACTACAGGTTATTTAAAACAAAAGATTGTTAAAGGATAAGAGGCACAATTTAAAAATAAAATTTATGATCAGAAGGGTATAAGTTAAAAAAAATAGCAAATCTCAGAGACTGTAGGGAAAGTGAACTTTTGTAGTAGTTTTCATGGAGCTGGTCCTCAATGGCAGAGCAAAGCAAGCTCGAGCCTCCAGGGTGGGCATGAATGAACGTGGCACTCCTGTGTGAGGGCATGAATAAATGTGGCACTCCCATGTGTGGGTAGAGATCTTACTGTTTCGGTGTTATTCTTTGTACTGTTGGCTTTCTTCTGAAAAGCTCAGTTCCAACCGTGGTACATAGGTATTGAGCAAAGACCCCTCTAAGCATTCTATCTCAGCATGTGAAGTGGGTCACAAAGATCCAGCTACCTTTCATAGCTGGAGAATCCAATCTCATTCAGATACCTGGAAATCCCCCTTTCTTGCTTTTAATCATAATTTTGTAAACATATTTTCTATGATGTAATTCACGGTTTTCAATTATACTTCATTTTGACTGTTGGCAGTCAAAATCAAGTACAATCAATCTGCTGTATTGATCACAGCCCAATTAGTACTGATGTACAAAATGCTCTAAGTGACTCCAAAGTGGCAACAGACTGTGAAACTAGATAGGAACACTTCCAGACATTCTTTATAAGTAGAAAAGAAAAAATAAACACACATAAAAATGATTGCAATATGGAAATGTTAATATGAACAAAGTACAATGATACATGTATGAGAAGTCATGATGAAACTCATTATTTTGTGTGCTAACTAAAAATAAGTTAAGAAAAAAGAATGATTGACATAATGTATTTCTTTCACCAAAATGGGTCTTACTTCAATTGATTTGAAGAGAGATTGGTGTAGTTGGAATTTTCTTTGGGCTGCCAACCAGCTCCCAAAAAAGACACGGAGACTTATCACTAATTATGAATGCTTGGAATTAGCTTAGACTTGTCCCACTATCTTTTTAAAATTAATTTAACATATATACACACTACACACACACACACACACACACACACACACACACACACACACACATTTTGCCTCAGGGTTTTTTACATTCTGTATGTCCTACTTTCCTGTTTCCTCCATGTCTGCCTGGCTGGACCCTGCTATCTTCCTAGTGTCTCCCTGGCATCTCTTTTTCTTTTCTTCTTCCTTCTCTCAAGCCTAAATTCCTCCTCCTACCTAATCTCCCTGCCCAGAAATCCTACCTATACTTCCCCACTATTGGCCATTCAGCTTTTTTTTTTTAGAACAATCAGGTGCCTTAGGCAGGCAAGGTAAAACAGTAACACGTCTTTACATAATTAAAAACTGCAACACACCTTTACATAGTTAAACATTCTGCAGCATAAACAAATGCAACACATCTTTACATAGTTAAACAAATGCAACACATCTTTCGACAGTTAAACAACTATCCACAACAGATTGGACATTCTATATTCTTTCTTTCTTCTCCTCGCCAACCCAATTTATAAGCCACAGTTGACTCTGGACTTTGCAATATACTACATGACCTATTGAGAAAAACTGGAATCAGTTCCCCTTTCCTCCCTTCCCTTCCCGTTCCTCCCCCACCCACCCATCTTCTTATTTGCACCCTTCTGCAGACTAGAAGGACTGTTAATTTTGAGTTGCTAATGGAATTTCAAGGCCTTGTTACCTGTCAGTCTGGTTCTGATTGGTACATTTTGAGATTAAATCTCCCAGCTGCTGTCCTCTCTCAACTCCAGAACCCACCCCTGCCTTGAGCTTAAGAATCTGCTTTTTGTTCATGAGCTGTGATACATTTCACACCACTGTTCTTGCCGGCAGGTGTTTACTTCCTGGAACTGAAGATTAGCCAGTGTTTTCCACAAGTGAGCTCTTACTTCCTAGAAGAAGTGGAGAATTTCTCTAAAAGAATTTTAAATACATTCTCCAGTTTAAGGTGAAGCAAGGTACCAAAAATGTTACATATTAATATATATTAATATTTTATATATAATTTACATTAACTATTATATACTTGTCAAGTTGTCTCAGAGGAAGGGTTATCTATTTTTGTTATTTCTATTCTTTGTGGTCAACTTAAGTAGATAAATACATAGTTTGGATAGAGATTTAGCCTCTATGCAATCAATTTATTATTCTAGACATCAAGATTCTCACACTAATAATGGTTATTTATATTGAATTTTCTAACATTGAAATCATCGGAGAAGACATTGAATTTGAAGAAACAGCATTTTTCTGTCTTTGCATCGGGGTAAGGACCCTCTGATAACTTTGCAGTCAGCAATGCTATGTTATAAAAACTACACAGTAGTTCCCTAGCCGTGGTTTTTCTATTCCATAGTTCTAGTCACCTGGGGTCTGAACATATCACATGGAAAGTTGTAGAAAGTAATTTATAAATTTTAAATTGCATACCCTTCTGGGTAGCTTACTACAACCTCATACCATTCTATCTAACACATCACTAGTCACTCAGTAGTGGTCTTGGCAGTTGGGCATTACAGCGCTTATGTAGGTAATATCCTAGCAAGGTCACACTGCCTGTGTAGACATTATATAATGCCATCAGAATTAGGGTGAGAAGAGTACAATAAGACATGCTGACAGTGGGAGCCCAACCACAGGCCGGCAGCTTCGATTACAGTATATTCCTACTGCTCTGTTTTGTCATTGCTGTGAAGTTTACATGATGTATACTTTAGAAGTTCATGCTTATCATATATACATACATATGTAAAAACATAGTACACACAGAATTTTATATTTTTTATCCATTAGGGATTTGGAAACATATGCCCAAATGTAAAGGAAGACTAGTCTTTAGAAGGATTTTACAGCTTAACCTCCCTATTTGCCATATAGGTTCTTCCCCTAGTTACTTCATTAGACATTCCTAATGAAGGAACCACATTCTTTCTTTCCCCAAGGTAGCATTTATTGTCTTCCCTTGAGCCATCTGTTCCAAACTTTTGAATTATGAGCATTTCTTATCTGTGTATTTTGGCCCAAACTACAGAAATTTAAATTAAGTTTCTTAAACTTAATCATTTGCTTTATTATAAAGGATTTTAATTTTAAAGTGTACTTTCAAGTTTTAAATAAATACATGATTAGCTATAATATAGTTAATAATTTGAAAAGATGAAAGCAAATCCTGACTTGTTACTGTACAAGAAGTGGCATATTATACTACATTTTATGGTTTAATCGTTTAAGAAAGAACATGAGTCAACCTAGATGTTTCTAAGTGGCATCATAATGCTCAACCACCAATACTGAAACATGAACTGAAGACCAAGACTGAAAGGAAGATTAGATGCCAGCTACCATGAGATAAGTCAAACAGACTTTCAAAAGGAAGTATACTGATGAGAGGCAATATACATATATCTACATATCAACTATGTATACATAGTATCAAGATATATACTATGATATAGAGAGAGTAAAAGTCTAATCTCAGAGCCCAAGGCTGCTAATAACATTTGCAGTTACAGTGCACCTCTGAGAAACCAGTATTATTTCCCAGGAAGAAAGCTGGAGGAATGGCATTGATGTAGGTAGATAACTGGAGGTCCCCAAGCCCCTATGACCTTGCCCAGTCACCATATCTCTCTCAACTTATGTCAAATACACTGCAAAGTTCACTACATATAAAATATACCTTGGAACTGACCTGGTCTTTTTCACTGTGGCACAAGCATATTTCTGGGCATAGTTCATAGGAAATAAATAAAGCACAAATTTCTCATTCAATTCTGATATTCTTACTAATATTTAATGTTAGAAATAATAATGTTATATAAATATGCATATATATGGAATTGATAAGTTTCAATATTAAAAATGAATTCTAAAGTGCTATCATTATTTGAGATTCTTGAGTTTATGAAATCCACTTTGGTTATTTTGCATAACTTTTGAGTTTGAGTTATAAATATCAGGTGGTTCAGGATGTAGCTGACAGGTGACACTGGGATTGGAAACAGTCTGCACAGCTAATGAGATCATAAAATAACCATGTTCATTACTGTCCCCTTTTTGTCATTATTTTTCTAAGTGTTGGTAAAATCTTACTGTATCAAAAATTTTATTAGATGTTTGCCAAATTAAGAGTATGTCCTAGGGTTGGGGATTTAGCTCAGTGGTAGAGCACTTGCCTAGCAAGCATAAGGCCCTGGGTTCAGTCTTTAGCTCCAAAAAAAAGTATGTCTTAAATTATTTTAATTAAATTTGAAGCTTTATTGGAATTACCTGTCTGTTTTATAATGCTAAGGATCAACACTAACTGCTTTAATGCTTTGGGGCTGTTATGTGTATGGATTAGAGAACATATGGCCACATATAAAGCAATTTAAATCCAAGTGATAAATTCCCATCTGATCTGTAATTTTTACATATGCTGGATAAGTATTAAGTAGCTTCTAAACTGATGCAACTTTTAAAAGAAAAGTTCAGATCATTAGCTCATTCATTGACACATGCAAATACAGTCTATTCTAACATTTGGGATAAGTTTCCTGCTACTTGGTACCTAGTGGTGATAAATACTGCCTTGTACTGTCCCATCAGACTCCTAACTCATCCATTCTACCTGCAACCTCCCCTTTATGTGGGAGAGTAAGTTTAGGGGCAGTGGCATGTCTATGAAGAGGGTTTAGCATTGCCAGAAAAATAAGCAGGAAGAACTTTGACAGCAATGCAGAATAAAAAGAACGTTTTGTACATTTTAAGGACTCACATCAGAAAATTGAGCTCCATCTTTAAAAGAAAAATCTATTTTAAAAATAAAGGAATGGTGGGATCTGGAGTGTATTCTAAAAAAAAAATTTTGGGGCCCCACATGGCCAAATAACAATCAACTAAAAAAGACCACTTATGGAGGTTCATGACAATAGACCAGGAAGCAGACCGTAGCTACCAGAACCAAGAACAGGCAATAGGTGTGGAGAGAAGTGTGGCAGTCAGAAATTTAGGAATGTACCATCATTTGCCCTTGTAGTTGAGAGGTTTTTCAACTTTTAAAAATTGATACACAACAATTACACATATTTATGAAATTAATTGTGATATTCTATCACATGTAGTCAGTATACAAGGAAAACAGCACAGTAGTTTATCCTTCATCACAAACACTCCCCACTTCTTTTGATCCAGGATACTCAAAACGTCTCTGCTGGTTCTTTTTAAATATTCAGTAAACATTACCAACTATAGTTATCTAATGGAAAGTGTGCCTCTGTGCACAGTCACTATCCATTATTCATTCCTTCCTCATGTTTTCCAGTCTCTGGACCGTCATTTTACCCTCTACTCCCATGAAATCAACGTTTTCGGCCTCCAGATATAACTGACAGTATATAGTATCTTTCTGTACCACACTTACTTCACTTCGGTTAACCTAAAGTCCACCAAGCTCATTCATATCTACAGACAGGTGAGACGAGAAATGAGGAAGGAGAGCAGGATGGGGTTTATGGCAAAGTCATCTCTGGGTATACTGATTGAACTATATCTATGTCTAGAGGGAAATGGAAAATAAAATGAAATAAGAGACACTGTATGCTGAGTGATAATAATGATAAATGAGGAACACAGTTATCACTCGGGTTTCTGAATGCTGAGGTTAAGGGGAAAATAAAAATGAAATTCAAGAACAACTGTTTTACAGCTGTTGAGCAAAAAAAAAAAAAAATGAGCAGGCCAGGTGCTTCTGAGGAAGTCGGAATTGTTCCTGTGGAACAATTTGGAAACACTATAGAAAAGTAAAACATATCCACTCTTCTTACTAAGCTATTTTGGGGATTCTAGTAATCATTATAAAGATATTTACCACTCAGTGTATCTCTCCATTATGCTGTCTCTTAGTGCCTCTGTAGACCTTAACATACTTTCATATCTTAAAAAAATACTTATAGGATATAGACTGAACAACCTGCACATTCCCAATGTGTAGCTAAACACACATTTAAAATGAGATGTTCCCCCTCAAGTTAATCTCTGTGTAACGTGTGGGTATTTGAGAATGTCCCGTTGCCTTTCACTATTCACTATTTTTTCAGAGAAGAATAGTTTTTAGGTGTTTTATGCATGTGCATGCACACATGTAAGTAAAAGTATCTGAATAAGGCATTGGATCCCCTGAAACTGGAGTTACAAGCCATTATGATCCATCTATTATGGGTACTGAGAACCAAACTCTGGTCTTCTATAAGAGTAGCAAGTACTCTTAACCACTGAGCCATCTCTCCAACTCTAGAGAGTTTTGAACCCAAAATTATATGAGCACCCCTGATACACTCCAGTAAAGCTGGGCATCTTTTCTTCTCAGATCTTGACACAGGTTGATCAATAGTGAATCCTTATTAATGTATAAGGTCCTGAAGGGCAAGAACCATGTTGATTTTGCTTATTTTTTTAACTTCCAATGCCTGTATCATGCAGCAGGTCTTCAATAAACATCTGTGTAATAAACACATAAAATAAGAAAGGATAAATATGAGAAACAACCATTTGAAGTAGGCCTTTGGCCAAGTAGAATTTCTCTTTCACTGACCAAAGAATTTGGTAAGACCCTCCAATTCTGATAGGTCTATTCCCTTTCAACTCTATCAGAAAAATACTAGCACTCTGCCACAACAGAGCAAGAAGAAAAAAAAAACTGAAGGAACTTTTAAGAATTAAAATGAATGGCCATGCCTTTACATGTTCTGTTTTTCCTAGAGAACCTCATTGTGAGGTTTGCATTTGATGCACGAGAAATCAGATATAGTGAAATCAGCGATGGCACAGAACGCAGACTTTTCAGACTCAGTAGATGGTAGCAGGGGCTGCAGTGAGTACAGAGATGGGGTGAAGCTTGTAAATTGCATGTGAGATCAAGTTGGGATGAACCATGAAGGCCACATGTCATGATTTTAATGAGAACAAGTTAACGAGAATGATGGGTGAGGTTACTGAAGATCTTGAATGCAAAATTTATGAATAGCTAGGCTTTACAGAGCTGATTGGAGGAAACAATAGCTTAGAATCACAGGTATGAAATCTGTTAGGAAATTACTGATAAAGTTCACACCAGTGGCAATTTGGGCCCCATATAAGGTAGTGGTCCAAACAAAGAAAGAGGTTCTATTATTCTTTTAAAGGTTGTAACCATTAACTACAGTTTTGATTCAGGACGAAGGGAAGGTTTAGAGGGTTGGGTATGAGTTCAACCTCCCTGCTAAAGCTCAGGACTATGCTTGTAAAAGTTCTGCAAACAGCTGGGGAAAGAGGTAGACCTTTAAAGAGTGCCTGAGCAGGAGACAGAGGCAGAGAAGACATTTAGTGAGTAAAATCAAGTAAGGAGATTCCAAAGGCAAACAAGAAGAAGAAGAAGAAGAAGAAGAAGAAGAAGAAGAAGAAGAAGAAGAAGAAGAAGAAGAAGAAGAAGAAGAAGAAGAAGAAGAAGAAGAAATTAATTAAGGGGAGAAAGCCACATCTAAGGAGACTTCAGGGAAGAGTGCCGCTGGTGCAATACGATGGCTAGGAAGGAAAAGTGAAGAGACAGGTTGGGGTTGTAGTTAGGAACTGAGGAACTGATTACTTGAGAGGCTAGATAAGGCTGCCAAATATTCAGGTATGATGAAATTAAGGCTCTTGAGTGAGATCAGATTACCTGGGATAATTTGGATAGGCCCCAAATAGGATCCAGGTGTTTTTATGGAAGGGAGGCCAAGGAGAACAGACAGGGAAGACATCAGGATGTAACAACTTCAGCAGCAAGCTGCGAAAATGCCACACTGTGGATTTTGAAGTTGGGGAACGAGCCACTCGCCAAAGAAGGCAGATGTTTGCTGGGAGCCAAATAAGACAGGGAAGGAAGTTCAGCAGTCTAGAAAAAGCAGAGAAATAGGTTGTGCCCTAAAGCCTTCCTAAGGCTACAGCCTTGTCCTGCTGATGCCTTGGCATCAGCACAATGAGAGAGGTTTTAGAATGCCAGCCTTAAGAACTGTATAAGACTAAATCTGTGCTGTTAAGGCATTCATCTGTGACTTATTATAATGTTATCAGGAAATCAATTCATAAGGGAAGACTAAAATTATTTTTAAATGCTTAGAAGTGAGTAAAATATGAAGGAGACAGACTATATATGACATGATCTCAGGGGGATTTTCAGCAAAGATAAGTAAAAGTTGCAATTGCTTGAAGAGAAATCAGGTTTAAGATAAATTTGTGAGTGTGTGGGGAGAATCAGTTTTACAGTCAGGGATATCTGGAGATGGTCCATATGCACAGACAAGTCAACAGAAAGTAGAAGATATAAAAGGCTGGATGGTTCAATGTCTCATGTGAAAGGTAATGAAGTCACAAGTGACTAAACATGGGAAGTAGGAAGGAGCTCTAGGGTAGACAGAACATAAATTGACAGCTTACCATTTGTTTAGCACCCATCGGTCTACATTTAAGAATTATGAACTGTGTAAGAAAAACACAGATTGGTTATGCCTGCTACACCACAATTCAGAAAGTATTCTATTGTTTTATACAATTCATTATTTTTGGTTGCCCGTGTTACAATGACTTCCACCAGTGTGGATATTATAAACACCATTGTATTTTCAAGAGATTAAAGAATAACACAGAATAATAAAGAATGGAGACTAAAATGTGTCAAGATTATATTTTGAATTCTAAGAGTTTCTAGACTTAAGGCTCATAATTATCCCTGCTTTTGAAGTGACCTTTGTGCAAAGCAATTACAACATTTGAGTAACATCCTCAGTATTAAAGGTCACAACACTGTAAGTTTTAGGAGCCAGACATGATTAAGACTCTACAACTTGTGTCCTCATCAGGAAAAACACTGGCCCAGCAATTTGCAAATCACCAATTCAGAAGAACACATCTCTTCAGCCTGACCCTTCAGCTTCAGATTTCATAGTAAGTTTTTTCCAAATCAGAAAATAACAAAAAAACAATTAATTCATATGATGAAACTGGCACAAGTATTTCTGATTTGTTGTAAAAGTATAGGCACTTTCAATAAATTGATGAATTAAGTGTCTATCTATGTAATTCGTTGTACTACAGCTGTTCAGAGATTGAGGAAACTGATATAAATGTTCTCAGATAACCTGCATACATTTCCTGGAAGAACATAATAGGACTACTCATAAGATAAAACATGATTTTTCCCTTTCTAAAATGTCAGACTGTAGAATGAAAGAGGAAATAACTACATGCCTTGAGTTCCTGAAGAATTGTACTGGTATTTTTCTCTACAGAGAAGAATTGAGAGGCAGGAAATGGGATTATATACATGATAGTTCTCTGTAGACAGACAGTGGTGCCTCTTAGCTGTTTCCCTCTTGAACAAACGGGTGAAAGTCATGACCTATAATGAATGCAAAGTCCATGGTACAGCTAATCTCTCAAGTTCATTAAAGAGCTGAGAAAGATGTTGGGCAGGGCCAGGATTTTTTTTCTGTCTAATAACTAAGAAGGGTCTCTACCATCTCTGGAAAAAGCCACATCAGGCGAAAGACTTAGTGTGTGACATGAATCACCTCCAATGCAACCTGGAAAAGAAGCCTGCTTCAAATTGGAAGAGTAGTGGTAGGAATGTGGTGACTGCAAGGATTAATTATAGCACTGCCCTCAACAGCATGAGAAAGATACCCACAAATCAGTAACTGAACAAGGCCACTGGCACCAGAGACTTGGCTACCTCTGAAAGACAGACATGGACGCTGCTTACCTAGACGCATTCAAAATTCTCAATTGCCTTGGATTCTTGGAGTCACTAGCCTCCAGTTGAGGCTCTTACACTATACACTACATCATTTGCTAAGGTAGTTCTTCTAGACATATTCCAGCAGCCCATAGAGAACATAAAAATCAAGCCTCAGAAACATGGAGTTTTTGAGTAAAGGAAAAGTTCTGTAGGAACAAACAGGATCATTTTAGAGAAAGTGAGAATGAAAGAGAAAGGATGGGATGGAAAGATGTGAGTTGAGAAGAAGCATGATAGAAGGTTAGCAGGAGGAAGACTAAGATCAAATCTTGAGAAACTTAAAATTGGCTTTGCCTGAATCAACAGTATTAGTATCTATTCTATGAAAATGTGCTCTATCCCATCCACATACTTTTTAAACTTGAACATAGGACAAAAATAAAGATCGTGTCCCTCGTTTGAGAGTACACAGTTTTAACAGTTGAGTCTCAAAGTGAATAGCATCCCAGCATAAATGTAACCCTTCAAGATGCCATTTTCCAAATGACCTTACCCACTTCAGAGCCAGCTATAATTAGGTATGCTGATAAATCTGCTAAGCCATTCAACAATTACAATAGTCCAAAAGAAAGCAATGGGTAGACACTCATATAAAAATTAATTAAAATACCACACATACTGTCCACACACTCCTTTAGTCTCCTTAGCTGACCTGCTATTCGTTGAGTAATTATCTGCAGATCTTGAAAACTAGTGAGAATTTAATCAAAGGGAATTTCTTTTAGTGCTATGTCTTTTGTGCTAGGCAAGAAAAAAAAAGATGAAGAAGTCATGTACCCTATAAGAAAAAGTACCCTGTATGTTATGAAAATAATTATTATGACAAAAAATGTATGTGTAGGAGAAAGGAAAGCAAAATGCCTTCTTCCAAAATAGGTGCACTTTCCCCAGAAGTAATATTTTTACCATTTAAATTTCTGTTCTTTAAAAACAAATCATGTGTAGGCAATGACTGCCCCTTCCCTAGGATCAATCAATTGCTAAAAGTTCATCAAGGAAGGTTAGGGCCCCATGAGCACCACCTCAATCCACGACAAGTCCACTCTTGTATATGCCCAGTGCAGACAAGTACAGCTGCCGTGGAACCATGTTTGCAATGATTGTACCATGCCCCAAAGACAGCATTTTGTGCATTTTCTCCTTATCCTCTTAAATTCTTTAGTTCTCTTCCATGATGTCTGAGCCTTGTTTTGAGTGGTATAAATGTCCCGTTTAGAGCTTGATGGGAAAGTGACCTGTAGGGGAAACAGAACAAAAGAAGTAGGAGGGAATAAAAGAAGGTGGAAGGTGAGGGTAAACAGAATGCACTACATGCATGTATGAAATTTTCAAAGATCAAATTTAACCAATTAAAAAAAGTATTAGGGTGCCTTTGCCTGCTTTGTGTTACTGGAACAGAACACCTGGGTAATTAATAACGAAGATAAATTTATTGATTCCCAGTTTTGGAAACCACTGAATTCAAGACGAAAGTGCTAGTCTGATCCCCTGAGGGTCCTCTGGCTGGATCTTATCATGGCTGGAGGTGAAAATCAAGAGAAGTCTTTTATACAATGTTGTCTTAGTTAGGGTTTCTAGTGCTGTGAAGAGACACCATGACCATGGAAATGCTTACAAAGTAAAACATTTAATTGGGGTAGCTTACAGTTTCAGAGGTTTAGTCCCTTATCATCATGGTGGGACTTGGTGGCATATAGTTAGACATGGTGTTAGAGAAGGAGTTGAGAGTTCTACATCTTGATAAGCAGGCATCAGGAAGTAAACTGTGATATTGAGCCTCTCCTGAGCATCTGAAACCTCAAAGCCCGCCCCTTATACACACTTCATCCAACAAGGCAATGTCTGCTCCAACAAGGCCATACCTCCTATTATTACCACTCCCTTTGGGAACCATTTTCTTTCAAACCACTACAAATGGCAGTAATCCACTTGTGAGGACTCTTGTCTGCATGTCCTAAAATATTGTCATTAGCACCCCAAACACTGTCACATTGCATTAACTTTCCAACATAAATTTGGGGGCATATTTAAACACAGTACTATAAAACTCCACCCTATCTCAACCTAGTACCTAGAGTACTTGATCCCAAACACAGTGGGAAAGGATTTCTTTAATGACTCATGGTCTTTTCAGCCAATTCTCTATGCTAAAATAGTTTTGGTTTTCTCACTAGGAACAAAGGGACAAAGGAATTTCCCAGTCTCCACATGCAAACTTTAGGAAGCACCATAGAAAATAAAGAGAAGACCCATAGACACTTCCTTGTACTACTTGGATTTTGTTTCCTGAATCAGTTCTGTGAATAAACCATTGTTGTGAATAGTAGAGCTTCCAAGAGTCCATATAAGCATGGATTTTAACATCCTTGAGTTATTAGGTACTAGGATCCCTAGGAAGCAGAATGCTGCTGAGAAGGGAAGGAAGACTTCAGCCATGACATAACTGAAGAGCTGGTATACCCAGGATATAGACCTCAATGCGTCTCAAATTTCAGCCAGTGTGCTCAGCGAAGAAAAATATGGAGTGCTCAGTTAAACATGATCTTCAGAAAATAAATAAAACATGTGTGTGTGACTTTATTTATGTCATTCATTTGTTTATTTGAAATCTAAATTCATTACGACACTTCCTTTCAAGTAAGACTCCAAGCTGTATCTGCCCTAGCGGCTACCCAATCCCAAACATCCACATTCACCATGTATGTGAGCGTTTTACTATCCAGACATTCTGGTTAAGTCCTAGAGCCAACAGACTAGTCTGAGTGATGCTTCCAACAGCAGCACGGGAAGCCGTTCTTGAAGATGCTTTGCAACTCTTTTGCTTACAGTCACCACCCACTCCCAATTAGTGGCTTGGTGCCTGATGACCCAGCTACTGTTGCCTTCTTCTACATCTGCAGAGCCACTGGTGGACTCTTAAGTCATGTTACTTCATCGTAGTCATTGCCTAGATGTAAATACAACCCCTCAACTCCATAAACTAATGTCCCATATCTTCAAATCTCACACCACCTAAGAACCCCAATATTTACAGATATTCCAGACCTTGAGACTCATATCACCCAGAGTCAAGTCACTGCTTTTAAAACTCCAAAGTTTGGCATAATTTCTCTCAATGCCAATCATTCTCTTGATCCTGAACCTTCTCAAACAGCACATCTATAGCAAAGACTTCTCAGAACTCACCCAGGTATAATTGTAGACCTCTCCCTACTAAACCATGGTAGCCATGGCTACCAATCTGGTTTCTCTCTGTAGCTCCAGCCACCCTTAAAAATCTCCTGTGCTGCATAGTCCTCTTATTTTCTCTCTTTACTACATGTCAAATCCACAGGGTCAATAGTTTGCCTCTGTTGTTCAGAAACTAAGGTAATACCTATTACAGAATAGATGCTCAAAACGCAATTTTTTAAGTATTGTACTTTTCTTCTAGTAACTGAATTTCTAAGGGTGGTGTTATTGTCATTTTATTCTCTGGCGGGTCTGTGCTTTAATTTCTTGCCAATATCATTACAAAATTAACAGCAGGTTTACTCTCTCTCCCTGCTCTTTCCTCAAATGTTCTCTTTATAGCACACTTGAAAAAGCACACAGCCAACTCACTAGTACCTGTCATCCACCTGATGACTCCTCTAACACTAATGTCCTGATTCACTAATTCATTTGGGTCCCTGCCACAAACCAGTCATAAGAGAAGGATGGCACAACCTCCTTATCATCTTGAGATCAAAAGTCTCACATGGTGAAATGAATAAATAAATATATAAGAAAAAAAAACAAGTCCACTGTTGTAGCTCTGGTATGTCTCCTCTCTGTGTATGTATGGCTGCAGGTTGCCCATCCTTGCTAGGGTTAGTGAATTAGAAAATTTCTAGATCCCCACACAGTTCACAGCTTTCATGCTAGAAGAATAAAAACCTAAAATATAGTTATCTTGAAACAGCAGTTTCAACACTTATATTTTTAAGGGAATATTAGTGTTCCAACAAAATTTTTAAGCATCATCTTATGCATAAAGAAAAAATAACTGGTATAGTCCTTTTCTACAAGAGAGGAGTACTGTCATTCATTCTGGATCTCTTACTTCTTGGGACCATTTAGTAGACTTCCTTATATTAAGCAGTAGTAAGATCTCCCATCCTGTATCTACATGTTTATATGCATGCTACACGTATGTATTTGGCAAAAGGAAAAAGAACAAAAAAGATTCCAGTGTATGAGTTTTTAGGAGGAATTTCAGTGTCAGAACTTGAAAGGAAGAGAGAGGGGGGAGAGAAAGAGTGTAGCTGGCGCTATCTCCAGTCCCGCCCTGTGACCGGCTGCCAGCCCGGGCAGGACTGGAGATAGCTCCAGCTACAAAAGAGAGAGAGGGAGAGATCATACTTGAAGATGATGAAAAAGAGATGTCATAAAATAAAACAAACAAACAAAATCTTTAGAACATATGGAGATGAGCTAGAATTTTCACAAGCAATATGAAAAGCATGAAAAGTTGGTGGCATTTTCCTAGATCATTAGAGTTTCTGGAACCAAATCAAATCAGGCTCAACAATCAACTTCAAAATATCCAAAGACAAAAACTGCGCAGGGCAGGATTTTGTCAAGTTCTCCCAGCAGTACTCCATCATCTGGGATATTCACTAACTACTGAGGGCCCAAGGACTACTGCTGTTCGTATACAGACATATCTTGGTTATGGATGGTTTTAGATTTCCAAATCTCCCAACACTAGAGACATCTTTAAACATCTCTGAGGAGAATCTCTGAAGGAACTGGAGCTGACAGCATCACTACAATAAGACCATCATTCCTTCCTGTGAGCTCCTTGGCTTTCTGAAATGGTCAATGCAGCTTACGTAACTACAAAATGAAGTTGGATTAGTGTAGAGTTGCTGGGAAACTAAACTTCTAAGAGACATTAATTTTTGGCTGAGGTTTTCTGTTTTCCTATTAATTCCACTAAACTCCCTGTACAAACTTAAATTAAACAAATGAAAAAGAAAGGGAGGACATGTTTACAATATGAAAACAAAAACAATGAAAAATATACAGGAGACAACTTTTATTCCCCCTTAGATTTGCCCAAACCATTGGCAATAGAACATAATATTTTAGAGCCAGGCAGGATGGGAAACAACTACAATTGCCCTTAGAGAGTTAAGACTGGAGAATCATGAGTTCCCAACAGCCTAGGCTTACAGTGAGACTCTTCCTTGAAAGTATATATATATATATATATATATATATATATATATATATATATATATATATACACATATATATGAATGATATAGATGTAGATGTGTGTGACTGTTTATAAACACAGCTTTTATTACACTTAAATAAGCAAAACTCACATGCTATAGTAAGAAATGTCTACACTTGATATCTAAGCATAAATGTAACACTAAGGCATTAAAGAATTAGTGATTATCAAAGCCTAGGAAGGGAAAGGGATGAAAGACAATAGTTAGAAAGGATGCAACTGTATAGAAGGAAGAACTTCCCTATATTATCCCTATAGCATCATGGGATAACTATAATTTGAATGCTTAAAAATAACTATCAGAATTCTGAATGCTCCCAACACAAATAAATTATAAATATCTGAAATGACAATGAACCGATTACCCTGATGCAATCATTACACATTGCATACGTGTATTAAAATAGTGGTTCTCAACCTTCCTAATGCTGCAACCCTTTAATACAGTTCCTCATGCTGTGGTGACTCCCAACCATAAAATTATTTTATTGCTATTTCATAACTGTAATTTTGCTACTGTTGTGAATTATAATGTAAATATTTGATATGCAAGATATTTGATATGTGACCCTTGTGAAAGGGTCATTTGATCCCCCCCAAAGGGGTTGTGACCCACAGGTTGAGAACCACTATATTAAACTATCACTTGTCACAAAAATATGGATAATTAATGTCTTCTAGATATGACAAGAAAGTTGCATCTGTGAAATCTCAACCATATAATTGTTTAAACAATACCTGAATGATAACAACACTAGATGACATGCCAATGTGGATAGGGGAAATTTCAAAAGGCTCCACCTCGAACCCCATCCCCACCCCTACTCCTACCCTATATGAGGAGCAATAGGTAATCAATGGGTACTAAGAAAGAGAGAATCATCTCTCTCCAGAGACAAGCTCACTTAATGGGTTATCCAGTCCTAAGCTGTCAGCCCTAAACCCATGTGAATATGAACAAAACTAAATGGACTTAGCAGCTTATAAATGTATGTGTGTAGATAGCTCTCTGTGTGTGTGTGTATGTGTGCGTGCACGTGTGTGTGTGTGTGTGTGTGTGTGTGTGTCTATGGATATACACATATATGTATGTAACAATAATAAAGAAGAGATCATGAATTTAAGAGGAACAGGGGACTGGGAAGAGTGGGAAGGGAAAAGAACTGGGTAGAAATTATGTAAATACAGGTTCCTACAAGAAATCCTCAGAAAAATTAAATATGAAAAAGGAAAAGAAAAAAAACTGCTCACAGATATGAAATTTCCTCTCCCGCCATGATAGGACTAATTTGCCACGTTTCTGCGGACCTATGTTGTTTTCTTTGAGGAGAAGGTCAGGGACACAAACGTTGGCGGCACTGGTTCCCAGAGGGTGGACTTGTAGGCGAAAATGGAATTCACTCACATCTACGTTTTTCACGTCAAAAACATTTTCTCAGGACTTGAGCTTCGAAGTCCCAGGAATTTTAAGTAAAACTGTGCTTTAGCAGAAGCTCACTCTTAATCTAGAATAACTCACTTTGTATTGGACTTCAAATATGAAGGCTAGGGGATGATGTAAACATTCCCCTAAGTTTCTCTTTCTCTAAAAAACTTCTCATCCCACTGCCTTTTACAATGATTGTCTTAGGTTTTTCAAATGACCACAGCAACTTTTATAAAGTAAAACATTTAATTGGGGTGGCTTACAATTATAGAAGTTTAGTCCATTATCATCATAGCAGGAGACATGGTGATATGCAGGCAGGCATGGTGCTGTAGAAGGAGCTGAGAGTTCTACACCTTGATAAGCAGGCAACAGGAAGTGAACTGTGACACTGGACATAGCTTGAGTATAGGAGACCTCAAAATTTACCCCAGCAGTGACACACTTCCTCCAACAAGGCCACACCTACTCCAACAAATCCACACTTCCTAATAGTGCCACTCCCTTTGGGGGTCATTTTCTTTCAAACCACAACAATCTGTTAAATTACCAACACTGGAATATTTGGGTTAAAACAATTTATCCTGGGGCTAGAGAGATGGCTCAGAGATCCTGAGTCCAATTTCCAGCACCCACATGGTGGCTCACAACCATCTACAATGAGATCTGATGCACTCTTCCGGCATACAGGCATACATGCAGGCAGAACATTATATAATAAATAAATAATTCTTTAAAAAAAAAAGCAGTTTATCCTAATTCTCCCATTAAAATACAGATATGTGATTGGCTGACAGTTATAGCAAATATTCTAATATTCTAATATTGGAGATGCTTGCCATTGAAGAAAAGTATCTCCATACTAGAATAATATTCAAGGGCATCCTGGGACAGACCTTGTCTTAATAAAGCCAAACAAAAACAAAACAAAACAACAACGAGAAAAAGCAACAGAGGCAGGCTGTGGTTATAAAAATGGGAGAATCATTTCAAGGCCTTTTGGCTAAAATCCAATGAAGGCGGCAAATATTAAATAGTAACAGCAGAATAAGTAATACTTATCCTCACCCCAGATGCAGCAGGAAACTTAAAATTTCCCTTAAAAAGTGACCATGTTCTCTTCAGGCTCAAAACATCCAAAGAGATAATAATGAGCAGAGTCCCACAGAGCCCTTCTGCACTAATCACATAGATTTAAACAGAAATCCCTTCCAACAAATAATATTAAAAAGTAGCAACAGGCCCAGACATCACAAAGGAAAGACGATATACATGGGTCCAGACATCCCATAACAGTAATTCTAATATGATCACAAATGATGCTGAGGAGGAAGAAAAGGGCATAGGCAACTAATGAAATCCATTTGTCTCTAGGGAAACTAATTGAATGATGGAAGAGAGCCCCACAGACAAGAAAAACACCAAAGAAGAGTCAAAGTCTTTGAAATGGTCAAAAAAAAAAAAAAAGAGAGAGAGAGAGAGATCAAGAATGAACAGAGGTTTGCAGACACTGTACAGATAACAGGGAGATGAAGGCATTTTCAGCAGGTGGGAGAAGTGTGGGAGCCCGTTTTCAGGTTCCTCGAGGCTTTACCCAGCAGGTCCACATAGAGAGGATCATTAGGAGCACAGGCCTGAGTGCAGGTGTCTGAGATGGTCTGCACTTGGCTGTGCTGCACTTTTGCTCCACCCCTTGGCGTCTCTATAAATACCATAGGGCAGGGAGAGTCAGGGCCCATTGGAATAGGTTCCAGGCCCTCTTGAGGCTATCCTGTATTTTCTATCTATTTATCTCCATAATCTAAATCCTTCTATCTAATATTTCCTGCTGCTCCCACTCAAGAAAACTCTGGGGAGCTGTGGGGCTGTGGGTAAATGCCCCACAGAGAAGAAACAAGCAGAGAGTGGAACTAGCGTCTGGAACAGACACTGAAACACCAGCAGATGTGGAGAAAAGGCAAACCTGCCCAGTCTTCTTCCTCTCTCAAATTCTTCAGCTTTATTTCTCTCATTCAAACTGAGAAATACGAAAACAACTTTAGAACACTGAGACCAAAGTGAGCAAGGCTGAAATGAAAGTGAATTTGGCTGCTTTAAAAGCTTTTTTTATCTCTAGCTCAAATAAAAATATATTCCCACGTTTTAAAGAGTGCAGATGTGACTGCGTATTGTAGAAAACGTGAGAGGCAGAAAAAAAACTGTAAAGATTGTTGTCATTTTCCAAATTACAGAAAAAATAAATTGTGGATTCATGTCCTAAGATAATGATTAATCTCCAAGAAGATTCTAAAACTGTGTATTGAGCAAAAATGCATGTAGAGTTTTAAAAGAAAGCTTTAGCCACAAGGGCCCCACTAGTGTTTACTAACAGCAGATCCCTCAAACATAATTCTTTAGTGTATGTAAAGATACCAGTTTCCCCCAGAACTTCAATTTAATCACTATTTCCTCATAAGAGATTTCATGGACCATCCAGATGAGACATTCTTCCATTCTTCCTTCTGGATTCTACCATCACTTACACTATTTGATTTTCACTGTAGCGCTTACCTCAAAGCACCTTCAACTCAATCCTCTCTGCTCTCACCTGCCACATCACATGTGGCTGATCACTCCTGGCACTGTAGTGGGTGCCACTCTCAAATGATTTCAATCTACCCATGTAGGCCACTGGTACACCTGATGAGAGTTACTACTGTCATGGAGATAAAATTGATCTCTCCATGGTGGTTACAAATACATCCTAAGATGACATAGTTTTTTTGGCAGTCAGTTTATATGCTAGCTCTTAGGAAGCCCACTACAGTCCTCAAGTCACTTCTCACCACACATACACACACACACACACACACACACACACACACACACACACACAGCCAACATAATAGACACATAAAGATAAAATAAAATAATTTCTCAATGTGTTTGTCATCTGTATATAGGAAAGTTACTGGGTTTTGTGTGTTAATTTTGAATCCTGTTACATTTATTTATTTATTTATTTATTTATTTATTTATTTATTTATTTTACATACCAACCACAGTTTCCCCTCCCTCCTTTCCTCCCATTTCCCACACACACACACTTCTCTTCTTTATGCCCCCCCATTCACTCCTCCTCCATCTGCATTCAGATGGGGTAAGGTCTCCCTTGGGAATCAACAAAGCATGGCAATTCAAGTTGCAAAAGTTGCAGCAGGACCAAGCTCCACCCACCACAACCACCACCTCCACCCCCCTGCATCAAGGCTGAACAGAAGAATCTGTTCAACATCCTGAGCTATCAGGAAAATATAAATCAAAATGATTCTAGGATACCATCTTACACCTGTCAGAATGGCCAAGATAAAAAATGCTAATGACAGCCTATGTTGGTGAGGATTTGGAGTAAGGGGAACACTCCTCCACTGCTAGTGGGAGTGCAAACTTGTACAGCCACTCTGGAAATCAGTATGGCAATTTCTCAGAAAATTGGGAGTCAATCTATCCCAAGATCCAGATATACCACTCTTGGGTATATACCCAAAGGATACTGAACCATACCACAAGGACACTTGCTCATCTACATTCATAGCAGCATTATTTGTAATAGCCAAAACTTAGAAACAATTTACATGTCCCTCAACCAAAGAATGGATAAAGAAAATGTGGTATATCTACACAATGAAGTATTAATCGGCTGCGGGGGATGGGGGGGCAATGACATCATGAAATTTGCAGGCAAATGGAAGGAACTAGAAAAAAATCATCCAGACCCAGAAAGACAAATACGGTATGTACTCACTCATAAGTGGATATTAGATTTAAAGTAAGGGATAACCTGCTACTTTTCTTAAAGTATTTATCAGCTGTAAAATCATTAGGATCTTTCATGTTTAAAATCAAACGTTCAAATAATGATATTTTGACTTCTTCTTTTCTTACTTAAATCCCCTTGATCTCCTTTGATTGTCTTACTGCTCTACCTAAGACTTGGAGCATTGTGTTGAATGGGTATGGAGAGAGTGGACATTCTTGTCTTGTTCCTGATTTTAGTGGAAATGTTTTAAGGTTCTCTCTGTTTAAAACAATGCTGTCTGTGGGCTTGCTGCAAATTGTGTTTATTATATTGATAAATGCCCCTCAAATCTCTACTGTTTTCAAGACTTTTTATCATAAAGCAATGTTAAATTTTGCCAAAGATCATTTCTCTATCTAATGAGACGATCATGAGGTTTCTGTCTTTTAGTCTGTTTATGTGCTAGATTGCACTTATTGATAAATATGCATGTTGAACCATCCATTCACCACTAGGATAAAGCCAATTTGATCATGGTTGATAATCTTTGATGTGTTCTTCAATTAGTTTGCAAGTTTTTATTAAGAATTTTTGCATTTATGTTCATATTGGTCTAAATTTTTCTTTTTGGTTGTTGTTGAGTTTTTGTGTGGTTTGTAATCAGGGTAATAATGGCTTCAAAATATTGAGATAATGGAAACAGTACACTTCATAATAGTCTCAAAAATACCTTGTGAATAACTCTATTGAGAAAGACTTACATAATAAAAAAAACTTTAAGTAAATAAATTAAAGAAGACATCAGAAGATAGAAAGATTCCCCATACTTGTGGATCAGTAATGAAAATGGTCATCCTACCAAAAGCAATCTATAGGCTCAATGAAATACTCATCAAAATTCCAACACGATTCTTCACAAAAATTGAAAATATAGTCTTAAATTTCAGATGAAAAGACAAAAATCAGAATAGCTAAAACAATCCTGAATAATACAAAAAGTACTGATGGTATCACCATTCCAGATTTCAAATTGTATTATAGAGCTAAAATAATAAAAACAGCATGGTATTGGCATAAAAACAAATCAATTAAATAAAAATGAAGGCCTGAATATATCTCTACATGCCAATGATATCTGATTTTTCACAAAGAAACCAACAATACACAGTAGAAAAAAAGACAACATTTTCAGTAAATACAGTACTGATCAAACTGAATAGCTGCATATATAAGAATAAATATGGACCCTATCTATCACCCTGAATAAAACTCAATTCCAAATGTATCAATGACCTCAATATAAGACCTAATATCCTAAATCTGATAAAAGTGAAAACAGGGAATATTCTTGAACTTGTTGGCACAGGAAAAGACTTCTGATAGCACACACACTAAGACCAACAATTAATAAATGACACCCTGTGAAGCTAAAAAGCCTCTATACCACAGGACACCATCATTCAAACAAATAAGCTGCCCACAGAATGGGAAAAATCTTCACCAAATATACATCTGACAGAGGCTTAGCATCTAGAGTATACAAAGCACTCAAAAAACTGAACATCGAGAAAACAAATAACACAGTTAAAAATGGGGTACAGAATTAAGCAGAGAGTTCTCAAAGGATGAAACACAGATGACTGAGAAACACTTTTAAAATGTTCAGCATCATTAACCACCAGGTAAATGTAAATTAAAACTACTTGAGATTTCCTCTTACCCCAGTGAGAATGGCCAAGATCAGTAAAGCAAATAACATTCCATGCTGGTGAGAATGTGGATGTTGGTGAGAATGTGGGTAAAGGGGAGCATTCATCCATTGCTGATGGGAATGCAAACCTGTACAGCCTCCATAGAAATTAGTGTTGACATTTCTCAAAAAGCTAAAAATAGATCTGCCACATGATCCAACTATACCACTTTTGGGTATATACTCAAAGAACTTGACATCTTATTACAAATATTCTTTCTTATCCATGTTCATTGTTATTCTATTCATAATAGCCAAATCTGGAAAGAACCTAGACGTCCATCAACTGATGGATGGATAATGAAAATGAGGTATATTTACATAATGTCATAGTTATTTAACTGTTAAGAAAAATGAAATTTGCTGATAAATGGGTAGAGCTAGAAAAAATTCATCCTAAGTGAGGTAATACAAAAAGCTGTTTGTTGTATTTAAACTACCTACAAAGGTTAGGTGGATATTAATGGATCAGAATGGAGGAAGAAATCTTCCAAGGAAGGAGAAATATAATATAATGTTATAAAGAGATAAGGGAGAAATTAAAACAGAAGGATTAACTGGGGGAGGGATGGGCAGACATGGTAGAGAAAGGTTTTGTGAAAGGATAACTAACATTAAAGGTCTTTTGAAAAGTCATATTGAAATCTACTATTGTAGAAGCATATATATATATATATATATATATATATATATATATATATATATATATATAACCAAAAAAATAAGAATGAATGAGTTACATCTTTTTGAATTGTTGGCCAAATGGATCCTCTATACCCCCTCCAAACATTACAGGTTATTTCCAATGCCATTAGTTACCCTCCACATCCTGATAGTAAGACTCCATTGCTGAAGACACTACTAAACTTGGAGAAAGCTTCGAACTTGGAGAAAACAAACTTGTGCTCAACGAGAAGCTTCACTCTACTGACTAATATTCATAGTGCTGGAAGGTATTATACATGCTATCAGAGGAACAAAGTTACCAACCTCATTCAGCTAAGAACCCTGGAGCTACAACAGTGCCCTGCCTGCAAGATATGCCACAAATGTTATGTGAATAACCACCTTTTGATTGGATTTTAAGGCCACTCCATTAGATAGAACCCATACTTGACACTTTTCATGATACCAAGAACATGATACTAGATAGGTTATGGGCCTAGGGGGGAAATCTACTATTATTCTGATATATGAAAATAGCAACAAAAAGACTCCTAATGGCATACTGCTATCCTCATAGATCAATGTCTCACTCAACCCTCATCAGAGAAACTTTTTCTTGCACTAGATGATAATTAACATTGAGACCCACAACTGAGCAATGTGCAGAGTGAGAAAATTTGAAACACTCAGCCCAAAATGGGATGTCTTCATCAAACCTCTCCCCTCAAGGCTCAGAGATCTATTTAGAAGAGAAGTTGGAAAGATTACACGAATCCAGAAGTGGTGGGTGACTTCAGAGAAACAGCATTTTCCAGACACATCAGGGCTAGTGCCCACATGAACCCACATAGACTGTCATGGCATACACAAATACAAACAAAATCTTAGCATGGAGAAGGGTGAGTGGATACAAAATACCACCCCTTCACCAAGAAACTACTTGCATTTTATACCTGTTGAGAAAGAGAAAAACAGTCTTCTTTGGCAGAATGACAATGGGTATATCAATCACACTCTAAGACAGGCTGCATGCTCAGGAGCAGTTGCCCAACACAAATCAGACTCTATATTTTGTGTTTTGGTTTGCTTTTATTTTGTTTTATCTTAAGATAGAGGAAGAACATGAAGTTGAGTGTGTCTAGGAAGAGTTAGGTGAGGGAAAAGAATATGATCAGAATATTTTACATGAAAAACATAAGTAAAAATAATTAAATAAATAAGAACATCCTTTTAAAAATAAATAACTCATAATTTTAAAAACAGTAAGTTGTAATGGGCATGTTGGCAATAGCAGAGACTCAGGGCACATACAGGGGTCATCTCCTCAGTGATAAATGAATTTGGCAGAAAAGAGTCTAAAACTTATGGGGTTTTATTCATAATCCCTATACTTCTCTATGATTTCTAACATTCTTTGTAAGTGAGTAAACAGATTTCTATCATTCTTTGTAAATGAGTAAACATCCACAGTCTCTCCACAGAGCCAAAAAAAAAAGTCTTGAATAAAATGAAATTCACTACTTTTTAAATACCTGGAAATAACTAAGTATTTAAATAATCACTGGAAAAAACACTTATTTACTGTATTTGTTTTTATACTTTCATCTCTAAATCTACTTAAGACTCTAAAAATGTTGCATTTTTATTGATGAATTAGGTGTGATGAAAATAAGAATTATAAATCTAATTTTCTCTCATTGGCATACTCAGAAGCTTCTCATGCATTCATTCACTCAGAATGCCAGTAGTTAACTACGGAACAGAAGAAATGAGGTAATTAGTCCTGACTCTGTCAACAGGTGTACCTCAAACAGTCCCTTCTAAGCTTTTGTGTCAAAATTTTAGATCCTCAGCTTTGATTTTTTTTTCAGACTTTAAAATATGATTTTAAAAAGCAACAATGTAAACAAAGCATGAGTCTAGTCAATACAGGAATACAACAAGTAGAAATTAAATTCATACCAAACAGGAATCATCTAAATGTAGATAGTGTGATATTCTATAAAACAAATAATCCTGTTTCTCTAACAACGTAATAACATAAAATGAGGATGATCATTGTGATAAGAGAGACTTTAGATATCTCCATAAACAGGAATGAACTTTATTAAGAGTTAATTAGAATAACTGAATGAGAAACTATAAGGCCCAACTGTAAAATCATGTGTATGAGACAGCTTGGGAGATTGAATTTATGAGCCAAGAATTTCACAAAGTGACAGAATCACCATCCATTATGCTACAGATCACAGCTTACAATAGCCATTCAGGAAAAAAAAAAAAAAAAGCTAGTAGATGGTAGTGCATACTAAAGTGTTCACAGAAGGAGTGAATGACAGACATATCAGGGGTTTGCTTTAGAATGCCCACCCCTACCAATCAATATTTGTAGAGACAGAGGAAATCAGAGTTTCCAAATGTTTACAACAGCACTGTAGGAATTTGTGATATTCTCAACTTCGATATTTGTTTGAAAATTCTCCAAATATACTATTTTCTTTAAAACATGTAGTCTTTCCCAAAACTCATACATTCCAAATAGGCATCATGTTTAATTTATGATTCTAGGGGTCATATAGTGCTAAACTGTTTCCATATTAAGAAGCCTCTGCATACTGGACCAAATAAAACATTTATGTATAATGTCAAGAGAAAGTGATCTTAGTGAGGAAAAATAAAATTACCATGAAAATTAGCTACAATTCAATGCTCTGGAGTTACCCAAAACAAGAGCCCACAGAGTAGAGACATGGTGGGGAGGCAGAGAGAGCCTGTGGAGTTCTCACTTTCAGATTTCCTCAGAAGTAATGATTGATACAGAACACAGCTAAACCTTGAAAAGAAAATGGATACAAATGAGACGACAGATTTAAAAAAAAAAAAAAAAAAAGTAAATCCCACCATGAGACCAGTATTTCTCTACCAAGCAGAGAGTTTGGAAGCTCCTCATTATAAAACTAATTAGTGTAAATGTTAGTTCTGAATAGTCCCAGAGGACTTGGGGGGGGGGGGAATGGAGAGAGGGAGAGAGAGAGAGAGAGAGAGAGAGAGAGAGAGAGAGAGAGAGATCATATGTGTGTGCATGTGTACCTGTGTGCATTTGCAAGGGTGTTTGTGCAAGTGTGTCCAGTGTCTCCAAACAGAGCAGTAAACACCACTTAAGCTTTTCACTTGTCCTTGCCAGTTTATATAAGTTAGAATATCATTATTAGTAGTACAACCTCACTTTTTTTTTAATTCAACAGTAATCCAATGAGTCTTGATAGTGTCAGTCCTTTAAAGTCAGAAATTCCTTTTTGAAACAATAGAATAATTAGAGGAGGAGAACACACTTCATTCTTGTCATCAGTTCCTCTCTGCTAGTGGGCTCCAAGTGGGTTCCGATCCAGGTAAGCTGCCTTCACAAGGCTTCTCTGGGATAGGGCATACAAGGACGTGGCAGGGAGCGGCAGGTGCTCCCTGAATAAGGTCTGGTTTTCCTTATGCACCATGCCTAAGAGGCCGAAGAGGAAAGCATATCCATCTTTCAACAAATACACACAATTTTCTCACTTTTCATGGCAGCTTCCCACAAACTCCAAACAACCCTGGCTGTCCAGAGGTAGTCATCAGAAAAGCAAAACTCTCCATGTTCATGCAACCAAGAGCTTTCTGTCTATACTTTCATTGAGGAAACAGGATAAAGACAAGCAAGGACTAGCACAGAAAACTGTAGATTTCTAACACAAACCAAGACCATAGGGAGACCTACAGATCCATTAGTTGTTTGTATGGCAGATCGTTGGGAGACTGCATTACCTGCATTGACTGCATTAAGAAAGGAGTTCTGGAAAGCCTATTAGGAGCTTTACAAAATAATCTTCTGACAAGCTGCTCTCTCTCTCTACTGGGCTGTGAAAACCTGGAAAAATGGATTTTTCACTTTGACCCCTTCTTGGTTTTGTTGCTATACACGCTGCCATTTCAGAACCAGTCAAGTGGTGTGCGTCTTAATTCAGGCCTCCTCAGCCACTGTCTAGCATCTTTCACTTAAGCATACTTCCCTCGGTGTTAAGGATTTAGACTCCACCAGGGACTGACAGGCACACACTGCCCCCATCAGGCCAAATTACTCTGCAAAATTAGATTTTATTTACTTTTTATTTATTTTTATTTTTTAAGAATCAGCTGAACACAAGAAGTGTTGAAAAGCAAGCAGATTTCAAATATTTAGATTCTACCTTGTCCAAAGTAAGCTTATTTTAAGATGACTCATTCTTTATATAGGTCATTATTTAAATATCAGTGCTCCAGCACTATTCAATTCTGACAGCACACAAGAGACTATCTGAAGAGCTCACTTCTAATTTAACAAAGTTATTTGAGAAAAAGTGTCCTCTGCTCTCTTATCATTCAACTATTTGATTCTACAAAAAATCATGTTAATCTGGAACCAGATTCCAATCTGCAGGTTCCAAAATAGATCCTGCCCCATAACATGATGAGAGTGTGTAGATGAATTTCTAAATGGTTTTATTAAATAAAAAACATGAGTCAAAAACAGGGGTGAAAGCCTTAGAGAGAGACCAGGGAAGTAGGGAAAGCCACCAGCAACCTTATCTCACCAACTCTGCAGCTTCCAAATGTGAGTTGCTTCCTGTCTACCCATGCACATATGCTTTGCTGTTCTGCCATCTGATTTGCTCTCTCTGTTCAGCTACATCACTTCCTCTTCCTAGCCAGCTCTGTCACTTCCTGTCTGTCTGTATAGACCCTCAGACCTCCATAGTTAAACTAATTTGGGAATTTAAGGCGTGTGCCACCACACCTGGCTCTGTTTCCAGTGTGGCCTCGAACTCACAGAGATCCTGCCTGCCAAGTGATAGGATTAAAGGCATGTGCTAACATTGCATGACTTCTGTGTTGTGGCTGTCTTTTTCCTCTGATCTCCAGGCAAGCTTTATTTATTAGAGCAGAAATAAAATATCACCACAGGAATGTTCAGCTGTGTCTTTTGAATAAAAGTTATAGTTACATGCTTTATGACTTGACTTTCTTAAGTTGCTTGAAAACCAGACTTTTTGAATGAGTCATAGCAAGAAAAGCACACACTATAATGTTCCTGTATGTAATAATTACCCATTGCAAACACATTGATGTTTTGTTGTTGCTGTTGTTATGTTTTGTTTTGTTTTGTTTTGTTTTGTTTTGTTTCTATGAGAGAGAAAGCTAACACTGGTAAATGCTACTTAATACTTGGAAGTGTCTATGTACATACGGCAACATGCCACTCTCTGTAGGAATTCATCCGAGAAGAAAGCTGAAATGGTCCTATGACAAATGTTGTACTTTTAAAACGGTTCTTAGCAAAATAAATTAAATGAAATTAAAAAGTCCTCACCTGTCTACCTAAATATCACACATTTCCACACAAAATGCCTCTTAGTAAGATATTAAGTATACAACTTAATACACTGGAGAATGGTAACATGAGATTTATTAGATTATCTGATGATAATCTCTGAAGAAAAAAAACTGAAGAATGGTAGGTTTTAAAATTTTAACTGGATAAAAGAAAAATCACGAAGAGGAGGGAGGCATGGTCTGGCCATGCTGCAATTTTTGCTGCCTGGAGAGTCAGCCTCCAGCAGTTCAGGACTTGAAGGGAATCCATGGAGTCTGTATACTATGACTGTTTTTATCTGAGGGGGTAAGAGGAAAAGACACCCCACACTTTCTTGATGGTTTCCTTTAGATCTTTTCTTTACTCTTCTTTCATGTTCTCTTCCTAGTGATTTCCTGCTCTCATCCTTGATGTTTTCCTTCTAACTCCTTCTAACTCTATCTTTATTCGTTCCCTTACAGCTTATATAGCCCAGCAAAATCTATCAGGCAATATAAAAATTACACTGTCGTTACATTCTATTTTTCAAGTGAATTATTACAATGAATACAAGTAAAAAAAAAACAGCATGGTTTCCAACTTGTCATAGATTAACAGAGTGTAAGCAAGCAAGCAAGGTATTCTTCTTGGCCTGTTCTTTTACTGGTAGGCTGCGTATTGTGGTTACAAAGAAAGGGTCAATCACTTTATTACTTATCTTGAAAGGTCATCTTATAAAGAATGTTAAAGGAATCACAAACCTAAACGTTTATGTATAAAAAGAGTCAGTCAGCCCTACTTTAAATCTTTACGGTGCCAGGCAGTGCTGGTGCACACCTTTAATCCCAGTAGTCTGGATGCAAAGGCAAGCAGATCTCTGTGAGTTCCAGGCCAGCCTGGTCTACAGAGTGAGTTCCAGGACAGCCAGAACTGTTTCATAGAGAAACTCTGTCTCAAAGGGAAAAAAAAAATCTTTAGGGTGCATACCCATTCATCAATAGTTTGTTTGTTTGTTTGTTTGTTTGTTTGTTTGTTAATCAGGAGATTGAGGGTAGAAATGGGTTTAAAGATTTAATAATCACCTTTGATCATCAACCAATCTTAGCAAGAAAGGCATGTCCACTAATGATAACTGGCCTGTTTTTTTGTTGTTTTTTTTTTTATTCCCTGATATTAAAGAGCTCCTCACTCAACTATGTGCCTTTCAAAAACATGAGATTATCTTCTTGGGTTTTTCATTTTAAAGCTATTTAACAAAAACATCTTAGTCTAACTTTAAGTTATTTTAAAAGCTTTGTTTCAGTTATGATGCACTCCAAAACCTGTGAATACATCTCCCAAAATTAATATCAAAAGAATTTAAGCTAGCTGGGCTACTGGGACTCAATTGTTTTTCTTAATCATTATACTAAGCCACAGTCTATATGGCCCCTCAACAGAAACTCATATATTCTAGCTGTGTGACACTTCCTTGTTTTGTTTTTAATCATCAAAACTCTATTTAGACTAACACTATTATTATGAATTAGATGGGACAACTTATAAAGAAATCATCTTCATAATAATCCACAGGTAAAAATGAACAGTAGAATGGGATGTTTCCATGAGATAAACACACTACATTACAGGCGGTGGGGATCTCCCCATGCCCATTCACACCACACCAGATACCAGAGAAAAATGGCAGCAGCAAACACGTGAAGGCACAGCAGAAGCAAAAGGCATTCTGGGGTCTGTGATCTTGGAGCTTTGCCTATCCAAGATTCACCCATCAGGGATTTGCCTCCTGGTGGGCTGACACCCTAAAGTCCAATGCCACCTGCTGCTCTTCTGACATGGCCACCGGCATGCAATGATACTTCTTCTTGCCTTTGTCAACCTGGATTAGATTTCAGGAAGCCTAAGGCCAGTTGGTTCATTTTTTAAAACACAGCACAAAGTTTTCCTGACAATAATCAGTCCAATTTCAGGCGCACAATAAAGTTTCCAGTGTGACTACATAGATACTCTCTTACAAAGTACATGTGACCATGAGAGTGGGTTCTATAGGTAAAAGATCTAGGATCTAGTATGGTCTCTGACCAATAGGATAGGTGTCAGCAAGCTATAAAGTACATGTGACATCTCTCCTAAGGATGGGTAACAGTCTAGGGAGGGAAGAGTCTAGAATAATCATTCTGGGAACTAGGGTGAAGTCTGTCCCTACAGATCACAAAAAAGGTCACCAGGTCTTTAAGAGCCTCTACTCTCAGCTTTCTGGATAGAATGCAGGTATTTGATTTGTATCTCCTCCACTGAGGAGACACCCCTGCATGGTTAACATCCCTAATTCTCTTAGTGCTTCTCTATGAGTACAAGGACCTCTGTGCCCCCTACAGACAGTCACAGCTCTTAACTCAAAAGCTACTTGCCTACCCCAAAATCTTGGAACTAAGCACATCCGATCACAGATCCTGGCACCAGGGCTACCCAAAAACCCCATTAGTTGGCTCAGAATGTCAGGCCAGGCCAACTTGTAGAGGGTTTTCATGGCCAAAGCTGTTGTGTGCAAACTAGAAGAAGTGACTATTTCCTCAAAGAGCATGTATTAGTGCAAGGCTGTAAGGATGTTGAAAAATTAGGAGGAATTGGGCCCCCCAAAATGAAATAAAATACATCTCTCATAATGAACACTAAAAAAAGGAGGGTCTTAAACTACCTAACAAGGAATGGAAAGTAATCTCCTTAAAAAGCTCAAAGACAATTAAACAAAATCAAGAAAAATCCATAAATAAAGAGATCATCAAAGAAACATAACTCAAATAGCCAAACAGAAACCTCAAGTTAAAGATAAAAAAACCACTGAACTGAAAAATTAAACAGAATTTCAACAGTAGACACAGGCAAGCAGAAGAACAAACCAGACCAGTGGATTCAAAAAATAAGCCAGAGGGGAGGGGGACAAGAAATAAAAGAGTGAAGAGAACAGACAGGACCATGGTACACCATCAAGTGAGTCATCTACGCATTAAGAAACTTTCAGGAGGAGAAGAGAAAATAGAATGGAAAGGTGGGTTAAACAAGTAAGAGTTGAAAACATCTGGGCATGTAGACTCATGAAATGCAAAGAATACCAAATTGGTTCAACGAATAAGTCTTCTACATTATACTACTCTGGAATAAGACTCAGAATTCTGAAAGCAGAAAGAAAATAAGTCAACGTATTTTATGCAAGAGTGCTTCCATAACATTATCTGTGGCTTTTTTCATCAGAAACTTTATAAGCTAAGAAACAATGACATGTATGTTTTTACACTCTAAGGTAGGGGTGTTGAGGCAAGGTCTCACTATGTATCCCTGATTGGCCTCAAACTCACAATCCTCTATCTCACCTACCCCAATGCTGGGATTATAGGCATGTATTTTCATAAGCAACTTTCAACATGATGAAATTTAAGGGAAAACAATCCTACCAGCCAAGAATACTAACTTGTAAAAATTGTCTTTCAAAAATGAAGCATATAAATAGAAACTGAAGGAATTCTTCACCACTATACCGTTCTTACCAGAAATGCTATGGGAGTTGCTGGAGTTAGAATGGGCCGAGGCCAAACAGCACCACAAAAACATCTTAAGGGACAAATCTCACTGATTAGTATAAATATGTATATAATTCAAGGATAATGTAATAGTATAGATTTATGGTGGCACATAAATCACTTAATACTAGTATAAAAGTCAAAAACATGAGGAAGCTGGAGAGGTGGATCAGTGGTTAAGAGCACTGAATGTTCTTATATAGGACCCAGGTTTTATTCCCAGAACCCTTATGGTGGCTCACACCATCTGACATCCTCTTTCTTCTGGCCTCTTCAAGCACTGCATGCATGTGGTACACACACACACACACACACACACACACACACACACACACACACATCGGGCAGGCAGAATACTCATACACACAAAATTAAAATACTTTTTAAAAAAGTTACGAATAACTATAACCACAAAAATGTTTTCATGTTTAAGAAATCAATTCTGATATCTGTAATACGAAGTTGGGAGTAAATTTTTCCTAACTTATCAAGTTATAAAGCAAATACAAAGACACTTGAATTTCTAGTATAGATGGAAAGGGTCTATAAAAGGATGACTGAGCTAAATAAAATGATTAGAGCAATGTGTGACAAGATATGGATTCAATTTTCCTCAAAATTATGGGATACGTCAGATTAAATGATCAGAACATACAATGCTCTACAATCAAGATAAATAAGAGTATTAAACATTCCTAGAGTTGAAATAATCTAATAGGAAGTTATGAGGGAAAATACACATCACTTTCAAAGAAGCAAAACTATCACTACTACATAGTACTCATGAAAGTCAATCCGTAACAAAAGAATACCTTTAAAGTGCTGAGAGAATATGGGTCTTTGCCTATACTTTCATACCCTAAAAATATAGGAATTGTACAGTTTTTCCATATCAGTAGAAAAATCAGCACTGTGCTGAAAAGCAGAATTCTCAGCACAGAGCTTATATAACAACATCTGAGTAGGCTTGTTCAAGGTTTACTAATCCCACCGGGGATGAGAGGGGCAAATGAAGCTTTCAAAAGAATTGTACTCTGAAGCTGACTACCTAGATAACAGGCATCATTGATGTGTGCCATGGACATCCCATCATTCCTCTAATGAATCAAGCACATTACAATATAAATACAGCTCAATCCAGGATAGCAAATTCTAGCCCAAGTGTGTTTACATATAGCAACATTCCCAGGCTTTTTCTTTTTTTCCAAATTTCTGAACTCAGTTCAGAAATATAATTTCAGGGCCAGGAAGACAGCTAAAAACACTTACTGCACAAGCCTGGCAACCTCAGTTTGGATCCCCAGAACGCATAGAAACAGCCTGATGAGGTGACCCACATCTGTAATCATAGCATTTCTAAGGTGAAATTGGAGGCAGAAACAGAAGGGTTTCCCAGAGGCTCATGGGTCAATTAGCCTGGTACATAATGAAATGAAAAGAAACAAGAGACACCCACCTTCAATAATGTGTGAAGGTTAGAACCAGTTCTTTACAGTTGTGTTCCTGACATCCACACATACCATGTCATGCTTGCTCTCACACCACACATACATTCGTCATGCATACACACACATATACACACATGTCATAAATATACAAGTTAAAAATAAAATAAACATAATTGCCAACAGATTCTTTTAATAAGTTTAAAGTCAACCCCATATATATCAAATTTTTGGCTGGAAATGAATTATATAAAATGCATGTTGATTATCATGTGGTACAACACCAATAATGTTTTTTAAGTGCTTTCTGACACCAAATTTGTGTATCTTGTATTTAAAATAATCAACTGGTTCATTCATATAAGTTTTAAATTTTGTTTTTTATATAGAAAGATGACCAATAAAGTCCAGCACCCTGTTTGTAAGGCCTCCTTCACAAATAAGAGGTTAAGGCAGTGACATACCATCCCTTGGCAAAAACATGTAAATACTGTACAATTGTCATTGTATTTTCTCTTTCAGCATTTCTGGTTGGAGTGTCAGTAAGATTATTCTGTGTAAGAACTCTGATCAGATGCCTGACAACTTAAAGATTTATGAAAAAATCACTGTTAGTGAATTTGCATATCGTAACTATGCCTTCCATTCAACTGTTATATTTCACTGCCAACATTTCCTGTGTTTCCTAACTTTACCCAGTGGTCAGTTATGATTATGAGTATGGATTAATCACCATATGGTTAATAATAAAGCTAAAGGAGAAAGCTTCCAAGCAACTGAGTCATTAATATAATTGTGTGAGTTCCACCCATGTGTGCAATATAAAGAAGCTAGAGAGCTTTCTAATCAAAATACAGAAAAGGATTTGGATAATTTGGGGTTTTGTTACACACATAGACTCTCGTAATATAATCTCTGCAGATGATCTGTATGGTGATTTATTAACAACCCCTGGGAGCGCTGCTCTGAAGCACCACATCAAGCTCCAATGCCCTGGATCTTCTCCCCTTATTTCAGTGAAGTCCACTCTGCATCATAAAACCAGCCACATGTAACATTCTTCAGGCTCCTGGAGCCGGGGTGTGGCTGAGTCCAGCGCTTGTGCAAGACCCTGCACTCCATCTTCAACACCAAACAAGAAGAGAGATACTTAAAACCGATTCTGCTCATGTCCTTTTCCCCTACCAGAAGCTTTACTATCTTGTTCATTCGCTGTAAATATGTACAAGAGCTTAATTCAAATACTTGACTTTTTTGGTTTTGGGATTTTGGTTTTCTTAAGAGCATCACATCTTAAAAACAAAAGTTCCAGTCTGCTAGCAAAACAATGAACTGTACAAACCACATGCATTTTCAGTACTAGTGATGAAAAAGAATAAAACTGCAAAAAAACGAAATAACAATCACTTAGTACATTTTAATACAGCACTGTCAATATTCAACAAAAAAAGCAGACAATGTAATGTGTAGTCAAATGCCTGCAATCTCAGGACTTGGGTGGCTGAGGCAGGAGGATCACTAGTTGAAGTCAGTCTTGGCTACACAAGACCACCCTGTCTCAAAAAAAAGTGCAAAGGGGGGCAAGGAGAGAGGGAGGAAAGGAGAGGGGCAGGCAGGGAAAGAGGTTAGAAGAGAGGTGGGGGAAGGAAGAAAAGGGGGAAGGACAGAATAGGGAAGGAAATGGAGAAAGTAAGTAAGGATATAATGCCATAATTTAAAAAACTCAACCCAATTGCCCACCTTCTTCCCCAAGGCAGGCCATGAAAAATATCAGTCCTCTTCCCATGGAGTAAAACTAAATAAAAACATATTCTAAACTTTCTCACTTTTCTATCTTGAATGTGACCATCAAGAAGCTATCTGATCTGCCATATCTCACAGAAAATTACAAGGCTTCCATCTCAGAAAGCAGAGGACTGCACTGAGCTCTCAGAAAAATCAGGGAAGATCCTGTTAACCTCCTCAGACTATTAGTATTAGACCAGACATGCCTATCTAATCCCATGTCTACACATTGCCTCATGGTTTAGCCATGGTTATACAACCAAGTCACAATAAAAATTGTCAAAGACAGTTTTCAGAGAGCTTTGGTTTAGCTGAACACACAGAGGCTCATGGGAAGGCAAAGAGTGACTTGTCCACATGCTGGGAACATCGTACTGCCCAATTCCTCAAAAGATCCTGTACTCAGATCCCATCCAGAACTGGTCTTTTATAGATGATTTGGTCAATTTACATATAACTTTGAGATCTATGAACAAAAATAATCAAACCTAAAGAGAGGGGGCTTTGAGAACCCCAATTTGTAGTCACTCAGTCCTAAGATCCATAGATCTAGACTTCTTATTGGTATGAAGTAAACCAGTCCTCCAGTCAAACCCCTCAACTTGTCCAGTGTGACAACTTGTCTGCAGACAGATGGGGTCAGAGCTGACTTGTATTGAAGGATGCCCAGATAGTGTCTGCTAAAGAATTCACTGCTTGTTACTGGGGAGAATTAGCCATATGTTTTTGGATCACAGGCATGATTGCTCTGGTTTCAGCATGTGGTAAGAGAAACTGGGTCAATTTTCCCTTCATATCTTTGAACTATTCTTAAACTATATGATAAATTTATAAGAAAGTTGAAATCATATTAAACACTTTATGATTATAACAAACAAATAAAAATAAATAAAACTTAGCAGAAAAACTCTAAGTTCTTAGAAATTACAATCATGCGGAAATAAACCCTTGTATCAAAGAATAAATTAAAGAAATTGAAAAAAATTACAGTAGTTTGTAAGACTGCAGATATTGCTTCATAAGTCTACTCACTTCCCTGGATTACTCAGAAGAGCATAACTTTTCCTTTTCTTCTGTCTCTTTTTCTAAGGATATTTCCTCCTTTATGTTGGGCTTCCCCAATCTTTCGCTGCAGCTCCCCTCCCTACCATGTAGCTGCTTAACCTCCATAGCTGCTTAACTCCAAAGGCATCTTTTCCTACCAGGGTTCTTTTCTCCATTCTTCCCCAGGCAACGGCTGAGAGTTATAGCTGGCCTGCTCTGGAGTTTTCCTTTCACACTCTAATAAGCCTCTTCTCAAGCTTCCATTTAAGAAAGAAAGAAAGAGAGACATTAAATCTATATTGTTGAAATAAAAATTGAAAATATTATGAAATCTTGAAGAATTACACTACTGCTTATTAAAAAGTAAATGTGTAAAACTGAAGTAAATATATGAGACAGAAATAGGAAACTAATACCCACCTTACGAAAATAGAAGAAAAAACAGCAAGTTTGCATACAAAAAAAGTAGGAGGGAAATGGAGCAAAATGAAAAGAAAAAGAAATGGGAAGCACAAAGCAGAGAATACTAGAATATTATTTTTGAAAGAATTAATAAAAATATATAATCATTGATTTTTAAAATACACTCTTTAAGAGTGAAAAACTCAGGTGCAGAAAGAACAAAGCAAAGCTCTTCTTCATACATACACCAGACAAAGATTTTGTACACAAATGTCTAAAAAGATAATCCCTCAGGCCATTGAGAAGCAGACCAAATGCCCAACATAAAAATGTTGATAGAAAATACTAACAAGAATAGTAAAGGGGGGAAGGATATGGAAAGACAACAAGCATTTCTCCTTAAGAAGAAGCAAATCCAAAGTACAACTGGACACTCATCTATACCCATCCAATTAACTAACATGAAAGCGCTAAAGCATACTAGTCGCCATAGTGGCTAACTTTTGGGAATGGCTGGCTAGTGGCTGAGAGGTGGGAAGAAGGAATCTTCTGATGTGAGGTAATGTTCTCTTTTGTGCTACGGAAGCAGTCACGGGAGTGTAAGGGCCACTTGGTGCAAACGCTGCTCCCGTGCAGGCTACGCTTCAGGTGAAAACAGGACAGACAAGACAAACGTGAAAGAACCAAACAAGCCAAGACTAAGCCGTAAGTGGCTGAGAGACTAGACAGAAGAAGTCCTTCTCCGTTGTGCTCATGCTGCCTGCTGAGGAGAAAGAGAGGTCCTGTCAGCTGCGGGCTTCTATAACGCACAAGCTAAAAAGTCTTGTCAACTGTTCAGAAATACGACTGTTCTTGGGCCTACGACAGGCGCTCCAGCGACTTCTCAAGAAGCCCAGTGACGTGATTTCATTTAACTTTGCAAGATGGCTCTTGCTTCATTTGTTAGGAGCAGTGACTGGAATTACATCACAGAGCAATGGAACCCAGCCGTGTACGAATCATAGGCGAGTTGCTCATTCCCTCCTGTGCCTCCTGCACGTGCTCTGTACATCTAAAATACCATTTACCCCCTTGATCTGCAACCCCCTTCACCACCCACACTGTCACTCACCTGACTCATAAACATGACTCATAAACACTCACACGATCCATAAACAGTTTTGTGAGTGACTGACCAGACAAATGAATAAATGAAACAGTTGGCATCTAAAACGGTGAAGAAGAAATTAAACAAGGAAGTTGCAGCACTTCACAACAGGGTCAAAGGCAGTATCTGACATGCAATTTTCAACCTAGGACAGGTATTATTGATAAGGACAGTGTGAATGACGGACAGCGACGGTAAACTAATTTAGAGATAAAACATCATATTTTCATCTTCCTGCAGAAGCCAACAACAAAACTCTACAGCCCATTTCAATATTTCCCAACCTTTTAAAAAGCTATTCTACCTTAAAAATAGCAATCTGACAAGTCCAGATCAAACACAAGATACCCTCCTTAAGTTAGAAGCAATTAAGAAAGAAACCACTAGCCCAAGACCTTATTGCTTGAGCTGACTTCAGATTTGTTCTGAAAACCCTTTCTTCTGTTCAAGCTTTCATTGGCATGCTTTCCTCTCGCCCACATTTTAGCCAAGCCATTGGCTCAGTTGGCAGGTGACAGAGTGTTCTTGCAGCTGAAATTACATTTGTCACTTTACTATCAATGTATGCTGTCTCTGAGGATTGCTGCAGTCTTGTCTCTAAGTGAAACTATCTGTCTTGCATTTCCCTCCTGAGTGAGATTTATGAGAGAGAGCTCTGCAACTGCTCATCTCCCTCTAATTCAGTCATCATTCTGACACCAGAATGCCTCTGATTTTTCCCCTCTACCACAGAGGAAAAAGGAAGCTTGCTTCTTTCTTTGCTGTCCTGACTTTTGTTTATCAATCAAGCAGCCTGAGATGGTACAAGCCGTTTAGGAAGTATTCAGGTCCACACAGGTAAATATCTTCCCAAGTGTATTAGTGGGGCTTCTCTAGAGGAACAGAACTTATAAAATGAATAAACAGATAGGGGATTTATTAGAATGGCTTACAGGCTCTGGTCCAGCTAGTCCACCTATGGCTGTCTGCCAATGGAAGGTCCAAGAATTCAGTACTTATTCGGTCCACAAGGCTGGGACTCTCCGCTGGCCTTCAGTATACTCCAGAGTTCTGAATAAGTGGTCTCTAATGTCAGTGCAGGAACAGACTTGCTCATGAGAATGAGAGCAAACAGGTGAAAAGAGCAAGCTTCCTTTTTCCACGTCCTTTATACAGGCTGCCAGCAGAAGTTGTGGCCCAGATTAGAAGTCAGTCTTCCCACTTCTAATGATTTAATTAAGAAAAATCCCTCACAAGTCACTTGGGTTTAGGTTAAGGCAGTCAAGTTGCAACTCTGAGTAACCACCATACCAAGCTTAGCTGGATTCATCCAGAACACCTTGCTCACAGCTGATTCACAATCACACTATCTCTCTTTTTTTTTTTCACTTTTAAAGGATCCATTTATTCTATCCACTGCAAATTTTCTTTTTTTTTTATTTAATTTGACATATTGGCCACAGATTCCCCTGGAATTAGAAAATATCATCCTGAGTGAGGTAACCCAGACTCAGAAAGACAAACATGGTATGTACTCACTCATAAGTGGATACTAGACATAAAGCAATCACACTATCTCTTAGCTTTCAAGTTTTACTTAGGCAATTGACTAAACTCTCAATGCTCTTCAAAATAATGTATATGATCAGAATGACTCTATCCACATGAGAAATATCAAATAACAGGCCCAGTTTTTAAAAAGAAGTTGCTAAAAGATACACATGCCCAAAACAGAATAATATGTTTAGTCCAGTATCTTGGTAACCATAAGCATCCAGAAACTTTCATCTAATTATTTGACTGGAAAGGAGCAATTCAAATACAAACTCTCTGTGAGGAAGACCCATGTATGTTGACTATGGTCATGCAGTTTTGATTTTTCGTTTTGTTTTCTGTTTGTTTTGTTTTGTTTGTTTCGAGCAATGGTATAAAGACCCCCTCTTTCCTTTTTCCTTATTTCCAGATGTAGGCATGGTGGCTTGAAGATAGACAGAAGCACCTATAAAAATGCAAATAAAAATGAACACCCTCCTGCAGTCTAACTACTACATCCACTCCTAACACTTAATTCAGCACTTTGCCGGCTGTGCTCTCCAGTGTGTCTCAGTTTTTAGTATTTTTTTTTTATCTTAAAAACACTGACTATGTCCAGTGAGGCTGACATCAACTTGCAACTACTCTATACTTTTCAAAAAATGAAAAATATTTTTTCGAGTTCTAAAATTCCACAATCTTTGGAACTCTCTAAATGGTAAATAACTAGCCCAGAGAGGCAGATTGAATCCAGCTTCGTTTAATATTTCCACCCAGGTGTGGAGTCTTATAGTCAACACTATTTCTTTTAGGGTCCACCTCTGCACCAGAGAACCCTTGGTCCCTCTAGTGTGCTCCCAAATCTATTGCTTCCTCATTTTATTTTTTTTAATTTATTTATTTATTTATTTATTTATTTATTTATTTATTTATTTATTTATTTGGCTTTTTGAGACGAGGTTTCTCTGTGTAGCTTTGCGCCTTTCCTGGAACTCGCTTTGGAGACCAGGCTGGCCTCGAACTCACAGAGATCTGCCATGCTGGGATTAAAGGCGTGCTCCACCACCACCCGGCGCTTCCTCATTTTAATACGCAACTACAATCCGGTTGCCCAAACAAAAACTTAGGAACTCTTCTTGCTTCCTCTTTTCTACTCCCTTTCTGTATCCAAAACATCTCAAATCTAATGAAGGGAAATATATGCTTGTGTGTCTGCAAAAATAAACCATTTTCTCCAATCCAGATGCTTTTAAAATAAGGTGGTGCTGTAGTCTGTATCACCTGATTCCTCTATCTATATCCCAACTGGTCCAAGCCAGACCTAACATGTAGCACTAAAGAGCAGCCTCTTTTACATATTCCTTGAAACAAACCCTTATTCTTTAAGTGAAAATGAGAGAGAGAGATCACTTTCTTGTATAATGAGGAATACTAAAAATACTATTGTATGTTTCTTGTTAAGTGGATACATATAATTCACCCAGTCTTCTGTGTGTTTTATCTTATTTTATGGGATTTGATATTGTTCACCCAGATGATGAATAAAAATTTTCTTTTTTTTTTGTACATATGCATCAAGGATATAAGGATTTGTGGTCTGACATGACCCATCAGATCATCATATATGTTAAAAATGCTTGATGGGCCAGTCCTTGGAGAAAAGTTTTGAAGCTGTATCTCTACAAAGCTAAGGAGCACAGATTTCTGTTTTCTATGGTATTCCCAATGAGCTCACATAATTCTAGAGCAGCTGTTACAAAAGGAAGCTGTGTAATTCACATCTGGAGTACCACAGTGAAAAATCCTTCCCTGCATTAAAAGTAGTCAGGCACAGGAGACAACAAAGCCCTGTGAATTATTCATAATTATAATTCTGTATCACATGTAACCACCAGGCAAGCCAAAGATGCTCTCGGTTTCTGTTATGAGTGATGTAGACATCACATGCCTATTTATAAAATTCCAAAGCAGCTCTCACATGCATGAAGAGTTCCATAGTTCACTTCTGTAAAAATTCTTCGAAAGACTGGCTGTTTCAAACCTTGAAAGGCACAGATGATAAAAACATTTTAATAATTCTCATGCAAAATGACAACAGAGAGTACCTCTCTCAGAGCCAATGGATTTTCTTGTTCATTACCCCTGGCTCCAAATGAAACTTCTCAAAAGAAATGATGCATCCTAAATCCTACTTCCTAACAAACAGCTAGCTCTTCATCATGCCTGAAGAACCAAATGGATAACATCTGTCTAAGAAAACAATCCAAACTCTAAACTCCATTTGTGAAAAGAGAGAGGGAATCAGAACTTCTAAAACATGCTGACATGGACAGGGCTGTCTGGAACACAAGAGACTCCATGGAAAAACTTGAGAAAGTGAGTTAAAGATGAGAAACCCGGAATCACAAAAGGCATAATCCTGGGGAACTTGAACACTGAGGAATATTTAAAATAAAAAGGGTTCCTGAGTTTAAAAAATATATACATATATCCAGTCATAGAACTTACGAAACCACATGGCTTATCCTTGAGGGCTTGTTTAGGGTTCTTTTTTTTTTTCTTTTTTTTTTAATTAAGAAAAAAAATTTTAATTCATTTTACATACCAATGGAAGATTCCCCTCTTCCCTCCTCCTGCTCCTCCAGCCTCCCCCTCCCAACCCACCCCCTATTCCCTCCTACATGAAGGTAAGGCCTCCCATGGGGAGGTATATTTAGTAGAGGCAGGTCCAAGCCCCTCCCCCTGCCTCAAGGCTGTGTGAGGTGTCCCATCATAGGTAGTGGGCTCCAAACACCAAATGGGACCTCCTGTTTAAGGTTCTTCACACTGTTCAAATGTATGTACAATGCAGACCCATCTCAACTTTATGGTCTGACTTACAGTTGTGCCACTTTACTGTGGTATAAAAGTGATACTTTGTCACAGAAACCATACTTTGTCTCTGCCTGCTTGCTCGTCTGCAACAAGATCTCCTGTATCACAAACTGGCCTCAAACTCACTACAGGACCAAGGATGACCTTTTACTTCTGATGCTCCTGCCTTCCAAAGGCTGCTACTGCAGATAATTTATACAGTGCTGCGGACTGGTCCCAGGGATTCATGCATACTAAGTAAGAATGGAGCTATACTCTAAGCCCTAGAAATCATACTTTCCGGTGTGGATTTTGCTCTTTTCCTGGACTGCCAATATGTGATATGAAGCTCTTAAGCAATCCTAAGCATCAGTAGAGAACCACTATTCCTAGTCAGCCATATGACGACAAGTGGATGGTGTCTACACTCTACACTGTGCTGTGTTGCTGAGCAAAATTCCAAAAATTAGGTAGATTCTTATGATGTATTGTGGTAATCCTATTGTTAAGTCGTGGCATATCTACCTATAAATTTTAACATTCCCAAAGAGTCATTTCTGAGTTCTCAGAGTTGCCTGGTGTCCATGCAATTATTGTGGGAGAAGACGTCATTTCCCTTTGTGTATGGGAGGAAGGACTTATCGATAAAGAAGGAACACATTGGTCTGTTTTTACTAGATATACTGTTTCCTTGAAGTTAGAAATTACTCACCTACAAAGAAGCTCAAATGATGGCTCTGCCACTGAAGTTGAGGCTGACAGATTGCTTGTGAAAGAGAAAACCAGTATTGCAACTGGGTCCCCTCTTAGCTTGTTTAAACACTGAGCCTAATTATATTGGATGGTGAAGTGAGGGAACTAAACAAAATAAATGAGAATACAAACAACAGATGGTCTATCTTCTATGTCCTTCAGAATTTATACCCATTTTCAACCAAGTAAAACCCAATATTTTATAACATTAACCCTCCAATTGTCTCCCCATTTTGAGGCTGTTCTGGTCTTTCAATGAGATTAATTTCCATCACAATCAGGCTATAGTTGGCAGCCAGTTTGTGCTTAGCAGCATTGTCTGCTTTGTGTAGCCTATAGCTCATCCACTCTGATCCTTTAAAGACGCTTGAAGAAGCAGAAATGTGCCTCTTGTCAATAGCATAAGCTGCCGGAACCACGCATCTGTAAACAGCATGAAAAACAGGATCGATCCTATTTTTCAGAACTCAATAATGCATACACACCTGGCTTTTTGCTTAAGCCTCAGAAATGAAGGCAAACATACTGAGGAAGAAAGAATGGAAAAGTACTGGGTCACAGGCTCACGCTTAACTATATATGTGCTCTGTAGAGTGTTCCACCCCAAACTCAGCTGATCCCTGGCCACCTCACCTTCCAAGCTTTCTGTGTGCCCTCTCCCCACCCACCCATCCTTAGAATTAAATTTACCTTCCTTGAAAGGCATTGTTTTCATTTGACTCTGTGTCTACATACTGATTTTAGCACTTCCTCCATAGTTCATTTCCATTTCCAAAACAGAGATGCATCTGAAGCTTTCTTTAAAGATCTTGGTACAGTTTTTTTTAAATCTATGTTTTTAATTTAAAGAGCAATCATATCAAGGTCATTGATGTACCTGTCATGAAAAAAATTAAAATAATAGTGAATAAGACAAGGAGAATGAAGTTTCTTTTGTTTTCCAATCTGGAGCACATTGCTTCTAATCTCCTTGCCACTATCTCTACATGTGGTCACGTGCTAATGTCCCAATACAGAAGATGGAGCTCCAGCCATCACACACACATCATAAATAAGCATCAAGAAGGAAATAAAAAGAAATTTTCTCTCTCTGTTTTCTCTCTATGTGATCCCATATGAAAAGAAGGTTGGAAAATATTTAACAGCAATATACCAGCCAAAAACCAGAGCTCATTTGCCTAAAAGGGAGCCATTGGCAGGCATGAAATTCCTGCTACCACATGCTTCTTTCACTACTTTGTATAAATGACCACATTTTGTACAATTGACTTCAATCATCATCAGAGATGGCAGGTACATTTCTCTGTGCAAACTCTGTTAGGTGCATAGCTTTACTTAATCTTCCCATGAACACCAAAAATCTTTGTTAGCACTATTATCATTCTTGTTTTACAAACTTTAAAAAAAAAAAAAAAGAAGGCATAGAGAAGTGAAGTAAGTTTTCAAAGGTCATGAAGCTTTTAAGTGACAACATAAAACACAAGCCTTAATGTAAATGGAGGCTTTTCTGTCCCCCCCCCCAAGACTCTTAATCTCAGAGTGGTGGGTTTGAGCCCCATGTTGGGCACCATTTGTAAATTGATGCTTTTCTGTGTCCTGCCTTGTCCTGTGGCCACTTGTAAATAATCATTCAGCAGCTTTATATTACTTATAAATGCTTGGCCAATGGCTCAGGCTTATTACCAACTACCTCTTACATTTAAATTAACCCATTTCTAATAATCTAGGTATTGCATGTGGCCATGCAATGTTACCGGTCTGCTGGCATGTTACTCCTTGGGCAACTGGATGGCATCTCCCAGACTCCGCCCTTCTTCCCCTGTATTTCTGCTTGGATTTCTTGCCTGGCTCTATGCTGCCTTGCCATAGGCCAAAGAAGTTTTATTTATTAACCACTGGGAGCAACACATATTCACAGTGTACAGAAACACGTCCCACATTACCTTAGTGTCTCACAGAGATGTGCTACACATACCTCAGTGATGCTCAAGTCATCTGAAACTGACATTACTGGCCAACAACCTACAGGATGCCCAAAGTAATTAATATTAATCTATTATATCAGCCAGTAATTATGACACTGCTTATTGAGCATATTACCCTGATATGTGCCCAACAGTGATGATTGAGAACAAATGTGGTTTATGTATCAAAATAGAATGAAACTTATAATAAAATTAACACTAAAAGTCACTGATCATTATGGTGCTGCATAAAAGCATTTCTCAGAGGCTACCTTTTCCTTCCTTACAAAACAGTGAGGAGGCATTTAGATCACTGGGAAAGAGTTTTAGGATCCCTCAAAGTTTCAACACTGTGATGTTTTATTAGAGATCTTACACTCAGGTAAATCACTACCAAGTTTTCTTTTTCTTGACAGTCTGTGCATAGCAGACATGGTAAAATGACTGCATCACACTCCACTGTACAGATGCCCTCTAGCACAGTTAACACTTAGCTTACATCTACTATTCCCCTATTCTCAATGGCTTGATATAGATTAAGCCCAAATGAAATAGCACTGCTAAACTACCTTCTCCATACCATTCCATACCTTTGTTAAACATCTGTCATCTGCTTCTGTTATTTGCATTACCAGAGACTTTACTGATTATACTGTTGACATTTGAACAGCTCAGTTTAATTAACATTCAAGAAAGCCACCAATGAACCAGACACTGCTCCTCCTTGGAGATGTAGAGAATGAGAGAATGTGCTCCCTGATATCAAGGAGCTTGGCATATGGAGATGGGTACAGACAGAGCTATGGAACATAAACTGCTGCACACTGAGTACACAGCAAAAGGCATTCAACTCAGCGTGGCATCAAGCAAGTGCCTGAAAGAGAGTTCCCTACCTAAACTCATGGACATGTAAAGATGCGCTCCCACCTTTTCTCCACTATTCTTCATTAATTCCACCCTCTTCTTTCTTAAGCTAAGGAATCCTTGACAAGAACAAGAAACCAACAAAAGAATCAGCTGCCTAGTCCTAAATTCCCCAGTTTCACAGAAATTCTGGCACATGAGTCTATGTATTTATAAAAGGAGAAATCTCAGCAAATTTATTGCCATAGAGGCATGTAGATAAGAAATCGACACCTTTAAAACCAGATCTGGAATCTGTTATTCCAGTGTGGAAACAGGTCTATAGAAGCAGAGTCAAATGAGAAGAATGTGGCTGGATGAGGTGGTGCATACCTGTGATCCCAGTACTGGGGAAGTGGAACCAAAAAAAAAAAAAAAAACATAATAATGAAGAGCTTAAGGCCAGCCTGGTCTACATGACAAGACCTTGACTCAATGCTCAACCACTCATTCACCTCCAACGGGAAGAGAGTCTGACTGGATCTGATTGGGATCAATCATGGGAAAAATAAATGGTTCTATGCTGCCTTGCCATAGGCCAAAGCAGTTTTATTTATTAACCACTGGGAGCAACACATATTCACAGTGTACAGAAAACACATCGTACATCACCTTAGTGTCAGAGATGTGCTACAGATACCTCAGTGATGCTCAAGTCATCTGAAACTGACATTACTGGCCAACAACCTACAGTTTGCCCAAAGTAATGAATATTAATCTATTATATCAGCCAGTAATTATGACACTGCTTAATGGGCATATTACCCTGATATGTGCCCAACAGTAATGATTGAGAACAAATGTTGTTTATGTATCAAAATAGAATGAAACATATAATAAAATTAACACTAAGTCACTGATCACTTGAGGTCTGGCTTGGGAAAAGGAGTTTCCTGAACTCTAGAGAACCAAAAATATCCTCAAAAGAACACAAACAAAAGGATTATTTGTTACCGTTGGAATTAAAACTGAAGACCCACTCAGATTCACGAAGGGTCTCATGTCAGTTTGAACCTGTTCTGCTCAGTCCAGAATGATTAATGCAGATGATCCCAGGTTCTTCTTGATGGCTTAAAGTGTTTGTGACTCTAGATAATGCATTTAGTTTACTGTCATTTGAATGAATATATCACATTTAAGAAATCACTACTTCATGAACAATAATGTAAAATTTTAGGCCACCAAGATAAAATTCCTAAGTTTCCAGTATATACAGGTTTCATATATATAAAAAGTCTTACCATCTTCTTTTAAAGAAGAAAGGCATGAATACATTTCTTATTTTCAAATGTCACATAATTCTGTAGACTCTTATACATAACTAAAATAAATGATAAGAAATAAATTTAAGATGCGCTATAATGGAAGAGTGTACTCCATAACAAGGCCGTGAGAGAAAACTTATTTATTTCACCATTGACATAATGCAACACTGTCAAAGGTCTAGACAGACTCTCAGCAGCAGAAGCAATCTTCAATCAGAGGTCTTAGATAGAATAATAAGCTACGGCAGACGTGATCTTAGAGAGCTCAATGGATTTTAGCTATCTCTCTCTTCAACATTCTTTAATTGGTCTGTTTATAACCTCAAGAAGTCAGTGTCGAGCTAACAGGAAAATTTGAAAGGCACATTCAAGGATGAGTGTTGGTGGAGGGAGGTAGAGGTATTTTCCCTGGATGCAGAGAAATGAGAGGGTTTTTAATCATGAGAGTCGATAGTATCCTGTTTTCCTGTGGCAGATATTACAAATTACCACAAATTAGAGAGTTTAACTCAACAGAATTGTGAAGTATGATGGTTCTAGAAGTTGAAATTCAAACAGAACCTCACTGAGCAAAAATAAAAGTGTTGCCAGGTCACGGCTCCATTCTTGGAGAGGTTCTAAGTTGCATCTGTGTTCTTGCTTCTTTTCAGCTTCTAGAGAATGCTAGAACTGCCTGTTACCTCTCCTCCATCTTTAGAGCCATCATAGTGTGTCCCTCATGATGTGACGTCCATTCCTGATGTGCCTGCTTGAAGGACCCATGTGATCAAATTAGGCTCACTTCAATCATCCAAGAGTCTTCCCACCTCAACACACTCATTCCAGGCACACCTGAAAAGGCCCTTTGCCATATAAGGCAGCACTCCAGGTTACAGGGATCAAGATGTGGCCACATGTGAGGAACCACAATTCACTTCTGCTGCCATGAATACTCTTCGCAGCAACACAGGACTGCTTATAGGCCGACAGTCCCTCAAGAAGCCAACTGCTGCCGCAGTGACCCCAGTCCTCAGTCATCACACGGTACCACTCAGTGAAAAACGGCTGGTTCCCTTTCCATCAGTGGCTTACTCCTCCTCTGCTGAGTCATTGTGAGGTGTGCCAGTCATCTTGGCCTGAATCGGCTCTTATACAAAGTAGATTAAACTATACTTCAATAAAGCAGCCTCCAGGAGGAAAATTATAGTAATGCTAAGAAGCAAAGAGAAAGTTATGCCTCTGATTTCAGCTTTATTACATTTTCCATTCTCACTGCTGCATTTTGTAAAAAAGAGTTTTTAATCAGCCTGCATCTACTGGCTTCCTGGCTAACCAAACAGAACTGGTTTTCCCTTGTAAAATCAAGTCTAACAAAATTTCTCCATGAGTCCACTCTTCAGGGAAAAGGTATTCCAAAGCCAGAAAAAGAGTGAGTCTCTCAGCCCAAGTAAATGTTTGCAGGAGAAAACCATGGGTCTTTTAAGAACAAACTCTAGAAATATTTTAATCAGGTACAATGTTAAACAGTGAGTGATACATAGAAATGCCCCGCCATAAGTGGTAGGTGACCCAAAGCCAGAAGATGAGTTAGGATCTCTGAGAGGAAACTACCCAGAGTGGTCAGGACTTTCTCTTTCAGTGTAGAAAGGACTTGCTACCAACTACTTTGTGAATTCAGTTATCTCTCCAGCACTCAGTCTTACCCAAATCCAATATTAATCCCAGAAACAAACACAAATGTAACACTGAGAGTGTTGATTGATCACAGCCGTGAAGAAAACAGTACAAGAAACAACATTCCCAGAGCATGCTGGTCTTGACAAGATGTCACATCCTCTGGAGAAGAGGAGTGTGATGACCACTGATTGCTGAGGCATCTATAACAACATACCACAGAGTAGAATAGGGGAGCTTGAAAACTTATTTCCTCAACTTTGAGGACTAGAAGTCAAAATTAAGGTATTGGTAGGTAGTTTTCCCTAACCTCCCTGCTTCATTTTGTTTCTGGAGTTGTAGGACAAAAAGCATCAGCTCCTGGAATCCCAAATGGGGAGGCTTAGACAACCATCTCAATATGCCAAATAAAGAGATAAATAGTGATGAAAAGCACAGAAAGAAGGTTTGAGCAATGTATACATTGTGAAGAAAGGGGTCCAGTGAACTACCCCATCCACCACAGTCTATATTTAAGGCACAGACATTAGCTTTAGGTTTAAATAAGGTGGAGCTGGGACAGGACAAGAGGCATGCATAAGTAGTCTTGGTCAAGGTGTGAAATGACAACTGTTATCTCCACTCTGATTCTGCAAGGCAGTTCAGAAAAGTCCTTACTGAGGAGAGCAGCTTCGTTCCCATCAGACAGCATTCCTCCCCAACAGTGCAGCCCTGCCAGCATAGAGAATTGCCCTCACCAGGGGGATGCAAGGTGACTGCAGGTTTAGGACAATGACTAACCTTGTGGTTTTAGCCCTGAAGAGGAATGAAGTAAGTTAGTATCATAATGCCTGTTGCTTGATGGACATTCCTTGAGTGGTTAATGCAACTATGATATGAAGTCCAACAGCAATCTAACCAAACTAAAAAAGACAGATACAAAATAAAGGCAGAGAGGCCAGAAATCCTGGCTTTGACTACTTCATAGGCCCAAAAGTGGAATCAATGCTTTTTAGCAAAAACAGTGTACAAGTGCCTGTTAGCGTTCTCAGACAAGGATAGCATGCTCAAAGACATTTCCTGACTCCCATTATATTTTTCCCACAGTGCCCTACATCCTCAAGGAGACTGGGGCAAAGATGAACTGAACCACAGCAGTGTTGCTCACAGACAACAGCCAAAGATGAACCAGGCAGGCAAGATATCTACTACCATACAATGAACCATCCATTTTTCCTTTATGCCTCCTAGATTTCCTGAGTTGCTTTTAAAAGCCTCTGCCATGCTAAGATACAAACACCTTTTAGAATACTTCAATAGTTTTTAAAATTGGAATGGCTCTGTTTATACTATAGTCTTGAGAAGTGTGTGAGGAGCTTTAGCTGGGAAGTGGCAGGATCAGATATGCATGGCCAAGCACCATTGTGCAGAAAAATTAAAGAGAAGCAAGGTAAGCTTAAGGAAGATAAACTAAGAAAAGAGGCAGTGGAGCAGGCACAGAAAGATGATGTCACCTTTCACACTGGGGACAGCCAGATGGAGGGGAATACATGGCAGAATTCTAGACAATTAGACTCCATTGTACTGAGTGATCAGTTGAACAAAGGTGAGATCTGATGAGTTCTTCTTTGTATTAGGCAAGAAGGAATCATAATTTTCTGAAAATAAATAAAGAATAAACAATTTGAGGAGGATATATTCTGGGTTCAGATCTAGACAAAGTGGGTATTTGAATATACACTCTGGAACTAATCAAGAGTCTGGAACAGAGATATAGATTAATCACCTTAAGGACCACAATTAAAAGCATACCAGAAATAAATTATGCAAGGAGAATGCACATTGTGAGAAACCACAAAAATAATGCAAAACTGGGAAGTGAAGTAGTGCAAGTGTCCTTAAACAGAAGACCTCCACAACCAAACTACCTGAAATAAAGGCAGACAGAGAGTAAAGAAAATGAGGAAAGAGCCAGAGGCCCCACTGCCCCCCTGTAGGGACATTGGTCTAATGACCTGCCATATCTCTTAAAGGGTCTGTCATTTCCCAGCTAGGGCCACACTTCAACGCATGAGCCCTTTCTGTGCTGTTTAAAATCTGAACAGTCATGTTCTTGATTTTTGATGCAGCTGTATGCAGTTTCCCACGGGAGAATGTGTCAGTCAGAATTTTACAGCTTCCCAGCCCCTTTCCAACATTCAAATCTCTATTAATTGTTCATGGGGTTTATAATCTCTATGTAATTTATTTAATCCTGTCCCTCTGTGTCTAGTGATTCTTAATTTTAAAATTGCAGAATCATTCTGGGTGTTGTCAGAGACAAGATTTTATAACATTTCTGACAAATAAGAGGTATCGGGAAATTTAGCTGATATCTAAAATCCTTCAGAAGTTTCAGGATTTAGTCTAATCTCGTTGTCTTAATAGTGCAGGTCTTTTCATGTTTCCTTATCCCTAGAGTACAGTTGAGGTTGTAAATCCGCTCATCTTTTATCTGTCCTTGCTGCTTTCTTTATTACTTTTTCTTTCCGAGAACACAAAGTCAGAAGCCTTCCGCCTTCACTCTCTCCCTCTCTTAAGATTGACAAGAAACAGCGTTGATGCTGACTTTTGCCAGAGGGCTCAATATAAAACAAATAAAAGCAAACACCACATCAGTTTTATGAAATACCAGCAATAGAAGTTTCTTTATCCTTAACACTCTATAAGAGAAAAAGACCATTTTGACACATCTCAATGTACAAAGAAAAACAAGCTGCCTTCTCAAAGACATCATATTTTCCAATGTCCTTATTACCACATTTTTGATTAAGATATTAATGAGTGCTTGTGGAATTCTGACCTGTGTTTTCTTGCCTGTTATTTGTTTCTGACATCCTTGAGGATGTATAAGTCCTGTGAAGGAGAAAGAGTTTGAAGAGATCATGAAATAAAATCAGGCCATGCTAAGATTTATCTCATCTTCATTTGTCATCTAAATAATGGAACCCCTGAAGATCAGCCTGCCCGGTACTTCTCTTCATTGTACACCCTCTCCCTCAGTGATCTGATTCAATGATGTAAAGTGGATGAAACCTCTCAACTCTGGGCCCTAGAAAAGGATATGAAAACCATTCCAAACCTCTAGAAATACTAGACAGAAAGCTCAAAGTCATTTTCAATGTATGATGAACTAAGGCTCAAAGAGACAAAAGATGCCAAAAGTTGCAAGGAAATGAGTCTGCAAATGTAAGTAAGCCAATGATAATTAAAAAGTATCAAAAGTCTGGAGACATAAGAAGAAATTTTCAGATGTATGAATGAAAATTTGGCAGAATGAGATGAGGTTGACATGTGCACAATCAGAAAAGAAAACACTAACACACCTCACTGTGAGGCTGATAGGTTAAACAGACAAATTAGAACAGGCATGTGCATAATCCCACATCCAACCAATAATTAAGTGAACAATTAAATGCTTATAGAATTGACTGTATTTGCTTCAGACTAAGTTTCCATGACTATGAAAGGAACGTTTGACACAAACAAAATTACAACGGCACAAAGAAGGAAATGGACTACAATTTAAAAAGGAGGCAAGATATCAGCATGCTAAACCTTTAGCTGCATTGTGAAATATAAAAGACATAGGATGGAAAATTAAGGTATCTACAATTGGAAGACAAGTGTAAGTCAGAAATACTGAGACAGACTGGGATCTCTGGCAATGTACAGGAATGCTGAAACCTGGTGCTACGTAACTCTATTAACATTGGGAAGAAAACATTGAAAAAAATTAGACTGTCCCATAAATGAATGAACTTACAGAAAGGAGACAATCACAGCTGAAGTATAAAACTGGATCATCAGTCCATGGAAGGAAATGAATTGTGAAACAGTCAACAACCTAGAAACATAAGCTCCTACGTGCAGAAGTAATGTCCATAGGAACCATTCTATCTAGTACAGTCTCTGAACATTTTTTGTTGCTCTATATAGTTCTAAATCCCAGCTAGAGACCACACCCAAAAAAATGCTAGGGTTTGAAATGATAGCTTTTGGGGAGTAAAATGATAACACATCATAAGATTAAAACGTTCAGGGAAGACAACAGGAGAAATTCTTTTTCTTGGTCTCTGTGGAGTGTTAAACAAATAAACAAACAAATAAATGAAGGCCTTATACAGCAACCACAGCCATGGCAGCTCCCCCTTACACTTCAGATTTGAATCCTTAGAGCCTAAAATCCACAAGCTAAGGAGTAAAATAAAATGTTTTAACTTTTTAATTTTCCTCCTCAAAGTCTCCAATTAATCACACCATATAAATGTCATGTAATATTTTATACTGTTTTATTTATTTTAATTTATTTTTAAATTGTCAGTATTTTAAAATATCCATAAAAGCATTTTATATATGCCAGGCAGTGGTGGTGCACACCTTTAATCCCAGCACTCAGGAGGCAGAGCCAGGCGGTTCTCTGTGAGTTCGAGGCCAGCCTGGTCTACAGAGCAAGATCCAGGACAGGCACCAAAACTACACAGAGAAACCCTGTCTTGAAAAAACAAAATAAATAAATAAATAAATAAATAAATAAATAAATAAATAAATATTTTATATTTAGTTATTTATTTCAACTTTAATTATATTGTCATAATAAAATCTATAACAATTCTTTACTTTAGAATTATGACTTAAAATAAGATAAATGTTCATACATGTGTTCTAAATCCCAGCTAGGTTTGTGTGTTCCCATAAATGTATTTGCACAGCATGATATTGTAGCCCATGACCTATGGGTTTATCATAGGATAAATCCTGGCTCAGAATTAGAAAATTGATCAAGAAATTTTTCTGAACTAATAAGAAGAAATAATTCATTAGGAGGTTTTTAAGAAACTTTGAATAAATATCAGGGTTTTCTTTTAGAAAAATAAAGTGAAATTTCCTGGGTAAGTCATATTACACAAAACTATTCCAAGCACATTAATAGAGAACTGTTTTACAGATCTTTATGTTCCAGTTTTATGCCTACTATCACTGGCGTGAAATTATTCCCATCTTCCCCATCCTTTTGTTTGTATTTACTTACACACTAAAGTTAGTAGCAATCCTTGACTTCTATTTTCCTTCACATCTAATATTTGATGCACTAGTGGATTCATTGGCTCTCTACACAAAATACATCCTGAATCTAATTTCCATCCACTGTCACAACTACCACTGAGATGAGTCTTCTCCATTGCTCACAAGGACTTCAGTAATGACCTATTTTATCCACAAAATCCACTCACCACATCGATGCCAGACTAATTTGTTCCTGTTGTAAACCAAAACAGAGGTGTCTCCACTCTAAATCTTACAATAGTTTCCATATTGTCTTTTTCAAAACTCAAAACATTTGACCATTGTCTACAAGTCCTTAATGAACTGCCTTTGTTTTGACTCTCAGACTTGATCCTCAGACACTAGTTGCATCGGCCTTCTCTCAGTTCTTAGACTGTTCTAAGCCTTTTTTCCTTTTTGAGATTTCAACATTTTTATGCTTTGCCTGCCTAGAATGTTCAGGTTTCTGCTAAAGTGCCAACCTCACTGACTACTTTCATAAATAACCTCCCTGTTCAATCACTCTGTCTCATTATTTTCTTCTACTTCCTGTATAGTATTAATCACAATTTGAAGTCAAATTATTTATTGATGTGCTTGCTTACTTTTCTCTTGACCCACTAGTGAGTAGGCTCTTGAAGAGTGGGAAATTTCTCCATCTTGTTCATTGCTGAATCCCTTGTTCCTCATACATTACCTGTTATACAGAGGAACTCAGTAAATATCGTTGAGTGAATAAATGAATCTAACCTATCACTATCCCAAATGCAACCTACATTGCTGTGGGATGGTCTGTATGTCAAATGTGTTGCTCTGATTGGTCAATAAATAAAACACTGATTGGCCAGTAGCCAGGCAGGAAGTATAGGCGGGACTAACAGAGAGGAGAATTAAGAGAACAGGAAGGTGGAGGGAGACACTGCCAGCTGCCGCCATGACAAGCAGCATGTGAAGATGCCGGTAAGCCACGAGCCACGTGGCAAGGTATAGATTTATAGAAATGGATTAATTTAAGATGTAAGAACTAGATAGCTAGAAGCCTGAGCCATTAGGTCAAACAGTTTAAATAATATAAGCATCTGTGTGTTTATTTTATAAGTGGGCTGTTGGACTGCCAGGGCTTGGCGGGACTTCTCTCCAGCTATACCACATGCCACAAAATGATTACTCTAATAACAGTTTGACATGTTCTCAATTATTCCTCCAATGTTTTCATGGAGTTTTACCAAAGTGTTGGCTTGTATCTAATTAGCAATTGTGTGTATGCATGTGTTATGAATATTTGTGTATGCATGGACATACATATATGTGAACTCACATGAAGGCCAGAGGACAGTCTCTTGTATTTGTCCTTGGTTGCCATTCACTTTAATTTTCAAGCATGGTCTCTCTCACTAGACTGGCTAGGAAGCAAACGCCAGGGATCCACCCATCTCTGTACCTATAGCACGAGCTCTGGGATTACAAACACATTACACCATGCCCAGCTTTCCTTACATGTTTGTTCTGAAGATCAAACTCAGATACTCACGCTTGTGTGGCAAACACTTTATCAACTGAGCTGTCTCTAGCACTCTCAAGTTAGTAATTTCTACATAATCTTTCATCATAGATGGTTTGACAAACACTAATCTAAACAAGGACTGGGCTAGAGAGTGGCTCGTTCTATCTGCTTTTTTTTTTGTTACTGAGCTTATCAAATATTCAATAAAAGTCTGATTCTCAAATACACAGCAGCCCCTGAGTTAGACTGCAGATGAATAAGACACATACTATGTCCTCAAGAACGTCCCTAACTCTTGAGGGAAAATAGGTCCCTCATGACTATAATTCAGTAGAACAGAATCATGTGATAAGAACCATGATAGAAAGAAGAAATCACATCTCATATCCATTAGAAAGATCACTGTGGGGGAGGTTACACTTAAAGGGAAGATTGCCAGATGAGCAAGGGAGGAGAGAAAGGCAAAGAAAATCAAGAACACGGTGCATATTGTAGTACACATGGCATTAGAATCCCTGGTAGAAAATGAGGAAGAAGATAACCCTTTAGTATTCTATTTTATTATGGGATGATATGCTACCGTATCGGCCTTTGCTCCAAAAATTATAATTCTTCCCATACTGACCATGCCTATTTGGGACTATGAAATCTCAGACTATACATTAAAAACCTTCATGGAGTTAGTTAACCTAGTTTCTTTCCCTCTACCATGAACCTAGAAAGTCCCAGTTATGACCATCTACAAGATGGATGGAGTCTTAGTGCAGTAAAGCTACAACCAATCCTTAGTGAACATGAAATCAGATTCACAAATACACTTTGGGCACTGTGAGCCATTAACTCACAGAAGGATGGTAGACATTCTCCCGTGGGAAACTGCATACAGGCTCCATCAAAAATCAAGAACATAACTGTTCAGATTTTAAACAGCACAGAAAGGGCTCATGCGTTGAAGTGTGGCCCTAGCTGGGAAATGATAGATCCTTTAAAAGATATGGCAGGTCATTGGACCACATGGAGATGTAGGCTAAACTCACTATTCCCAAGCCCATCTTGGCAGATGGCTGAAGAAACATGGTGTAGGGATGTTGTATCCAGGGGCAAATATTGATTCTTGTTCCTGATCCTTGCACCACACCTTCTTAAATGTGGTTAGTCTCCTGAAATGATGGTTCCATTTGGGGCATAAAATTAGAGATTCGTTACTTTCAGGGTGTCCTGCTTTGCTGTGCCAAGTCAGACTGGAAAGATACTAGTCATTAGCGGTGGAAATCTGAATGAACCTTATGTCACATCATTGAGAGACCGTGTTATAATAGAAGTTTATAGGCACTCTAGAAGGAAATAGGCCAAGTTCCAAAGCTTGTTCTGGATAAAACTCAAACCAATATGCTGACCAAACCAATGAGGAAAACCATGTTCTGAAAACTGGATGATGTGCCAACAGGAGATCTGAGACAGTCAAATCTGAGAGTTTATAAGTGCCATCAAGATTTCCTGTCATTTCTCTGTTTCTCTAGAAACATGGCAGATGTTAGTTTCCTACTCCACCATTAACAGTATTCTTTTTTCCTGTTCTAATCTAAGGTGGGATGTAGCTTAAGTTTTCCTGCCTGGCCCATGGTCAGGGCAAATCTCTCTCACCTGCCAGTCCCACAGCCACTCAGACCCAACCAAGTAAACACAGAGACTTATATTGGTTACAAACTGTATGGCTGTGGCAGGCTTCTTGCTAACTGTTCTTACAGCTTAAATTAATCCATTTCCATTAATCTATACCTTGCCACGTGGCTCATGGCTTACCGCCATCTTCACATGCTGTTTCTCATCGTGGTGGCTAGCAGTGTCTCTCTGACTCAGCCTTCCACTTCCCAGCTTTATTCTCCTCCTTGTCCCGCCTACACTTCCTGCCTAGCCAATGGCCAATCAGTGTTTTATTTATTGACTAATTAGCAACACATTTGCCATACAGAACATCCCACAGCACTTCCCCCCCCTTTTTTTTTCAAAAAGGAAGGTTTTAACCTTAACAAAGTAAAATTACATATAATTTGGGAATTTGGGCGTAGCTTCTCTTACTACTTCCTGCTGGAGGGGGGCACTGTATCTTATGGGGAAACAAAGAAAATTTTAGGATTATGGAATAGTCCATGAGGCTGTATCATCTGAGCCAGGCGCCTTGAAACGGTTCTGGATGTTGGATCATCTGGGCCATGGTGTCATCGGAGACCTTTCAGGGGTCTTGGCTGGTCAAACCTGATGTATCTTAATCTTGAACAAATCCATAGCCTGTGGCTTTCTGTGGGAACAAAAGCAGAGTCTCCTTTCCAAAGCAATATATCCTTATATCCAAATTTTGAAGTCAAGGTACCTTTAAAATATACATTTTGGCATAACTCAACATCTTTTACAATCAAATGTTTTTCTGCAGTTAAAAATCCCAAAGACAACACAATCCAGATTCTCTGTGTAATATCCATTTTTACGTGGCTTATTTTTTATACTACCTTTACTGTCTCTTTAAAGACTTTATTTTTAAAAACTATTTATTTCTTTATATAACTGTATATATTCCTTTTTTGTCTCTTTCAAGCCTACGTATATTTTACACACATTGTAAACTATTACATATGAATCTGTCTTATTGTGAATTTATTGCCTTAAACTGCAGCAGCTGTGGCTGCTGGCTCCGCCCACCTCAGCTTCCCAACATGGCTACGTTTACCACCAGCTCTGGGAGCTATCGTGGGTCTATGCTTTTATCCCAGCAGCGTATAGCCCAGAAACCTCTTTTTTTGTTTTGTACTAGCAAAGGCTAAATCCACCAAGCAGCTTAATGTGCCACTTGCAGAGGCCTCATTCCCGCCATACTGCAGGTTGAGCACGCACGCTAGGAACCCACCAGTAGCTCAAACCGGCAGGTGCCGCTCATTTGAGAGAGACAATTAGGAAGCTGTTTTTAGTTCCGTTTTAGAATCTTTTTTCTCAGTTTTTAGGTGGAAACTCTTGCCACCACGTTGGACGCCATTTGTAGCTTAAGTTTTCCTGCCTGGCCCATGGTCAGGGCAAATCTCTCTCACCTGCCAGTCCCACAGCCACTCAGACCCAACCAAGTAAACACAGAGACTTATATTGGTTACAAACTGTGTGGCCGTGGCAGGCTTCTTGCTAACTGTTCTTACAGCTTAAATTAATCCATTTCCATTAATCTATACCTTGCCACGTGGCTCGTGGCTTACCGCCATCTTCACATGCTGTTTCTCATCGTGGTGGCTAGCAGTGTCTCTCTGACTCAGCCTTCCACTTCCCAGCTTTATTCTCCTCCTTGTCCCGCCTACACTTCCTGCCTAGCCAATGGCCAATCAGTGTTTTATTTATTGACTAATTAGCAACACATTTGCCATACAGAACATCCCACAGCAGTGGGATAAACTTATTCTTTCAAGTAAAATTCACGAATTCAAAACCTATAATCTCTTGATTTATAAACTCCTCATCCTGTTCTTCTAAAGAGCAACTACCTCTTGGTGGTGCTGTTACTTCTCAATGTCAGCATTATGTCCTATTCACTTCTGCCTACTACTTATGCCCCTCCCTAGTGGAGATACCATGCGAAGAGCATGAATGTTTCCCAAATCTGCAACCGGCAGTTTTTAAGATTTCCATACCTAATGTAATATACTGAATGTCTATCCATATATCTAAAATGTTGGTCAATTGAAATCCTAAACCTCATGTGATAGAGTTAACAAGTTGAGCCTTTGGAGTGTGATTAGGTCATAACAGAAGCCTTCTCATGAATGAGATTACTACCCTTAAAGAAAAGCTATGAAAGCTCTCTTCCTTTCTCTGCTCTCTATCATGCTGCACAAAAGAATCTTCTCTAAAAACACTGCAATGTCTCACAATCTTGGTCTTACACCTACAGAGTGTCAATTGCTCATGTTTGTGAGTCATATAGTCTACTAAACATTGTTCTATAGCACCCCAAACTGATGAAGACACCCAAATACATTAATGGTGTTTGTCAAAATTTCCTGCCTACCATAAACCTGCCCTTGCTAATGTCACTGCAGGTAATTTGGAACACTGGTGTGTGTGGAAAAGAAAAACACATCACATGACTTTCATAGCTTGAAGATTCCCAAATGCCCCAGGAATCCTATGGTTATATAACATCCTGCCCTATGTTCTTTATTCAAGGTGACTAGAACTTGCAGGAGAGTATGTGACGTTACTTTAGTTATGAGATGCTCTTTAAAGTAAAATTTACATTTATATAGGCATTTAGTTTTGGTATATTGCTTTTATGGTTCTTGATAGACATACTATAGAAACACTTTTATAGATTATGTCAGAAGATCATGATTTTAAACAGAGCCCTAAAACCAAGACCTCAAGTATTAGTGCTATAATAAAATCCACCTGCAGCCGTCCATGCTACGAAGGCTTTACATTTTCCCACAGTTCACTAGCTACTCAAGATGCCTAAATATCATGGGATTCTAGGTCCTCCTACTCCTTTCCATCCTTCCTTTTAGTTCCTACATTTTTGCTACCATCAAAGGATAAACTGCCTTTCTCTGGACCAGGAAATAGCAAGGATCTCCTTGCAAGTTTAAAGATGAAGACAGAAAAATAACATCAGCAGTCCATGGAGAGCAATCCAGAGCCCTGAGTGGAACTGTGTTACAGATATCTGTTCCCATCAAGTTTTTCACTGTAAAAATATTTTTAATGTAAATTACTGTTTATACTGAGGAGACAAGGGCATTACCACAAACAAGTTCTAGAATCCTAACTGTGAATTACAATTCAGAATCTCACAAATCAAATACTCAGACCAATTTTGCTCTAATAAACAAAGAATTAAATGGCTAACAATTATTTCGTTTTGTGGAATTCAATATCCAATGGGAAGAAACAGTAGTCAATAACAATCATTCTTGCATAAGTGAAGCCATCATTAGCATTAAATAAATGTATCTTTAGGGCTGAGTACATAGCTTAGTGGTGCTAACATACTCAAGAAACTGGTTCTAGCACCACAAAAGGTGGTTATCTTTATCCATCTTGGTTTATGAAAATATTGCTGTTACAATTGTCTTCAAATCTTTTATAATTCATATATCACAAGCATGGGGGCAAGAATATCTTTTCCTGTCTCTTCAGGATAATTTTTTTGTTTGCTTGTTTGTTTGCAGAGGGGAGTGTTTTGGTTTGGTCTGGTTTGGGTTTGGTTTTCTATTTAAAAGAAAAATATGAATAGAAAAGAGAAAATAAGGAGAGAGAAACTGGCACTCTAGTTTATAAGGACTATACTTCAGCTTCTTTGTAGATCTGCATGGCTGTTCAAGAGACACTCCAGTGTCATTCAGCACTGCATTTGTATGGGAACAGGAGCAGGGGACTTGTCTTGAACCTGCATTTACATCCTGAGAACACCGTTTTCACCAAGATGCTGCAATACTCGGGGAGCTTGGGAATCAGTGTTTATCTCACCCTCCCCTGCTCCTTGGTACTGCAATACCTCTGTTCTGACCATTGGAAAGCCTGCTGTGTGCTGGGTACTGGTCTAATTTCAGGAGTCACAGACATGATTCAGGATATTGTGTCTCCTCCCATGAGATAGTAGCAGCCAGGGAGAAATAAGTAAGTAATTTTAAGAGACTAAGAAGATGGCCTTCCCCAAAGTAGATCAACAGAGGACATGCTAAGGGCACAAAGCCAAGAGTAGGCTCAAGAAGGTATGACAGATTTGTGTAAAGCAATCACGTCATAGCAACTTGGATCCACAGCTGAGGCATCAGCTGTCATCAGAGAGACTGCTTGATGACAGTACTGGAAGAGTAAGAGACCTACCTCTGCCTGAGAGGTTTGCTTCCTGTCTTTGAACCTAACAAGGAATCACAGGGCTAGAGAAGAGCAGTTCCCGTGTTTCCCTGACTATTGTCTTCGAAGGCCAGGACTTGTAAGTCAGAATCCAGCACTGCCATTTACAGGCTGGGTGACTGTTAGTGAGTTATTCAGCCACTCTGTGTTTCACCTCTCTCAGCTGTAAAATTTCACCTCCCAGGGTAATATCATAGCCCTCTTTTTTTTTTTTTTTTTTTTTTTAACCTGTTGCTTCATCCTGCTCGGTTTCAGTAATCCAAAATCTCCCACGGTCCAAATTACAAAATGGGAAACTTCATCAAAAAAAATTAGGTTTTAAATTGTGTATCTTTTTGAGTTTCATGATACAATGTCATGCTGCTCATTCCATCCTACCTGGGATACAAGCTATGGCTTTGTCCAGTGTATTCACATTGTATATACTACCCACTCACCAGACACATCTGTTATGAGACTGACTGCCATAGTATTATAGTACCTGGCAACCAGCCTACAGAATACACCTCACTTTATCTTACCAGCTAGGCAGAAGAGTGGTATAGTTTTGCACCATCCAGGAAGTGAATACGCTACAATGCTATACTCAGTATAGGAGAAGCAAGCAGCATTCACATAACTTGTACTATACCATATTGTTGTAATTGCTCAATTTCGTTATTAGTTATAGTTGTTAACCTCTTACTGTGCCTAATTTATAAACTGAAGTTAATAGTAAATACTGTGCATAGGAAAAAACATAACACATAGCACCTGGTACTCAACATGGTTTCAAGTTTTCGCTGCGGGTCTTGGAACATAGCATCTGTGGGCAATAAAGGACTACACTATTGGGGATCAAGTAAGCTCTATATGTAACCTCTCAGTAGGTGCTGGTTTTGCTTTTTTCTCCATTTCACTTCATCCCTCCTCAGTGCAAACAGCCTCTAAGAGTGAATGTTTAGCATACTACCTACATCACACAAAGAGACAGACACACGCACGCACGCACACCACATCCCAGCCAAATTTTCTAGCCAAATAGACATCCTAAACAACTCTGCCCAATGTTGCCCTCAGTCATTTCTAGTGAGATGACGGGTCCAGGAAGGGACACAAACCTTCTTTATCTCTATGCCATGCCAGAGAGAAGGTAGAGATGTGGAGTGTGGCAGAGACCCCAAGCCCAGCATGCCTCTCCCCACTCACAAAAACAAAAGTCAAAGTGACATGCTCCCTCTTTCAATTTAGAATTGATGCTATGAAATAAAAGATGTTTATTAAGAATTCCCTAAAAATATCTAAACAAATTGATCCAGCTTATGCAATTATATTCTGAAAATGTGAGCCTTTCAAACACATTAAAATCTATTGGTCCCCAAGAAGGTATCCACAACCCGTCCTGAGCATAAATTATAAATGCTCTCTGCTTTATAGCCTCTTTAGTTTTAGCATGATATTTCTTTCCTTTAAAAATGCAACAGATCAGAAGAGCTGTGTGACTATCATTTCAGGTTATGTAAGACAAAAGAGATGCTACTAAAGAAATAAAAATGCACTTAACCAAAAGAGAGAATGTAAATCTTCATAGGATGACCCCATGAATTTCACCAGGAGACCAAAGAATAAGTGGGAGAAGTTAATAATGAATGAACAGATAGATAGGAATCAGTTACTCAAATCTAAACCCCTCAGAGGCAAAATCCTCTCCCAGCTCTTCTGACTTTGGCTCCATGTCTCACTCCTTTAAACCAAGGGCAGTGTGTCTCCTGTACTGACCTGAAAAAAATATGCAGCCTCCAGAAATCCCACTCCGTGAGAAGTTAAGATGCAGAGGCCAATGTATAGGGCTTAGATTTTTAATAAGGTAAAAGTTAAGAATTTATTCAATAGCACACTTCCATTTAGGACTTGTGGGTTATCCTGGAGCAAAGCAGTATCCCAGAGGATGGATAGGATGGAACAATCAATCTCTCTACCAAGAAAGAACTAAGCCCACCACTTGTTATTTGTGCCCAAACATGTAGTTATTATATGTGGTGTGGTCAATGCCTATGCATTTGCCAATTAGTTCATACAATTTATCACCTCCAACCCCATTTATGAGAAGCACATCACTCTGCCAAGGAGGAAGTGTAGCATCCACCATATCTCTTTGTCAAATCCTTCCTTGGAAACACCCAGCAACAACTCCTCAAAGGACTGAAAGTGCTTATGATTAGCCTGGTTTTCGCACAAAGAGAGGTGAGTCTCAGAAGAAAGAGCTCTCACTGAAGCTTAATTTAAAGAGTGAGAGACAAACCCTGAATCCCCGTCGTTAACTCCAAATCCTTGGATACTGTCTCTACATGTGACAAGCTTCCCCAGTTGTAGGTGTCCCCCTCATTTAACTTTACTAAGTGACAATTAGCTATAGCTTGATTGGAAATTTAGATAAAACAAAATTAATCATCTGTGCACAAAAGCATGAAGTTAAGGCACCGTAAGCCTTACAAAACATTTCAATGTAAGCTATCTTCAAAAGTATTATGTGCATGCCACCTGCTGTTACCCAAGGTTTATAAACTGGACAAGTGAGACTCAGACAGTGAATCTTCTCCAGCTCACACAGCCGGTGCCTGGCAGGTGCAGACTGAGTACCAGCTTGATAACCTCATGAGATATATATTGTTTTGGTATTCTTTCTTGTTAGAGTGTCCCTTCTGGATCTTTTACTAAATACAGCATTTAAGAAATGGATCCTCCTGAATGCATTTTTGCTTTATGATATCGCTACAAGCCTTTGGGGGACAGGGAATGGAATGTGGTGGCTTGAAAGAAAATGGCCCACAAAGAGTGTGGCACTATTGGGAGGTGTGCCCTTGTTGGAATAGGTATGATATTTTTAAAGAAAGTATGTCACTGTGGTGACAGGCTATGAAGTCTCATATAGGCTCAAGATATCAGTGTCTCAGATCATTTCCTGTTGCCTGCAAGTTAAGATGGAGCCAGCATCACATCTGCCCACACTCCACCCTGCTTCCACCATGATGATAATGAAAATGTAAGTCACCCCAATTAAATGTTTTTCTTTTAGAAGAAAAAAAGAATAAATGAATCTGCCATTCTCAATGACCATCTCATAATGCTCCAGCTGTATCCTAAGGAAACATCTACCTTCAACTTCAGCACTCCCAAGAACATTTGCAGACTGTAGAACTTCCAGCTGCATGGAAAACTAGAGCCACACTGGTGTTCAAGTGCCTAGTAGTATAGCCATAATTATAATATATATATATACATATATATATAACTATAATTGATAACTACTGTATATTTCAAAATAGCAATTAGAGAAGAGTTTTTAGATGTTTGGGGAAAAGGGCATGCTAGATATCATGATCTGATAATGATCCACTACAGACATGCATTGGAAATTCATACCATATCCCATAAGCATGTACAATTACTATTCATTAATCAAAACAGTTGTTTAGTGCTTAATAATCTGGAAATTTAGCCAGCTGTTGTGTGACAAAACTTTTCCTGGGGAGATACATACATGTCTACTCATCCCAGAGAGGGTTCCCTCAAAAGACCAAAGTATCAATACCACCAATGTACAATTTGGTGAACCATAAGTTTTACTGGGATTATTTATAGGAATGTAGGTGAGGAGTTATTTACAGGAGCAGAAATAATTCAAAACCAGCTGTATCGTCAAAGCCCACTCCAGCATGGATGACAGCTTGCAAAAGCTGGGAACCTGGAGCATACTGCACAGCCTGTAGGCAGCTCGACAGGTTGGAGAGTGTCCTTTCCAGGTGCCTCAGTTCGTCTAAACCAGCTCCAGGCAGTCTGCTGGTTTCTGCTTCATCCAGGCAGCTGGTCTGGTCTGAGTCTTCTTTGCAGCTTGGCTTGTTCGAGAGTCTTCTTCGATGCTTTTTTTTTCCTTACTCTAGCAGGGAAGGACCTAGTGAGTATGGTCAGTTTCAGGAACCTCCTGAAGCTTAAGGAACTTCCCTGAAGGATGGAATATTTCAATCTTGGACAAAACTGTTATACAGTTCCAGTCCAATATAATCAATACATAATGTATTTATGTATCAAATTATCATACTTACTGTACCCATAATTAGTATAATTAAAATAATAGCTAATTCTTAAAAATAAAATAAATTAGTAATAATATAACCTAAAGCTACAAAGAAAAAAAAACCTAAGTAATCCACAAAGAAAGTAAATGTTCACTTCTTATTGTTGAGGTGCCCCACATGATGGATCACACACAGAAGATCCTCAGATTATACTTAAAGTCTACCTAAAAATCTCATTTAGATGGGTCTAATTACTTTGTTCTAATATATGTTAACTCCTGTAACCGCTTAACTAACCCTGCTCATTTTACTTGGTATGTTTTTCTAGCCACAGACTAACTGCTTAACTAACCCTGCTCATTTTACTTGGTATGTTTTTCTAGCCACAGACTAACTTCTTGTTGAGTTAAAAGAAAAGAAGTAACAGCACATTTTAAAACTGCCACAACTGTCTAAACATATGACCTCATTTCCTGGAACACAATGCAAGCTTTAAAAGATCGTTTCTGAAACAAAGAATTTACAGAGGACTACAATGTATATAAAGTGAGTCAGTCCTTGGTTTGTGTACTTCAAACTCATTCTCTGATCTATGAATTTTATAATGGAGAATCGCTGTATCTTTCTGCAGAATGATTGCTTTGTTGGATGATGTGGTTATCCGTCAAGCCTTTGTCTGAACACTGGAGTCTTTATTGTTTCATGCAATTTTAAAAAACTGTCACGCAAGTCACCAGGTAAGACTTTCAGAGTCAGCAAGAACTCAATTTAGCTATTTATTAAATTTGCCTTGAGGAACAATTACATTAGTAGCTGGCACAGCTAGAAAACTGTTTATATCCCAATGAGTAGTCGTTCATATTCACCAAGGCGAAAGCCATTATTCCTTACCTAACATATGTATGAGTGTATAAACTATTAAAACCTAGAGTCTTTGTTTAAATTCTGTCAGGCAGTTGGTTTTCTTCCCCTATGAACCGTAAGTTGTGTTTGGAAAGGCCAAGAAAACTCTAACCTCACTCAAGACATGGATATCCAATAGGACCTTACCTTCCTTGATGTTCATGATCAGAAAATAGTTTTTAATCAACTGACCACTATGTGCACAACATGTATACATATGTTTTAAAATAAATGATGACTTATGAAAGTGCCACATGGCACTAGTGTCCAATAAGATCAACAGCATATGCATACAACTATGATCTTTGCAAAGAACTCCCATCCACTAGAATAAAGTTAAATGTCCTATTAACCATATTGTGACCAAAGCTCAGGTCCTTCTTTTGTCTTTGAAACTAGATAAATCTGGATCAAAGGTCAGATCTTGTACATAGTGGCTAGGTAGCCTTACAGATTCTAATTATTATCAAGCTTTGCCAGGCCTTTGCATTATTCTGAATCCTTGTAAGAATCCTGCAAGGCCACCATTTGTTTTCCCATGAGGTATGTAAGAAAAACAGCTACAAAGTGGTCGAGTGATTTATTCAAGTTCACAGTTATAGAATGTGTCAAAATTCAGATACTAACACATGCCTTTCCACCTACTTCAATCTCTCCAAACTCTGCTATCCTCAGCTATAAAATGTAGGTAATAAAAAATATTGAAGTGATGACTGAAAGAAATACCATAAGGAAAAGTACCTGATGGGTCTCTAGCATCTATTTGTCTTGTGTAATTCTGACTTCGTTTTCCATTAAACAACTCCCTGTTTCTTCCTCCCTCCATCTCCTAGCAACCACCATTCTATTTTCTGCTTCTATAAACCTGACTGCCTTCGATACCTCATGTGCATGGAATCATTTATCATTCTGTGGTTAACTTATTTGTTAACATAGTCTTGAGTCCAGCCATGGTATTGCAAACAGCAGGATCAGCCTTTGTTTAAAAGCTGATTAATAGCCCACTGTATATACCATCCCCAAGTTATAATGGCAATGGCTCAATGTAAACATTTTTTTTTACTTTATCACACATCCAGCAGCAAACACTAGAAACTTTGAATTTTGATCTTTTCCCAGGCCAGCAATATGTGGTACAATCCTCTGTCCTGCTGCTGGGCAGAACCAGTGAACCTGAACGCCCAGTCATCCTACTGAAAGACTGCACTGTCCTGTGTCACCATGCAAGGACACTCAGTGGGCTAACTTTACGAAATGCATTTTTGACTCACAGTAACATAACCCCACCATAAGTCAAGGTCAACCCATCCATAACATGGATACAAAGTTATATTTAGACAGAATGAATAAATACTGTCTTAGTTTGCTTTCTAGTGCAGAGATAAAGGGCATGACCAAAAGCAACTTGCAAAGGAAAGAGTTTAATTTCACCTTGCAGATTTCAGTCCATTCTTGAGGGAAGTCATAGCAGGACCTCAAGGTGAGAAACAGAAATTGAAGCAGAGGCCATGGAAGAATGCTATCACTGGCTTGCATCTCTTGGCTCGCTCAGCTTGCTTTCTTAGGCAACTGAGGAACACACGTCCAGGTGTTAGCACCAAACCACTCACAGTGGGACAGGTCCTCCCACATCAATCATTAATTACAAAAACTCCCCATAGATTTGATTACAGGCCAATATGATGGAGGCATTTTCTTAACTGAGATTCCCTCATCCTGGAAGACTCTAGCTTGTAATAAGTACAAGTGCTGAGATCTAGTGTATAACACAGCACCCAGAGCTGACAATACAGCATTGTGCACTTAAAATTTATTCAGAAGGTAGACATTGTTAGATAATCTACATACATAAATAAGCTATACACACACACACACACACAAACACACACACACACACATACACACACACACATACACATGAAAAAAAAGTACTAAAAAGGTCACAAGTACTGGAGTTGATGGCATATTTTTATCTGCTTGTTGTGGTGGTGATATCAGAGATTCATGAGCACATCAAAGCCCATCAGGTTGACCACAATCAGTTGCATGATTGTATGCAATGCACACTACAGGAAGTTCGTGAAACTGATCTAGCCCAATTCTTTATGCATCAACAAAACTGTTTTCTAAAAAATACCTGTCAAGAACCTCATCAATATGAGTCTTATTCATTTATTTGGCCTAATTATGGTATATAGATCTTTGCTAGGCTGTGGAAAACACTGAAAATAAAAAATCACAACAACCCCTGCCCTCAGATCTGAATTCTTCTCTCCAGCACACACACACACAGCACGTGCACCATCCCTCCACATTCTCTATTGTAATCCCTTACTGGAATGCATTAGAGAGAAGTTAAAACTTAAATAGGTTCTTTAAAATTGGTCTCAGAGGGAAATTAATAAGTGTTCAAACATACATTTGTGTGTTAGATGAGTAGTCTCTATTCAACTGTTAAATTTTCAAAGGAACTGCATCTGTGATGTGAGAAAGTAGTTAGAGATAGGTTTTATCTTGGATTTGGCAAGCAGTAGACACATAGTAGCTACTTCATTCCTGGAACAGAGGTGGTATTTAGACAGCAGGCTAGAAGGGGAAGACCCTGTACCCTGCAAAAAGGGAGGCACCTATCAAATCCACTTTATCTCACCATGAAGGTCCAGATGGGCAGCCAGAACACCAGATCCATTAGTAGCAGACTTTGGGTCAGCAAACAACAAGGAAAAGAGAATACAAAACTGAATCTTTCCTAAGCAATATAAACTGATGCTGGAAACTGATACTTTCTAGCAAGCACATAGATTCAAAATAAAGAAAAAGAGAAAAAAAAACAATAAAAGTGACAGTGTAGGAAGAAAAGAAATACTAGATGCCAGTGAGGGAGGGTTCCAGAGCCCTCATCACATGGGCATGTCCAGAATTTGTTCTTGAACATTCCTACGACATGGACTATACCAAGAGCTGAGCTATGGGCCCTGGACACTTGCTACAAGCCGCAAATATATACAAAGTAGGATTTCAGCTGCTTATGACAAAGCTAATACCTGAAAGAAGCCAAGGGCCTTCCAGAGGTCAAGCTGAGGTTCAAGGAGCCTTGGTGATATTTGGCTTTTGATTATCAGCCATTTCCTGTTATGAGTTTCTTGTGTGCTATTGTAGCTTTCCCATCATTTATTGGGCACCATTTTACCTCTACTAAAGGAATATTTAGATAACCTGTGCACTAAGAGCTATGCACAGCCAGAACCCCAGTTCAAGCCTCCCTGTAATTATTGTCATTGGCAGCGTCCGGCCAGGACCATCCCCAAATGGAGGAAAGTACCTTATCAAAGATACCTCTGTACTCTCTAAGAACAGACTTAAGCATCCAGACTACCTGTTTGAGAAGGCCTGGCAGATGTGCCAATTAAGCTTAACTACCTCCTTTCCCAAATTTTTCCTCTAGTTTCAGATCTCCCTTTAACTATCACCAGAGGCACCTAGCTGTACACAGGTTGCCTAGCGACCGAGCACACTTCCCCCACCCTGCAAAAAAATGGCAGATAGCTTGGACAGATAGGATCCACAGGAAAAAGAAGGCAGTTTTATTTTCTCCCATTAACCTAGCAGCTTATAGATTCTTAACATTTTCTACCAATCATGTTTAAGATTATTGTTGAGCACCTAAGATCCCTCTTCTTAGATATTACCCGAATTTAGCCTTTAGTTAATTCATTTCCCCATTAGTCACTACCCTTTTGGGTTGCAAATGATAATTAACAATTACTTCCCCTCTTTGTGATTCTTATCACCCCTCCATTTGACCCTGGAAGCCTGGCTTTGCACTGCCAAGGGATTACTGTTTGTAAGTGTATATATACCAGGACTTCCAGGGCACAGGAGGAAGAAGATGATTTGGAAGAATAAATGACTGGACTAAGAGCTCTGTGTGCTGAGATTCTATTTCCCAAAAATAGTCCTCGCCATTCGTAGTTCTCTCTCCTGAGCCCCTGGGATGTATAATATTAAGGCTGGTCCCTCTAATATTATACAAGAGATACTCAAATGAATGGATGACAGCCCTTGATCTTAGAAGCAGCTAGGGAGTTAGCGGGTATGGAGGAGGAAGGTGAGCACATCTCACCCCTGGTGGAGGGGCTATTAGCAACTGATGTCTGCTGGAAGAGGGAGGCTAGATCCTCATCTTTAAAAATGTGACCCCTGCTAAGATGACCCACACATCAGTAGATAGCCAAACACCAAAAAGTACATGGACAATAGAAATTAGAGTTAATAGCTTTGCTTTTATTTTTTAAAACAAAATCAGGTGAGTGGGTGGGGAGGGAAGGGGAGCTCTGATGAAAACTAGTACAGAAAGAGATGCATGACAGAAAGGCAGTCTGAGCATCACTGACCCCAGAGCTGTGCAGTGTGCTGGCACCTGTCAAGTGTTTCTGCCTTAGGATTCCTATACTTTCCTTTTCCTTAGAATTCACAATAAATACCGCTGTGCTGTCAGACCCCATCTACTCTGTGACACACACAACCTTTGTGCAGAATGTCAATGCAATAAGTTCATTTAAAAAGAAATGCAGAATTTATTAGGATGCAGAATGGAGTAAAACTTGCATCTCCCTTAAGGTTGGGGACCCCATCAGCCAGGTAATGGGCTCAAGGGATGAAGTAGCACTTGGAATAGGCCTGCAAGATTGTGTGTGGAAACTGGGACTCACGAGCAGTCATGGGAAATTGCAAGAATGGGGACTGATTCACCCCTCCAGCCAGCACAGGTGGCTGCTCCACCGTATCTGTGGGCTTGGGGTTGAAGGCATCCAAACAGCAATGGAGGTGTGCCTGAGTAAACCCCAGCCAGAGAATTTGGGTTCCTTACTACCTCATTACTAGTGAGCAAGGACACAAAAGCTGTTCCAAATGGCTCTGGTGCCAAGTCACTTGCACAGTGTGACTGGTAAGGCTTTGCTCTCTCCAAGGATCACATAGACCAAGAAGACAAAGTAAGTGTGGGTTGGTGTTAGAGCACAAGTCTGTATCTTTAAGACAGTCGGTCTTGAAGAAAATGGTTCATACTACCTGAAATTCTCTCCCTGGAAACAGTTAAGCTTCTTGTTTATAATGAGAGGTTCCTCCTTGCTTCTTGCCACAGAGAATGTACTGAAACTTCCTGCCACACTCCCCCCCATGAAAGCATTGAAAAGTCACGACTCTTCCAAAAAGTGCATAATTCTCCATCAACTAGCTGCAAAGATAATGAAATGGATTAAATGCTCCATAAGGAATTCAAATCAGTTATTTTTAAAAGATCAATGAATTGCAAGAAAATGTAGGGGAAAAAACATCAAAATGAATTAAGAAAAATAATGCAGGATATGCATACAAAATTTAACTAACAGAGATTTGGGAGGATAGACCTAAATATAGGAAACAAAAATCTCATTACGGAAAAAAAAAAAAAAAACTTACTGGAAAGCCTCAACAATAGATTAGTTCAAGCAGAAAATTTTCAAGGCTGGAGACAATCATGAATGAGAACATTCAGACATAATAAATAATGAGAGGTTAAGAACAGAATTGTTTGAACACAGTCCATGAACCAAGCTGTGTGAGGAGATTTCTGAGACCTTCTGAGAAAATCCCAAGTAAACATGACAAGAGACTTGCAACCTCTGCCTCCCCATCACAGGGGTTGTTCTTGGAGTGTGCTTTCATGCCCCTCCCAGATGTAGCAAACAGGAGTGAGTTTTCTTCAGACTGTTCATTACAACTGGCTGTTGTTATTTGTTTATATATGCTTCTAGGAAAAACATGTTTTTGCCATATGCAGCTTGTCCTTATGATTGTATACTTTACTCGGGTGACTGTTTTTAACCCTCAGAGTATAAACAGTCTGATTCTCTGAATAAAGGCTATTGCATGAGACACTTCTTAACCCTCAGAGTATAAATTGTCTGATGTTCTGAATAAAGTCGGCTATTGCATGAGACTTAAGTCTGCCTCATTTTCAGGCCCCACTCTCCCACATTCATGCTGCCAACTAGAGCAGTAAACACTAAACATACAAGACTGCCAGGAAATGATTAAAAGATTAAACTTAGTAAATGTTTTTTTTTTTTTTTTTTTTTTTTTTGGTATAGAAAGTAGTGCCAGAGCACAGAGCGGGGCAAAGGAAATCCATCTGAAGAAATAATAGCAGAAAATTTCCCAAGTCTCAAGAAATACACAGGCATCCAGGTACAGAAGGCATTTAGAGCTCTAAACACGTATGACTATGAAAAGCCACATTAGCAATAAATACTAAGAGTACAGAACAAAGAGAAGATACTTAGAGCTGAAAGAAAAGAGTGCAACTTGGGTATGAAAGAAAACCCAACAGAATAATAGCAGATTTCTCAATAGAGACTCTGTCAGGGGACCACGGAATGGTGTCCTTCAAGCCATGGAAGATAATAACTGCCAGCATATGTTACTACAGACAACAAAAATCACCTTTTCAAATTAAAGGACAAACAAAGACCTCTCAAGATAAACATGAGCAAAATGAACCAGGACCACTGTCTTAGAGTGGTTGTTGTTGTGATGAACAACATAACCAAAAACAAATTGGGGAGGAAAGGGTTTATTTGTCTTATGATTCCACATCACTGATCATCGTCTAAGGAAGTCTACACAGGAACTCAAACAGAACAGGAACCTGAAAGTATGCGCTGATGCTAAGGCCACAAAGCGGTGCTACTCACTGGCTTGCTCTGTCTGCTTTCTTACAGAACCCCTGAACCACCAGCTCAGGGGTGGCACCATCTACTTTGGGCTGGGCATCCCCCATCAATCACTAATTAACAAAATGCCCTACAGGCTTGCCTGCAGCCAGATCTTATAGAGGCATTTTCTCAGTTGGCTTTCCCTCCCCTCAGATGACTCTTGCTTATGTCAAGTTGATATAAAAGTTAGTCAGCATGATTGACCTCTTGCCAACTTGACACACAAACATGTCATTTAGTAAAACTAACCTTCCCAGTGCCCCAAGGTCTCATATAAATAAATATCACAAATATAAAACATGTTACAAATTCAAAAGTCCCCCAGTCTTTACCAACTCAAACATCTTAAAAATTCAGTCTCTTTAAAAGAAAAAAGTCCAAAGTCTCTTTCAAAATCCAAACTCTTCATAAAATTTCAAAATATCTTTAAAAGTTTAAAGTCTCAATTGTGGGCTCCTGTGAAATTAAAAACAAATTGAATACGTTCTTACTTCAAGAGGAAAGAACCAGGGCACAGTCACAACCTGAGCAATGCAAAAACAAACTTCAACTGCATAAATAACACAGTGTCCAGTGTCTGGAATTCACTAACCATCTTCTAGGTTCCATCGAAGGGCCTGGGTCACTTCTCCAGCTCTGCCCTCCGCATCAAACACAGTTTGTCTTCTAAGCCCAAGCAGACTGCCGCTGCTCTTGGTGGCCATCCCATGGTGCTGGCATCTCCAAAATGCTGGGGTCTTCTGCTACAACTGGGCTGAACTTTCACCAACAGCCTCTCCTGAGCTTTCTTTGGAGATTCCAGCCCCCACAGAACAACTCACCAAGCTTTGGACACTCAGTGGATTTTCTAGCCCAAAGTTCCAAAGACCTTTTACGATCCTCCCCAAAACAACACAGGCAGATCTGCTGCAGCAATACCCAACCATGCTGGTACCAATTTCTACCTTAGTTAACGATGCTGGTCTCATCTTAATCACTGCTAGTATCTTAGCTTTAACTAACCAATATTGATTATCCCAGCAAAGAGAAGGTTTCACTTTAGTGGTTCTGGTCTCTTGTTAATCACAGCTGATTCTTCAGCTGGTAGCTGACCAGAACCACATATCCTTAACTCAAAATATCCAACGGCCTCAATAGTCTTTAAGTGACTTTCAAACTTCCTTCTGGACATTCACAAGCCAGACTTTCATTATTTGCATTTCTCTCAACACTGTTGTCTTCCAAGCTCCCACAGAACAACTCACCAAGCTTTGGACACTCAGTGGATTTTCTAGCCCAAAGTTCCAAAGACCTTTTACGATCCTCCCCAAAACAACACAGGCAGATCTGCTGCAGCAATACCCAACCATGCTGGTACCAATTTCTACCTTAGTTAGGGTTTCTGTAGCTGTGATGCAATGACATGACCAAAAGGAACTTGGGGAGGAAAGGGTTTATTTGGCTTATGTATCCAGAGTCACAGTACACTGAGGGAAGTCAAGGCAGGAACCTGTGGGCAGGTACTGATGTAGAGGCCACAGAGGATGGCTGCTTACTGGCTTGCTCCTGTGGCTTGTTTGGTCTGTTTTCTTATAGAACTCAGGACCACCAGCCCAGGAGTGGCACTACCCACAATGGGCTGGGCTATCCCCCATCAAGCACTAATTAAGAAAATGCCCTATAGGCTTGCTTACAGTCTGATTTTACAGAAGCATTTTCTCAATAGGGGTTCCCTCCTCTCAGATGACTCCAGCTTGTATCAAGCAGACATAAAATTAGTAAGCACAACCATGAAGACAGCATATAGGGGACACATAAAGGGACTCTAGATGCAGAAAAGGAAAATAAATTACAACCATGAAAACACATGGAAGAAGAAATCCCACTAGAAGTACAGATCAATAAACAAGAATTGGGAAATTCATGTTAAATGGAATATTCTATGATAATTTATAAGTTTCAAACTACATAAGCTTCTTTGTAATGTGGTGAAATCTGCTGCCACATTGCTCCATCTACTCTGACCTACCTGGAATGTGAATCACCCCTTTGCTTAGTGTATCCATGCTGCATATACTACCTGCCTACAAGTCATTTATTAAACATCTTTGTTTTCAGATAGACAGCCCTTGGTGTATTGAGAATCTGATACTATCTGGTTTTAGGTAGCCAGTAAAGATCTTGGAATGTAATCCCCCCCCTCCGTGGAGAAGGATGGAAGTACTATATATAGTGTGGCCATTATGCATTGGTTCTTCATTATCTAAAGCTCTTGAATATGCTACAGCCTCCCCATGTAACTCAGATACCCACACTGATTTCCAATGTTCAGATCCATTTCTAATGAGATGATGATGACTTCTGACTTCTTTAGGAATATTAAAATGATCCACTTTGCCAGTGTGAATTCAAATGAATTGAAAAAAAAACCAATGAAAAATGTGGAAGTCAATGAGTTGATTGCAAAGGAGACTATGATACCAGAGAACGGATGTTAAGTCCATTCTACCCAGCAGGAACTAGTCTGGAGAACCACAAGGGCATGATCATGAAGATCTTTAAGTTGTACATTCTTTTCTAGAACTAATATATTGTTAGCTGATTTGGGAGGAAATGATAGTGGAAAGATAATTAACACAACCTCTGGTAGTACTTTCTTTAAATGAATGGTGTTCAATTATACCTTTCCCAAGAATTAGAGGAAATTCATAATGGCTCTCCCTCCCTGACAGGATTCATCTCCATATGACAGTGTATCTCACAAGCCTCCTCTGGATGGAGCTGCTATCTATCTCTCAGTTTCACATCCTATCCTATCCCACTTCCTGGCCCCTCTCTCACACAAATGCAGAGCAGGGGCACTAATCACAGTTGACGGTTGATGATCCCTTGAACACAACACACCCTCGAAGGAGTCTCTGAATTAGAAAAGGACTTTCCTTGAAATCCCTTCACTCCCTACTCAGTAATGTATTCAGTCATTCAGCTTTGGAAAGGTTTTTGTGACTCCGAACATACGAGAAGGAAGAAAGGGAATAGAAAAGGGACATATCTCTTGAATACACTCCATGGAAAACATAATTACCAAGTAATACTGCTTGAACACATAGAGTTCAGAATCAATCAGACAGATTTACTAACTCCATGATCCTAAGCATGCTGCCCCTTCCCAGTCTCTTCAGCTGTAAAGCAGAGAACACAGTCTTTGCCTCCTGGGTACAATATGTATGGCATAAGCCAAGCACAGTTCAGTCACATGGGTAGTGCTCCTTAGGAATTCTTTCCTTCTTCTCCCACAACATGATCAGCATGATTAAGGATTAATGATTGTAAGATATAATGCATATTTCAGAATTATAAGTTCCTTTTAAACAATTGTGTTCCAGTGGATCTTATAAATTAGATTGCACCTTTATCTTCAGAAAAGGAATGTCAGAGAGAAACTAAGCAACCATGTCTGGTCTCGGGTCAAGATCTTCTGAGGGAATTCCACATTACCATTTTAAGCTCATTCCTAAAACAACATGGGCCCCAGTGTTACTACCCTAAAATTATCTTAATGTTGCTTATATTTAATAATTTAAATGTCCCATAGCTGAACATTAGGCAGACTTTCCATAAGCCTTTCAGCAGGTAAACCATGGAGAGCTATTTCACAGTCAAGACTGAACCAGAGGCCACACACACAGGTGGCTCACTTGGTTTCTTCTGTTTCACCATTACCATGTGTACTGTCTAATCTTGATTTATAAAATAATTGGTTTGTATAGAAAGCATACCAAAAATATTGCTGTTAATTTTGGGGTTTTTTCAATCTAAAAAAAAGAATCTAAATGTCATTACATTTTACTAGTGATCACATTTTGTTTCTATATGGCAATAAAACATCAAACTAATTAGAAGCAAACCTCAGACATGAATCATATTCCTATGGCCAGTTCTTTCAAGACAGTGTGCTTCTGTGTTTGTTAGTTTCAATTTAAAATATTGATGAGACGTCTGAAACTTCTGATTGAGGAGGAATTCTATTGTTAGGAAAGTAGGAAATACAGACATTGCTATGAATAATAAAGAATAAGTCACTGAAATTTGAAAAATAGATCATGCATGTGTACTTCAATATATGAATTCGCTGAAGCATTAAGTACTTGGAATTTTTAAGCTACTGTAACTCAGAATAGCTAAATCATGTTTTAAAAAAACAGAAACAAAGAAACAAAAACTCTGTGTCTATTGAAACATTGCCCAAACACATTTTTTAAAAAAATCACTTCAAGCCTCCTGGAATGACCAGCAGCACTCTATACCCCTCATTCTAGACCCTTACTTCCTTTCTCATTTTCAGCGAAAATGCAGCAAATGCCTATTGATTGAACCAATTTTTGAACACACATTAAAATCTTGTTTTTACAGTCTCTTCTCAGAGGAAAGCTCTATTATTCAGGGAAGGCTAGGTGATGACTAAATGTTACCGATAGGCTTCGGGGCTAGAGGTCCAGCCAATTACATCCTTCTCTCTTTGATGCCTAGAAGGAGCAGGATCCTAGAGAATCCATCCATCTTCTTCTCTGCAATTCCTTAACGACAGGGAGCTCAGAGAAACAGATTACCATTCATAGCACAGTAGTGTTTGGGGAGCCCAAGGCCAGGGTACAAAAGGAGGCCCATTTTCATATGCCCAAATATCTGAAAGTTATGCTTATAGCAAACAAAACAACAACAAAGAGATGAGATGTCTTTTGTTTTCATTTTCTCTTCTTCAATAGCAACAACCATTAAGACAAAGTTAAAGTCATCTAATAGAGTTTTGAAGAGTTCTTCCAGACCTTCATGGCCTCAATCCAGGAAAATATTTTTTCTTATATGTAGTGCTATAATCCAGGTATCCAATCTTTCTTGACTCCATTGTTAGTAACCCTAGCAAAACTTTTGATGAAATAGTTTTCATCATCCTCAGGCCCTCATTCCTCTCCCAGGTACTTTTATAGCCACCAGCCATCCGGGGATGATTATTAACAGCTCCTGGCTAAGCTCTTCACAGCTGAGGCTGGGTGGCAGATCACTGCTGGACAATGTAACCCAGATAGAGCAGATTTCCCCTTATCTTTGACCTGTCTAGGACCCCAACACTGACCAAAGTAAAGAGGCTCTGGAATTTTTTCATTAGGCATTTTTAGGATGACTGAAGATAGCTGCTACAAAACCTACCAATCTGTGCAAGGTGAATGGGGTAATAAAAGAGCGCCAAGAATCCCCTGCTGGGTTCTTGGGTGCTTCTGCAAGGCTTACTGGGTGCCAAGACACACCAGAAAACCAGTAAGCAAGCAATATTGCTTTTTGTTATGCGGTCAGCCCTAGATATTAAGAAGAAAGAAAAAACTTCAATAGTTAAACAGTTTGAGGGTATAATAGGTCCCAATTATTGGAGATTATTCAAAAAGTTTACAATAATTGTGACTTTGAAAAAAAGAAGCAGAAGAAGAAGATTGACCCAAGCAGCAATGACAGCATTCTTGGAGACTGATAAAAGAGATCCCAGAGTGGAAAAGCAGAGATACCAGGAAAGAAAAATGGGGAAAGGATGTCTCATCCTATAAAGGGTGTCCCTATCCAGATACTGAGACCTTAAAATAGTCCAGGGGCCTATCCGTTCAAAAGACCTGATCTTTTTTCTGTTTCTCACCTCCCCACCCCAAACACCCTCACACGCACATCCCATTCCTGCCTTCTAGCCACCAGAAGTCAGGCAAATACCATTGTTCTTGATGGTGTTGCAAAACAGAGTCCTCCTGTGGGCACACTGATCCTTTCATAGTTGTAGAAAAAAAAAATATCATCTACCTGTGATCATGGACAATGCAATCTCATATCAATATACAAAGGTTAAGGCCTGGCAAAAAGCTGAAGGTCATTGTGTGTGTGTGTGTGTGTGTGTGTGTGTGTGTGTGTGTGTGTGTATTGTGGTAAAACCTGGGAAGTCAGGTTATACCTGAATGGTCCAGACCCAGACAAATTTGCTATCAAAAAACAAAAAACAAAAACCTGTACCTAGGGTAATCCAGCTCATTGGCCCAAACTGGCCCATCTTGGCTCCCCTGGGATTTGAACCCCCTCTAAGGTAGTAAGTTTTAAACCTCCACCTCTCCCAGGAACTCTTTCAGTAACTTGAGAATAAAGGTCCAGGAAGCAGATAAGCCAGCCCCTTAGTGTTTTGGATACTAGAAAGAGTATACTAGTTCCTTAACCATTCCCAACCAGGCATAGGTCAGGACTGCTGCCTGGACCTAGGCCTCAAACCCTCATATTATGTTGGGATTGAAACTAATAAAAAAAATAAGCTCCATTTCCAACACTAACAGCTGTAAATGAGATCAACCTTAGCTCACCCTGGGTAACCTACAAGGGAAGGGTGTCTGCCTAATGTCACCAAGTTACCCCCTGGAAAGTCCCCCCATGCAGATTCTTGCATTTATAAACAACAGATTAACCCCAGAAATGGCATAAAATGTATTTCTAGTCCCCAGAGACTACATGGCTTTCTTGCACAAAAGGTTTAGCCAAGTGTGCATCTTCTAAAATGTTTATACTAAAGGAGACCTCACACCTTTGCATCCTTGTATGTGTTATACCACAGGTATCAATCTAAAATAAAAAAAAAAAAAGAGGACAAGGCCCACCTAAATCTAGATTCTGAGTTCCCCCATATACAGAGAGCTGTTCCCATTCTCATTCCCCTCTTGGTGGGGACAGGCATCACAGGCTCCTCCACTGTTGGGACCTCAGCCCTAGTTATGGGAGATAAAAACTTTAAGGAACTCTGTGCCCAAGTCAACACAAACTTGAGCTATCTATTTCCTATCTAAAAGCCCAGTTAGACTCCTTAACCAATGTTGTTCTTCAGAATAAAAGAATTGGGCCTCCTTTTTATGAGACAAGGAGGTCTCTGTATGGCACTGGGAGAAACTTGTTGCTTCTATGCCAACCAGTCAGAGGTAATTAGAAAAACCTAGCCTTGGTCAAAAATAATCTTTAGGAAAGAGGAAAAAGACATCAAGGAACTAACAACTTGTCTTAAGGTTTTTATTGCTGTGAAGAGACATCATGACCACGACAACTCTTATAAAGGAAAACATTTCATTGAGGCTGGCTTACAGTTTGGAGGTTTAGTCAACTATCATCATGGCGGGAAGCATGGTGGTATGCAGGAAGACATGGTGCTGGAGAAGGAGCCAAGAGTTCCACATCTGGATCAGCAGGCAGCAGGAAGAAAGAATGACACTGATCCTGGCTTGAGCTTCTGAAGCCTCAAAGCCAATCTCCAATGACACACTTCCTCAAACAAGACCATACCTATTCCAACAAAGTGACATCTCCTAATAATGCTGTTCTCAATGAGCCTATGGGGCCATTTTCATTCAAACCACCATACAACTGGTAACAATCTTTGCTCTCCTGGTCCCTCTGGTTAACTACTTATGGCCATGGTTGGGCAACTAATCCTTTTGTTCCTAGTCTTCACTATAGTACCCTGCTTGCTCACCTGTCTATTTAAATATGCAAAACAGAAACTAAACTCTTAAATTGCCAGTGCTGAGAGTATTACATAACCTGGTGCCCCATGGGGCCATGATTTGACTCATGCCCACAGACCCAGTGGGGAATGGAACAGGCACCCAAAGCTTAGCACTACTGACATCATCTTGGAGGTACCATTCTGACATTAAAACCCAGCACATAGGGGTTGTAGAGATGGCTCAGCAGTTAAGAGCACCAGCTGTTCTTCCAGAGGTCCTGGGTTTATTTCCCAGCATCCACATGGCAGCTCACAACTGTCTGTAACTCTACCTCCAAGAGATCTGACACTTCTCACACATGAAGGCGAAATACCAATGCACATAAAATTAAAATAAAATAAAGTAAAAAAAAATCCAGCAAATAGTCCCCAACACCTGTCAAAAAGGTAACAAAGACATAATCCATCGAAGACTTAGTGTGCATAGTTCCATGATCTAAAATAGCCCCTAAATGTACTAACCTTCTTTTGGGTTTTTTAAAATTTATTTATGTTATATCCTAACTGAAGTTTCCCCTCCCTCCTCACCTCCCATTCCCTCCCCCACCTCCCCTCTACCCCTCCTTCAATCCATTCCTCCTCTGTTTCTGTTCAGAAAGGAATAGGCCTCCATGGGTATCAACAAAGCATGGCACATCAAGTTGCAGTAAGACTAAGTACCTCCCCTTGTTTTAGGATGGTCAAGGCAACCCAGTATGAGGAATAGGTTCCTAAGAGCCAGCCAAAGCATTAGGGACAGCCCTTGCTCCCATTGTTAGGAGTCCCACAGGTAGACCAAGTTACACAACTGTCACATATAAGCAGAGGGCCTAGGTCAGTACCATGCAGGCTCCCTGGTTGTTGGTTCAGACTCTGTTAGTTCTTATGAGCCCAGATTAGTTGTGTTGTGATGTTCTTGACCCCTCTGGCTCCAACAATCCTTCCTCCCTCTCTTCAGAAGGATTTCCCTGAGCTCAGCCCAGTGTTTGGCTGTGGGTCTCTGCATCTGCTTCCATCCGCCACTGGATGAAGGCTCTCTCATGGCAATTGGGGCAGTCAGCAATCTGATTACAATAGATGACCAGTTCAGGCATCCTCTCCATTATTTCTAGGAGTCTTATCTGAGGTCATTCTTATAGATTTGTGGGAGTTTCCCTTGTACCAGGTTTCTACCTGATCCCAAAATGCTCCCTTTCCAGTCATCTCTTTTAGTACTCTACCTCTCCACCCACCCCAAACCTGACCTCTCATGTTCCCAATTCCCACTGCTCCCCAGTCCACCCAGGAGATCTCATCTATTTCCCCTTCCCGGAATCACCTCTTGGGCCTTCCTTGTTACCTAGACAATTATCTTTTATTTTACAACTAATATCTACTTGTGAGTGAATACATACCATATTTGTCTTTCTGGATCAGGGTTACCTCCTTGGGATGATTTTTTTCTAGTTCCATCCATTTGCCTTCAAATTTCATGATGTCATTGTTTTTTAACAGCTGAGCAATACTCCATTTTTTGGTTGAGGGGCATCTAGGTTGTTTCCAGGTTCTGGATATTACAAATAAAGCTGCTATGAATATAGTTGAGCAAGTGTTCTTGTGGTATGGTTGAGCATCCTTTGAATATATGCCCAAGAATGGTATAGCTGGGTCTTGAGGTAGCTTGATTCCCAATTTTCCGATAAATCACCATATTGATTTCCAAAGTGGCTGTATAAGTTTGCACTCCCACCAGCAATGGAGGAATATTCCCCCTTGCTCCACATCCTTTCCAGCATAAGCTGTCATTTCTAACATTGCCTTTAGGCTTCTATAGTTTTGCTTCTTGATAACTGTTTTTACTAACCAAAGTGTGTTAACTGGAATGTGTTTTTGTACCCTAAAAAAAGCAAGAAAGAGGGGAAAGAGAGAGAGAGAGAGAGAGAGAGAGAGAGAGAGAGAGAGAGAGAGAGAGAGAACCATAAGGGTTACATTATTTGAACAAGTTCCTTACAGTTACTAGTCAGCAATACGGACATTTTATTCAGCTTTAAGAGTGTCCATGTGTTCTCTCATAAAATTACCTCACAACAGAGGAAACTTGGTAAAAAGAAACTGACCCAAACTGAAAAGATATTAGAGTTATGCCAAAAGACCACTGAGGCAACTATTATAACTGTATCCCATATGCCTAAAGGCTTAAGTAGAGAAATGAAGGATGTAATAAAAGACCCCATGCAAACTTCTAAGATGAATGATACAGTGTCTGGGGTTGAATATACATGTATGAGATTAACAGTAGCTCTGAGGTCATGGAAGAAAAAGTTACTAAACTCAAAAACATAGAAATAGAAACTATGCAAAAAATAAGACCCAAAAGAAAATACAAAGGAGCATCACAAACTATGGGACAACTTCTAACAGCAGTTTCTCTGTGTACCAGAAGTCTTGAAGTACAGAAAAAAAGTGGAAAACAGATTAGATGAACACTTTCTAGTACCATACATAATACACTAGAAATCACCTCTTTTCCCTAATAAGTAAAATCTGAGCAAGCTTAAAATTCAACAACTCTTAATTCCATAAGACAGTTGAGGGTTTGCGGCAATCTACTACTCCAAAGTTGGAGAGAGAAACAGATACAGAGAAATGACAATACCAGAGATCTTCAAAGGAACCAGTGCTATAGTAGGATTTGTTTTATAATTTTTGAACTGGAGTTGGCAAATTTTTGGAGGCCAAATGTATTGGTAAGTTTCTCTGGTCCCATCCTGCCCCGTGTTTCTGCCCAGCTCGCAGTCCTGCAGCTTATAAAATAATCACTCAGAGGCTCAATATTATTTATAAACTGTATAGCCTATGGCAGGCTTCTTGTTAGCTAGCTCTTTCATCTTAAATTAACCCATTTCTATTAATCTATGTTACCTGCAGTACAGAGAGACACATAGGCTAAATTGAAACAGTATATCCAGCTTTAAAGAAAAATAAGAAGTGTTAGTCTTAAAGGAGATCAGAGTGAAATAAGAAGGATGCCTGTCACCACTCTAGAAGCAGTAGAACCTGGGGAAAAGAAGCCAATGACTAAGGCAGACTCATGTCCCATGTAATAGCCAGCTTTATTCAGAGCATCAGACAATTTATACTCTGAGGTTAAGAGAAGTCACATGAGGAAAGTATTCAATCACCAAGGCAAGCCATGTGTGGCGGGCAAGCTGCATGCAATAGAACATGTTTTTTCATAGAGGCATACAAACAGATAACAATAGCCAGTTGTAATGAATAATCTAAAGTTAAATTCACTCCTATACTCTCCAGCTTGGGAAAAAGAAACTGAGGTCACAAGACTCTCATTTTGGTTTCTTGGTGTCTTCTAAAGAGGACTCAGAAATCTCCTCACACAGTTCTATTCTTGGACCACATTCTGACAGATGCCTGTTCAAATGTGCCTGCAGTGTCTTTGTATGTCATGGACAGGTCCTTTGGAGAATGCTGGAGTAGGAAATGACTACAGTAAAGAGTCAATTGAAGCCTAACTCTCGTACTGTTCATTCTTGTTGGTGATGGCACACAACGATGAGAGCTATCCTGCAAGACTGACTGTAGAGCAGTTATTCAGAATGACCACGCATGTGTGTTCTGCAATAAATTTCTTCTGTGCTGTGGATCTCTTCCAAGCTTGTCACCAATGATTTATAAGGAAGGTGTGCAGTTTGAATGTGTACGGATGACCTTACACACCTTTGTGCTTCAAGTTAATGCATAGAAACATCAATGAGTCCCAAGGATTCCCATGTGCTTTGGAAGCCTCGAGTCTGAGACAAAATACAGAAACTTGGAAGAATGTAGAGTTTGGAGTCATTTGGTTAGAAGGGAATAATTAGAGTAGGTCATTAGAATTTTTTGGTTTTCAGAAATTTACAATAAAAGAAAATCTTGCTGTTTCATAAATGTATAAAGGAACCCATTTAAAAAACACAGTATGAGAAATGGAGAATGCCTCTGCTGGACTGATTAGTATACTATTCACAGCTGAGGAACCACTGAGCTCAAGGATATCGATGCACTCAACAGAAACTTCAAAAACTAAAAAAATAAAGAGAGAAAAGACTAACTACAAAACAGAACAGAATTCCCAAGGATAGCAGAATAACTTCAAAAGATTTACTAAATACATCATCAGGTAGGAGGACAGGAAGTGAGGGAGCTACAGAGGGAGGGAGGGAGAAGAAAGAGAGAGAGAGCAAGAGAGAGAAAGAGAAGGAGGGAGAGAGAAGAGAGATTTGAAGTAATAATGAGTATTTCTCCCAAATTAATAACAGATCTCTCAAAAAGCTCATAAAATACCATACAAAATGAATACAAAAAATTACACTTAGACACATCATTTTAAAACTGAAAATTAAGGGGAAAAATATCCTAGAAGATGCCAGAAGGAAAAAACATGTTACCCACAGAGGCAAAGATTTAGTGTTGGGACAGGGGAGTAGGGGGCGGGGACCAACATAGAACTTTGTGCACCTGGATCTGAGGGACAAGGAGAGGTGTGGGGAGAGGGAACTGGAAGGAGGGGAGGAAGGGGAGGCTGCACCTAGGATGTGTTGTATGAGAGAAGAATAAAGAAAAAGAAAAAAGAAGAAGAAATAAACTTCCTTAGACAAGCAAATGTTGAAGGATCTTGTTGCCAATATAACTGCCTTATAAGAAATCTTACAAAGAATGGAAAAACAATACAGGCTACAAATTCAGATCTACATATTGAAAAGCATTAGAAAAGGCAACAAAAAGCTTTTCTTATTCTTTTTTAATTTTAAGTTAACCAAGTAAAGGATTTAATCTCTCTCTCTCTCTCTCTCTCTCTCTCTCTCTCTCTCTCTCTCTCTCTCTCTCTCTCTCTTTCTCTCTCTCTCTCTCTTCCTCTCTCTCTCTCTCTCCCCCCCTTGTGTGTGTGTGTGTGTGTGTGTGTGTGTGTGTGTGTGTACCTGTCTGTCTGTCTGTGCATGTATGTATGTATCTGTTTAAGAGAGAGAGATCTTTGTTATTTACCCCTTCCTTGAGACCCATTTTCCTCTCTTTCTGTAGCCTCAAAGTCCTCTTGTCTAATTTCATATCATAATTGTGTAGCCATTTCCTCTTATTTGAAGCTGTCCCCCCTCCAGAGAAGAGGTGTGTAAGACTCAGGATGTACTGGAAACTTAACAAGGATCAGAATGTTCCTAAAATGTAGACAGTCCACAGGGCTCCTCCCCAAACTTAGGTAAGCAGTAACAATTTCTGGGAAGGGGGACCTTTAAGATCAGCTGGGCTGCCGGCAAGCTCCGCAGGGAATCTCACAGGTGAGGTTTTCATGAGGCTTATCCATGCTAGCATGAGCTTGTCTTGCATGAGTAGGTATTTGTTCATATCTCCCCAAGAATGGTCAATCATAAAATGTGCATATGTTTTTTTTCTTATGTTTACATGACCTAATGGGTAACAATTTGTTCAAAATAATAAGCCCCACTAATGTATTTTAATACGTATGCTTGTATGTCAGCAAAATGAACATCAATGACAAAAAGTGGGTGGGGAGGTGAAACTAGTACTTTTGCTGTCATAAGTTACTTTCACCACACATGAACCATGGTAGTATTATTTGAAAGTGAGCTTGGATTAGTTGTAAATGTATATAGTACATGAAATGGAACAGTGCAAGAATGTAAACACAATAAATTAAACATGGTTACCATAGGCCTTAAGCAGCTACTGAAAATCATGTACATTATTTCAAAGAGTTATAGCTGCCGGGTGGTGGCTGCGCACACCTTTAATCCCAGCACTCGGGAGGCAGAGCCAGGTCCTGTGAGTTTGAGGCCAGCCTGGTCTACAGAGCAAGTTCTAGGACAGGCACCGAAACTACACAGAGAAACCCTGTCTCAAAAAAAAAAACAAAAAAAAAGAGTTATAGTTAATAATTCTACAAGTTAGAAAAATGAGTAATTAAAAAGGATCATTAAGGGCTGGAGATAGGACTCAGTGGATAAGAACACATACTTTTTTTCCAGAGGACCTGAATTCAGTTCCCAGTGCCCATGTTGGGTGGCTCACAATCAGCTCCAGGGGATCTAACACCTTCTTCTGGCCTCTTCAGGCACCCTCATGAACATTGGCATAGCCACACAGTAATACACACATACACACACACACACACACACACACACACACACACACACACACACACACATATACACACACAAACACATATATACACATATATGCCAGACACACATACATAAAAATATCTCAAAAAATTTAATGATCAGCCAAAAGAAGGCAGAAAATAGAAAAGGGAAATGAACAGCAAGACAAAAAAAATTTCAATACAGAATTAAATCTAATCACATCAATACCTACATTAAGTACAAAGTGTAGCATTTGTAGATTTTTACAAAGAGCAAAACACAGCTTCCTGTTGCCTCCATCACATTTAAATAAGAAGAAAGGATAGAAAATTGTGTTAACAATATTTAATTGAATAGCTCTATTAGTATCTTTAAAAAGTAACAATTGATAACATACCAGAAGTTACTAGTTTCCCTGAGTCAATTTTGATGTTTATATCTTTTAACACAATTGGTGCACAGTCAAAAACTTCTACGCCACTGCGCTGTCTGCTCCTGCTCTGAGATCTTGCTTTTAAGCCCATCCTCTCTACAAGAATAAATATCAGGTCCCTTCACTGCTGGTTTCAATAGACAGAGCTGAGCTGAGCGGCTCCTGCCTTTGTTAGTCAGTCACCTTGATACAGCATCTCACAGCTCTAAATCTCTGCCTTTGATCTACCTGTTCACAGACAGAATGCAAGACTCCAAGCTCCAAGCGCCTCCGCCACCTTGTCTTACTAATGTCCTCCACTGGAAACAAGGGAGGACAGAGGAAAACAGACTGAAATCAGTTCCTTTCTTAGTTTCTTTATTACTCTACTAGAGTCTAAAAACAATCTATCCATTTAGGGTTTCTTTTACTTAAAAAAAAAAAGAGAGCAAAATAATTTCCTGTGAATCTAAGCACAAAGAACAAATTTATTGGATGAATACAATATCTTTACATAGAGTTAGGAAAGAAATCCAAAAATCCCTTGGGACAACAAATGAAAGTGGGAAATGGAATAACAGGAAGGGAGCTCCAGCTGGGGGATGGGAGAGAGATCATTACAGAAGAAAAAGGGTGGACAAGAAAAAAATAAGACTGCGGTTATTTAATAAAGCCACAAGAAGTCATATTAATTTATATTTATCTGAAATTATACACACACACACACACACACACACACACACGCATGAGTCACATTCACATGTTAGTTGTAATCCATGGATATCTAGTTAGACTTAAGGCTCACTTAACAGAAGGAAAACCATACCTGGTACTGGAAACCTAGCTTCCTGGGGCTAGTGAGGTCATGGACTTTAGAAATGTACTACCACCGCATTTCAAGACTAACATAACTCCTCACTACATCCTAAATCTTATCCTTGTATTCACAGATAGTGTAACCACCACTCCTCATCAAAGAAGCTTCTCTTTACAGTAAATGGAGAACATCACAGTAAATGAAACTGGACACAATGCAGAGATCAACAGATCATGGGGAGCCCCGCCCCAAACAACACATCTACATCACAACCTCACAGTTCCTGCATCTGTCTTAAAGAGCATCACAGAAGATGAGGCAGAAAGACTGTAAGAGTCAGAACACCAGGACATCTGATGTCTGATGTGAAACATCTCTCTAGAAATGGCTGCGTTAACAAGACTAGAACAAACCTTACCGATAGATATGCTGATGTGAAAAGGGAAAATTTTCATGGGGCCCTACCCCTAGACAAAGAACTATATATAGGCAGCTAATGACTGACTGCTGGGACTAGAATTAGCCTCTCCCAGTGATTAGCCACTTCCTTGGTTGTCAAACGCAGAATGGTCAGCCCTGAAACCATATACATACAAACAACGGAAACAGACTCAGCATATTGTTATACATATATATATAACAATAATGATCAAATGAAAGAGGCTGTGAACTTGAGGGGTGATATGGGAGGGGTTCAAGGGAGAATTGTTGAGGGGAGGATGGAAGGAAGAAAATGGGGAAGTGAGGTAATTCTATTTCAATCAAATCATTTTTAAAAAGCAAAATAAATGTGAAACTAAGCACAAAGAACAAATTCATTCAATGGGGTAAAATATAGTTATGTAGGCTTAGGATGGAGACAATCCCTTGGGACAACAAACAAGGCAGTCTTACAACCTGGGAATAAGGAGACTCTGAGGCAAAACTCAGAGATGCCCATACCCTAGTCCCCTAGACCCATGAACACAAACTCTTACATAGCAAAGAGGAACACATAATCAGTTGATACTAAAGCAGAGAGAAGAGCATAGACTACCCTGGTCGACCCACTGTGATCACAAGGGTCCCAAAGGTAGAAGAGAGAAGAGGAAGCGCAGAATCAGACCAGGAAGGTGATAATGGAGGCAGGGTCAGGGCTGCAGTGGAAGGAATACCTACTGCCCTTCAGGATGGAGGAAAAAACATGGGTGACCTCTAGAAGAAAAGGCATGAAGACTGGTTGTCCTGCAGAATTTCCACAAAGGAACATGGCATGTCAATACCTCAATTCTGCCATGGTGAAATCCTAGAGTCGTTGTAAAACAATAAAGTTCTCTTGTTTTAAGTCACTTAATTTGTGGTAACTTGTTAAAGTGGCAACAGAAAACTACCAAAACTGGGAAGACCAAAGCTTTTTATTTGTACAAAGACAATTCCTTTTGTTTGTACAGAACAAAGTCTAAGCTCTAAGAATAATATCTGATTGGCTCATGTTAGATCACAGGATCATGTATTGGCTGGTTATGGTGGGCTATCTTGATTGACAGGGCTATCAGAACTATATAGTTATCCCCCAATAAAGCACAAGGATTCGTCTCCCTGCAAAGGCTCAAATCCCATTTTATTTTTAAAGGTCTACTTTGTGTGTGTGTGTGTGTGTGTGTGTGTGTGTGTGTGTGTGTGAGAGAGAGAGAGAGAGAGAGAGAGAGAGAGAGAGAGAGAGAGAGAGAGAGAGAGAGAGAGAGTACACATGTGCATGCATACATGCACCATATACAAGCATGTGGCCAGGAAGAGGGCATCATCCAATTCCCTTGAGGTAGAATTGCATGGGTTGTGAGAAGCCTGGTGAGGGTGCTGGGAATCAAACTCAGGTCCTCCACAAGAGCAGTTAGCACTCTTCACCACTGAGCAGCATCTCTCCTGCCCTCGGAGCAATTCTTAAATTGCATTTGACTTCCAACTACAGCCAACAGAGAGAAAAGAAGGGAATAGCTCTTTAAAGTACTGAGGGCAAGCGCTTCAAACTCCACACTCAGTTTTTACTGGACTTTTGCCCTTCACATGCACCAGGTAAACCCTCAGCTTGTGACTATGTCAGGAGAACATAGGCATCTTCACCCCATCAGGCAGCCAGCTTGGCCATGAACAGCAGAATGGTTTGGGTTTGTTCTGCTATAGAGGCAAAATAGTCCGCTAGGGATACTTCAGCAAGAAGGTCTCGACTCAACTTCTCAAGAACAAAATGTAAGGACAAAATCTAAGTCTTCTTCCTTAGAAAAAGACTCATCAAAAATCTGTGAAGCCTTTGGCCCCACAGAGGAAAACATAGTGAAGACATGTTTTCATGACAGACCCCTCAAGGCCAGATTTGTGGTCATTTCCTTTGTGTCTGTTTCCTGCTTTGTTACATTTAACTGGATGAGACAAACTAAATGAATGAAAAGGACACATCAGTCACTGTGGGATCACTGCCTACATTACAGTTCAACAATTTAATTTGTGGACTGTTAAATGATTCAGTCCCAGGGAGCATAAGAGATCTTGAAATTTTTGCCTCCATGGGACTTTTTCATCGAATGAGAATTTTCAGGAACAATAGTGACTTTGTGGGGTTTCCTGAGGCTTCAGCAAAGTACTCAAAAGCCAAGCATTTCTGCAGTTTGCAGATATCAAAGAAGAATAAGAAAGTAATAATATGAAAGCCCATGTTCCTGAGGCAGAAATGGGTAGTTCTATTAGTCAATCTATACTTCCACTTTGTGATAACTAACAAGTTGGGGCCCCATCCCTCCAGAAGGATTCATTTTGGTATACTTATAAAATAAAATTAGTTGCTTTCATTTATTATTTTGCCATGGGAGTTTCTAGCAAATGAATCCAATAATAACTTTAAAAAAATAATTCTCTCCATCTTATTTCAATTTCCTCTAATAAAATTCCATAGAGGGGCATTCCCTGGTACCCTATCTCCTCAAATGCTAAAACATTCTTTTCTGATAAACTCTTCCTTTTTTATGTGGCAATGGCACTTTGTTCTGACAGATGTGTTTTAAATTTCCTGGCACAACTGTGAATCACATTCAGACCAACTAGTGTGAAACCAAAAAGCCAGCTGATACAGTGTGCTATAAAGTATTTATGAAGTAATCAGGGACAACGTGCAGCTGGTCCCCTGTTTCTCCATAGATGGAAGTGCTCTCAGTATGTTTTGCTGATTGATTATGTAAATTTCCTTGTTACACTGATACAATAAAAAACAACTCAGGCCAGTGAGATGGCTCAATGGGTAAAGATGATTAATGCCAGGCCTGACAACCTGAGTTCAGTCCTCTGGACTGATATGTTGTAAGGAATGAACAGACCCTGTACACTGTCCTCTAAATTCCATACATGTGTCTCGGTATATACATGCCCACAAACATGAACTTATATAGATGAAAGATTGATAGATTAGATATATAGATAAGCAGACAGACAGATACATAGATAGATGATAGATAAATAGATGATAATAGATAGATATAGATAGATAATAATGATGAAGATAGATAGATAGATAGATAGATAGATAGATAGATAGATAGATGATTATGATGAAGATAGATGATAGATACATAGGTACATAGATACATAGATAATGATGATGAAAATAAATAGATGATAGATGATTGATAGAGAGATAGATGACGATACATGATAGATGATAGGCTGATAGATGATGATAGATGATAGATAATAGATGACTGAGAGACAGATGATACATGATTATAGATAGATAGATAGAAGATAAATAGAAAGATGATTGATAATAGATAGATAGATGGTTGAGAGATGATAGGTAGATAGATAGATAGATAGATAGATAGATAGATAGATAGATAGATAGATAGATAGATGTGATAGATAGGTAGGTAGATACATAGATGTTACAAAACAGAACTCTAATAATTTGATGCCTTTTTCTCTGAAAAAGCATCTTTCTGGAATTCAAGATCTAGCTGTGTTCATACTAATGCCACAAACAACATTTGGCCTAGAATATTACCTATATTCCAAAATTCATTCTATACCAGGGTATCTCACTAAAGTCCCATTAAGGTCTTTGTTTGAAATGAATCATGCTATAGTTGTTATACATAGGCAGCTCATGTAGCTATTCATGAAGTCTTGGTATGTATAGACAGTATATTTGGGGTTCCTTTACCAAAACAATCACCTGGTTTTTCCTGACAAACCGCATAGGCTTGAATGAATGAATGAAAATTATAAATGGTTTGTCAGACAAATTTACTTTGAAGCTGAAAATACATCCAGAACCTGTCAGTCCATTGCTGAACAGTTTTGGAAAGTTCCATTGACTATAAATAGAAGTTCTAAATTGGAAATGTCATTTCGACCTTCCCCTACCTTACTGCTGTGACTTTAATAGTTTCTCTGGCTACCTTAATTTCCTTGAGTACAGCATGACCACTTCCTAGGATTACTGGGTACCATGCAATCTTTCCCAGTTCTGTTCGGTAGCATCTTGTAAGCATTATAGCAGAAAAGGAAGCATGTCCACCCACGGAATAACTTTACATTCACAGCCTGTAAAGCCATTGCACATTTTATTCAGCAGCACACAAGAGCTTGTTTAAAACAGACCATATCCTGGGACACAAAACAAATTGTAATTATATTATAATCTCAAAAAGAAAATAAATAATAATTTTAAAAGTAAAAATAAATACTTGAGGGAATGGTTTTCTTCATAAACATTAGTTAATGAAGAATCTTTTTTTTTTTTCTGTTTTTCAAGACAAGGTATCACTAGGTAGCTGTGGCTGCCCTGGAACTCCCTCTGCAGACCAGACTGACCTCGAACTCAGTGATCCACCTGCCTCTGCTTCCTAGGTGCTAGGATTAATGGTGTGTACCACTACATCCAGCTAAGGATGTCTTCCTTGTGGAGCTTTTTTAAAGTACTCTAAAAACTTAGAGCATGAAAATTAGTAGATTCAACTTGTTAATGTAAAAGTCTATCTAATGCCAGCTAATTCTCAGCAATGTCTATGGAACTGTTTGTATTTCCATCTTCTAATTTATGTGGCAGTGTGTAGTAGGCACTCAGTTATAATAGCACAATGCCAGAATCAGATTTCTTTTCAAATTAACTTACTTTTCCTCATTTAAAAAAAAAAAAATGGGCCGGGCAGTGGTGGCGCACGCCTTTAATCCCAGCAATCGGGAGGCAGAGCCAGGCGGATCTCTGTGAGTTCGAGGCCAGCCTGGGCTACCAAGTGAGTTCCAGGAAAGGCGCAAAGCTACACAGAGAAACCCTGTCTCGAAAAACCAAAAAAAAAAAAAAAAAAATGGAGAGATAGTTCAACAGTTAAGAGTCATGTTTGGTTTCCAGCACCCACATGGACAGCTCATGGCTGCCTATAACTCCAGCCCCAAAGGATTCTGTACCTTCTTCTGGCTCCTGTGAGGCCACACATACACATAGACACGTAGTCGTACCTAATTTTTTACAAGATGACTTTGTTTATTGCACATGTCAACACTATCCAGCCTTCTCTCCTCTATACATCCCTTTCTTCAGCTCCACCTACAACCTTTTCCATCTGAAAACAAGCCTGCATGCTGCCTCACCTTCCTGCCTCTGCTGTCTCCTCCTTTCCTCGCCTCAATCCTTCAACGAACTACTTCTGTGCGGTTCCTCCCTGAGTCCTTTCCCCCACAGTCTAGAAAAAGTTTATTTGGCACTAATGTCTTTCTAGACTTTTCCGGGTAACCTGGATTTGTTCAATTAATATATATATATATATATATATATATATATATATATATATATATATGATAATACATTGTTAATGTCAGGAGGAAGTATTCAGAATATATTTTAAAGTTGAATTAAAAAAAATGATGTAAACATTGTAATTCCAATTTGTGAAGAAACTATATTGGCAGAGGAAAAGACATAAATGAATATGTATATGCATATGGACAAAACAGAGAAGGGGTTCTATAATCAGTTCTGTGGTTTTCTTCTTGTGTATTTTTTTTTCCAGAATTTTCTCCTATGGCTATATAATCACACTAAGAATTCTAGTACTCAGGAGGCTGAGGCAGAAGGATCACAAGTTGAAGGCCTGTCCAAGCTGCATAGTAAACCATATCTCAAAATGGGGAGGGGAAATTGTTCAGCTGGTAAAGTACTTTTCATGTAAGTACGAGGAACTGAGTCCTCGTGCCTGGAACCCACATAAAACACCAGGTGTGGTATCGTGAGTTTGGAATTCCAGTGCCTAGTAGAGTAGACAGGAGGATCCCAGTGGCTCCCTAGCCAGCCAGCCTAGCAAAACTGGTGAGCTCTAAGTTCATTTAAAGACTCTGCCTCATAAAGGGAGAAAAGCGATAGAGGAAGACACTCCAGATTGACCCCTGACCTCAATATACACATGCATACAACATGCACGCACATCTACACACACACATACTCACACATACAAGTATATGCACACTATATATGCAAAGAAAAACATCTAAATGAATGTTATTGGTGACGTGTCTCATCAAGCTCTTGTGCTCTGACTGGATTCCCAGGGCAAAGGGGTTTCTGCCATACTTTCCTTTAGTGGCCAGGACTCTGCAGCACCAGGCCCTACCTTCTGTGTTTACCTCTCTCTCCTCACAATGTGGGAACATCCCCAACTATGCTATCTGCAACGTCTCTTCTCACAGGACTATAGAAAATGCCAGAAATTTTTTCTTTATACTTCAACCACCACCTTAACACAGATGACATCTATGTATTCATTTCCACCCCCTTTCTGCAGAAATTACTCTGGAGCACAGTACTGTCACTCAGTATCTCAGCATGTGGGTTCCTCTGCTAGTCCTTCCCGTATGTGCTCAAGGAATCAGACTCTCCTGGTCACATAAGTGAACCTCTTCCTTTGCCTGTGTGTTTACCCACATGCCCTTTCTCTTTTGCAGAGTGTATTCCTTTCTTCCTGTTCCCATCGCCACTACCTCAGCTTAAGTCCTTCTCTGTACTTAGACAGCTAAAGGGACCTCCTTGCAGGCCCTGCCACTGGACCCTCTGCATATTACTCCAGAATACAAGCTGCTCCCTTCCTGTTGACCAACATCTCCTGAAAACGAAAGCTGGAGGCCTTTCCTGGAACATGTGGTTAAGGATGCAGAATCTTGGATTCCACCTGAACCTGTGGCATCAGTCACTGCATTTTTATGACCCTAACAGATGACATGTGTGTGTCACTGGTGTCCCAAAGCCCTGGTTTATTGGTACCACAATGGTGGATCTTCTCAAGGTCTTTCCTTTCTGACCACACCCTCCCAGGCTGTTTCACCCAGCTCGCCTCCTCTCATCTTTCACCAATCGCCTCTTGCAAGTTTCCTCCCATCGTGGTGCTGAATATTCTATTTCTCACTCTCAGATCCTGCCAGCCTTCTCCAGCTAGATTGTAATTGCCTGAGCAAGGTCTTAATTTGCTTGCTCTCACACACCTGGATGAGTGATAAATGTTTATGGCTCAAATATATTGGTTCAATACTTTCTGGGCTGAAATTCATTAAACTGTTTTCACATTTTAAAAATATTTGATTTGATTTGATGTCACATCTTACTGCCTTTTTAAAGCTGTTTCTGTGTCGCAGATGAATTCAACTATAGATTTGTCTCCCTAAATAAACCAAAGCAAACATTTTTACTTCTAGCAAATCTCTTAAAATATGATAGCTAATGTTTATTGATTTCTCTCTGTGCTCCAAACACTTTTGACTTACTGTATTTAAACTTTGCTACTCGACTTCAGGATGTGTGCTGTTTTCCAGCCCCATCTTGCAGATGAAGAAAGATGAGGTGCAGATGGGTTAAGGTTCTTACTTGAGGTCGCATGGTAGGCAGCGGTCAAGCTAAGCAGGAGCCTAGAATGATTCTTAATTATTAGGTTTGCACTTTACTTACCATATAATTAACCTGCACCTCTGACTCTGATTAATCAGAATAATAGACAAAATCTGAGAGATGTGAAGATTAATGACAGGATGCATGGAAGTTGTCTGATTCCATAAGAAAACAATTGCACAGGTGCAGAAGCCACTCTAGTTTTGTAGTATGATATAATTCTTCCCCATCATTATTTACACATGTGAGTGAAGTTTCACTAGATCTCCTGTTGCCTATCACGCACACCCAAACAATCCAACAGTGCCCATCTATTCCAACCGTTATATCAGTCACTCTTCTTGCTTCTCTGTCAAAACACCTGGAAAGAAGTAACTGGAGGAAGGAAGGGTTTCTTTTTGCTTAGTTTGAGAGGATACAATCCATCATGGTGAGAAAAGCATGGCAGAAAGAGGAAGAATGGCTAGTCACATCACATCTGCAGTCAGGAAGCCAATAGTAAAGAGGGAGTAAAGACAAGCTCTAAATCTCAAGGCCTTCCCCTAGTGACCTACTTCTTCCAAGAAGGCTTTACCTTCCATAGGTTCTACCAATGTCCCAAAGAGCAGCTGGGGACCAAGAAAGGTTGTGGGACAGCAAAGAGTAACCACTGAAGAGTCCTGTAGACCTTATGAGACTGAAGATGGCATCTAGAAATTGTCATTATCCAGCCTTTCCTTTTTGCCATGCCTTTTTCTTCTCACACGTTGCTGCCCCTGGAGACTCAGCACTTTTCTTTGTCCATCGTTTCTCCGGAAATCTGTTGTTCCTTGTTGGAGATGCCAGAATTCAAAGTCACTTCTTTGAGAATTAGCCATCTTAGTGTCTCCTGTGTAAACACAAAGTATGCATGTCAAAAAAAAATCTGCTTAATTTTCTCTCACTGTCTCTTGTTAGAGTGATCTATTTCAACTAAAAATTTGTGAGCTGTGAGATTGTGTCTCCTAGTAATATTAGAAGCTATACCCATAAAGTCTCACCAACATGACTGCCCACGTATGAGGTCCATATAGACAACACCATTGGACATGCCAAACTGGATAGAGAAAAGCCCAAAAAGCTCCCACCCTAGACAAGGAATGATGGGCAGCTGAGGAAAGCTGGGAATGGGAGAGGTGGTCCCCCTCAGGGAAGAGCACACCAACTGGCTTCCCAGTGCCAAATGGTCAGCCCTGAAAATTTACACACAAGTAACATTATACAGACAGAACATGTTATATTTATGAATATATATATACAAATACAAATATGCATGCAGTTAGCAACTTCTAAAAAAAGAGAGGCCATGAATTTGCAGGGGAATAGAGAAAGGTATATGTGAGAATTTGGAGGGGGGAAAGGTAAAAAAGGAATGTTATATTTAAATTATAATCTCAAAAATTAAAAAATAAAATAAAATTGTATTAAGGAAAGAATTCTGCCACTTCCAGGGAATCCTTTTAGGAGTTGGGCTATTGGCGTGCACAAACGCCATTCATGTGTTTCTTTGTGAAAAAGCACATTCGGAAGGCCTGGAAAGAAGCTGGAGGCCACCAACCCACCAGCCTGATGCATGGGGCTAGTCATGACGGTTGCAACTGTAATTCCAGCTACTTGGAGCCTAATGTAGGAGGATGGGAAATCCAAGGCCATGCTGAGTTGCATAGCGAGTTCAAGACCAGCCTGGGCAATGTAGTGAGAGTCTGTCTCAAAATAAAAAAAATTACAAAAAGGACTAGGGGCATAGCCCAGTGGTGGAACATTTGCACAAGGCCCTGAACTTAATCTCCAGCACCTCAAAATAAAACAAAATGAAAAACAGTTGCAGGAATGGCCTGCAGCTTTCAGCATGTCTTCCTCGGTAGTGCAGGTAAACACAGAGACTCTCTTCCTCTGTCACAGGATTAATCGTTTAATCACATTGGCAGGATCTTGTGGCTGCAGCTCTGGGAAGTGGGATTGGTTCCTATCTTCCTGGACTCACTTCTCAAATATTGAACGCTCACATCCAGAGCACCATGGGAAATTAATAGTTGGTCTCTAGGCCTGTATTGCACTGGTCTCATGAGGCCCCTGTGGTGTGAGCTGAAGCTAAAGGTTATCCTTCCCATGAGGTCGTCTGCTGAGGCAAATGCTCCTCAGCTGCTAAATTACAGTTATTCCCACAGTGTCATTGCAGAGCCTTCCAACAGAGAACCATTTCATAAATAGCAATCTTGTGTTGGGGTTGTCAAGACAATTTAAGAGGTCTAAGAGAGCGCAACAGGTGGATTTGAAAGACTTGCCAGAACTCACACCTTCCGTACAAAATAAACTTGAATACGAATGCTATACGAGAACCAACCCAAAATGATAGTAACATATAATAGCCAAAAAAAATCTTGGTTGACATACATGGCAAGCTTTTCCTTCGTGCCCATTATGTGCATCATGATAGTCACCAGAATTGTCAATGAGAAAGACACAATCATTTCCTCCGTAGGCTAGCATACAGAGGAATGGAAAGGAATTTGACTATTATCTTTTAAAGATGTGGGACATAGATCACATCCCCTCCCCCCAAGGCTCAGGGAACACTATAGAAAAAGAGGTGGCAGATGTCTGCAGTAAAATGTTTGCTAGACATGGCAGGATCATTGCACACATGTACTTGCATCTGGTATTGCATGCACTACTACACTAAACTAAGCCAGCCAAAATCCCAGGATGGATGCTGGGGGACTCAGGAGGTCCCACCCCTAACTGAGAAACTGTTGGTAAATGATGGTTGCTAGGAGAAGAGTCAGTTTTCTTTAGGCATGTGACCCCTGAGAGGCTTCTTACATGCTAGTGCAGTGGTTCTCAACCTTCCTAATGCTGTGACCCTTTAATAGATGTCCTCATGTTGTAGCGACTCCCAGGCATAAAATTATTTTTGTTGCTATTTCATAACTGCGAATTTGCTACTGTTATGAATCATAATGTAAATATTTTTTTGGAGATAGAGGTTTGTCAAAGGGGTCATGACCCACAGGTTGAGAAACACTGCAGTAGACTGTCCTATATGCAAGAAATACTAAGCAGACTCAGTAAACTAAAAATAAAAAGGATGTCACATGAAGTTGGGAGGAAAGAGAGTTAGGGGGAGGGTGTGAGAGGAAATGAGGGGCTAGATTCGGTCAAAAGACATCATACGCGTGTATGAAGCTCTCCATCATTTTCTCAAGGTTTGGAAACACCCAAGACTGAGGAGATATGCACACATTCCTGAACAGAATTTAAAAATCATAACAGCTGATTTTGAGAAGCTGATAACGTTTCATTTTCTTTTCCGCCCAATGGATAAAGAGAAGAGCAGACAGCAGGCCTACCAGCCGTACTCACAGGCTATCTCATCTAATCCTCGACATTAGCTGGTTACCCCATCGCTGTGACAAACGCGTCTTAAAGAAGGAGGAGATTGACTTTGGCTCCCAGTTGGAAGTGACCGTCCATCAAGGGAGGGGAGTCAAAGAGGCAGGAGCACGAGGCAGCTCCTCATCCTGCACCTGTAGTCAGGATGCAGAGAGATGAGTGTTGGGGCTCGGCTCTTTGTCTTCTTTTTATTGGATCCAGTACCCTGAACCCTGGGATGATGCCACCCACTGTAGCTGGAGAGTTTTCTCGCCCGGTCCTGCCAAGCCCTGGCAGTCCGACAGCCCACTTATAAAATAAACACACTGATGCTTATATTATTTAAACTGTTTGGCCTAATGGCTCAGGCATCTTGTTATCTACTTTTTCTATCTTAAATTAATCCATTTCTATTAATCTATACCTTGCCACATGGCTCGTGGCTTACCGGCATCTTTACATGTGGTTTATCATGGCAGCGGCTGGTAGTGTCTCTCTGACTCAGCCTTCTACTTCCCAGAATTCTTCTCCTCCTTGTCCCACCTGTACTTCCTCCTGCCTGGCTACTGGCCAATCAGTGTTTTATTTATTAACCAATCAGAGCAACACATTTGACATACAGAACATCCCACAGCAGCCCACACTCAGAGTGGATCTTCCATCATCCATTAAACCTTTCTGGAAATACCCTCATAGACACACTTAAAGACGTGTTTCTGTGGTGATTCTAAATTTAGTCAGCAATGAAAATTAATTATCCCTTTACAGGTGATAAATATTTTTCAACCATTTGAAAACCTGAGGCTTGGGAGAATAAGTTATCTGGGGTCACAAAGCTATTACAAGAGTCAACAGGAGCCCAGAGGGTAAGCTCCCAGTTTGTTTTATCCTTATCTCCACACAGCAATTTATACTGGCTGGTAAAGGAAGAAAGTCAATGCAGCCATATGAAACAGTTTCCAGAATACATATGGTCAAGAAATAAAAGAGCCAGTCAAGGTATGGCCTGGTTACAAGGGTCAGTCTGCCATGTCCAGGAGACAGGGTTTGTCTCTGTAAGTTCTATGGAGGAGCAAGCCTTTGTTCCTTCTTTTTAAAAAAAAAATATATATTTATTTATTATGTATACAGTGTTCTGTCTGCAAGTATGCCTGCAAGCCAGAAGGGGGTAATAGATCTCATTAAGGAAGGTTGTGAGCCACCATGTGTTTGCTGGGAATTGAACTCAGAACCTCTGGAAGAGCAGCCAGGGCTCTTAACCGCTGAGCCATCTCTCCAGCCCCCTTTGTTCCTTCTGATGTCTATGTGTCCCCTCCTGGAATGGGATTTCCCTCACCTCCATGTGAAAATTGGTACCCCACCATCACAGATAGGATTAATCTTGGATTAGAGCCTCAATTCTAAGACATAACACATTCTTACCACTGTATGCTCTGATCCTATTCCCACAACACAGACTTCAAATTGACCCCCACTTCTAGAAACAGATCCCTAATATTCACTCTAGTCCAGTGATCTAGACTCATACATATGTCCTTGACTTCACTCTTCAAAGTATAGCAAGACCTTCCATCTACCTACTGACTTATACTGTGCCCTAACATCTGCCAATCTGCCTGGATATTCTAGGCTCCCACACAACTGTTTGCTTCCCATTGCATTTTATTCAATAATGGCAGCAGAAGTGATCTGCTTCTGTATTTTATTAAATACAACTTTTAGTAATTCTTTGAGAATTTTAAACATGCATCCAGTGTAATTTGACCATACTCCTCTCTGACTCTTCCCACTGATTCCTTCCAAATTCACCCACTTACTCCAACTTTGCATCCTCCCTTTTTTTTTATAACCCACTGAGTTCAATTTGTTCTGCCCATACCACTCATTGGTGTGGGGGACGCCCAATAGAGCATGGTCAACCTACCAGGTTAAAGAAAACTAATTCTCCCTCCCCTACAAGTAATCAATTGTCAATAGCTCCTCAGCTAAGGGTGGGCACTACTGAGCCCTTGCCCCTCCACGCTGGAATTTTGACTGGTTTGATCTTGCACATGCAGTCACAGCTGCTTTGAGTTCATGTGTACATTAGTCTTGTCATGTTCATAAGACAATGTTTCATCCCGGTCTCCCCCAACCTTTAACTCTTGGAGTACTTCTGCCTCTAATCTTCTATGGTTCTTAACTGAGTACTCTACAGACACTCATTCTTGCACATTGACTGGTTGTGAATTTCTGCATTTATCACTATCCTCTGCACAAGGAAACTTCTGTGATGAGGTCTGAAAGCTGCTAGAAGGGATGGACTTCTAGTTATCACTTGGACTGAATGTCCAGTGCTGGAGAGAGAACATAACAGTCTCAACGTACTAACCCTGTTACACTGTAACTCCTGAGCAAATTTGTATAGATAATATGGGCACAGTAAAAGAGTAAGAACCACAGAATTAACCTGTCATTGATAAAAGGTCAAGAACAAATAAAGTAAGAAATCCATCATAATAGATATCAGAACAACAGATACCTCTTGGGAGAGAGTTGTATTGATCAGAAAGGCCACACAGGAAGTTTGGAGATAATGACAATGCTTCCTGCCTCATCCTGGTTTGGCTGATGATTATGCTCAAGATTTGAGCATTGTATTATCTGTAAATTAAAATGCAAAAATAAAAGTGTATAGACAAAGCTTTGAGAATGTATTCATTTTTTCTCTTCTTGCTTCAAATATAATTATTCTTTTTTAAATTTTATTTATTTTTTTATTGGGGAGAGGGGCACATACCCCTGAATACCTGTAAAAGTCAGAGGACAACCAATAGGAGTTGGCTTTCTTCTTCCACCGTGTGGGTCACAGGGATTGAACTCAGGTCATTGGGCTTAGAAGCAAAGTGCTTTTGCCTGGTGAGCCTTCTCACTGACCTAATACGACTATTTTTAACTGCTGACAGTGGATGAGGCTCTGTTTGAAAATACACTTTTTTTTTTCTTCCACAATATCACTGTCACATCAAACTTCACTTATTTTCTTTGGTTAGAAAAAAATAAACAGAATTATTTATTTAGCATCAAACATTTTTTAAACTATGTTTCTGTGATCTAAATTGGAAGTATAAAGGATAAGAAATAGCAACAGGCAAGAACAAATTGAATTCTCTTACGTTTTTATAATTGAAATTGTGACTAGGTTAGCATGCCTTTGCTTCTTTGTAGCCAAGCATCGGTGAATAAAACATGTTACAGAAACAAAGTTACCACGTCGTCGTTGTGTTTAACTTTTCTCCTTAAAATATTCTTATCCTCTTCCTCAGACTTTAAATGTTTCTCATTCTTTGCACTGAAAGTCAAATACTGTTTTAATCTAAGAAAAAGGGGGTGGTGAGAATGTCTGGAAATAATCACCAGTCATAAAGCTTATTAATTAGCCATCATACAGAATCACTTTATGGGGATATAAAAGTCGCTATAACCACCAGATATAATTAGTGTTAGGGGCATAATATCTACTAGTTAAATTTCTTTGTGGGTGCCATTCCAAAATGAATAAGACTAAAACTGTGTGATGCCAAAGCCAAGACACGTAATGGTGTCTGGGATGAGTTCTGATTGCCTGTGTAAACAACGCATCAATCTTCCCATCATCAAGGGGCATGGGAGATACAGTTCCCTACTACCTGACACGAAATAAATATGAAAAAAATCTTAACATCAATGTTGGGTTTTCAAACACACTAAACAATTGGAAATTGAAATGAAGTTTTACTTATTCTCCAAATTGAATTTTGTCCCAAGATGACAAGCTCTATTTAGAAGATAACAAGTCATTGCTGGGGTTGGAGAAGATTGTTCCAGCCATTACTGGATTTAATTTTCTAAGGCTCTATTCTCTCCCTTTTCATTTATTTCTGAGAAACAAGGTAAGGCTTAGCCATAAGATGAAAATTTAACATTACTTATATTCTGTTGAATAATAAATATACTTAATAATAAATATTCTATCTCAGTATGTTTTATAAATTTAGTATGTAACTTCTCTAAGAAACTAAAGAATGACCTTAGTTTATAGCTAGAATGTTGTGTTCAATGCAAATTGCTGGACAAATGTTTTACTTTGTAATATATTATTTCATTAAGTTTTGACCCAACATGTGGGATCTTTCTTCTCCAATAAAATACTTGTTAAGTTCATTGGCACCTATATAGTAATTTGTCTCCACAAATATGTTGTGGCATCTTGAAGAAAAAGATACCTATTGCTGCATTTGTTTATTCATTGGCTGTTTGGTTGCATGGTTGTTTGGTTGGTTTTGAGACAGTCTGGCCATGTAACTTTGCCTGGCCTCAAACCCAAGATCCTCCTGCCTCATCTTCTGAGTTTTAGGATTGCAGGGTTGCCACAGTCAGCTAGGATAATATTTTTTATATATATCTGTATCCTTAAAGCCTACTGGCTAAGGCTGTAGAAGATTTTTGGCATATCTGTTAGAATAAGTTAATCATTCTTTATTCTTCCATTGCAATGCCTGCTTCTCTCAGATGAATCACCACACCATTCCTCATGCAAGAATATCTCTTAACTATATCAGTTACTTGGCATGTGGCTGTGATCAAACATCTGATTTTTTTTAAAGCAGATTAAGAGAGGAAGGGTTTGTTTGGCTCACAGTTTGCACGAATGAAATCTCCCATGGTTAGGAAGGTATGGTAGTGGGAGCAGTTTGGTGTGGTCTGGACACCAGCTAGGAAGCAGAGGGCTGGAAGAGAGGATGGGGCAAGAGAGAGAAGAGGGAGGGAGGGAGAAAGAGAGAGAGGTGAGGAGAAGGAGAAAGGAGGGAGGAAGAGGGAGGAAGGGACAGATTAAACATTCTATTTCCAAAAGTGGGGAAAGGAATATAGCAAAGAGAGATTAAGCCAAACCAAAACCAAAACTCAGCACAGCAAACACCAAGTCCTGCAGCTTCATGCCCAGCATCTGGGGCTCTTAGTGGCTTTATCTGGACTCCAATAGACCTGGGTGCCCACTCATCTAGTGCTGACATCTATACACAGCCTCTCCCTTGGTTCAGCTCCACTCCATACCTAAAGCTTCTCTCATCAGATGTTTCATGGTCATGGCATCTCCAACACTGGTTTCTACAGTACAGTTTGGGCTTCCTTGAACAACCAACTTAAAAGTTGCACACAGGAATCCTACTCTGCTGTGAACTCCCTGGCCTCAGCAGCTTTCTGGCTCCTTAGTAAAATCCTCCATGATGCTTTAACTCTTGTGTTTTGCACAAATGAAAAACCAGAAACACGTGGATGATGCTGCCAAGTTCGGCTGCCTGCTTGTGATACAATCTGGCTTCCTTCTACCACAGCTGTGTACCTCTGTATCTAAACCTGGGAAAACACATCTCTAGCTATTTGGTTTCAAGCAGAGAATCCTTTCAATAGTATTCTAAGTTCAGTTTCTCTCCTTTCGAATGAATTTATGTTTTTACAGGATGGAATCTTCCTCGAGTTGTGTCTTGTCCTCAAATCAACTTCCTTGTTGTCTCAGTTCAAAGTATGAGGTTTCTGCTAACTTGAGCTAATCTCTGGGTGTGTGCGTAATCAGAGCACTGGAACTCCATGGACTGGGAACGCAGTGCAAACAATGTCCTTCAGAGTTGCATTCCCTCAACCCATTAGCCTTCTGGCCCCTGCATTTGTGTGATGTGGAACCTTGACAATGGCTGGCATTCCTCCCAAACAGCAATTTTGTCCCTCAGCTAAGAGACTGAGAACTCGATTCTGCGAGAAACCTGCTTCACCGATTGCCTTCCTTGCCAAGGGCCTGCTACACTCTTCTGTATGCACTTCTTTCCATCATTGAGAGGAGAGAGTCTCTTCTGCTGGGTCATTGTGTCTCTTGGAGTTATTTGACTTGATCCTGTTGAATTCTTAGATTATTGGGTATCACAGACGCCTGAGACACCTGCGATGTGAGTATCCTCTGATGTCCATATCGGTTTTACAATGCACTTCAGAAAGTCAAAAGTACATCTCCCAGAACCTCTCTGGCTTTCAGCAATAGTGAGATAAGTTGAACTATTAATCATTGCTCTGATACTGGATGTAATCAATAAAAAATACAAATCTGTTAATTCTAATTAGTTAAAATGGGGATTTAGAACTCCTACATTTTTAATATTAAACATTTTTTTAATTCTTTGAGAATTTCATACATTGTATTTTGATCATATTTACCCTCCTCCCTCAACTCCTCTCAGATCCACCCCTTCCATACATACCCAACATTTGTGCTGTCCATATACTCTTGGGTGTGTAGCTGACCACTGGAGCATGGTCCACCAATCAGGGCCAAACCCTTAAAGAAAACTGACTCTCTCTCTCTCTACAGACTATCAATTGCCAACAGCTTTTGGCTAGGGATAAGACTTGTACCCACCTCCCTTTTCCCCATGCTGAGATTTTTGTTTGACTTGAGCTTGTGAAGGTCTTGTACATGCTATCATAACTGATATGATAAAAGAAATACTTAACCTTGGCTAAAAAAAAAAGTCTCTTGGCTTTTTTGGTCTTCAAGGACATTTTTTCAACACTGAAGCATGTGATTTTATTATTGCTATAAAAGTCAAAATGCTGTAAGCAAGCTTAGATTTTAGAAAAAAACATATGCATGCTTGAAAAATAATCAAATTATGAAATTTGTCGGTATTATTTAGTTTAACATACTTATCAGACCGACCTAACAAGCAGTCAGAGACAGTAACAGTGAAGTGGTCACTCATTCCTATTTCCAATTACCAAATGTTCTTTTCAAGAACGGAAAAGAAACTGGGGCTGAGATGTGGCTTTGTTGGTAAAGTGCCTATTGTACAGTCATAAGGGCCTAGGTTCAATATCTAGCACCCACATAAAAGCCAATTGCTTCTGTAATCCCAATACTTTGGGAGACGGAAACAAGAGGATGTCTGGGGCTTGCTGGCTAGCCAGTCTAGCCAAATCAGTGAGCTCCAGATTCAGTGAGAGATCCCGTCTCAAAAAATAAAGTAGGCTGCAATTGAAGAAGACACTGGCATCAACCCTTGCCTTCCGTATGTGCATGTACTAGCACACACACACATTCATATGAACACACACACACACACACACACACACACACACACACACACACAGCAAAAAGAAAATGAAGTAGTATAACCTTAAATGTATGCTGTGCTGCTTAGGTCCAGTAATCCTCGACCTCTATCTTGGATTGGCAAATGTACTTTCTATTTAATATTTTCAGACAACAGTTGACTGCAGGCAACTGAAGCCTCAGAAAGGTAATTCAGGGGTAAGGAGAGACCACGGTGCTTAGACTGCTTTTGCTCCAAGCTAACAGCCTTTCATCTTATTATCTTTCTACATTTTGTTTGATTGCTTACCACCTAATCTGCGTGCTAGAAGGAGCATTAAACAGAGAAGAGTTGTTTCCATTAAATTATCCCTTGGAGAAAGGTATATACCAATATAATATAAAAATACATATCTAAAATTTTTAATATGTTGTTTTATTATGATTCTATTTGAAGTCTTACTTTGAAATCAGTTTATGAGCTGTCACTTTCAAACAGATCTTTCCGAATGTGAGAGGCAGATTATTTCGTTCAAATGCAGGCAATGCTAGAAAGCTTTAAAAGGAACAATCCCCATGCCTAGCCGTGGCTAAGCGAAGTTTTAAACAAAACTCACACAAATCTTCAACTTTAGCTGGCTCCCACAAGTATTCATGTTACATCTTGTTCCCTCACACATCTCTCCCAGTAGGTATGTTTATGGCTAAGTGGCTGTTTTGCAGTTTCAAAGTCCTTTTATATTTATGCTAGTGTTTCAGAAAAATCACCCTTTGCTCCAAGGGAACCATGAATGTGTTATGGAGACCCAAAACACTCTACAGTTGGCAAGTAATGGCAGATCTCCCCGGCTGTAGACTTTTCCAAACTATAATTGTCATCAGAGCATTGCTCCAGCATTTGTTTTTTTTTTTTTTTTTTTCGATAAATGCATTTCTAATTCCCTCTCTTTGTCTTGTATCCAAATTCCCACTTCTCCCAAAGGATTGCTTTCCTCTAATAACTATCTTGGAGTTATCATCTGCTGCTCTCTTGTGACCTGTACAGCAACACACAACATTTATAATTTATGAACTGAAATATCTCCAAACACAGAATTGGGGCCACAAGTGCCATGCAGGTCTCACATCTGTGCAGTGAGTTAGAAAAGCCTCTCCCCTTCTGGTTAGCATGAGTGCAGCAGCCAGCCCGCCAAAAGACACACTAACTCTGCTGATCCTTTGACAGTTTGCTGTCAAGGCTGGCAAGTCCTGTCAAAGCTTTCAGAAGGCCCGAGCCTCTACATAGGGTTTCTGAAAGAATGAGGCTCTTTCTCACATGACCTCACCTGCCTGGAAAGTGATTGGTAGTGCATAAAAATGAGTTGTCTCCACGAATTGATTCATAATCCACCCCACACCTTTGGGTACAGTCAGATAAAGTTGTCAGCACATGGTAAGTCATAAGCAGATGTCTCAAAGACTTTGAAGTAGGCTGTCAAGTACTTTTCTTCTGAAGACCTCAAAGAACTCTGCAGAGGATCTGGAATACATACTGGCATTAGTATTCAGAGCAAACTGCAGTCACTTGCAAGAGGACAGGAAGTACATCAGTAAGCTTCCTTCCCAGCCATGACTTGCTTTACTAATAATAAAAAATTGATTAAACCAGAAAGTATAAGATAAAAACATCCCTTTTCATTACTATGTTCATATAAACTTCAAGTACAGATTTATAGTCAATAAATTATGACAAGAAGCAAGGCTGTGTGTTCCAGTCTTTAAAACTACCAATTAAAAAAAAGATAGAGGCACCCACTGAAATTCAACAGTAATTTCTAATTGTTTTTAAATTTTTTTCCTGTAGCACAAATCTTAACAGGTCTTATTAATAAAATCAGACCTGAAGCCAAGTATTGGGGTAAATGCTGGAAGATCAGAGAAGCAGAACAAGCCACAGCTTCCTCATGTCACCAGTTCCTCAGCTGATCCTGTTTCCTCAGACTGGAAGCCTCTGAGTTCTCATCCAAATGGATCTCAGCTGAACTGTGCTGCTCAAAAGCCTAAAAGCTTCACCAGGCTTTAGTTCCTGGTCCTCACGCCTTATATACCTTTCTGCTTCCTGCCATCACTTCCTGAGATTAAAGACTTGTGTCACCATGCCTGGCTGTTTCCAATGTGGCTTTGAACTCACAGAGATCTAGGTGGATCTCTGCCTCTGGAATGCTAGGATTAAAGGCGTGTGCTACCACTGCCTAACCTCTATGTTTAATATTGTGGCTGTTCTATTCTCTGACCCCAGATAAGTTGATTAGGGTGCACAATATTTGGGGGAACACAATATCACCACATTTTCCATTTATTTATTTATTTATTTATTTATTTATTTATTTATTTATTTATTTATTTATTTATTTGGGGGTGCATGCTACAGCATGGGTGTGGAAGACAGGGAGCTATTTTCAGGAGTAAGGACTATTTTTCCCTCCAGCATGTGAGTCTTAAGATTCGAATTCAGGGGCTGGAGAGATGGCTCAGCCGTTAAAGGCTAGGCTCACAACCAAAAATATAAGATTCCAATTCAGGTCATCAAACTTGGCAGCAAGCACCTTCACCTGCTGAGGCCATCTCGCTATCCCTAACTTGGAATTCTTTTAGTTTGCTTGCTTGCTTGCTTGCTTGCTTGCTTGCTTGTTTTTACAACCTGACCACAATTTTACCTCCCTCTTATCCTCCCAGTCCCTCCCACCAACCTCCCCTCTGCCCTGCCATCCACTCCTCCTCCATTTCTATTCAGAAAAGGGCAGGCCTCCCATGGATATCAACAAAGCGTAGCATATCAAGTTGCATTGAGAGATTAAGTATCTCACCATGTATTAAGGCTCGGCAAGGAGACCCAGTGTGAGGAGTAGGGTCCCAAAAGCCAGTAAAAGAATCAGAGACAGGCCCTTGCTCCCACTGTTAGGAGTCCCAAAAGAAGACCAAGCTACGAAACTGTAACATATATGCAGAGGGCCTAGGTCAGTCTCATGCAAGCTCCCTGGTTGTTGGTTCAGTTTCTGTGAGTCCCTATGAGCCCGGGTTACTAATTTTGAATTCTTAAGGCTGTACTTACATTTCAAGATTTAAATAGTTTCATAACCCATTCAGAGAATATTCCCCATCAGTATGCAATCTATTAATTTGTTTTGTACAAGAAGTTGATAATTAGCAATATGCTCAAGAACTAACAGAAATTGGGCTGGGGAGACGGTTCAGTGGGTAAAGTACTCACCACCCAAGTATAAGGAGCAGAGTTAAGACCTCTAGCACCCTCATGTGCCATACAGACATGGCTGCCTATCTGCAATCCCAGCATATGGGAAGGTATAAACAGGGCACCTCCAGAGAAAGCTGGCTAGCTAGACTAGCGGAGTCAGTAAGCTCTGGATGGTAGTGAGAGATCGCTTCAGTATATAAGGAGGAGATTGACAGAGGAAGACATGCGACCTCAACCTCTGGCCTCCACATGAACCCACACACCTAAAAATGTGCATATGGGCACATAAACTGCACACACACACACACACACACACACACACACACACACACATTATAAAAAAAAGAAATAAGGTTACGTCAAAACTAGTAAAAGTCATGTGTAATCAGACAAATAATTTGCAAGACAGTGTAAAATTATTGAGAGTGATCGAAACATGTATAATTGGCTGACCAGAGAATTGAACCTGACCGCTAGGTAATACACAGAAACAACTCATGGGGTTGTAATTTATCTGATGGAAGATTAAAAAAAAAAAAAAAAAAAAAAAAAACACAATGGAGAGCTTGGAACCTGGAACTCGAAAGTGAAAGAAAAGGGACCTGGCTGTGCTCATGGTGCACTACCCTCGGGGAAGCACTGAGTATCCTGGCTCTTGAGTACGGAAGCTCTGCGTTCCAAGCACTTGACTTCAAATCCAGCTCCTACAATTTTCCATCCTTGTAACCTTGGGAGACTTTCTTACATCTGATTCTTCCACATTCTCGTCTACCTAATGGACAGGATGCTATCTCATGGGTACACAGGATTTAATGAATTAATAGGACTAAGGCACTTGGAAGGGGCCTGGCAGAGTAATTAGTAACAGCATCTTATACTACTATATCTTTGCTCAAGAAGATCAAAGAGGCACTACCCTGTGTTGGTCAAAACACTCAGTACACCCTTGGCTTATATTCTGTACTTTCTCAATGACCTTTAAATAATCAATCTGGTCTCATGGGTTTCCTGATGCTTTATAAAAAAAAAAAAAAAAAAAAAAAAAAAAAAAAAAAAAAAAAAGGTACCCTGGATAAAGTTATGAATAGTCCTCTTAACCTTCCCCTACACCCCCTGTGAATCAGTAAATTGACAGTTTGCTTCATATATTTTTATCTTTTGTTAACGTGTTCAGTACAAGGCCAGCCTCTCCCAATCTGCCCCTCTCCAGAACTCACAAAGCCAGGTCTGAGGCTGCATAAAATCCAACAGCAAAGTATCTCACATTGAGAATCTCACACTTTCATGCCTTCTCCTGAAGACACCCGGACTGAATACATTTCCTTTTCCCATTTGTGATGTCAATTAAAATGCTTGTGCTCAGCAGTGAAATGAGCATTGTCTGTCTAATATTGTAAGCTTAGTTAATTGTAACTAACATCTATCTGATAAACTTGGTTCCTATGATTCAGTTTAATTCAAGCCCAAATGAATGGCTTACATCTTTTGCATAAAAAATACAGCTGATTCATCATGTGTACAAGACACTTAAGTCTGATTTTAGAGATATAAGATATGAGAGTGGCCTGGGTATGAATATGTTCAGTATACATTATATACATTAATTAAAATATCAAAGAAGAGATGTTCAAATTATTTTTAAAATTGTGACTTTACTAATTACTTTAAGTTTTTAAAACTTAATCCTGATTAAGCAAACTGAAGTAAAATAAGGAATTATAAACAGTATGGTAGAATTTTTAAAGATTCTATACTCTCAAAGATTTATTTATTTTTATTTTATGCATATGAGTGTTTTGCCTACACACATACATGTGAGTGCTTGGTGTTTGCATGGGAGGAGCATATCAGATCCTGTGGAACTGGAGTTACAGAAAGTTGTGAGCCATGATCATGTGGGTGCTGGGGACCAAACTCATGTCCCAAGCAGTATACACTCTTAACTGCTAAGCCATCTCTCCAGGCCTAAAGATGTTGTATTCTATGTTTTTTTTTTTTTTAATTTTCTCTCATACATTAAATCCCAAGATGTTGTATTCTTAAGAGGTCATTGTCTACAATTTCTTGTGCCTTTCTACGTTCAAATATTGTTGGTGGAATTCCTTTGAGATTACCCAAATATAAGTACAATGATATTTTTCCTATGAAAAGACAAATCTTTTAAATATATACACATTCTTTCCTAGTTTAGGTAATGAAAGTCTGTTTCTCACTGGATCAAGGGATGCTGTCATGAACATTAATTACTATGCTAAGCTGTTTGTTTTTCTTTCTCTTCTCAACTTCATACCTACTATTTACTGTCTCCTGTTTGTCTTTAGTTCGTTGTTTGTTTAATTTCATTTTAGCATGTAAACTGGAAAAGGAATACAAGTTAGAGTAAAAAACAAATCCTTTCCTCCCCCACCTTACCTCTCAACTAATCTGATTTTAAAAATAGATAAGTGAATAACCAATTACTTGAAACTGATCTCATTAATATTTGAATGATATTTATGGTCTGGCTACTTAAGGATTCTTGAAGTTGACCCAGAATTTGGCAAGTTTACCAGGTTATGTCCTAGAGGCTGAAGGGCAGCCCAGATGTCTGCCTCCTGGGAGTTGCTAGCTCACAAAAGAAAAGAAAGAATCCCAAAACTACATAAGCTGTTGCCATAGCCCTTGGTTGCCTCCTGCAACTTGAATCTAAGCCCCTCCTCCTGAAGACACCACACACTTTGAACACAGGACTTGGAGGAATTGACCTGGAAGTTATCTGGAAACCTCCTCCCTGAGTACCTGAAGCTGCCAAAGTAGAAGGGTGATGAAGAATCCTGCCAAGTTGTGAAGCCTGTGAACCATAATGATGTCCAGCATGGGAAGGTATCCCAAACAGTTCAATAGTGACACATCTAGAGAAGGAAAGGAAAGAAGCTAGAGACTTACCTCTGAATTAACTGGTATCATCTAGAGCAGTGGGGAGTACAGATAGGCCAGAACAAACCACCAGTTTCCCTTCATACTTAGTCAATTGACAATAAAAGAAAGCTTCACTTCCAAACAGCCAAACAAATGAAGCTGGGAATCTCAATTCTCAGAACCATATGAGAATGACCTAGAGAAAATTAACAGTCCTCTCTAATCTACAATTTCTTCATGATTAAATTAAAAGATAAATACTGTCTCCTTAGTTATGAGGATTGAATTCAATGATATTTAATCATAAATAGAAGACTAAAGATTCTCAAACAATGAAAAATATCTTCACTAAGTCCCCAGTACCATCTCCTCTCTTTTCTCATGTCTTCTTGACACCTCCTTGGCATTAACACCTGTGTGACATGACAAGAGTGACCTCTGCAAATTAATAAGAGTGCCTCTCAACATGGTGATTGACAAGTAACTATAGATCTCTTACCTTCAGCTCTGCTTGGCGGGTTCAAAATGCCATTCATTCAAAAATGTTTCAGCCCTGTCCTGTATCAGTTGGGGACTTTTCAAAAGTTTATTGTTATCAGGTGACAGCAGAATGTCACAGACATTGCGTGTTTTTTAGTCTTACTCATTTTTTTTCATGGCCTCTTTTTCTTTAATTGCTGTTACATACATATGTGTATGCAATATGTACACAAACATGCATATGCGTATATACATACATATTCCCAAATACATTGTACAACCTGCTCAGTCTATATAATGTTACTTGTATGTATGTTAAGAGATGATTATTTCATCCTTATAGCTGCAGATAAATATAGTTCTCATGCCACATCAAGGAAACTTCTCTCTGTAACAGAAAGAAACCACTACAGAAAACCACCTGATCAAAATGCAAGAATGAGGGGACCCAGCTCCAACTGATACATCCACAATACAACTCCTGCACTAAAGGCTCAGGGAACATTGAGGAAAAGGGGATGGAAAGATTGTAAGAGCTTGAGGAACAGAGAGTTTGCTGTGAGATTGTGGCTCCTAAGAATGGCAGAAGCTACAACCATTAAGTCTCACCAACATGACTGTATAAACATGAACTGAACAAGGACAACATCAATAGACACGGTAATATGGACAGAGGTAAGCTCACAAGGCTTCAACCCTACACACAGAACTACAGGCAATGAAGGAATGCTGAGAGAGGGACAAATAATCTTCCACAGCAAAGAGCAGACCAATGCTCATCCAGGCATTTTATATAAAATAGCAAGTATAATTCATTTCTTTTGTTTAAAAAGATTTAAAATGTGGCACTTAATTTTCCTAGAAGCTTGCAACTTAATTTTAAAACAACTATCACAGTTCTTTCAAACCCAAAATATTTGAGGTGAGAACCAAAGTTAGGAGAGCTGAGTTAATTAAACAAAGACAAGAGAAGCTTAGTGTCCCTCATCTACAATGGGAAGACGAGGAAAAAAAACAGAATGTAATATTCAAGTTCAGCATCACATATCACAAATATCACACACACACACTCAAAAAAAAGTTCATACTCACAGAGCAAATAAAAAATATCAGTTTCTCAGAAAAAAAAATGAGTTTCTTAGAGCTAAAAAAAATGGACATCTTTAGGACCTGAGAACCTGTAAGTTGAACAGCAGCCTCAAGATAGCAGCTGATCCACATGACAAGATCAAATTCTACAGCCTGGATGCTGAGATTCAGACCCATGTTCTAGGCCCCAGGGCAGTTAATAGCAGGTGAGAGTTAGTCCAAACACCACAGGAACCATCCAGTTGGACAACCCATCTCACCCAGAATAAGTGAATTTGCAGACTACAGTCCATGTCCATGGTGACCCTCAGGAACCACCAGCCACCTTAAGGGTAGTTAGATGACCATTTTCTAGACACGTTTGTATCCAGAAAGAGATGATTTCTGTACTCATTCATGCATGTGTATATTAATTCATCCACATCAAACCTACTGAGCACCCCTCTAATAGAGAATATTGCTCTCTCCTTCATGCCTGGTTCTCATGAAGGAAGATTTTCCCAAGATACATTCTCAGATACCTTCTGATTCTCTTCACTGACTTCATCCCTAAGATGTGGTATGAGTTAACTGATTAATTGGTGTTGGAAGAATAAATAGCCATGCATGGCTTACCTCAGCCTATTTTCTTTTGGAATAAGATTCCCAAGCCCACGTTTCTCCTCTCCAACTTAGCTTCTGTTTGTGATGAAGTTTTCTTCTTTTATTTATCTTTGCTCTATTTCTCAATTTGGTTACAATGCTTAAAGAGTAAGGGTGTACTAAATAAGCTGATTATGTAACCCTAATTAAAATACTAAAATTTAACTACAACAGGTACAATAATATAACAAGAGTTTTTAAATCTACAGAAACAGTGAGGTCATGTTCCAAAAACCACATTACCTATGCTTGTACACACAACAACTGAAGCAATTTCAACTGGCATATGCTTTGTGTTGAATAGATATTCTTAGTTTAAAAAAAAAAAACACATTCATGAACGAACCAACTAAGGTAAAAAATACTTTAAATCTTATGTCATTATTTATTGTCATTTTCTACCATGAATTCTAGAATATTTTCACAGCTCAAATAAAACATAATTAGTTCTGTGTTATGTATTAGAGTTATATTGTTTCTCTTCTTTCTTTTGGATATTTACTTGGTGTCTTTGTGCATATGCACATGCATGTGTGTGAAGGTGAACTTACTTACAGAAGCTAGAGAGAATCTCGTACCTGGTGTATCAGAAGCCATGCACTTTGGTTTTTCTTACTACATTACATTCGTACTTATTTATTTTGTGTACTTCTCTGTGGGCAGAATAAGCCAGACACAAGAGCAGAGGTTGGGGAACAATCTGTGACAGTCTGCTCTCCCTTTCCTCCTTAGGGATCCTGAGGATAGAATTTAGTCATGGTGTCAGGTGCCTTTACCCACTGAAACATCTGAATGGTGCACATCTTGGTTTTCTTCTGAGACAGAGTCCCTTGCTAAAACCTGGGGCTCATCCATTTGGCAAGGCTGGCTGGCTAGACATCTGCCTGTCTCTGCCTCCCCAGTGCTGGGACTACAAGCACAAGTCAACACAGGTGTCTTTGTACATAGGTGTTAGAGATCAAACTCAGGTCCTCATACTTTCCTGGCAAGCATCTCATCCACTGAGGCACCTTTCCAGCCCTGATATGTGGCTGTTTCAATTAAGAACAAAATGATTTTTCTCAATAACAGCATCCAGAGTACATGGTTTTATGCACTTAGAGTGCAAGTTCAACTCGTTCATAGTTCCTTCAAGCAATAAAGAGGGATTTTAGTGCTAAGGCTTACATTAAACAAGTGGCCCACCATTGAGCTATATTTCTGGAGCTTAAAGAAATATTTTAAAGAAGTTTCTTGGTTAGGCAACATAATCAACATGCCCTATACACCATGACCAAACTAACCTTATTAAGCTGCTTTATACGATACTGTTTCCTGGTGAATTAATGTCCTTTATGCTCATTGTATGAAACATGTCAATAAGGGGGAAACTTCTTGGTGAGAGGCTTCTTGTTTCTAGATTATCAATGCAAGTATTTCTAAGAAGCAATGATATGAGCTTAGAATCACAAGTTCGAAAAAATTATCCAAATCATTATCCACAAAAATCGGTCTTATAGTATCACATTATAATAAAACCACCACCATAAAATTCCTTCTATTCCTGAGAAACCTAACAGAAATTAAAGCGTCTAAGATTTTTTTGCATTGAGTTTTTTTTTTCTTACATGGTGTTTGGTGCCAATGATTCCAAGAAATAGCTTTTCAGTATTGATCAATTTGTTGTCTTTGGTTCTGTGAACATACATTCACAGTACTAAGACAGGTGGAAAAAACACTGGTTTCAAAACAGTAAGATTTCATTTTTGTTTATATGTTGCCTAAATATGGTGAAAACAGCCTGCAGGTGCAGCACACTAAATCAGCAATGGGATTTCAGGATTTTTCTCCTTTTTCCTCTGGGCATTTTGTTTAGCATCTTATAAGCATTTAAAAATAGGCATGAGTATAAACTATAAAAGATATATATCCTTTTTACATCTCCTTTCCTATGGTCTCTGTGAGGATTCACCTGCTAATTGTCATATTACCAGATCCCACTCATAGCCTCCCTGCTGCAAAGACTTCTTGGGTATAATAAACACAAATGTCAGTTATCCACATTCGGATTTGAAAATTTAGGTCATACTCAAGACATATCTGCCTGCAACATCAGTAGGCTGTGTGCATTTTACTGAGCTTATGAAGTTTCCTCAGGGTCCTATAAACCAAGACAGTCTTAAGCATTTTACTTACAAGTTGCTTCTATGAGGAATAAATATGCTTAAGCTTGTCAATGATTGTGCTGAAAATACACATTGATCCGCTGGTGTATGAGCAGCAGATAAGAGTCACTAAGAATGAGGCAAAATGACGACCTGCATTATTACTACAAAAATAATGTTCTGTAAGAAATGCAAGCCAACCTAGTGAGTAGTCTCTGCACAGGGGCTCCCATGATCTGAAAGAGCAGACAGAAGATGAGAGATTGCTTAGCAGTTAAGGACACTCGCTTCGCTTTCTGAGGGCCGTTGGTCAGTTCCCATCACTCATATATGGTGGCTCACAACTGCCTGTAACTCCAGCTCCAAGAATCAGATGCTCTCTTCTGGCCTCTCTGGACATACATGTATGTGCACGTGCATGCACATGCACACACATAAATAAATAATATAATAAATATTTAAAGATAAGACAAAACACATTGGTACATTTGAACTTTCTGGTTGCTTCTTAAAGACCGCCTGGTTTGCATTGTGGGTTCCTGGCATACAATAACCGTTATTTAGTTGAAATCTCAAAGGGCAAATATCATCGACCTGTGCTCAGGTGATTGACATAGGTAAGTCACCTTCTTTCTTTCATGTTCCTTTATTTCTGTTTCTACCTTTTAATATTAGCTAACCAAGAGCTCATGAATTTAGAATCCCAACCTTCTACTCTCTGTTGCCTGGTGCTACTGGCCACAGCTACCTTTCTGTTCAGCCAGTTTACCTCTGCAGCCTGATCCCTCCACTGCAGATGGGTTGGTTGCTTAGCAAACACCACACTTATTTCCAGCTCTAAAATTTTCATCGTCGAAATATCCTCCATCTACTCTTAGTTCCTTCACTTTATAACTTTACATTTTTACATATCTTGGCAGATCTCTAAGTACCTCTAATACATGACCTTACTTGCCTCTCATCGGATCTCTGACAGATGAAATGTCTATGCAGTCTTCATGGAGATATAATAGGCTATGTAGAAAAGTCTAGCCAGGTATTGGTATGTACTGATGATTCAAGAATCAGTGGGCCCAAGTTCCTGGATGCATCTACCTAGCTACCTGCAGTCTAGGAGTGAGTCATGATTTACAGATGTCACACAGCTTCGCATAGGGAAGATCACCCTGCTTGACCTGAAAGTTTCCTTTAAAGTGATCTAACCCAACTGTCTCCAGTTATAGATCAGAATCCAGAGGTCTAGACACTTCCCCATAAACACAGCTCAAAGCATTGCCTCTTTTGATCTAAGCATCTTCCTTCAATCAGCTGTGCCCTTCCAGAATGAATAATTTCCTCTGGAGGCCAGGGAAATAGATGAAGTAAATTCCACTGAATCCCTCAGTAAATGGTGTGCAGTTTATCTGGCTGTCAGGTATTTCCTTTTAAAGGTCACTCTTCCTTGGTGAGAAATTTTCTCTGATGTTTTTGTTAGAAGTAAACTGAGTTGTTTGGAGAAAAAGGAAGAAAATGTGATTGCGCACAAAGGTGCTTTGTCTCTCTCTCTCTATCTCTCTCTCTCTTTCAACAGAATTTCTTTTAGTTTCTGATATCTTATATGTATGTACACAAGCTGGTGTCAACACTTTTATAGAAAATATGGAAAACATAGCTAGATAAATATAACCAAATATAAACAAGTATTACTTTATCGGCAATTTGGTGTGTGCTGTATGCCTGTTGTATGCAGTTTTACTGTTTCTTGTCAAGCAAAGGTCACTTTCAATGCTGACTTTATAATCTAAATACCAAGTTTCATATCCCTGCTCTGCTGCTCTTGATCTTCTTCACAGACGGTCATGCAACATCTTGTTCAAAAAGAAATGAACAAAAGGTAACAGACCTAATGAGATAAACTCCAACCCAGTGGGGGAGAGGGGGATGGGCAGATAAAACGATAAGTAAAACTCATAAATGTTTAATGCTAAGATACTGGTTCATTCAGTTCACAACAGCTCTTGCGAGACTAGAGAGAGGTCTGATGATAAAAAGGCATGGGCATGGGTGAGCAGAGTGAAAATGGACAGGGACATTGAGACTAAAAGTGATGGTACACTGAGGGAGACAGAGAGAACAAGACAGAAAGCAGGTGAACATCCTCCTTCTCACCCGTGATGTGCTTATATCCCTAGGATTTGCCCACAAAGAACATGACAGAGTCCCAAACATGGTAAAAAATAAATAAATAAATAAATAAAATAGGAGCCGAACACAAAACGGTGTGGTGGCAACAAGACAAGTGTGACCCATTGTCAGAAACAACACTGAGATTGAAAATGTCTCTCAGGTCACCCGGTGTGACACTATCCAATCTGCACCATCCCTGTTCTCCAATAGCCCCGCCCAGTCTACGAGTTGGAAAAAGAAAGAATGCAGGGAGTATCTACCACGTACTGGCATGGCACTAGTTTAGCTGCTTCCAAATTCCCTCTCGTTCTTACCTGCTTGATCCCATTTTCCAAATGAGAAAACTGACACCTCCAAAAGTTAAATAACTCATATAAGTTTGTACAATTAATAGAGAGAGCCGTCTGGAGTTAAACCTCGATATTTCCGTTTCCCACTAAGCCCATCTCAGCCCTCACCAAGAAAATGTAATAACCATTCTAGGTACGTGAAAATGTATGTAGTTCATCGCTAATGGTCAAAATTTCATGTTTTCCTTTCATTTCCCAGCAATGTTGATATGTAAAATATGAATTAATGATACTGATTTGAGATACAATGATATAAAACTCTACATCTGGATGCTTTCCATCACCCAATTCTGATTATTTTGAATATCTGAATTTAATATTTTTGTTTTTTGAGACAGTCTCACTATACAGCCCAGGCTGGACTTGAATTTGTGATCTCCATGCCTCTCTCTGCCTACTGAGCAATGGGCTCACAGGTGAGTTCATCCATACTCAGCTATATTTAATTATGTTAACAAGAATAAATTTACCCTGTACCATGTGGGCTGCGGCATTCTCTCTTTCCTTCTGTCCATTATCACAAAGTCCCTACCACTAAGGCAGAATATTAGAAGAAAATTGAGAATCATAAACCCAACAATTTTATCTTAAATTATACTTCCTAGAGATCGGGCACTAAACATGGCTTTCAGTGATTAATAAACTAGACACAGTTTCACCTTGGCCTTGGGTGCCAAAGCAAACATAATCTGGAGATTGTTTTGAAACATGGAGCAATCTTGAGGAATCTTGGGTCATGTGTCATCATGGTTTAATGGTTCTAACTCTTGACAAGGCAACAGGAAGGAGCAGATTTCTCTAATGACTGTTCCTGTAAAATTACTCTTTTCATCAGTGACTTTAAAAGACTAATGTTTCAGATCTTCATCACGCCATACAACTAAATTGACCTTTTTCAAAATGATTCTTTTTATGTAGGGGAAGGTCATTTTAGGATTGATTTAGACATAACATTCCTATTTGATTGCAGGTTGATTTAATTCTATAACCAAAATGTCTTAAGTATGGCATTGGCTATTCTTCAGGCAGACTTTTCTGTCTGAACATAACCTAAATGGCAGACAGCAAAAGGCTCTGTAAGTATCAGTTGTATCTAAAAACTTAAAGGCCTGGAGCCACACATCTGTCATTTCTACCACACTTACACAGAAAGTATGTCAATCTCAGTGTCCTTGGCCCAGCTCAGCATCAAATTGTTAAAAAAAAAAAAAATCAACTTAATCTGGAGAAAAGGTTATGCTTGAGGATTGTGGAGATAGATCAGTGGATAAGACCACTCACTGTGTGCAAGCATGAAAACCTGACTTTAAACAGCTATCACCCATGTAAAAAAAAAAAAAAGGCAGGCATAAATGCACCAGAGGACAGAAACAGGAAGATCCCTGAAGCTCACTGGCAAACCAGCCTAGCTAAAACCTCAAGCTTAAGTTCACTGGCAGACCCTAACTCAAATAAAGCAGAAAAGAGGAAGACAGTTGATAACTTTTTCTGGACTCTGTGTGCTTATGCTTGGGCAAGTGCTCCTGCACATCACAACACACACACACACACACACACACACACACACACACACACACACACACTACATTCAATGTTCATGTCATACTAACCAAGTGTGTGAGGATATTTAACATCCTACTTTCTTTAGGAAGCAATTTAAAAATTAGTCAAATGTCCATAGTTTGGGATCCCAACAGTCTTTCAGTGACAGCCCTCCAGCACCTCCAACACAGGGCTGGGGATGTAGCTCAGTAAAACGCATTCACAAAGCCCTGGATTTGATCTTGAACCCTGAATAAAACTATGTGTGGCAATTCCACACCAGGGTAATCCCATACTCAGGAGATAAAAGTGAAGGAGAATTGAGTCTGAAAATTCAAGGTTTTCTCAGCTATAAAGTAAGTTCAAAACCAGGCTGCACTATTTGAAACCCTGTCTTGAGAAAACAAAAATTATTTAATTCGGTTATCTTTAACATCCATAGTATCTGTGCCCAGTATCTGGGCATATACACACTATAAAACTAGAACAATCCTTGAACAGCGTTTGACTGAAGCCCTAGCAAACTGTCCCTTACAGGACTTTTCTTCCAGTTCTGGAACTTTCCACTGTTACATGGTATCTTGCATCCAGAATTTTACTCTAACCTACCCTTCAGTTTTACAGACCCTCTGGCTGCTCTGATCTCCAGCCTCCATGATTAAAGCGGCATGATTATCATATAAATCAGAGGTACAACTTAGTGAGCAAGATATCTTAATTGCTATGTCAATTGAAATGACAAAGATAATCCACATAATCTTTTTCTCATCATTCAAGTGAACAGAAGTTCCCAGGTCTAAGAATTCTCTAGTGGGGCTGGAGATGTAATTCAGTGAGAGATATCACTTGCCTAAGGTTTGTGAGGTCCTGGGCTCCATTCACAGCATTGCAAAAATAATAATAATAATAATAATAAAATAAAATAATCTCTGTTCAACTGGCTCTAATAAAGTCTACACCAGCAAACCTACCCTCTAATATAATAATCATGGAAATACCATTCATTATGTTTCTAACCACTGCGATATTGCAAATCATTCTTCCTCCTCTTTTGCAAGCCTTTTAAAAAATATTTTCCTTCATGTGTCTTCTCCATTTCTTCTTCAGTCCAGTGGTAAGCAAGAAAATGAACATCTTCTCTATTGAACAAGTAATGACAGAAACAGACGCCTTCTCAAGCCTCCGATACTTAGAGCCCTGTGTTCTCTGCAGCACTTCTAACTCCTAGGAAATTGAGTGTATAAATTCAGCAGAGTGTGACAGGGGATAGCATGTTCTACATAGCATGTTCATTAAACTCCGTATTTATACACCACCAATGTAAACATGATATATAGCATGCCAGCTCTCAGGGAGCTGTGTGATATATATGCAATTCAGCTACAGTTCAGCTTTATGAACCGGGTTCCTTAGAGACAGCAGCAGCTTCGATAGCTAGGTACACAGTCAATAATTACTTTCATCTTTCTCCTTTTATTTACTCTTTAGGAAATTCATTAAGATGAAGAATGACAGCGTTGCTTCGCTAAGCCGTTTTGATTGCTTTCCTAATTCATTTATCATGACCTTTGGAACTGTTTGGTTCTCACCTTCTAGTCATATGGAATCTTGTTTTATTAAAACTAAGATCTGCATCCTCACTGGTTGTTTGCAGATGGGGCTTTTGGTCTGTACCCTATCTAATCCACTTGGTGTATGATAGAATTTTTCTTTTATAAAGATATGTAAGCATAGCACACCACAGGGTCACTGAGATGCACTGTGTGTATTTAAATTGGTACTGAATTACTAGTAAAACTTTTAAAATGTCTATTTGTTTCTTAGCCTCTAATCCCTTGACAGAAGAGAGAGCTAAGGACAAAGGGAAAGTGAGGCACAGTGCTGGAGGCCACTGCACATTCCATGTCACGTAATCCTCACAACAGCCTGAGAAGTAGATAAAGGTGAACTTTAATTAGAGATATAGAAGCTGTGACTCCAAAGGGGATAACAACTTGCAAGGCTGTTTAGTGAGCACAGGGCTCGAACTTATGGATGCCCTTATAGACCTTATAGACTCCGCACTTCTGCTCTCAACCCTTAACACCAATGGTTCACCGAGCACTAAATACATGTCACTGCATGAGATAAGCAAAAATTCACCTTGCTAGCCTTTCTCCCTTCCCTTAGTTTTCCACAGGAGACCTCCTGGCACCACTCTTATACTGTGTACTAGTCTTTGGAAGGCGAAATGCACAGAAAAGTTGCTCTATTTCACTGCAGCCTAAAACATAACTCCAATTGTTAAAACAGGCTATTCCTGCTCTTGGAAAGACACTACCAGGAGAATTAGAAGATGAGCCATTTTCCAAGAGAAAATATCTGTATAAGCCACATCTGGAATGATCTACTATCCAAAATATGCCCTCCTCCCAAAACTTTACTAAGACTAAACAATAATGAAAAGAATAATTTAAAATAAGCAAAACGATGTGAATAGATTCTCTTCTAAGGAACATACACATGACAAAAATATATATGAAGATGCTCAATATTATATACATTCTGAGGAACACAAACTATTATGAGATGTCACCACACAGCCATGAAAATCACCCAAGTCCAGAATACTAACATCACCAATGCAGGTGAGCACACAGAGAAACAGGATCTGCGTACTAGTCACACACATTCATAGACTACACAGAACTCAACTGTGGAGACTATGAACTTCCGGTGATAATGGTGTGTGGATGAGGGCTCACTAGTTATAACAAATGTACTTCACTGTATGGGAATGTTGAGAAAGGTACAGGCTGTGCATGTATTGGGAAAATGATCACATGGAAAATCATTGTGACTTCTTTTTAAATTTGCTACGGACATAAAACTGCTCTAAAACCTACATTAAGGAATAGGCTGTTTGTGCAAAATAGGCATTAATGTTATGGAGGTAATCAACAGCTCTCTGATTGGAATTTCCCTCCCACATGAAGAAAGCCATATCTGGTACTGTAAACCTGCTCCAAAACTCATGTTGGGGAGATAAGAGACTCAAAATGGGGACTGCACACCGCTGTTTAGCTAAATTGGCATAGCATTAAGCTGCCTTTTAACTATGGATATTTATACCCACAGACAAATGCTAGTCTCGACCTTAACCAGAGAAGCCTTTCTTTCTAGTGAACAGTGGTGAGCACGAACTCATGGCTACACAAGGTACTGAGAAAAAGTGATGGGGGAGGGGTTGGCCCCAAACAAAACATATATATGAAACCTCCTAAACCTCAAAGAATATTGCAGAAGAGGGGGCAAAAAGAATGTAAGAGGCAAGATAGAGAGAAGGGAGGAAAGTCATCTTCTGGGCAAGACAAGGCCATCCCAATCTGAGTCCCATGCAGCTGTAGATACTTGCACTTAGTCTGCATAAGAACAGGCCTATCAACAGTCAAGCATGGATGCTGGAAGAGCTTAGGAGGCCCTACCCTCACTACTGAACTATTTGAACTGATAGATTCCAGGTGAGAGGGAATCATTGCCTTTAACATGTACTCACTAATGCTCCAGTAGATAGTCACAACCCAGTGATCACACAAATGGCCCTGGTTAAACTAAATGAGTCACAAAACAAAACCAAATTCCTGATTCTGGGAAAAGGACTGGTAGGGACGAGGTGGCATTGGTGGCAGGACATGGGTGTGGGGAAGAGAGAAATCAGAACACTACATATGTGGATGAAATTGTCAAACAACAAAATAAATTTTAAAAGACAAAAATGGACCGTTTGCATTGATTCTAAGGAAATTCTCAATACACAGGCAAATGTAAGTGAAGCATGATCCTAATTAGTCTTAACAATAAAAACCCAGAGTCAGCTATCAAGGATGAAAACTGAAAGATCAGAGAAGCAGAGCAGCAGCCACTAGAGACATCTTACCTCTACAAATCCCCTCTTAAAATTGGGGGGGGGGGCAAGATCCTGTCTCCACCTGCCTTATATTCCTATCTCCATCTCCCTAATGCTAGGATTAAAGGCGTGCACCACCGCTGCCCAGCTCTGTTTCTCTTTTAGACTGGTTCAATCTCATTCAGCCCACGGTGGCCCTGAACTTCTCGCTTCCTCCTGCCAAGTGCTGGCAGGTGTGAGCCACCACTGCCTGGCCTCTATGGTTAACTAGTGGCTAGCTCTGCCCTCTGATCTCCAGACAAGCTTTATTTGTCAGAACACAAACAAAATATTATACACCATATAAGTAGATACAATGCGCAAAACTTAATTCCATATAAAAACAAATACAAAAAAGGAAACCTTAAAATTTTTAGAAGAAAACATTTGGGCTTCTATAATATGACAAAGAGAAACATATGCCATAAAAACTTTAGGAACAATACAGTATCACCAAAGATTTCAGAAAGCAAGGTATGTCATGAACTCACAAGACAAAGGCAGAGAGATAGTGTGCACCTAACTTTATCTCAACCACATTTTATTTCACACTGAACAGAAGTAGGAAAAGTCTCAAGGGCACAGATTCCAGGATCAGGCATCTAAAATTCGGCCTTGTTGCACTTTAACCTAAAGAGAGCTCTTTATGTAGAGTTTCTCTAGAGCAATTAAATACTAAATAGATAGATAGATAGATAGATAGATAGATAGATAGATAGATAGATAGATAGATAGATAGATACATCCTGCTTTACAGGTGGATATATACTGAAATATCCATGGTACCGATTGATGTATCAAATGTGAAGTCTACCTCAAATGATCACAGTAAGCAAGGGCATCTTTTCAGATGGAGAACAGGTCATGAAAACAAAATAGTTTTACATTAAAATCCTAGTGACCTTCACTGCAATCTGTGTGTTAGGACCGGCAATGGGCTTTGCTCACTGTACAACTCTTACAAGGCTATTTTCAGCACCACTGAATCTGATAACTCATAAAAGTGAAGTGTCAAGGATGTTTGGAGTGAAGCCTGGATGCTATGCAGTATATTTCTAGCTCTGGCTATAATGATTCAAAGTTGGCAATGTGTTAGAACATCAAAAATGTGTTAGAGTAGTAGAGTAAGTGCAATGTAGATAATCAGCAACAGACAGATGAAAGATAACTAGACACATAGATTCATAAAAAGATGAATATGATAGACGGATAGCCATACATACAGGTGGATTATTGATTGATTAATAGGTGGGTGGCTAGAAAGATATTAGATAGATTATAGATAGGTAGGTAGGTAGGTAGGTAGGTAGGTAGGTAGGTAGATAGATAGATAGATAGATAGATAGATAGATAGATAGATAGATATAGATGATAGACAAATAGATGATAGAGTATTGATTTTTTTCTTTCATTTTTGCTTAGGGGGAGGGATATGTGGTATAACTACTTAGTCTTCATATTGGAAAGGAAATCTCAACAAAACAATGTAGATCCAGAAATTGTTCTAATAGGATAGCTTGATTAGGTTAGTGGGAATTATCTTAGTCTTATTATAAGAATGTTTTAAAACAGCTAGACTAGGGCTGGAGAGATGGCTCAGCTGTTAAAGGCTAGGCTCACAACCAAAAATATAAAACAGCTAGACTAGTGATCACTTCCTGATTATCAAGTACTATAAAAATGATGATGCTGATGCGGTTAGCTTTTGTGGAGTGTTATTGGAAGAATAAGATTATCAATGTACCCAAAAGCTAAACTATAGCACAGAGTCATAATAATAATGGTATGAAACATGTCAGTAGGGGTATACTTTCTCTTCCAAAAGAGAGATGATTTTTATTGTTCACTGTTTGTGATCTAGAATCAACAGCATTATATCTAGTACCAAGAAACAAATGCTAATTGACAGAAGCTAAACTCCCACAAGGGAACAAAGACCGCTGGAGCACATTTTAGTATGTTATGATGATCCACCATTTCCCTCCTAGACTCATCTACATTCTGAACAAGCTAAAATCAGATTCAAGAGTCATTCTCCAATTGTCTCAGTACAGATCCTGTGTCTGAAATTCCCTCCAACATGACAGTATTGCCAGTGGTTTGCTGTATGGGGGAACAAGGACTCTCCAGAGTCTTTCACTTAATACTTTCAACACAGGACCAATTTACTAGTCATGAAGATAAGCATGGAGCGTCTTCCAGTGTTCTGCTCACACACTCATGAGCAGAGAACATAACAAGATGAATTTGAGTTTATGTTAGACATATAGAATAAAATTAATTTTTCCCTGCCAATATATACTGTCTTACCACAAAAGTAGAAGCAATGGGGTCACCAGATCATGGATAGAAATCTCAGAATCCATTCACTAAAAATAAGTCTTTTCCCTTTGTAACTTGATTATCCAAGGTATTGTTTTTGATAATGAAAGGAAAATAAACAGATAACCAACCATGCTAGCTTATTTAAATACCATTGCATGATTGATCTTTACTACCCTAGGTTTCCATATCCAGTTAAAATTGGGGAGTTCATTTCCACTGCCAGACTTCAAATACTATGTGTCTACAGAGAACCAAACATGCAAAAGCATCCTTCCCCAAGGTTCCTCAATGCCTAGGTGAGTGCTATAGAGGTCCCTTAATAAACAGAATGAAGTGTGGATGGCCAAGGGAGGAAGAACCTGACTAAACGTATTCATACAGATAAATGAAATAAAGATTCTGGATTTGGCAAGCTGGCTAAAGCAGTGGTTCTGTTTATGCTGTTGATGATTGAATATTTTAATTGAACTGATTTGCACTGGTTCCACAGGAAGATTATAATACCCTTTCCCACATGCTTTCACACATATTTTAAATGTATCCTCTATAAATGCAAATAAATCTCTAACTTTCTGTGTGACATTTTATTTTTTTATGAAAAATAATTCTGGAGCCAATATAGCAAAAAAAAGTGAAATCTCCCTGTGATTTTGCATATTTAAAATTTTCATAAACTTCATCTCTCCCTCCCCTCAGCACCCACATGGAGGGCTTTACTCTCACTAGTAATAGGACATCTCTATTTCTGAACTTGCCACCAGATTCCTGTTATTGAGACTAAGATCTATGGGTGAAAGGTGCTGGCTCCTTCCTTTCTGTTGCGGTACGCAATTAAATACACTAGCATGAACATAATGGGATTACCAAGAAGGTAAGGGATGAAATGGCCCTAAAGATACTCCTGACATTTTTGTTCTACATATTTATGTTCTCAGTGATGAGAATTATAAAATCAAAATATTGATCAAGTCTGGAAAATGTTGAAGCTAGTCTCCATCTTGTATTATCAAATATTTAGTCAATATTAAATTCTTTATGTAAAAATAAACAAGTATACCCATCTTACTATCATAGAAAAAGAATATGTATGTGAAAATTGTTTTGTCATGATTTGTTGTCAGTAGAAAAAAAGAAGGAATGGCAAGTGAGCAGAAACATTTCTTGATGAGTAATGTCTGGAAAGTTCCCAAATGTACTGAAAAACAACATACTCATGAAGCATTGAGTTCAATACTTGGGTATAGCACACTAAAAATACTAGGTCACTAATAACTCTTGTCTTTACATGACTTCCATGCAAAATGAGAAGAGTTCCAACTATTGGCTGTCACCTCCTCCTGTCCTCAGTACATTTAACTAAGCAGTTACTCACAGAGAAACTCACCATAAGTACACCCTGAGTTCCAAAGCCCTGATTCAGATTCTGTCTGGGAGAAGCATCAAGCTATTAAATAGATATGCTCTCTCCCTAAAGGATCTGATTTCATTGTCAGTGCGCCGTGTAGAAGTTTCACTCTGAGGAGAAGTGCAGGTCATGGCCAAAGGGATTTGGTTGTGTTTATAGTTTTAACAAAGATATAACCAAGACTGAGATTGCTGATGTTCAAGAGAAAATTAGGGACTATGACAGCATCAGGGAGCCCTGCTAAGGGCAGAATAAAAACCACACACTGACCTAAGAAACTATTCCAAAAAAAAGGAGCTACAGTCTGATTTTATTGTTTTTAGGGCTATTCATACTCAAGGAAATTATTGAAAGTAATAGGGCAATCTATGTCATTTAAAATTTGGACATGTCCCTGAACCACATCCAACCTCTTCACATGAGCTAGATCCTGTTCATCCTCCTCCAGGGTCTGGTATAAGGAGTCTGCCAGACTCTCCTTTCAACACACCCTCCTAATCCACCAGATCTAGCTCAGGTCCCACATCTAGTGTCCGGGCCTGGCCTGGCCTCCCATGGCTTGGGAACAATCAACCTCCATACTTTTGCCAGGGCCCGTTCTGCCTGTCACCAACCCACAGGCCCCTCTCAACTATATACAACTTCTCTACCCAGCGAGATCTACACCCACACTCTGGACTTGGTCCAGAGCATACATTCTGCATACCAGCCTAGAACTTCTGTCCATCTGATTTCATTCCATCTAAGCCATTTCCAACCTCTAGGCCAGACCTGCTCACACATCCTCTCTTCTGCCCCAACTTGCTCTGTCTATATCAGACCCAGAACTAACAAAATAAGTTCAAGTGCCAAGATCTCATCACAAAAAATACAAACAATATAAATGATCCAGCCAGTATCTCCCCTCAAAAAACTACCAGTTATTTTGAAGTGTTTGTCAATGAGAATTGTCAAGATGAACCCAGGACATGAAATTTAAAAGAACACTCATACACATCACCAAAGAATTCAAGGAGTTTAAAGACACAAAGAAACAGCTCAGTGAAATCAAGGAGAAAGAAAGAACTTGAAAATGAACATTTCAGCAATGCCTAAGAAAACACAAATATAAAAATTATGGAAATGACAAAGACAATCTAGGATTTGAAAATGGAATTCAGTTAAGAGATCAAAACACTGAAGAGAACACAAGATGAAATGGAGCTAAAATTGAAAAACCCAATAATCCTTCTAGAAAGCCTTAGAAGTAGAGTGAATCCAGCAAAAGACAGTGTCGGGACTTGAAGATAAAGTAGAGGATCTAGACCAAATAAGCAAGAAATACATATTTTAAAAAAGAATGTAAAACAAAGGAAAATAATATACCAGAAATGTGGGATATAATGAGAAGACAAAATCTAATTTTAGGCATAGACAGGGGGAAAGAACCCCAAGTCAATGGCATAGACCAGATCATCAACAAGATCATAGAAGAAAACTTCCCCAGACTTAAAAAAAGAAAAACATATCCATACAGATACAAGAAGCACTAGACAAACAAGAAAAGAAAATCCCCATGCCATATCATAATCATAAGTATAAAGAATAAAGGGTGTTAAAAGCTGCAAAATAAAAACACAACTTAGATATAAAGAAAAACTTATCAGAACAACAGCTGATTTCTCAGTGGAAATTTAAAACTAACCAGAAGTGATAAAGAGGAAAACTTCATTCTAATCAATGGAACAGATAACCAAGGAGACATTAATATCCTAAAACATGTATGCACCAAAGTTTGGTCCACCAAATTTCACTTAAAAATGTATTACTAGATTTAAAGACACATATTAATTCAATCTATTAATAGTAGGTGACTTCAAGGCATATACTTTCTCCAACAGATAGGTCATCTAGACAAAAAACAAATAGAGAAACATCGGAATTAATATCATATATCAAATGGACTTAACATATATCACAGAATATTCCACCCAAACAACAAAGAATTCACATTCTTCTCAGCAGCATATGGAAGCTTCTCTAAAACAGAACAAATCTTTACAAATTCAAAAAGATTTAAATCAATCCTATCTGACCACAATGCAATAAAAAATTTAAATTGGCAGCAGGCAAATCTCTCGTAAACAGAAAACGTCATGGAGATTAAACATCCCATTACTGAGTGATGAATGAGCCAAAGAAGAAATCAAAGAAGAAATAAAAACTTTCCTGGATCAGAGTTACACCAAGATGTTTTATATTATTTGAAGCTATTGTAAAGTGTAGTGATTCCCTGATTTCTTTCTCAATCCATTTATCATTTGTATATAGGAGGGCTATTGATTTTTTTTTAGTTAATCTTGTATACAGCCACTTGACTAAAAGTGTTTATCAGCTGTATGTGTTCGCTGGTAAAGTTTTTGGGGTAGCTTATGTATACTATCATATCATCTTTAATAATGATACTTTGACTTCTTCCTTTCCAAATTGTATCACCTTGATTATCTTTAGTTGTCTTATTGGTCTAGTTAGAACTTTGAGTACTATAGTGAATATTTATGAAGAAAATGAACAACCTTTTCTTGTTCCTGATTTTAGTGGAATTGTTTGTGTTTCTCTCCTAATTTGATGTTGGCAATCAGTTTGCTGCATATTACTTTAATTAGACCTGTATGACAAGAACTTTAATTCTTTGAAGAAAGAAATTATAAAAGATATCAGAAGATGGAAAATATCTCCAATAATCCAATGGTAGGATTAACATAGTAAAATTGGTCATCTTACCAAAAGCAATCTACAGCTTCAATTCAATACCCATTATTATTCCAAAACAATTCTTTACAGACCTTGAAAGAACAATACTCAACTTCATATGGAAAAACAAAAAAACGAGAATAGCTAAAACAATTCTGTACAATAAAAGAACTTCTGAAGGTATCATCATCCCTGATTTCAAGCTTTACTATAGAGCTATAATAATGAAAACCAGGCCCAGGACTTCCCTTCTGAAGCACAGGTTCTGGTCCCCGGGCAGGTGCCCTTCTACCACAACCGGGAAGGATCCCCTTCTCCAAGACCCTTGGCAGACCCTGCAGTCTCCACGCCCTGCCCCCACGCCCATCTGCCTGAGCCCCAAGCCTCTTCCTGAGACTTAGAGGCCGGCCCCCAGCTCCCATCTTGCCCAGGACTTCCCTTCTGAAGCACAGACCCTTGGCAGACCCTGCAGTCTCCACGCCCTGCCCCCACGCCCATCTGCCTGAGCCCCAAGCCTCTTCCTGAGACTTAGAGGCCGGCCCCCAGCTCCCATCTTGCCCAGGACTTCCCTTCTGAAGCACAGGTGAGTGCCCTAGCTTGCCCCCGACCCCATCCCTGGGCACCAGCCACTCCGGGGAAGACCTGCCCAACTTGGGCCCAGGTTCTGGTCCCCGGGCAGGTGCCCTTCTACCCCAACCGGGAAAGATCCCCTTCTCCAAGACCCCTGGCAGACCCTGCAGTCTCCACGCCCTGCCCCCACTCCCATCTGCCTGAGCCCCAAGCCTCTTCCTGAGACTTAGAGGCTGGCCCCCAGCTCCCATCTTGCCCAGGACTTCCCTTCTGAAGCACAGGTGAGTGCCCTAGCTTGCCCCCGACCCCATCCCTGGACACCAGCCACTCCGGGGAAGACCTGCCCAACTTGGGCCCAGGTTCTGGTCCCCGGGCAGGTGCCCTTCTACCCCAACCGGGAAAGATCCCCTTCTCCAAGACCCCTGGCAGACCCTGCAGTCTCCACGCCCTGCCCCCACTCCCATCTGCCTGAGCCCCAAGCCTCTTCCTGAGACTTAGAGGCCGGCCCCCAGCTCCCATCTTGCCCAGGACTTCCCTTCTGAAGCACAGGTGAGTGCCCTAGCTTGCCCCCGACCCCATCCCTGGGCACCAGCCACTCCGGGGAAGACCTGCCCAACTTGGGCCCAGGTTCTGGTCCCCGGGCAGGTGCCCTTCTACCCCAACCGGGAAGGATCCCCTTCTCCAAGACCCCTGGCAGACCCTGCAGTCTCCACGCCCTGCCCCCACGCCCATCTGCCTGAGCCCCAAGCCTCTTCCTGAGACTTAGAGGCCGGCCCCCAGCTCCCATCTTGCCCAGGACTTCCCTTCTGAAGCACAGGTGAGTGCCCTAGCTTGCCCCCGACCCCATCCCTGGGCACCAGCCACTCCGGGGAAGACCTGCCCAACTTGGGCCCAGGTTCTGGTCCCCGGGCAGGTGCCCTTCTACCACAACCGGGAAGGATCCCCTTCTCCAAGACCCCTGGCAGACCCTGCAGTCTCCACGCCCTGCCCCCACGCCCATCCGCCTGAGCCCCAAGCCTCTTCCTGAGACTTAGAGGCCAGGCCCCCCAGCTCCCATCTTGCCCAGGACTTCCCTTCTGAAGCACAGGTGAGTGCCCTAGCTTGCCCCGGACCCCATCCCTGGGCACCAGCCACTCCGGGGAAGACCTGCCCAACTTGGGCCCAGGTTCTGGTCCCTGGGCAGGTGCCCTTCTACCCCAACCGGGAAAGATCCCCTTCTCCAAGACCCCTGGCAGACCCTGCAGTCTCCACGCCCTGCCCCCACGCCCATCTGCCTGAGCCCCAAGCCTCTTCCTGAGACTTAGAGGCCGGCCCCCAGCTCCCATCTTCCCCCGGACTTCCCTTCTGAAGCACAGGTGAGTGCCCTAGCTTGCCCCAGACCCCATCCCTGGGCACCAGCCACTCCGGGGAAGACCTGCCCAACTTGGCCCCAGGTTCTGGTCCCCGGGCAGGTGCCCTTCTACCCCAACCGGGAAGGATCCCCTTCTCCAAGACCCTTGGCAGACCCTGCAGTCTCCACGCCCTGCCCCCACGCCCATCTGCCTGAGCCCCAAGCCTCTTCCTGAGACTTAGAGGCCGGCCCCCAGCTCCCATCTTGCCCAGGACTTCCCTTCTGAAGCACAGGTGAGTGCCCTAGCTTGCCCCCGACCCCATCCCTGGGCACCAGCCACTCTGGGGAAGACCTGCCCAACTTGGGCCCAGGTTCTGCTCCCCGGGCAGGTGCCCTTCTAGCCCCACTGGGAAGGATCCCCTTCTCCAAGACCCCTGGCAGACCCTGCAGTCTCCACGCCCTGCCCCCACGCCCATCCGCCTGAGCCCCAAGCCTCTTCCTGAGACTTAGAGGCCAGGCCCCCCAGCTCCCATCTTGCCCAGGACTTCCCTTCTGAAGCACAGGTGAGTGCCCTAGCTTGCCCCGGACCCCATCCCTGGGCACCAGCAACTCCAGGGAAGACCTGCCCAACTTGGCCCCAGGTTCTGGTCCCTGGGCAGGTGCCCTTCTAGCCCCACCGGGAAGGATCTCCTTCTCCAAGACCCCTGGCAGACCCTGCAGTCTCCACGCCCTGCCCCCACGCCCATCCGCCTGAGCCCCAAGCCTCTTCTTGAGACTTAGAGGCTGGCCCCCAGCTCCCATCTTGCCGTGGATTTCCCATCTGGAGGAGAGAGAGAGAGAGAGAGAGAGAGAGAGAGAGAGAGAGAGAGAGAGAGAGCACCCATCCTCCCCCGGACTTCCCTTCTGAACAAGAGCTTCCATCCTGTCCCGGACTTCCAATTTGGACAAGAGAGCTCCCATCTGGACAAGAGAGAGAGACTTCCTGAATCTGTCAGCTCTGAACCAAGTGTGCGAATAAGGCCAGGAACGAACCACAAGGAGATGGGCAGACGTCAAGGCAGAAACACATACAACAAAATGAATAGTAATACACCATCACCAGGCCCTAGCCCTCCTCCAACACCTAGACCTGAACATCAGAAATTGGAAGAAGCAGAAGAAAATAGCCTTATGAATGTCATCATGAAGAAGCTAGAGGCTCGTGTAGAGGAAAAGACAAAAAAATGTGAAGAACGCTGTAAACAACTAGAGGAAAGGGCAAACAAATTAGAAGAAATCAATAAAGTCCTGGAAGAGAACAATAAAATACTGAAAGAAAATCAAGAAAAATCAATGAAACAAATGAAGGAAACAGTCCAAGACCTGAAAAGGGAAATAGAAAAAATGAAGAAGACACAAACAGAGGGAATGCTGGAAATAGAAAATCTGAGAAAACGATTGGGAACTTCAGATGCAAGTATAATCAACAGAATGCAAGAGATGGAAGAGAGGATCTCTGGCGTTGAAGATACAATAGAAGAAATGGATTCATCAGTCAAAGAAAACACTAAAGTCAACAAAGTCATGAACCAAAATGTCCAAGAAATTTGGGACACCATGAAAAGACCAAACCTACGAATAATAGGGGTAGAAGAAGAAGAAGAATACCAACTCAAGGGCACAGAAAATATATTCAACAAGATCATAGAAGAAAACTTTCCCAACTTAAAGAAGGAAATGCCTATGAAGATACAGGAAGCCTATAGAACACCAAACAGACTAGACCCCCAAAAAAAGTCCCCTCGCCACATAATAATTAAACAATTAAACGTACAGAATAAAGAAAGAATATTAAGAGCAGCAAAGGAAAAAGGCCAAGTGACATATAAAGGCAAACCTATCAGAATAACACCCGATTTCTCAATGGAGACTTTGAAAGCCAGAAGGTCCTGGACAGATGTAATGCAGACATTAAGAGACCATGGATGTCAGCCTAGACTAATATACCCAGCAAAACTTTCAATCGTCATAGATGGAGTGAACAAGACATTCCATGACAAAGCCAGATTTAAACAATATTTATCCACAAACCTAGCCCTACAGAAAGCACTAGAAGGAAAATTCCAACCTAAGGAAGTCAGATACAACCTCGAAAACACAGGCAATAGATAAAGCCACAGCAGTAGACCCCAACGAAGAAAAGTACACACACATCACCACCAAAAAATAACAGGAATGAACAATCACTGGACATTAATATCCCTCAATATCAATGGACTTAATTCACCTATAAAAAGACATAGGCTTACAGAATGGATACGAAAGCAGGACCCATCTTTCTGCTGCATACAAGAAACACATCTCAAATTCAAAGATAGACACTACCTAAAAATAAAAGGCTGGGAAAAGACTTTCCAATCAAACGGTCTTAAGAAACAAGCGGGTGTAGCCATCCTGATATCCAGCAAAATAGACTTCAAACTAAAATCAATCAAAAGAGATCAAGAAGGGCATTACATACTCATCACAGGAAAGATCCACCAAGATGAAGTCTCAATTCTGAACATTTATGCCCCAAACACAAGGGCACCCACATATGTAAAAGAAACATTATTAAAGCTTAAATCACATATAAAACCCCACACATTAATAGTGGGAGACCTCAACACCCCACTTTCACCACTGGACAGATCCCCCAAATCGAAACTTAACAGAGAAATAAAGGACTTAATTGATGTCATGACTCAAATGGACTTAATCGACATCTACAGAACATTCCATCCTAACAAAAAAGAATATACCTTCTTCTCAGCACCCCATGGAACCTTCTCTAAAATCGACCACATACTTGGTCACAAAGCAAATCTAAACAGATACAAAACAATTAGAATAACCTCCTGTGTTCTATCAGACCACCATGGTCTAAAGTTGGATTTCAACAACAACAAAAACTACAGAAAACCTACAATCTCATGGAAACTGAACAATACCCACCTGAATCACCAATGGGTTAAGGAAGAAATAAAGAAAGAAATTAAAGACTTCCTAGAGATCAACGAAAATGAAGACACCACATATCCAAACCTATGGGACACTATGAAAGCAGTACTAAGAGGGAAATTCATAGCACTAAACGCCCACATAAATAAGCTGGAGAAATCTCACACTAGTGACTTAACAGCACACCTGAAAGTTCTAGAACAGGAAGAAGCAAAGTCTCCCAGGAAAAATAGATGCCAGGAAATTATCAAAGTGAGAGCTGAAATCAATAAAATAGAAACAAAGAGAACAATACAAAAAATTAATGAAACAAAGAGTTGGTTCTTTGAGAAAATCAACAAGATAGACAAGCCCTTATCCAAACTAACCAAAAGACAGAGAGAGAGCATCCAAATCAACAAAATCAGAAATGAAAAGGGGGACATAACAACAGACATTGAGGAAATCCAGAGAATCATCAGGTCATACTTCAAAAACCTCTATTCCACAAAACTGGAAAACCTAAAAGAAATGGATAATTTTCTGGATAGGTACCACATACCTAAATTAAATCAAGACCAGATAAACTATTTAAATAGTCCAATAACCCCTAACGAAATAGAAACAGTCATTAAAAGTCTCCCAACCAAAAAAAGCCCAGGACCAGATGGTTTCAGTGCAGAATTCTACCAGATCTTCAAAGAAGAGTTAATACCAATACTCTCTAAATTGTTCCATACAATAGAAACAGAAGGAACATTACCAAACTCCTTCTATGAGGCTACAATTACCCTGATTCCCAAACCAAACAAGGATACAACAAAGAAAGAGAACTACAGACCGATCTCCCTCATGAACATTGATGCAAAAATACTCAATAAAATACTGGCAAACAGACTCCAAGACCACATCAAAACAATTATCCACCATGATCAAGTAGGATTCATTCCAGGGATGCAAGGATGGTTCAACATACGAAAGTCTGTCAATGTGATACACCATATAAACAAACTCAAAGAAAAAAACCACATGATCATCTCACTAGATGCTGAAAAGGCATTTGACAAAATCCAACACCCCTTCATGATAAAGGTCTTGGAGCGATCAGGAATACAGGGAACATACCTAAACATAATAAAGGCAATTTACAGCAAGCCAACAGCCAACATCAAATTAAATGGAGAGAAACTCAAAGCAATTCCACTAAAATCAGGAACGAGGCAAGGCTGTCCGCTCTCCCCATACTTATTCAATATAGTACTTGAAGTTCTAGCCAGAGCAATAAGACAACATAAGGAGATTAAGGGGATACAAATTGGAAAGGAAGAAGTCAAGCTTTCCCTATTTGCAGATGACATGATAGTATACTTGAGCAACCCCAAAGATTCCACCAAGGAACTGATACAGCTTATAAACACCTTCAGCAACATAGCAGGATACAAGATCAACTCCAAAAAATCAGTAGCCCTCCTATATACAATGGACAAAAAAGCGGAGAAGGAAATCAGAGATACATCACCCTTTACTATAGCCACAAATGACATAAAATACCTTGGGGTAATACTAACCAAGCAAGTGAAGGACCTATATGACAAGAACTTTAAGTCCCTGAAAAAAGAAATTGAAGAAGATGTCAGAAAATGGAAAGATCTCCCATGCTCATGGATAGGCAGAACTAACATAGTAAAAATGGCAATCTTACCAAAAGCAATCTACAGATTCAATGCAATCCCCATCAAAATACCAACACAATTCTTCACAGACCTGGAAAGAATAATACTCAACTTCATATGGAAAAACAAAAAACCCAGGATAGCCAAAAGAATCCTGTACAATAAAACAACCTCTGGAGGCATCACGATCCCTGACTTCAAGCTGTACTATAGAGCTACAGTAATAAAAACAGCTTGGTACTGGCATAAAAACCGACATGTGGACCAATGGAATCGAATTGAAGACCCTGATATTAATCCGCACACCTATGAACAAATAATTTTTGACAAAGAAGCCAAAAGTGCACAATGGAAAAAAGAAAGCATCTTCAACAAATGGTGCTGGCAAAACTGGATATCAACATGTAGAAGGCTGCAAATAGATCCATATCTATCACCGTGCACAAAACTTAAGTCCAAGTGGATCAAGGACCTCAACATAAATCCAGCTACTCTGAACCTGCTAGAAGAGAAAGTAGGAAGTAGTCTTGAACACATTGGCATAGGAGACCACTTTCTAAATAGAACACCAGTAGCACAGACACTGAGAGAAACAATCAATCAATGGGACCTCTTGAAACTGAGAAGCTTTTGTAGGGCAAAGGATACGGTCAACAAAGCAAAGCGACAGCCTACAGAATGGGAAAAGATCTTCACCAATCCCACATCTGACAGAGGACTGATATCCAGAATATATAAGGAACTCAAGAAATTAGACATCAAAATGCCCAACAGTCCAATTAAGAAATGGGCTATAGAACTAAACAGAGAATTCTCAACAGAGGAAACTCAAATGGCTGAAAGACATTTAAGGAATTGCTCAACATCCCTAATCATCAGGGAAATGCAAATCAAAACAACTCTGAGATACCACCTTACGCCTGTCAGAATGGCTAAGATCAAAAACACTGAAGACACCTTATGCTGGAGAGGATGTGGAGCTAGGGGAACTCTCCTCCACTGCTGGTGGGAATGCAAGCTTGTACAACCACTTTGGAAATCAATATGGCGATTTCTTAGAAAATTGGGAATCCATCTCCCCCAAGATCCAGCTATACCACTCTTGGGCATATACCCAAGGAATGCTCAACCACACCACAAGAGCACTTGTTCAGCTATGTTCATATCAGCGTTGTTTGTAATAGCCAGAACATGGAAACAACCTAGATGCCCTTCAACTGAAGAATGGATAAACAAAATGTGGTACATATACACAATGGAATACTACTCAGCAGAGAAAAACAATGACATCATGAGGTTTGCAGACAAATGGATGGATCTAGAAAAAATCATCCTGAGTGAGGTATCCCAGACTCAGAAAGACAAACATGGTATGTACTCACTCATAACAGGATACTAGATGTGGAACAAGGATGACTGGACTGCTACTCACATCACCAGGCAGGCTACCTGGAAAACAGGACCCCAAGAAAGACACAGGGATCGCCCAACGACAGAGAAATGGAATGAGATCTACATGAACAGCCTGGACAGGAGTGGGGGTAGTGAAGGGCGAGGGTCGAGGGAAAGAGAGCTTGGGTGAGTGGGAGATCCCAGCTGGATCAAAAACAGAGAGGGAGAACAAGGAATAGGAGACCATGGTAAATGAAGACCACATGAGAATAGGAAGAAACAAAGTGCTAGAGAGGCCCACAGAAATCCACAAAGATACCCCCACAACAGACTGCTGGCAATGGTCGAGAGACAATCCGAACTGACCTACTCTGGTGATGGGATGGCCAAACACCCTAATTGTCGTGCTAGAAACCTCATCCAACTACTGATGGATCTGGAGGCAGAGATCCATGACTAGGCCCCAGGTGGATCTCTGGGAGTCCAATTAGCGAGAATGAGGAGGGTTTATATGAGAGAGAATTGTTGAGACCAAGGTCGGATAAAGCACAGAGACAAATAGCCAAACAAACGGAAACACATGAAATATGAACCAATGGCTGAGGGGTCACCAACTGGATCAGGCCCTCTGAGTGGGTGAGACAGTTGATTGGCCTGATCTGTTTGGGAGGCATCCAGGCAGTGGGACCGGGTCCTGTGCTCATTGCATGAGTTGGCTGTTTGAAACCTGGGGCCTATGCAGGGTCCCTTGGCTCGGCATGGGAGGAGGGGACTGGACCTACCTGGACTGAGTCCACCAGGTTGATCTCAGTCTGTGGGGAAGGCTTTGCCCTGGAGGAGATTGGAATGGGGGGCGGGCTGGGGGGAAGGTGAGGGGGGCGGGAGGGGGGAGAACAAGGGAATCTGTGGCTGATATGTAGAACTGAATTGTATTGCAAAATAAAAATTTAAAAAAAAAAAAAAAAAAATAATGAAAACCACATGGTATTGGCATAAAAACAGACAAGTGGATCAATAGAATCAAATTGAAGATTCAGACATAAATCCACACACCTATGGACGCCTGATAGTCAACAAAGAAGCCACAATTATACGACAAAAAAAGAAACCATCTTCAACAAATGGTGCTGCTCTAATTGGATGTAGATGTTCTATATGCACTGTCAGCATGTAGAACAATGCAAACAGATCCATATCTATCGCCCTGCACAAAACTCAAGTCCAAGTAGATCAAAGTTAGTTATTTTTAATAGTTAGAACCTGGAAACAACCTAGATGCCCCTCAAGAGAAGAATGGATAAAGAAAATGTGGTACATTTACACAATGGAATAGTGCTCAGCTATTAAAGACAATGACATCAGGAAATTTGAAGGTAAGTGGATGAAACTGGAAAAAATCATCCTGAGTGAGGTCAACCCACACCCATATAGACAAACATGGTATATACTCATTCATAAATGGATATTATCTGTAAAAATAGAGGATAACTATGCTACAATCCATAGACCCAGAGAGACTAGATAGCAAAGAGGGTTCCTAGAGGAACTCCTGGATCTCCCTTTGTAGAGGAAATAGAAGAGGTTTCATGAGTGGACTGAGGGCAGGTGAGGATGGGAATATGAGTGATCAGGTTAGGGGAGTAGGGGGAGAGTACTGAAAAGAGATTACTAAAAAGTTGGGTGCATTTCAGGGTCAGGTAAAAACTTATCTGGAACTAAATGAAAATGAAAACATAACACAACAAAAAACCTCTGGGATACACTGGAAGCAGTCTTACAAGGGATATTTATAGCTCTAAGTGTCTACATTAAAAAAAAAAAAACAGAAAGAGCACAAACAAATGACTTAATAATGCAACTCAGATATGTTGGAGGGAAATCCAAACACAATCAATGGCAAGAAATGAAAATCAAAGCATTCCTTGGGCATATGCCCAACAGTGGTATGGCTAGGTCTTGAGGAAAATTGATTCCCAAATTTCTGAGAAACTGCCACACTGATTTCCAAAGTGGCTGTACAAGTTTGCACTCCCACCAACAATAGAGGAGCGTTCCCCTTGCTCCACATTGTATAGCTTGATCTGTTTGGGGGTCCCCCTGGCGGTAAGATCAGAATCCATCCCTGGTGCATGAGCAGGCTCTTTGGAGCCAACTATCTGTAATGGGACACCTCAAACATCCTTGAGGCAGGGGGAGGGGCTTGAACTTGCCTCTACTGGATGTGCCTCCCCATGGGAGGCCTTGGTTTCTTGTGGGGGGCAGTGGGGGGGGGGGTAGTTGGAAGGGGGAGGTCGGGAAGCGGGAGGAGGGAAGAGGGGGATTTTTTTTTCTTTTTTTCTTTTTTTTTCTTTTTTTTTTTTTTTTTTTTTGGTTTTTTGAGACAGAGTTTCTCTGTGTAGCTTTGCGCCCTTCCTGGATCTCGCTCTGTAGACCAGGCTGGCCTCAAACTCACAGAGATCCGCTTGCCTCTGCCTCCCAAGTGCTGGCATTAAAAGTGCGCACCACCACTGCCCAGCGAGGGGGATCTTTGATTGGTGTGTAAAATGAATTTAAAAAAACTTAATAAAAAAAGAAAATCAAAGCAAAAATTAATGAAATAGAAACAAAGAAAACAAAACAAAGAATCAAGAAATCTAAAAGCTGGTTCTTTGAGAAGATAAATAAGATTAATAGGCCCTTGGCACAACTAACTAAAAAAAAGAAAGAGGGGACCAAAATTAACAGAATCAGAAATGAACAGGGAAAACATTGCATCAGACATGAAAGAAATTAGATCATTATAAGGGAATACTTTAAAAACCTGTACTCCATTACGCTGAAAAACCTAAAAGAAATAGATGGATTTTTATATTCAGCCAAGTCATCAAAATTAAACAAACAAGTCAACAATCTAAACAGACTCATAAAAAAATGGAGATGCAAGAGTAATGGAAATCCTTCCAACTAAAAATGTCCATGGACAGATGGATGAACAGCAGAATTCTACCAGACTTTCAAAGATCTACAGCCAATCCTGTAGTCAGAATGTTTCTCTTAAAATATTCAAAAAAAAAATAGGAATATAAGGAGCACTTCCAAGTTCATTCTATGAATCCAGCATCACTCTAACACCAAACTAAGGTAAAGATACACACACACAAAAGAAACCAGACCAACATCTTGGATGAACAAAAATCCAAAATTTCTCAATAAGATACTTTCAAACAGAATAGAGACACACATCCATAAAGTCTCACGAATATGACTGCCCAAACATGAGCTGAACAAGGATGAAATACCTAAGTGGACAAGAAAAAGTACAGGAGCACTCAACCCCATACAAAAAAAACTACAGGCAACTAAGGAAAGCTGAGAGCAGAAGAAATAATGTTCCCCAGGAAGTACACACTGATTATCCCATACCAAATGGTCAGCGCTGAAAACATACACACAAGTAACGTTACACAGACTGAGCAGGTTATATTTAGGAATATATACGTATGTACATATACATATATAGATGTAATAAAAGTTAGTAAGAAAGAGGACATGAGGTTGGGCAATGGTGGTACACGCCTTTAATCCCAGCACTCGGGAGGCAGAGCCAGGCAGATCTCTGTGAGTTCGAGGCCAGCCTGGTCTACAGAGCGAGATCCAGGTCAGGCACCAAAACTACACAGAGAAACCCTGTCTCAAAAAAAATCAAAAAAAAAAAAAGAAAAAAGATATGAATTTGAAAGAAATCCAGGAGAAATGTATAGAATGGTTTGGAGGGAGGAAAGTGAGAAATCTTGTAACTATATTATAATCTCAAACTTGTTAAGTTAAAAAAAAAGATTATCCACCACGACCAAGTTGGCTTTACCCATGAAATGCAGGGATGAGTCAATATATGCAAATCAATAAATGTAATTAAACAACATAAGTTGACTTAAAGTCAAAATCACATGGTTATCTTAATAGATGGAGAAAAAAGCATTTGATAAAATACAATGTGCCTTCACGATAAAAAGTCCTAGAGAACATAGGACTAGGAAGAACATATCTCAATAGAACAAAAGTTTTATGTGATGAACCCACAGAAAACATCTTCCTAAATGGAGAAAAACATAAAGCAAACCCATAGAAGTCAGAAATGAGACAGGGATGTCCCATATCCCCACTCCTTCCCAACATTGTGCTTGAAGCACTAGCTGAAGCAATAAGTCAGGAAAAGAAAATTAAAGGGATACAAATAGGCAAAGAAGATATCTAACGATCCCTATTTGCAGATGACACAAAATTACACATTTGAGATCCCAGAAATTCTATCTTAAAATGTCTAGAAGCAATAAGCAAATCCTGCAATGTGACAGGATACAGAAGCAATTCACACAAATCAATAGTTTTTCTATACACCAACAACAAACACGCAGAGAAAAAGACCCTAGACCCACCCCCATACTCTCAAAGAAAATATAATATCTAGGAATTAACCTAGCCAAGGAAGTGAGGAACCTCTATAAAAGAAACTTTAAGCCTCCAAAGAAAGAAAAATGCCAGAAACTGAAAAGACATCCAACGCTCAAGTAGTGGTAGGATTAACACATCAAAAACTATCAATGCAATCCCAATCAAATCCCCAATCTCATTCTTCACCTATATATGTATACATATATATATAAAACAAAGTTCATATGGAATCTCAAAAGACCCCCAGATAGCCAAAATAATCCTGGCGCGCACACACACACACACACACACACACACACACACACACACACAAAAACCATGCTGGAGGGATTAGCAAACTAGATCCCAAGATATATTATAGAACCACAATAATAAAAAATAATATAGTACTGGTACCAAAAAAAGGCCATTTAGATTAATGGAATAATATCCCAAACATAAATATGTAGACTACAGAAATTGCATGTGAGACTCAGCTGTTACATTTATTAGAAAATAATTTCAAGCCATGTGGTGCACTCCTTTAATCCCAGCACTCAAGAGGCAGAGGCAGGTGGATCTCTAAGTTCAAAGCCAGCCTGATCTATAGAATGAGTTCTAGAACATCCAGGGCTACACAGAGAAACCCTGTCTTGAAAAAGGAAAAGAAAAAAGACAGCAATTTCAAAATAACCCTTGTAAACAGATTCACAGTACTAAAAGTAACCAAAATTAAAGAAACAGAGGAAATCAGCTATGATAGTACATGACTGTAATTTCAGCAGTTGGGTGGTGGAAACAAGAAGTTCAAGAGTTTAAGGTCATCCTAAGCTACCTAGAGAGTTTAAGGCCAGCCAGGACTGCATAAAATCTTGTCTGAAAAAAAAAAAACATGAGAGAGACAGAGACAGTGTTTGCATAGAGAGAGACAAAGGAAAAAGCATGTTGACATGTCACATCAAATATGGACTACTGATAAAGGTTTAAAATTACATAGCTGAAAAGCAAGATGAAATTCAGTATATAAAGAATATGATCAATAAAACTGAGAAAGAATTCAAAAACTTCATGAAAAAATGAGAAGCACTTCAAATTTGAGAACTTGTCTCAAAAAAAAAAAAAAAACCAATAAGCACACGAAACTAAGATGAGTCCTGCAGTAGCAGAAAGTACTGCTGACAGGGAAGCCATTGAGCGGTAACCAGGGTTTGTAGAAGAGAGGATGCCAGCACCAGAAGAATCACTCAAAAACAACTCCACACATCGTTCACCTACTCAAGACGACTTTTGAAGACATTAAGTCTCCTGGAATGAATCAGAATCCTACCTTTCCATGTCATCACAGAAGTCCCACCACTTGTGTTATCACCCAAATCCAGTGGTCCAGGGAGACCATGCCCTCTCTCAGCTCTTGGCTATTGGATGGACATGCTGCCTCCTTGATGAAATAGCTTCCTCATAGATACCCATTCTTAATTTTAGGGCTGTATAGTCAGAGCTCCTCCTTTGAGATCTATTTACGGCTTCTTTCTCTGTGTAGCTTTGCGCCTTTCCTAGAACTCACTCTGTAGCCCAGGCTGGCCTCGAACTCATAGAAATCTACCTGGCTCTGCCTCCCGAGTGTTGGGATTAAAGGCATGCGCCACCACTGCTCGACCGAGATCTATTTACGTCTTATGGGTTTGTTTGCCTCCTGAAGCCAACTGCGAGTCATTGAGGACACATTGCCTGCCCTTTTATCCACAGGATTAGCCCGATGCCTGACACTTAGTGCGAGCTCAGTACACGTTTGCGACAAGAACTCGGTGTTTATGTCACTAAAATGAAGACTTGCAAATTGAAATTCAAAAGAAAATCCAATTACATGCAGTACACCAAAAGATGAAAACATGGTGGTGGTAAAATGATGAAATAAGATCAGATTCAAGATGAAATCATTAAACAAGTCAGAAAATCACTGTGACTAAATGCTGCAGTTCCTTAAAAAGCAATGCTTACAGGGGATACCTCTCTAGGAGGCCCTTCATCAAAGGCCCTAGGAAGGTATCCCTACCTCCACCATCAGGGTTTAAGCTTCCCCCAACCCCCTTCCCTATGAGTGCATGGTCAGCATCGCTGCTGGTGTGTTGAGCCACAACACTGTGAGTTTGACAAGAATGACCGACCATGCTTTTTTTTCTACTAAGCACTTACAAATGTAAATGAGTGACTGAAAGAATGAATGAGGCAATGGCATGAATCTTTGGCCCTAAAATAATACGACATCAAACTTCATAAAGTAAAAACCTTTAAAAATGAAAGTAGAAACGACAGTTATTTGATCATGAGATATTTTAACACACCACTATCAATCTATGACAGGCCAATTCAATAAAGAAAAAAAGAAGGGCATAGAAGAATTGAACCATATAACAGAATTACATTAATATATATGAACTTTGTAACCCAGCAATGGAAAATGTTTCTATAAATCAAATGTTCACAAACGCAGATCATGACTGGACTACAAAGAAAACGTCAGTGTACAGCTCAAAACACAAATTATACAGAGTAAGTTCCTGAAAGAAACCCAGAGGCAAAAAGAGAAGCAAAGCAAGAAGGAAAGGGGGCAGAACTTTGAAAACAGCCAGGCCATCCTAGGAATTATATTCTATTGTCTCCTACATGATTTGCAATGCTGTGCTCCAAGAATAAGGCAGAAGAAATAACAAAAGCAAGCCAGCAGTGAACACAGATTTTCAAGTTACTATGAAATTCTCAAAGAATTAATAAAAATTCAAGTTATGTAAAGAAAAACAAAATTAAAAGGCAAATAATAACTCTTAATAAAAAAAATGTTTTTCATGCGGGAGCAGTAGTGGCACATGCCTTTAATCCCAGCACTCGGGAGGCAGAGGTAGGAGGATCTCTGAGTTCGAGGCCAGCTTGGTCTACAGAGCTAGTTCCAACATAGCAGAGCTACACAGAGAAAACTTATCTCAAAAAAAAATAAAAGTTTTTCAGAAATGAAAAAAAAATGTTCATCCTTAAAAGCAAAGAACTCTCACCAACCTCTGAGAAAGATATTAACAGTACATTTTTTATGAGGTTTGTTCACTCTAGTGGAGGTGAGGGTGGTCATGTATGCCATGGCACACATGTGGAGGTCAGCAGGCAACCACAAGAGTTGATTCTCTCCTTCTACCATGGAGTCCTAGGGATTGAAGTCTGACTTGACAGCAGGTACCATCACCCACTAAGCCGTATTGCTGGCCCCTAATATCTCAATATTAATGGTAAATGATGATGAACTAAAAAAAGGTTATTAAATATTTAAACTTTAACCTCATTAAGAAAGAATTGCAGTGTAAAATGAAATACAATTTTATCTATTAAATTAAAAGTACTTGGTTATATGCCTGAAGGAACAAAGGGCTGACAGAGACTATACCATAGATGAATGTTGGCACATTGTGGCAAGTGAAAACAACAAAATCCAAAAGGCTGCATATTGTACAGTCCCATCTATGTGCAATGCCTAGAATAGGCACACATCTACCTTAGCAGTACTGGGAAGTAGGAGGCAGGGCAAAGTTTAGTGACTAACAAGTACAGGTTTCTTTGGGATGGCAATGAAAACTTTCTGAAATTGTGTAGCAGCAATAGGGATGCAAGCTTGGAAATATTCTAAAAACCATCAAGTAAGGAGATTCACTTTAATAAGATGAGTTTTTCTAAATGTGTATTTTACATAATATATATGTATATAAATATATATCAGGAGTTCAAGATCAAGGCCAGCCTGGGATGCAAGACTGGTGTGTTTGTGTTTGTGTGTGTTTGTGTGTGTGTGTGTGTGTGTGTGTGTGTGTGTGTGTGTGTGTGTAAGGGAGGAAGGTAAATCCTAATCCTAGTGTAGTGGGTAGCCATTCCAGCTTTGATCTGGAAGTTCCAACCCCCACTGAGGCTTCAGTAACTGTCACGCCTACAAGGCGAGGCCAAGAAAGGACACTGAAGACCCGAGATCTGGATGGGCCAGTTCTCTTGGTTCCTGGACCCTGGACGCTGGAGGTAGACCGAGTAGAGTTCTCCAGAGAACACCGCTGGACTGTGCACACTTTCCCAGACCCTGTTACCTATCCCTTCACTTGTAAGTTACCCCACAAAATAAACCTCCCTTTTAACTACGTGGAGTGGCCTTAATAATTTCACCAATATCTGACACCCAACATGGGGCATGAACCCACGACCCTGAGATTAAGAGTCTCATGCTCTACCGACTGAGTCATCTTTAAATCCAAACTTTCCATTTTGATAAAAAATAAGTCTTTCCAATAGCAATCTCTGAAGTCTCCAGAAGGAAGATGGGGTCCCAACAACAACTCTACCCAATCCAGAATGATGACATGGTAATCATCATCATACTACACTTCTTGCCAGAATTTCAGACAATCTTACCCATTACTCTGAGACTTGCTGCAGAATCTACAGTTAGTCTAACAGAGATTTAACTATCTGAGCTTTCTTACAGTACCCAACAGAGATATCATCAACCCCTAAACAGCAGGAAGCAATTCTAAGAAAACGACACCCCTTCTCCCTAAGGTTTCATATTTCTCAGGGTTATGGATGATGGTTATAGGGTTGGGGATGGAAGAAAATATTAAACTAAGTATTCTCCTTAAGAAAAGAAAAAGTGTCTCAAAAAATGGGGGGAAAGGAGAAATGGAATGGATAGGTATAAGATATTATGGTAGATTATTGTATATACTAGTAAACAAATTTAGTAAAATAGCAGCCTTAGATAATTTGCACTGTAATTCACACTGTTATGGATTCTTATACGTTGATACAAATGTAAACTATTTTTATATTCCTGTTTAAGATAATTTGTATATTGATACAAATACAGAACTATATTTGTTATAATGTACATATATTTCTACTCTTATTTGAAATATTTGTATATTGATACAAATGTAAATTTATCTGTCATACTGTATGTATGTTCTACTTCTGTTTAGGATACTCTGTATATTGATATATATCTAAGATTATTGTCATATTGCATATTGCACTATACATTCCTACTTCTGTTATAAATATCTTGTGTATTGGTCACAATTTTGAAGTCTTCGTCCTTTACCGTACATTTGCTTATAGACTGTTTACCTTGTTTACATGAAGCCTTAGTCCTTAGGTTATTTAGGTAGATAAGACTTATAGACTTATAGTCACCTATGCTTGTCATCTCTATAGTTATGTTAGTTATGTTATCCAGATTTACAGATACATAGGTTGGATAGACAGGTAATCTTCAAACACTTCATAGACCTAGAGAATATGGCATTTAAATAACTTAGAATTCTGTTGACGTGAGACACAATTGCTCCTGGCAGCACCAATTTGATCCCAAGAGAACATTGGGCTTCTAAGACATTTCCATTTGGAAGTTTGTCTCCTTGGCACAAAATGGCCTATCGGGCAAAGAACTGCTCTTGCCTGAACTGCTGACAATATGAGTGCTGTTCTTCTGGACAAGTGGGACACAAGGAAAAGTGACTTCTGAACTCTGCCAAGACAGGGTAAGATGGTCTTTCAGAATTCCTGCTTCTGAAAATGGTCTGTCAGATACTCTAGGCCTGTAGCCAATTTGAATGCACCAACAATGCTGAGAAACATTAGGTGACTGTCCAGGCTGCCAGCTGTCTCTGTCTACTCTTGCAAGATTCCCGAAAGTTGCTTGTATACATCTTCCATTTCTCAGGTACCATTATATTCCTTCTCAGGTCTTTGATGGGATTGAAGACTAGCAGTTATAGATACAACTTAGCATATATATATATATATATATATATATATATATATATATATATAATCTTAGATAGAACATATTAAGTATTAGATTCAGGTTCTTTAGGATAGGACACCTTTTGGAATGATCTTTGTAACATGCCATTTACCTACACTCTAGACTTCTCTAGATTTTAGTATGTGTTTCTTGCTTGATATTGTTCACATTGGTTGTAGTTCCATCTTATCTAGGTCATTATCATTACTCCTTGACAATATTTGATAACCATTCCTTTATATATAGTCTTGTATTAGGTTAGAACCTTCTTATTTAGACAAAAGGGGGAGATGTAGTGGGTAGACATTCCAGTTTTGATCTAGAAGTTCCAACCCCCATTGTAACTGTCACGCCTACAAGGCAGGGCCAAAAGAGGACACTGAAGACCCGAGATCTGGATGGGCCAGTTCTCTTGGTTCCTGGACCCTGGACGCTGGAGGTAGACCGAGCAGAGTTCTCCAGAGAACACTGCTGGACTGTGCACACCTTTCCCAGATCCTGTTACCTATCCCTTCACTTGTAAGTTACCCCACAAAATAAACCTCCCTTTTAACTACGTGGAGTGGCCTTAATAATTTCACCAATATCCTAGCCTCATAGTTATGCATAAAATATTATTTCATGGCATTATTCATAATAGGAAATAATAACCTCTTTTATGTCTAACAATGAAAAATGACAAACTTCAGTGTATCTGCCTAATGCAATATTCTGAAGCCACTGAATTTACATTTATAAAGATTTTGAGAGCCTGAGAGTATTTGTAACTAATATTTGGTCTAGTTGCTATGTAGCAAGTTACCCACAAAATGCAATATCATAAGGCAACCACAGTTCACTCTCCAGATTTCTGTGATTCACTGTGGTTTTCCAGCTTTTTTACAAAGATTTTTAAAATAAATGAAAGATTCACACTACCTCTCATATAAAATCATATATATTTTTATATTACTACAAATAAAAAAAACTATGGTCCTCCCTCAAACACCATAGGGATTTGTTTCAGGAACCCTACTGATGCCAAAATTTGTAGATGCTCAAGTCCCTTACAGAATGACATCAGATGTACATATCATGTATACACACTTTCTTATGCCTTTGACCATCTCTATACTATATTCTATTATTGATATATTATTATAACTAGTATGTCATAATAGTATAAGTATATAATACATAGTATCATGTAGATAGCTATTATCCTGTATTATTTAGAAAGTAATGACAAGAAAACTATCTGTACATGTTCAATACAGATACAATTTTTTCAAATATTTTTAATCCATTATTGATTGAACCAGCAAGTATGGACCCCATAGACATTGTAGTCCAACTTAGAATTCATATGTGAATTAACAGACTTGATGACAAGACAAAGACTATCTGTAAGTAGTGGGGAAAGGCATGCTTTCAACTTTCTTTTAAAGTCTTCTGATTTTTCCAGTTATGGAAATAATCACGTATACAGAGAGAGAAAGAGAAATCCAAGTTATGTGACTGTATCTCTTTACAGTCACATATATTCTGTCCCTACATAAAAACACACATAGCCACTCCCTATGACCAACTACAAAACACTACATGAAGTTAACTGAGAGCCAGGCATGGTGGCACAAGCCTTTAACCTAACGTGTGAGGCAGAAGCAGGTGGATCTCTCAGTTCCAGGCCACGTTGATCTATAGAGAAAGTTCCAGACAGCCAGGACTACACAAAGAAACCCTGTCTTGAAAAACAAAAAGAAATTAACTTAGAAACAGGAAGAACAACAAATTTAAGAAAGAAATTGACAAAGGGAGAGATAGACCAGGGAAGCCGGCATTATTTTCTGCTTGGCTGCACAGAATATTAAGATATTTGAAGCATCAAACATTTCACAGCAAAGTGATAATCATATTTTTAAAAATGTGTAACAAATTTTGATCTTTCACTACAATGTCATTATATATTGAATGTTTCTGCCTCCAAAGAGGAACAAAGGAAGGAAGCACTTAGACAAGATACTGATCTGTGAGTATAACAGAATATCATCAGGAATCATTGACTTTTTTTAAGACAAGTCATGTTTGGATCAATCCTAGGTCTTGGGACTATCCAGTTTCCAGTCTCTGGCCACCTAAGCAGTGTCAGACTTCTACTTCTTGTGGAGTGGGCCTCAAGTTAAATCAGACATTGGTTGGCCACTCTCACGAGTTCTGTGCTACCATTGCCCCAGCACATCTTGCAAGCAGGGCAAAGTGTAGGTCAAAGGTCTTGTGGCTGAGTTAGTATCCACATTTCTGTTTAAGTGGTCTGCAGAGAATCTTCCTGCATGAAGAGAATAGAACGTAGGGGTGAAGGCTCCTTGCAGGCACCAGCTCAACCTCTCTATGTTCAATGAGTTGTGTGGATGTTTACCTCAGCAATGAGACCTGCTCTTTTCTGAAGGAAAATGGAAAAGGGGTAGACTTGGGGAGAGAGGAGTTGGGGGGTTGGAAGAGTGGAGGGAGGGGAAACTGTGGTGGGGATGTATTGTATAAGAGAAGAATCTATTGTCAATTAAAAAAGAAAAGAAAAGAAGAAACACTTGTGTCTTCTATATACAAATCTCATCCAGGACAAAATAGATACAACAGGAGCCATGAGGCAGAGACTGACAAGAATTCAAAACTTTTGAAGTATACACTCTGTTAAAACCTTAAAATAAAATAGACATGCTCAAAAACAGTACAATGACACTTTTATTTCTTCTGACTCCATGATTTTACAAAGCAGAAAAGGGTTTGTTTTTTTTTACAAAGCCACTATGCTGTTTCAACACCTCATAATAAATTAATTTTTCATGATTCTAATGGTAACTTCAGATAATACAAAAACACAAAGGAAGAATGCGTATGTGCTCCTATTATACAATCTTTTCACAAGAAATTATTGTCAAGGACCCAGAGCTACTGTTAAAGAACTTGCCTGCTCTCTCCCTACTATTGGCAGAGCCTAGCTAGCTCTCACCTGTGACTTCTATTTTATCATATTATATACATTAAAATTATGTATTTCCAGGAGACTTGAAAACAGTCTTGATTTATACCAAAACCTATGTATTTGACAAAAAAAAATTCTCGCTCAAAAATGATTCTATAATACAACACAATTTAGGAAGAAAGACCAATAACAGGAAGCGAGGACAAGGGACAGAGAAGCAAGCTATTTACAGATGTGCACCTGTTGGCTTTCAGAATACCCCTCCCAGTTCCGGCCATCTGTTGTTGCACACGTACTAGGCGTATCATTCCTTTTATTTCTGGCACTCAGCAGCTCCCACCTCTATTTACAGATGAATTCTTAGCAGTCTTTCTCAAAATTTTCACAGATTTGGGAGCTCCAACAGGTAACAATGCATGCTACACAGAATATATTTTAGCATGCAAAATGATTTCAAAGCCAGGAAAACAAGCCCTTCGTTTTGGTCAATAAGGCCAATTAGGTTGCAAGAACTGTCTGGAATCTCTGGGTGCACAAACAAAGTTTTGTTATTTTTCTATGGAAGTATTCCAGACTCAGTTGTGCTGGTTCGGTATCTATTACATATTTCCATGAGTTAAGAAAAATAAAGGCTCTGTGAGCTCTAATGAGACCTCTGGAGAGTGTTCTAAAATGCCTCTAATCCTTCCTCCTACTTTACCATTGCTCATATGCAGTTCTTTCACCATCATTAAGTTTCAAAGCTTTTTATAATAATTATTTTCATTGTCCATGGATTCTGAGTGCATTATGGTAAAAGCTTAATTTGATTTGTTTGCTTGCTTTCCTTGTAAATTTATCTTAAACCCTTCAGATTTTTTTATTTTGATTTTATACTGAATGGTTGACCTATCCCTTTCAAGTCGTTTTTTTTTTTATTGACTTGCTATAATAAGTCAGTGAAAGGAATTTAGTATATGCTCAGTGCTATTTTCTTTAATGATTAGTTTAGTTCTGAAAACTGTAACTGGAAATTAAAGCTTCATATGTTTTTCAAAGCTGGGAATTAAACCCAGGCCTCCTGTGTGGTAGGCAAGTGCTCTACCACTAAGCTACATTATCTTACCAGTGACATATTTAAACAAATGCATTAATAAATACCTGCAGGCTCTATACACCACCAAGATTCAGGGTCCGAATCTACACTTCTAAACTAATCCCTCATCCCTCATTTCTCTATGTTCTTAAAACCAGGCAAAAACTATAGGTTAATCAAGATCTGTGGTGAGACAGCCTCAGAAGAAATAGGTCTGTCATGTGACAAGGTACCCAGAAGAAAAGTCAGCCTCAAGCAAGCTCTGCAAGGTGACCTCACACTCAGTGTTGCCTTACTGCGTTTTCTGCCTTTCTCCATTTCTCTCAGAAATGCACAGGTAATCTTCCTTGCCCCGAAACTCAAATTTAGTGAATCCAGGCATCTTCTAATAAGAACATCCCCTTCTCAAACCCAAAAGATTATATAGCTCCTATATTATCCAAGAGATAATACGCTCCACACGTGAAGTCGGAGGTTACATAAGGTTCTTCATAGCGGAGCTGTTGTTGCACATGGGATGCCATCATTTCCCATTACTGCAGCTACTAAATTAAGAACTCGCTCAAAACAAGTTCATCTTACTCTTACCGAAACAGAGGATGAAAAGCAATTGCCACTTCCTGTAATGATTGTATTGTCTCCGCTCAAGGTTTATTATGCTGCCTTGCGTGGGTTTTCTCTCTTTTTTATTTAAACACAAATCACTGTGTCTCCACAGAAGACACATTTCTTCCACTCCAGGCGGCAACGGGAGAAAGCCCCATTTGGAAGTCAGCTTTGGAAGATGTTCTTCCTTAATGAAACATAATCTTCATTTGCATACGATTAATAGCACCATACTTTATAAGCACATGCAACTGTCTCTCTTACCCTGAGGTGCTGGAGTTTTCCAAGACTGGAGTGCAGATGGGTGTTCTGAAAGTGTCACTCTGATGATTTTTTTCTTTCTGTAAGCGGTATCCAAAGTTCAAATTTTTGGCTAATATCATTGTATAAGAGGTTACATACTGTTATTGCACCCTTACGTTCTCCCAAATGAGCTCACTAGTTCATAAATAGTAAGGTTTATATTTTAATCTCCCAACTCTGTTTTAAGATAGGAGCTATATTAAAGTGGGAAGAATTTCCTCCCAATTGGTCCAAAAGGATGTATTTATTCATTTCTGTTCTGGTGCTTTCCTATTAAGAAGGGATCATTATATTTAATCCTACCATAACCCAGTGACGGTTCTCATTATTTTCACACTAAAAGATTTTCCAACTTATGCTTCATCAAATCAGAATACCAATCATTTGTAAGAAGATCCCTATTTCAAAAAAAAAAAAAAACTCTGCTGAAATATTAGTAACCAGACCCAGAAGCAAAGCAACTTGGCAAAAGATATGTAAATCATTTGGGAGGGGGTGGCATTTGCTTTTTATCAACTACACTCAAATTTTAGCTCCAGTTCATTTTAAATGGAATGGTTTCACTTCATTGTTTTGGATGAGGTGACATATAATTATGAAGAGGCTTCAGACCATGCTTTTATTCCTTAACACTTTAATATTTTATAATTTTAAGACCATTTACTATTAAATAACATTTCTTTGAGCAATACTGTATAAAGCAAAACATTTATCTTAACATAAGTTCAGAGGGGACCAATAACTATCCAAGTCACAATCGTAACAGAGGTTCCTTTAAAGTTGGGGATCTGACTGTGGACTCAATCATTTTCCTAACTCACTTTGTTCCTCAGACCTGCTCTTCCTTTGAGTCCTTTCTCCTCCCTGGCTTAGCTCAAGTTCGACAAAGGGCAGGTTCAGATGATAATTATCTCAGGTCAGAATCAAAGCTATTTCCTTGAGCAAAGATGAATGCCCTCAGGTCCAGCAGGACCCTCAAAAACCACATCTGAGATAGAGATCAATCAAACGCAGTCTTGACTAGCACTGGATGCTAAGCGTGACCCTCCCCCAGCCTACTTCTTCCTCTGTGTACTTCTACAGTTATTGTTGGTACCCAAAACAGGGCTTAGGATGCTTGTCCCTCTCTTAGTCCTAGAATGGCCATGCCAAAATAAATCCCTCTTCTGTGTTAATAGAAGACTTTGGGGTTCTCTCTTCGAATTCTTAGTTTCATTAACTAAAGAGCATAGAAATGGAGTAGGCACAAAGCTCAAGAGCAATTTTATTAGAGTGCAAAAAAAGAACAGAGCATTTGGGAAAACATGCTTATGCTTTGGGCCAGTATACCAAAGGAAAAGTTCTACTTTTCTGAGTTAGAGCCAGCAGGTTTAGCAATGCTACCAATGGTACCATGAGGGAAGTTCTGCACGTAGCTGTATCAAGAAAGGGGATTGTGGGAAGGATAAGTACTCATCGCATTAAGGGATAACTATTCCTCCCACATCCTAAACATGTCTTTGGATGAATCAGCTTCTCTAGGGGTATACTCCTAGCCAAGATTAGTAAATCCAGTTGGATTAATTCTTTTTTTTTTTAGTTTTGTTTTATGTGTATGAGTGTTTTGCCTACATATATACAAGTGCATGCAGTGCCAACAGAGGTTAAGTAGAGGGTGTGAGAGCCACTGGAACTGGACATAGAGACAGTTGCCAGCCACCATGTGGGTGATGGGAATCAAACTCAGGTCCTCTGCAGGAGCAGCAAGTGTTCTTAACTATTGCACCATCTCTCCAGCCCTGGATTAACTCTTAATTGGGGAGGAAGTAGTGTGCAACATTCTAGTCTTTGAAACAGATCAGAATGTCATATCTCTACAGTGGCCAGAGGTAGGAGGGAGTAGTCTTTTCTTAATGGACTCCAATGCTGTGGGATGTATGGCAAATGTGTTGCTAATTAATCAATAAAACACTGATTGGCCGTTGGCTAGGCAGGAAGTATAGGCGGGGCAAGGAGGAGAATAAAGCTGGGAAGTGAAAGGTTGAACAAGAGAGACACTGCCAGCCGCCATGATGAGAAACAGCTTGTGAAGATGCCGGTAAGCCACGAGCCATGTGGCAAGGTATAGATTAAAGGAAATGGATTAATTTAAGCTATAAGAACAGTTAGCAAGAAGCCTGCCACGGCCATACAGTTTGAAAGCAACATAAGTCTCTGTGTTTACTTGGTCGGGTCTGAGAGGCTGTGGGACTGGCAGGTGAAAGAGATATATCCTGACTGTGGGCCAGGCAGGAAAACTTAAGCTACATATGGCGTCCAACGTGGTGGCAAGAGTTTCCACCTAAAAACTGAGAAAAAAGATTCTAAAACGGAGCTAAAAACAGCTTCCTAATTGTCTCTCTCAAATGAGCGGCAGCTGCTGGTTTCAGCTATTGGCGGGTTCCTAGCGCGTGTGCTTGATCTGCAGTAGGGTGGAAATGAGGCCTCTGCAAGTGGCACATTAAGCTGCATGGTGGATTTAGACATTGCTAGTATAAAACAAAAAAAGAAGTTTCTGGACTACATGCTGCTTGGATAAAAGCATAGACCCATGATAGCTCCCAGGGCTGGTGGTAAACGTAGCCATGTTGAGAAGCTGTGGGCGGAGCCAGCAGCCACAGCTGCTGCAGGTTAAAGCAATAGATTCACAATAAGACAGATTCAGATGTAATAGTTTACAATGTGTGTAAAAGATACGTAGGCTTGAAAAAGACAAAAAAGGTGATATATACAGTTATAGAAAAAAATACATAGTTTTAAAAAATAAAGTCTTTAAAGAGACAGTAAAATTAATATTAAAAATAAGCCATGTGAAGATGACTATTACACAGAGAATCTGGATTGTGTTGTCTTTGGGATTTTTAACTGCAGAAAAACATTTGATTGTAAAAGCTGTTGAGTTATGCCAAAATGTATATTTTAAAGGTACCTTGACTTCAAAATTTGGATATAAGGATATGTTGCTTTGGAAAGGAGTCTCTGCTTTTGTTCCCACAGAAAGCCAAAGGCTATGGAATTGTTCCAGATTAAGATACATCAGGTTTGACCAGCCTAGACCCCCTGAAGGTCTCCAATGACACCATGGCCCAGATGATCCAACATCCAGAATGGTTTGAAGGCATCTGGCTCAGACGATACAGCCTCATGGACTATTCCATAATTCTAAAATTTTCTTTGTTTCCCCATAAGATACAGCGCCCCCTTCCAGCAGGAAGCAGTAAGAGAAGCTACGCCCAAATTCCCAAATTATATGTAATTTTACTTTGTTAAGGTTAAAACCTTCCTTTTTGAAAAAAAAAAGGGGGAAGTGCTGTGGGATGTATGGCAAATGTGTTGCTAATTAATCAATAAAACACTGATTGGCCGTTGGCTAGGCAGGAAGTATAGGCGGGGCAAGGAGGAGAATAAAGCTGGGAAGTGGAAGGCTGAGTCAGAGAGACACTGCCAGCCGCCATGATGAGAAACAGCATATGAAGATGCCGGTAAGCCACGAGCTATGTGGCAAGGTATAGATTAATAGAAATGGGTTAATTCATGATAGAAGAAGTAGATAGCAAGAAGCCTGCCACGGCCATACAGTTTGTAACCAATATAAGTCTCTGTGTTTACTTGGTCGGGTTTGAGTGGCTGTGGGGCTGGCAGGTGAGAGAGATTTGTCCTGACTGTGGGCCAGGCAAGAAAACTTTAGCTACACTCCAATAAAGCCCTCATATCCCCCACCTTTAAATGTGGTATTTTGAATACTAAGGAAGGACATAGTTGATGTATCCCTTCCTTAGGACACCAGAGAAATAGGAAGCAGGGTCCCAAGCCAGCTATGAGGAAAGGGGTCCATGCTCATTAGCAACTCTCCTGCTCTGAACACTTTTTAAGAAATTGATTTAATTGAGAGAATAACTTAGAAATTATCTTTTTGTTATGAAACAGTGACTTGCCAAATAGCCAAGCCTAACCTGGAACTCACTATCACCCTGCTTCAGGCTCTGAGTGCTGGGATCATTGGCATGGATCACCACACTTGGCTCTGAGAATTACCTTAAAGGGCACAAAGAAAGTAACAGAATTGTATTTTTTTCTATAAATTCTATAAATCACCTTCAAAAATTAGTTTTGTTTCCCACCATTTAATTCCCACCTCCTAACAATTTTCTTCACTTGGTCATTCTTTTATAATGAGGCATATGGTATAAAATTTATGTTAAAATGTAAAGAAACTAAAATAGTGAAACAACTTGGAAAAAGAACAGCAAAGTTTGAGGACTTAGGATTCCCACATCCAAGACTTGCTATGGACAGGGTGATACTGGTATCAGAGCCAACAGGTAGGTCAGTGGAATGAGCTGTCTATGCAGAAATAGATCCTCACATGTATGGGTCAGCTCAGACTTCCAGACAAGATATCACCAACACCATGGCTTAAATAACAGAAGTTTGTTTTCCACAGCACTGCCGTCCAAGATCCGGGTGCAGGGTGATTTCTACTGCAGTCTTCCTGGCATAAAGACAGCTGCTGTCTTGCTGTGTACCCACATGTGTTCCAGTGGGGAGAGAGCTCCTTGGCATCTCTTAATCTTTGTACACTATCCCAACACATGAGGAACCAACTTGTATTATTTCCTTTAACCTTAATCTAAAAACTGTCTGTAAAAATTGTGGAGAGACACATTTCTTCCACAGCTGTGAAGGAAGCTAATGGAGTTCCAACAATCCTTTCAAATAATGGTGCTGGGACAATTGAATATTCACAGTTATATTAGCCAAGTTTTTCCAGACAATCGGGAACCAAAAGAAGATATATATATATATATAATTGTGAATGCAGTGTTATTAAATTGGCTTGCACAGTTGGAGACTGAACAGTCCAACAATGACTACACACTAGAGCCAGAGAACCCTATAACTGTTGGGTCTAAGAAACTGGAGGCCTCAGAACAAAAGAACTATTGGTGCAGCCGCAACCTGATGATGATCTAAAACCTTCCTCGAGGATCACTGGTGTGAGTCAGAGCTGAAAAGTTGAAGAATATGGAGGCTGAGTTCACAGGTGATGTGACAGCCACTGACAAACTCAATTAGGAAAGGAGCTCGTACACACTGCCTGGCATTCCTCTACTTTTGTCTCTTCCATTTGAACCCACAGTCTATGGTATGTTGCCACCCACATTCTGAGTGGAGCGTTTCACTTCATCTGCTTTCATACGCCAAACCCTTCTGGAAACACTCTCACAGACACACCCAAAATCTACTTTACTAATCCCCTAGATGTCTCAGTCCAGTCATGAACTCCAACAGCACTCTATCATACACAAAACTTAACTCGGGGAAAAAAAAATGAATGCTAAAAGTACAGAACTTCCAAGGTTTTAGACTTAAAGTGAGAAGAAAAGCAGTAGCCTGGAATAATGTGTCTAGAAATGATACATATGACCCAAGAGTTACATCTGAAATCTATAAAGAAATCTCAAAATTCAAATCGAAACAACAACCAATTGTTATGTGAACCCACAAGAGTCTGTTAAGAATATCAAGAGTTTATTAAGATATAAAATTAACACTCATTACAGAACAAAATAAACAGCCGTCATTGTCCTTCGTTCTGCCCAGGAGTGAAGGGAACCAACCATCTGGTCTCTGACCACCCAAGAGAGAGTGAGCATACCCCCTCCTTAATTTTAACCGGTCATGTACCCAGAAAAGGCCACGCCCATTGGGCCAGATAGCCCAAAGGTTATTGGTTGACCAGAATGAATTCCTACAACAACCAATATTTAGTCAACAAAAGATTTGAATAGATACTTCACCAAAGAAAATATACAAATATAAAATAAATACATAAGCAGATGTTCAACCTCAGTGGTAACAGCAGGAAGAATCAATCCCACAATGGGAAACAGCTACCAGAATGGCTAAAATTTTAAAACTGACAGTTCAGAGTGTTGGTAGGAAGGGGACATGAGTCTATTCTGAGTGTCTGCCCAGCATCTGGTCTATCCTTGATGGAAATGTAGAAGGAGAAAGTCACAACAAAATGGAAATTGTTATTGGCACCCAATGATGCACAGATGTGACACATATTCAGGGACAAAGTTTCCAATTTGTTCATTATTCCTGGGAATCCTATTTTTTATATGCTATTTAAGAAATTTGGATCAGTGCAATGTCAAACATTCTCTTCTGTTTTCATGCATGATCCAGTTCTGACCAATTAAAGAACTAGACCCTTGTCAGGGATCCAGTCATTCTCTCCATTGAAACTGATGAATTGATAAATGCAAATTTATAATCAATTCCAGTCTCTCATCTTCTGCATCGTAGATTCCTGCGTAACAGTGCAGACACATGATAGTGGATCTGACAGGAGTTAGGAAGAGAAGGGGAAATATGATCAAAATGCATTATATCCACATGACATTCTCAGAAAATTAATAGAAATATTATGTATTTTTGAAGAAAGACACATAAAGAGCAGGCAAGATAAGGAGAGAGAAAAGGTCCTAAAACCAACAGACGCCTGACTACAACATGCTTTGTACTTAGAGTTAGCATCCATATCCCTCGTTAGCATCAAACAGTCTAGTCCTGCTTGAACATAAGAAATTCCTAACACCTATCCATGAATTCTATGAGGAAGGAGTGATTGCACACACAACTTGCTTTGCCCAGTTGCCAGCAAATATTAGTCACTGGATAAAGGTTAGTTTAATGTCACCAGTAATCACACTCCAGGGGGTTGAAGAGAAAACAGAAGATGAAAGTAAGAATGGTATGGGTGAATTTTCAGATGGAGAGGAGAGGGGGGAAGAGGAGGGGAAGAAGTGGAAGAAGCGAAGAAGGAGGAGCAGGAGGAAGAAGAGGAGAAGGAAGAGGAAGAAGAGGAGGGAAAGGAGGAAGAAGGAGGAGAGGGCCGGGCGGTGGTGGCGCATGCCTTTAATCCCAGCACTCGGGAGGCAGAGGCAGGCGGATCTCTGTGAGTTCGAGGCCAGCCTGGTCTCCAAAGCGAGTTCCAGGAAAGGTGCAAAGCTACACAGAGAAACCCTGTCTCAAAAACCAAAAAAAAAAAAAAGAAGGAGGAGAGGGCAAACAGGCTTGCAGGCAAGGAAGCCTTAAGGAGAAGGTTTCTTTTCGTGATGTTCCATCAAGGTTTTTGACCAAGATTTGGTTTATCATGTTCAATCAATATCATACTAAATTTAATTTTGGTTATTTTCTTAGCACCCTCAGGTTCTTAATTATTATTGCTCTGAGACTTGCTGATTGTATAAACATTCATCAGTCAGTTTTAAGAGACAATGTAAGAAAAGTTTGCAAAATCATTTACAAATGAGACTTTGGCATTAAGACATTTGGATGGAACTTTCTCTCTGTCCTCATAGAGGATTCTCTTCTAGATGTTGCTGCTATTGACCCATTCTCCTCTGACACACCTTAATACAAATTTGTATTAAGCTGTTATGTATTAGTCTTTGGCAATGAATGTGATGGTGTTAGAATAATATCAAAATGACATTCTGTCTTCACAAGAACAACTCAACCGTAGTTTCAATAAACAGTAGATGGGAAAGTAAACATACCCCAGTGTTGCAAGGGTGGCATTGTTGGCATTCTGGCCCACCCCTTGGGGATCTGCCCTGCATCCTGATGTAAATCCTTCTTTAAGGAAAAACCTCTCCCTTCTTCTTCTTCCTCTTCCCCTTCCTCCCTTTCTTGCCATGAAGTATACACACCTCCGCTTTCCTTCTTTCCCTCCCTTTTTCTTTCTTCCTCTCTCTCTCTCTCTCTCTATATATATATATATATATATGTGTGTGTGTGTGTGTATACAGATAGATAGATAGATAGATAGATAGATAGATAGATAGACAGACAGACAGACAGACAGACAGATAGATAGATAGATAGATAGATAGATAGATAGATAGATAGATATTTTATAATAAGCTCTCCATGTGGACATGCGTCTGCATGGTGTGAGTGACTCTCCATGACCCAGCCTGCCACCTCATCTGCAAGGCATGTCTCTGTCACCCACCCACCCACCGGGGCACCTTGGCCCAACCCACCAAGGTCTTTTCCGTGCCCTATCATTACAGGTGTCATCCTTATTTCTTTCCTAAAATGTGTTAACCATCTGTAACGTATAAGTTATTCTATTATTGCTTCTAAAAATTCACCATTTGAACATTTATAGTTGACCCCTTAATATAGCATCTGAATTCACTGATGGTGTAACATATCATATTATTTTAAAGATTTATTTTTATTTATGTGTATATGTGCATGTAGGTGTCCTTGGAGGCCAGAAGAGGTTGTTAGATCCCCCAGAACACTAGAATTACAGGCAGTTGTAAGACCTGCGTGCTTTGAGCTGAACTTAGGTACTCTACAATAGAGAAGCCCTCTTAACCACTCAGCCACCTCTTCAGCTCCATATGATATTATGTTTAATATTCATTTGAACCAAATTAACGTATGTATGTGCTGTTTCAAATTCTCATACAAAAGTATTCTTTTATTTTAATATTATTTAAATTTTTTCATTTTTCATACCAACCACAGTTTGCCCTTCCTCCCTTCCTACCCCACCTCTCCCCCACCCCACCCCATCCACTCCTGAGAGAGGGTAAGGCCTCCCATGGGGAGTCAACAAAGTCTGGCATATCAAGTTGAGGCAGAACCAACCCCCCCCACCTCCTGCATCAAGGTTGAGCAAGGTATCTCACCATAGGGAATGGGCTCCAAAAAGCTCGTTCATGCACCTGGGATAAATCCTGGTCCCACTACCAGGGACCCCACAAACTGCCCAAGCCACACAACTGTCCCCCACATTCAGAGGGCCTAGTTCCGTCCCGTGTAGGCTCCCCAGCTGTCAGTCCATGAGCTCCCACTAGCTTGGGTCAGCTGTCTCGGTGGGTTTCCCCATCATGACCTTGAGCCCCCTTCCTCATATAATCCTTCCTCCCTCTCTTCGACTGGATTCCAGGAGTTCAGCCCAGGGCTTGGCTGTGGATCTCTGCATCTGCTTCCATCAGTTACTGGATGAAGGCTCTATGATGACAGTTAGGGGTAGGCCAGTTCAGACACCCTCTCCACTATTGCTAGGAGTCTTAGCTGGGGTCCTCTTTGTGGATTCCTGGGAATTTCCCTAGCACCAGGCTTCTCTCTTAACACTATAATGACTTCCTCTATCAAGAGGTCTCTTTCCTTGCTCTCCTTCTCTGTCCCTCCCACAACTGGACTATCCTGTTCCCTCATGTTCTCATCCCCCCATCCCAATCCCCACCCCTGACCCCTGCGCACTCCCAGTTTACCCAGGAGATCCATGCATGTCCCCCTTAGGGTCCTCCTTGTTACCTAGCTTCTCTGGGTTTGTGGTTTGTAGCCTGATTATCCTTTGATGAAAGCATTTTTATCACTGTGTCTTTCCAGCTGATATTCTTGGGGAAAGTGGCAAGTGAGAACAAATTGACATGAGCCACCATAACCAAATTTCCTTCCCAGCAGCATCACTGAGAACATTGTCAGCTGCCTTTGAGTACAGTGACAGGTAACTGACTCCACTTCCTATAAATAGCAGTGGAATCTTCCCAATTGCATTAAAGATGACTAACCCATTATATCTCTCATTGCCTACACAATCCCTTTGTAAAACTAACCTTACTTCATCTCACCAAACTCAACTAAGTAAAAACATTTGTAAGTATGAGGAAGCAAAAATGCAGAGCCATTTATTGATATCCATAACGAAGGATTGCTAAGATATACTAATATTCATACTCATCATGCAACACAAGATCTCATTTCTAGTACAGGACCCACACATTATACGTACATAAATACACACACACACACACACACACACACACATTCTTTCTTCTAGCAAAAAACCAGAAGTTTCCCCAATATCAGTATAAAAGCAGCAAAAAATAAGAATGCTGCAGGTTTCTCAAATCAGATCAGTGTCACAGTGACCGGTCTATCACAGTCATGACTGTACTTCCACAGACTTTTTTCAAGTTTTGATTCTCTGTAAGAAAACCACAAAGTTCCAAGGGCGTTCATCTGCCCCCATAGCAGCCAGCACCCTTCGGAGCATATCGACTGAACACGGTGCCCTTTGACCTCAGTGTCTGGAACATGAATCATCACTGTTTACCACCTGCAAAGCACCTGAAACCTGAAGGGCTTCAACCTCTACAATACCCAGCAGGCTGTCCTGCTTGGACTATTCTCTTAATGAACAGACCAGATGGTAGCCAGTGAGGTTTTGGACAATAGGGACTTTGTCTGACTGGACTGAGTTTTTTTTAATAAAAAAAAAAAAATACTATCTCTTTTTCTTCTCCCTACATTCTCCTATAAACTCATACAGCATTCTTAATATATTGAGCCCTTAAATTTTCAAAGAATGCTTTACATCCAAAGAGCTTTTTGTGGCTGCATACTTTTGTGGATGTATATTTTATCTCAACTAGATTGTAAACTCTGGGGACACCCATAGACCACTAACCTGACTCTGTATTGCTACTGGAATAGAAGAACCAAGGAACTTGCTTTGTACCCTAGGTTAACCTCAAACTCAGAGTTGCCTCTCTCTCTCTCTCTCTCTCTCTCTCTCTCTCTCTCTCTCCCTCCCTCCCTCCCTCCTTCCCTTCCTCCCTCTCTCTCTCTACCTTTCTGCCCCCCTCTCTGCCTCTCTGCATCTCCTCTCTGCCTCTCTCTCTGCCCATCTACCTGTCATCCTCTGCCCCTGGCCCTGCCCTACCTCTGCCTGTCTCTGCAGCAGTGATGTTAAAACAAGATCCATCCAGACATGCCACAGTGAAGTTTTTCACTTACTACTCTTTCCTGACTCCAGGAAATGGGGGTCTTATACCTTGCCGTTCTGCCTAAGGTTGAGGCAGTATTGGTGTAAGTGGTTCCTTGTCCATTCAGACTCATGCCAAGCAGAGTTAAACTGGACTATCATAGCCAAAAGGACGTGCACAGTCTCAAAGGTTCACCAGGGTTCACAAGGCTACTATTGGTGACACAGATTAGCTATGGTTTAGATTGGTTTCAGCAACTGGAGCTATTGAGAAGTAACTGGATCACAAGGACACTAACCTTGTCAATTGAGGAGCCCACTGGTGAGTTCATTGTTGAATGGGCTATGATAGAAGGTAAGACCTGGTTATAACGAAGAAATAAGTTGCTCGAGGAATAACTTCCAACGGTGCATCTTGTTGCTGGATACTTCCCGTCTCTCTCCTTCCCAAACTCCATGCTCTCCACACTCTCTCTGCCATCACATGCTCCCTGCTACACAGAGTGTCACTGCCCCAAAGGTCCACAGTCTCAGGAGGAGAGTGGATGAGACCTAGGTCCACTCCAAAGCTAGAAATGATGTAAGCCAAAACTCATGGCTGTCCCACCTGCTCAGTTCACCTGATGCTGGAGCTGGTTCTAGAGTCTGTGCTCTAAGACAAAGACCGTTGCTCAGTCCCACACCCTAGTCCCCAGTGATTGGAGACTTGTTCGGTCATGCTAATTGGAGAAGTAACTATCTCAGCCAACCATCTGGCCCAGTGTAGTTCCAGACTCTCATTGCACAAATGTCAGCCCAAGGATGGAGGCTGTGGAGTGCTGTGCAGTACTGACTTTACTGTAGCGAGGCAGGTACTGGATTTCATGTCAGATCTGGCTGTCTTTCTCTTGTCCTCTTCCAATCCATAGTCATCACGCTCTAAGATGTGTTGATTGGACTTGAAGGAGAGATGGTAGAAGGAACAGTTGCTTCCCTCACTACCTTCTTTGATGCATCATATATATATATACACTAAGCAGGCACGAAGTTCTCTCACTTTTTTCCCACAGCCTAAGTGAAGATTTGTGTGTGACTGGTCAGTCTGTCTGTCTCTGAGTATATGTCCACTGACGGAGCTTCTCAGCTACCCTCTTATCATCTGGCTCCACCTCTGGTATTTTCTTAGACAGGAGGCAGGGGAATTTATGTCAGTTTATCGGCTCCTATATTCTCTAGTCATTCAGTTGTAAGATTATAGGGATGCTACATTTGGATGACTTTTTTCTAAAAGAGGAATGTGGAATACTCAAAAAAAAAATGTGTGGCCTCACTCTGCATCATATATATATGGTTCTAAACTATGGTTATTTAAAAAATATTTAGTAAATTAATTTTTAACTTAAGCTTAAGAGACTGGATTGTGCATGCAAATTTTCAAAGTTTATTTCAACCCAATGACAGGTATAAAATTATTCCCCAATGACGAAAAGTATTTAATATTGTTTTTAAAATTGTAAAAAGAATTATTTCTGTGAGATTCACACAGCAGTCCCAGCACTCAAGAAGCAGAGGCAGGAAAATAATGAATTTCAGGTAAGCCTGGGCTATTTTGTCTCAAATAAATACATAAATATAATTTATTAATTAACCAATCAGTAGATGCAAAGGCATATTACTTTTCTTTAGAAAAAGAAAAGAAAGAAATGACTCATAGCCACAAAAGTATAAAGAAGTTGATGAATCCACTTAATGAAGAAGTCCAGGACAGAGAACTCAACAGAATAATCACGTCAAGATTATCTGATAATGTTAGCATGATAACTGATAAGTGTTCCTTCTCAGAATACTATTGAAACTTAGCTAAGAATAATGAGATTATCTTCAAGAAAACAAAACTTATGAATAAGAATGTGGGGAAAAGGAATCCCATTGGTGGGAATGTTAATTAGTGCTTTCCATAGCCACTGTGGAAATCAATATAGGAGTTCTTAAAATAATAAAGTTAGAATATGATATGATCCAACTTCTGGGTAAATACACCCCCAAGGAATCAAGTGAACCTACGGTAGAGATATCTACACATCTATGTTGACTGCCATGCCATTCATTACAACTTAGCTTTAGAATCAGCACAGATGTCCATCAAGAGATGGATGATAAAGAAAATGTTTTCTCCAACCATAAATAAGAATGAAATTACACCTCTAATTTGCAGGAAATTGAAAGTTAATTTGAATTTCACCGTGTTAAGTGAAATAAGCCAGACTCAGGCAACTATCACACATTTTGTTTCACATGTAGAATCTAAATTTTTTCATTATAAATGCATATATATGAATATATAGAAAAGGTAAAATCTACATTTTAATAATATATAAAAATTACACACACATGTGTAGAAGAGGAGTTATTTGGAAAACAGAAGAGAATCTATGGGAGAAGGGAGGGGGATAAGTGAAGTGTTAATCTAATTAATCTTTATCAATAAAAAAAATCAAATGGAGCCGGGCTGTGGTGGCGCACGCCTTTAATCCCATCACTCGCGAGGCAGAGCCAGGCGGATCTCTGTGAGTTCGAGGCCAGCCTGGGCTACCAAGTGAGTTCCAGGAAAAGGTGCAAAGCTACACAGAGAAACCCTGTCTCAAAAAAACAAAAAAACAAAAAAATCAAATGGTAAGAACCTGGAAGATCAGAGAACTGGGAGCAGCTGCCAGTTGCTTCCTACCTCTTCGGTTCCTCTGATTAAAAGAGCTGAGATCCTTTCTCTGCCTAACCTTACTACTTCCTATCTCCTCTCTCTACAGTCCTCCAATCCTCTATGGTTAATTTTGGTCAGCTATGGCTGGCCCCACCCTCTGTTTCCAAGCAAGCTTTATTTGTCAGAACACTGTGGGAGCCCAGCTGGGAGACCGGCTCCCACGTTTTATGACATGGTACTCTTGAGGAGAGAGGAATAAGAGATATTAGATAGAAGGATAGGGGGGAGAGAAACAGATAGAAACACAGGATAGCCTCCGGAGGGCCTGGATCCTTATTCACCAGCCCCTTCTGTCTCTTCTAAAGGGGTATTTATAGGAATGCCAAGGGGTGGAGCAAAAGACCTCCCCCTAGCACAGCCAAGTGCAAACCCTTCCAATCACCTAGTAACCACGCACATGGTCAAGCAATCCTCTAAAACAGCCCTGCTGGGTGAAGCAAACTCAGATCTCACTAGGAAACCTTTGTGGGCCTCCATAGAACACAATAAAAATATTACCCAACAGATAAGAAAGGGTAATGGTTTGGTAAGTAGAGTCAAAGTACATGACATTAATGCATGCAAATGCCACAGTAAAAAGTACCACTTTGTGTAATGAATAGATATTAACAAAATAAGTAGTAAATTAATTTAAGAAAATAACAGTGAGCATCAAAGCCATTCATCACTGGGACTGTTTGAACTCACTCTCTCGGCCCAAGCCAGCTCTACGGGCAAAAAAAATTTCCCTGATAGAAGGGGCTGCCATCAGCATAGTGATGATAGGAAGCAATCTGTGTGTTTTGTCAGCTAAGACTGGCAACATTGGAAGGAAACAAACTGGGAATATCTGTAGCTTTATCAGCTGGAAGCTACAGACCTGCCTTGGATCATCAATGGCTTCACCGGGGGTTTAAGTGGGAGGATGAAAGCAGTGAATTGTAATTTTTTTTTCATTTTTTATTAAATTTTCTATTAACTCTACATACCAACCACAGATCCCCCTCTTCCCTCTTCCCACCACCGCCCCAGCCTTCACCCCCAAACCAACCCCACCCCCACATTTTCCAAATCTAGCTCTCCCATGGGGAGTCAGCAGAGCCTGACACACTCAGCTGAGGCAGGTACAAGCCCCTACCACCTGCACCAAGGCTGTGCAAGGTGTTAAAATAAAAAGCCCACCCATGCACCCTGGGGGCCCCCCAAAGAGTTCAAGCTAAACAACTGTCTCCTGTATCCAGGGGGTCTAATCTAGTCCTATGGGGGCTCCATAGATATTAGTCCACAGTTTATGGGTTTCCTCTAGTGTGGCTGGTCATCTCTGCATGTTTTCCCATTATGATCTCGATGTCCCCTGTACCCAGAATCTCTCATCTCTCTCATTGGTTGGATTCCCAGAGCTCAGCCTGGTGCCCAGCCTTGGATCTCTGAATCTGCTTCCATCAGTCACTGGATGAAGGCTCTATGATGACAGTTGGGGTATTCACTAGACCGGTCACCAGAGTAGACCAGTCCAGGCACCCCACCTTGGACTACTGGCAGTGAATTATAATTTAAATTGTATATTTGCATGTTTACAATAATTAAGTGTGTGTGTGTGTGTGTGTGTGTGTGTGTGTGTGTGTGTATTAGGTACTAAGCATGGTTCAGAAATCATATCTCAGTCAAGTTCTCTCTAGAAATATTTACTGATACTTAAACAGGACCTAAACAATGACAACATCAGTTGATATGTCAATGTGAGTGGGACAGATCACCATGCCTAAGTGAAGAGCTACAGGCAATTAACAACTGTAGAGAGAAAGAGAATTAGTCTTTCCTAGAGATGAGCCCCTTAAATAATTATCCAATCCCAAGTATCCACCCTAAAATATATATATGCAATGCTATATGAACTCAATAGGTTGCATTTATATATTTATTCACATAGATATGTAAAAATAATAATTAAATAATAAGAAACCATGAGTTTGGAGGGGGTATGAGAAAAAAATGATGTGATTTTATTTTAATTTTTTAAATTAAATTAAGATGACAATAAAATAAACAATATATAAACTTTAAAGAACAAGTTTTTCACCAAGCTTTTGAAAAATAGTTGTCAACTAGGAAAAAAATACATGAGAGAAAGACACAAGAAAAATTTCTTCTAAAAATTCACTTATTAACACAAAACATCCCATTTAAAATCATATTAACAAAGCTGGGTGGTTGTGGCACACACACCTTTAATCCCAGTGTTGTATGATATTTTGTGTTCTAACAAATGAAGCTTGCTTGGAGATCAGAGAGATAATAGAGGCCAGGCAGTGGTAGCACACACCTTTTATCCCAGCACTTGGAAGGAGGAAGCAGGAAGATCAGGAGTTCAAGGCCACCGTGGGCTACAGAGATTGACTCAGTCTAAAAGAGAAACAGAGCCAGGCAGTGGTGGCACACACCTTTAATCCTAGCACTAGGGAGGTGGAGACAGAAACATAAAGTGGGTAGAGACAGGATGTCGAGGCCCATTCAGTATGAGGATTTCTAGAGACAGATGGCCCCCCTTTGGGTCTGAGGATTCGTAGAAATAAGAACCCTCTAGTGGCTGGCTGTTCTGCTTTCACCCTCAATATCTTAACAATAAAAACTCTGGGTTTTTATTGTTAAGACTAATTAGGTTCACACTTCCTCCCAGCACTTGGGAGGAAGAGGTAGGTGGATCTCTGTGAGTTCGAGGCCAGCCTGGTCTACAAAGTGAGTTCCAGGACAGCCAGAACTGTTACAAAGAAAAACCCTTTCTCAAAACACACAAAGAAAATCATATATATATATATATATATATATATATATATGTGTGTGTGTGTGTGTGTGTGTGTGTGTGTGTGTGTGTGTGTGTGTATTATATATGTGTATATATGTATTATGCCTTACAAGGCATTCTTAGAGAACACTGGCTAGTATATAATTTTATATTTTTGTTTTCTTTTGTTTACAAGATACACTGGTTAATTGGTATATTCAGTCATCAAAATGATATGATGAAATGATCTATTTCTGAAATACATTGACTGTTTTGAAGACCTTATATAATAAAATGAATTGGAGTACATCATTAATAAGTTTGTGAGTTTAACAGATGATCTTAAACAACAGAAAGTGGCACTGGCAGAAATTTTACCACACAGCTGTCTCTGTATGATAAATATTTGGCCTAATGAAAGGTAGCCAGAATAAAATTAATCCAACTCAAACATATCCTCCTATCAGAAGGTCACTCCTGATCCTAACTGACAGATGTGCAGAAATGCCATTTCCTAGCAACCAGAGAATGTAAATTCCTGACTGATCAAGTTGCCCAGTGTGTGCTAAGTACCAAGAACTGATGTTTTATGCTCGGATTACTCGTCTTGAAGAACTCAGAAAGGGGAAAATGCTGAAGTTCAAATAGCAACAGCACAGGTTTATCCTTAAGAAAACATGAGGCACAAACTCTTCTGCACAGGATTGTTCAACTCTATTGCAAACCTCGGGGCCAAATGAGTGTCGTCTGTGAAGTGGGATGCACAGGAATGGAGAAACTTGCATTTTATAAAAATGCAAGAAAAATCAGATGTATTGATAGAGTCTTGTTATGTGTTCTATAAACTAATTTGAGCTGTATATATGTGTCCAAGTAAAGGTATGAGCTACTCTACCTTCATGGCAGCCAGTCTGAGATCTCGGTGGTCTGAGCTTAGTTTACATTAGGAATTAGCATAAAGGGTGAAAGTAGCTAAGTCTAAAGTCTACTTTCTACTAGGTCTTTGGATAAAGTCATTTATCACAGACCAGAAACTTGAAATTGTTGACAAAATCCTATCTATCTATCTATCTACCTATCCATCTATCTATCATTTGTCTATCTAACTGTATATCTATCTATAGTGCAAAAAGCCCAACTCTTAATGATGTAATGCATCTTGTCTCCTAACTAACTCTAAATATCATGCATGAAAGGTTTATGAGTATTGCAATCATTTCCCTAGATGAACACGTTGTAAAACTGCATTCTAAAATCTCTTCATAGGGCAGAGAAGCTCCTGTATGTGGTGGATGATGGTTAATACAGAAATGCATATCCAGTCAAAGTGCTGAGAACAATTGACTATTGAGTGCTCATTCCTAAATGAGATATCTATACCACCACCCCTAAGGTCCATAAAACATCAAAGAGGAGGGGATGAGAATTTAGAGCTGGAGGAGTGTCATAAATTGCTGCCATCTAGATATGACATGGCCATTGCAATCATAAACAAACAGCAGCTGTGGACACCTGCACAAGATGGGACGCTGCAACATTCCATCAAAGATAAAGGAGGTGCCTACAAGGTCCCCATCCTTTCTTGAGGCCATTGACCTCCAGAAATTGCTAGAGGAGGGAGTATCATTTTCTTCAACAGTGACCCCCCCCCCCCCGCCACTAAGGAACCAAGAAGGGATTCAGAGAGAAAGGGATAGGGATAGCAGAGGTAATATGAAAATGTCAGAAAAAGTTAAGGTCTCTGACAATAATAAACTTGTTACCTTGCCTTCCTAACATAGTGTAAGCAAATGACAACGAGCCTTTAGATTACCTCTAGAGAGAAGCCAAATGCCATCCATGGCACCAGGAGAAAGAGGCCTCCATTACCACCAGCTGCCATTAATTGCCTCTGACTCTGTCTTCCTAAACCTAGTAGCTAATCACCACCATCCCAGGTAGTAGTGTTGGGGCCATTTTAGGATACTGAGATAGAGAAGGCCACCAAAGAATGAAGCAGCCAACTCTAACTGCTGCACTCTGAAAAGAGACTACCTCACATTCTTTCAACTTACAGGCCTAGCCAGAAGGACTGACTCATAGGAAACTGGCAATAACCATCAGGTCACTCATGTCTGCCAAACCAACTCTCGTGATTGACAAAACAATAAATACCACAGCTTAATCAAATCCCCATTCTAACATTAGTGTTCTTACCCCTAACTAATGACAGGTTAGACTGCTTCTTAAACATTTGAGATTTGCATACCATTCTCCAAGTTTCTCAGTGAGTAGCCTACATGTCTATCAAACTCTTTGAGTACCTGTCTAACAAGGGTCAGGTCAAAAGTGATTCTCACTACCCAATTCCTATCTTCCTCAATCCCCAAGCATCTTAGTAATTAATAACAAGTTTTTTCAGAAACTTCTTCTCTAGATTGTCTAACTTTTGTTTTTAGCCATGCTGGGAATCAATACCAGGGCCTTTTAAACCCTCAGGAAAATGCTTTACCCTCAAGAAATGCTTTTAGGTAGACCCTGAAAGTCTCTACCTATTCATTATTGCCATTGTATTCCAAGGACTATAAAAGAGATAGAAATATGTTGTCTGGGTTTGGGCAGTGCTGGCTTGAACATGATATAACAAAAGCCATTCACCATTGTCATATGCGCTCTGTGAAACTTAGCACACAATGCACAGATGTAAGTATTCAACCAGGAGCCAGGGAGGTTCATGGTCCATTAAATAAAAAATACACAATTATTTCTTTATTTGTACTATTAGAAAAACCTGCTCAATAGGGAATGAGCATTCTTCCTGGGTTTTTTTTTTTCATTGTGTTATTTTTAAAAGCATTGTGCATTAATAATTTTTTAAATGTTTTCAATGAGTTCATAATTAAAATTCCTTTTTTACTGTTTTTTTTTTTCAAATCAACCTAAGCCTTGAAGTGAAAGACTGTGCACCGAAGCCAAGTTGAATGAAACCAATCTCATTGAAAGCTACATTCAGAATATTGAACATTTAGCTATTGAATGCTTCTTTCCCTCTGAAAATAATTGCTGATAGAAAACTCTCCATGCTGCAATTTGAATGACAATCATTATTCTGTTTGGCAAATTACATTAAGTTCTGTGAATTGCAACCAAGGTCAACAGTTTCTCCAAGAACAAATTTTTTGTTAGGACAAAGTCTAACATTATAGCATTTTAAATAAAAAGAAAACATAAAATCATGTTGCAGAAACTCTTAAGTTTAGAAAACTGTATTTATAAGCTTTTAGAAAACTAATTAAATTTGGAAAACCTGGTTCTTTGTTAAAGAGAACTCATTGTGTTTCTTTGGGATTTTAAAGGATTATTTCCTGTTTTTAATAAATTCTATGGAAATCTTCCTAATTCAGTTAGAACTTCATTTCACTGTTATGGACTAAAAAAAGAAATGATGCTAACAAACTTTGTTCTCATTTATGTAAATCAAATATGGCCCCAAGGAGCGTCTCTGTTTCCAGAATTCACATTGAATTTCACATATTATCCTTCTCCTCTGGCCATATTCATTCCAATCATATGCGTATGTCGCATCATACAGCTTTCCTACGGTCCAGGAATCCATCCTTATCATCACTAGGGGTGACTTTTTTTTTTTTCAACTAACTTCCGTGATAGATTACAGGCAGCATATCATTTCTCAGAGTTCTTTTCTAACCTTCCTTAGCAAGAGCAATAATGAGTATCCGAAGCAAAAATGGTACTCTTTTGTTAACATTATTTTGTGGTAGTCTGTTACTGCTCCATTGAGGTATCACAGGTGATCCTTGCTCTTTGCCATCAATACTCAAATGCAAGACATATTTTTTCTTCACTGGATTACATGGAAAGGGATTACTAAAGTCACTAATTAGAACTCTGGCTATTAGACATTAATGAGCAGTTGTCCACATAACCAGGCCTTTCTTTTTCAAACTCTCCACATTTCTACAAGTCTACCCTCCTTCAGTTCTGCCATGTGATTAGTAACAGATATCCGGTGAAGAATGGTAATTAGTGGGGCTGGGGAGATGGCTAAGTTTGTAAGAGTATTTGCTGTGCAAGTATGAAGACCTGAGTTTGATTCTTCAGCATCCACGTAAAAAAACCAAAAAAATCTGGATGCAACCACACACATCCGTAACCCCAAAACTATACCGGAGAGACAGACAGGAAAAAAAATCCCTGAGTCTTACTGACTGGTGGTCTGGTCAAATCAGTGAGCTCCAGGTTCAGGGAGAGATCTTGTCTCCAGGGAATAAGATGAGAGTAATAAAGCAGAACCCCTGGTATCATCCACTGGCTCTCACATTTGTGTGCACAGGCATCTACAACCACACACACATGCACATGTAAATATATATGTGAGAGAGAGAGACAATATGACAACTAGCATTAGCCTATTCAGAACCATAAAGATACAGGTGAAACTAAAACTACATAATCATATTTGAAGGATTCTCAGATGACATCAGTCATCACTAAGGAATGTTACTGCATTCACACTGCAACATAACCATGCAAACTGTTAATACAGCAAAAATTGAATCTAAGGTTCATTGTGTGTGTGTCAAAGAGGTGTGCCAGGGGACAAAGAAATAGAAATGAAATAAGGCAGAGATAAGGCAGACAGCAGGAAGCCTTCTTTCTAAGCTGATTTCACCACAGTATAAAGAAAGAACAGACATTTCACCATGTCACTTACAGGGGTGTTCCAGTAATGAAGGAGGCTCTGGACCTGCTACAGTCCTCATTCCAGAATGCTTGCATGACTCCACTAATGCTGTGTGCTTCAAGGCTATTTCAGTTATCTGCTTCTTGTTTAATTTAATTTTGTGTTTATGCCTATGTGAGAGAAAATAAATGATAGAAAGATCAGAACTTTGAAACCCTGAAACTTTGCTAGGTATAAATAGTAACCTCTGTTATTTCTTATTGGTCATTCTCCAGAACCAAAAAAGAAAAATAAACACACATTCCCAGAGACAAGAGGCAAGTTTGCAAAGAAACTGCCTTGAGCAATTTTAAAGTTAATATTGTATATAAAAGGGACTTATCCTCTCCTCCCTACCCTCATCTAAGAATTTAGGAAAAGTTCTGCTCAAAGAGACTGGCTGGAAGCACAATTTGAAGGTACAGGATCTTCCCTGGCTGTTTTCTGTCAAAGCCACCTTGAAGCCAGGGAGATAGTTGTCAGCTAAGGTTACTTGCTACCAAGCCTGAGTTCAGTCCTTGGAACCCACATGGTACATGGAGAGAACCAAGTCCAGCAAGTTATTCTCTGACCTCCACACTCACACTGTGGCCTACAGAGATGCACGTGTAGACACAAAATAAATGTAAGGCAGCTTTTAAAGCCTTCTTACGGTAGTAGCTATAAACTAGCAGACATAGAGCAAAATAAACTGATTTCAGACTTTCTCTCACTAATCTAAATATCCATCAAAGAAAACAGCCCATGGAATATTCTATGTTTTTATATATTCTATATTTTCCCCTGCACATTCATACCTGTGGTAAAATTTCAACCTGTTAATTAGGTACACTAAAAAGTTAACAATAACTAATGCCAAAATTGAGTGGTTATACCAATGTCTTACAATGAGTCATGTGACTCTTCGTCAAAACTCTTTCACAGGCAACATTTCCAAGTCACCTTTAAAAGTCATTTAATTCCCACTCCCATTAAGGAATCCTCCTGTTGTTTTTATAACAAAATTTGTCAGCCAGTGGGAGTCATCGATTCAGTCATCAGAAACAGGTAAGACATGCCTAATCGGGACAAGAGGCTGGCCTCCGGTCTGCACCACTCTTCTGTTTCCTTGGGTTGGAAGTGGCTGTGCTGTTTGGCAGGACTTGTCAGCTTGTAACTTTCCACCTCGAGAATTAAGAATGTCCTCAGAGGAACTTCTCGGATATGTATATTGCTGTGCAAGCGCACTTAACTTAGAAGTCTATTGTTACTTTACCTGTCATTATACCTTATCTGTAAGAACCACTGCTTTATGCTTTATAGCAGATATAAGCAGGAGACCAATTTCTTTTTACTTGTGATTTCAGGCCTGTGCTACTGAGCCTGATTCATGCCATGGTCTGTGTTGAACCCAGGCTATCTCCTTTTCCCTTGGTTACCCGCTGTAAACTACGTGGTAAGACCCTGTTGGTGAAGACACTGCAAGCTCTAGCTACAGGAGGTAGAGAAATCAATCTCATTCCAGAATCTTCTTCCCTGATGCCTAGCTTTTACAGTGTGGGGAGATGGCTGCTGGGGAAGAAAAGGCATCAATGATCTTCCCGAGTTCTGGCCCTCTATATGCTGCAAATACTAACCTGCCAAGCAATGTGTGCCCGTTAACACTACTGTTAATGGGATAACTAAGTATTTTCTGTCTGAATTTGAGGTCTTTTCCTCATGAGGGAATCTCACATCTACTATGGTCAAAAATTCCATGGCTGAGAAGGTCGTGGGCCCTGGAGTAGAAGCTGCTGTTGTGATTTTGCTAAAGTGCCTTCTAAATATTTATGTTTGTGCCCATAGACCTGGGCCCATGCTCAACCTTGGTCAAAGAAGCTTCTTTCTGCAGTGGGCAGCAGTCAATGAAGAGAGGCAGAAATGATCGAATGTTGAAGATAAGAGACTGAATACGCAGCCCTAAGTGGGACGTATATATCATTAACTCCACCACAAGGTTCAAGGAACATTGCAGGAGACGGAAAAAATTTCAGAGACAGCAGATGGAGAGGAGTGCTATAGAATGCCATCTTGTGGACATGGCATGAGTATCAGACTCATAACCTTATCTACACAAGACCTGCACAAGAGCGAGCCAGCCAAATCCTGACTTAAGTGGGATAGCCTCCTCTGCCCTACTCCTTACTAAAGAGCTATTGGCAGCAGTGGACAGTTGCTGCGGAAGGGAGAGTTATTCTTTTTGAGGACGCGCCCCATGGTAGGACTGCCACCTTGGGACTGAACTCTCTGAAGTCGTGACCTAAAATCAGCTTTTCTTCCCTTGAAGTTATTTCAGGCATTTGTCACAGCGTTGGAATGCTAGACTGGCACACGTCATATTCCCACGTAAATTCAAGTTCAAATTAATGATCTTCTCTGCACATGCACAGCATCCTCTGTCACAGCTGACTCAGCTTTTAGATCTAACACTCTGCATTATACTTCTGCTCAGTCTTCAATGGCTTCTCAGTATATATTCATTGATTTATTATCATCCCTAAAAATATGCATTCAATCATTCTTTTTTTTTTTAATTTTTATTTAAGTGCATTGGTGTTTTGCCTGCATGTGTTTCTGTATGAGGATGTCAGGTTCCCTGGAACTGGACTTACAGATAGTTGTGAGCTGCCATGTGGGTGCTAGGAATTGAACCCGGGTCCTCTGGAAGAACAGCCAGTGCTCCTAACCGCTGAGCCATCGCTCAAGAACACCACTACCCCCAATTCGATCGTTCTTTATTTTGTGTCAATGACAATGCTAAGATTCTTTAGTCTCGATATTTCAATAATGCTATTTATCCCCAGTTAACTAGGCCTTGTTAACTACCATGTTTCCTGTGACTTGACTATTCAATTTATTTTCATGTTTTGTTTGGGCTTTTTTTGAGATAGGGTCTCACCAAGCCCAGGCTGGCCTTGAACTCCTATTGCAACTGAATCTGGCCTTTAATTCCTGGCACTCCTGCCTCAACCTTTTAAATGCTAGGATAATAGGCATGTGCCACTACATCCTGTCCTTGCCTTGCTCAATTTTTAAAAGAGAACTATATGAACTCTATTGCATGGAAATACCAGAATTTATCATTTCTAACTAAGCTTCAACTTTATTTCAATGTTGCCTTTCAGAAGCAATAGAAATAGCTGAAGATGAATATTTGGTATAAGTAAGCAAAAGATCTAATGTTATATTCTCATGGTGGGGTAAATCTATAATGCACAGACCCACTTGAAGATGACAAAAGAATTCATTTTTTTATTTTAGGAAAATCATATTATAAATAAAAAATGTTGGTGAGTGTGGTGCTGCAGACCTGTAACCTCAGCAACTGAGAAACTGAGGCAGGAGGATCATATGTTTGAAGCCAGCATGGGTTACATAACAAAGCTCTGCTTTAAAAGTAAATGTTGTTCACATCATCTACAAAGGCATAAAGGCATTTAAAGTATCTTGTCAGTTGAACCCTCTGGTTCTCACATAATCGTCATAAAACAACTCTGTCTTCTATGTCAGTTCACATGCTATCTAATGACCCGATTCTTTTCTGCTGGAACGTTAAACACTTGTGCCAATCTTAGTGGAATGAACTAGAATGAATTTTTAAATTTCAAACTTCCTGCTGCAGTAACCATAAATGATGGCCCATACAAAACGTAGACATTGAATCTATTATTCCACTCATTTACTTAGTTGCCTTCCTGTAACTGATCGCTAATCCTGTATATTTTGTATCTTCTATATCAGAATAGCATTGCACAGGTGTTATCTTTTGATTATATTTTTAATCACTCTTTTTTTTTTCTTAACTAGGAGACAGCTTTCCGAATGAAGTGATACAAGCCCTCACATTGTGCTCTGGTATCCAGTCATTAACTACTAAAGTTGTCCATCACAAGTCACGCTTGTCCTTATTACAGAGTGCCTCACCCCCTGCTGACTCTGTTCTGAAAGTTCTGCACCTGTGACCCCTTAAAACTCTCTGTCTCTGTGAAAAATCTTTCTGTTCCAAGTAGGGGGGGGGCGTATCTCAAATAGACTCAGACAAATATTTCATCCAGATGAAAAGTCAGACTTAGTGGTTTGGGGGCAGCGAGTCCAAGTGTGTCTGCCTGGGGTCTTCTGCCTCTTTTTTTTTTTTTTTTTCAGTTCTTTGTAGTTGACTCCATTCGTGGGCTCCCGACAGGGGGTTCTGCAGCTTCCAGGAGGCTGCCACCACACTATAAATGCAAAGCCAGGTGAACTGTCCAAGAAAAGCACCAAGTCTTTAGCTGAGTTTCCTTGGTTAACTTGGCCAAGGTGGCAAGTGCCGGTGACTTAGCCTAAGTAATCCCGTTCTAGAGACCAAAAGCGAAGTTAGCTGCACCTCCAAGTGTGAGAGATAAGAAAGAAGGCAGATGGACCTCCAGGCACAAATCACAGCAAGGGGATCATAGACACGGAAGGGCAAAACCGATGCCTAGCTGACGTGGTGACACGGAGACAGTACTGCAAGAGACATGAGACCCAAAAGCTCAGTCTGAAAGTTCACCAGTCTCTTATCATAACCGAAGTTTCCTTCGTGGGTCTCCCTCCAAATCGCCATCTTGGTTCCAAAAGACACGTGTTTGGTCAAGTCATTCCTCCTCCCTCAAGTCTCGGAAAACACCACAGTTGGGTATATACATCATCATGAGATTTCCCTCCAGCCCATACAAAATCCGGAAGTCCAGGACACTTAACTGCTTAGCTGAGTTGCCCTCTCCCTATACCGGGAAAACATCTTTGCTTTTCCTTCAATAAATGCCTCTGTTTGAGTTTCCTCTGTATCCTTCTCTGACGTCTTTTCCTGGGTGGGCTGAGAATCCAGGAGTCCACTGAGGCTAGAGACAAAGCTCTCTGTAGTATCGCATCCACTTTTGTGCTTGAGGGAATTCGATACCATTTTTCCTGCAGAAAGTTGGTTGAAGTAGTAGTAGTCTAGGCCCTTTGTGCATGGATGCCATGGCATTACCCAGTGAAAAACACACCCCACAAGAATATCCAAAAAGATCCCAATCTATTCAGATAAAAGGAATTATCAAATTTGTTGCACATTGGGATGACGGACATGTTAACAGTGTAACTATATTTCTTCTGCTCTTTAACTGCTCCTTTACAAAATCATGCCTTTTCTTTCATTATATTTTTAATATTGTGACAAATGCAGTGTCATACACAAACACCTCCTATTAATTTATAAAGACAGATTTTTTTTCATGAGTTATCTTCAGTACTTACCAGGGATCTAAAATATTCCCTTGACTTGACAGTTTGTAAGTCATGATTTTAGCTATTTTTGCCCCCTTTGGAAGTGGCACTAAGGGTGCCTTTGGCACCAACAGCTCCTGTTGGCACTGGGAACATATTACAAGTCTCCTGTGAATGTCCTCTGGTTTCTTGTCCCCATTAAGCTCTGATCCTTTTAGCACTTTCAAAGCTGAGTAGCCACATTCAACAGCACCATTGCCTTTCTCTCTGGAAAACACTTGAGAAATGTATTCCATATCACACTATCATTTCCCCCACACACACTTGCTTCCCTTTAAATATTTTACTAAAAGATATTTTCCCAGAAATTGTATTTGGATTTCTTTAACTTTAAAATTATATGTTTGCATATTATGGAATATTTTTAAACAATACTAAGAATTTTTGCAGGGGTCTTGGGTTTGATGCTGTGGGTTTTGTTTTGTTTCTATTTATTCTACATTTACTCCTGTTCATGAAGTTAACATTTTCCCCATTCAGGGTTTTCCTTTCTCTTAATGCACAGTCAGTTCTTTCTGACAGACAACTAATGCAAATAACTCTTCAAAAACCTAAAATAAATGCTTAAACCTACTATTTTAATATCTTTTTATTTTTTATCTGCAGGCAAACTAAAAATATAATCAAAAATCAAATATTTCTAATCTTGCTAGTATTTCAATTTCACATTTAGGTACTCTGTGAGTCCCAAAATGGTACTTTAAAATGCTGTATATTTTTGTCTATTTATTTTAATTAAATTTACTTTAGTTGTCTTGATTGCAAGTAAGAGACAGAGGAAAAATACATGAAAAAAATCACAAGCATGTTTTTCATTCCAGCTCATGGGGGTAAAAAACTAATAAGCCACCTCCACAGTGAATTTCTAGTGAGGCATTAACTAGGGATTTGTTGCCTTGGTTACTGAGCCAGGTAGAGATTCCAGTAAAAAACCAATGTGACCTATGAGCTCAGGAAACCAAAGAAGTGAAATTTCTGCATGATAGCATTTGCAGTTACTACAAAAAGAAATGAAAGGGGTAAAACTGTATGCTGAAATACAGGGCAAAAAAAAAGATGATCTAGATTTTTGACTCAGAGCTGCAGACATTTACACACATACATTTTTAATAACAGCGCTGTGGTATTTGCTCACTGGTGAAATATTATAAGGCACAGATCATTCCCAATATGTAAGGCAGCTTCCCACCCTAGCAAGCAAAGCATTCCTCTTCTCAGTGGTAAATGGACTTTCTGTTGGCAGAGAGGCTGATGGGAAAACACACACACACACACACATACACACACACACACAAACACACACACACACACAAGATGGCCACTCAGAAAATAAAATATCCAAATAGATTTTCAGGCAACCTATCTCAGTAACTTTTCATTATACGATGGCAAAAATAAGAAGCGTGTGAATATCAGTAGCAGATCTAGAACCAAGAGAAGAAACAAAGGACATAGTCTGAAGGGGTGGCTGCCTGCATCATCTTCATCGTGGGTTGGAGCTGCCCTTATTGCTAAGTGCAGGAACAAACAAGACATTGGCAGCCAGCAAACCAACCACCAATAGTGACAGAAATTACGGAGTCCTGTGACTCTTTTCCTAGTCCCCTAGAAAAGCTTGACTAAGACAGTATCCAAAGGTGACTCTTCCTCTAGTGTTTCCACCACTAGTTAAAGCTGCTCAAGAATTTACCCAAAAACCAAGAGCCACTGATAGAATGTAAAATGCTGACAAAATCACTAATGCCCCCTGGATAAGAGAGGGTGTTTAATAAGTAAGATGCTTCAACCGCGCCAAGGGCAGTGCCAACCAGACAGTGTAGCACTGCCTGCAGGACCAAGGACATCTACTCAGTAAAACTGAGAAGGCAGGGACTGGGTATATGCTTCAGTCACAAGCTGGCACAACCATGAGGACTGAGTCCACACAAAATCAAATCTGCATGCCAGGGCCGGAAGGATGGCTCGGCAGTTAAGAGTACTTGCTGTTCCTGCAGAGGACCTGGATTGGGTTCCCAGGAGTCACATGGCGGCTCACAACCATCCACGGGCACACATATGGTTCACATATGCATACGTAAGGCAAATACTCATATCCATAAAATGAGATAAATAAATCTTAAAAATTTTTCAAGCTAAATGTGGCAATGTATTCCTATAACCTCAGTGGTGGTTATAGCAAAGATAAGAGGATCCCTGAGGTGCTGGTTGACCAGCCAATCTCTGAATCGAGTGAGCTCCAACTTCAATGAGAGACCATGTCACAAAAACTAAGTAACTGAGAAATACACCAAACATCAATCTCTGGCCTACACACACACACACACACACACACACACACACACACACACACACACACACCAAACAAGAAAACCCTGCAGTACAGAAGCCATAGTTAGGAATAATTGCACCCTCTTCAGAAGACAGACTATAGTTAGAATCAAAGAGATGGCACGGCAAAGCCTCCAATTGATACAAACATCTTCCATCCTGGCTTCCATCTGGACCTCACTGAACTCTGTTTTACTTAACAGGTCAAATTCATGAAATGTTGAAGCTTGTGACTCTGAAATTTAGCACATTTTCCGTACACAAGTGCTGTTTTTTCATTTGTAATATCGTCATTGGCGAATGGTCTAGAAACACCCCTACCCTTGTAAATCACATAAACAAGCATTTGAAAATAAAAGTAAGGGAAAAGAAAGGGGAGTGGGCTCAATATATGAATCAAGCTGTGAGCCCCTAAAGCTCATTCCCTGTTTAATTGGTTGAATGTAGCAGATGACCCACCCACTATATCTTCCACCCTCAGACACCATGCATCTGGGCTCAAAATTTATTCCAACCACAAATGACCCTGGAATTACAATCTTCCAGCCATCCTCATCCCTGTAATTGCAGACTTTCTTTCCCCAGTACTAATTGAATTTTGCAAATACATGAAGTCCTGGACCAAGCAAGGCACTAGACTAAGAGATTCAGTGAGTTGTTCACATTCAACAGAAGGGACTAAGATTTGTTTAATTCCCAGTCTGGTTCTGTTTGGGTTGTTTTTCTGTGGTAGTGATGGGCTTTTTGCTTTTATTTCCTGCCAAGGTTCTGAGACACTTGCTACCTGATATTTATTTATCCTTTACCTTTCAGAGATAGCCAAATCCTAAGATATTTAAATATAATATCCAGATTATCCAGATTCACTTCTAATAAAGATTATCTTAGGGGTTGTAATAACAAAATAACAAAGATATCCCTGTGACCCTTACCTACCTGCTTAATGGAAACTTTCTTTTTCTTAGTCCATGCATTGAAAACACATTGTATTTAATTCACAAGAAATGATTTTTAAATATTAGCAAGTAAGAGTCAATACTGAGTAATAAATGCTCTTATCTGAAGGGTACTCTGCAAAGAACATTTCTATTCTATGATCCCCATTGTCTTAGTTAGAGTTTCTATCGCTGTGAAGAGACACCATGACCACAGCAACTCTTATAAAGGAAAACATTTAACTGGGTGGCTTACAGTTCAGAGGTTCAGTCCATTATCATCCTGGTGGGACATGGCAGCATGCAGCAGACATGCTACTGAAAAGGTAGCTGAGAGTTCTATGTCTTACACAGGCAACAGGAAGTGAACTGAGATACTGGGCCTAGCTTGAGCATGTATGGGAACTCAAAGCCCACCTCCACAGTGACACACTTCCTCCAACAAGGCCACACCTCCTAGCACCACCACTCCCTTTGGGGGCCATTTTCTTTCAAACAACCACACCCATGTTTTCATGAAGAAATCTATTACACGGATTTGGACATTTGGCCTATTTAATGTCAAATAGTGATGTCAATATAACAAATATTTGACATGATTCCTGGTTTCGAGGTTTACAATTTCTCAAAAAGACAAACACACAGAAGTGTCATTCTCACTTCATTGTGGTCAGATCCCTCTAGAAAGCCAGTGAAAGGCAAGGTGAAGATCTGAGGATATTGGGGGCAGGGGACACATAATCCTAGGGAGCAAGAAGGAACTCTGTGAGTGAAGGACTGTGGGGAGCAATGCAAAGTGATGAGTTATTGAGCTGCAACTCTTTACATGGTCCTTAAAGAAACAGCCCAAGGCTGGAGCCCTCCTCAGCTGCTTGGATGTCTCCAGACACTCTGCACAGAAACTGAAGTCCATGACAAGGAGAGAGAGGCCATTTTGCTCCCTGACTTCCTCCATACTCCTATTCCCTCCCCCTTGACAATGTCCACATTGTGCTCTGATTCCACAGCCTGTGAATTTGCGCCATCAAGCACCCAAGCTTGCAGGTGGTGATCTATCAGGAGAAAGAGCTGAAACTGAGCTCACAGGTGAAGCAAGCTAATCTGGAGACTGAGTAGAGTCAGAAGTAAAACGTTAGCAGGACCCAGACAAAGAGCCATGAACAAAACTTACTAATGAATGAGAAGGTAAAGTGATTTGGCTCTTTTTTATTGAAAGATTATATGTATATTATATACACAATAAAAACAAAAGTGAGGCCTACTAGATCTTGGAATGCTCATCCTCCAATCTATGATCTAAGCCTGAAGTAATGAGTGAGTTGACTGTTTCTCTAACAGGAATACTCGTGTAGGACCATGAGCCTTTACAAAGGGTACGGCTCAAAAGGAACTCATAAGCTCATTGATTGAAAACTTCAAACATGGCAGAAACTTCAGAACCAGTTTCCAAATCAGAAAGGAAAAGGTAGCCCTCTTTCTTTACTGTGTCTTTTCAAGACCTGTTCCTTCTTTCCTGGATATATTCTCTCAGAAGAGCAGCTAGGTAAAGTCAAATACGGGGTGATTGCTAACCTAAAAATTTTGGGATTTGCAATTCTGTGATCTCCTGTAAAAGATGAGAGATTTATAGATGATAGAAAGAAGCAGGTATCTGTGATTTAATGTAATCAATAGTTTCAAAATCTAGTTATCACAAATGGACTGCTGGCAGTGACTTTGCGTGTGGATCCACTATATCATTTTCTCACTCCCTGTGGTGGCTTGAATAGGGATGGCCCCCATAGACTCATGTGTTTGAATGCTTGGCCCATGGGGAGTGGCACTATTAGGAGATGTGGCCTTGTTGGAGTGGATGTGGCCTTGTTGGAGGAAATGTGTCACTGTGGAGGTGGACTTTGAGGTTTTATATGCTCAAGCTATGCCCAGTGTGATCCAGTTTCCTTCTGCTGCCTTCAGATCAAGACGTAGAACTCTCAGCTCCTTCTCCAGTACCATGTCTGCCTGCACACTGCCATGTCCCTCCATAATGATAATAGACTAAACCTCTGAAACTGTAAGCAAGCCTCAATTAAATGTTTTCTTTTATAAGAGATGCTGTGGTCATGGTATCTCTTCACAGCAATAGAAACTCTAACTAATACACTCCCTGTACACTAAAGTTTAGGTATGTCAGCAAAGAGTTTAAGCAGCAATGTTGGTTTCATGAACTCTGAGAAAATGGTTTCAATCTGAACACCTGCTTTCTCCATGGACAATGGATCTCTTTTCAAGCAGTTTCTAAGTCTTGGCTTCAGTTCCTCAGCTGCTTGTATGCACATTTCCTAGGCACCAATCTACTTCGCTTTGTTTTAGGCATCATAAATAATTCTAGAAAAAACAATCACATCCTTTGCAGAGCTCAACTGAAAATCCAACACACCATCACATGGATCAATTCCTGTGTGTAATTCTCGGCTAACTTTATTCAACCTCGATAACATTCCAGAAGTCCAAACTTTAATTACTAACTCTGGTGAACAGCTAGATCTGGACTAGGGATCTGAGAACAAAAAAGGCCCAAATGATTCCAAAATGCTCAATGAATCCCACCATAACAGCTGAAACAGGCCCTCATGGGTAGTAAGTACCCCAAGAAGGACAATCTGTACATTCACAAAGCATAGATTTTGACCACAGATATCCACTTTTCTTCCCAAAAACACACATTTTGAGGGGGGAATCACAAAGATACAAGATGTCGTCTTTTACATGGCATGTGGAAAATGTCATGTATCAACCCATCTTCATTTTTCTATAGTTTTTGTTAACTAAATATCCAAATAAATTCTCTGTAACTTCAACCTGAACTTTTATTATTTTTCTCCAGATTTTTGTTTTCTTAGATGGTGTACTTTTAGTTGCTGTAATTTAGAAAATAGCATATACTCCACCAGAAAACCTTAAATCTGACACTTCTAGCAAGTTTTCTTTATGTGAATAACAAAGATTTTAAAGGTAGGGGAACTATCCTGTTGATAAGAACTTTAAAAATATACAAAATGTAATACCTAGGAATTAACCTAACTGAAAAGGTGAAGGACCTCCAATGGAAACTCTAAGACACTGGTAAAAGAAAAGAAAGACTCTAAAAGATAAAAAGAGGCCAGATGTGGTGGTGCACACTGTTAGTTCCAGCCCTTGGGAGGCAGAGGCAGGAGGATCTCTGTGAGTTCAAGACCAACCTGCCTACATAGGAAACTCCAAGACAGCCAGGACTATAGAAAGATCCTGTCTCTATAAATGAATAAAGAAATAAATAAATGATGGAAAGAACATTCATGTTCATGAATTTGCAGAATTAGTATTATGAAAGTGGTAATACTACTGAGTGCAGTTTACAGAGTCAATTCAATCCACATCAAAACCCCAATGGCATTCTTCCAAGGACTAGAAAAAAGCAATCTTGAAGCCCATGTGGCAATACATGTCTTTTATTTCAGCACTGGGGAGACAGGAGGAAGTGAATCTTTATGATTTCAAGGGCTGACTAAACTACCTATCAATCTGCAGACCATCCAGGTTTATATAGTAAGACTTCAAAAAATTCCTAAAATGTATATGAAACACAAGGGATCTTGGGAAGCCATAGCAATCGTAAGCAATAGCAATCGTAAGCAATAAGAATGACAGCTATCAAAATATCTGATCTCCAATTACACTATGCATCCATAATGGCAAAAACAGCTTGGTACTGGCACAGAAACAAGTATGTAGATCAAGAGAACAAATAAACTTGCTTTGTTTTGCTTTGTTTTGTTTTTACAGAGGCATTAAAAAAAAAACAGCAGAGATAGTTCCTTAAGTAAATGGCTCTGGGAAAACTAGATACCCAGATGCACTCAACATAGATCTGTACCTCTGATATATAAACCTGGTATAAATTTAATATAAACCTGAAGTGTTGCTGCCGCTAGAGAAAGAACTTCAAGGTAGAGACATGGGCAAGAATTTTCTGGAAATGTCTTCAATAGTATAGGAAATTATTCCAAGAACTGACTTAAAGCTAAAAAAAAATAGTAATAATATTCTACACAGCAAAGTAAACTATGAGCAAAGTGAAGAGGCAGCCTATGGAAGGGGGAAAAACTTCAGCAGCTACACTTCAGACAGAGAGCTAGTATCTAGAATATACAAAAAAAACTCAAAAATTAAACACCAAGAAGTAAATCTTGCAATCAATAAATGGGCTAATGAAGAGAAACACAAATGGCCCATAAACTTTTTTACTAAACATATTTTAATTAAAATATAATTAAATCACTTCCCCCTTTCATTTCCTCCCTCTTAACTGCTCAATTTACCCACCTCTCAATCCCTCTCAAATTCATGCTGTCTTTTCCTTTGTTATATATACATATATATGTATATATATGTATATGTATAGATATAAATGCATAAGTATATAAATACCACCTCTGAGTCCATTTAGTATTGTTTCTAGGTATATGATTTTAGGACTAACCATTTAGAATTACATAACTAATTAGGGGGCTCATCCCTGAGGATAAACAATTCTCCCTCTCCCAGCATTCCTTAGTTACCTGTAGTTCTTTGTTTAGGGACGGGCCCCCTGTGAGTTTTCCACCTTCTGTGTTAGTGTGTCTATTGACGCTGTGTTTGTTCAGGTCTTATTTAAGGCAGCCATATTGTTGAGGTATCATGGGTGAAGTTTCCCTGTCATTTCTATGTGATAAACATCCTTAGCCACTGGAGAAATGCAAACTAATATGACTTTGAGATTTTATTTAACCCCATTCAGAAACATTAAAGGAAAAAGTTCTGATGATGATGATGATGATGTGGCAGAAGAACCCTGGTAGGAATGTAAACTGGTATAGCCACTGTGGAAATCAGTATGGAAAGTTAAAAAAAAAAAAAAACTAAAACTAGAACAATTATATAACCCAGATTTCCACTGCTGAACATATACTGAGAGATACTTCATTTTACCATAGAAATACTTGTTACATCTATGATTATTTGCTGCGGGCCACAGGAATATATTATAAGAACTCAGCTGGTTATGGCAAAGTCACTACCTGGAGGAATCAGGGAACTCCTCCAGAGGAAGCCAAATCCCAAGGAGTTTTTGGTGTTACTTGGCTTGTTATATATCAGCTGTATTCTGTTATGAAAGTCATGTGTGCCTTCATAGTTTTCCCAATTGACTTTTCCCTAAGTAGGGCTAACAGTGTGGACTGATCACTCTCTGGACATACACATTCCAGGTATTTGGAGAACAGCCTCAGGAAAGGCTTTCTCTGGAATCAGATATCTCCCTTGGCCACTTTCAAGGACTAGCAGTAATAACAGTCCACATGAAAGTCTCCTGATTTAAGGTAAATTCCACAAGGAGACACCACCTAGGTCAGGTGGATGTTAAGTAATAGCTTTACACAATTCAGCTCAGACCCTCCTTTCTTACAGCCTTACTAACTTTATAGACCGCTAACTCCTTACCTAACCACTTCTAGGAATATTTAGATAACCTTCTGCGCTGACAGCTATGCTCAGCCAGAACCCCAGTTCAAGCCTCCCTGTAATTATCATCATTGGCAGCATCCGGCCAGGTCCATCCCCAGATGGAGGAAAGTACCTTATCAGAGATACCTCTGTACTCTCTAAGAACAGGCTTAGGCATCCAGGATACCCGTTTGAGAAGGCCTGGCGGATATGCCAATTAAGCTTTATTTCCTCCTTTCCCAAACCTTACCTCTGGTTCCAGATCTCCCTTTAACTATCACCAGAGGCATCTAGCTGTACACAGGTTGCCTAGTGACTGAGCACACTTTCCCCCACCCCGCAGAAAAACGGCAGATAGCTTGGACAGATAGGAGCCACAGGAAAAAAAGAAGACAGTTTTATTTTCTCCCATTGACTTAGCATCTTATAGATTCTCAACATTTTCTACCAATCATGTTTAAGATTATAGTTGAGCACATAAGAGCCCCCTTCCTAGATATTACCTGAATTTAGCCTTTAGTTAATTCATTTCCCCATTGGTCACTTCCCTTTGGGGTTGCAAATGATAATTAATGGTTATTGGCTCCCTATGCGATTCTTATCACCCCTCCGTTTGACCCTGGAAGCCTGGCTTTATATACCAGGACTTCCAGGGCACTGGGGGACCGAGAAGAGAAAAGAGAATGGAAGACCTAGATGGGTAAGAACTTGAGAGGAACAAACTGAGATGGGGAAGAACTAGATTGAAGGGCTAAAAGAGAGGACTAGAGGAACGAGATGGAAGATGAGGAAGAGTCAGATGGGGAAGAACAAGATGAGAAAGCGTCAGATGAGGGAGAAGGAGACGGGAGAGGAGCTGATAGGGGAAAGAATAAGATGGATGAGAACCTAGAAGGGACAGAACTAAATGAGGGAATTAAGATAGAACCTAGAGGGGACAGTAGATAAATATAGAGAAATCAGGCAAGAAAGGAGCTAGACATGAGAGCAGAATAGAAGCTGTGTAGAGAGAGAACTATCACAGAATAATAAAGTGTATGAACTAAGGAGTTTTGTGTACATAGATTCACTTCATTTTATCAAAGATTAATTATCAGCTGGTTGTAGATTCTTCCTGGACCCTGGGAGGGTACTATCGAGGGGCTGGACCCCATAGTCCCTGATAATTATTGTTACACTATCCACAATAGCTGGGAAACGAAACCAGCCTAAATATCTATGAGCAGATGAATGGATAAAAAAATAGGATATGTATATACACTAGAATTTAATTTTGCCATAAAGAAAAATAAAAATGGGCTGCTAAGATGGCCTAGCAGGTAAAGGTGTTTACTGCCAACACTCATGATCTGAGTTCAACCCCAGAGTGCACGTGGTAGAAGAATGCAATAGAACTGATCACTGCAAACTGTCCTTTGACCTTCGCAGGCCCTCCCACGGCCTACGCATACAGACACACACACGTAAACAAATGTTTAATAAAAGAAGAAAAATGAAATCACGGTTTTTGCAGGAAAACGGATGGAACTAGAAATTGTTAAGTACAATAAGCCAGACTCAGAAAGACAAATACTGAATGTTTCTCTCATCCGTGGATCTTACATTTTAATTTTTCATGGGTAGGGGAGGCAAGGGTATAGATCATGAAACTAGAAAGAGGACCATGAGAAAGGACAGAGAGATCTTTAGAGATGGTGGCACAAGGGAAGACATAAGAGGGTAATAGAATATATATAACATGAAAGCAAATGGGAGGCTTCTGAGGAGACAAGGGAGACTACTGTGTGGTTGACAGGGGGAGGAAGGGGGTGGAGAGGAAGATCAACAAAAACAAAGAGTCTATTTTAAAAATATGATGAAATTCATTATTTTGTATGATTATTTTATAACCTAATAAAAAAACCAATGTAAAACATGGTTGAATTATAGGTTTCTTGACATGAACATGATCCTAATCAATAATACATACACAGTAAAGCTCATGGTAAAACTATGGAAAGTATTTATATACATATACAATAAATCATATGTATATAATACATATATATACTGTTTGTAGAAAATCCATAAAAACAAAAGATTTGAACCTAGTAACTGCCTTAGGGATAACATCTGCTCTAGAATTCAACAAAAGCAACCTCTCGCAATAACTAGAAGAATGGGGGTTAGCAAGGCCAGGTCCCTGCTTGATGACACTCTGATGAGTAGAATCTCAAAGTGTGTGTCCAAGGCAGAACAGAAACTGCCACCCACATTGGTGAATAGACACTTCTGTATGTATGTACTCTCTCCTCTGACTTTCTGCTATCCACTGAGGAGCCATTAACACCTTGTCCTCTGTCCCTGACCTCTCAATTTAGAGCATAGTCCCTTGAAGAGCTGAGGAGACAGAGAAGACACATGTCCATCCATCAATTCACCTGACTATTTCTTGCTCTCTTTGAACAGCTCGTTCGAGAATTGGGTAGCAAACTCATGTGATCTGAATGGACTATTCCCCCCTTGACTCTAAAATATGATTAGTAAGATGAATATATCCTTCCAAATAAACAGTATTTATTTTAGCTATTATACAATGAGAACTTAGATAGACCATGAAAAGTCTAGTCCGGTTTCTGCTGCTGGGACCAAAACCAGTTTAGAAAAAAAGGTGATTTATTTGGCTTACACATCCCTATCACACACCATCCTAGAAGGAAGTCAGGGCAGAAGTTCAAGGAAGGAACCAAGAGCCATTTACTGAAGGAGAAAACATGGAATAACACTGCCTACTGGCTTGCTTTCCCTGGCTCCCTGGCTTACTCAGCTACCTTTTTATACAGCCTGTATTAGTTGGGGTTCTCTAGAGTCACAGAACTTAGGGAATGAAAGAATGAATGTGTGTGTGTGTGTGTGTGTGTGTGTGTGTGTGTGTGTAGAAATTTATTGGAATGACTTTCAGACTGCAATCCAACAATGGCTAGTTGTGAATGGAAAGTCCAAGAATCTAGTAGCTGCTCAGTCACATGAACTTGGTCTTCTGTATATGCTGGAATCTCAAAGAAGTAGGCTCCAATGTCAGTGAAGTAATGGATGTGCTGACAAGGTGAGGGCAAGCAGGTGAAGAATGAACCCTTCCTTCTTCCACGTCCTCATATAGACTTCCAGCAGAAGGTGTGGCCCAGATTAAAGGTGTGCCTTCCCACTTCCAGGTCTGGATTAAAGGTATGTGCCTTCTAGCCTCAAGATCCACATCAAAGGCATGTTATCTTCTTGCCTCAAGATCCAGATCACAAGTGTGCCCTCCATTTCTGGATTATAGTTTATTCCAGATATAGTTAAGTTGACAACCACAAATAGCCATCACACAGCCCCAGACCACCTGCCTAAGGATGGTACCACCCATAGTGGTACCTGTTTCAATTAACCCAATAAAATGTCCCATAGACCAGTCTGATGAAAGCAGTTTTTCAGTTGGGGGTTCCTCTACCCAGATGACTCTAGTTTGTGTTGAGTTGACAAAAACTAACCAGCACAGTTAGGAAGAAATACACAGTCATCAAAATCCATAACTGGTTAAAGTACCAAGAATAAATGATGGGTAGGATGGTCAGCCCAAGCAGGGCAGCTCTATTACCATCTCCAAGGCTTAGGGAACATCACAGAAAAGAGAGCAGAAAGAATGTGAGAGCCAGAAGATGGAGAGATGTGCATCCCAAATATGTCTTCTGTGTATAACATGGCCATTGCTTTCATGAACTCACTGCAGCTGTGGTTTTCCATACAAGACTTGCACAAGATTGGGCCTGTCATTATTTCATCACTGATGGGGAAGGGCCTCAAAAGGTCCCATGCCTCCCTGAGAATCCGCTGGCAATCAACAACTGTTAGGAGAGAAGTGCTCTCTTCTTTACTGGTGTAGCCATCATATGTTGCCCTTGATAACCTCCCATGCTCAGGCAAGAAGGTCTAATAGAACTCAGTTCTAATAGAACTTCACAAAAAGAAGGCATGAAAACAGGAGGGGGCCTTGTTGAGGAGGAGGAAGGAGATGAAAAGGGGAGGGATATGGTTGGAAATGATTAATTATATAAATGTATGAAACTGTAAACCACTTTAAACAAATTTTCAAAGAAATACACTGGTTTTGAAGGATGTGAAGTCTATTAGAAGAAACAAATTAATCAAATGTGTTTCAATGTGATTTGTGTTGAGTGCAGTGGAGACTCAAAGGAGCACCTCACCCAGTCAGTTAAGAACTGAAAGGCTGAAGGAAGCAAGGAAGGAGGGGTGAGACTGACCTAGTAGATTACTTGGGAGAAAAATAGAAACCAAATATTCAAAGGGAAGAACATAAACTAAGGAGGCAATAATGTGCTGTGGGATGGTCTTTCGGTATGCTGTGAATATGTGTTGCTCTCATTGGTTGATAAATAAAGCTGTTTTGGCCAATAGCCAGACAGAATAAGATTAGGTGGTATATTAAAACTGGAGATGAATAAGGGTGGAGTTGGAACAGACACCAGCCAGCCACCAAGGAAGCAAGATGTATAGAAAATGGGGTAACAAGCCATGAACCACGTGGCAAAGCATAGATAAGAAATATGGGTTAATTTAAATGTAAGAGCTAACTAGTAATAAGCCTGAGCCATTGGCCAAACATTTGTAATTAATATAAGCCTCTGAGTGATTATTTGGAAATGGCTGAGGGACAGGGCAGGACAGAGAAAAGCCTCCAGTTACAATAATGTCTGTGAGGGTGAGGGTGTACACACTTGTGCAAAAGCAGCAATATACTGTCACAGTACACAAAATGTGGGACACAGTAGGCAGAAGATGAGGTCTTGTCTGGTCCATGGTGCTCTGAGATTATCCAAGGGGATAAGGAGTCATTTGAGGTTTGTAAAGATGAGTAACCTAGTTAGATTGTGTTATCCAATGACGGTGAGTTGCTTGAGAGGAGCTCAGAGTCAGTTTTAGTTCAGTCTTCGTAAATAGGAAAGGCTTTGATGTCCAGAGTCTGGCACATAAGTCAATGCTGTCCTGGTGTTCTTTCCAAAAGAGTTTCTTTTCTTTTCTGTCCCTCCCTGTGTACACACTAAAGAGAGTTTATTGTGCTTCTTACAGCTTTTGTAGAACCATCTTTAAGATTTATAAGATCCATGCATAATTTTGCAAGTTATGCAGAAAAAAATTCCAGTGAAAACTATGGTTATTCTAAGACCATGTGATCTAGAAGTGATGTATAGTAAGGACTCTAACCACTGCATCTCAGGAACTAGTGAGCTATAAATTGCTTTGGAAACAGACATATGGCCTTCTAATACAGCATCTATTAAATGTCAGAATCTTCACAAATACTACCTAGTCTACATATCTAAATATAGAAACTTCAGGGGGGTTCTTACAGCCAAAAACCATGAGTAGGCCAAAGTGTTCATTAGGAATGACTCAAGTCATATGCATAGGCCAAGAGCTTCATGTTAATGTAAATAATAAGTAATGAGGCTCTGGAATTGATGTTCAAGTCCTCTGAATACACTGGCAAACATATGTAGCTCATATGACTAATAGCACAGCATCAGCGGGGGCTCATGTGGCACCATCTTCCGGGAGGCACCAGATGTGCTGTACTGTTTCACACCGTGATTGTCTTGGTAATGGAACCAATCAAAGTTCCTCCACCTGTTGACAGACAGTGAGGCTTTGCTTCATTCTAATATGCTTTGAAAAAGAAATGCTTGCAAGCTGCTTCAATTCCTAACTCTTGGGACAGCTTTTATCTTCCTGCTGGTCTAAACAACACTAACATGAACTCTTTGTGCAGAATTATCTGCTATATTCTCTATAGGATGTAAAGGCCATAGGAAGGTTCACTGTGTTCCCTTGCCGGAGAGAGTTTCCATGGTATTAGAACTCCAGCTATGAACCAACAACAAGGCCACAGGCACTTTCTGCCTTAAACATTTCCTCTTCAGGGCTGAAAACTCAGAAGACAATCCCACACACATTATATTTGGTACACTTGGTTAACTATCTAGCTAATGTGACATGTTTGCTTTGTTATCAAAAGTGATGGTGTTTTAAAAGAACCCAGCTTTTAGACACAATTATCAAGCTTTTCCACCTAATTTTTCCTATTTGATACTCTCTGGTCTCTAAGACCCACCTTATCAGAGACAAATACACCAAGATGGGCTTAGTCCAAAGTTGTCCCAGTCATTAACAGACCACGTGCTGTGGGACATCTTTCTGTATGCTGTGAATATGTGCTGCCCTGATTGGTTGATAAATAAAGCTGTTTGGCCAATGGCAAGTCAGAATAAGGTTAGGCAGTGCATTCAAACTGAAGAGAGAGGAAGGAAAAGGTGAGGGGACGCTGAAAGCCACCACCAGGAAAGGCAAGATGTGAAAGTGCCAGTAAACCACAAAGCCATGTGGCGTGATATAGAATAATAGGAATGGGTTGAATTAAATTATGAGAGCTAGTTAATAATATGCTGGAGCCACAGACCATACAGTTTGTAATTAACATTAAGCCTCTAAGTGATTATTTCATAAGTGGCTGCTGGATCACAGGGCCAGGTGGGACCAGAGAAAATTCCGGCTACAACCATGTTACCACTTAGCCTGGATATAGAAGTCTTTTTTTTTTTTTTTACTTTTTTTATTAAGAATTTTTTTACTCATTTTACATACCAACCACAGAGCCCCATCTCATCTCTCCTCTAGCTCCCCTTCCTCCCCTCCAACCTTCCCCCCCCTGCGCCCACTCCCCATCCCCTCCTCCAAAAAGGTAAGGCCTCCCATGGGGAGTCAGCAAAGCCTGATACTTCAGTTGAGGCAGGTCCAAACCCCTCCCCCTGCATCAGGGCTGTGCAAGGTGTCCCACCATAGGTGATGGACTCCAAAAAGCCAGCTCATGCACCAGGGATGGATCCTGATCCTACTTCCAGGGGACCCCTTAACAACTGTCTGGCTTATGCAGAGGACCTAGTCCAGTCCCAAGGAAGCTACACAGCTGTTGGTCTAAAGTTCATGAGTTCCCACTAGCTTGGTTTGGTTGTCTCTGTAGGTTTCCCCATCATGATTTTGATGTCCTTTGCTCATAGAATCTTTCTTCTCTCTCTTTGATTGGAAATCTGGAGCTCGGCCTGGTGCTTAGCTGTGGATCTCTGCATCTGTTTCCATCAGTTACAGGATGAAGACTTTGTATTTAATGAATGTTTTCTGGGCTGTGATAAATTTGTGGCTAGTCAAAGTTTGTTTAGGACTCTGGTCTTTACATTCTGCATTGGTTAATACTTACCAATTTTAATATGCCATTGTTCACTTCTGCTGTCAGTTGAGGAACATACTGAGTTGTTTAATAGCTAAGCACATTTTGCTCCATACATTTCCCCCTGTTTTAACCACAAATTCAGAGAATAGGAGTTATTTCCTCTCTGGATAATTGTCCATGTGAAAATATTAATATCACCTGATTTTAGTGACAAGAAGAGTGCCCTTACCCAGAAGACCCACAGACAAGAGGCTCTGTTGTCTCTACTCAGTGTCCCTGGCAACCTCTCACAGTCCCGTGACACCCCTGGCCCATAAATTGCAGAAAAAGAAGTGTTTCTGACAACAGCACTCCAGACCTGGAGACTTAAGCAAGCATGCTAACCATTCTGACTTTAGTATTGCAATCTAAAAGTTATGTTGCTGTAAAAGAACACTTCTTTTTCTGCTCTGCCTTGACCTACCCTGGCTTTCTCTGTGGCACTATCAATTAACCACCCACTGGCTCTCTGCTTCTGGCTGCTGTGATTCAGGACAAATAAAATCTGACCCATGATATACATAGAATTACTTCAGAAACTATGTAACATGATAATACATTCCCAGAGTGGTTTCAGAAATACAATATAATTTGCTAGTGTGGTGAGGGAATGTGTTAAGCCAGGATGAAAATTGCTGGCTGTGTATTGACACTGGGTAATTCCCTCTTCTCCTGGCCACTATCTGGCTTTGGTCCCCCTTCCAAGACAGAGATATTAGAGTTAACCTTAAATAAAGTAGACACACAAATGCACAAATCATCATGGGATTCACAAAAGGTTCTATGCTGTGAAATAATCCTTCTGTACTCTGTGAAAATGTGTTGCTCTTATTGTTAGTAAAAAGCTGATGGGCGGATAGCCAAGCAGGATTTGGGGGGCGGAGAGAGTGATGGGAAGAAGGGCAGAGTCTGAGGAGTCTCAAGCCAGACCTGAAAGAAGCAACATGAGAAGTTTATAGATGAGGTAAGTGAGACTCCAGGCAGCACATAGATGAATAGAAATGGGTTAATTTAAGTTATAAGAGCTAACTTTAAAAAAAAAAAGCAAGCCTAAGCTATCAGCCAAGCATTTATAATTAATATTAAGTCTCTGTGTGGTTAATTGGGAGTGACTGCTGAAACACAGAGAAACCCCACCTACAGTTCTAAGGTGGTGTGAGATAGTGAATTGCTCCTTTGTTGTTGTTGTTGTGGTGGTGGTGGTGGTGGTGGTGGTGGTGGTGGTGGTGGTTATAAGAGTGATCGTTGTGGTGGTGGTGGTGCTAATGATGGCGGTGGTGGTAGTGGTGGTTGTAGTAGTGGTGCTGATGGTGGTGGTGGTGCTGATGGTGGTGGTAATGGTAATTATAAGTGTCTTTCTTATTAGAGTAACATAACCACAGAGATGAAAAAGCTATTAGCCACCATCTATTTGCCTCCACCTAACTACCTCATTTTGCAAAAGAGGGTATCAAGCCTTATGGAACTGAAGCAAATGGGCCCGAAACTACATGCCTGCTTAATAGTACAGCTGCAAGAAGAATCCCGATTACTGCCTAATGCTTTCTCCATTACATTACATTCAGCATCTGTGTCTTCCATAATTCCTCCACCATTTTTGAAATTAGTAATTTGAAAGGGTGTTTTATTTATTCATTCACTCAACAAATACTTACTGTTTACTTTGAGCTAGACATATTCCAAGCACCAGGGATCCAACAATAAATAAAACATAAATACCCTGTCTGCAAAGAACAAATACAAAAGCAATTGCTAAAGAGAAAATAAATAAAGCAGAAGAAAAGGAAATAAAATTTCTAAATATCTAGGGGAAATGGCTTTTAAAGAATGTGAAAGGGCCAGTATTGCAAACATTGAGGGCGGGGATTCCAAACTAAAGGGAAAGCAAGTGCAGAGATCCTGAGGTAGATACCTCCTGCTTTATTCAGGGAATAGTGAACAGTGTGTCAAGAATTAATTAATTAACTAATTAATGACATGATGAAGTCAGAGATGCATTACAGGAAGTAAGTCTGCTCATAGCCAATGTTTATAGAAGGACTTCAGCTAAGTGCAGTGAGATGCCTCAGAGAGCAGCAACATGTTGATAGGATCTCTGTGGTGAAGTGCTCATGGAGGTAACACAGTGAGGAGGAAGGAGTGTTAGAATAATCTGGCACTGAATCAACAATGGTGTGAGCCAGAGTGCAAGAACTGAAGTGACCAAGCGGACAGAACTGTCTGATGAACAAGATTTCAAGACATGAGAGAAAGCAATGTCCAGCGTGGCTGCAGCATTTGCTGTGAACAACTGGAAAGGCAGAGCTGCTGTCAGCAGAGAGAAGGAAGAACCAGGCAAAAGCTTGTTTGAAAGGGGATGTCGTGCGCATGCTCTCCATGCTAGACATACACATGAGGAGCTGGTTAGATGAACAAGAGTCAACGGATGCTTAACTACAGAGTATTGAGTCCAGAGCACAGATGCTAGCTGAAGACGTGCAATCAGGAGTTAGGCAAAAAGAAGATGCTAAAACCATGAGTATGTGTACAGTCACCTAAGGGAGTGAAGATGGATAGGGGAGAGTGTCCCAAAACTAGCTCCAGGATTCTTCCGCATTTAAACACTGAAAATCTGTGGTAGGAAAGGACGTCAGGGAGCTAGAAACCCCACCAAACACCTGGCCCAGTCTCTGAATAATTTCCTTTCTGAGCTCAGCACATGCCTCCATACCCGAAGTCTTTTTTCCTATTAGTTTATTCTTCTTCAAAGTCACTTTTCATTTTTTAATCTAACCTGTATGTTTTTACTTAAAGGACATGTTATGTTTTCCAAAACACAAATCCTCTCCCACTCTTTGAAAGAAAAAGATTCACTATCATCAGACACTCTCAAAAGAATATCTCAGGCTCTGATGGTAGTCTATATGAAGACTTCCATCTTCATATGGTCTTCAGCTAGCATCTGTGCTCTGGACTCTATAATCCAGTTAAGTCTCAGTTGACTCTTGTCCATCTAACCATCTAACCATCTAACAAAAAGGGAGAAAGATAGAACATGTTTTCTCTCATGTGAATAATCTAGAGATGATGATGATGATGATGATGATGATGATAATAGATAGATAGATAGGTAGATAGATAGATAGATGGATAGGTAGGTAGATAGATGAGAGGCAGACAGGCAGATAGATATATAATAGATAGATAGATAGATAGATAGATAGATAGATAGATAGATAGATAGATAGACAGACAGATGATAGATGATAGGCAGATAGATGATGGATAGATAGATAGATAGATAGATAGATAGATAGATAGATAGATAGATAGATAGATGATAGATAGATAGATAGATGCATATATATGTATATCCATATATGATATGAAAGCAGAAAGGGGTAGAAGAACACCCATGGAAAGAGGAGGGGGATCAAGAAGGTGAAATGGTTGAGAAGAGTCATGTACAATGATAGGCAAATATTAATAATGAAACTTACTCTCCTGCATACTAAAATTATTTTAAATAAATAAGGAAAAACATGAGTCCGTGAAACCATAAAACACAGGGAGATATAGAAAGGAAATGATAATGGATGTATGTACTGTCAATGACCTTGTGGTAAAACATGTAGCTTCTCCAGGTGGGGCACTGAAAGGTGGGAAGAGGTCTTTTGTATGTACCTATCACTCACATGTGTGTATGTACATGCAGCTAACTTTTGTTCAGTGCTCTCCAAGATGTTTTCTGTGAAACATGTTATCCATCTGCATCTCAAAGTCCTTGCAATAGCCCCAAGAAAAAAATTACCTGAAGTTTACTTTTTGGTTTTCGTACAGTGCTGGAGGTGAGCCCAGAGCCTTGAGCATGATAGGCAAACACTCTACCACTGAGCTACACCCCAGCCTCTCCCTAAGCTGGGTTTTAGAAGAGAAGAAAAGTAGCATGCAAAATAATTTCCTCAGCTACTGAATCTGGACAATTTGGTGGCATATTCCCCACACCAAACTTTAGCCCAGAAACCACAAACTGGTCGTGAGTATAGAAAATGCCTGAAGTTTGTAATCTGCCGGGAGTTTTGGGAAATAGGTATTAATAGATTTTTGAATGCCTTTAGATGGTGTTTGACTTCTCTGTATCACAGCCCACACCAATCATTTAAGCCTTCATTCTTACACTGCATCATCTAACTTACCAGCTGCAATAGTGTGCCTGGGCTGTTGGCTATTTCTCTACCAAACTTCCATTTGTAATAAGTTCATATCCATCCATATCCTGTTCCATATGTGTCCACATATACCCTCCCATATCCTACATACACTATCAACACCAACTCCACCAAGACTATCATCAGGAAAAATAACACAACACAGATATCCTTTCAATTACAATACTTTGGGGGCTTTGTTGCTATTGTTGTTTGTTTGTATGTTCTGTTTTAAGTAGCTTTGTTTTTGTTTTTGTTTTTGTTTTTGTTTTTTTATGAGACAGAGTCACTTGTAGACATACCTGGTCCTGAACTCATATGCAGCACAGGCTGACTTTGAACTAGCAATCCTCTTTCCTTGGCCTCCTAAGTGCTAGGATTAATTACATGTTCGCACCACCAGACCCAAATCCATCTGGGTACTTTTCATTATGGAGGTCATTCATAATGCCTGAAGCACCTTCCCAGATGGATCTGTCCAAATACATTTCAAATCAACTTCCACAACTTAAGAACAAAGTTAGATACTTTCTAAAAGCAGAGTCCTGATTGGAATGTGCCTATAAGTGTGAATTCAAATATTTTTTTTTTCTTAATGACAAAGCTTCTGCAGAGAAATGTCTTAGAAACCAAAGGCACAAAGTTGGGAGGGGACATGTTAGGGAAGATCTGGGAGGAGTTGGACAGGAGGAAAAAGAGTTAGGTATGAGCCGGGTATGGTGATTCATCCCTTTAGTCCCAGCACTCGGGAGGCAGAGGCAGGAGGATCTCTTTGAGACCAACCTGGTCTACAAAGTGAGTTTCGGGACAGCCAGAGCTCTGTAGAGAGACCTTGCCTCAAAAAAAAAAAAAAGTTAGCTATGACCATATTATTGTAGCCATGTATAAAATTCTAAAGAATAAAGAAAAACATTTTAAAGATCACATTAAGAAAAATTTAACCTTTTTAGTGTACTTTTCCTGTTACTAATCACTAAATGTCCAGCACTTACGATTACTTTCTTGTTTTGCTTATATCATGAAGCCAGCATTCAATACCTTCTGAGTCTGTAGGACTGGAAAGAGCATTTCTGGTACTGACCATTTGATGTGGGGTGGGATGGTGGGGGTAAGTAATGTTTCCTGTCTGTTTTGGAAGGTGCTTTAACAAAAGCCTGACTGCTATGGAGCTTGCTGAAAATGATAAGGGATAAGGAGTTTATTTGAGAGCCTAGCTTCTTGTGAGTATCATCTGAGAAAGGATTAAAGCCTATTTTCCAAAGGCTACTCTTCACTCTGCAAGTTCCAGCAGAGAAAAACACAACTGGCTGCCGAACACTAAATTGGGCCAGCTGCGACTCTGGTCTGGCAGGGGGTTGTTTGTACCTGAGTGGAGAAGCAGCCCAGTTATCCATCTCAGTGGGACTCTCTTCTTCTTTCTGGAAGAGGAGCTTTGTTATTTTCCTTCTCTTTATTCTATATACACAAAAGATTATTTTGGTTATAAAGCTAAAGAATCACCTACAATGTGTTTAATAACTCAGTTCACTGATTAGAATACCAGGCCTTGTACTCATCTAGGATTTAAGAAGTAATTTTAAAAATGTTTTGGAAATCAAACACATATTGCCAAGTTTCCACACACATGAATACACATCATTCAAAAAATAATTATTCTGGTACTAAGTAGTGATTATATCCATACATGGGGAAACTCAGAAAACCAAATGATTCTCCCAAACTCACATAGCTGCAAGAGATCCAAGAGCAGAGATTCCAACCCAAATCCCATGTTCTTTCAATGAGGTATTTGTCCTTGCTTTTTAGCTATCCCAATATTGGTGAAAGAATTCTGAAGCCAATGGATCACTGCCTGACTACTCAGTCATCCACCTGGATTAAAAATTGTTTGGGAGACTCACAGAAGTCTACAGCAGAACAGTGGTATATCCGTTGCTTGTCTTGTTGCTGTCTTAAGACAGAAGTGGTTTGTTTTGGCTCACAGTTTAAAGGTACTCTCTCTCTCCATCAGGGTTGGGAAGCCATAGAGATGGCAATGTGAGGCAGCTGGTCACACTGCACCCACAGTCAGGAAGCAGAGAGAGATGAACACTGCTTCTCATGGCTCATTTCTCTTTCTCCTATTATTCCTCTGGATCCTCAACCCACAGAATGATACCTCTCACATTTAGGGTGGGTCTTCTGATTCCAGCCTCATCTAGAATATCCCTCACATAAATTCTCAGAAGTTGATTTTTATGGTGATTCTAGAGCCTGTTAAGTTGACAATGGAGATTAATTATCACAGGTTACCAGAGAGTGGGGAAAGGAGGACAGAGGGAAGCTGAGGAGAAAGTGTTCAAAAGGGGAAGTGTCGGATAGGAGGAATAAACTCCACTGTTCTATTGCATGATAGAGTGACCATAGTTAACAATAATAGGGCTAGGGTGTCACTCAATGAGTGGTACAGCACTTACCTGACATGCACAAAGAGTTTGACTGATTCCCAGTGAGAGAAAGAGAGAAACATATATTTCAAAATAGCTAAAAAAAAAAAAAAGAAGAAGAAGAAGTTTGTGAATGCTCTCTTCCGAAGGACAAATGTGATAAAAGTGTAAAATAATGATTTGCTGCTAATCATCCTGATTAGATTGTTACATTAGATCACTACATGTATGTGAGTGATGAAACATTCTATCATGCCCCATGGGTAAGTACAATGTATATGCCAATTTAATTTTTTGATTAAAATCTTAGCAATTATTGAAAACATTAGCTTGTGAATCCTGAAGAAAAAACAGCACTGTAGTAGTGCCTGTCGACAACCCCGGTACATGAGAGAATAAATCAGGAGGATAGCTGGTTTCAGGCCAAGCTGAGCTACATAGCAAGACCTTAATTCAAAAGAAGCAAAAACGAAAAGGGAGGAAGAGGAGGAAGTGAAAGCAGGGTAAGAGAGGAGAAGGATGAAGAGGAAACGGGAAAAGAGAGGAACAGGGAAAAGGAGGTGGAGGAGAGAGAGAAGTACAAGCTCAGCAGAATCGAAAACATGCTCTAGTGCAGTGGTTCTCAACCTTCCTGATGCTGCAACCCCTTAACACAGTTCCTCGTGTTGTGGTGGCCCCCAACCATAATATTATTTTTGTTGCTACTTCATAACTATAAGTTTGCTACTGTTATGAACCATAATGTAAATGTCTGATATGCAGGTGGTCTTAGGCAACCCCTGTGAAAGGGTAGTTTGACCCCCCCCATGGGGGTCAAGACCCACAGGTTGAGAACCACTGCCCTAGTTTCTATAATCTATAATTGATTTCTTTTCCCTGGTGTATTAGACTTCTGTGACTATAACAGAAGACTTAAGGTCATCGACTTCTAAGAGGTCTATTTTAGCTCAGAGTTTTGGGGGTTCCTGTTCATGATCTGGTAGATTTACTGCATTTAATCCTCTCTAGTGGGTGGGTTGCAGATACAGCACTCCATGACAAAATAACACTGTCAGCATCAACTTTAAGCAAAAGAAATAGGAAGAGATGGGGGATCCCACAATCCCCTTTGAGGGTGTATCCCCAATAACCTAAAATCTCCCAGCAGGCCCTACCTCTCAATATTTTTGCCTCCTTAAAACAGCAATGGCTGGGAGTTGAGGCTTCAACATTCAGGTAACAGGGAAACATTGAAGAACACACGTGTAATAGCCTGTATATGGAAACAAAAGGTTCTATCGATTTGTCCCTGAACTGCTGGAGCAGTTTTTGGGCTTGGTTTTGGTTTTTATGAAACACTAGCTTTGAATGGTGTCAGATATGAAGAGACTTTGTGATCCACATCTTCCAGCACATGTACAATGTGCTAATGTACACCATGACTTTCCTAGAAAGGGGTATAAACTGAAGTGTCATCCAAGTATATTTCAGCTCAGAATTCACAGTGTGTGTACATAGACGGGGCACCATGGAGGTTTCTGTGGGTCCTCTGTGAATTCTTGTAACTCATCAAATTCCAGGAAAATGTCCTAGGATACATTTCTCTCTCCCAGTCTGGGAGAACCTCATAATAATTCTGATAATACAGAATTCAATCATCTAAAATTTGGTATGTAACAAAAATAGGGGCAGAAATGTCCCAGAATGGATTTAGCAATAGTATGTTTATCATAGCTTATTATTGGAAACTAATAGTAGTACAAACCTAATGCCCAAGGCAAATTCACAGTTGCCACTTAGCCCAGGTCAGCCTGCCACTCCAGGCTGACCCAAACATGGCAGCTCTTGGATTCTTCATTCAGACTTACTTCAGAATGAGTCCCAGCACTGTAAACATGGTGGGAAGGAAAGTTTTAAAGAAAGAGTAAGAAAGTACTGGGGAAAAAAAACATACTTAGGTCCTCACCAGCATCCGAAGAAAGAAACAGAAAAGAAGAAAAATGAAGTTATGTCAAGGTGGACAGGCTCAAGAGGACTTCAAGGCAGCTCCTAGGGACTGTGCTAGAAGGTGGAATGCTTAGAAGGAAAAGTACATTTATCTCCATAAAGGATAATTAATTATTCTGCCCATCTTTCTAGCGTAGCTTAAAGTGAACTCACCTTTCTGAGGGGTGATCCCTTGGCCAGGTGATTGACCTGTACAACAGGATTAGTTCTTACAGGATGAGGTAACACGGTGTCTCCACCAAGAGGTAGACCCTATCCTTTTAGGAGATAATGGCTTCCCCTTCATGGGCCTTCATTGCTAACAGATTCTCAGCTGTGAGGAAAAGCTATGCTAACCAGGTACTTGGAGCATTTACAGGGGGGCCAAATTAGATATAAGTCTAAGGCTGAGAACTAAAAGCAAGTACAAAAGCAGCCATATTCCGTTCATTACTTCCCTGAAGACTCGGGTCACTTTTGTGTAGCTTGTGAAACTGGTCTGATGAGACAGCTAAAAAGTCAGGTTCCCAGTGATGTGCTTCTTTGAAAATCCTAATTTTATTTCATTGATGGCAATCTTTGGGCCACCTTAGGAACTTTAATTTTCACTGAAATCACCAAGGAATTATTTTAAGTCACCTTCTCTTTCAAGTGGAAATTTTGACGGGAAGAAAGTATGTTATTTTATAGACAACTTTCACTAAAAATCAAAAGCTTGACTTATAGATTCCCACTGTTAAAAGAATATTTCAGAAAAATTGGGAACTATAAAACACACAGCTATTTAAATAAAAAAAGAACATTTTGGTCAAACACTAAAATGTTAATTATACAAAAGATTTCAAAGACAGGCTTCTTGTAGAAAAAAAAAAAAACGTATTTGCATTTGGATTTTTATACAGCAGTACATTCTCTAAGAGCACATGGCAATTTCGGAGAAAGGACAAGAGGAAAAGCCATTATCAGGTACCAAAGATCTCTTTCCCTGAAGTGGGAGACAGAAAGACCATCTTGCAGTTTTGCAGCACAAGAAGTATAATTCCAGAGTCAGAGCAGAGTAATAAAGAGTGTTGTTGTTGTTTTGTTTTATGGATCCCTTTTTTTATTAATTAATTAGTTAATTAATTAATTTTTCCAGTCCAATCAGAGTTTCCCCTCGTTCCCATCTCTCCTCCTAGTCCCTTGCCCCAACCTCCCCTCTTCCCCCACCCCCAATCCACTCCACCTCCTTTCCCTTCAGAAAAGGGCAGGCCTCCCATGTGTATCAGCTAGCCATGGTATATCAACAGAGTAAAGATTTTTAACATACCACATTTTTAAGTGCCAGACCACACAGCCTACACAGTCTTGTTCGCTAGCACTAAAAAAATTTACCTTAACTTCTCGCTCAGGATTCTGTCTACGCCTACTACACATGGACACCTCTTCATTTTCCAGCCTCTATGGAAAGCCTGGGTTGTTAAAACCTTGCTGAAATCAGATTGGGGGATACCCTAACTGCCACCATATAGCCTTCATCCAGTAACTGATGGAAGCAGATGCAGAGATCCACAACCAAGCACCAGGCCGAGCTCCGGGAATCCAGTTGAAGATAGGGAAGAGGGATTGTATGAGCAAGGGGGGTCAAGGTCATGACGGGGAGAGCAGTAGAGACAACTGAACCACGCTCAGAGGAACTCACGAACTTTAGAACAACAGCTATGGAACCTGCATGGGACTGGACTAGACCCTCTGCATATGAGAGACAGTTGTGTAGCTGGGTCTGTTTAAGGGGCCCCTGGCAGTGGGATCGGGATCTATCCCTGGTGCATGAGCTGACTTTCTGGATCCTATTACCTATGGTCAGACACATTGCTCACCTTTGATGCAGCAGGGAGGGGCTTGGTCCTGCCTCAAATGAATGTACCAGGCTTAGCTGTTCCCCCCATAGGAGAACTTACTCTGTTGGAAGAGGGGATGCGGGGTGCGTCAGGGGTGGGGTAAGATGTGGGGGGAGCGGAAGGAGGGATGAGAGGGGGGTATATGCTTGGTATATAAAATGAATAAAAAAAATTAAAAAAAAACTTTGCTGAAGGGTGGCTCAGTTAAAGTGGTTGCCACACAAGCAGAGAATTGCTACTCAGCCTCCCACAAAAATAGCTGGAGTGGCTGCATATGCTATACACAGCACTGGAGAAGCCAGGGGCTTGCTGACCAGCCAGTCCAGCCAATCAGTGAGCTCCAGGTTCAGTGAGAGACTGTCTCAAAAAATAATGTGGGAGCTGGAGAGAGGGCTTAGAGGTTAAGAGCACTGATTGCTCTTCCAGATGCCTAGGGTTTGATTCCCAAGACCCATATGGTGGATCCCAAGTATAACTTAGGTGCAGGGGATCCAGTACAATGTCCTCTTCTGGCCTCCACAGGAACCAGGCATGCATGTGGTACACAGACGTATATGCAGGCAAAGCACCTATACACATAAAATAAAAATAAATAAATCTAAAAATTAAATTAAAAAATTAAAATAATGGGAACAGCTATTGATCAAAACGCCTTACATCAACCTCTGTCCACACACCATGCACACATGGACAGACACCTACATACATATGTGTACAAAGATAAAAACAATAACAAAATAACCAAGGTAGCATAAGATACTGGTCCCTTTTCCATCACAAAGGGGCTCCAGCAGAAGCAAGACTATTTCTCCAGCTGCTTGCCTGCTCAGCAGCCTTGAGCAGCAAGAGGCCAGAGCTTTGCAAAATAAAAGTGGTAGATCTCTGCTTAGCCAGTTCTCCAGAATGCATAACTGTCCTCAGAGTGGAACCTGCTCACACATCCAACCCTGCCCAACATGCTTCTACACAGAGAACTTTCTCCTTCTATGCATTTCTCCAGCAAGGACTTTCAAATTGTCAACACAATTAAACCTGCCCTATGCTGGGCTTGGTGGCACAAATCCATCATCTGAGGGTAAGAAACGAGGATCACAGCCAGGTGGTAGTGGTGCATGCCTTTAATCTCAGCACTCAGGAGGCAGAGCAGACAGATCTCAGTGATTTTGAGGTTATCCTGGTCTATAGAGTGAGTTCAGGACAGCCAGGGCTACACAGAGAAACCCTGTCTCAAAACAAAACAGTCATCAGGACAGCTCAGCAGGTAAAGCGGATTGCCACCAAACCTAACCTGAGTAGTGAAAACCTACATGGTGGAAGGAGAGAACCAACTTCTGCAAGGTGTCTTCTGATCTTCACACATGCAGTGCATGTGCACACATGCACATGCACACTTACACACACACATGTGGCTAACTGAATGGCATTTTGAGATAAAATTACAAGATTTTCATATCAAGGGGTTTCTTCTATACCCCTTTGGAGCCCAAGATATGCATTTTTAATCAACAATCAATGAATGGATGATGTTACTTATTGGGAAATTTCGAACACCTACGTAAAACATAATCACTCTCTACAGAGGGCAACTGCTAATTACAGCTTCTTGCCTGAGCAACTACCGAGTTCTCTTAGTACCCAGACAGCCCCCGTCATGAGAGCCAATCTGGTAAATTCCCTTTTAAAGTACATATGCATTTTATTGGTATTGATCTTTTAGAGAATATTGCCTAAACATGGTCAAACCAGGGTAATTAACATTTCCAGTCCTCAAACTGTATTGTCTTTTTACTAATCCATGTTCTGAAAGATGTCCTAGACCACACTATGAAGTTCATCATGGTCTCTATCTTGCACAGTCTCTAGCACATGCTAAACACTCAACAAGTACCCTGTGGGTAAAAGTGGCAGACTGGCTTGAAGTGACTCTTGTATAATCTACGAAGAAGACAGCAGGGCAGAGTAAAAACACTTCATGCTTTTTCTAACTCTGAGCCTTCCCACCCAAGTCAACTTCAAGAACAACAAAAACGCCTTCTGTTTTCACTATCACCCTCTTTAGTAATAAGAGTTCGGTTTGTCTAACGTTTCTCAGGTTAAGTAGATCTCACTGTCAAAATGTCCTCCTAAAGCGTGATGTGAAGTCATTGTGTTTCCTTTTAAATCATAATTGTAATTCAATGCAATACATGTTAGTTTCCTTAAGCCATCTTTTTACAGGAGTCAAAAAAATTTTGAAAATTGGCAGGCCTAGCAAACTGTTAGGTGCACACGCAAAGTTTTATTTTCCTTCAGAACATGTCCATAAAAGTCTTGTGGTCACATGGCCTTTGAAATATTAACTGTTTTAAAGCAACATTCTTTTAGGTAACAGGAAATAATATTTTTATCTGTGACATTAAGCAATGCTAGGTGTTTAATATACAGACCCTTAGTAACTTAATAATAAGGATTTTACCAGTCAGAATTGCAACAAAAACAGATGGTATACTCTTGTATGGGGATATTAACACCAAAAGCAGTGTTGGGAGGAACCAGAATACATAGAAGTCATCCAAGGCTGGTGGTAAACCTGATTGTCACCATCCCTGTCAGAGTGAATGAACAAAGGTCAGTTTACACTATAACCCAAAGAAAGTCAAGTAGAGAATAAACCATAAAGGACCAGAGATTTCTAAGGGACACTAACTGACTCTTATCAGGGAGAAAAATAAAATAAGGGGGAAAAATGGACAAATTGTCAGTAGTCACCTCTCCCTTACCAGTGTTCCACATTGGTCAAACACATGTAAAGATACAGGGCGTGGGAAATCACTGACAATGGGCAGCTCAGCCTCCTGGGGCTGAGAATAGAACGGAAAAGGGTAGAATATGTCTAGGGGATAAATAGAAGGATATCCACCCAGAATGGCTCAGTTGAGCATTTTTGCCTAGCAAAGATTACTTTTGTCCATTTGTCTATGCCCAAAATGATCTCTATCAGCTCCCTCTTGCAGAAGAGAACATTTTCCTGGGTTTATATTTAAAAATCTAAATACAATTATAATGGATCTTGTGTTCTTGGAGCTTATTGAGAAAGGCCTGAAGGAACAGTGCAGAAGAAATGCCAAGTAAGGTACAAATAAGCAAAACAAAGTAAAAGAAGAAATTAGCATTTTAATAATTACTCCAGATTTCTCTGGAATTCTTCAGAAATTATTTCATTATTTGTGTGATAGATGATGATGGTGATGATGAAGACAGATGATAGATAGATAGATAGATAGATAGATAGATAGATAGATAGATGATAGACAGATAAATAGATAAATATACAGATGATAGATAGATGGATGAATGATAGATGAATAATAAATGGATGAATGATAGATAGATAGATAGATAGATAGATAGATAGATAGATAGATAGATAGATAGATAGATCTAGGCCAGTTAGTACTTTATAATACTGTGACCAAAATGTCCAACAGAAGCAACCTAAGGAAGAAAAGGTTTATCCTGCTTCATGCTTTCAGAAGGTTTCACTCTATCATAGCAGGGGAGGAACAGTAAAGCAGCTCCTTCCTTGGCAGGGTTACTGAAGAAAGCTGTACCAGAATCTGGAGAGAGAATATAACCTTTAAAGTCTACCCCTAATGACCTACTCTTTTGAGCTTCAAAGGGCCTAGGTAGTCCTGCCTTCTGGCCCTGACACCAGCAGCATCCATGGCTTCTCTCTTGGGCTGGTCCACTAGGTACCAGAAGCTTCCTTGGCAGATGCCTCACATTGCTGGTATCTATAATAGCAATCACAACTTAGAATTCACTCTGAAAGCTTCACACAGAGCCTGGTCAGACTCTCAGTAGAGAATCTGACCCATAATATGTATTGCCTAGTGTCACAGGCTTCTCTCAAACCTTGGTACAAACTTTAATGATCTCAGGAGTGCTATGGGTTGTCCTTCTGTACACTGTGAATATGTGTTGAACTCATTGATTGATAATAAAGCTGTTTGACCAATGGCGAGGCAGAATAAAATTAAGCAGTACAATCAAACTGAAGACAGAGATAAAGAAGGGTGAAGTTGGGGCAGACACCAGCCAGCCTTGGAGGAAGCAAGACATGTAGAAAATGAGGTAACAAGCCACGAACCACATAGCAAAGCACAGATAAGAAATATGGGTTAACTTAAATGTAAGAGCTAGCTAGTAATAAGCCTGAGCCATTGGTCAAGCATTTATAGTTAATATAAGCCTCTGAGTGGTAATTTGAAAAGCAACTGCCAGGTATAATAGGGCTTATGGGACAGAATATTCTGCCTCCATTTACAAAGGAGTCATGCACTCTGTATGCCTGGAAAAAAAGTACGACATGGATGATGCTAAATTCTGCAGGCAGCCTAAGACAAAACTAGGCCTTTCTTCTTCTTCTTCTTCTTCTTCTTCTTCTTCTTCTTCTTCTTCTTCTTCTTCTTCTTCTTTGGTTTTTTGAGATAGGGTTTCTCTATGTAGTTTTGGTGCCTGTCCTGGATCTCGTTCTGAAGATCAGGCTGGCCTTGAACTCACAGAGATCCACCTAGCTCTGCCTCTCAAGTACTGGGATTAAAGGCGTATGCCACTGCCACCCAGCTTAGGCCTTTCTTTTTAAATGAAAATGAAATATTTTTAATTGGGTTTGCTTTTTTTTTTTTTTTTTTTTTTTTTTGTATCCTGGGTTGTCCAATAAGTGGTGTCTCACCTTCAGGGCATTTTTGTTATTGCCCCAGTGAAAACTACTTGGCTTTTCACAAATGTCTTTTTTTATATATAATTGGCTTTTTACAGATGTCTATATACATAGATAAAATGAGTACACTGACTGATATGTTGGCAAAATACCCATGCTCATAAATAAATCTTTGAAATGGTATTCATGTTTTTCTTTTTAATGATTATGGCAACTTTGTGCTTGCTGTCTGTAGATTTAACTACACTCCCACTTCCAAACACACATTTTTCTCAAGCCTTCTGTTCTGCTCTTTTGTCTTAATTTTCTCTATAAATCTGGTTTTTAAAAAACATAAGCAATAACCATGCCACAGTCTGAATGATGCTTCCTCTGCCTGATAAATTAATTAGTCCATCACTTGTGAAGTTGGCCTAACTCAGATCTCTAAGACACAGACAGAATATTGCCAGACTATAACACAAACAACCCCTGATCCAATTCTGAAGTGCTTACTCTCATCATCTGAAATTTCATGAGTCTAGTCCTTACTGTCATGTTTATTTTATAGATGTTTTGATTCTCCCACCAAATGCCCATTAAACTCTGCCTACATCACTCTAGAGTTTCTCTAGCTCACATCTTGAAACTCTTCCACGTTCCTCTGACAAACCAGTTTTAAAGGTCTAAGAACAAGATCGTCAAGTATAACACAACAACAGCCTGTTGCCAAAAGGTTTGCTTTGTCTCGTGCCTTCGGAGTTCAGTCCATTATAGAGGGAAAAGCATGGGGAAGTTCTCCAGTAGTGACAGTGGAATCATGTGGTTATATGTCTTCACATGATAACAAGCCAGGAAGCTAAAAGAACTAGACCAGAACTAGGTATGTGTATAACCTTCAAAGACCCACTATTAGTGGCCTACTTCTACCAACCAGGTCCCACATCCTACAGAAGCCACAGCCTTCGAAACAGCCTCAGAACCTGGGGACTGGGTATTTCAAACATGAGTCTAGGAGCACAGTTCAGACCTGAACCATAATAAAACCTATGACTTAAAAAGCTGTCTTTTCTTTAACTTTTTTAAAATTTAAAATATATTTATTTAGAAATGGAGAGGTGACCGAGCAGTTAAGAGCATGCACTGCTTGGAAAAGGAGAGGTGACCGAGCAGGTAAGAGCAGGCACTGCTCCGGCAGAGGACCAGAGTTCCTAGCAGCCATGTCAGGCAGCTCGCAACCACCCCTGTAACTACAGCTCTAAGAGGATCCAATGCCCTCTTCTGGTCTCTTCTGGTGCTGCACTCATGTGCGCATAAACACATAGACACACAATATTTTTTAAAGATTTATTTCTTTTTACTTATGTGTATGGGTATTTTGCACAAAATATAAGTCTGTGTACCTATTTCATCTGTGAGTATAAACATTTCTAAAAAGCCTATTTTCAACCAGAAAAGTATCACTTTTAAGATTAATTTCTACTACTTGCTAACATAAACTCTTTTCTAATTTTATGTGTCCATTTATCCCATTTCCAAAGTGGTTATATTTATACATAACTTTTTCTAGAATAACTTGATATTGTCTCACTTCATACATGCACAATAATGGTAATAGGCAATTATTACTTTTGATTTCTAAGACACAGAATGTTCTTTCAAAGCATAGATTCAGAAATGCACTCTATTTTTATATATTTACATATTTATTGTGTGTGTGTGTATGTGTGTGTGTGTGCACACACACACACATACACACATACACAGGGTACACATATACACAACAGAGAACATGTGGAGATCGGGGACAATTTGTAGGAGTCAGTTCTCTCCTTCCCTTCTACCATGTGAGTCTGAAGATCAAACTCAGGCCACCAAGCTTGGTGACAAGCACTTTCACCTGCTGAATAAACCATCCTGCCAGCCCCTAGAAATGTACTCTTAAGCACGAGGCAATGATCAGACCTGTGTCTTTCAACACAGTGCAAAACATTTTTAAAAGTACTATATGCTCCTGATGGGTATTTTGAAATGTAAAAAATCTAATGGGTCACAAAGATTCTAAGGAAGCTGGATTGGCAAAGACTCAAATCAACCCCACACATAGTCATTTCATTTGTCTCATCGTTTACTGGGGCTTTACAGCCACATTCTTCCCAAAAGAAATGAAATGCATCACTCATTCTTGTTTCTCTTTCCTTAGATTACAGAGGGATAGCTTAGATCACGTCCTGACAGAGCAGCAAAACCACACTCCAGCCATATATTATTTAAAGATGAGGATTGGCTCGCCACAGATGAAGTTGACTGCTGTGAGAGAGCCTGGTCTATGTTACTGGGGTGTCAGCAGGAGAGAGCCCACAGCCTCTGCCTCCCTCTGTGACAGAGATCTATAACAGGGGTTGGATCCTTCCTCCTCGCCTCCAGGGTTCTCATTTTACACAGTTTCAATGAGGAGAAATTTCAAGAGCAGAACTTCAGCGGGGAAAACAAGAAGGTCCCTCAAGCTGGGTTAGAGTCATAACAAGTCCAAATTAGCAAGTATAAGGATTTCATAGGAAAACAACTCTCAACTGCTAGGCAAATAATAGGTACAGGGGGGAAATCTATTTCTTTAAAACTAGTATCACTAATGCCTTTCATACGAAAACTGTACTGATCAAATTTTCATTTATAATGCAAAGTTGGTGTTGATATCACCCATTTACGAGTTTATCAGACCTTTATAATCAACCTGTCTTGACTCTTGTATTTTTATCACATCAGCAGTGTTTTTTTTCTTTTATTCTTTTATTCTTCTCTCATTTCTTTCATCCATTACATCCCGATCGCAGTTTCCTCTCCCTCCACTCCTTCCAGTCCCTCACCTCACCTCTTCCCCAGATCAACTCCTCCCCTGTTTTCCATTTAAAAAAAAAAAAAAGAGCATGCCTCCTAGGGATAGCCACTGTACATGGACTTACAAGATAGAAAAGACTGGGCACAAACCCTCATATCCCAACTGGACATGGCAACCTAGTAGAAGAAAAAAGTTTCCAAGCATAGGCAAAAGAGTCAGAGACACCCCCACACACACACTCCCATTACTGAGAATCCCACAGGAACACCAAGCTATACATCCATAAGGTGTGTGCAGAGGACCTAGCTCAGACCCATACAGGGTCCGTGTTTGTCACCTCAGTCTCTATGAGTCCCCATGAGTCTTGTTTAGTTGATTCTGTGGGCCATGTTGTCATGGCGTCCTCGACCCCTCTGGCCCCTACAATTCTTCCTCCTCCTCTTCTGTGGGGTTTCCCTGGCTCCACCTAGTGCTTGGCTGTGGGTTTCTTCATCTGCACCCATCAGTTGCTGGATGAAGCCTGTCTGATGAGAATTGGACTAGGCATAGACTATAAGTATTGCAGAATAACATTAAGAATCATTTCATTGACTTTTTTTTGCCAGTCATGTTTGGTTCTATCTTGGGTCTCTGGGCTGTCCTGATTCTGGTTCCTATACATCCAGGCACTGTCAGGCAGTTTCTTCTATGAAGCAGGAACTCTGAAGGACCACCCCTTGTTCTAGCAAAGTTCAGCAGTCACTTTCCTCTGGGTCCCGCATGTCCACTTTATACAACATACTGTCAAGCAGTCCAGGCAAGAGCAGCTTCTTGCCCAAATGGCTAGCCTGGCCACATTGGAAGTAAACTCCATAAGGAGTTTCTTCAATGCCCATCATCTCTGAAATAAATTGGTGCTGCCAGGAGCAGATGTATCTTGTTGTCATGAAAAGCCCCAAGTTAACAAAACATTTTAAATGCCATATTCTTTAGGTCTTTGAAAGGTTTGAAGACCATCTGTCTATCTAAAATATATCTCTACATGATCTAGAAAGCATACCTAACTTCTACAATTTTGATTGTTATAAATGACTAACCAGTAACCTATGTTCCTGATTATCCTACATAGTTTATACTAATAGCTTTCAAAAACTAGAACTTCACCCTACATTTCCAAATGAGCTGCATAGGCACAATACCTCAAACAAAAATAGGAACATACATACAATATATTGTAACAAAAATAACCTTGATTTTTATCAATATACAATAATCCTTTAAATAAGAAACATATACAAACATATATACAGTGTAACAAAAATAACTTGAAATTTGTATCAATATTCTATATTTCTCTAAATGATAACAAACATCCATAACCCACCAAATAACCAAAAACCACCCACACCTCCCAACTCTTGGGAATGTGGACATAGTTTGCTCTAAACCGCTTCCTGCTGACTCTGGGCTAAGGCATCTTTAGGGGTCCCTGAGAAAATTTTGGGATAATGACCAAGTCCTGGGAAGACTAGCAGTAACCTTTGTTGAAAGATATCACCTGTCAAGATTCAGGAAGTCTCCCCTGATCAAATCTGATCTATATTATTCCTGGAGGAACCTACAACTTCTCATCTCCTGTGGGAACAAAACTCCAAAGCATTTTTAACTTCCATTTGACAAATACGTTTTCTGACTTTTTTTAAAGTTAAAGCATTCCTAAAGTGTACAGACTGATTTATTTCAACAGTCCCTCTTTCAATCCCATGTCTCTTAGTAGCTGTTTTGTTTGCTTATTAACAATCAAAAAATTCAATATCAACACAATACTATACAGAATCCAAACTCCCATTGTGTTACCCATCTTACGTGGCTTTTTTCTTTTATATTACTTTTACTCTCTCTTTAAAGACTATATTTTTAAACTATTTATTTCTTTCCATGACTGTCCATACCCATATTCTTTCTTTCTTAAGCCTATTCACATTGTAAAACATACTGGAACATGTTTGGCGGTTTTTTTGTTTTTGTTTTTGTTTTTGTTTTTTCATCTGGACCTCTTTTACTGCATATCTTTTAGCCATTTTTGACCATGTGAGCACACCTTTAAATGGCTAACCTACACCTGGATCCTCTCATTAGCTCTCTTGGCTGGCTCCGCCCACTTCCTGGGGTTAAAGCTCATGGCCCAGTAGGAGGTTCATGACCAAGAACTGCATTCAACCTTCCTAGAGTTCTAGAATGCTGATGCTTGTGCCATGGCAGGCGTTCTTTACTTAGTTTTTTGTTCCTACTTAATGTACTAGCTGCTCAACATCAGTAGTACGGAAAGTCACATAAAAAGTGTGGATAGAGTCGGGTGCCAGACACAGATCCAGACAGGTATCAAGTCCTACATCTTAGCTACTGTGATGAGGTACCTCGCTTTTAAAACAACGGCTTACCACATCCCTCGATGTGACATATCAAAGATAAAAATACAGCTAGAGATTATCATGCTGTGCCAGACATCAAAGTAAACTTCTATGAGGTGATCAATGGTAAAACACTGCAATACTTTTGAATACTAGCACTCAAAAAATAAATAAATAAATAAAATAAAATACCTCTAAAGTCTTTGTTGTTATTGTCTATTTCTTATATGTGTCCCAAATCTACTAAATTCTTTTTTGTTATTTGCTGTCATCAATTATTGGTGCTGATGTGAGATTTTTTTGAGAGGAATAGATGTGTTTTACATTACTGTTGAATTAAATTGACTTTGTGATTGTCTTTTTCACACTTGCCCTTGGGTGAATTTAGCATCAGTTTTCTATATTTAAATAGGTTTAATAGGCATCAAAACACCAGTCAGTAACATCAATATCCTTTGTTTTAGTCATTGGTAAAGTGACTAATATGAAGACCTGCATAGTAGAAACGTTTGCAGTGAAATCATCATAGTGACAAATGCCTATATACATCTATGTTTGCTATTATGCTCCAATTATTCATGCATAAACTTTACACATTGAAGTGCTTCATTTTGGGAGGCATTTGGGTTTTTTTTTTTTCCCAAGACAGGGTTTCTCTGTATAGCCCTGGCTGTCTTGGAACTCTCTCTCTCTGTAGACCAGGCTGGCCTCAAACTCAGAGTTCTGCCTGTATCTGCCTCCCAAGTACTAGAATTAAAGGTGTGCACCACCACCACCACCCAACTATTGATTCCATTTCTTACCTGCTTGAAAACCATCTGAAATTCTGCTTATTTTTCTACTCTAAAGAATCAGTGCAGTTTGCTACATGAATTTTTGAGAACCTTGTTTATAAAATAACCTTCCTGAAATCAAATTTTTAAAAAACTTCTATTTTTAACCTAATTGGACTCTAGGCAGTTATTCATTAGAACTAAATGAATGTGGGGGGGAATGCAAGATTCATTCAGGAAAAAGCCATTTTAGGTAGGATTGAAATGAGAAAAACTGTAATCATGCTAATCTTTGCAGGGAAAACAACCACTTAATATTTTTTAAATTATACTAAGAATGTTTAACAAATATTACATTGAAGGCTTGATGTTCTGTGTCAGCTCAAGGACATAGAAAAATATTTTCAGTTACTGCACAGAACTGAAGCAATCACCAATGACTTCTGTTTGTTCCATTCACAGCTCATGAATAATCATGAATTAATCTCTAGTTATGATGATTAAACCCTTTCTTATCATAATAGCTACAGTGCTTTGTTTTTTTTTTTATTTTGTGTGTGTGGGTGTGGGTGCTCATGTGTGGGCACACTTGCGCACATCCAGACCTCAGTTGCCACTGGGCATCTTCCTCAATTGGTCTCCATCTGCTTTTTGAGATAGGGTTTCTCATTGAACCTGGACTTACTCATTTGTCTAGAGTAGGACCCAGGGAACCTCTTGCCTCAACAGCCTCAGCTCTGGGATTTTAGGCACTCATCGCTCTGCCTAGCTTCTTATGTAAATGCTGGGACTCCAAACTCAGGTTCTCATGGTTACATAGCAAGTACTTTACCAACACAGTAGCTAGTTTCAAACTTGAACCTCAGTTAATCATGTTAAGATCTAAGAATGATTTAAGAAAACAAAAGTTGGGAAATGCAATGAAGTCGACTGTTATAAATATGTTTCTTGTAGGAACGAGAAAGATGAAAGAAATTCTGAAAAAATAAACTTAATTTCAGAGAACAAATAGAACAAAAGGATCAAACAATAATAAAAGGGAAGCACTAGAAATCTACAAAATTAAAAGAAAATCCTTTAGCTTCTTCATAGCCAGATGATGCAATTGTACTGTCATTTTTTATATCCAATTAAGTATAAAACAGTAAGAAAAATATTGATCTGTAATGTTGAAATGGAAATACATTCCATATCTATTATTTTATGTGGGAAAAGCCAAAGAAATACATATATGTGTGAACATTATAAGGAGAGAATCAGGATCTCTGTAATAAAATGGAACCTCGGTGCTTACTCTAGGTAATTCTTTATTGTTTGACTTTCCAATAGAACTCTTTTTGTATTTCCTACCAGTTTACCTAAAAACTCTAAGTATCTAAATGCTTGATGAATGTGCACAGCCTTTTTGTAAGCAGGCTGTGCTATAGACTAGAGATCATCGGGGCCAGATTGCAACTGTAGAGCTGTTTAGAATCCAGTCCCAGACCTTCCATGGCTAGACATGAGGCATTATGAGTTCAGATCAAGATCCACAGACTTCAATGCCTTCCTTAGAAAAATAAGGAGAATTAATCCAGGGATATCATCAGCTTTTCTGTGTATATATTACTATAAAAAGGAAGATTCAAGTCAAAACTTTTCCAGCTACTGTTTTCTTGAGGAATTTCTAAAACCATGTAAGAGTGTTTTGCCTGCATCTATCTGTGCATCACGTGTGTGCCTGGTGACCAAGGAGGCCATAAAAAGGCATCAGATTTGCCAGGAACTGGAGTAACAGACAGTTATATGTCCATGTAGGTGCTGGGAATCAAAGCTGTGTCCTCTAGAAGAGCAGCCAGTGCTCTTAACTACTGAGCTGTTATGCCAGCCTTGTTCCAACTTTTTATACACACTTAAGAGGATGCACACATAAATACTCCCTTGTATACACACTTTAGAGGATGCATACATACATGCTTCCTTATATACTCACTTAGGGCATGCACACATACACACTCCCTTATAAACACACTTAGGAGATGAGCACATACACACTTTCTTCTCTGCACGCTTAGAGGATACATACACACATACTCCCTTTAAGAAGATATCAAGACCAAGACCATTCTCTAAAGCCTCCCACACCACATCCTTACCTGCAGGACTTCTTAGATTTTTTTTTTATTAAACTGGTTTACATAAAGCCATCTTCATTCAAGTGTATAATATCCTTGGAGCATATTCCACATACCCTCAGTCCCCACAATCCTCCCATTGGTCAACCCTCCTCTTCTCATTAGTCCCCTTTGTTCTACAAGGTGGCTTCATATTCACTATCATGTCATCAGTACATGCATGGTTTTATGTAACTATATAAAATCTACGACTTACAAATTGGAGAGCTATACAACATTTGTCTCTCTGAGATTGGTTTATTTGCTTAATAGAATTATTTTTTGCAAATGACACAACTTCATTTTCCTTTATGACGGAAAAACTCCATTGTATATATCATAATTTTTTATACATTCTTTTGTTGTTGAACACCTAGGCTGGCTCCACAACTGAGCTGTGGCTAGTGCTACAAAATGTGCCAGTGTCTCCATGATGACCTCAAGTCCTTCAGGTACACGCCAAGGCATAGTTTAGCCTGGCCATATGGTGTGTCTACTTTTAGATTTTTAAGAAACCTCCATGCTGATATTCATGGTGTCTGGACTAGTTTATATTCCTACTAACAAGTATAAGGTTATCTTTTGTCCATATGCACACCAACATTTGTTATTTGCTTTCTTAATGACAGACATTCTGACTGAGGTAAGATAGACTCTAATGTAGTTTTGATTTGCATTTCTCTGATGGCTAGTGAAGCTGAACATTTTTTCTTATGTTTTTGTTTGCTGTTTGTAGTCCATCTTTTGAGAAATTCTGTTCATTTCATTCACTCATTTATTCATTGGGTCACTTGAATTCTTGTTTAGTTTTTTTTTTTTTAGTCATTTGCAGATTTTATATTTTAATTATCTCTCCAATATCTAGCTAACAAGGATTTTTCACCCATTTTGTAGACTGTTTCTTCACTCGGTTAACTGTTTCCTTGGCAGTTCAAAATCTTTTTAATACCCTAGGGCCCTACTCTTTCGCCTGTTGATACTATTTTCTGAGCAACTGGAATCCTACTCAGAAAATCTTGACAATGGCAAGTCTTTTGTCTACTTTTTCTTCTATCATTTTCAGGGGTTCAGGTCTTTAGTAAGGCTTTTGATACAATGGAGATGGTTTTTTCATACAGAATGAGAAATAGAGATCTGGTTTCATTCTTCTATATATGTATACCCAGTTTTGCCCACACTGTTTGTTGAAGAGGCTCTATGATCACCAGTGCATATTTTTCTGGCACTTTCCATCAAGCACAGCTGACTATAGCTACACAGGTTTATACCTGGAACATCTGTTCTATCCCACTGATCTCCATGGCTGGTTTTGCGCTAATATCACATGCATTTTGAGTACTATGACTCTGTAGTTTACCTTTAATTTGACTATGATGGTAGCCAAGCTCAGAGTTTCTTCTTCCTCCATATGTTTGTAACTAGTACATAGGAGGCTATTGATTTTTTATGTTAATTTTGTATCCTGCCTTTTTTCTAAAAGTTCTGATACCGTCTAAGAGTTCTCTGTTGGGGTAGAGTCTCTTATGTATAGAATCATGTCAACTATACATAAGGATAGTTGAAATGTTTCTTATGTGTTTGTATCCATTTTTTCCTGTTCTTGTCCTAATGTTCTAGCTAAGACTTCAAGTCCTATATTAAGTGTGCAGACAATGAACACTCTTTCTTGTTCCTTATTTTAGTGGAGATGACTTCAGGTTTTCCCCCATTGCATAATATTGGCTATAGGTTTGCCATATATTGCCTTTCTCTGGCTCTATTTCTCTATCTATAAAATGAAAAGTGAGGATTACATCTATCTATGGTGATTATAAAGTATATGCAAAGTACCTAGAATGGTGCTTAGAACTCAACAGTGATCACCGTTATACACAGTCCCAATTAATTCTTTGAGGATGTTCCTATACTCCTACTTTCCCTATGAACCTACAATATTTTAATGACATAAAAGTCTAGGTATTTTTTTTCAACTAATCTGGGCTCATAGGAGCTCACAGAGTCTAAACTGACAACCAGGGAGCCTGCATGGAACTGACCTAGGCTCTCTCCCTATATGTTACAGTTGTGTAACTTGGTCCTCTTATAGGACTCCTAACACTGAGAACAGGGACTGTCCCTAATGCTTTGGCTGGCTTTTGGGAACCTATTCCTCATACTGGGTTGCCTTGCCCAGCCTTAATACAAGGGGAGGTCCTTAGTCTTACCACAACTTGATATGCCATGTTTTGTTGATACCCATGGGAGGCTGACCCCTTTCTAAGCAGAAACAGAGGAGGAGTAGATTGGGGAGTGGGGGAGGTAGGAGGAGGGAATGGGAGAAGAGGAGGGAGGGGAAACTGAAGTTGGGATGTAAAATAAATAAATAAAATTAATTAAAATTTAAAAAATAATAAACTTATGATTAATTATTTTAAAAATCTAAGTTATTTGGCAAATATAAAGAAGTAATGGCAAATGCTTGCCTTTACTTACTTTTTTTTACTCTGTTTCATACCCAGATGACCCGCTGAAATTCAGTTCAGGCACTAACCACATGAAGTTAGTTCAGATCCCATAGGTTAAAGGGGACAGTTCACAACAAGATAGTCCTCAGTCAATACCGATTGGTTACAAACTGTTGTTCAATTCTTAGATGGTCTTTTAATAAGAAACCCAAAGCCAGATATCAGGGTGAAAGCTGAAAGATCAGAGAAGCAGAAGAGCCAGCTGCTAGTTCTTACCTCTACGAAATACTCAGTCTAAAGAGAGTGAGTTCCTGCCAGGCGGTGGTGGCACATGCCTTTAATTCCTGCACTCAGGAGGCAGAGCCAGGTGGATCTCTGTGAGTTCAAAGCCAGCCTGGTCTACAGAGCGAGATCCAGGACAGGCACCAAAACTACACAGGAAAACCCTGTCTCGAAAAACAAAACAACAACAACAACAAAAAAGGAAAATTTAAAAAAAAAAAAAAGGGAGAGTGAGTTCCTGTTTCTTCATGCCTTATATACCTTTCTCTACCCTGCCACATTGCTTCCTGGGATTAAAGGCATGTGTGCTTCCCAAGCAAAGGCATGAGATCTCAAGTGCTGGGATTAAGGGTGTGTGCCTCCACTGCCTGACCTCTATGTCTAATCTAGTGGCTGGCTCTGCCCTCTGATCCTCAGGCAAGTTTATTAGGGTACACAATATGTCCCCACAACAAACCTAGGATATTCCCACAATCCCATTAAATTAATGATTTACTACTATCTCATAAAATTCAAGGCTATCTTATATATGTTATTAGAGTTTATTACAACAGATATAACTCAAGAATAAACAAATAAAGACATCTACAGAGTGAGTTATGGAAGGTGCTACAATACAGAGCTTATTGCCTTGTTCTGTGGAACTGGGCACCTTCCATCTCATAAGCATACTCATCTACTACAAAGCACCATTGATATTTAGTTTTCAGAAGGTTTTTTTTTTTAGTTCTATTATATTAGGATGGCTGATTGAATAACTGTCCACAAGACCAAACTCAATCTCTAGCCCTCTGCTCTTCTCAGAGGCCAAGCTAGCTCAAAGCTTCAACCTTCTAACTCACATGTTTTGAATTGCTGGTGACAAGTCCCCATCTTTTTTTTTTTAAATCTTTTTTTTATCTTTTTTATTTTTATTTTGCAATACAATTCAGTTCCACACATCAGCCACGGATTCCCTTGTTCTCCCCACTCCGGCCCCCCTCACCTTCCCCCCAGCCCACCTCCCAGTCCCACCTCCTCCAGGGCAAAGCCTCCCCCGAGGACTGAGATCAACCTGGTAGACTCAGTCCAGGTAGGTCCAGTCTCTTCCTCCCAGGCCGAGCCAAGCGATCCTGCATAGGCCCCAGGTTTCAAACAGCCAACTCATGCAATGAGCACAGGACCCGGTCCCACTGCCTGGATGCCTCCCAAACAGATCAAGCCAATCAACTGTCTCACCCATTCAGAGGGCCTGATCCAGTTGGTGACCCCTCAGCCATTGGTTCATAGTTCATGTGTTTCCATTCGTTTGGCTATTTGTCCCTGTGCTTTATCCAACCTTGGTCTCAACAATTCTCACTCATATAAACCCTCCTCATTCTCACTAACTGGACTCCCAGAGATCCCCCGGGCCTAGCCATGGATCTCTGCATCCAGATCCCTCAGTCGTTGGATGGGGTTTCTAGCACGACAATTAGGGTGTTTGGCCATCCCATCACCAGAGTAGGTCAGTTCGGGCTGTATCTCGACCATTGCCAGCAGTCTGCTGTGGGGGTATCTTTGTGGATTTCTGTGGGCCTCTCTAGCAAGTCCCCATCTTAAAGCCATCCAGAAGCCACCAAGAGTCACTCTACTAACATAAGCAAGCAAGACTCCTTTACCACTCAGGAAGCTCCAAGAGTTTTATAGAGGTCCATGCCAGAAGCCTAGACCAAAGACTTGGTCCATCCAAACAGGTTAAGTACTTAAGGTGAAGACAGTACTTAAACCTGACTACTCCAACATTAGTGTGCCTGTCAGTGTACAGCTGCCAACACAATACCATCCTTAACCATCTATTCATTTCGTTCCCTGACTTCCAGTGAACAGTCCCCATTTTGTACCATCTCTCTACAAGAATCCTAAGAGGACTCCCAGCACTGGTGACTCAATGGTATCAGCTTTACATCAAAGCTTCTTGGGTTCAAATCTAGGGCTCTGCCATGTCTTAGTTCATAGACAAATTACTTTAGCTGTCTATGGTTCTATTTCTGAGTAAATGAATTAGTACATGCAAAGTACTTAGGATGGTGCCAGAAACTCAACAATGCTCATCTTTATTATATGGGCCCAACTAAGTCTTTGAGAATATCAGGTGTTCAAAGTATGGTGTTTGAGTTCAGTTTTGGATAATTGTCACTGGATAATTAAGAACAGTGAGTATCAAAGGAATTTTATTTATGTTTCTAAAATCTAGGCTATTATTTGTCTTCATTTTCTCTCTAATAGTCTTCCTCCTGTGCTGCTTATAAGCTACCAGCAAAACCAATTTATTTCTCCTCCACCTCCACTATTCTGAAAAACAAGAAAAAGAACTGAAGAAGGACAATGACTTTTTCTCTTATTCCTAAATTACCCATTAGTACTAAAGACTAGACCTAGATGTCTGGAGAGACCAGAGGCAACAATCACCCTTGAGCCCGCTCCATGCTGGATTGCTTTTCAGAGAGCTCTGTCTCTCATGCTAGATGGAGTGAGCACCCTATGCTCTCCTCTCTCACCCTATGTGACAGTGTGGGGAGCCTGTGTTCCCCACATGCCTTGGTACTGCCAACCCACTGCCTAGTAGGTGGTTTTCACATGGCATCACAAGCTCTGTTTTGCTTAGGACATTGTATATCCTAACTCACCATCCCCAAAATATGACATTCTAGCACAAGGATTATTTTCAGTTGATGGTGATTCATAGAAACAGGCTGTCCCGCTGGATCTGCCTGGAAACAGATCACAGGTTCCCTTGAGAGGATGTTTCCAAAATCCTCTTCTCATCAGGGGAGACAAGAGGGCACAACGAGCCAATACAAAGGATCCATCCAAGTAACTTGACCTGGCCTGCAGTTATTTTTCTATATGTTAGCCTTGCTGTAACTCACCTCCCCTCGAAGCCCAGAAACTCTTTCTCTTTGTCTTTTCATCCCCTTGAACATTATCACTCTTGGCATAAAAGCCTCTGATCCTAGCCATTATCTTGGAGACTTCTTTGTTCTTTCTACAAGGTGTCCCTTTGCCCCTGTGCCACATAAAACTTTCGGTATCACATACACTGGTCTGCCTTTTCTCCTTAATCTGCTGTCAGTTTGTTTCACAGACAAAGAACCTCTCATTAAGTGTGAAACTCTATTATAAATATATATGTATTATTAGAACAAATCAATTTGCGTGCAATAGTGTGACTCCCACACAATCCATATTAATAAATTATTTCCATAGCATTCTTAAAGCAGAAGCATCATAATTTTAAAATATATTGAATTATTTAAAATAAAAGAGGATGAGATTTTTACATTAAAGATTTCATACTAAAGATTTCGCTCAAAGCCATCCTTCAAAATACAGATCACAAAAGAAGAAGAAGAAGAATGGAGGAGAACTGGGATAGACATAACCCTTACAATTGTTGAAAGACTCTCGAGAAGGGTGAAATATACACATTCCCATTGTGTCAGCTGACAGGCATGAGTAACAATGGCTTAGCCAGTCAATGTAAGATGTCTCCACAATGAAAAGATCTTTAGCCAAAATACTAAAGTCCTTGACTGTGGAATGTTCCAGCCAGAGTTAGGTCATCTTCTCGTGGTATTATCTGAAAAGGAAAAAAAAAATTATGTAATTCAAAGATAACCGAAGAATCTGAAGAAGCTGCCAAGATTGAAGGGTCTGAGATCTCTGCTTATTATGAAGCACAGTAAAGATGTTTAAACTGTGGACATTATAAAAGTGGTAATATTTTACAGCCTAGTTTTAGATAGCTTCACCCACGAGTGGCTGGGGCTGAGTGAAGCAGGTATAACGGCAGTCATCAGGCTCCAGCATACTCCACTGGCTGTGTGAATGTGGAACTTGCAGAAAGATGGCGAACTTATCAAAAACGTGTTGATATGATATATTGACAGATAGATCTAAGCAGTGGGACATTAACAAATAAGTATATTTAATGAGCTCAGGAGACAAAGAAGAGTCAAAAGACATTCCCTAAAGCCCGTGACGACAATCCTTTATGAGAAAACTACTGTATGACAGTTCTTACAAAAACAAGGTAAACTGGATACACACAGCAAAATGGAGATGCTTTGGTATCACGGAAGTTAGTGGGAAGCTTTGGACTCAGTAGATACAGACTCAGGGTTAAAATAGTGGGATTGTGGGCAAGGAACAGAATGTACCTGTTACAAACTTAACAACGATAGCATGACTAATGAACTCGGAAGGTGATGACGAAGATTGGTGGGAGAATAAGAGTTGGCTTCCTCATCCCACTTGGAAGTCAGTACAAACTGTCTAAACGTGAAGAATAGATATCTTCTTTTAGAAATATATTGATGCTTGTAGCTATGAATGCCAAATATATCTCACAAAGGATTTTTTAATATTTTCACTATAAGAAATAACACATTTGAGGTGACGGATGTTTAACTTGATTTTATATTGCCCAATAAACTAACAATGTGGCTCAACAGGTAAAGGCTAAGGCCACCAAGTCTGATGACCCAATCCCTGGGACCCATGGTAGAAAGAAAGAACTAACTCCAACAAGTTGTCCACCACCACAGTACACATGCACATGCGTGCACACACACACACACACACACACACACACACACACCACATACACACACACACACACACACACACACACACACACACACACACACACACACACCATACACACATACACATTCATATACACAGGAAAAAAATAGTATTTAAAAAATGTTCCCGGTCATTCTCAGCTACATAGCAAGTCCAAGGTCAGCCTGGATTTCATGAAACTCTGTCTCCAGAAGAAACTTCTAAGTTAGATGGTAGACTAGAAGCTGCATCCGAGTAAGAAGATTAACTTGGTCAAGTAAAAAATACAATGGACCGTAGAAAGACAGAGACAGACATAGACACAGAGACAGAGAGGTGAGAGGAGAGAAGGAGAGAGAGAGGAGGGATGGAGGGATGGAGAGAGGAAAGGAGAAAGGGTAAAGTGCACAAGAAAAAAATCATTATAGTTCTCCCCATCTCATAAATGACTTTCTTCATCAGGACTTCCAGCTAGCATAGAATCTTCACATCACTTAAAACCCAGTGACAACAAATGCCATCCACAGTATACGAGGCAGCAGTTCACAGCTTCAACGCAACTCCTTGCTCAAAGAAGCACACCCCTTTGGTTGCTCATGGCCTCTTACGAGTACAAGACCCATTGTTTACTGAACAAAAGAAACAGAAAAATGGTGAGCAGCCAGAGAACCTAGTTCAACACTGGAGTCTCTGGAAAGAGGACACAAATCAAGTACAATTAGGTTTAATAAATCCTGGACAATGGAGGATGAGAAGGCATGAGGAATGATGGGAACACACTGACAGCCCTTAGGTAATGACTATGACTAAAACGAGACAAATCCTTTGGCCAAAGGTGTGAATGGAAAGTTGGGTTCAAATTAAGTTTCGTCCTCAGTGGGTCAGTAGACAGCTGGGAACAGCTGACTTACAGCTCACAGACACCGCTCTCAGAAAAGGCTGCAGTCAGAACAAGAGAGGTGTCTGTACAAGTCTGCTACTCCAGACCCAGAAGACCCCAACAATGAACTCACAGAGCCCACAGAAGGTCCAAAAATCCTATTTGTTATAGGCAAGAAACACCAATACCCCCCAAGAAAATCTTTTCCTTCCGTATTTTCTTCCGGAAAAAAAAAAAAACCTAGAATGAGGAGGAGGAGAGGAATCTTGCTCCACAGTAGCAAAACAGCTGGTCCGTGACCTTCTGATGTAATTAAAGTCTATTGGTGCTGATCAGGGAGTCGACACTTTATTACATTTCATTTTCTAAGTGCTTTACAACCACTGTATTAACTAATTAACAGTAGAAACCCGATGTTTCTTGGAAAAGATTGCTGTTGCTACTTTTTTCCCCATCTTTCAGTTGAACTTCTTTTTTTTTTAACTCTTGAGATACAAAATGCATACAATGGGTGATATTTAAGCTTTTCAAACTAATGATTACAGCAAGAAGCTCATTCTCTTGGTACCTCTAGAGTTGAGCAGCAATTAATAAGGACATGAACAAACCATCTAAAGAGAGAAGCAGTCCACTCCAGCTCATAAATGCCCATCTGTGAGAATCATTGAGCTCTGCAAAGGACAAGGAACAGCAATTAGAAGATGTTAGTGTTGCCATGGTTGCCACATCCTCCAGAAGCATATGGCAGAAAGCTGTCTATCCCCACCAGCACAGAGGACCTTGTCATGGGTGTAAATAGAGATCTTTCTTCCTTACCTCAAGCAGTTTTTAAATCAATGATAATTAAGCACTTGTCAAAAGAACGTTGGGGCCTAGGAAAATGACTTAATAGGCAAGAGTGTTTGCTGTCCTAGCTTGAGGACTTGAGTTTGAATCCCCAGCACCCAAGTTTTAAAATAGCAGAACATGGCAGCACTAACCCTAGCATTGGGAGGAGGGAGAAAACACAGGAAGGTCACAGGAGCTTGCTGGCCAGCAAAGTTTGCCAAAACAGTGAGCTTTGACATCAGCAATAAGGCAGACAGCAGAGGAGGAAAATCCCAGAACTCACCTACATTATCATGGCCATACACTCATGTGCTTGTACCATACAAACATATTCCACATAACACACACACACACACACACACACACACACACACACACACACAAAGAAAAACACTATGGTATTCCCTTCGAACACAAATATCTGCTAAGATGACTCTGTGGGTAAAGGTAACTGCTACCAAGCCTGAAGTCCAATCTCTGGGGTTCATATGGTAGGAGAAAACCAAACTCCATGAGCTGTCCTTTGACCTCCATAACTGTGCTGTGGTCTGCACATACATATACACATACACACAAAATAAATCAAGAAATTAAATATAATTTGAAGGCAAATGAATTCATGCAAAGTCTATTAAAGGCTCACTTATAAATGAGGTTGAAGCTGTCAGGGACCATTCACTCCTGCTAACCTAATGTGAAATGGGCAAGGTCCTAAGAGCAGAGGTGATCCTTGTTTCATATAAGGATGGTCATCTGTTTAATTTAAGAGCTGGGAGATTATCAGGCCTGCTTATTCACTTCCTCTCTGCTCATAAAATTCCTGTCTGTCAAGGCCAAGTTCAAGTCCCCATTGCAGAGAAAAGCTTCATCCAATACAAAAGACAGCCTTGAGTTGGGCTCTTCACATACTTAGACGGGTTTTCTTTTTACATCTGTGAACTGTTGATTCTTTACAGAAAATGAAAATAGTAATGCATCAATAGCTGTATATAGAGTAGGATTGGCTTTGTTCTCTTGACTTTTCAAAAGTTTTTTCCATTATTATAATGCTAATGTGATGGCTACTGCTGAAATGTCAGATTTGTCAACAAACTGCCCAGTCATTATAGATATTAAACAAAGCACTACAATAAAAATGCCAATGGTTCATTGTATATATTAGATTTAGAATCAAGTAGACCTGGTTAGAAATCCTCATTATAGCCAGGTGTGGTGGCACATGGGGAAGCAGTCACAGGTGGATCTCTGTTAGTTCGAAGCCAGTTTGGTCTACATAGTGTATTCCAGGGCAGCCAGGGCTACATAGAGAGACTCTATCTCAAAAAAAAAGAAAAGAAAGAAAGAAAAAGGAAGAAGAAAGAAAGGAAGGGAGGGAGGAAGGGAGGGAGGGAGGGAGGGAGAGAGGGAGGGTAGCTGAATTGTGGTGGTGCACACCTATAACCTCAGCACTTGGGAGGCTGAAATAAGAGGATCGTATGTTTGAGACCAGCCTGTCTCCAAACACAAAAACAAAAAAAGAATCTTAGTTGCAATACTTAGTAAGCAAGAGCCATGTATCAGCACCATACTTTATTGATTTCCCCCCGCCCCAGCATCACTCATAATGTTTAGTATATACAAATATTAAATATTTGTTCAGTGACATTGACTTATTCTCATAAATTACACATGTATATTCATGTATAGGACAACTTAGGAACTCAGATACATTATAACTTGCCTTCCTCTTGTTGTATTGTAACAAGCAAGTTCTAGAAGAGCCTTTAAGATCTTCTTGGTAAAATCAGCCCTCAAAAATAATGGGGTCATGTAGATGTTAATTTAGCATTTCTGGAGTATACCCGTTGTGGACTTAGCATCTTCACACTCCAATTCCTGGGGTGGTATCAAACCTGTCCTTACCCTATGACCTGAGCTTTAAGGAAAAGGATACTATGGGCCAGCAAGATGGCTCAGCGGGTAAAAGCATTTGCTGTAAAACCTGACAACCTGAGTTCAATCCCTGGAACCCACATGGTAGCAGGAGAGAACCTACTCCTACAAGCTGCCCTCTGGTCTCCACATCCATGCTGTTGCATACACATGTCTATACATCTACATACATAAAAACATGTACACACAAAATAAATGTTTTTTAAAAATATAGGTACAGTAAGCTTTAGAGCCTGGGAATTTGCTTTATCTCAGATTATTTGTGTCAAATTCCAACTTTATTTTTTATGTGTGTGAGTGTCTTGTCTAAATGTATGCCTATATACCACACGCATGTCTGGAGCACATGGAGGTCAGAACAGAGTGTCAGATTCCCTACTACGAGAGTTAGAGATGGTTGTGAGCCACCATGTGGGTACTGGGAATCAGAGGTCTTCTGAAACAGCAGCAAGTGCTTTTAGCTGCTGAGCCATCTCTCCAGACCTGCTATTCCAATTTTAAGGAATCTTCTTTCTGATCTCTGCTTCTGTGCCCTTCAATAATTTATTCCGAAGGTCACAAAGGCAAACACCATGAATCTAGTAAATATTTTCCTAGAACAATTCTCCTTTTTTCAATCTTCCCAGTCATCCTTTAATCAAAACGAGACCTGAGCAAATATGCACAAATTCCAATTTGTTCTATTCATACAAATGTTAAATCCCTTGACTATTCCTAACTTTTTTATTTATATTTATGATATGATATTAGCTATATTTGTATATATAGAGAGAAGAGCAATTGCAAAAAAATATATATATATCAGGAATTCTCTTTGGAGAACTGTTCTCATAATAAGCAAAATTGTTAGCATCTATCACCCTGTGATGTAATCATATAAAAGCCTCTTCTAGCCTCATCCCCATAAGGTACTTCTCTCTATTACATTATAGTGACAAATGGATAAATGTTTGCACAACACTGAGCCATTACAGAATTCTATGGGGAATACTAGAACACCACCAATGCCTCCTGATATCTACAACTAAGCCAGCCACATACATAACCGATGGCCTTCACTCACAGCATTTATTTCGGGAAAAACAATCTACAACTAAATACAACTATATCCTAAGATCATCACAAACATGGTCCCGGACTAAATAAGTCACCATGTGTTAGAAGAGAAGGAGGTCAAACATTCAGCTTGGGGATGGATGTGGCACTTTGTCTCAGGTGACAAAGAGTTGTGTTAGTCTATCCTGCCATGTGGTGACACCTCACGATCATGGATGGATTTAGAGAATTTGAAGATGAAGCTCATAGAGATGAATCCACATATGGATTGGGAGTATTTGGGAATGAAGCTCAAATTTGTATTAGCCTACAATGAAGTCCAGTCACTGATTTTTTACTTTCAGTGTTTGCCTCTGGTAAATACAAATGTTGAATGCTTCACTTCTCAACCTTTGTCCTATTTTCTCAAGACCCTCAGATTATCATCCACTCTTTCTGCATGATGGTCTTAGTTCATAGTGCAATAGAGCTATGTTTCTCTTGGTTACAAAGTATAAGCTTTTATGCTAAAACAAAACAGTTTTTGCATTCCTTTAGAGAACGTTCTCTGGGTCTTTACCACGGTTTTCATTTTCATAATTTGAGTGAAACCCACAAACACACATAACGGTTTTCATCATTCAGAAACATTTTTAAGCCACCTGGCAGTTTTTATACCTTTTCTGAGGCTCTTGTCTGTGAAAAGTTGCAAAATCTGCCACTTAGGCATAAGTATTATTTTGAGCTGATGAAGAAAAGCTTCCAAGTGCCCTTCTATATTGTATAAAAGCATGGCAATACTGTGGGGTAGTGCTCTTGTACACTGTAAAGATTCGTCACTCGAATTGGTTTCATTTTTAATAAAATGCTGATTGGCCAGTAGCCAGGCAGGAAGTATAGGTAGGGGCAACCAGACTAGAAGAATTCTGGGAAGAGGGAGGACGGAGTCAAGGAGTGGCCAGCCAGACACAGAGGAAGCAAGATGAGAATATCGTTTTAAGAAAAGGTACCAAGCCACACGGCTAAACATAGGTAAGAATTATGGGTTAATTTAAGTGTAAAAGCTAGTCAGTAATAAGCCTGAGCTAATGGCCTCTGCATGTATGTTATAGCTGAGTAGTTTGGGGCTCTTGTGGGACTCCTAACAGGGGGAATGAGGGCGGTCTCTGACTCCTTTGCCTTCTTGTGGGACTTTTTTCTCCTTCTGGGTTGCCTCTTCCAGCCCTGATATGATGGTTTGTGCCTGGTCTAATGGTAGCTTGTTATGTTGTGTTTGGTTGACGTCCCTGGGAGGCCTGCTCTTTTCTGAAGGGAGGCAGAGGGGGGTGGATCTGGGGAAGAGGGGATGTGATGGGGGGGGGGACAACTTGGGGGAGGAGAGGGATGGTGAACTGCAATTGGGGTATAATACCTGAGAGAAGAAGAAAAAATAAAGGAGGGGGGGAAAAGAATTGTGCCCTCCCCCACCCCCAGTCCCAATCTTGCTATCTGACTCGGGTTTGCCTCAAACTTGGAATCTTCCTGCATCTGTGACCCAAGGGCTGGGATTATAGGCATGGATGGTTTCTTTAAAGCATGATTTCTTTAAATAAGGAAGAGTGCATGAGTGTGGACAGAACTAAAATGTCAATAGAACTGGCCTCTTCTCCATTTATCACTATGCTCCAAGGCAAGAATTCCGATATTAATGGAGCCTCCGTCCACTTCCACGCTTTTTTGTTTTTCTTTTTTCTTTTTCTTTTTTTTTTTTTTTTTTTTTGTCTATCACCAAAAACTCAAAGCAAAAAATACAGTTAATGAAAAGTTACTCAGCAGCTCCAATTATTTATGGACTAACAAATCAGTCGTTGGATCTTAAGCACAATGATTACACGAAGCATCAAGTGCTTCCCAGGGTGCCAGTGGCCCCTTGTTTATTCCTAAGAATTCCTGCAATAGAAGCCTCAACATTTCAACCCTTTCCATCCCCCCACAAAAAACAATCTTTACTACCTTCCCCACTTAGAAGCAAGGAACAAGCGATTTTCTTTTCACGTCCCACCAAGATTTGAATTGACCGTCTAATTTTCTGTAATCCAGAATGTGACTGTACTTGGAAACAGGTACTTTATAGAAGTAATCAAATTAAAATGAGTCTGTGAGCATAGGACCTAATCAATACGGCTGGTGCTCTTAGAAAGAGGGAAAATTTGGACTCAAATGCAAACAGAAAGATGATGTCAGAGAAGAAGACAGCCACCAATTAAAGAGAAGTCTGAAACAGACTTCATCACAGCTCTCAAGTGGAACCAACTTGACAACTTCTTGAGTTTGAACTTGCATCCTCCAGGACTGTGGAATGACAGAACTAGATGTTAAGACGACCAGTTCATGGTACTTCTTTGTACATATCCAAAGGGAAAAAAAAAATTCTTAAAGTACTCTCTTAAAGAGATGTTCTCTACTCTTCAGGCTTGTTGGCATTGTTCACAGTACTAATTAACACCATAGTCAAATGCAACTTGGTTGGGAAGAGCTTATTGAAGTTACATGCCCCCATGCCAGTCCTCCTAAGAAGAAGTCAGGGCAGGAACAGTAGTGGGAACCTGGAGGCAGGAACTGAAACAGAAGAAACAGTTTTACTGACTTTATGAGACTTGGAATCAGTCTAGGAGACAAACCTGGCTGTGTCTGGAGACCATTCCCAGAAAGAATTAACTGAGATGGAAAGACCCACTAGGAGTTTGGCCAGCATCATCCATGGGCTGAGGACTTAGACTAAATAAAAAGCAGAAAGCAGATGGGACACCCGCATTAATGTCTCTCTGCTTCCTGATGGCAGACACAATGCCAGCCACCACTCTCCTGCTCCTGTGTATTCTGAAACCCCAAACTGTGAGCCCTAACAAACCTTTCTTTCCTTAGTTCCTTCTGTCACAGTGATGACAGAAGTACCTGAGACAGCTCCTTTGTCCTTCTGCCAGACTTCACACTAGTTCACGACATTGACAACCTTATGTGGATCAAACCTAACAAGTAAGTAGCAGCACGTGCTCTACCTGTATAGATCAGGCACTTGAAGGTCTATTTCAGAGTGGGAAATAAATTCATTAAAGATGTCTATCCAAGTATGTTGGTGAATGCCTATAATCCCAGGCCCTGGCTCTAAGCACTCAGGAGGTTGAGACAGGAAGATTGCATGTTTAAGACCAGCCGGAGCCACATAGCAAATCTGAAGTATATCTGAGCTACCTGAGAAGTCTGAGGCCAGCTTGGGCTATAGAGCAGGTCTCAAAGAAAGCCAGTGAAATCCCCAAGGATCCAATAGTGTGGAACATGTTGAGACGTCCCTCCAAGGTGAAAGATAAGTGGCTGCATCTGACCCTTCCAAACTCCAAAAGGGAAGCCCAAGTGGTAATGACCCCATGGGTTCTGGAGGCACTGTATTCCTCATTTGCATAGCCTACCCAGATGCTGGTCTTGAACGAGGCAGGACGGCTCTGAAGTATGTCCAGGCTGCTGTGCAAGCCTCTTTGTCAAAGTGACTGGTCCATGAGGAGGCTACACATTTGGTGAAATATTATATTATTGTGGGTGTAACTGTGAGGGTGAGATGAACATTTGAGCCAAAAACAAAAACAAAAACAAAACAAAACAAAAAACCTGAGTAAAAGAGATCAGTCTCTCCAGTTCCAGTGAGCTTCAGCCAGCCCTTTGAGGGAGTTCACAAACAGAAAGGCAGGGTGAGGCGGGATTTATTCTTTCTGCCTTATTACTTTCAAGTTAGGATATCAGCTCTTTTCTAAAAACGTATTTTATTTTTATTTTCTGTGTATGAAGCTTTTGCCTCCATGTGTCTGTGTGCCATGTGACTGCACTGCCCATGAGGGCCAGAAGAGGGCACCAGATACCCTGGAATTGCAGTTCGTTTGCGTCTTCGTGTGGGTATTTATTTATACCTGAACTCTAGGTCCTCCTTGAGAGAAAAAAGTGCTCAACGGCTGGGCCATCTCTTCAGCCCCCTTTCTCTCTTTTTTCTAAAAGCTCTTGTGTATTCTATAGTTAGTCATTTTTATGCAACAGATATTGAATAAACTCTTCTCAATGGGTTGGGGGAGGGGGCAACGTAAAATGCAATATTTTTTTTTCTATTTCCTCACCCATAATAACTACTTCATATAAATATCATTGATGCTAGTAATACAGATGTTACTGAAATTGAATTACAAACACAAAGGGGGAAAAAAACATAGATCTTCCAGCATTTGTGGAGCTGTGAGATACGATTTCCTTCTCTACTCCCCCCAGTTCCTGCTTTGGTCTCCAGTTCATCCATACCAAATTCAGGATGGCTGCTGTAAAACAGAGCTTTTTGTCCTCACTTGTCTCCTAGAGAAGACAGCTCCGCTCTCATTGAGACAAATAGTACATTCTACCTAGACATCGGTCTCTGAAGATCTGGGCTCTGGAAAGTGGAAGGGCCACATTTGTCTTTTCTGAAAAGGTTAAACAACATGCTACAGAGGGGTGATTTATTGGAGACTTTGATTCTGAATGAACCCAAGTCGGGGAGTCAAGGCCAGGGCTCCTGGGAAGAGGCCAGGATAGGGAAGCAACTCCATCAGGGCTCATTCTGAGTCAGAAAAGAGACGTGGAACGAGGGGAGCCACAGGAACAACAGATGCGTGCCCTGTGCTCAAGCAAAACTGCATCACATCACTTCCAGGGTCTTTTACCAGGTCATGAATACACTCCGGCATGTTCTCCAACTGCAGCAGCGGGAAGGGGCACATTAAAATCAGCAGGGAAAAGTTATGAGGAAGGGTTCCTTGATTTATCTAGTGAGTGTGTACAAATGGCAACTTCTCCAATTGAGGGTGCTCTTGAAATCTGTTTTTAATGAGAGCAAACTTTCTGTTCTTCTACCAGAAAAAAAAAAAAAGACCTTAAGAGTAAATATAAGCCAGCCACGGTGGTGTTGGGTGGAGAGAGGGAAGCAAGCCTTTAATCCCAGCACTTCCAGAGGCAGAAGAAGGTGTGCTGTGGGAAGGTCTTTCTGTGTGCTGTGAACATGTGTTGCTCTCATTGGTTGATAAATAAAGTTGGTTTGGCCTATAGCCAGACAGAGTATAGCAAGATGGGAAAGCCAAATGGAATACAGGGAGAAAGAAGGGCAGAGTTGAGGCAGACGCCAGCCAGCCAGCCTGCCCAAGGAGCAACACGCCAGCAGACCGGTAACGCCACGGCTATGTAGCAATACATAGATTAATAGAAATGTATTAATTTAAGATGTTAGAGCTAGCTAGTAATAAGCCTGAGCCATCAGCCAATCATTTATAAGTAATATTAAGCCTCTGAGTTAATTATTTGGGAAGCGGCCGCCAGGTATTTGGGAGTTGCTGGCAGGACAGAAACTACCATTTACACAGGTAGATGTCTCTGTGAGTTGGAGACTAACCAGGTCTGAGAGCCTGACTCAAAAAAGGAAAAAGTCAATATTCAAAAAGACATAAGTCCATGTATTATTAGTAGATATTAATGATATTCTTTCCTAACAGCAAAGATATTTTGTTTTGTTTTTGTGTTTCCCTTTGGTTCTTTGTTGATTTTGTTTGGTTTGGGTTTCATTTTGCTTTTTATGTTGCCCAAATTTGTCTTGGACTTCTTAGCTCAAGTGATCCTCCTGCCTCAGCCTCCAATGCAGCTAGGACTACAGGTGCATTCCACAGGGCCTGGCTCAAGAGCAAGCCTGGATTAGGGATCCCAGAAGGCAGAGGTTATTACATAAAACTCTAACTGCCAGGCACAGGTTACCTCCTTATGAATTATTGCTCAGGGAAGCCCCAGAGGCACCTAAAACATACAGGCTATCACCAAGGCTCTTGGTTTCACACACTAACTAGACAGTAAGACTCTGTTGCTAAAGCCCAGACATACTTTGCTTATAGAATACAGGGAAATTAATCTTGAACTGACCCTGCTGGCTAGCTTTCACAGTGCTGGAAGGTGCCATGCAGGTTCCTGGAGGAGAAAAGACATCAGTAGTTTTATCCAGCACTAGACCCTGCGTGCTATAATACACCAACCCACCAGGTGAGAGATGCCCACTGGTATGATAGTAGCATGACTATATGTTACATACCATCTGTTCGCTTTATTGGACTTGAGGCATGCTCTATGGGCATACATGATACTATAAGTATAGTCAAAACTCATGGCCAGGCCCTAGGGGAGAACCTATAGATGTTGTTTTCTAAGTCATCATGTTATCAAACTGCCTTCTAAATATTTGTTTATGTCCACAAATTTATGCTTCTCCCAGCCCTGATCTGAGAAGCTCCTTACTGAAGTGGGTAGTGGTTAATGCAGAGACTCTTTGCTGTTTAAAGTGCTGAGAAAAAAAGTGACAATGACCGTTCAGCCATCGATGAGACATCTGTATCAACAGAGGAGACCTGTCTGATGCTGGCCTCTAGACATGACGTGACTGCTGCTCATGTAAACTCACAGTACCATGATTGTCCCACATGATAAGCCCAGTCAAAAATTCCAGCATGGAATGGAAGAGAAGTTCGTAAGACCTGACCCCTAATTGAGGATGTATTGGCAGTTGATGGTTGCTGGAGAAGAGGCAGTCATTTTTCTTTGGGGGGTTGCCCACTGTTATACTCCCCCATTTCCCCATGGCTGCCCCCACACCCATGAGTACATGGACATGGACAGGACTATTACACTCAATAGGTTAATTAACTCATTTTTTTTTTTTAAGATTTTAAAAGTGTTTCCTTTTATGTATATGAGTGTCTTTGCCTGCATGTCTTTAAGTGCATTACATGCATGCAGTGCCCACTGAGGCCAGAAGAGGGCACTGGATCCCCGGGAACTGGAGTTACAGATGGGGTTACAGATCCACCCCTAGTTAATTAATGTTAAGAAGACGTGAAGTTTGGAGGTACAATGTGATAGCTGGAGTGGGAATTTCTAGGAGGATTTGGGAACAAGTGAAAGGTAGATATGATCAAGATACATATTATACATGTGTGACATTTTCAAGGAGTTAAAAGAGAGCACATATCCTGTCCTAGGTATAAATGTTACTAAGAATCATCCTAGACGCTTTGGGGGAAAAAAAGGAGAGACAAGAAAAAAAACTGATAGACTTGAACAGTGGATGGAAAGGAGAAAAGCTGTCCTCAAATCATGGAATGTACTTGGTGATCATTAGTCAGGGGTGTCTGAATTTCATCCTGAACTGGTCCATGAGGAGGAAGAAGCAGATGGTACTCAGTACACACAGGAAGCAGGTAGTGGTGAGGCTGGTGATGCTAGGAGTACAAATGACATCCCAAGAGATGCAGATAAGACAGGTCTCACCACAGGCAGCCACAAAAGGTTGGGCACATGTGCTTTCCGATAATGATGAAAACCAATTAAGTGAAGTTTCTGGAGGTCAGGCAGAGAATGGTAAAAGGAGTGATGGAGAAGTTGACAATGAAGGGGAGGGAGAAGGGGAAAAAATGGAAGCCTCAGGACATTCCTGCTGGTTAAAAAAAAATCCTTTTACTGTGGAATATTTAGATGAACTAGAAGAAGAATGAAGCCCACTGGATTTAGAAAAATAACACCAACAAGTTGATGGGAAATTCAACATGAGTTGAAACAAACAGCATTAATCTTTTCCCCACCAAGAATCAACAAGATGTTTATTTCTTATGACAATTCTGGAGGTATTGCTCTCCTCCAAAGCAGGAATCATCTCCCTAGGTCTTCCTTCTTGACTCTGGCTACATCTCATAGTAGGCCCAGGGTAGTTCATGACAAATTAAAAATGGTCATAACAGAAAATGATTGATTTATGCAATCGTCACTTAATGAGGATTATAATTGCTTTCTAGCTTTTGGGTTTCAGTGGGCATTTGTTGTTAACCAGGAACAACATGCCTGGCCTCAGTGGCTTTCCTTAGTTGCTACTTGACTCCAATGCCAGAACCATGTGGCCAAAGCTGCCAAGTTCTGCTGCTTGCTGGGGCTGGAACATGGCCCCTTGTTCAATTACATCTTCACCAGTTTTCTAGTTTTGATGATTTCCTTCACTGCCTGAGCTTGGTTGTTCTGGAATTTGCTCTACAGACCAGGCTGGCCTCAAACTCAGATCTAACTGCCTCTGCCTTCCAAGTGCTGGGATTGAAGGTGTGTACCATCACACCTGGTTCTAAGCTTTTCTTTAATTCCTTTTCAGAAGTTGGAAACTTAGCTGGGTTGGATCTTGCCCTGAGGTTACCACCTCCTTTATTCTATTTCTTAATCTATTTATCTCTTTGAACACAGGATTCAGCCCCATTCTACTTCCTGGTGCCCCCTTTTCTCCTCAAATTGTACATTGTGTGTTTTTCCTTTTCATTATAGATCTTCATAAGAGTGAACACTAATAACCACATGGCAGAGTCTATACTAGACTGTTTTGAGATTTCCTCTGCCAATGGAATTAATCCAAAACCCTTTACTTTAGCCTCAGGCACACTCTTTGGACAAGGGCAAAAAGCAGCCACATTCTTCACCAAAATATCACAGAATGATTTCTAGGCCATATACTAAAATTCTTCTCCTCTGAAACCTCTTGAGCCAGGCCCCCACAGTTCAAACCTTCCATGCCCCTACTAGTATGGCCCATTAAGCAGTGCTTAAAGCATTCCACTGCTTTCCTAACACTAAGTACCTAAGTCCAAATTCTTTCAAAAAAAAAAACATAATAAGGCCTATCACAGCAATATCCAGTACCTGGTACCAACTTCTATCTTAGTTAGGGTTTCCATTGCTGTGAAGAGACACCATGACCATGGCAACTCTTATAAAGGAAAACATTTAATTAGGGTGGCTTACAGTTTCAGAGGACTAGTCCATTATCATCATGGTGGGACATGGCAGACATGGTGCTGGAAAAGGAGCTGAGAATTCTACACCTTGATCCAAAGGCAACAGGAAGTGAACTGAGACAGTGGGCGTGGCTTAAGCATATATGAGACCTCAAAGCCCACCCCCACAGTGACACACTTCCTCCAGGAAGGCCACACCCACTCCAACAAAGCCACACCTCTTAACAGTGCCACTCCTCATGAGCTTCTGGGGGCCATTGTCTTTCAAACCAGTGCATCAACGCGGCTTACAGAATCATTTATTTTGGCTTATGGTCCGAGAAGGACAAGAGTCCATCACAGTAGAGTGATACAGCAGCAGGTGTCCTGGCAGCAGGAACATGAGCTGAGAGCTCACACCCTCAGCCCAAAGCAGAAGGCAAACTGGAGGTAAGGTAGAGGCTTTAAGCTCTCAAAGCCCACACTTCCTCCAACAAGGTGACAGTGACTCCTGAGCTCCCTCAAGCAACACCACCAACCAGGCTCCACGTATTCAAGTACTGAAGCCTCTGGGGAATGTTTCTCAGTTTGTAAAGGGAAGTGAAACACCATTGTTGCCCTTGATTGTCTAAGGATAAGGTATTTTATGCCTCTAGCTTCTTTCTAGAATGTCCCTTAGTCTTTGATTTTCTGCTATCTCACTATTACGTGCCTACATACAAATCTTCTGGTGTTTATTCCGCTTTCTATTCTTTGTGTTCTGTGTGAATCTACACTTTTCTGTCTTTAGTTTTAGAACATTCTTGGTTGTTACAACACATGGACTTTGGGGGACATTTGAAAGAAGAATGAAGGGAGAAACCCCCCCCCCCATGCACAGGGAGAAAACCTTGTGAAATGCATAACTGATAAAAGCGTTGTATCTAAAACACATAGAGAACTCCTAAAAGACAGCATTGAGAAATACAATAATTGAGAAAACAGCATTGAGAAAACAATGTTGTGTTTCAGATGGGCGGGAGGACTGAGCAGATGTAAACTATTCCTCCACATTAAATGTCATTAAGGAAACTCAAATTAAACCAACCTTTAAGATGACACGGCTAAGAGATGGCAAAATTCCAAATACTGAGACCACCAAGTGCTGGAGAAGACTTATGGCAACTGCTCTCACTGCTTCTGGAAGTGGAAAATAGATACACTCTTGCTACATCCAGACAATGGAATGTTAGTCAGCAGCAAGAAACAAAATGGCAAGCCAGGAAAAAGTATGGAGGAGCCTTCAATGCACTAAGTAAGAGACGCCAATCTGAAAAGGACTCATAGTGTAGATTCCAATCACACTGCCAGAATGGAATTCTGGGAAGGCAAAACTAAGTTAAAGTAAGAGCAAAAAGATCCTTGGCTGCCACAGGTTGGGGTGAAGAAAGGGTTAAACACATAGAAAGTGGGGCTTTTTTAGGACAGTGGAAGCATCGCGTGGAACTGTATCAGAAGACATGCATCATGCATTTGCCAAAATTCATAGAACAACACAGTGAAAGACAAAATCATAGAGACTTAATTTAATAATAATATATCTGTATCAGGCCAACAAGAATGCTCAGCAGGTAACGGTGCTTGCCCCACAAGACTGCTGACCTGAACTAGATCTCTAGGTGAAGAGAAAGAACTGAAAAGGACCGACCCCCAAAAGATGTCCTCTGTCCTCCACACCAGTGCCGTAGCCCACCTACACACTTGCAGGATTATAATAAATAACTTCAAGACAGAAGAATACTACATCAAGACAGGCTCACCGACTGTAATAATGTACCCCAGCAATGCGACATGCTATGGGGAAGCCTACAAGACAAGAGGAAGCCTATGGCAGCTGCATTGTTTCAGTGAGATTTTTCTAGAAAACTTAAACTACTCTTTAAAAAAAAAAGTTGATTAATTTTTTAAATCTCTGTATAAAGGCTGTTTCTCTAGTGTTGAATCTCAGAGAACAGCCATTTATCAAGCTGAATGGTATCTACGTGCAATTTTCCAGCAGTGGGTTTCACTAAACAGCCCTAAGCTGTTTTCTTCAGAGTCGAGTAAATAAGTCAAGTTTGGGCTGTAGCTCGTGATTCATCCTGGCCTATTTCCTTCAGAATAGAAAAGTCTCCCTACCAGTTCCTTCTCTACATTGCTTCTTATGTCTGCCCGTCCCCAGCGTGCTCTGAACCAGGTGTTTTTAAGCTTTTTCTGTCTGGCATCCGTCCCTCAATTATCCTCATTGTCTCGCCAGCTCATTGCCACACTGCCTTCCTCCAGAAAAACCCAGCTTCCATTCTCCTGGGCCCTGGATGTCCCTGCTTGTTCCCAGGATGTCCCTAAATTTCATGCTCCTTCTCTTCCTTGCTATCTTGCCACCCTAGCTTCCAGACATTACTTCTGTTTTTACATTCTTCCTCTGTTTCGCGGCATCTCAAATGAGTCAACACACGGAGCCAAGCTGAGCTGTGTTAATATGACTAAAAAACAAAGAATATAAGCCCAAGAAGTACAGCAGGGTTAAGTGATTCCTGTTTTAATAGTTTTTCATTATTTGTTACATTTTAGTGTGTGTGTGTGTGTGTGTGTGTGTGTGTGTGTGTGTGTGTGTGTGTTGGTACATGTGTTTGGGGGATCTCTGGGACCTCTCTAGAGAAGGCTGAATATTTATAAATATATCAACACATCACAAGTAGTTTCTGTATCATTAAGAAAAATTTCAAGACCACTTATTGGATGTATAAAATATAGTGGGATATAGTGGGGTTTTTTTTTATTTTTAGCTGCCATCCTTTTTCCCCTCTTACATTTATTTCACTATTTTAAAGGACACGAGGAGAAATACTTTTACATCCAAGTCTTACTGAGAACATCTAATAGTTACCTTGGGAAGGTGCAGTTTCCTTAGAAGTTGAATTTACTGGTGTTGAACATTTTTAAGGCTCTTAATCTAAATGATTAATTTGATTTCCAAACTTTTGTTCAAACATAAGCTCCTAGTTGAAATGCAGGAACCTGCTCCTGTTCCACCTCTGCGACAGGTAATGCAAGGCAGTTGTCCATGGCTGTGCTAATCTCTTTGTATGAACATTGTGAATCTGAATTGATTTCATTGATGACGAGCGAGAATGAGTAATGTTCATTTGTGTTGGCCGTGTAGGCTGCCTGCTCTACGTAGCTCCTATTCATTCCCTACATTATTATTTCACCTGTCCTGATGATTTCCTTTAGGTGTATATATATATATATATATATATATATGTGTGTGTGTGTGTGTGTGTGTGTGTGTAGGTATATATATATATATATATATATATATATATATCCGTGTGTATATGTATATATATATATGTATGTGTATTAATTTTTTAATTTTAATTAATATAATATAAATTAAAAATGTTAATCTTTATAGTATCTTAACAAGCATTTTTCTCAATATAGCATTTATCTTTCCATTGGGGTTATGATATCTGGACACAAATGAGGAAAGAGCCGTGATTTGGCATTTATTGGGTAAAGTCAGAAATCCATTTGATGACTCTCTATTAAAAAATACACACGAAGTCAGGTGTAACAGCATATACCTTCGATCCCAGGAAGAGAAAGGGGGGAAGGGGAGAAGAGGGGAGAGAACAAAAGTAAGATATACACACAAGAAAGCACATACATTTGAAAAAAATTTTAAGGGCTCATGGGCCATTTAAATTCTATCTCTGGCCAGGCAGTGGTGATGCACACCTTCAATCCTAGAACTCAGGAGGCAGAGGCAGGAGGATCTCAGTGAGTTTGAGGCCAGCCTGGTCTACAGAGTGAGTTCCAGGACAGCCAATGCTACACAGAGAAATACTATCCTGAAAACTAAAAAAAAAAAATCCAACTATACCATACATTAATTATTATTTCCTCTGGGCTCTAACTACCTCACAACCTCCTTAGGGTGATTATACATTTATTGCAATTACTTACTAACTTTTTTCTTCTGAGACAGGATCTCATTGTCTTGACTGGCCTGGAACTCTCTATATAGATGAGGCTGACATCAAACTCACAGATCTCTGCCCGCCTCTATCTCCCAAGTGCTGGGACTAAAGGTGTGTCCTACCATGACCTCTTACCAATGCTGATGTATGAAAGGCATGTACAATGTGTTCTATGTCATAGTGCATTTAGGGAAAGCATTGTGTAGTGGTAAGAAAAAAATTGGTTTGGGGTCAGGATCCCCAAGAGCTTGTCCTAAGTCTGTCAGTAGCTAAATGAGGTGGTAAAAAACTATATGTTCATATCAGCATTGTTTGTAATAGCCAGAACCTGGAAACAACCTAGATGCCCTTCAACTGAAGAATGGATAAATAAAATGTGGTACATATACACAATGGAATACTACTCAGCAGAGAAAAACAATGACATCATGAGGTTTGCAGACAAAAGGATGGATCTAGAAAAAAATCATCCTGACTGAGGTAACCCAGACTCAGAAAGACAAACATGGTATGTACTCACTCATAGGAGGATACTAGATGTGGAATAAGGATGACTGGACTGCTACTCACATCAGGAAGGCTACCTGGAAAACAGGACCCCAAGAAAGACATGGGGATTGCCCAATGACGGAGAAATGGATGAGATCTACATGAACAACCTGGACATGAGTGGGGGTAATGAAGGGTGAGGGTCGAGGGAAAGAGAGCTCAGGGGTGCGGGAGATCCCAGCTGGATCAAGAACAGAGAGGGAGAACAAGGAATAGGAGACCATGGTAAATGAAGGCCACATGAGAATAGGAAGAAGCAAAGTGCTAGAGAGGCCCACAGAAATCCACAAAAATAGCCCCACAATAGACTGCTGGCAATGGTCAAGAGACAGCCCGAACTGACCTACTCTGGTGACAGGATGGCCAAACACCCTAATTGTCATGCTAGAAACCCCATCCAACGACTGAGGGAACTGGATGCAGAGATCCACAGCCAGGCCCCAGGTGGAGCTCCGGGAGTCCAATTGGCAAGAAAGAGGAGGGTTTATATGAGCAAGAATTGTTGAGACCAAGGTTGGATAAAGCACAGGGACAAATAGCCAAACGAATGGAAACACATGAACTATGAACCAATGGCTGAGGGGCCCCCAACTGGATCAGGCCTTCTGAATAGGTGAGACAGTTGATTGGCTTGATCTGTTTGGGAGGCATCCAGGCAGTGGGACCAGGTCCTGTGCTCATTGCATGAGTTGGCTGTTTGAAACCTGGGGCCTATGCAGGATCGCTTGGCTCGGCATGGGAGGAGGGGACTGGACCTACCTGGACTGAGTCTACCAGGTTGATCTCAATCCTCAGGGGAGGCTTTGCCCTGGAGGAAGTGTGAATGGGGGGTGAGCTGGGGGGAAGGTGAGGAGGGCCGGAGGGGGGAGAGCAAGGGAATCGTGGCTGATATGTAGAACTAAATTATATTGTAAAATAAAATTCAAAAAAAAACTATTTAAATTGCCTCCAGCTCTTCATCTATAAAGTATACCCATGGTGTATGTTTTTACCTACATACTTGTGTGTGTGTGTGTGTGTGTGTGTGTGTGTGTGTGTGTGTGTAAGGGGAGAATCAGCATTCTCTAAAGTTCTCTCTATATCTAAAACATGCATAGATTGTGTAGCAAAATAGTGTTCCTCTATCCAACACACTTCTATTTTGGAGTCATTAAACACAATCCTGTAGAAAATACAGGTGAAGGCCAAACAGCACAGCTGCTAGTGTACAGCTCCCTTAGTTACATGAAGCTATACCACCATTTAATGATGTCATTAAAAATACATTGTCACCATAGTAACCACAACACTATAGTTACCAAATCTCTCCCTGCGAAGCTCATGCTGCTCGGCTTGCGTGGTCTACTGTGACGGTGGCTGCAGATTTGCTCTCTTTTTCAGTATGCACATCCTTCTTCTTTTCCCCCCAAACTTTACTGTAATTAAGAAAAAAATCATCAAGAATCTGCTTTTTAAAAGCAAAGACTATCTGATACCTTGACACACGCATCAGTGGTGGTCAATAGTGCCCTGTCTTATGGGTTGAAAATCAGCAATGATCCCGTTATAAACAAAACTGCTGTCACTCTCCGGCCGTGACCTTTTCAGACCTTTCTCCCTTCCCGGTGTTTTCTCTCCCGGGTGGCCCTTTGGCCCCATTCTGTCACTCACTCATGACACCGTGTTGCTTTACCTATTCTGCATCTTTTTTTAAGGAGTAAATTCACAGGACTATTTGCACTTTCAACGGGGGAGGTTGGAGGGTACAGGTCTTACAGGACTTGAAGATGCCTGTGCTTGAACAGTCATCCTGTGCGAAATAGGATCAACACTTTGAAGGACAGCAGCTCAGCCCCAGGTCCTCCTCAGCTGACTCCACCCTTCAACACCACCCACGTTGGACATCTCTCTGTTCTCCATGATGCAGGCTTTACTGGGTGCCTATTAAATTTTGCCTTAGGCACAGAAGATATACAGGTCAATGATTTAAAAAAAAATAAACTTTTAGTCACATTTCTCTTGTCTAGTTCAAGGTGGAACAACAAAGAAAAGATATGGAAGGAAGAGGAGGAAATTTGACAGGGTTTCTCTATGTAGCCCTGGCTGTCCTGGAACTCGCTCTGTAGACCAGGCTGGCCTCAAACTCATTGAGACCCACCTGCCTCTGCCTCCCAAGTGCTGGGATTAAAGGCGTGCGCCACCACTGCCCAGGGGGAGTTCTTACAGTGTCTGCACTAACTTCTAAGGATTGGAAAGAACTTTCCAGCACAGGACCCCACTGGTACCAAGTTCTGAGACAGTGAAGCTCTGAGACAGTGATAGAGAATTATATACACTTCTGAAACAATAGCAAGTCAATATGTCTGGTGGGCCGTGCATGAAGTAGAAATGTGTTCGGAACAAGATCAGAGAAGGGAGTACGGGCCAGTTCAAGTAAGATCTTGAGAAAAATGAGGAGTCTGGATTTTATTCTCAGTCTAATAAGAGAGTTGCACATCAAAGTATAAACTGACTGGGTTTATTCTTGAAAAGGTTGTCTTGGCCACATTGTGAATGACCATAGTGATGGACAAGGGAAGAAAGGGAACTTAAATCTCTACAGTGATGTTTGTAATCATCAGGAAGAGGGACCGGCCTGGGCGCTGGAAGTTTCTTCACAGCTACAGAAAACCTTTTACTGGAATGTTAAAAAGTTTTATTTGCTTTTATATCTCTCCAAAACATCATCATGGCTGCTGTTATTCTGCCCAGATTCTGACAAACAGATGAAAAGATTCCAGCCATTCCTCCTCTACTCTAGGACTTCTGGGTCCAGCTCACTTTAGCCAAATGTTCAAGTGAAGCACAGATTGTGAAGTGTCTCGGAACTTTTAACAAGCCTCAGTGAAAGCAATAAATACGGTGTTATGAAACAGCATAGAGCTAGAGCAAGGGCAGAAACCCAGCATTCTCTCCTCCCACTTGGGGTCTTGCCTACCAGCCCTTTGTTCCAGAATTCCAGATTTGTTCCACTTTGTCTCTCGATACTTCCTCCAAAAGTACTGATTTGTGCAGCAGTCATCCAAAAAGCATGCAAGAAGCAAGTGAGGGAAATAATTAGTGGCTAATTAACCTTAAGATGATGCGAGAAACCTCTGCAGAAGTTTGCCTGAATGTTTCGTGCTAATTGAACCTATTCCTCATTAGCGTCTGTGTTATGTGCTACTTTTTTTGATGAATCACAGATGAATAGACTATGGAATCTTAGGGTAAGACCTTGGTAGAGATACGGGGTTTATTCCAATCTGATTCTCTAATTATATAATCTATGGATTTAGGTGATTTTCCCCCACATCGTTTACCAGTATCGGATACAAAGCATGACACCACAGGTACCTTTTCTCACAAGGTGACCTTGTCTTACCACTTCCCCCAAACCTTTACTCTCCTCATGTGGTTGCCTTCCCACTTTGGGGGCCCTTGTTCTGGTACCCTGTGATCGTCTATTGCAACCACTCCCCTGCATGAGTGCTCAACTATCTTGATCCTCCAACCTTCTACCTCTGACACACCTGCACCCTAAGGTCTAATTACGGTTGGAGAAAAGTGCATGATTGACAGGCTCAGTTAAGTGTGAAAACACCCACCTCCAGGATCTCTGGTTCTTTCCTGTAGACCTACTAAATTCCTTTCCCACTCCTGAACCACCCTCACCTTTAGCCTCCACCTCTGCGAGTCTGTGTCACCATTGTATTGTCACACTACAGAAACCAAAGCAACCAGAAGAAAATTTCAGAATTTTCCACCAAATCTGCCCTCCCACCTTCCAAAATACCTGTAATATACATGACACTGGCAAATTGTCTATTTAAACTTGTTGAAAGTGGATTCTGGGTGCAAGGAGACCCTCCCTGGTCTCAGCCTCATGAATATTTATGTCAAGTGCTCTCCAAAATCTGCTGTCCTGGGTCAGGTTGGCCTCTGCCTCTGTAACAGACAGAAAAGCAGCTAAGGGGATGATAATCATTGTGTCCTTGAGAACAGCTGGAAGATAAGCCATTTCCAAAGAATATAACTATCACTCATCCCATGATATAAAAATGCCTGTAGTGAGAACAGGAAGCACAAAGCTCTCAATCACGAACTCAAGCTGACGGCCTCAATGCAGCTCTCCAGCTAATTTCTGCTAGACGTTATAAGCTTCTGTCTGATGATGTCATCTCTCTTTGCTCTCTCAATCAGGCCCCTCCAGTCATCTGTTGGTTTTTGTCAGTTCATGATTTGAAGATATTGGTATCCATCTGCTGCTTCCCATCTACATGCTACTTTACTTTCATTTGCTACATGCTAAACAAATTCATTTGAAACTGTAAGTATATCTTAGATCACTCTCCAGACCACACAAAGCAATGCCCCATTGTTTATATGCCCTCCTACCATTAAAGAGGGAAGCCTCCCTATGTTCCTTTTTTTTTTTTACTAGACATCTCCATCACTTCTTTCCTATTATAGATCATGGTTCTTGCATGGCCCCTCTGACCCCTAATGCCCATCTTCTCTTTCTAGTCGATGTAAGAAGGGAAATTTTGTTCATGATGCTTGAATCTAGGCTGACTTCAGTGGGCAGTTTTTTAAGATGTTCTCTCTTATGGCTCCTGTCATCTGATAGTTCACATGACTTCACTTGTAATAACCAAAGTTATTGGCTAGGGTTCTCAGTCCTCTTCTGCACAGGCTTTCCGGCTAGAAAGACCCAATACTGAGCATGTAGAAGACCATTCCAACTGGGAATAGGCAGAAACTACAAGATCCATCAAGACATTGTGGGAAAGCCTTATCATCATTTCCAATGCAAGATACAAAGCCAGCTCAGATTAAAAGAGACTCCTAGTTTTGTCTGGGGAGGCTACAAAGATTTGTGGCAATTTTTGTTTTGCTTTTGCAAATAAATCTTATAGTGCATATTTAAAATCTACAATATTATATAGTAAGATGACATATTTAGTCAGATGGTTTGTGGAACAAATGATATCCATCATTTTACTTTGTTACTATGGCCATATTTGGTCCAACACAGTCAAGAGAAATTGGAGGAAAAGTAATGCTTCATTTGCTGAAAATGCAAAGAATCCTACTTAAACTCTATACCTATTTGTTCGTGGTGTTTATGTATCCAAATTGAATGTTCAGAGGGAGAACCGTGTCCCATGCTGTAACTGTCTATACTAAGCAATTTCCTCCAAAGTTCCCCTTGAAGTAGCACTAGAAATCCTCTAAGAAAGTCTCCCTCTTCCCGGCCTCCACCATCTCAGACACGCCTCCATTTCTACAGCAAAGCCATACCTGAGAACATCTGGGGAGGCTGAGAAGAAGGGACGGACTGCTAAACATGTGCTGTGAGTTTATTCTGAGCAAGATCACAAGTCATTTCAAACACTCATTCAACTAAACCATAAAATATGTGGAAGTGAGAGAATTTTCAAAAATTCTCCCATGAATATAAAAGAGGACTTAGATTATATTAGTTGCTTTGGAAGTAAGTGGTAACAGCTGATAAGAGATGTGTCTAGGTTTGCCTAAGAAATTGGGTAGAAAAAAAAGAAGGTAATAGATGTAAATTAGCTATTTAGAATAAAAGGTCCTGAGATAGGGCCTTGAAAATGTCAGGAGGCGGCTTAGCTAATGAAGGGAAGATCTAAAACATGGCAGGTACTCTAATGTGGAGACCATTGTGTTCTCTCACCAGTCTGCTAAACGTCTCTTAGTAGAGAGAGCATCGCCTGTGTTAAGATCCCATTGTCAACTCGTTAGCTAGAGGAACAGATCAGCTGGGCTTTGGTTTCTTCGAGGAAGAGCAAAAATTCCTCAGCATTCAGCGCTTTTCGAAAAAGAAAAACATTGGATGTGAACAGAAAGGAAAGTCCAGATTGCGCAAGCTGAGGAGACAGAGTGGATCTGGAGGAAGACACTGGGCTCCTAAGAAAAGGGAAACAGTGGTAGGAAAAAAACTGAGGATGAGAGCCAGCACCGTACACACACACACATGCATGTATGCACACATGTACACGAAGACAGCCATGTATACAAACACATACATACACATCCATATGTACACTCATGCATATATACACACAAAAATCTACCAAAGTCTACCAAAATTTATAAAACCCTGCATATGAATGGACCTTCCTTTATAGATTCCTCATGTTGTATGTAAAAAAAAAAAAAAAAAATCTAAGTTATTTCAGAAGAATAAGGGGATGTTCATTTAAACTAGTCCCAGAAAAGGGCTGGAACCAAGAATTGTGACATCTTTGTGCTCTCTGCCTCTCTGTTTCTTAACACCTTGCCTTGTTTGTGGCAGAGCACTTGGCACCAGCACTTCCAGGCCTCACAACCCACAGCTCTACCACACGCTGAGCTACAAAGGATCCTGCTGCTGACCCAGCCTGGGCCAGGTGTCCACTCATTCAGACAGCATGAGCTGCTGCAGACAAAAAGACAGTGTCTCCCATCGCATGACAGTGAAGGTACTGGTCCAGAGGAAAAACGGGAAGGATTCTGACAAAAGAGCAGTCAGTGTCTGTTGTGGATGGAATATCTGAGTTCCTCCAAATCTATGCTGAAATGTAATTCTCCAGCACCAAAGTATTCAAAGGCGGAGAAGACTCAGTCCTCATGAACAGGGTTAGTACTCTTACAAAGGGCTATTTGTCTCCTGTCTTTCCTTCTGCCACGAGAGGACACAGTAACAAGGTGCCTTCTGAAAGGAATGGAACCTTACTAGACTCCAAGGTGTCTGGCACCATGAACTTAGATGTCTCAGCCTCCATAATCGAAAGCAATACACTTCCGCTGTTTGAATAATTTACCTAGAATAAGGTGTTGATTATAGCAGCAGAAACAGGAGCCTATCAAGAGAATGTACACTACAGGTTGTATGAGGAAAATACTAAGAGACGTAGCTCTATAGGCCAATTAGTGAAGGAATAAAGACAAGTCACCCAACATTTGAGGTCATAGAGCCAAAAATACAATTATGGGGTTTTTTTTCCAGTGCTACAGATTGAACCCAAGGCTTTCCATAGGCTAGGAAGAACTCTACCACTGAGCTACATCCCCATCTCCAGTAACTTTTGAGAAACAATTTAACCACATAACCACTATTTTCTCCTTTGTTATCAAGTACATTATATCATTTCTGTCCCATTTTGTTTATCTGGATTATTTATTATTTTTTTGAGACAGTCTCTATATAGACAGTCTTTTGTACAGCCTAGGCTGCCCTCAAACCTGGGATTCTTCTGCCTTAGTCTTTTTCTCACAGAAGAGTTTTTAGAAGACAGTAACAGGATAAAGATCAAGCTACCAAGCAAACACACTATAAACAAGAAAGTGTGGCTATTCTTGTATTTAGTATAGTAAACTTCAAAACTAATCAGAAGAGATAAAGAGGTCACCACATATTTAAAAGAGGAACAAGACAACAAGAAGACATAAAGATTATTAACATTTATGCACTAAATACCATAGCCCTAAATTTTGTAAAAAAAAAAAAAAAAAAAAAAAAAAAAAACCTCTAAGTCATAAAAGGCCATATAGGTCCTGACACAATAATATTGACAGACTTCAATTCCTTACTCTCCTGTCAGAGTAGATCTTCCAAACTAGACGTCAGTAAAGAAATTTCAAAGTTAAATTATACAATAAACCAATGAGACTTAACAGCTATATACAGAATATTTCAACCAACAAATAGAGCATGCACATTCTTCTCAGAAGCACATAGAACCTTCTCCAAAACTGGTCACATGGGCCACAAAGCAAATCCTAAAAAATAAAAAAAAAAGTCAAGATAATTCCCTGGATCCTATTAGATCATAACAAAAAAATTAGAAATCAACAGCAAAAGAGACTACCAAAAGTACAGAGACACATGGAGACAGAACGATACACTTTTGAATGAACAGTGGGTCACTTAAAACACTGTGGAGGAAATTCAAAACCTCTTAGAGTCAAAAGAAAATGAGAGCAAAATCTACCAGAACCTCAGGGTTACAGTCAAGATAGCCCAAAGAATAAAGTTTATATCTGTAAGTGTTTGTGTTTTAAAAAAGAGATAGAGATTTCAAATAAAACAGCCTAATAATGCACCTCGTGGCTCCAATAGAAGGCACGGGATGATAGGGTAGGGTAGAAATGAATGAAATAGGGACTGAAAGAACAATATACAGAATCAAACAAAGAGTGGGTACTTTGAAAGGATTAACAATATTGACAAGCCCTTGCCCCCCCAAAAAAGAGAGAACACCCAAATTAACAAAATTTAAAGATTAAAGGGGTGTCATTATCATGAACTCTAATGAAATCCAGAACATCATTGGTGAATACTTTGAAAACATATATTCCGAAAAAGTTGGAAAAGCTTTAAAAAAAAATGGGTGAGTTTCCAAATGCCTATGACCTGCCAAAATTAAAGTCAGAAGAAATAACTAACTTATACAGATTCATTATAAGTCATGATATTGAATCTAAAATCAAAAATCTTCCTACAAAGAAAAGATAGGGTCAGTGAGATGGCTCAACAGGTAAAGGTCACACATGTCTGATGACCTGAGTGCAATGCCTGGAACCTACCTACAGGGGAAGGAAGGAACCAGCCCCATGAAGTCGTCTTTTGATTTCCACACATGTGCTATGGCATGTACACACCACACATGGGCGCGCGCGCGCGCGCACACACACACACACACACACACACACACACACACACACACACACTTAAAAAAAAGAAAAGAAAAACTAAATCCAGTCAGCCAGGTCTACCCACATAACTACACAGAGTTCCCAGTGTGTTAAATTGTTGCAAGAACATTTCTTGTACTTATCAGTAGATACATCTGAGTTTTTCGGTCAACCCAGAGAACTCAAGGCAGAAAAACAAAGATCATCATTGGTTATTATGAGCTCTGTTCTCTCCTTTCAAGCACCAAGACCTAGGTATAGTATGAAGAATTTAGACTTTCACTCCAGACTCAGGACTAAATCCTAGCCCCATCACTGACCACCAGAAGAACCATCACATTAATTACCTTACCAGATATGTTCTTTCATCTTTGAAATGGAGTGTAGCACCTAGCACAGGAGGTACTGTAATGGTTAAATCAGTACAGCAGACATTAGCCTTAGCCCACATTCTTCCAGAAATTTTTCAGTTTTTTTGCTCTGGTCATTACATGATAACCAACTTCATGCAATACAATCTGATAGCCCAAGACAGCTCCATAATTTGAAGAATCTAGTGAAAATAAAAAGCCAGTGTCTCTGGTTATAAAACCATTCAGAATTTCAAGACCCAGAGCCTTGTGAGGTTGCACAGATTGTGTATCTGCCAACAGCTCCTCCCCTCTCTCCCCTGACTGTACCAAAATCATCTACTTGTGCTTCAGAGCTTCTTGAACTCTATGGCACCAAAAGCATGAGTGATTACAACCTATGGGTCAAGGTTGGCGCAACAGAGGAGGGAAACCAGTGGGTGAATACCACCTTCGGCTGTCATGTTGACGGGCAATTTGGAAGGGGGTTCTATGGGAATCCCTACTCACCTACTGTCAGGGACAAGGACAGAATCTCTAGTTAGTGGGAAAATACAGACCCCCAATAAGACAGGGAACTAGATCATCTTACAGTCAGGTTGCCTAGCAACAGGACATTGAGTCAGAGCCCCTTGACCCTTTCACCCTGTAAACATCCTATACAAACATCCTGTGAGCTTGCCCCACCTTATGCAGATGACAGCTTCTTGCTCCCCCCACCCTGCAGGAACTATATAAACCTTCCTGGAGAAAAATAAAGTGGCACCTTGATCAGAATCTAGACTTGGTGTATTTCCTTTGTATCTCCTGTCCCTATCATTCAGTCCTTAGGGTGGTCAAGAATCCGTTGAAGCCCTGCAAGCGGGGCAACCTACCTCTGTCATGCTGATAGGCAAATGGAGGGGGCAGGGGTTCCTACAGGAATCCCCACTCACCTTCCTCCGTCATGCTGATAGGCAATTGGGGGGAAGGCAGGTCCTACAGGAATCCTCTTCAAGGAGGATCCAGCTTCAGCCATCCATAGCTGTAACCTGCTCATGTCAAGAATCAACTTCCCTCCTTTCTCTCACCTGCCCACAAGTTTTGGTCTTAAACACTGTCTCGGGATTAGACATACTATGGCAAACGCCCTTATATAGTCCTCCTCATCAACCTCATCAGCATGCTCTTTGTCCCCTTCTGGATTGCAAGAGCCAGTGAAGAAGAGTTCCAGGCGCGGGGAGAGGAGTGTCAAAATCCCACCATAACAACAAAGAAGAAAACAAAGGGTTCCTCTTCTCCTCACACATCCAACAGCCTTTGCTTCAAACTCATAGACTCATTTTGTCTTTAAACTCTCTGATAGAAGATTCCAGACATTCCATTTATTAAAGTTCTGTTTTCTCTGACATCCATTTGGCCTTGATCCTATAATAATCTCACTGGAAGAGAAAGCATGATCATGACTCAGGCTCTGAATAGGGCAGGAGAGCAAGATTCATGATCTTACCAATAACACAGTAAACTAATTTAAAGGAAGTGAAGTACTCTCAAGACATCACTTTAGAAGAATAAAGGACAATTGGATCCTTGACCAGCTGAGAACCTCATTCTGATAGCTATTAAAAATTTATAAATCCTACTTGCTTTATATCCCGTGTTACAGGATTGTACTTTTCTTTCTCAAAATAGAATCCCTTATCTTATATCTTTAATTCATCAGCACAGTTTTCCAGCAACATGTCTCAGAAACAATTATTAGAGCAGGAAAGCTACATCAAACTCACTTGTCAGTTCAGGTCCTGACACCTGCTAGCTGTCCACCCTTAGACACATTTCACTAAAAGTTCACTTCAACGGAGTCCAGTCGGAGTCTCTACCAGATTATTGGATTTTTTTTCTACACTGTTGGATATAGGACTGACCACTTTGGGCACAGGCAATCTATCACAGGCTTATCCCTGGAGAAAACTGACTCTCATTCCCTCAGCAACTCTTCAGCTAGAGCAGGGGCCTTATGAGCTCTTCCTGAATCCTTGCTTGAGTGTGGACTGGTATAGTCTTTATAGAGGTCTTCAGGCAACCCTACTGCAGAGAGTACATAGTTACAGCATCCCTGTCATGTGAGGAAGACACTACGCATTCTTAACAAATAAAAAATGGGTAATTGACTTTTGCACAACTGCAAAAAAAATGTATGCAATAGAAACTTATTCAAAATAAGGGAGATACATGCTAAAGCAACACTAGAAACCAGTTTACCCACTAGCTAGACACTGATCAAAAAGTCCAGCAATACTCTATAGGTATTTGTGGAAATACACAACTAATTCAACCTTCTTGCAGTAAAATTTTGCAATAATATATATCAGACAATCTACTCTTACATAGAAAATTCCTTTTCCAGGACTTTGTCCTTTAGATACATTCAAACAAGTACTCTGTGTTGAATGTTTAAGGTATTTGCCACAGCACTATGATTTAACAAAAAATTGAAAACAACCTACTTGTCAGTAGGTGACTGACTAAATCAATTTTAATGTATCTGTACAATGAAATATTCTGTAGACACAAAATTTAGTGAGGATTTTTGTAACAATATGTAATTTGATGATTTTGAATATTTTTATGATTTTTAATGATTTTAAATGTTAAGTTTTTTAAAACCACAAGGTGTTTTAAGGAGTGAGTATTTTATTATCTGCCTGAAGAAGAGGATATGCATATCTGCATATGCTTGCACATAATTAGGCAATTCTGGAAGCATATTAACAAAACTAATAGCACAGTTTCTAAGGAGGAGAGCTAGATGTTTGAGAACAGAATAGAATGGAGGTTTTTCACTACATGTCTTTTGTAGCTTTTGAAGCATGTGAATATATGCTCTAATTCAAAATAAAAACAGGGCTGAGGAGATGGCTCAGTGTATAACAGCATTTGCTGAGTTCAAATCCCCAGTGCTCATATACAAAGCCTGTAACCCCAATGCTGTTGGGGGACAGAGAGGAGGATCAAGGGGCTTGCTGGCTGCCAACTTAACTCGGATTCAACGAGAGACTTTGTCTCAAAGGAATAAGGTGGAGAGTGTCAAAACAGGACATCAGACATCCTTCTCTGGCCTCTGTGCCCTCCTATGTACACACACACACACACACACACACACACACACACACACACATACACACACACACACACACACACACACACACACACACACACACACTTCTTAAGACAGGGTCACACAACATAGCCCCAGCTGACCTAGAACACACTGTGTAGACCAGGCTGGCCTTAAACTCAGAGAGACCCCTCCCTGCCTCTGTCTCACTAGTGCTAAGATAAAAGGCATGTACCACCATGGCCAGCAATATTTTTTTTTTATTTTACTAAGGAAGATGAATTAGTAAATCTTTAATGTCTTCTTTTAAAATTTGGGGAATGTGTAAAACAATTACGAAGCTTTTGCATTTTGAATATAAATCTGAAGAAAATAAAGGCCAAAAGGGACAGATAAGGATTTAAACAATATGGTGTCAGTGAGGGTATCTGGAATCAGTTAATATGACCATCATCAGCTCCTGAAGAACCATGAGAAAGCAATAAATATGACTGTTATGTAAGTTATTTAAACAGCCCTGGTAAGAAGGCACTTCTGTGTAATTCTCTTTTAAAATGTCCTTGGGATCAAGGGCACATTTGCCAGTGGCTCCTTGAATATTCTTTCATCTTCTAGTTCCTTCTATTCTCCATTTCTAGTCCTTGAAGTTGGCACTGTCAAAAGCCTAGTGGTGGCCTTGGTCCATACAGTTGTGATTTCATTTCTTTACAATCACATAGCAAAAGCCTGAATTCTGTGCAGACACTTTACTTTCTTCCTTCAAACACATAGTATTAACATGGTCTTTATAAAACTGGACATGAGCATGCACAACCCTGTAACCACATGCCAAGCAAAGAAAACCCTGTAATTCTCCACCTCAGGACTCCTGAAGACAGGTAGTGCTCTTAACACACTTCACTTAAGCGTGTCAAAGACCCCAAGACCTATTTATAAAGTTCACCACTCCGCTGCAGAGAAAGATCTGTCTGCTTCATTCGTAGAAAAATATGCTGGGGGTGGGACTGGAGAGATGGCTCAGTGGTTAAGAGCACTAGTGGCTCTTCCAGAAGACCTGGGTTCGAGTCCAAGTACTCAACTGGAGACTCACATCTGTAATGCCTGTCCCAAGGGACTCTACTTCTAAAGGAGCTGATGCCCTCTTCTGGCCTCTATTGGCACTGCATGCAATTGGTACACAGACATATACTCAGGCAAAACACCCATAAACATGAAATAAAAATAAAGGTTTAATTTTTTTAAAGAATATAAATAAAACTATGCTGTATTTTATCTGTGCATGTACCATTTCACGGTACACATGCCACTTAGTGGCTTAGGAGGTAGTGTACATACATCTTAAGGCTATTTGTATGTAATGAAAATGGCCAAGAATATAGTTTTTATACGTAACACTAGAGTGTAGACACTAGAAATTGTACCCAACAACTCACAACACTTTAACATTCATTTATGATCATAAAGCAGAGGGTCAGTGACAGACTAAAGCAGGAATAAGGCAAGGATAGCTGTTTTTCCTTGGCTTTGGGAGAACTGCGCTGATTTCACATGTGAATGAGTATAATAGAGGCTTTTGCACACTTCTTAAGAACTATGCAGTATATAGCCCAACAGCAGTAGCACAACTCTGCAACCACAAACACACTGATGTGAAAATCTTCTAGTTAGCTGACTTTCTTTCATGAAAACCCAACTTTAGTCAACTTTAACACTTAAAAAACAAAAGTAATAGTCCTAATTTGTAATTTAGAGGCTATGAAGTGTTTTGTCTCTACCTTTCTCATTTGTAAGATAATATTTTTTCTTACTCCAAGGGGTCCTTTTAAGGATCAGACGGTAAAACATACTGTAACAAAATTTTATAAACTACAATCAGATCTGTATATTTTTCAAATGTAAATTATTACCTTCTTGGAGGACCTTCCTCCAATGATCATGCAACCTTGAGGACCCATGGGCAAAAGCTGAACTATGAAAGATCTCAAAGGATCCTTATAAGACTGGGGAATTTTGGCAAAGGTTAACATTTAGTTGAGTAATTGAAATTAAAGCTATCATAAAACACTATTTTGAAATTAACATGTTGCGGATCTGCTGATAGGTCTATACAGTGTGCCTGTATTTGATCAACGAAAAAAATTTCCTAGCAAGAGGGGTTTCTTTGGTACAGCCAAGCCTCTAGTCCCTGACAAGCAACTGTTGAGGAAATAAAATAAGAATAAAATAAGCCAAATTTCACATTCCCCCTTGGGAAATATGCCCTGCAGATATTTAATAACACACTCTGTTTCTTTGCAATCCTTATATTAGTATATGCAAACTCACCTTCAGGATCTGTTTTAATTACAAGAGTGTCATGCATAAAACATGGAGAGTCATTTTAACATGTTTATTATCCAGCACTTCATTCTTCGACTCACAAGGCAAGTTTACTCACAGTATATTTGTTGATTCTTAATCCTAAGATTTCTACAGGTGTTAATTCAGCTGAAATCAGAGGCAAGTGCCCCTGATTGGGAGGCTGTTATTAGTCAACATACTAAAAATCTTGTGAATACCAAAGCTACACTAAGTCTGTGCTGGATCCTGTAGGGCTCTGATTATGGAAATAGATTCACATGTTTTAATAATGTTAGGGGCCCCAGTACTTTTCCAAATGAAGCCTAATGTATCCATGCAGGTTAGGGCTGATGTAACACTTCAAAACGTTCTTTTTTATTAGGCAGAGAAATGATTGCCATCTGGCTATGCATTTCCCGAACTTTGATAAGGCAGCTCAGTGTTTAGTCAGACATATTGAAGACATTTAACCCTCCAAAGTCTCAGCTTCTGTGAATGTTGAATCATTAAATAATTTTAGGGGGAACATTTTCAAAAACTCTTTCCTGAAATCAAAAGCAATTTAAGAAATCCCAAGATACTGGAGGCTGGAGGTACTGAAATATAATTAGTTGATAGATACACTATTTTTTTTTTTTTGAGACAATGGAACAGAAGTGGCCTCTCTGATGAGAATCCAAGTAAAATGTCAGGGAGGAAATAAATGTGTAAATAAAGCTGGAGAACTTCAGAAGATAAAACAATAGGAAGTTATAAGAATTGCGTAGTGGCATTAAGCATCAAGGGCAACTTAGGTGTTGTTTTTTTGTTTTTTGTTTTTATAATAAAAGTTAGGTGCCCTGAGGAGAGAGAGTCTAATTGAATTGGTGTGCAGGCGTCTGAAAGGAAAGCAATTTTGATCAGCCACCAAAAAGGAGATTTGAGACCCGAATAAAAAAATAAAAAGAGTAAAAACTTTCCCATTAAGGAAAGATAAAACCAGACCTAACACATGATGTCTCCATTTAAGTCACAAAATAAGCCTGGTATGTGTGTAATTGTTTGACACAGTTCATCCACTTTAGAATTGCAGTGTGCAACTGGACCGTCTTGGCAGGACAGAAACCCTCATGTATGAGAAAAATTCATTGTTTATCGTTTGGATTGTACCACACTAATATTTAGATAGTTCAAGTTGTTTCCATGCCCTTAGGGAGGTAAGCCAAGTTAGAAAGGGCAACTGGAAACGTCCAAAGAAAGGCCAAAATGTCTGTCAGCTTGTCTCTAAGCTCATGAAATCCCTAGCGTAAAAGAAATTAGACATTCCCCCAAGAGTCTCTTACCACTGCCATGAGGACCAGCCTTCAGCAGCTCAGGGTTTGAAGGGGAGCCAACGGAGTCAGCAGACTTTCCCTAAACTTGACTTTTCTATGTGAGGGAATAAAACTTAATTCTCAGGGGCCAGTGAAGGGAGCAAGTTTAACTCTCTGGGGTTGGCAAAAAGGGAGGGGGGACACACACCCTTAGGGTCTTTCTCTGTTCTTTCTCTCTCTTTATTTCTTTTCATACCTCCACCCAGATGTACCTTCTGTCTCTCTTGATGCCTTTCTTCTCACTAGCTTCATTTTTTTCCTAACAGCTTATATAGACTAGGAAAATCTTTCAAGCAATATAAAAATCACAATGTGGTTACACACTATTTTTCAAGTGAATGATTACAATGCAAACAAGTAAAAAAAAAAAAACAGCATGTTTTCCATATCCCTTCATGATTAAACGTTTTACATATTACAGGTGAAAAAGTATTCCCAAGAACCCACATACATTCATGTCCAAGCAACTTGTTATAGATTAACAGAGTGGAAGTAAGCAAAGTATTTTTCTCAGGCAGTTCTTTTACCAGCAGGCTGCATTTTGCAGTTACAAAGGAAGGATCCATCACTTTATTACTTATCTCAAAAGGTAATCTTATAAGAAATCTTAAAAGAATCACAAATCTAAACTTTTATATATGAAAAACAATCAGTCAGTTCTATTTTAAATCTCAGAGTGTATACCAGTTCATCAATGGCTTTTTCTATCAGGAAGCTGAGGGCAGAAATGGGTACAAGGAATTAATCATTACCTTTGATCACCAACCCATCCTAGCAAGAAAGGCACATCAGCTAATGATAATTGGGCTGCTTTGTTCTTGTTCCCTGACCTTACCGAGACTCTCACTCAACTATGTGCTTTTCCAAACTTTATATTGTTTCCCCAGGGTTTTTACCTCAAAGCTATTAACAAAAACACCTTAATCTCTCAACATTAAGATTAAAAGAACTTGAGCTAACTTAGCTTCTGGGACTCAGTTATTTTTCTTAATCATTATCCTTAGCCACAGTCCTCAAGAGAAACTCAAGTGTTCTAGCAGTGTGACATTTCCTTATCTATTTTCTATCCTCTGCAGGCTCTGCTTTATCAGGGGTAGGGCAACACCATGTCTTGCTTTTACCTATATTAATTTTCCTACTAAGCTAACTTCTATCATAATCCCTTACTATATTTACTAAAGACCCTCAATCATCAAAATTCTACTTAAACTAACACTATTTTTGTATAAAATCATTGCTTCAGTTAAACAGTACAGCTTAGGAGAAAACCATCTTCATAATAATCCACAGGTAAAAATGCCCAGTAGAATGAGATATTTCCAAGAGATAATCCTATCACATTAGAGTCAGTGGAGATTTCCGCACACCCATTCACACCATGCCAGATACCAGAGAAAATGTCAGCGGCAAACATGTAAAGATACAGCCATAGCGAGACCTTCTGGGACCCAGGCCCTGGCGGGAGGGCTCTTGCCTATCAGAGATTCACCCATTGGAACTTTGCTTCCTGGTGGGCTGACTTCCTGAACCTCAACTGCCACCTGCTGCCCTTCTGACATGCCACTGGCAGCCTCTGATGAGGAGGAGCCAAGATTCCTCTACTGGCAATATACAGCCTTCTATTCCCAATCCAGTTCTTTAAAGATATAACCTGTACATTTTAAACTTTAGACATTTTAAATAGTATCAGCCCACTCCTCAATAAATAACTTTCCAAATAACTCTGTAAAAAGGAGGGAGCTGCTTTTCACAGAGTCTTGACAAAACTATGAAACCAAAATCCTACCACCGTATCTTAAAGCAGACAGAGAAAGACCAAACTGTCTTCTCATTACATATCTTTTACCTGCTTATTCCGTGTGCCTCTCTTATCTGGCTGGAAGGATTATCACCATTCAGAGAAACGTTTAGTCACAAACCTGCTACCGGTATTTAATTTTTTTATGTCCTATCTCTCCAATCGGATAATAAAGTTCTGGTGATAGGTATTGAGTGCCACTCTGCCTCCAGGCATTGCAGGCTTGTATGACGAAATAATGACACAAATTAATTTCTATGTGACTCCATGTTTCCTGCTTTCCTTTCCTATAGCGTTACTTTAATTCTACTACAAGCCAAGTAAAACAGCTACATGTATGCATATGGACATGTTTAATAGCTAAAGGGAGCGACAGATGTCAAACTGTGTATGAAGATAAGCATGACCAGGGCTGGAAAGAGAGCTCAGAAGTTAAGAGTAGATACTGCTCTTTCAGTGGCTCACAACAGCCTGTAACTCCAGCCCCAGGAAACTTAACACCTATTCTGGCTTGCATAGTCACCTACACTCATATGCACAAACCACACACACACACATACATGTGTGTGTGTGTGTGTGTGTGTGTGTGTGTGTGTATATATATATATATAATTTAACAAAGAAAAATATGTCTGCAGAAACTATACAAATTGTTATCTTGAATAGAAACTGCTTTTACTATTAAAAAAAAAACAGACTAAAGCACACATTTGACTGTAAAGTAACCTTTTGTCTCACAGATTAAGCTCCTGGACTTAGGGATTTAGGTGGATGGTAGGGTATTGGCCTAGCAAAGGCACGGACACTGGGTTCAGACCCTGAGCACAAGAGGAAAGTTGAGGAAGGGGAATAAATACAGATTGTGATGATTAAGGTTGTCAACTTGACAGAAATCACCTGGGAGATAATCTCCTATAGACATGTCCAGAGGCTATGTTGATGTCTTAAGTAAGGTGGGAAGAGCAAGCATGCATTCACTGCTCTCTTTTGAACGTGGATGTAATATAAGCAGTTGTTTCAAGCTCCTGATTCCTTGACCTCTCAACCAGAATGGACTGTATGTAGCACTGCGAGCTAAATCAAACCCCTTCTTCCTTAAATTGGTGTTGCCAGACTACATTATCGGAGCAATGGGAAAATAAATAAGACAAAGACAAAAGTCGATTAAAACCCTAATAGTATAAGCTGTGCTTGTTTTGATATAGCTAAGTATTTTCTTTTGCATCAGTTTTACTATTGAAATTATCTTCTTTGGACCTAGGCTCAAACTGAACTGTAAGTCTGAATCTCTGCACCCACAGATCAATGCAGCTCATCTCAGACCTCGTCAGAGACGTCTCTTGGTGCAATGGACAGTGATGAATAATGAAAGTGCAGATTTAAATGTCAGTGGATTACTCAGCCATAGTGGAGCGTCCACATTACACACAACACACACACACACACACACACACACACACACACACACACACACACCCATCCCAAGACTCAGGGACAGACCATCATGGAAAAGGATGCAGAATGATTGTAAGATCCAGAAGTCAGGGAGGACTAGACTAAAACCATGTCTTCTGTACATAACAGGACTGCAGCATCAATGAACTCATAGTGGCAGTGGTTACCTGTACCAAGTCTAGCCAGGTCAGTGTTCTAGCTTACCAGCCCCCACCCCTAGCTGAGGAGCAATTGACAGTTGATGGTGTAGGGTGGGAAGAATCAGTTTTCTTTAAGGATATAACCCGTGTAAGTCAATCATATTCCAGGAGCAGGTGGGCAACATAAATTAGATTCAATGGGTTATTGTGGTAGTTTGAAAAAAAAAATGTTCCCCAAAAGTATTAGTACTATTAAGAGGTGTGTCCTTGTTGGAGGAAGTGTGTCACTGTGGGGGCGGGCTTTGGGGTCTCTTTTCTCAAGCTTCACTCAGTGTGACAGTCAGTCGACTTCCTGTTGTCTCTGAGTCAAGATGTAGGACTCTCAGCTCCAGCACCACATCTACCTGCAAGCCACCACGCTCTCCATTCTGATGATAATGGACTGAACCTCTGAAACTATAAGCAAGCCACCTCAATTAAATATTCTTATTTATAAGAGTTGCCATGGTCACGGTGTCTCTTCACAGCAATAAAAAACCCTAACTAAGACAGTTATTTAAAAAAAAATAAAAAGAGGATGCAAAGTTGAGAGTAGGTGGCAGGGGGTGGGGTTTGGAGTTTGGAGTGGATCTGGAAGAGGTAGGGGAAGAGTTAGGAGTGACTATAATCAAAATTCAATGTATGAACTTTTCCAGTAATTAATAAAACACTGTACTATAAGAGAAATTATCGCTGGGCGGTGGTGGCACACGCCTTTAATCCCAGCACTCGGGAGGCAGAGCCAGGCAGATCTCTGTGAGTTCGAGGCCAGCCTGGGCTACCAAGTGAGTCCCAGGAAAGGCGCAAAGCTACACAGAGAAACCCTGTCTCGAAAAAACCAAAAAAAAAAAAAAGAGAGAGAGAGAGAAATTATCTTCTCACTTACAGTGTCTCTTCATTCAGGAAAAATCGTATCAAGCTAAATCTGAGAAAATATTCACCTACCCAAGAAAATGGATGAATTAACATAAAAATTGACAATTTATAGCCACATTATTATGAAGCATGATCCTTATCAATTAGTCTTATCAGTAAAAACCAAGAGTCAAATATTGGGGTAATAAACTGAAAGTTCAGAGAAACAGAGCAACAGGCACTAGAGAATCCTCAGACGGAAAGGGGGCTGAGATCCTATCTCCACCCACCTTATATTCCTGTCTCTACCTCCCGGTTGTGTTGGGATTAAAGGCCTGAGCCTCCCAAGTGCTGGGATTAAAGGCGGGAGCCACCATTGCCTGACCTCTATGGTTAACTAGTGGCTAGCTCTGCCCTCTGATCTCCAGGGCAGCTTTATTTTTCAGAACACAAGCAAAATATCACAGAACATTATTACTTTAAGAATCAAGGGAAGGCCGGGCTATGGTGGCAAACATGTTAAATCCCAGCACTCAGAGGCAGAAGCAAGCAGGTCTCTGTAGTTCAAGGTTAGCGTAGTCTACACAGCAAGTTTTAGGATGGCCAGGGTTGCATAATGAGACCCTGTCTAAAATAGTAATAACAACAATAATGATAATAATAAAATCAAGGAATACAGTGCTTGTCCATATTTCTGACCAGTTTCACGAAAATTAATGTCAACCCAGAGAATAAATAGCATGAAAGCAAACAGCAGCTTAATGGCTAATGTTGAGCTAGCTACAAGGGAAATTAGGTTCAGGGAGAGAGGTCCGAAAAATGCCGTGTGTGGGCAACCTGAATTCCTCAAAGAAGAGAGTACAATATCAGGATGGACCAGTGCTTCTTGGCCTTTGCTTTGCTAGTTATTTTTCTCTTTGCTGGGACAGAATGCCTGATGAAGAAGGGTTTGTTTGGTGGCGGCTCACAATTTGAAGGTACAGTCAGCCCTTCAGGACAGGGAAGGATGGTGGCGGCTCACAGTTTGAGGGTACAGTCAGTCCTCCAGGACAGGGAAGGGTGATGAGGCCAGTTATTTTGCATCTGCAATCAAGAAGCCAAGAGACATAACTATTGATGCTCAGTTTCCTGTCTCCTTTTATACAGTCTGGGATCAGGGATGGTGCCCCTCACCTTTAGGGTTAGTTTTCTCACCTTCATTAACCCAATCTAGACACTCCCTCAAAGGCGTACCCAGACTGGTTAGATGGCTCACTTGGTAAAAGTGCTTGGCACACAAGCCTGACTAATTGAGTTTGATCTCTGGAGTACACATAAAATGCCAAATATGGTGGCATCCATCTGTAACCCCAGCACTCCTACGGTGAGATGGGATGCAGAGAAAGGAGAATTGCCTTGAAGCTGAGGGACCAGCCAGCGGAAGTTCGCAGTGTGAAAGAAACAGCAAGAGCGACCTCACCTCAAAACATGGTGGAAGAAGAGGATCAACTCCCAATAGTCGTCTTCTGACCTCCGTACATACACCCTGGCATGCGCATGCCTGATCTCATATGTACACATCATACATACCAATTATTATTATTATTGTTGTTGTTGTTGTTGTTATTATTATTATTATAAATTATTAAAAATAAAGACCTGCTCAGAGATTTCCTAGGTGATTCTAGATCTGTAAAGCTGACAGTCTCACACTTGCTAAAAGTAGAAATCTGGGAAGTTTTGAACACTACCAACATTTGTCACTTACCCCCTAGAGATTCTGGTTTGCTTTGCCTGGGATGTTCCTAGTCATCGGTCACTCTATAAGTTCTCCACACAACTGCACTGCATATCCAGAGTTGAGAGCCATTTGGTTAAATGATAGAAAATTACAAATACGCTTTCTAAGAACATGCTTCCATTTTGCTGTGTTCATTCCAGTACTAATTAAGACATTTGAACTGCCCATAAGTGTGTCTTTTTTTGTTTGTTTGTTTGTTGTTTTTCGAGACAGAGTTTCTCCATGTAGTTTTGGTTCTTGTCCTGGATCTCGCTCTGTAGACCAGGCTGGCCTTGAACTCACAGAGATCCACGTGGCTCTGCCTCCAGGTGCTTGGATTAAAGGCGTGCACCACCGCTGCCAGGCATCATTCTTTATATAAACTTAAATGTTAACACCTGTAGTTCACATGTCTGTAAAGTCCCAAAGAAATCAATCTATCAAATTTATACTGTTTCATCAGAGCCAAAATCGTAACCATCCTGTAAATAACGCTAGATCTCCAAGCCTAGTGCACCTCCTTGGACTGTTAAGACCTAATGTGATAAGAGCTAAATCAATCTAATTTAGTGTGCGGGGGGGAGAATCAGGAGAAAATGGTATGTGGCCCAGTGCTACAGCACTTACCTAGCTTTTGAGATACTCTGGGTTTTTTCCTCAGCACCACAGAAAGGGGAGAAGTGATAGGCAGTGTATTTAATCAGCTAATAATTGAAGATGACTAGAAAAGATTCCATATCAAGCATAATTTAAGCCTCTATGTCACCAAGACTTGGTTTGCCCCTCTTGCCCATGCCCTTGCTCCAGTCCTCATCTTTCTTTTCTTCTGATGGTGATGACTTTTCTCTGCCAGTGCACATCTTCCAAGTAGTAGGAACTCCAACTTCACATCCTCACAGCATTTTGACCCGAAAGGCAACAGGGGATCTTCATGACTGAAATCAGGATTAAAAAATTCAGGCAAGGGCCCGGGAGACTCTGACTAGATCACAAGCAAAACCTTTAAAACAACTAAAAGTAGAATCTTCCCATAAATGTAACACTAGACAATCAGGCTGAGTTTTAAAAGGTTGCTATAAATGAACATTTGGAAGAAGCAGAGAGAAGACCAAGTGGGAAAGTTCTAGGTGTCTCCTAACCAGAGATACAGTGGTTGAATTAGACAGAGACCACTGTCTAATTGTCTAAAAGGCAATGGCAGACTTTTGCTTAGAGAGGTGAGTTTGAGTTGTGTTTTGAAAGCGAAAATAGCCTTAGAATGACTTCAGCAAAGGAAGGAAGAGATGGTCATAACAGGGCTCCTGACCTTAATAGGCTCTAGACCTTAGCACAACTGACTCTATGATGGAAGTGCCATTCTGGCTGTGAAACTCAGCGTGTAGACAGCATACTAGCCAAAATGAAAACAAAGACCTAATCCATCAAAGTCCATTGATCTGGGAAAGTCTCTAAATGTACTTACCTTGTTTTTTGGCTTCTGTAGTTGACTAACTGTTCTTGTTAACTGAAGTATGTCAACCCAGGGCATGGTTTTTTTGTGATTAAAAGCTCACCATCAGAAAATGTCGTGTAGTCACTGGGATCCCAGACACCCAGTGTAGTCAGTGGTAAGCTAATAAAGACTTTCTGTTGGCTTAACCTCATGTCCAAGCAGTCTTCTCTGGTGACTACCCCACAACAATGGTCCCATATGTTTTAGAAAGATTACTTTGGCAAGTGGAGATATATTGAAGAGAATGAGCTTTAAAAATAGAAACCAGTTAGGAGATAGAAGTTCTCTATATCTAAACCTGTGATAAAGCAATGGAAACACAAAAAGAAACATGGAATGGACTGAAGGGAATTGAAGAGTGTGTTGTACAGTAACTGAATTGGATATGGAATGTCCCAAAAGGGAGACGATTCAGAATGACTCACTGTTTTCTGACCTGGAAAACTAAGAGGTTAGTGACATTGTTAACTACCAGAATTTAGAAAAAATAGCAAGTTTGGAAGGGGTAGATTATAAATTTAGTTCAACATATTAAATAGTCAACATATTTATAGTTCAACATATAAAAAAATAGTCATCTATGTAACAAAAATGGAGACCTGTTCACACTGCAAAGCTAACTCTAAGATCAATCTAACTCTGAAGTCATGGCATTGGACAACTATTGCATAAATATAAAGCATCAGAACTCAAGGCAAAAGTACAAGTAGGAGAGTGAAGGGGGAAAACATTTCAAATAAATAAGAAATGGCACATTCACAAATAATGCCCAGTAGAACAGTATAAGGGGTGTTTTGCTCACCTGGCATGAGCCCCCAAAGAGGTCTAGCATGAGGGAGAGTGAAGACTTTTATGTGGTGGTAAGACAAAATGCATTCTGACCTCACCCCTTCCCAGATCTAATTCAGGAGCTCTGGAGAAGAGCATTAGTCTCTTGGTGAGGACACAAGGAGAGGGGGCCTTGGAATTTTGAGGTATCAACCAAGGTGACCAGTTGTTCCACTACCCAGCTTCTTAAAAATCATAACTAAATCTGAGAGTTGTGGAAACAGTGGATACATATGTACATTTTCAGTTTCCACCAATCTGTTAATAGATATCCAGTCTGGTTCCATTTCTTTGCTATTGTGAATAGAGTGATAAACACAGATGAGCAGATGTCTCTGTGGTAGAACATGGAATCCTTTGGGTCTACGTCCAGGAGTGATATAGCTGGGTAACATGGAAATCCTAGTTTTAAGTTGTTGAGAGTGTCCTCCTTGCAAGATCTGTAGGGAAGGGAAGTGTTCCTTCTTTGGCTTCTGCTCCCCTGCTAACGGGAAATGCTGCTTGCACCTCCACTGGAACCTCTGCTACAGTGGAAAAGAGATTGGGATGCTGGAGAAGCAAAATGGGAGAAAGTTCAGCATAGGAAAGCTTCTTAAATTGCTCCCACTTGCCTCCCCTTGTCCCCTCAAAAATCTTTGTGGACCTACATATGTACGTTTTTGAAATAGGCACACAAATCAAACATCTACTGGTAATAAGTCATAAAGAAATTTATTTTAAAACAATTCTTTGGTATACATATAATTTTACTATATAATAAAGATCAAAGAAAATTGGCATAATAATATGATTTTTTAACAAAGAATTAAATAGGGTGACTATTTGATACCATAGTATCCAGAACATCTTCAAATACTTTTCAGGGTTGATAACCTGATTTTATAATTGTTAATATCAAGAAAACCACTTTATGTAAATATGTGGTTATAAAATTGTAAAATATGTGTAGGAAAACTTCAGAAATTGTTGAAAATTCTGTCCTAATCCCATTTAGTAATTTTTATCTATGAAACTCAAGTCAGCAACTCAAACAGTAACTTTTTGTATAAGGCACATGTGTATGTATGAGTGTGTGGTATATGTATGTGTTCATGCATATGCATGCATGTACGAGTATGTGTAAACCAAAGGTGTCTTCAATTGCTCCCAATTGTGTTGATGTGTGTGTAAGTGTGTATATGACCCAGTGGTGTCTTCACTTGCTCTCCAATTTATTTTGAGACAAAGTCTTTTATCCCACCTGGTGCTCAGTGCTTTGACTAGGCTTTCTGACTAATGAGTACCAGATACTGTCTCAGCATCCCTCTCCCCAGCACAATGGATTTTTTTTAACAGGACTATAAAGAAAAAATGATATTATAAAAATTTCAGGGAAATGGATGACTCTTGAAAATATAATAAAGGTGGCGTGGTGGTTTGAATGAGAATGGCCCACAGAGGCTCAGCTGTTTGAACGCTTGGTCCCAAGTTGATGGTACTATTTGGGAAGAATTAGGAGATGTGACCCTGTTGAAGGAGGTGTGTCACAGGGGGTGGACTTTGAGGTTTCAATAGTCTACACCATTCCAGGCTAGCTCTCTCTCTGCCTCATGCTTATGGATCAAGATGTAAGCTCTCAGCTACTGTTTCCATACTCTGCCTGCCTACCTGCTGTCATGCTCCCCACCATGATCATCATGGTCTTATCCCTTTGATACTGTAAGCCCCCAAATAAACACTTTCTTCTATATATTGCCTTGGTCATGGTGTCTTATCAGAACAATAGAAAAGTAACTAAGACAGGAGGTAACCCAAATTTTTAAAAAGGGGGAAAAAACATGTGTTTCCTCTCATATGTGAATTCTGGATTGTAATGTGTATATGTGTGTATATAGAAGGGTGTAAACGTAGGTAAACCCCAAAAAACTAGAAAAGAGATCAAAAGAGGTAAAAGAGATAGTGAGGAAGGGAGGAGGGCAAAAGGAGATTGGAACCATCGAGACATCCAGTCTCACGGACTGAGCAAGTCTGGATTCTCAGCCTGTGTGAGACAGCCATTATTAGAATATCCAGACAGTGTGTGTGTAATATATATGTGTATATAATGTACACATATATAATCAGTTCTGTATATGTATATGTAGTATACACATATATATATAATATATATAATCAGTTCTGTTCATCTAGAAAATCCCTACAAATATTATCATACCTAATACCTTGTATGCTAATTTTTAATTAATTTAATTTAAATAAAAAAGAAAGTATGAGCCGGGTGTGGTGGCGCACGCCTTTAATCCCAGCACTCGGGAGGTAGAGGCAGGCGGATTTCTGTGAGTTCGAGGCCAGCCTGGTCTCCAAAGCGAGTTCCAGGAAAGGCGCAAAGCTACACAGAGAAACCCTGTCTCAAAAAAAAAACAAAAAACAAAAACAAAAAAAAAAAAGAAAGTATGAGTACCCATTGGCTCTGGGTCCTATCCATTTGTCCCTGACTTCTAGTCTTTCTCTTCCATTGTTCAGGTTCAATCTAATGAAAGCAGTGAATTTATCTTCTGTCTTTTTAAATCTTCCAGCAGCTATGAATACTCATTGTAGGAAACTTGTTTTGCATTTGAGGAAAAGAACTGGGTTTGAGACCTGACCGCCACACCAGGTAAGACAAGAGACAAGCCTCCTGGACTCTCTGGACTTATGAGTGAAAGAACTGAGAGTTTCTTTGCATCATAGAATTGTGAGTGTAGCCAACAGCCATAAACCACAAAGCTTTATCAATATTAAAACATTATACTTGGTGGCTAAAGTTTCCATTGACTCCATCACAGACCCCCCCCTTCCCTACATTAACCTTCAACTTTCATCAGATGTCTCCAATCTAACATTAGCACAGACTGACTGAGTTCCTATTATATGTGAAGCTCTGTGCTAGGAGCTAAAGATCCTGAAGAGAAGGAGCTGGAACTGCATGAGCTCAGCTGTGCTATTGAACACAACAGAATAGAACAACCTTGAGACATGTTATGCACAGTAATGTCTGACGTTCTTATCGTCTAAGGTTTTTCCTTCTCTTTTTCTCCTTGTATTCTTTAACTTACTGAACTTCATGAATGCCAAGAGAGCAAACACGTTCTCCATTACTGAAATAGCCAGAGAACATCATGTCCTCAGAGACAAAAACTCTTCCTGCTTATCAGTCCATTTAAAGTTATAGCATGATATAACAACAAATTATATTTCTTAGTTATAAATGGAAAAGTTGACAGATTCTCAAGACTCTAATTCTTCCCTTAATTACACAGCTCCTTCCCTACCCACAAGAGTCTGTTCCTGATCCTAAAGTCCTAAGATTTCCCTACAGTGGTGAATGTGTGTAAGAGCAAAGCTTCTTTGCCTAGACTAGGGTTAGACTCTTTGTGCATCCTCTGTATTCCACCATATTGTCTGATGGGCTTACCAAAGATCCCCTGCCCAAGTGAAAGAGTATATAGAGCTGGTCCTTTTTTCCTAGTCATGTTGGAGAAAGAGGAGAATGGGAAAAAAGGGAAAGAAACAGAGTGGGAGAGGGAGTCATCCAATACAGATCACCACCTCAGAAACCATAATGTGAAATAACCACTTCTAATCTCTTTACAGCCCTCTGAAACGTGTGCCTTCATGCTGGGTTTAGCCTTGAGGTCTAGTTACGTGTCCCTGAGGACGACATTGTAGACTGAGTTCCTTTTCTCTGGAAGAAGGACAGATATGAGTTCCCTGAGCCACATAGTCTAATATTTCCTACCCTTGAGATTTGAATAAGTCAAGCTGCCTTGTTTGGCCTCAAGTTTCGTTACCTGTCAAATAAAGGGAACTGGATTGTTAGTCAGCTTTCCATTGCTATGAAAATAAAATAACTGATAAAATCAACTGAAATGAGGAAGGATTTTTGTCTCAAGGTTTCAGAGATTTCAGTATGTGGTCCCTTGGTCCCATCAATTTGGGCCTGGGGCCAAGCATCATGGTGGAAAGTGAGAGATTAACCAAAGATGCTCATATCATGGCAAAGGGAAGGGAGGGAAGGAAGAAATGATGAGCCTATCAATAATGTTATCCACTGATAAGGCCAAGAGTCCTCAGAAATCATTCACTTTCCAAAGGTTCAACCCCTAAACACTGCCATATTAAGGACTATGCCTTCAACCCATAAACCAACTATACCAGTTGAACTAGATGGTCCCCATGTTCCTCTCCATTCTACAATAATATAAGTTTTAAAGATATCTTGAATTAAGCTTTGTATTTTCAGTGGCATTAGAAACTGATAAACTGTTTTTTTAAAAAATCACTGATATGAATTATGTATGGTCATTCTTCATTTATCATTATATTTCAGGAGCTGATTCCCAGCCAGAGCTAGGCTGCATGCCAGGATCAATGATGTGTGGAGAAAGGGCTTCTAGATGACATGCATGACCGTATTTGTACAAAACAGAATGGATAGGTTCTACGGTTCATTTTAACACTGTTCACAAACATTTATTCCCTCTTTGTAAGAGGGTCCCATTTGACTTCCCTTGCCAAGCAGGGCATTCTTCCCACTGCACTGGCACTGAACTTGGCTATGTTGATTATTTAGCCAACCGCATGTATAAAAATACGACCTAGTTCATATCTAAGTGAAAATATTAAATTTGTTTGATTCAGCCTGATCTCTTTCTGCCATGACCTTGTGCCACAAGAAGGGCACATCGCACGAGTAGCTATTTCTTCAGCCAGAGTCACAGAATCAAATGACACACAAGGTGACTGAATTTGACATGCAATCTTAAGCAGAAGCATCACTAGGAAGCCGCAGCTGCAAACATATAAAGTAAGAGGTAAATCTTGTTAGTACAAGGCACGGATACTGAGGTGGCTTACTGTTATGCAACAGCACCTACTACAGCTCCTGTAATAAAGCATGTTAAAGGTATGCTTGCCTGGTGACTGAGCAGCTGACCCATTCACTCATTAGCTCTCTGCTTCTGGCCTCACTTCTCTGCTGTTCTTTACAAAATATTCCATTAAAACATTATTTGGTTACCCTCTTCCCCTTCATCAAATCTTTAACTCACTCCTGTTAGGCTTTTATACCACCCATCAAATCGATCAGTAAGTTCTCCTTTGCCAAACCTGATGGGCAATCATCTTATTCCATGTCTGTGCAGAATGGACACAGTTGACAATCTCTTTGTTTAACATTTGTTCTCTCCTTCACAGTCTCCCTGTTGAGTCCAGATTGACCCTGGAACTCAAAAATCTTTGACCACACTCTTCCAAGTGCAGGATCATAGGTATGCACCATAATGCTTGGCTTCAGCATCTTCTTTACATGGCTTCAGAAATTTCAGCCTCTTTTTCTTCCCATATTCCCTTTCCCATCATCCTATTTTTCTCCTGTCTTTCTTGGTACCCTCTTCCTAAGGTGGAAGAATTTACAGCAGGCAGTTAGAGGTGAGGAAGAGACATGTGAATCATCTTCGGATGCTTACTGCCACTCAGATGTGACACATGAATGAGGTGAGCTACATTAGGCAAACTCTCGGCATACTTCACAGTGCCTAGGACCTGTGTCACCAAATGTGCCAACCTCAGTTCAATACCTGGAACTCACATAATGGAAAGAGAGAACAAACTCCTGCAAGTTGGCCTCTGACTTCCAGATGCCCACTGTGGCACATGTGTACACACATACGTACAGATACACACTAAATAAATACTATGTTTTTTAAAAAATAAATAAATAAATTTGCAGACTGATTTGATATGATTTCAAGATCTACAAAACTACAATAATCAAGACTATGAAATCAGCACAAATGAAGATGTGTAATTTAGTAGAACAAAACTGAGTATCCACAAACAGATTTGTGTATCTTTGTCAGTAGTGGGTTTTTTTTTTTAACAAAGCAGCTCAATATCAGAAAAAAATATTTATCAATAATTAGTGTTATTATCAACTGTTTAGCACTTGAAAAAATGAACATAGGCCTTTACATCACACCATATACAAAAAAATGATTAGCAATGGATAACAAACCATATTTTAGAGTCAAACTACCAAGACTTTAGAATAAGAAAAAAATTATAATGACCTTAAGTTTATTATCGTCTACACATGGACATGGAACTTTATAGAAGCTCTTAAATGACAAATTCAATTTAGTAGTTAAGTGATTCTCTGAGTTTTCTGTTTTGTTTTGGAACACTGATAATTTGTGGTTTAGAAGAACAAAATTCCCTCCCTTCTCTCTTTTTCCTTTTCTCTCTTTTTCAGTACCTGGAATGGAACCCAGGGCCTCCTGCATGCTAGACAAGCACTCTACTCCAAAACAAATATACTGTAGATTTTTTTTAGTGACATAAAAATCACAAACTATAGCAGAAAAAAACAAATTGGATTTTGTCAACTAGACTTCAATATTTTAAACCTTTTTTTGCTCAAAACCCATTACTGTACAACTTTAAAGAAATAGATCATGCACTAGTAGAGTGCTTATCTAACATGCATTGGGCTCTGGGCTCCATCCCAGGTAACCACAAAAGAAAGAGAAGCATGGGGAGAGGGGGAGAAAGAAAGGTCTGTTCTTCTAAACCACAAATTATCAAAATGTTCCAAAACAAAACAGAAAACTCAAAGAATCAATTAACTACTAAATTGAATTTGTTGTTTAAGAATTTCCAAAAAGTTCATGGTCCAAGCACAGATTACCCTAACAAATTCCACCAAATACTTCCCGGCTTGATAGACATCAACATTATACAAGCTCTTCAAGAAACCTGAACAGGGGGCTGGAGAGATGGCTCAGAGGTTAAGGGCACTGGTTGCTCTTCCAGAGGTCCTGAGTTCAATTCCCAGCAACCACATGGTGGCTCACAACCATCTATAATAAGATCTGGTGCCCTCTTCTAGCGTGCAGGCATATATGCAGGCAGAACACTGTACACATAATAAATAAATCTTAAAGGAAGGAGGGAGGGAGGAGGGAGGGAGGAAGGGAGGGAGGGAAGGAAGGGAGGAAGGAAGGAAGGAAACTGAACAGAAAGAAACATTTTTGAACTCATGGTATGAGGCGGTATTACCATGGGACCAAAAACGGACAGGCAGTCCAGAGAGATCCAGAGGCTTAAAAAATCCTAAACCAGGAGTAGAATAAATGTGTAAAGGTGATTGCTACCAAGCCTGATGACCTGAGTTGGATGACCTGAGTTTGATCCCCAGGACCTACATGGTAGAAGGAGACAAGTTGTCCTCTGAACTCTACATGCATATTCTGGTATATATACACACTACATAAACAAGTAAATAAATAAAATTTCTAAAATCTTCAACGGGGAGGAAATTCTTATACACCGTTGATGGGTGAAATGTAAACTAGAACAGACACTTCGGAAATAAGTCTGGAGGTGTCTCAAAAACCAGAAATAGAAATGCCACATGGCCCAGCTATAGCACTACTGGGCATAGAGCAAATAGACTTTATAGCCTACTTGTCTTAGTTAAGAGTTACAATTTCTGTGACGAAACACCGTGACCGAAAGCAGCTTAGAGAGGAAAGGATTTGTTTCACTCACAGTTCCATATAACAGTTCATCATCAAAAGCAGTCAGGGCAGGAACTCAAGCAGGGCAGGAACCTGGAGCCAGGAGCTGATACAGAGGCCATGAGGGAGTAGCACTTACTGGCTTGCTCATCATGGCTTGCTCATCCTGCTTTCTGACTCGGGACCACCAGCCTAGGGACAGCACCAACCATGATGGACTGGACCTTCCCCCCTCAATCATTAATCAAGATAATGTACTACAGGCTCGCTTACAGCCCGAACTTACAGGGATATTTTCTTAATTGAGGTGCCTTCCTCTCAGATAACTCTAGTTTGTGTCAAGTTGACATAGAACTAGTCAGCATACTACTACAGAGATACTTACACATCCATGCACATTGCTGATCTATTCATAGGAGCTAGAAAATGGAAACAACCCGATGCCCATCAACAGATGAATGGAGAAGAAAAATATGGTACATATACACAATGGAATATTCCTCAGCTGTAAAGAAAAATGAAATCGTGAAATTTGCAGGTAAATGGATAGAACTGAACAAAGCTATATTGAGTGAGACAACCCAGGCCCAGAAAGGCAAATACTGATACTTTAATAGTCGCTCACATGTGGATCCCAGCTCTAAATCTTTTCTTTTGTGTTTAACTTGGAGCACAAGGGAACCCAGGAAACTAAAAATGGACCTTTTGAGGGAGGAACATTGTTATATTTTTGGTTGTGAGCCTAGCCTTAACGGCTGAGTCATCTCTCCAGCCCTTGGGGGGAACATTGTTCAAGAAGAGGAAATAGTAGATTATAGGTAGATCAACAGTAGAGTGTGGAATACTGGCAGTGGAAAGAGCAAAGAGGGACATGGGAATGTGGAGGATATCAGCCATGAAACAAGGGGTCAAACCCAAGTAAGGAGGTATAAAAGCCTACTGTTTCACAATGCAAGCTAAAAATAAATAACTGGGGGAACAGTAGAAAAGAAGAGAGAATACTGGGGGATTAAAGGATTAAGCAGGCAGAGATGGAGTGGGTGGGAGCAGAAAGAGAAAGTGAAAGGAGGTGAGTTCACCAAAACTAAGGATGCATGAAAAAGCCTTACGGAAATCCACCAGCTAGTAAGATCATTTCAAAGTACAACTCTAAACAAAGCAGAGCTTACGTGGAATTCCTAGAATATGGGTTACTGAGGGAAAATGGCAGTGCAAGGCATCGGATGCCTTCTTGGGAGTCGTTGGTCAGAGAGGTCCTGGAGATCTCCAAAGCAACACAGGCAATGGCCATTACCCTTCGTTGGCTGCTGTGACTATGTCCTAGGACCCTGCTGCTGAAGACACATTATACCCTACTGCAGGACATACAGAAATCAACCTGGAGCCGACAAGGAAACCTCTTGTCTGCTAGCTTGCTCCCGTGGTGCTGAAAGGTGCTATGGAGACTAAGAAAAGATATCCATACATGCTGCAATACTGACCTGCCAGGCAGAGTGTGCCCCCTGGTACAAAGCATTATGGAAAAGCTAATTCATTCTGGTCAGATCTGAGGCCTGCTTCCTGCCTCACACTGCAATCATGATCAAAAGCTCTTGGGTAGGGAGGTCCTAGGTCCTAGGAATAGGACCTACTGTTGTTATGTTGTTAAACGGTGTTCTCTTCGTTTGCTTTCAGCTGCTGTGATAAAACACCATGACCAAAAGCAATTTGGGGGGGGGGGGGAGTGTTGGTTTGTTTGGCAAATAGATTGTGGTCCACCATCAAGTGAAGCCAAGGCAGAGACTGAAATCTGAAAGCAGTAACCGGGAGGCAGGAATTGAAGCAGTGGCCACAGAGGAACATTACTAGTTTTCTCCCCTAGCTTGCTTGGTTTTCTTACACAAACCAGGACCATCTGCCCAGGGATGGCACTGCCCACAGTCAGCAGTACCCTCCCACATCAATTATTAATCAAGACAAATGTCCCACAGACATTCCCACAGGCCAATCTAATAGAGGCAATTCAACTTAGGCTCCCTCTTCCCTGATGTGCCAGGTTGGAAACCAAGATTAGCCATCCCAAATGGTTATACTGTCAAACTGCCATCTAAGTATTTGTGTTTATAGTCATAGAGCAGGGCTGCTCACAACCTTGGTCAGAGAAGCTTCTTTTTGCAGTAGGCAGCCATCGATGAAGCGACCTGAAACTGGCCAGTGTGTTGAGAGTGAGATACTGAGTGCTCAGCCCTAAATGGGACATATAAATTCAGCTCCCCACCCCCACCAACACTCAGAAACAGTGGAAAGAATGTAAGAACTGGTGGATGGAAGAAGTGTTGTGAAATGCTGTTTTTTGAACATGGCGTGGCCCTTGCACCCATGAATTCACAATAGCTGTGATGAACTGCATGAGACCAAAGCAGCCAAATTCCTAGCATAGATCAAGTAGATCTCTAGGCCCACCACTTACTGAGTAGCTATTGGCTGGGAGAGGAACAATCTTTTTGCGGGACATTCCTACTGGTAGATTTCTCATGTTCCAGTGGATAGCCCCACACTCATGAACATATAGCTGGGCAGCACTAACCGGATTCGGTAGATTATCAAAAGAAGATATGAAGTTGAAATGGAGGTATGGGGCTGGAGAGATGGCTCAGAGGTTAAGAGCACTGACTGCTCTTCCAGAGGTCCTGAGTTCAATTCCCAGCAACTACATGGTGGCTCACAACCACCTGTAATGAGATCTGGTGCCCTCTTCTGGCCTGCAGTCATATATGCTGTATACATAATAAATAAATAAATCTTTAAAAAAAAAATGGAGGTATGATGGGGTATGAGGAGTTGTGGCGGACATGGGGAGTACATATGATCATGTTTCATTGTATATATGTATGAAATTCTCAAAAAAAAAAGATTTTAAAATTCTCAACAAAATATCAACAAATAAAACTTAAGCATATACTTAAGCCAGCCTGGACTACAGAGTGAGTTCTAGGAAAGGAGCAAAGCTACACAGAGAAACCCTGTCTAGAAAAACAAACAAACAAAAAAAAAAGAATATACTTAAAAAGAGATTATTTGGGTGGCTCAAATCTAATCACAACCCCACTAAAAGCAGAATTTTTTTTAAGGTGGCATAAATATCAGATTCGAAGAACAAAAAGGAGCAAGCCTGCTAATGCAAGCCTTTAATTTCAGCAGCTCAGGAGGCTGAGGCAGAAGGATTACAAAATCAAGGCCCACCTGGGCAACTCAGTGAAACTGTCTCAATTTTCTTTTTTTTTTTTTTTTTTTTTTTTGGTGGGGGGGGGTGATTCAGTGGCAGAGCACTTGCCTAACAAGTTCACTCCCCAGTTTAAAAAAAAAAAAAAAGTAAAAGAGACTGTGTGCTATTATGGCTTTGAAGCTGGAGGGCCAAGTGCAAGGACTAGACAGGAGCTTTTAGGTACTACGAGAGACTCCCAGGCAACTGCCCATGCAACAGGCCTGAATTCTGCTCCACCGAAGAGAGGTTTTTAAAAGGGCACTCCTCCCAACAGCCTTCAGGTAAAAGCCCAGCCCAGCTACCACCACAAACAATAAACTAGTCTGACCGCTTGAAGCTGACCTAAGAAAACTGAACAATGGGGGCTAGTTTAAGCCATCGTGGTTGTGGTTATTTGTTATATCAGCAACAGAAAACTACCAATAAATGAATGAAATCTGGCTTACCCATATAATCCAATATGGTTCACCAGAGTCACACAATGGAAAAATCTCAGATAATTATACTCAGTGATAAAAGACCAAAAAAAAAAAAAAAAGTATGTGATGCATGGCTTCATCTCTGTAAAGTTCTTAAAATGTACATAAGGAAAGGAAGCAGATCCCAGGTCTGAGAATGGAATGGGAGTGATTAAGGAGAGATGAGCTATAAAGGTCCATTATAAAATTCAGGTTGCAATGAGTACTCTATAACTGAATTAAGTTGTTTATTATCTCTTATGAAACAGTGACTTCATCGATATACACATAAATTAAAACTCAAAAACCACACATTTATTTATGTTAAATGGATAATATAGAAAACAAGACTTTAATTCATCAGTAAATTTAGTATCGTTTTATTAAATTGGCAAAATCTTAAGCATTCATATCTCTGTTTTAAAGCTTACAGTCTAAAGGATGGTGTGACTTTGTAACTCTTTGGAACCAGCACATTCTAGCTGCCTAGTGTCCTTAACAACAACACAACCACTAGCATGATTGGAAAATAAACAGATGTCAATCAAGGCGCAGTTCTGGCCCTCCATCTCCCATCTTACTTAGTGGTATCTACACTTGGCTCCACAGCTCTGGGTCTGACTATGCTGCACTGTCAGATGTAGTTGGGATTCTCTTTGAGCCGCCAACCAGCTCCCAAATAAAGACATGGAGACTTTTAATTATGAATGCTCAGACTTAGCTTAGGCTTGTCCTACTAGCTCTTTTAACTTAACTTGTTTCTCTTCATCTACATTTTGCCCCAGGGCTTTTTACCTTTCTTTCATTCTGTTTGTCCTACTTTCCTGCTGCCTGGCTGGCTGGCTGGCTGGCTGGCCCCTGATGTCTCCCTGTTGTCTCCTTTTCTTTCTCCCTTGACCCTGAATTCCTTCTCCTACTTACTCTTCCTGCACAGAAGTCCCGCCTATACCTCCTCCCCCACTATTGGCCATTCAGCTTTTTATTAGATCAATCAGGTGCCTTAATCAGGCAAGGTAAAACAGCAACACATCTTTACATAGTTAAACAAATGTAACACATCTTTACATAGTTAAACAAATATTCCACAACATAAACAAAAGCAACACATCTTTACATAATTTTAAACAAATGCAACACATCTTTGCATAGTTAAACAAATATTCTGCAACAGTGAGACGTTGTACTAATTCCTTGCATGAGTCATGTCTATTCAGTTAAGTCCAAAGATACAGTAAGGCCAAAAATCTGCTCATTCAGTCATTACATATTGGCAGTTTCAATGTGGTATGATGGAGGGGGGAAAAAAATGTTCCCTCTATCTGTATAAAATCTTGGCTGGGGCCTCTGTAATAAAAGACAGATTAGCAAGCAAAAAACAAACAGAAGCTTATTAACATGTGTATTTCAAATGCGCATGGGAATAAGAAATTCCCACAGTGGCTTAGCAATCTGGCTTAGAACAGTAACTTCAACAGAGAATAATAAACCAGAGAAAAGCTAAAACAAAGGAAAAGGACCCATGTCGTCTACCCCAGGACACGTAAAGAAGCTGGTGCTAACGGTAGGAAGGTGATGCCAGTGTTGTTTGGGGGTTCCTCTGGGGTCCCCTGGCTGATGAGGATAGAGAGTACCCTCAGGTTGGTGATGAACTTCAATCCTGTCTTTCCCTGTAGAGAAGGGACTACTCTCTTTGTGAACTCGTGTCCTGCTTTTTAACAGATGAGGTCAAGGCACGGGGAGTCCTGTCTTGTTTCGGCTTCTCAGCCTCCGGCTGAAAATCAACTCAATCCAAAGCATACTTTGGCACGGCAGATTGGGCTGCCATGCATCGGGATGAGAGGCCACTGAACACTGGTCCTGCCTCCCATTATCTACTGGGGAGGGAGAAAAATGACCTGGTCTATTCCAAAGGCATCCCTGGGAGCTCCTCTCTCTCCTTGTCTCACAAGTGGTGATGACCCAGGAAAACAGCAACTCGCCAAATGCAGATAAACAAACTCAAGAGCAAGTGCAAAGATCACCCAGAAGCAAAATACCAAGTACATCAAAGCAAACTGGTGCTGGGAAAGGCAGGCGAAGACCAGATTCTAAAAGGAGAAATAGCATTTCCCGAGGCTGCTACTTCTCCACTGCAGGAAAAGTGCACCTGTGAAGTGGTCTGTTGATGCTGCTGTCACAGTCACAAATAACAACCTGGAGAGTCAGCTCCAAGTCCCTGAAGGTACTAGGAGACCATTTTAGCTTCCTCATCGCCATGACAGCACATCTGACATAAACAATTTAAGGGGAGGAATGCTCGATTTTGTTCAGTTTTTCAGAAGTGGTGGGGTGGGGAGGGCACGGCAAAGCTGTGCAGTTTACATCGTTACAGCCAAAGAACAGAAGTGTGGTTGTGCTAACTGGCTTTTTCCTCTTTCCCATTATTTCACTTGGGCCCCTAGCATATCAGACAGAGCCACCCACATGCACAGGAAGTTTCCTCCCCAGGTTAATGCTCCCTGGAAACATTCTCAGGCACAACAGATGTATGATTTACTACTCCCTTAAGACACTCTCAGTCCGATGAAGCATACCATCAAAAATAACCATCAAAGGGCTGGCTGGTGATACAGCCTCAGCAGTTAAAAGCATGTGCTGCTCTTGCAGAGGACCCAAGTTCAGTTCCCAGCATGCACTGAGACGCTTATAAAAACAGCTGTGCCTTGTTGAGAGAAGATTCTAGGAGCTACCAAACTGACCATGGTGCCTTTGCACTCAAGAGACATAGAGAACATTGTTACTGAAACAGGTGAACAGACTCAGATTGTGGCAGATGGAGGAGCACTTGATGTCCTTCCTGGACTGCTAACTAACCTCATAACTAACATTCAGAAGAAATCCACACTATAACTGGACCAGATCAGCAAGCTCTGAACCATGGATAGTCCTATTGCTCATGGCTAGTCTAAATCAAACTTTAAAATACATGTGAGCTATCTGGGTTGTGCCCAAGTATGTTAAGAGGTGGGACAGTTGAGCAGATTTATAAACCTCATTCATTGTGGAACAATGTCACTATCAATGAGTCTCTTATCAGCTAAGGACACCAAGAACATTCTGGTTGTTCTAGATGCCACTTCAAGTATCTTTCAGGCTTCTGTAAAACTACACGAAAGTGAGAAACTTACTACAACTCAACAACATGTAGCTTGGCCAGAAGAAGTTCTGCAAACTCATGGAAACAAATGTGAGGGAGGTCTCATAAAGCCACTTTGCAAGTGTTCCCCAGGAGAGGATAAAGACCAAAACGTGCCAAAAGCAACCTCTGAAACCTATGCCTTCCAAGCTCAAGATGGATAGAACCCCAGGGACCTTTGACTTTTGGATTATACAGCTGAGGTGTCGGTGTTTGTATGCTGTTTTGCATAAACTTTTGTCTGTTTGTCTAGTAAGAATGTTTTTTAGGCCAGGGAGATGGCTTATTGGATAAAAAATACCAGCTTGATTGCAGAGCAAGTTCAAGACCAGTCCGTGCTAAATGAGACTCTGCCTCAACAAAAACAAAAGTTCTGAATGCCCTATTGTCCTTAATGATGCTGGTGAAAAGCATTTCCCACACTGCAGATCACCACTCACTTGCCTGAACCATCACTGTAAGGTGTCCCATTGTCAGTACTAGATACTCAGGCCTATGTCTAACCTGAAAGAACAGTGAATAATGCTCTTGTGTTCTCCACCCCTAGAGATCCATTTGTTCTTACCTGGTCCAAGGGTTTGAACTGATCTTGGAAAAAAATCTATAGATTCTACTAGAGGTCACAGAAACTGGGATTAGATGTGGATTAGCTGTAAGAATATTTATGCAGAAAAGGCAGGGTGGTAGAGTTCAATGCCATGATAGTTCTGGCTTGTTATCAAACTGGAGCAGACAGGTAACAGAATGTGGAGTTTTGAGTTGGTTCATACATCCAGACAAAGATAGCAGATAACATCAGTCATTTTTAGCATCCTTAGGTTATGGAATCTCCCCCTTTAACTATCTGTACTCAGTGTTATTTAGAACGTCCTTAAAATGTGACTGCGTGGATAAGTACAACCTTATGGTAATGTTAATGGCTTAGTCAACACATTTAGTAGCCCATTAGATTATAAATCTTTCTTAGGTTATCAGTTCACCAGTAAAATTTAACAAGAAACATTAACATTATGTCAGGAACTAAGAAGACTGATGCTATGGCATATTGAAAAAAGTATGTTTCTGTGTTAATAAAGGAAACATTCTAAACACACCCCAGGCTACCCAATGAGCCCTCTGATCAGGAACTAATGAGACTGTCACTTTTAAAATCTCAGGTTCAGGGATAGAGAGAAGGTTCCGTGGTTAAGAATACTTGCTGTTCAACTTCCAGCACCCATGTGGCAGCTCACAACCACCTGTAACTCCAGTTCCAGGGGATCCAACATCTTCTTCTGGCCTTCGCTGACACCAAGCACATGTGTGGTACACATCCACACATGCAAGCAAGACACTCAAATACGAATTTTAAAAGTTGAAAATGAACACAAATAAGCAAATGGGTACCACATCAAGTACCTTCAGTAAGGAACCCAAATAGAATTCAAGTCTTAGGTCTCTAGCCATACAAATCAGCCTGAGGACCTACTCCCTCATTTTGGCTGTATCTTCACAAGCATGTACTGGGGATAAAGCAAGTAATAGGTACACAGTGCTCTGGTACTTCCGGGATGTGACAGACCAGTGGTACACTGGGGGGTGGGGGTGGGGAAGAGGTGAAGTAGCAGCATCTTCAAAGAATGTGAGGCCCAGGGCTCAGGATGGCTCAGAAGCTTAGAGCACCGGCTGGCTGCTCTTCTAAAGGACCTGGGTTCAATTTCTAACACCCACATGGTGGCTCACATCCATCTGTAACTCCACAGGATCCAGTGATTCTTTGGGTCTCTGCAGGCATCAGGCACACACATGATGCACAGACGTAATACGGACAAAACACCCATACACACAGAAATAATACTTTTTAAAAACCGGGAAAACACACACACACACACACACACACACACACACACACACACACAGAAGGCCCCTTGAAATGATTGCAATATTTTGAATCATATCAGTAGAAAAACCTAACCTAATGTGTTCCTGTAACTAAAAATCCTTTCAGGGTGTGTGTCTAGAGCCGGGTGTGGTAGCACCTGTAACCCAAGGTAGGAGGAAAGTTCAAGGCCAACCTGGACTGCACAGTGAGAGTCTGTCTCAAAAGATGGTCGCTAGAGTGGGAAACTTGAAAAGGAAGACTTGGAGCCTAGGGAGGATGAGTTTGAGAACCGGGATGGGACGGAGTGGGTAAAGCTCACAGTGAGGGCAAAGCCAGGGCAACAGCTAAGCCAATCTCAAGCCATGTGTGACCGTTGTTTTGTTTTTAAGGCAGAACCACAGTGGGAACAGAGATTTCCAAGATTCCGCTATAGAAAGTCAAGTCTGATGCAGGATATCTAGTGCATAAAAACAAACACACAAACAAAAGATTTAGAGAGAAAACTCCATAGAAAGCTTAAAGAGATACAGTAAGTTCCGGAGTTTTGATCCAGATTATAACAGCTTTTTAGGCTTAACGATGAGAAACAGGTAAGAGACGCTGAGTGCAGAGTGCTCAACAATACTCCAAGCACTATTGCCGGTGCCTTTTACGTACTGCTCTTACGTCAGCCCTTATAGTTGAGGTAATACTATTGTTCATGTCTGTGAATGGGGAGACTCAGGCCTAACTTGTTATGACTAAATACCAATTGGGATTTAAATCTAGTCAGGGTAGCCTCCGACTGAGCTGAATGTAAATGTACTTGCTGAAATGTCCATTTCACATACAAAGTGCAACTAACAACAGTGTCCAAAATAGTTTTAAAAACTAAGTGAAGACAGGAAAAAAGGGAAGGGAAAATGAGTAAGATAAAGGATCGTGGTAAAGAAGATCTAAGTGGGGTGTGGTGGTGGTGCACACCTCTGATGTCAGCACTCAGAGGGCAGAGCCAGAGAGCTTGCCAGAAGTTGGAAACTAACCTGGACTACAGAGTGAGACTCAGTCTCAAAAGATCAAAACGGGCCGGGCGGTGGTGGCGCACGCCTTTAATCCCAGTACTTGGGAGGCAGAGGCACGTGGATCTCTGTGAGTTCCTGGGCTACAGAGCAAGATCCAGGAAAGGCGCAAAGCTACACAGAGAAACCCTGTCTCAAAAAACCAAAAGACCAAAACAACAACCAAGCAAGTAAAATGCTTGCCTTACAGGCACGAGGGACTAAGTTCTATACCCCCACACGCACATTAAAAACAATGCTGGGCACAATGGCACATGTTTGTAATCGCAGCACTGGGGAGGCAGAGCAGGGAAATCCCTGGAGCTTGCTGGCCAGTCAGCCTAGCCTACTTGGTGATTTCCAGGCCAGTGAGAGACCCTGTCACAGGAAGAGGAAGCCGGCACCTAAGAGACAAAAGCCAAGGTTGGTGTGGCCTCCATGTGCAGACGCACACGCACGTGCACACACACAGGGGGGCAGGGAGGGGCTGGATGATTTCCCAAAAGGTGGTTACTACTCCAATGAACCCTACAGGGAGTGTAAGAATCAACAGGACATCCAAGGATCTGAGTTTCTTGAGTCAGCAGGGAGGTTTCACGTGGGTGGCTTATGATCAACTGTGAATCTACAGTCTCTTCTGAGTCCAAAATCAAACGAAACTTCATAGGTGCAGAGGGCAATGAAACCGCTTCAGACACCCTTGGTCATCTGCTTGGTGTTCAGTGCTCTTACATGGACTACGGCATGGGCGGTCCATCTGTTCTCTACTTGATTCTGGGTTTACAGATAAAATGGTCCCCTCAGCTTTACTTCTGCCAACCAACAAATGCAGACAGTAGCTATCTCTCAGAGCTATGAAAGAAGCAGACGCAGTAAAACATGTGAAAAAGCAGAGAAAAACCATACTATTCAGTTAATGTTAGCTCCACCCTTCAGCCCAGGTTGTCTTGGTTGGTATTTCAAGACAGTGTTTCTCTGTGTAGCCCTGGCTGTCCTGGAACTCATTTGTAGACCAGGCTGGCCTTGACCTCAGAGATCCTCCTGCCTCTGCTTCTTGAGTGCTGGGACTGAAGGTGTGCGCCACGACATCCAGCCTTCAACACAGGTGTTATTACAAAGCCCCGAAGGATCTTGAACCTATAAACAAACTATGACAGGTCACTGAAAGCCCAAAGAATTCTTAGAAGTTACAAAGCCTTCTTGTTTGTGTTGCTGGGTTAGTTGGTTTGTTGACGGTTTTACTGTTGTTGATGTTTTGGGGTTTGATATTTTATTTTGTTTTTAGAGAGAGTTTTCCACAGTCCAGGCTAGTTTTGAACTCACCGTATAGCTGAAAATGACACTGTATTTCCAATTACCTCCCAAGTGCTAGTGATCCAGGTATGTACCACCACTGCCAATGAGAATTTACAAAGTAATATACAAAGCCCTTTATGAAAAACAATCTCAAAATAAGTTTATCAGGTCAGCTAGCTAAAACTGAGTGATAACAATGGCAAGAGCGGTGTCCTTGCTACACACTTGTTCTCATGGGGCATGGAAGGCATGCCACTGTAGACTCTGCAGTCACCCTTCTATCCACAAAGACCCTAATAAGGAGGCTTAGGAATGAGACCCAGGGGTGACAGAACTTAAGAGTTAGAGCTAACACTTTAACCCCTGCCAGCTGAGTACAGGGCTCATTGAGTGAAAATTATCGTTCTCTTTCAGTACCAATATTCATGATGAAAAAGAAATTCCAAAATCATGCTAATAATAAAATGCTTCCACAAACTACACAAAAAAAAATCTATAAATACATGAAGCTGCAAATAATTTCAAATGAAATCCTTAAAAGCTTGCTTCAAGTTTAATGCCTTTTCCCATTTAAGTAACAAGTCAGGCTACGCTTACAACACAAAATTAAGTTTCTGATGTTAGCCTTCCACCCGCAAAAGATGAACAAACCTCAAAAATAATTTCTGATGAGATTGGTGAGTAAACTAAGCAAGCTTGTCAAAGTAATTTCAGTCTAACCATTTCCTAAGTAAACAGTGAGCAATTTATAAATAGTGCCAATGCTTTTCCTAAACGCTAAGCGAAAGAAACCAGACACACTGTTTCTCCAGCACATGATTCCATGTCTACGAATGCCTAAAAACTAATGTGAGAAAACAAATCACTGTTTGCCAGGGATCGAGATGAAAGGGACGCATTGCAAAGGACCATAACGTGGACAACTGTGTATGATGTAAAACTCACTCCACAATGGAAACTAGTGTTTTTTTAAAGAGAGGGGAAAAAAAGAGCTGGGAGTTGGATAGATGGAGAGGTAAGGAGGATATGAGAGGAGTTGGGGAGAGGAAACCATGATGAGAATATATTATATAAAAATTTTTTTCAATTAAAAAATGTATAATTTTTGAGTACTTATTATCAACATGCTTTTCAAAGAATCCTTTCAATTAAAACATTTTAGAAGCCAGGCAGTAGTGGCACATACCTTTAATCCCAGTACTCGGGAGGCAAAGCAGGTGGATCTCTGTAAGTTCGAGGCCAGCCTGGTCTACAGAGTGAGTTCTAGAACAGTCAGAGCTATTACACAGAGAAACTCTATCTTGATAAACCTAGATAGATAGATAGATAGATAGATAAACAGATAAATAGATAGATAGATAGAGGCATTTTCAAGTCTAGAGGTTTAGTTCCATGGAAAAACATCTGCATACCATATGTGGAGCCCTGGATTCAGTCCTCAGCACTAAAGAAAAAAAGAAGGAGGAGGAGGAGGAGGAGGAGGAGGAGGAGGAGGAGGAGGAGGAGGAGGAGAAGAAGAAGAAGAAGAAGAAGAAGAAGAAGAAGAAGAAGAAGAAGAAGAAGAAGAAAAAACAACCTTGGTAGAAAAATATTTATTTGTGTAAAATCTATAATCTAAACAGTTTTTCACAAACTATAAGCAGTGTTTACTTCTTGACATCCTACAACAAATATCTTGGGCTGAAGAGATGGCTCAGAGGTTAAGAGCACCGACTGCTCTTCCAGAGGTCCTGAGTTCAATTCCCAGCACCCACGTGGTGGCTCACAACCATCTGTAATGAGATCTGGCACCCTCTTCTGTATACATAACAAATAAATAAATCTTTAAAAAAAAAAAAAAGAAAGAAAGAAATATCTTAAGTTGTCTTCTAGAAAAAGGCAAAAATAAAGAAGTGCTTAAACAGTGACCCTAAATGCAATGGAAACATTGCAAACTGTCCAAACTGTTCAGCACATACGGACACCAACTACCTGGCCAGCGCTTTTTCTTATATAGCGGAGGCTGCAAATTCAGGCCAAATAGGAGCCACAGAGCTAACACAGGGAAGCAGCGTGGCAGAAGCTGCACACTGGGAGACTGGAGAGCACATGGCCTTTCCCAGTTGAGCTGCTACACCGGGTACTGCAAGCTGATGCCACCCAAGGACAGAGGCTCCAATGGAGCTGGAGTTTCTGATGTTTAAACACGTGCAGACATCTGGACTCGGGTAATCTTTTCTGATTCTTTCCGGAATGAGGCTTCCATTTATTTTTTAATACCACCAAATAAACAATATCCATAGACAAAGCTCGTGACCTGGAGTCCACAGTACATGCTTTCTGAATCAGTTCAGCAGCAGAGGCAGGTCGTTCTACTAACTGCTTACCTCTTTAATTGTAGAGAATCCAGAATCCCACTAATGGTGGGATATTAGTGCAAGTGAAGTAGAATTAATCTCAAAATACAGGAAGGACAATCACTGGTTGAAAAGCCAAAGTCTAGGTCCATTTCTATGCACATTGATTGGTATAAAGTCCACATGTCTAAGCACACCGGCTGGTACAAGGAGAAATGAGTCTGAAGGAGCTGGAGTAAAGGGCAGCACAACTTTTACCGTCAGCGTCCAGACTCCACAGCTATGAAGTAATCCACGTGCTGAAACTTGAGGACCTCATTGCCCCAACTCATCCAACCTGGCTGTAAATTTCGAGCAAACAGTTCCAAACACTGCCCACCTGGCTTGATGTAGTCCTTCAGTACCTCTGTCCAAAAAGAAAAGAAAAAAAAATCAATATTAAGAAAGAAATCAGTTTCCTTTTATAAAGTAGAGAAGCATAGATGATATTTCAGATATTTCAGTTTTTAAGACAGACAGCAAACCAGAGTCAAGCATGTCATGGTCGGCTCTGCTATTCATGCCAGAAACTCAAAGGAGCATCACCTGCGGGCCTGGGAATGGCACCTGCGGGCTTGGGAATGGCACCTGCGGGCTCGGGAGGGGTACCCGTGGGCTTGGGAGCCGCACCCACGGGGCTTGGGAGCGGGACCACTGCAACCTGCACTAGTTCCGATTTACTGCTTTCCATTTGCAGATGAGAAATGAGAGCTTTAACGCCCACATATGTGACTCTCCAGTTTTCCAATACGGCTCACACGTCTCCTGAGAACTAATTTACTTGATTTTTTAATAAATGCAATCCATGCATTAAAAAAAAAAAACTGTAGAAACAATATAAAGACAATCTTCCTGGAAATTGAAGATAAACTATGAGTCTAGTATTAGCAAATACTTTAGTGAAATAATTAAGCAAAGAGTATACAGACAGAAGTATTCAAAAGTCGTTACTATAGCCCCATAGCTGAAACATGGAGGTTCTAAGACTATTCCCATTCTATAGTTCTTTGCCTAACTTTCACCATGCTATTTCCAGTTTAGGATCCCTTATTTATACGTTCATAACTACAACACCGAAAAACCATCTTTTTTGGAGAGAAGACACTTCATTTAGACTAGTTAAGTAACTGTGGTCCACACTGCCTGGGAGAAAGGAAAACCACGGCAACTTGTTCTTAAAAAGGGCTCGTTCACTTAGAGGACAAACAATTAAATCATTCTAACCCTGATCATGTTCTGGTTGCTCTACGAACCACATAACAGGAATTGTGTATAAAAATAGTTCCAAGAAGAAAGTACTTTAGCAAGCCGAATACAGTTCATAGTTGCTATGTTGGGTTGGCCTTAGAAGAAGCCTATCAAATTCTAAGAATGACAAGGCTTCTTCCGGACTTTTCTTTTTTCCTTGGGAAGGAAGGATCCAGCCCAGGACCCGTACATGCTAGGCAAGCACTCCATCTCTGAGCTATACCTCCAATCTCGTGGCTTCTTTGGGAATAACTGAAAGGTTTAAGAGATAACAAATGTAAACTTAGAAACACAATATAGCAGGGATGGATCGGGGAGGAGTTGGGGAGAGAGAGGAAGTGAATATGAATACATCATATGAAACTCAAATAATTAATTAAATTGTTACATTATTATTAAAAACATTTTGAGTGTCAGACTGTTCTTTGTCCAAGAGTAATATTCTTACTTATCACAAGTCAAAGAGAAATTAAAAGCTGTTACTGCCTGCAATTGAACTAACTCTAATTTAGGCTTTGGTAAGTTTCTAGATGTTGACATAAAAGACTCTGTTCCTTTCAAAAGTATGGAATTAAACATGGGACAACTTGAAAGAGAAAACTTTCCCTGGAGACCTAAAGGAGAAAACCCTAACTCCCCTTCTATTTTCTAGAAGTTACCATGGGCTACGCTACAGTGACATAAGATTGTGCTAAACCACCCCTTCTATTTTCTAGAAGGTAGCATAAACTAAGGTACAGTGATATAAGATTGTGGGTTTACTCAGGTTCTGCAGTCTTTCGGCAAAGATGTTCTCTTGATGAGGGGGCCGGGGAGACAGTTCAGCAGTTAAGAACTCTTGCTGCGACTGCGTGAACAGGAGGGTCTCTGACTCTTGCCTGCTCTTGGGCTCTTTTCCTCCTGTTGGGACGCTATGTCCAACTTCGATGTGATAGTTTTTGCTTTATATCATTGAGTTTTATTTTGTCATGTTGGGTTATCTGTTGGATGCCTGTTCTTTTCTGATGAGACACTGAAGAGGAGTGGATCTGGAGGTGGGGGAAGCTAGAGAGGAACAGGAAGGAGTTGAGGGAGGGGAAACTATGATCGAGATGTGTTGTATGAAAAGGGAATCTATTTTCAATAAAAGAAAAAGGAAAAAAAAAAAAAACCACTTGCTGCTCTTACAGAGGAGCAGGATTTGATTCCCAGCACCCACATGGTGGTTCACAACCATCTGTAACTCTAGTTCCAGGGGATCCAATGACCTCTGCTAGCCTCTGCAGGCATCTGGGATGCATATGGTGCACAGATAAACATGCAAACAAAACACCCATACATATAAAATAATTTTTAATTAAAAAGATGTATCTTGAGATTTTGAAGCAAGAGAGAACAGTTCATGTTTTGAGCATACATAAAACAGTTTAATAAGGTTCACAGGAAAAGTTCTAAGTAGTATGTACACACCATACATCATGCAAACCCCCAGAGTTATGATTTCACTGTAAAATTAGTTACTTCCTGATGGCTTTAACTTGTACCTCTCTATAGCTAAAATACATACACTAAACTAATGTGAACTCAAAAACAAAGTACTACAAATACTTCATGCATATTACTATGTAGCCAAAGCTTGAAGGTTAACTCAATTGAGTCATTCAGATTTTCCTCACAAATACAAGTTTGAGTTGAAATGTTTTCGATTCTAAAATGTGTTTGTGCTGCCCTCTACTGGCAGTACAGCAGAAACACTTCATAGACTGTTCAGGGCAAGACTAATTTTAAGGCACTCTCTTTAAACCTTTTCTCTTAAGAATAATCTTTAAATGTATTTTTATTCTATTTCAAATGAAATGGCAGATTAAAAATTAGTTTAGAATTGAAAGGTTTGGGGTCTTAGATTTTTTGGTAAATCTTTTATATCAAACTATAAACCCTAAAACAAATTACTTATAACTTAAGCATTGGTACACACCAAATGATAAACAAAACTCAAGTAAACAAACTAGATTTCATTAAAGTACAACTGGTGTTAAATAATCTTTTTTTCAAGGAACAATAGAGTTCACTTTCATCTAGGTCACAAACTAATGCACTAGCATTTACAGAGTCCCAAGTGTGAGGTTGCAGAGGATCCTTCTAAGCCACAGAATAGTCAAACACATCTGAAGATTTCTCAAATTAAAGGTACTGTAAGGACTGCTTTGCAAAGTTATTCAAGGTAACAGAAATCTTGAGTTCACTTTCTTTTGTTTGTTGTATGTCAGTATGTGTATCTGTGTTATACAGGTGTGGTACAAGCACTGAGCATGTAAATACCAGAGTGCACTTGCCAAGGTCAGAGTAGGTGCCTCCTTCATGGCTCTCTGCCTTATTCCCTTGAGACAGACTCTCTCATTGAACTGGAAGCACACCATCTGGCTAGACTGGCTGGCCAGTGAGTTCTCAGTGAAGCGCCTGCCTCTGCCCCTAATGATGGGGCTGCAGGCACACACAGCCATGCCCGGCTTTTTACATGAACACTGGGGACTTGAACTCATACTTCCTGAGCAAGCACTCTTCCCCACTGAACCATCTCCCCAGCTCCCCTAAGTTTACTTTCTTAAGTTTTCATTTCCTAGCCCACAAACTATACTCTGCAAAAGTAAAATTGATAATTGGCCCATAATTTTTAAACAGTAATGATCAAATTAGTAAAATATCGTCCTGAAGAAGTTATCTAACAAATAAACTTGGAATACCAAATTCCGGCTCTCAAAGACTTCCATGAGTAAGTCTTTAAACTCTCACTTGAAAAAGTTGAGCATTTACTGACTTTAAAATATATTGTAAGCAGTGTGAGCAATCCTTACCACTTTGCAGTATTAGGTATCATTACTCACTCTGAAAATGAGGGTGGCAAGGAAAAGAGCTGGGTAATCTGCCAAGCAACAGAGCCAGAATCCACATGCCTGTGAGCCAATGCCCAAGGCCAACATGGGCCACTAGTCCTTGCTGCTCAGTGACACTGAATGAGGAGCACGACACTGAGCACTCCAGCTTGAGGGAACTGCAGCCTCAGTTGCTGCCTTCCCATGTTGCAAAACAGTAGCCTGCCTTCAGGAGACATAAAAGTACCATGCTCAGGGGATCTAGACATCTGTTCTGCTGGGTTCCTAGTTGGAGGGCAAGTAAGGGATTTCCTGTTCTGAATCCTAAACATGAGGGCAAAGCAAGGCCACTCACTGAACTACATCCTCTGAGGCCCTGACAGCCTTTATCTGCCAAGGCTACTACTGGAGGGACAAAGATATAAAGAAAACCTGAGAACTGATGCTAAAGGATGGCTGAGATAATATAAACCAATGTGCTCTGTTTCATAAGTTCTGCAATGAATTTTCTACAGCATTTCACAATATTAAAACATCTCATTCACAAACCGACAGACCACTTAAATACTAAATTCAATCCTTCTTTGAATATTTCCCAAATTCTAACAGTTCTGTTTCACAGACACGTACCGGCCAGAGGTGGCTTATGTGAGTGAAGAATGCAGGGTACACTGACAATCAGTTTCTGATCTGGAACAGGGGGCACTTCTACATCTGTGTTCCTAATTAAAACAGAACAAGAGAGCAAACTATTACTTAAAGGATCATTGTTAATTATATGCTACAGTTGCATCATTTTTTTTCTCTTCTAAATAGTAATTAATTCTATTAATAAATAAATTCAAAGACAGAATCAATGAGGAAAATCAATTTTAAAATTCAAACATTTTTAGAATGTTATTTTTCGTATTAACTACCATACTCTTGATAAAACAAAAGTTAGTATAAATTTTTATTTATTATCACTTTTCTTTTTTTTTTTTTTTAGATTTATTTATTATGTATACAGCATGTACGCCTGCAGGCCAGAAGAGGGCACCAGATCCCATTACAGATGGTTGTGAGCCACCATGTGGTTGCTGGGAATTGAACTCAGGACCTTTGGAAGAGCAGTCAGTGCTCTTAACCTCTGAGCCATCTCTCCAGCCCTATTATCACTTTTCTTACCTTAATGCTAAAGCAGCTTTTTCTCGAACTCTCCCCAGTACAAGACACTCATAAGGCTTTTTGTGTGGAGAATCCAATGGGAACACGAACTCCCCTGAATGTGTGATCTAAAAGGAAGGATCCAAGGAAAGCAATTTTTTTCCTGTCATTATATAGTTTCCAGCAAAAAAGAGAAGTTGTTAAACCTCCAGGCTAGGATTGTCTAATAAAAAATATAGTGTGAGCCCAAAATCCACATATATAATTTTAAATTCTCTAGTGGTGACAGTAGAAAGAAGTTAAAAAAAATGCAAAGTAATTAATCTTAATTGCATTTAATCTAGCATGTCTAAAACAGTATTTTCACATGCAATCAATTTGAACAGGTACCATAATATATGACATTCTTTCCTCCATAGTGGGTCTCTCAAGTCCAACATATATTTAACACTCAACGGTACCTCTCCATTTGCAGGACACAGTCAAGCTCTAGAGAGCTACATGTCACAGTGGCTACCATACTGGACAATGTAGCTACAAAGAATGTTTCAAACTCACATAACGTGGATATTTTAAATATATTGAATTATTATCTCACACATAAACAATCTCTACTTTTTATGATCACTTGTTCCTGGAAACCAGGCCATTGTTAATTCAGTCATTAATTCACTCAAATAACATTCACTGATCACTAACCACGTGACTAAGCAGTTACAAATAAAGCCTTCTACACTTGAGACGGCAGACTGCCAGAGAGTGGGGGAGGTGACGAGGTAGAAAAGACCTGGTACAGAGACTGGCTCTTGGCACTATAAATTCCAAGCTGGCAACTTAACAGGATCCTATCTACAAAATAAAATAAAACAGAGCCTAGAGGGTAGCTAAGCATGGTTACATAGGTTCGAGGTCAGCCTCAGCTACAAAGCAAGTTCAAGGCAGTGTGGATTACAGGAGACCCTGCCTCAAGGGGGGAAAAGCAAACCAACAAAACAACAACAACAAAGAGAAAGAAAGGTTCTTGGTTCCTGAATCTTCTCATACACTCTACAGTGGCCTTGCTATTCTCTGCTCTCATCCCCACGAACAGGGGCTAGGGATGGGTAATGCAAAGGGCAACGAAACTGTTGGTGTGTGGAGAAGACAGTAAAGGCAAGACAGTCCCAAAATTCCTGCTTGTTCATTAAACTACAGATACCACATGGGTGCACACACATGTGTGCATACGTGTGTGCACACACTCAGGCACACACAAAAAATTTTTTTAATAAACTAGAGCTTTTTATAACTTCATTCTGATCTCTCCCTGATTTCCCAAGGCCAGCGGTTTGGAGCCCTGCTGCAAAGACAGAGGATAAACAGACGAACACCTTGAGAACAGGAAGATTCAGGCACAAAGCACAGAAAGCTCTCATCAGCCCGATGAGGACACCAGGGATGCGGACGCAGCGAGAACAGCCGGTGTCTTCCCGTGAGCAGTAGGTGACACTGTGTACGTCACAAAGGAGCTAACTTCTCAACTCACTTTTACCCAGTACCATTCCGCAACGACTTCCACAGACCACGAAGGATAGAGTTCCTCCTTCACAAAACACAGGTGCTTCTGCCTGTTGGTCACCCACGTAACAACCAGACAGTCGGCAGCAGCCAGCTTAGGAACAGGCATTTGCTTTATCTGCTGTGGTGATAAGCAACTGTACCTAAAAATGAACAGGAAAAAAAAAAAAGGAGAAAACTAACTTCAAGAAAGAAATATGAGCAGGAAAAGAGCTGCAGGGCACCAACCCCACAAACACAAAGTTCCAGGAGCCACTCACGCGTGGCAGGTATGGAGTCACACTGACACCTGGTGGATTCGCTGGCACTTACACATGCACCAATTTTTCTGTTTTATTCGTTTTTTACATTGCCAGGCTGTATGTTTTTTATTTTTTTAGTTACTTTCAAATGACTTACATTTTGGTAATTTTCCCACACGTAATATGCTTTTTTCTCTCAGACTTAAACAAATATTGTCTGGATTCCATCATTATGTGTTTCACAGGAGCCCCATTGGAGTGAGTCTTGAAATTAGTAACCCAAATGGTGACATCGCTTGGTACAGGAAGCATTGGCTGTGAGCCCGGTGATGCAAAAGCCAGCTGACTTTAGGGAGGTACCGTGCCCCACTGTAAGCCTAAGTCTTGCACACACTGCTGACCCCGAGACCTCCTATCACCTTGCCCAACCTCACCTTCCCAGTACAGTTTCAAGCCCATCTACCACCCTGCTCCTGTCTTCCCGTTTTCTCTCAAGTCCGCATGCTCTCATTTTGAAGGCCCAGTGTCTTCTGCCTCCTGGCCACTAACAGTACAAAGGAAACTTGTTTTGCTAGAACATTACTTGCTCTACAAATATTCAAACAAATACAACTCTTTCTCCAACACTCCACATACAACTGGAAATGCCGAGTTGGTATTCTAGTATCCCCGTTATTGCTTCTAGATGCTATCAACATTTGCAAAACCTCTACCTCAACAAGGAAAACCTTGACACTATCCTGGGCAACTTCAAAGTACAACCCATATAATGTGCACACAAGTGTTAATTCACCTATACAAACAATATATGCACTTACCCTCCAACAACCCATTCCAATGACATAACTAAGGCCTTGTCATTGTGCACACATGTGGAGGTATGCATGTGCATATACACACACACAATAAGGACTGAACCTAGGCCCTGTGCATGCAAAGCACACACTCCACCACTGAAGTATGCCCATGCACACATAGCCAATGTCACAATACAATTCAATTACTTCACACAGATAAATGAGGTGAAGGAAAATGCAGAGTAAAAGAATTAGACCACTGAAGCTTTCAGTCTGTTCTCAAGTTCTCAAACCAGTCATGGATTCTTTTATTTCCTCAGGGTTACCACTTCTCAGCTCCTTTTGTTCATTATTTCCCTTGGCATATGAAGTTATCTCATACTTTAGTTAAAATAAAGCCACCAAGTCTCTTCAACTACCACACTATCTCCTTCCTCCTTAACACACTTTACTCATCTACTTCAACACATGTTCTCCTTGGGGAAATGTATGACAGTGTCTACTGAAGTTTATCCTTCCAACTGTCTCCTCATTCCTATATTCCAATACCCTGTAGTATCAATTATTACTTCTGCATTTCCATCCTCTCTGGTAGTTTATCATCATACTTGGATTATGCAATTTGAAAAGAAACGGAGAGAATGAGGAGAGATGGGGACAAGGGAAATGAAAGAGAGAAAGGAGGAAGGAGAGGTTTTTCAGATATTTATTTATTTTTGTTTGTTTGTATTGGCGTGTATCTGTTGTAGCGTGTGTGTGGAGGTCAGAGAACAATTGAGGGAGTCAGCTCTTTCCTTCCATCATGTGAATTCCAGGGACTAAACTCGGGTCATCAGGCTTGACAGTGGGTGTGTTTTCCCAGTGAGCCATCTTGCAGGCCCAACCAAGTCTCATTATTTTAGCCTGGAATGTCTCCCATTGGCTCATGTGTGGAGAGTTCAGTCTGGATTGTGGTGCTGTTCTGGAGACTAGCTAGCCTTAGGGGTGCAGAGGGCTGGCTGCAGTAGATCACTAGGAGGGGTGGAGATCTTCGAAGGTTACGCCCACCACTGGTTGCCATCTAGTGCTCTCTACTTCCTGTCTGCCGCTATGTGCTCCTGTACCTGTGAACAGGGGCCATGCTTTTCCTAATGTGATGGACCGAGATTTCGAAAAGCGTGAGCCAAAAGCATACCTTTCCTTCCTTAAGATGCTTCTGTCGAGGGTTTTGCCAGTTTCCTCCCAGGGCTAACTAGGCTAGGGTTGCCATGGACCTAAGTCTCCCTACTTCCTCTCCTTCGTTTCAGTCCTCTGTCAATGCCAAAGAAACTTCTACAACTCTACTCACTCAGAAAAAGATACGGAGTCTCCCCAGGGGCAGGCACCCGCATCCGGTTCTGACATAAAGCAACATTACATTGAAGGGGTCGGGAATAGCTGGCAAACTTTTCTTAAGCAGATAAACTTGGTGGAAGAACTTAAACAGGGAAAAGGACTCAGATCGCAAGCACCCTGGGCTCATGCTATCCGGACCGTCACACTCCCAGAACACTGGCTTCCCCGTTCTCACAGGGACAGTTTTCAGAGTATTTTGTCACGGTAGAAGAAGTATTAGGTGAAACCTCTGCACTGACATTTTTCAGTCGCTATGGATTCCCGACTGCCTTAACTTACTGGAATGTTTGGAGGCGAGGAAATACTCACTCTCTCTGGTACCTCTAAACTCACAGAAATCACTGAGCAAATTCCAAAGGATGCATCCTTATGCCTTACGAGGCTAACTATGCAAAAGCACCTACTTTTCAAAGGTAAGGTACATCTTCATACATCTTTTGAATTAGAATACAAACAGGAGCCGGGCGGTGGTGGCGCACACCTTTGATTCCGGCACTTGGGAGGAAGAGGCAGGTGGATCTCTGTGAGTTCGAGGCCAGCCTGGTCTCCAAAGCTACAGAGAGAAACCCTGTCTCGAAAAACCAAAAAAAAAAAAAAAAAAAAAAAAAAAAAAAAAAAAAATACAAACAGGATTTCTTATAGAACTTTCACACAGGCTAAGTTTTAGTTGATCCATGTTCTGTACTCCTCCCCCTCATCTCCCTGCCCCCTACTCGTACCCTTCCACCCCTAGTCTTCTCCTTTTTCCAACTTTCATATCATAGGTATTCTATTACCTCCTCTACCCTCCTCCCTTAAAGTAGCTTATGACTCTGTGTTATGTCAAAAGAAAAATATTTTTTTATTTTTCTAAGACAGGGTCTCACTTACCAGGCTGGCCTCAAAGTCATAGAGATCTGCCTACCTCTGCCTCCCAAGTGCTAGGATTAAAAGTATGCACCACCATGCCTAGCCTGGCCAAAAAAAAAAAAAAATTTCCTAAATAAAACACTAAAAGCTTAAGCAACATTGAAAAATTAACAAAGTTGCCAGGCAGTGGTGGCACACGCCTTTAATCCCAGCACTTGGGAGGCAGAGAGGCAGGTGGATCTCTGAGTTCGAGGCCAGCCTGGTCTCCAAAGCTACAGAGAGAAACCCTGTCTCGGAAAAAAAAAAAAAAAAAAGTGCTGGGCAGTGATGGTGCATGCCTTAATCTCAGCACTGGAGAGGTAGATCTCTGTGAGTTCAAGGTCAGCTTGGTCTACAGAGTGAGTTCTAGGACAGCCAAGGCTACTCAAAGAAACCCTGTCTCCCTGTCTCGAAAAACAAAACAAAATGACAACAACAAAAATCAAACTTCATGCTTTATATAATTCTGAAGAAAGCAAACAAAAAAAAGGTTGAAAAAAAATATTTGCTAATCATGTATCTGATAAGAATCCAATATCTAAAATATAAAAAGACCTCTTACAAATCAACAAATTTAAAGATGCAACCTTAAAATATACATAGAAGCTTTTCTATAGAACATAAAAGAACTGATAAGAACATGAAAAACTGTTAGGTATGGTTCGTCTTTAGAGAAGTACAGATCAAAACCACAATGTAATACTTCATAGTAACATAGTTATAATTTGAATTATAAATAACAAATATTGGTAAAGATGAAATGTCATACACATTATTGGTAGAGATGTAAAGTGATACAGCTACCATGGAAAATTGTTTGGTGGTGCCTCAAATTTTTAAGGATGGACTCATCACAAGGCACAGCAACTTTATACCTAGGTAAGTGTCCAAGAGCTAGTCAAACTATAGAGTTTGAAGGCACAGTCTTCATAACTGACCTCACTTTCAAAATCAATTATAATTCTCTAAAACAACCTCAGACTCAACAATCTGTCAGAAAATTTCACAAAACTTACTAAATGTTGTTACAGTCATTGTTATGAGGAGTCACAGGAAACTGAAGGCACACATCTCAGTGTAGAGCATGATCTACAGTTTCGGTGTGCTACAAAGGCTTTTGGGACAACTGGTAAAGTCTGAATAAAGTCACAGATGACACCAATGTGTCCACAGAAATTTTATATTAACATTAGTTATCTACTTGATAACTGCATTATGATGATATAAGAGCACCTCTGTTTTTTTTCAAATACACTTCAAATTTTTAAGAGTAACTTTCTCTTATTTCATTTTCAAGTGGTTCCAAAAAATATATAGACATATATAGAGATACAGATATAGATACACTGACAAACAGATATCTATACACTCCGGAATAGATACATGATTCTTCGCACAACTCTTACAACTTAAAAAGAAAATTATTACACACCTTATAAAGAAAATCCAAAGAAAGCTAAAGATAAGTGTTGAGAGGAAGAACTTCAATCTAAGTTTATAACAAAACAAGAATTGTTATATCTGGAACACTGAAGGGTGAGAAGAAACTAAAAGCATTCATCGAAAGTACCAGGGAAAGTTTCTTCAAGTGATAAAGATGTTAGTAAAAGTAAACACCATCCCTGTCACTAACTGAGCTTATCCTATGAGATGACAGGAACTAAACATACAAACCATCTGTGAACTAGAGGATTCACTCCCTGCACATTACTCTAAACTACAAGAATGGCACATGGCTGAGTTTCCAACCAGGATGGGGAAGAAGGCAAAAGGATGGCCTTAGTGTTGCTGAGAAAACCTTGAATGGTTCAGGCCTCAGTGACAGCTGTAGACACTGTTTCACAGATATATTAGCTCCAGTTCAAGTATCTAGAATTAAGGAAGTTAATTTTTTTGATGAAAGCATTGTTAGTAGCTTCAGATAACTGCTATCGTGTTTATAGTATACTAAACTAAAATTCACAAAGGACTGAGGTTTCCAGAATGCAATCTAGCAGGTAAGTCGTTCCCACTCACCTGTTACTTCTTTTAACCGATTTGTTCTCCCACGGTGGATCAATCACAATGACATCAAATGTCTTACCGCCTGAAATCAAAGGCACAATTTCAAAAAACATCTTCTGTATGTGATGAGTTTAAGAGCTAAACACTGGGGACTGAGGGGAAGCCATGGAGCCCACAACTCTCATAAGCGAGCTCTGAACTGAATCCCCAGAATCCTTCAAAGATAAAAACTAAACAAGTAAAACACACACACACACACACACACACACACACACACACATACACACATACATACACAAACACACATGACTAAAAATGAAATTAAGACAAAAAATTTTAAAGAGGGACCAGCAAGTGCTCTGCAGGTAAAGGCCACCAAACCCGCTGATCTGCGCTGGATCTCAAACCCACATAAGGGTGGAAGAGAGAGTCCACAAAACTGTCCTCTGACCTCTACACATGTCACAGATATACACAATGATAATAAGAAATCAATACATTTCAAAAGTAAAGTACTGTTTTTTGAACCTAGGACCTTGGACATGTTCAGCAAGCTGTATAACTGAGTTATAGCCCCAGCCCAAGGACTTTCATTATAGACACAAATACAATGGAATACAACAAAAGAGTTTATGGCATTTATTCAGTTACTGTCACTCTGGACCTTTGAGACAATAGCGATTGTAATTGTGCACACTGACTTTTGCAGAGCCATCTACGGATGGTTACAGTCCACTGAGCTGTGTACTAAGAACTTGAAAATGCCCTTATTGTTTGGAAGGAGTCTGGTGGAAGATTCACCTAGGCTCCCTTCCCCATCTCTTTCCCCAAACCCACCCCTTCAAAGCCTGCTGGACACAGCCCCTCCCCTAGAGAGGCCCAGGACGACTCCCACAGGATATAATATAAGCGGCATCCCAAAAAACAGACTCTCTCTGCAGGGCCAGGGAGTCACCCGGGAGCGCTTTACCCATTAAACCTGGGCTTTTCCTGATTCGATTTGTTGTGATGGCCGAGAGGCCTTCAGGAGGCCTAAACTTATCACTTACAAGTCTGGCAGTCTCATTTATGGTCCTCCTGACCCTATGTACTTTTTAACTCTCTCTTTTTTTTAACTTTTTATTTTGAAATTTCAGTTTTACAGCTGATATAGTAACCATAAGAAAAAGAAAACTTCTCCAGTTATCCCAAAATCTTTTCTTCATTTTTCTTTCTTTCTTTCTTTCTTTCTTTCTTTCTTTCTTTTTTTTAATGCAGGCCAAAATCAGAATCACATTTTGCTCCTATTTCAGATTATTTCAGATGTCCCTAACTTGGGTTTGGTATTTCCTCATCACTAAATTTAGATCATCTATTTCTGGCAAGAGTATTACCAAAGTAAGTCTGTCACACTCTCCCACCTCTCCTCCAAATACAACCCCCAGCTCTGTAGCAGACTACCTGTCGTGGCCTCTCCCCACTCTTTGCTACCATTCTTGGGGACTAAGCAGATCCTGATGAAACACCACACTTTTCTCCCTCCTGTGGACCCCTTCAGGACTCTCCAAGCCCATCCCCATTCCTAAGTGTCAGCTCCCAATATTGGGATCCTATCCATTGCAATTCTAGAATCCAATCTGAGAAGAATTCCCTACCAGGCAACACACAGACACCAGAGTCTCCTAAGAAAAGGGGGAGGGGACAGAAACCAAGGAACAATACATCCACCCAATAAAAACAAGACAAGGTATCAGCACCTAGAATTAGAATCTTCCCAATCCCAGATGCCTAGACTCCAGAGCAAAAACACAATCAATAACAATCAGGACAGTATATCTCCACTAGAGCCCAGCAATTCTACCACAGCAGGTCCTGAATCTTCCAACATAGATGAAGCACATGTAAAAGACACTAAAACACCCTTAATGAAGATGCTAGAGGTCCTTAAAGAAGAAACAAATAAATCCCTTAAAGAAATATATGAAAACACAGTAGAAGGAAATAAATAAAACCATTTAAAACCTAACACTAAAGAAAGTCCCCTAGCCACAAACTAGTCAAAACACTAAATGTATAGAACAAAGAATATTAAAAGCTTCAAGGAAATAAGACCAAGTAACATATAAATGCAGACCTATTAAAATGATACTCAACTTTTCAATGGAGACTCTAAAAGCCAGAAAGGGCTGGACAGATGTTCTACAGACGCTTAAGAGACCACATATGCCATCCCCATACTACTATACCCAGAAAAACTTTCAATAATGTTAGATGGACAAAATAAGACATCTCATTATAAAAGCAAATTTAAGCAATATCTATCTATAAATCTAGCCCTACAGAAGATGCTAGAAGGAAAAATTCAACCTAAAGAGGCCCACCACACCAAAGAAAACACAAAAAATAAATAATCCCAAACTAGCAAATCAAAACAGGGAAAACACACACCACCACCACCACCACCACCACCACTACCACCACTACAACAAAATAACAGAATCACAAACACTGTTCATTGATATCTCTCAACATTAGTGGTCTCAATTTCCCAATAAAAAGACACAGAATAGATGGATGCAAAAACAGGATCCATACTGCTGCTGCATCCAAGAAACACACCTTAACAGCAAGGATAGACATCACCTCAAGTTAAAAGAATGGAAAAAGATATTCCAAGCAAATGGACCCAAGAAATAAGCAGGTGTAGCCATTTTAGTATCTGACAAAATAGCCTTCAAACCAAGACTAATTAGAAGAGATGAAGGATATTACATATTCATCAAAGGAAAAATTCACCAAGAGGACATTGCAATTCTAAACATCTATGCATGTATACAATGGCACCCAAGTTCATAAAAGAAACACTACTATAGCTTAAATCACATACTGACCCTCACACATTTTTGTTAGTGACTTCACTACCCCACTCTCACCAATAGATAGGTCACACAGACAAAAACTAAACAGAGAAATGGTGGAGCTAACTGATATCATAAACAAAATGGACCTAACAGATATTTACAGAACATTTCACCAAACACGAAAGGATACACCCTCTTCTCAGCACCTCATGGAACATTCTCTAAAATTGACCAAATAATCAGACACAAAGCAAGTCTCCACAGATACAAGAAAATTGAAACAACATCATGCATCCTATCTGACAACCATGGATTAAAGTTGGATATCAATGATAGAAACAACACAAAGTTTATAGACTCATGGAAACTGAACTCACTACTGAATAAAAAAAAAATGGGTCAAGACAGAAACAAGAAGGAAATTAAAAACATTTTAGAATTGAAAGAAAATGAAACACAACATACCCAGACTTATGGGACACAAAGAAGACAGTTCTAAGAGGCAAGTTCACAGTACTAAGTGCCTACATTTAAAAAAAAAAAAAAAAAATTTAAGAGGTCTTATCCTAGTAATTTAACAGCACACCTGAAGGCTCATAACAAAAAGGAAAAATCACACTCAAAATGAATTAGATAGTAAGAAATAATCAAACTCAAGGATGAAATAAAAAAAAAACAAAATTACAAAAAAAAAATCAATGAAACAAAGAGTTAGGGTTTTGAGAAAATCAGTAAGATTGACAAACCTTTATCTAAATTAACTAAAAGGTGGAGCGAGATATCCAAATAAACAAAATTAGAAATGAAAAGAAGGATATAACAACAGATATTGAGGGAATCCAGTGCTGTGGGATGTCTTTCTGTACGTTGCTCTGATTGGTTGATAAATAAAATGCTGATTGGCCAGTAGCCAGACAGGAAGTATAGGCAGGGCAAGCAGACAAGGAGAATTCTGGGAAGAGGAAGGGCTGAGTCAGGAGTCACCAGCCAGACACCAAGGAAGCAAGATGACAAGGCGGAACTGAGAAAAGGTACCAAGCCACAATGGCTAAACACAGATAAGAATTATGAGTTAATTTAAGTGTAAGAGCTAGTCAGTAATAAGCCTGCGCAAATGGCTGAGCAGTTATAATTAATATAAGCTTCCAGGTGATTATTTTATAAGCGAGCCACGACTGAAGGGGTTTGACAGGACCCAAGAAACCTTCAGGCTACAATCCAGAGAATAAGGACATACTTTAGAATTCTGTGCTCCATCAAATTAGAAAGTCTAAAAGAAATGGATAATTTTCTCTATATATACCACTTACCAGAGTTAAATCAAGATCAGATAAACAATTTAAATAGACCTGTAACCTCTAGTGAAATAAAAGCAGTCATTAAAAGTCTATCAATAAAAAATTTTTTTAAAACCCAAGGTTTTTATTTTTTATTTGTTTTAACACAAAAATCTACCAAACTTACAGAGAAAAGTTAAAGCCAATATTTCTCAAATTATTCCACAAAATAAAAATAGAAGGAAGTTGCCTGATTCACTTTAAGAGGACACAGTTATCCTGATACCTAAACCACATAAAGACTCAACAAAGAATTACAGACCACGCCAGGCAGCAGTGGCACACACCTTTAATCCCAGCACTCGGGAAGCAGAGCCAGGTGGATCTCTGTGAGTTCAAGGCCAGCCTAGTCTACAGAGCGAGATCCAGTATAGGTATCAAAACTATACAAAGACCCTGTCTCGAAAACCAAAAAAAAAAAGAAAAAGAAAGAAAGGAAGGAAGGAAGAATTACAGACCAATTTCCCTTATGAACACAGATGTAAAAATTCTCAATTAAATACTTGCAAACTGAATCCAAACACAAATTAAAAAGATCATCCACCATGACCAAGTAAGCTTCACCCCAGTGATGCAGGGATGGTTCAACATACAAAAATGAGAAAATGTATCTACCAAAAAAACAAAACAAAACAAAAATAAAAAAACCCTGAAAGACAAAAATTTCATGATCATCTCATTAGATACAGAAGAGACCTTTGACAAAATCCAACACTCATCATGATAAAAATTCTGGGGAGATTAAGGATACAAGGGACATACCTCAACCTGATTAAGGGCAGTTAACAGCAAGCCCATAGCTAACATCAACTTCAATGAAGAGAAACTCAAAGCAGTTCCACCAAACTCAGGAACAAGACAAGGTTGTCCACTCTATACCTATTCAATATAGTACTTGAAGTTCTAGCTGGCATAATGAGACAACTAACAAGGGGATAAAAATTGAAAAAGAAGAAGTCTAAGTATCTTTATTTGCAGATGATATGATAGTATACATAACTGACCCTAAAAATTCTTCTGGGAAACACCTACAGATGATAAACACTTTCAGCAAAGTAACTAGATACATAATTAATTGACAAAAATCAATAGCCTATCTGTATACAAATGACAAATGGTCTGAGAAAGAATTCAGGGAAGCAACACCTTTCACAATAGCCTCAAATAATAGAAAGTATCTTGGGATAACTAACCAAGCAAGAGAACGACTTGTAAGATAAAAATTTTAACACACTGCCGGGCGATGTTGGCACACGCCTTTAGTCCCAGCACTTGGGAGGCTAAGGCAGGTGGATCTCTGTGACTTCAAGGCCAGCCTGATCTACAGAGCAAGTTCCAGGACTGGCTCCATAGCTACTGAGACATCTGGTTCTGAAAAAATAAAAATAATTAAAAATAAAAAACAAATTTAAGACACTGAAGAAAGAAATTGGTGAAGATATCAGAAGATGGAAAGATCTTCCATGTTCGTGGATCGGTAAGAATAACATAGTAAAAATGGCTATCCTACCAAAAAGCAATCCACAGATTCAATGCAATCCCCATTAAAATTCCAACACAATTTTTATGGATCTTGAAAGGAAAATTTTCAGCTTCATAGCTTCATATGGAAACACACACACACACACACACACACACACACACACACACACACACACAAATTGATCAATTGAATCAAACTGAAGATCCAGACATAAATCCACACACCTGGGACATCTGATTTTTGACCAAAAAAAAAAAACAAAAAAAAAAACAGAAATACACACTGGAAAAAAGACAACATCTCCAACATCTTCAACAAATGGTAGTGGTTAAACTGGATGGTTGTATGTAGAGGATCCCAAATAGATCCACACTTATCATCTTGCACAAAACTCAACTCCAAATTGATCAAAGACCTCAACCTAAAAAGAGATATCTTTGAATCTAACAGAAGAGAAAGTAGGGAACAGCTTTGAACTCACTGGTACAGGAAAAGACTTTCTGAACAAAACAGCATGAACACAGACGCTAAGATCAACAATTCATAAATGGGGTCTCATGAAAAGCTTCTGCAAGGCAACGGACCCCATCATTCAGACAAAGTGGCAACTTACTGAACGGAAAAAGATTTTTACCAACTACACATCCAATAGAGGGCTAATATCCAAAATATGTATTAAAAACTATATATAGGACAAACAAAATATATAAAGGACTCAAAAGGCTAGATATCAAGAAAACAAATGACTCAATTAAAAAATGGGGTACAGATCTAAACAAAGAATTCTCAATAGAGGAATCTTAAATGGCTGAGAAAAAAAGAAATGTTCAATATTCTTAGTCATTAGAGAAATGCAAATCAAACCAGCTTTGAGAGTCTGTCTAACACCTGTCAGAATGCCTAGAATCAATAACACAAGTGACAGCTCATGCTGGCAAGGATATAGAATAAGGGGGGAACACTCATCCATTGCTGGTGGGAGTGAAAACCTGTACAACCACTATGGAAATGAGTGTGGTGGTTCCTCAGAAAGATGAGAATTAATCTACCTCAAGATCCAGCTATACCACTCTTGGGCATATACCCAAAGGATGCCTTATTCTACTACAGAGACACTTGCTCAAACAAATTCGTTGCTGCTCTAGTATCCAGAAATTGAATAATAATTAATATTCAAGAGATGAATGGATAATGAAAATGTGGTACATTTACACAAATGATTATTACTCAGCCATTAAAAAGAATGAAATTCACAGGTAAATGGATAGAACTAGTAAAAAAAAAAATCATCCTGAGTGAGTTAACCCAGACCCAGAAAGCCTATGGTATATACTAGCTTACATGTGGATATAAGCAGTTAAGTCAATGGTAACCAAGCTTCAATCTTTAGAATCACAGATGTTAAGCATAGAGTAAAGGACTAGGGAGGAGTCCTTCCCCTAGAAGGGGAAATAGAAGATAAAGTTATAGATTGGGGTGGGGGTGGGGAGCTGGAATGAGAGGATCAGGTAAGCAAGGAGAGAAAAGAAGGGGACAAGGGAGAGAATACAGGAAGAAACAGCTAAAATTAAAGGCCATTTGAGCAGCAGTATGGGAAATAATACAGTAGAAGCTTCCTAAAATATATACATATACGAAGGCAATCTAACTGAAATCACCAAATAAAGGGGAAGGGGGCAGAGCCCCAAATGGACATCTTTTGTCACCAAATGAAATTTCCAGTACCAGGAATGGGTTTATACCTAATTGAGTTGTTGGCCAAAGGGTTACCATGGCAACCCTCAAACAACCCAGGCTGTTGCCCAGACTGTAGGTTGCTCTCCACAAACTGAAGGCAAGACTCAGCCAGATAACATGCAGAGAGTGAGAGACCCTGGAACACTCAGCCCTAAACAGGATGTCTCCATGAAATCCCTCCCCTTAGGACTCAGGGAACACTGTGGAAAAGGAGGAGGAAAGAGTGTAAGAGCCAGAGGGGATGAAGGATGCCAATAAAAGAAGGCCCTCTAAATCAACAGATCGACCCACATACCAACTCACAAGAGATTGAGGCAGCATGCACGCAGTCTGCACAGTCTGCACCAGATGGGGTCCTTCAGCTGATGGTCACACTCCCCCATCCCTAACCCACAGCAATCTCCAACTGAAAATCACTTGGAAATAAAGAGTTAGTTCCTCCAAGGGAGTCTCACTAGGAAAACAAACTACTCTTAAGGGTAGACTGCATATCCAGCAGTAGATGGCCAACAGAAAACAAATTCAATAGCATCTTTGGAGGATCCTTGTCCCATAATGTTGTGTCAGGGTTTTTTGTTTGTTTTGTTTTGTTTGAATTTCATCTTATATTCTATTTTTAATTAATTTTATTTTATTTATATTTTTCTCTCTATTTACCCTACAGATCCTTTGTGTAGGTATTATGGCTTCCAGTTTAGTATTTTAATGGGATTCCTGAGTGTGCATATAAATGAGCTTCCATGTCTGTATCTGTTTCTTATGTCTTTTCTCGGGCTCTTTTCCTTCTGTTTGTTTTGTCCTATTCTGATGTGTTATTTTTGTTTTATCTTAGTATATCATATTTTATTTTATTGTTATCCTTTATAATCCTTTTTATTTTCTAATGAAAGATAGAAAAAGGGCTGATCCGGATGGGAGGGAAAGTGGGGAGGAACTGGAAGGAGTAGAGGGAGGGGAAAACCATAATCAGGGTAATTTTTTTTTAAGATTTATTTATTTATTATGTACAGTGTTCTGCCTGCATGTATGCTTGCAGGCCAGAAGAGGGCGCCAGATCTCATTACAGATGGTTGTGAACCACCATCTGGTTGCTGGGAATTGAACTCAGAACTCTTAACCTCTGAGTCATCTCTCCAGCCCCAGGACACACATGTGAGAAGGAAAAAAAAAAAATCTATTTTCAATGAAAGGAAAAAAATAAGGATGTGAGTCTGGAAAGATGGTTCCGCGGTTAAGAGTATTGGCTGATATTACAGAGGACCCATGGTTCAGTTCCCAGCAACTATATAGTGGCTCACAAACCTAGAAAAATGAACATATTCTCTTTCATCAGAGGCATCTAGCTCCAAAAATTCAGATGCAAATAAATATCTTGGAATAACTGCAGAAACCAGGAAAGCAAAATGGGACCATTGCTGGCGTCGGTGGTTGGGGGAGCCGTAAAGAGGGGAATAGCAGGGTACAAGTGATCTGGTGGAGGAAAGGGAGAAATGGGGGTGCTCTAATTAGGTGGTTGGAGGGAGATAAATACACAAGGAAACAGGCAGGGGGGAATAAAATAACAGTAAGGATGTTTGAAAAGTCATAAAGAATCATACTATTATCTACCTAAAAAAAGTATAATACACATAAATATATATAAATATACATATACAGCTTAAATGAAATTTTCCCATCTAGGCTGATAATGCTTCCTCCAATACCCAAAGACCATCTAACAAAACCCCCACACCAGTCGTGAGAAGCAGCCCTCTTCTGGGTTGTTGATGAGGCTGTCTCAAAACATTAGACTATTACTTTTGACCTTGGTTGTCTCCCAGAGATGGAAGGTAAGCCCCTATTGCTGAAGACCCCGTTCACTTCAGACACAGGGATCAGAGGCCCCTAAGCTGGAAGTGATCTGAAAGCTTCCTCCTTGAGGATTAGCCTTCATGGAACCAGAAGGGGCCGTGCAAGCGTCCAAAGTCAGGAAGCAACCAACAGTCCCATCCAGCTATGATGCCTAGGAACCACAACAATGACCAGCATGGCACAATAACCCTAAGGGTGCAGCAGTGGTATGCAGACCTTGGTGGGACCCAACAGCTCTCTAATTGGACTTCAGACTCACTCAAGAGGAAATCATACTGGAAACCCAGCCAACTACCCAGGACTAGTGAAGTGATGGATCTTGGAGGAGAACCTATAACTGTCACTTTACTAGATCAGCATAATCCCTAACTATACCCTAAATAGTTGCCCTTATACCCATATATAGGTATAGTCCTCATTCCTCATCAAGGAAACTTCTCTTTGCAACAGATAGAGACCACTACAGAAAACTACAACCAAGCAAAATGCAGAGTGATGGAGCCTAGGTCCAATGGGATACGTCTACAAAACAACTCCCATACCTAAAGCTCAGGAAACGTTGTAGAAGAGGGAACACATAGATTGTAAGAGCCAGAGGATCGTGGAGTTTGCTGTGAAACTGTGTATCCTAGGAATGCCAGATGCTACACCTATAAAGTCTCATTAACATGACTGCTTAAATATGAGCTGAACAAGGACAACAGGCATGCTAAAGGGGACAAGGGGCCAGTCAGCTCTATACAAAAACCTATAGGCAACGCATGAATGCTGTGAGTGGGAGGAACAGTCTTACTGAGGGAAGAACACACCAATTGCTTATCCAATACCAAATGGTTAGCCCTGAAAATATGTATACAAATAACATTATACTAAGTTAAAGTGTGTGTGTGTGTGTGTGTGTGTGTGTGTGTGTGTGTGTGTGTGTTTAGGTAGATAGTTAACAGTATGATTCCTTATGACTTTTTCAGATACCCTTGCTATTATTTTAGCCTCCTTTCTCCCTGTATATTTATCTCCCTTGAACCTAATTATAACCCTGAAAACATACATACAAGTAACATTATACAGACTGAGCAGGTTACATACATATATGCATGTAACAACAGTTAATGAAAAATCCATGAATTTGAAAGAGAACAAAGTAGCATATATGAGAGGGTTTGGAGGGAGGAAAGGGAAAGGAGAAATGATGTCATTATATTATAATAAAAAAAAACACATAATTGTTGCAAAATATTTGTTTAACTATGTAAAGCTGTGTTGCATTTGTTTATGTAAAGATGTGTTGCATTTGTTTAATTATATAAAGATGTGTTGCAGCCCAGGGCAGTGGTGGCACATGCCTTTAATCCCAGCACTCGGGAGGCAGAGGCAGGTGGATCTCTGTGAGTTCAAGGCTAGCCTGGTCTACAAAGTGAGTTCCAGGGAAGGTACAAAACTACACAGAGAAACCGTGTCTCGAAAAACCAAAAAAAAAAAAAAAAAAAAAAAAATGTGTTGCTGTTTTAACTTGCCTGCCTAAGGCACCTGATTGGTCTAATAAAAAGCTGAATGACCGATAGCAAGGGAGCAGGTACAGGCAGGACTTCCTGGCAGGGAGAGTAAGCAGGAAGAGGAACTTAGGCCTGGAAAGGAAGAAAGAGAAAGAGATGCCAGGGAAACACCAGGGGTTAGACAGACAGACACAGAGGAAACAGTAAAGTAGGACAAATGGAATGAAAGAAAGGTAAAAAGCCCTGAGGCAAAATGTAGATGAAGAGAAACAGGTTAAATTAAGTCATAAGAGCTAGTGGGACAAGCCTAAGCTAAGGTCAAGCATTCATAATTAATAATAAGTCTCCATATGTTTAATTGGGAGCTGGTTGGCAGCCCAAAATTCTAACTACATATAATAAAATAAATAAAATAAGGAAGCGGTTGTTTTTAAAGCATTAATGTAAAAGATTAAAAGAGAATGGAAACAACGACATTCTCAGTAACTCATCCCTATCCACCTACTCTGAAGAATTTATGACAGACACTATCAATGGATAACCACCCAGGCATAAGGTGGCTTGCCAGTAATCAAAAGCTTTTCAATAGCAAAGTATATTGCAGTTGCTTATAACTTAAAATGCTGCTATAAAATATCCAAATAACAGATTAAATTCAACTTGATTACATTACCACCTCTTACATACCACATTCCTTAGGATAAGTTATAATTTATTAACAACATGTAACACTGAGTTAGAAGCCTGATACACTTATAGCACTTAATCCTCAGGGGACTTCAGAAGTAGTCATAGAAATCAAGCTTGTTAAGTTTTTGTGTGTACATGACTACCAACCTGGGTGATTGTAGACTTCAACAACTTTTTTAAACTTTGTACAAAAAAAATGTGTCATGGAATTTTTAGGTAACAAATGATTTAGAGGTAAGACCAGTATCTGAAAACTTGTTTTTCTTTAGTACCTGTAGAACACTGATCCTTTCTCACTATGGTCTTCTATAAAAGGAATTCAGCAATAGTTAATGCTTAAGCAAAGCTATTATAATAGTACTAATTGGACTTTGTACTGCCAAAATAAGGGAGATCTTGGCCAATAAGAGATAATACTTCCAATTCAAAGTTCTTAGCTAAGGTAATTTTATATTTTTTAAGGCATCTTGAAATTAAGATGTAAATCCATGGTAGTTGAAAAGGGTTTTGAGCATTTTTATTCATGACAAGCCATCTCTCCAGCCCCAGGAATATTAAAAACAACAACAACAAAACCTCTATGGAAAACTACTGGACACTGCTGCAAAAGTACTTGGTTGTATAAAACACAGATGTGTTAATCCATCTCCCGGTAGGAAAACATGTGCTTTGGTGTGATGTTTGTATTTAACATTTCTTTTCCTTAAAAGAATGATGTTGAGCCAGGTGGCGTGGGAGGCAAAGCCAGGCGGATCTCTGTGAGTTCGAGGCCAGCCTGGTCTACAGAGCGAGATCCAGAACAGGCACCAAAACTACACAGAGAAACCCCGTCTCAAGAAAAAAAAACCAAAAAAAAAAAGATGTTAAAGACTTAAAATGTAACATAAAAGGCTAGGAATGAAAAAAAATCTTAAAGGCTAGGAATGATTTGGAAATTAACATTCACAACTGAAATATTTTCATTTTGATAGATAAATTCCTGGTTAAACACAAGTGTGTTCTAAATTCCTGAGCATAAGTAAGGATTATATTTGTTTTCTTAAGTATCAGTTTTTAACCCTTTATTTGTCATAAAAATTTATTTATTTTTAAAAACCAGGAGGTAAGTGTGGTGACATATACCTATAATCCTAGCATCCTAGCTAAGGCAGAATCGAGCAGAATTGAGATATCAAGACCATCTGGGTTGCATAGTAAGTTCAATGCCAGCCTGGGCTACTTAACAAGACTCGGTCTCAAAAATAAATAACAGAGTAAAAGTCAGCATTTTAAAAGTGAGCTTACACTCAAAGTTCATACTGTTAACTTCTGAGACGACAGAAAAGTTATCTTTTTCTAAAACAAACATAAACACTACTTACAGTTCAGAAGCGGCTGCATACAAGAAATGTCAGATAAAAGAAAGCTGCTTTTTGGTGGTAGCAGGTATTTCTGCCCCATTAAAGTAATCATTTTGGAAAAGCTAGAGCCGTTTTCAATGACCTGTGAAGATAAATCCAGCTCTATAACAGACATATCATCTTCCGGCAACCGTAGCGTCTGAAGCTCCATTTCATTCAAGGCAGGCCACTGCTTTGCCATCTCACAGAATTCTGACAAATTGCAAGCATCAAGTGGAAAAGCGATGCGGCCACTATTGCCATCCTGTTTTTCAACAAGTGGATAAAGAAAACCACTTTTGAGACCTTCTTGGATTAACTGTGAAGATCCATCCAAAATCAGCTCTCTGATCTGTTAAAAAAAAAAAAATTGTTTAAAGTACATTAAAACAATACTGGTTTTAAAATCATTTTACAGGGGCTGGAAAGATGGTTCTGCAGTTGGAGCACTGGCTGTTCTTAAAAAGAATCTGGATTCAATTCCCAACTCCCACACGGTTGCTCACAACTAGCTGTCAATACAGTTCCAGGAGATCTATCACCCTCTTCTGGTCTCAGAGGGCACCAGGCATACACACAGTACACAGACATGTACGCAGGCAAAACATCTCTACACATAAAATAAAATTAGATTACAATTAAAATAATTTTCCAAATAACTAATTCTACTGTGCTTTGACTATTTTATTTAATATGCTAAAATCTACTCTTATTCAGCTTAGAGTAATTTTATAGTATAATAAGATTATAAGAGTGTTAAGAGCATACTTTTGAACTCTACAGAATGAAACACACGTCATAAACCCCCTATGAAATAATGTGACGACATATGTATAGAAAATGCTGAAGCTTCCAGCCAAAAATAACTTTTTCTTGCTTGGGTTGTTTCTGTCAGACATCTGTATGTAGTGATGAGAAAAATAACCACTGTCTATGCTCGCAACATTCTTATAGGACACGGGGTACAAAGGGCATATCAACATAAAGCACATGCTTTTCCTTGTGCCAGGAACATTCCACATCTGGTCCAGACATTCCACATCTTCTGCCAGCATCTATGAAACTTCACGGTAGGCTAACTTGTTCACTTCCTAAATCTCAGTCTTCACAGTCCTCACTGGAGCGTTGGGTAATCATGTCACTCAGTAGGGGAGAAATACTGACCTTAGACACTGCTCTAAACCCACCTCTTAAAACCAACCAGAGGGTAGGCAGTGGTGGTGGTGCACGCCTTTAATCCCAGCACTCAGGAGGCAGAGGCAGGTGGATCTCTGTGAGTTCGAAGCCAGCCTGGTCTACAGAGCGAGATCCAGGACAGGCACCAAAACTACATAGAGAAACCCTGTCTCGAAAAAAAAAGAAACCCAAAAAACAAAAAACAAAAACAAAAACAAATCCACCAGAAAGTGTAAAACAAGAAACACAAATTCTGCAGACAGTGAAGTTCTCGATCCTACACATAGGAGCACTATATCCAACAGTTACAGAACATAATCTTCAACCCCACACAGTACAATCTCAAAGATAATTCACACGCTGGGCAATGAAACAAAGCTCAACAAACTTAAAAGAAACTAAAATTTATTCTTATACCCCAAAGGATTTAAGTTAGAAATCAAGAACAAAATGATACTAAAACTAACCCCAAATGCAAATGAAATAGTTCTGTTCTAAAGAATTCACACAAGTCAAAGATGAAATCACAAGAGAGATTAGAAAATTTTTTTCACAATAGAAGTGAAAATATAAAATATTAAAATACATAAATCACAACGAGAGTCCATTCTATACCCATTAGGATGGCAATTACAAAACAAAATAGGTTTTGATGAAAACGTGGAAAAGTTGGAATGTACTGTTGTTGGAAACACAAAAATTGTACAGCAGCTATGAAAAACAGGATGGGAGTTTCTGGGGGAAAAAGAATTCAATGTATATAATCTACCTACTCCACAACCTCTATAGCAGCAATATGAAAAGATCTACCAAATGTTCAAACCAAGATAACTGGGGGGAAGAGGAGCAAAAAGATGAATGTTTTCTCTCATGCAGAATGTACATTTGATGATACATGCATGTATATCATTATTTAACTCTGTGTGTATGTATGCATCATGAAGGGAGAAGGGGGACTACTTGGAGGGAGGAGGGACTAGCAAAAAGGGTTAAAAAGAGAGAGAAAAGTACTGGAGGTGGAATATGAGCAAAGTACAATGATACATATGTATGAAAATGTCATGATCAACCTCATTATTTATAGGCTAAATAAAACAATTAACAAAAAATCAGCAATTCATCATAATACAAGATTGTGGCTGTATTCCTGCTGAGCTACTCCTGGCCTGGCTCCAGAGAGTAGCATCTAGCCCTAATCCATCCTTTGTTTAACCAATGCCTTTTGTTTCTCCTTTGTGAATCTTGTCTGAGAGTCCCCCAAGGATCAAAGGCCTATGCAAAACTTGGTTCAGGAAACCCGGAAGACCGTGGTCCCTGAGAAATCGAGGGATTTGCACTTGGCATTTATCTTTGGAAGCTCCTTTCGGGTTGCTTTGAAGATAAGAAATTAACTGGCTAAACTGTAAACAGAGAAAAAAAATGCCCTGGGCAAAGGAAAAGTGCTTCAGTCCTTCAAGGCTGGAGCCCCCTGCAGCCATGAAAGGCTAGATTCATTCTTTTTTTTAATTAAGATGCCTCTGAATCTTCTTTCCACGGATCCACGTGAACCCACACACCCGTGCCACAACAAACCACGACATCAAAATGTGATCATGGGAGCTGGCCCTCTGAAGGCTACCTCCATGCAGCAGTCCATCATCTACTGCTATAGTTATTTATTCTCATGTTGAATCTTTTGGAAGGTTTCTTGTTTTCAGGGGGGTTTTCCACTATAAATTGTCAGCATTATTTTCATAATTTGCCATGTTATATATTTCATCCCCACATCATTTCCAATTTGCAAATACAAATTGTGCGGACTTTTTAAAAGTTCTAATTCATTCTATGCATTTTTTTTTTTTTTGCCAGTTTGACTCTGCAAAAATACATTATCATGCTGATTTCATATATAAGACAGCCTCCTTCTACTCTCCTCATCCTTCTTCCAGCCATCACTGGTCACCATTCTACCCTCAAATAATCCCTCTGTTTCACGTCATAGCTACATACAGAAAGTTAAATAACAATCCATGTTCAGCTGTTTACTGTTGAATCTAAATTGAACGCATGAGAGGAAACATGCAAGAGTAAAAACACTGAACAGCCTCAATGAACTTAACCAATAGCACAAGATTAATTCATCAACTACTCAGACTGACAGAAGCATATGTGGTGTTAATAAAAATTGGCTTCCACTGTTTATTACTGAGAAGAAATAAACCACCTGAATTCTAATTCTGACCAATTCTAAAACAATTGCTTTATTCCTAAAATATATTTTGTTCATTTTTATGCTACTTCATATTAATCTTCCTACAAAATCAATAAACATTTTATACTTACCTTTGTATGAAATTCTATGGCATCCAATTCACCTTGATTGAAAACCAGACATCTTTTACGTTTCTAAAGAGAGGGTGACAAGAAAAAAAATAATGTTGCTGTCTCTCGAAAAGTTGACATTTTGAAAACTGTTAGATTTTTTTTTTACTACATTTTTTAATATTGTATCTATTTTTTTAAAGGTAAGAAGGTCCACTGAGATCAAAATCAGTGCAAAGGGTACAAGGGCCCATGGAATATGAAGGAACTGTGATTTTTCATAAGCAGCTAGTTGCCATAGTTACCTATCAGTTTATACGAGTAAGGTATCTTTACTCTCAACTTTCTTCATTCCCGAGCATGAACCATCTATAGGCTATCAAAGAAAATCTGGGGCTGAAGTGAAGGGCCAGTAGTCAAGAGCACTGGCTGCTCTTAAAAAGACCCAGGTTCGGTTCCCAGCACCCACATGGTTGCTCAAAACCAGCTGTAACTCCAGTTGCACTACATCTGACGCCCTCTCCTGGTCTCTGCAGATATACAGATGGTGCACAGAAATACGCACAGTCATGACACTCATACACATTAAATCAATAATTTTTTTTTAGAAAAAGAAAAAAAATCACAAAGCCAGGTATGACATCTCAGGTCTGCAATACCAAGAAATGAAAGGTAGGGGCAGACAGGGTAGGAGTTCAAGGTCATCCTCTGCTACACAGTGCTTTTCAGAACAGCCGAGGCTACCTGGACTCTGTTCCAAAAAAGAAAAAAAAAGAAAAGGAAGAAAGAAAGAAGTGCCAGGTATGATGCAGAATAGAAAGACTACCTCTCAAAAAAAAAAAAAAAAAAAAGAGGAATTTTAATATTTTTAAAAGGTGTTTAGAAGCCTGGCAAGATGATACTCATCACCAAACCCAACAACCTCAGTTCAATCTCCAGGACCCACCATTGAGTAAGGACAGAGCTAGTTCCTGAAAACTGTCCTCTGACCTCCAGATGTATACCATGGCACATGTGCATATACACGCACAAAATAAATAAATAAATAGAAAAATAAACAAATAAAATGTTTAAAGACCTTCAGGACTGGTCTGGGGGTTACAGACAAACCAATACTAGCAGCATTTCGTGCCTGACTATGACATACAACAGAGCATATGAGATCAGGAACACAGCTGTACCTTCCTCCTTTTCATTGCTGACCTGCTATTAACATAGTGTCAAATTCTAAACAGGCTAAAATACTTATGGTTGGCTAAACACAGAAGAGGATTTAAGATTAGGCTAGTTATGTAATTTGCATCAGCCTGTCAGAAATAACATAAATGCCATCATGATAGAATTCACTGCATGTGCTCATCTGTATTTCCCACATTAAAATGAGAAATCCGTCAGGCAGTGAGGGCATGTGCCTGTGATCACAGCACTCTGGAGGCAGAGGCAGGGCCATGAGTTGAAAACAGCGTGGTCTACACACTGAGTTCCAAGACAACCTGAACTACTTAGAATCCTCCTCACATGACGGAGTCCATTCTTGGACTACACAAAAAGAGTTTTGTTTCTTTTATAGACAATTGACTTCTGAGCCCACTGTTTACATTGTGTTTTATTTTTTTTACATTTATCTATTTATTCATCCATTGTACATTGAGAGGAAGGGTACATAGCAATGTCACCCATGTGGAACTTAGAGGACAATCGGTGGGCGTCAGCTCTCTCCTTCTATTACATGGGCCCTGGTGACCAAACTCAGACCATGAAGTTTGACAGCAAGCACCTTTACCTGCTGAGCTACCTCTCCAGGCTTCTGCTTACTTTTTTTTTTTTTTTTTCTGCTTACTTTTTGAGACATGCAATGTGTTGTTCAGAACGGTAGATAGATAGATAAATAAATTAGATAGATAGATAGATAGATAGATAGATAGATAGATAGATAGATAAAATAAATATTGCTCTTGGGTATGCTAACATCTTCTCCACTATTAATTCTTCTTTATACTTAGGAAATAGAAAGTTATTTGAGATACTGGAATTAAAATTTTACTTCATATTAAAAAAAAAAAAATCTTAAAACTTCCTACCTTCCCAATAGAAATGGAGACTTCTTGTTTATTACCAGACACTAAATTCTCGTGGTTGTTATTTTGTTGGCATTCTTTGCGAACAGCTGAAGTTATGTGAGGTTTGGTGATATTAAACAGCTCAGGTCGGAAAACGTATTTCTGGGTGATCATTTCACAGCTTCCTCCATCCTCATGGCCTGGCACAGTAGTGGAGTCAAGAGCAAAGCCCGCAGCAGGAGCCCCAAAAGGAGACATGGCTTCCATCGGACGAGAATCCAGGCATACAGAAGTGGGCTTCTTTTTACTGCAGGAAGGCTCTGGATGCTGGTGAAGTTGGTAGTTGACCTTGTTAATGAAAGAAAGATGATCCAGTAACCACCCAGGTGGCAAATGGTGTACCACAGACATACTTAAAAAGGAAAAAAAGAACTGAGAATCAAGAGTCAGAAGCAGGGCTTGGAGCGTAGCTCAGTGTGGGGGTGCTGGGTTTGACACCCAGTGCTGAAACAAACAAACAAAAAAAAACTTTTAAAATCAGGTTTTTAATGTCTTATATTTCAATGATGTACTTCATACACACCAGTATGTTTGATATGCAAACATACATAGCACCTCTAAGGAAAAATGCAATACTTTAAATGTCTTTTAATTTTAGAGTTGGTCATTCAAATTTTTCAGCCAACTTGGCCAAAGATGCTTTTAGAGTGATGGATCTGGATTCCCAGTTTGATCCTCCTTTCTTCCATTGCCCTCCATGGTCCTGTTTTGGTCCTCGGATTGAGGCACTAGTCCACATTATCCAAGTGTTCAATAAGTCCTTAAAAGGTGAGTGTCCTGTCAAGTCAAAGAATAGTAATTACCTACAAGAATACACCTTCTTAAATTACATAAACCTGTCTAGAGAGGGCCACAGAATTTCAAGAAGAGTTAGCCTTTGTGTTTTCAAACTATATTTGCCACAGGATGTCATTCTACTACTCTGATCCCTGCCCTGTTTAATAGCCATCAATGGAAGAACAGTAAGAACAAAAGACTGTTCCAGCTGGGCAGTGGTGGCGCACACCTTTAATCCCAGCACTCGGGAGGCAGAAGCAGGCGGATGTCTGTGAGTTCGAGGCCAGCCTGGTCTACAAAGCGAGTTCCAAGAAAGGCGCAAAGCTACACAGAGAAACCCTGCCTCGAAAAACCAGAAAAAAAAAAAAAAAAAAGACTGCTCCAGCTAAAGGAACTGCAATATGAATCACACATCAGAAGCGCATACCTAACTAATTTTCTAGGTCAGAACTTCAAGATTAAAGGTCTAGACCTGCAATCTGTTTGCGCCACACTCCAGTAAATTAGTTTTTCAGAACTACTTTATCTTCATTTAAACTATGTTTTGCAGTTCTGGATATAGCTTATTTAATTATGATGTAGTGGAAACTTTAAGAAGGCATCAGAGAAGAAATAAGTGAAAGGCACAGCTAATAATAATAGCATTTATAGTCAGATTTCTTATGAAATTGACCGAGAACTAGTTTTTGTCAGTTTTTAAAGATGAGGTCTTAGGCTGGAGAGATGGCTCAGAGGTTAAGAGCACTGGCTGTTCTTCCAGAGGTCCTGAGTTCAATTCCCAGCAACCACATGGTGGCTCACAACCATCCATAATGAGATCTGGTGCCCTCTTCTGGCTTACAGGTATATATGCAGACAGAACACTGTATATAATAAATAATAAATCTTTCTAAAAAAAAAAAAAAAAAAGATGGGGTCTTATGATGAATCCCTGGTTGGCCTGGGCTTCGCCATGTAGACCAGGCTGGCCTTAAATTCAAGAGACTCACAGAGAGACACCTCTCTCTGCCTACAGTGCTGGTATTAAAGGTGTGCCCCACTTTCAGGCTAAGTTACTTGATTTCACTGAGCTTCAAAGTTCTTTTTGTATGGCTAGGTCGTTTTTTTGTTTGTTTGTTTGTTTTTGTTTTTGAGATAGTGTCTTACTATGTTGCTCTGGCTGTCCCCGAACTATGTAAACCAGGCTGACCTGGTTCCCCCTGCCTCTGCCTCCCAAGTGCTGGAATTAAAGGCGTTCGCCACAACGCCCGACCAAAGGCATCATTTTTATGTTCTATCGTCATTAGTTTGGAGAACTAAATGAGATAATCCCCATGAAACTGCTGCTCACAGGATCTGAAACATAACGACGGCTAACACATCTGATGACTTACTAGTGACGGGGTTCCTGGTGACACCTGCGATTTTGGTTCCCCCAACCCCCCCTCACCCACCCCCATCATGACGTGAGCTGAGGAGACAACGTGATGGCTAGGAAAAATTGAGACTCAAAAAGGCTGCTAGACCCAAAACTACAATTCTAGCTAATGCTCAACAGCTCCGAGATTCAGGAATCTAAACTTTCGCCCAAGGACCTCCCACCACTGTCTGGGAACTGCAATGCCTGCTTGTAGTTCTCCACTCTGGGAGGGGACAATCCACAGCACTTGGAGCACCCTGCAGCTATTTATCCTTCAGACTCTTCCTGGCCTCTGCCCAGCAGAGCACCACCACACTCAATAGCCTCTCCTACCGTCAGAAAAGGTCACGCTGCCTCCTAGACTCTCCCCATGGAAACAGCCCTCATGTAAACCTGGTCCTCCTTACAAAGCCAAAGGAAACCCTCGCTTCCTTAGTCCATGGGCGCAGCCATGTTGCTGTACGGAACAGGACCCCGGGAGCGCCTGGGCCGCTCCATCCTGACGTCGCTTGTGTCCTAAATGCCAGTTTCGAGGATAGGACCAGACTCCTCTCGGGACAAGGACACCGGCTACAAAACGCCAGGGGCCCCGGGTGCGCTGAGGAGCGACCGCCTCGCACACTTCCGGCGACTGCGATTGGCGCGGAGGAAACGCGTCTGCGTACTCGCCGCAGGCGTCTGACGTCACGGAGGCGGAATTTTTTTCAAAATTCAAACGGCCCTTGGTTGGCGGAGACGGAAGCTTTGGTTTTGGCGGCTGTTTTCGTGTGCAGTTGTGTGCAGTTTACTTCAAGTTGGGCGCTGGGTCTCGTCGAGAAGCCGAGAGGAAGGTAACTGCTGACGTGGGGTTAACTCTGTCCGTGCGAAAATGCTCTGCGGCGTTAGAGCCCGGGGTGGAATCTGCCAGGCTCTGCTTTCACATTTCAGTGAGTTTGTGCCCGGCAAGGCTTGTAGAGAGAGAAGAGGGTACTGACCGGGTGGGGAGTGACAGGGAGGAGCTGATTGGAGCGCTGAGTTCGCATGCTAATGCTGCAGCTTAAAAGCCCTGTCCGGAGAAAAGCCTGAGAAACTGAAGTCTTTGAGAATAAAATCTAAGAGGAATGTAAGCAGCCAAACAAGGAGGGGTGTGTCTCAGTACACAGCCTGTCCTGGCTAAAGGTCCTGGCTTTCCATCCCCAGCCAGACAAAACAAATAGTAAAATGAGATCTGTCAAACCCTGAAAGGAAGCCAGGGCAGGACCTGCAAAGGCTGAGTGGATAGTCTCTAACACTGCAGGGATGGAGACAGGCAGGATCCGACACAGACATGCTTATGATACTAATGTGTTTTGGAAATGGAAGCAGCTTGTATGTACATCATGTTGTGGACCAGATTGTTTCTCTTTGTTGAAAGGGAGATTAGAACTAGAAAGACAGTAGTGAGTATTAACTGAGAAACATTGGTTTTGAAACCAAAGGAAACATTTTGAGGGAAGTAAAGGAGCCTGAGATTTCTTGCCAGGAAGCCTGTGAGTTAGCATTGAAATAGACATAAGCGATAGCAGTGATGTGGTCAGGAATAACATATAGGAATTTTGTAATCATGGATTGCCTTGTGATGCAGGAATCATATTGTTCATTTTTGTATTGCGTTGTTTGAGTGTATTAAATACTTGAAGTTGCATAGGTGTTCTTTGTAGTGAGGACTTAAGTATACATGAAAAACAAATATAGCACCCAGGGAAAAGACTATCATAAAGAAACAAACTTAGTTGCTTTTCTACTCCAGGATAAAAATGATGATTGTTGCTTAATGAACCGCTTGCATCTGGAACACTTTTCTAATATTGAAATCATGAATTAGGTTATAAGCATGAAGCGCAGTTCAGTTTCCACCGGGGGTGCTGGCCGCCTCTCTATACAGGAGTTGAGATCCCTGGACCTCAATAAACCAGGCCTTCATACCCCTCAAACGTAAGTACCTCCACCTATGGTTCTCACCTGCATACTGTACTATCTAAGGCGGAGAAAATGTAAGAAATGGTTAATGCAAAAGTGTAAGTGATGTCTTAGTGAATCTTGTCTCTTCCGGGTAGTACTGGATGGGGGTCAGTGAAACCTAAAAGTGGACATGATGCTAGGTGGATTGGCTTGCCACGTTATTTCTCTAATTCCCAAGTCAGATACTCTACCAGCATTCTATCAAAGGATGGTTGAGCCCTTTCAACACTCCTTGTCTTCCTCTCCTCCTTTGTAATTAACTGTTTAAGCAAGCAGGTGCTAAGATGTTTCCAACTACTAAAAATAGTCATAAAATCGGGCCGGGTAGTGTTGGCAGCCTGGTCTACAAAGTGAGTTCCAGGACAGCCAGGACTACACAGAGAAACCCTGTCTTGTCTTGAAAAACCAAAAAAAAAAAAAAAAAAAAAAAGTAGTAATAAAATCAAAGCGATTTTGATGATAAGCTATAAAATTATTTCCTCAAGTATGGAGGGAGAAGAGTTTCCAAATGAGCTTGCTATCATAGCTGAGTGTGGTCACACACACCTGTAAGCCTAGTGTTCAAAAGGCTCCAGGAAGAAGATGCCTCGATGTCAGTTCAAGGCCAGTGTGGGCCATACAGTAGTTCCCCAACCTACAGAGCAAGACATAGTTCACAAAGCAACCAACCAAAGAAATCGTTATCATAAGCATTAGCCTTTCACTCTGAGTGTTGCTCTTCTTCCAGTTCACAGAAGGCTGTTTCTAACCCACTGTGTACCCATATCCTATAACGTCTACATATGAGCTACTTAATCAGCCATTCTTAAATTACTTGGAATTATGTAGTATGAGCCTCTCCTGCTTTTAGAAATTTGAACAATTTACATATGTTCCTTCCGGATTCTTGAAGCACATTTTTTTTTTAATCATTACACATTGCTGACACCAGAAGATTTTGTGCATTGAATCATATTAGAAGAAAAACTTCACCACTGCCATTTTTTTTTCAGAGTTCAGAAAATATGACTTTAAGTAGCTGTACCTAGTACAGGGGCTGAGAGAAAAATTTTGAGTTTGAGGCCAACCTAAACTACATAGTGAGTCCTAGGACAGCCTAGAATACAGAGTAAGACTCTATCTCAACATTTAAAAAGTAGGCTTTAAAAGAAAAAAAATTCAAACATAGCTGTCAACCTTTAATTATTTTTTATATTTTTCTTAAAATTCTTATCCATACGTAAATAAATTTTAAGATTAAAAAAACATAGATTAAGGGGTTGGGGATTTATCTCAGTGTTAGAGCGCTTGCCTAGCAAGCACAAGGCCCTGGGTTGGGGGGGGGGGGGACCATAGATTAAATTTAAATTTTTTTTTTCCCTCCCCGAGACAGGGTTTCTCTGTGTAGCTTTGGTGCCTGTTCTGGATCTCGCTCTGCAGACCAGGCTGGCCTCGAACTCACAGAGATCGGCCTGACTCTGCCTCCTGAGTGCTGGGATTAAAGGCGTGTGCCACCATCGCCCAGCTTTAGATTAAAATTTTTTTTTTTTTTTTTTTTTTTAAGATTTATTTATTTATTATGTATACAGAAGAGGGCGCCAGATCTCTTTACAAATGGTTGTGAGCCACCACGTGGTTGCTGGGAATTGAACTCAGGACCTCGGGAAGAGCAGTCAGTGCTCTTAACCTCTGAGCCATCTCTCCAGCCCTAGATTAAAATTTTTAACGTTTTAAAATTATACCACCTTTTAGCTCATTCCAGTGAAAACAGCTGCCAAAAACTTGTGTGGTTTTGGAAACTTGCTATAGAGAGTGGAAAAGAGGTGTTTACTCTAACATATTTCCAAGATTACTTGAACTGATATTTTGACAATTACTTTAAAGACTTGTTTTCTATTTTTCTTTAAAGCAAAGAGAGAACAACCTTTGGAAAGCCGAGTACAAACAAACCCACATCTGAAAGAAAAGTCTCAATATTTGGTAAAAGGTAACGAAGTTTTTCATTATGTTTAATGAATAGATTCTTCTAGCCATTCATTGATTCCCTTAGAGACAAAAAAAAAAAAAAATTATATCATAAAGGTACTTTCAAGACAAAAGTTATCCAATTTTCCTGTTTTAGATGATTAAAATTCTAGGTGGTATCTGCTTTGCTGATGCTAGAGATGAACAGATTCAGACTACTGTTCTATCACTATAAGGTGATGGTCAAGTCTGTGCCATGTTCTATACCTGGTTCTCAGAAACTGTAGAGTCAGATGGTAAAAGGGCAACCATCCTCTAGTGCAACATTTGAGTCTTTTACTCTCTGAAAGTTAATGATGACTTCACAGAGCTTTTGTTTTATTGTCTAGATCTGTCACTATTAATTATATTAGAAATTAAATTAAACTGTCAATATAAAAATTTAAAATAACAATATTCCCATTACATGGTTTCAAAAATAAAATGCTTTTAATTTTTTTCTGCTTGTTTGTTTTGTTTTGTTTTGTTTTTTGAGACAGGATTTCTCTATGTAACTCTAGCTAGCCTGGAACTCACTCTGTAGACCAGGCTAGCATCAAATTTAGAGATCCACCTGCCTCTGCCTCCCAAGTGCTCCGATTAAAGGAGTGCACCACCTCCACCAGCAATGCTTTTAATTTTTAAAAATGTTTCTGTGTAACGTGAATTCTAATTGGTCTTATAAATTAATAAATCTGTAATAAAAACCCAGAGTGAGCTATCAGGGTAAAAGCTGAAAGATCAGGGAAGTGAAGGAGCCAGCCACTAGAGAGACTTCTTACCTCTACCAAATCCTCAGACCAAAAGTGGGGGCTTAGCTCCCATCTCCTCCCACCTTATATTACTGTCTCCACCTCCCTAGTGCTAGGATTAAAGGCGTGAGCATTCACTGCCTGTCTCTGTTTTTTCTTTTAAACTGGATCAATCTGGTATAGCCCAGGGTGTCCTAGAACTCCTGATCTTCTTGCTTCCTCCTCCCGAGTGCTGAGAGTAAAGATGTATGCCACCACTACCTAGCCTCTATAGTTAGCGAGTAGCTAGCTCCAAACTCTGATCTCCAGGCAAGCTTTATTTGTTAGAGCATAAACTATCACCACATTTCTGGTCGAGCAAGATGGCTCAGCAGGTAAAGGCACTTATCACCAAGCCCAAAGACCTGCTTTCAGTCCCCAGACCCACATGGTACAAGGATCGAACCTACTACTGCAGGTTATCCTCTGACCACACACACACACACACACACACACACACACACACACACACACACAATGTACTAGAATTCAAACATTTCCAATGCAAAACAGTTTAATTGAGAAGCAGAACATGGTCTCATGGTCTCCCACTTTTAAAGTCAGATACCGTTAATATCTGACTAATGGAAGATGGTTAGAATCCATGTCTGCTGCTGCATTCAGACTGTTGAGGAATTCAGTCTCTAGAAAACTGTACTTGTGAAAGAATGAAAGGGTGAAAAGAACAAATAGCATCTGAGTTTTGTCGTAGTGATACCTAGATGCACCTTGGAGGCCTTTTTCTGGACTAGATCAGCAGTTGTCTGGATTGGAGATGGAGAAAGTTTGATTGACAGGACACATTCTGTTATTTGTCTAAGCTGGGGTATGACCTCCCCTTTTTGTGCTTTGAATTCCCTGTGTATCAGAGTGGAGATAGGAAGAGTGGAGATAATGGGAGGTGGCTCAGTGGTTTAGAGTGCTTGCTGCTCTACCCAAGGACCCAAATTGAGTTCTCAGTACCCACACTGAGCAGTTCACAACCACCTGAAACTCCAGCTCCAGGAGATCCGATACCCCTCTTGTGGCCTCCATAGGCACTTACCCACCCATGTGGAATGTCCTTATACAGACACACTACACATAAATAAAAATAGATCTTTCTATTTTTTTAATGGAGATAATGGCAGACTCTCCTTTTAGAGCAGTTCTGAGAATTTACTGATAGAAATGAATATTTACAAACCAATATTTATTGAGTGTTCATTTAGTCTAAATGTTGTTTTTCAGTTCTTCGTGTATGTTAACTCTTGATACTCAAAGACAGTTTTCCCATAAGGAGTAGCGGCAGGCCAGGGATAGAAGTAAGGGAGCAGTTATAGGGGAAATAGAAATGAAAGTGCTCAGGCAATGGAACAGATTTGTAGGCTGCTTGGTACAGAAGATCTGTGGGCCTGAAACACACCTTCAAATTCATTTTGGTTTGCTTTGGTAATTGTGGTGCTGTGGACTGAGCACAGAGCCCTGCACACACTAAACAAAACACTCACTGAGACACATCTCCCGTCCCAGAAGTACATTTTATTCCCACGTCACTTTATGCCTAAAACTGCTGTAGCCTCACATTACGCTCTCCTCCTGCTTTAAGTAATACATTGTGTTTAGCTATTTAAAAATTAAAGATTCGTGTTTGATGCTGTTGTTACAAGGGTGTGTGTGTGTGTTATGAATAGCCTTGAAATAATGCAGTTTTGAACACAGAAGGAAATACTTTTCATTGCCTTCTTAAAATATTCTTCTAGGACTAGCGGACATGGATCCAGGAATAGTCAACTTGGTATATTTTCCAGTTCTGAAAAAATCAAGGATCCAAGACCACTTAATGATAAAGCATTCATTCAGCAGTGTACTAGACAGCTCTATGAGGTATTCTATAATTTAAATTGTCTGAATTGTGTGTTTTTGTTTCTGTTATTTTTTTTCTAATCCAAAACTTCCGATGCTTCATAAAAATGATTGTAGTTTCTTATAGAAAATGGTAATGTGCATGGTGTTTCCATGAAGTCTCTGCAAGCCCCATCAACCAAAGATTTCCTAAGGATCTTTGCCTTTCTTCATGGCTTCCTGAGCCCGTCATATGTACTTCCTGATACAAAATTTGAAGAAGAGGTCCCAAGAATTTTTAAAGACCTTGGGTATGTAATATTTTTTATTAGTCTAGAGATCTTATCAGAATACAGAAAAGAAACACATGTAATAAGTTCGTGAATACTTTGAATAAGTGAATTCAGTTTTAGGACGAGCACTGTGAGATGTATGGGTAGGATAAACAGAAGAGAAAGAAAATTGATAAATTGTGGAGTATTCAGCTTTTTTTGTTGCTATAACAAAATACCAGTGCTTAGTAATTTGTAAAATACAGGAGTTATTGAGCTAAAGAGATAGCTCAGTAGTTAAGAGTACTGACTGCCCTTCCAAAGGACTTAGGTTAGGTTCTCAGCACCCACATGGTGGCTCACAATCATATATAACAATTCCTCTTCTGGCCTCCACAGCCACCAGACACACACATGTTATACCTATATGCATCTATACACATAAAATTAAAGATATATAAATACATTTTTATGTAATATAGCTGTTTTAGACTACTCGGTACAGAAGATCTGCGGGCTTAAAACACACCATATATATATTTATTCACACACACACACGTGTGTGACTGGCAAAACTTGGTTATGAAAGATGGAAAACCCAAAAGCATGGTGTCAGCATCTACTCAGCCTCTAATAAGGAAGGTCCTTCTTGGTGGGTCATGACTTGCTAGAAGGTATTACATTGCAAGGAAGAGCATGTTTGTCAGAAAAAGATTACATTGATAATAATGCCATGCCTTCAAAAGCCCATTAATATAGGAATAGATTCATTCATGGGGCTCTCACCTGACAGAAGTCTCATCTCTTTGTATCATTAGTATATGACTCTGGGGACAGAATTCTGCAGAATAAACATTCAAACCATAGCAGTCCATTATTATAGAAGGTGATAAGAGCATAAAGCTCAACAATGAGGAATATAAAGTACAGCCTGCTTCGGTGGCAGCCTTAATCCCAGAACTCTGAAGGCCAAGGCAAGTAGATCTCTGAATTCAAGGCTACCCTGGTCTACATGATGAATACCAGGCTACCCAGTTAGACCCTGTCTCAAAAAAACATAAAGTGCAACCTGGTTACCACAGTTTGTAGTGGCAAAACCATAACATTAAGGTCTGATGAAAACAATGAGATTAGTTTGGTTTCCTGGTACATGGATAAAACACAGAATGAAACCAACTGACGGAAGAGTTTATTACATTAATCATTGAGGGAAGTAAGGGCAGAATCTCATCCAGGAACAGAGGCGGGAACTATGAAGGCGAGCTCTTTACTGGCATGTTCTCCATGGCTTGCTCAGTTTGCTTTCTTCTACAATCCAGTACCACCTACTCAGGGTTGCACCGCCCACAGTGGACTAAGCCCTCTTCCATCAGTCATGAATTAAGAAAGTGCTATGCCCACGGGCCAACCTAATGGTGGCAATTCCTTTATGGAGGTTCCATCTTTCTAAATAACTCTAGTTTGTGTCTGGTTGACAAAACTAACCAGCACAGAGATAAAGTTAAAAAGCATAAATCTTTATTTATAATAAAGCACAGAACAAATGTGGGGAAACTGAGGAAGGAGAGCTGTTTGCTTGCTTGTTTGTTTGTAGACACAGGGAAGTAGGTTTAGTGACAGATAATCACTAATATGTAATAGAAGTACACTGAATGTAAGAAAATAAAAAGGTTTTTTAGGAAAAGTCTATATACTCGCCTGTTAAACACTATGCAAAGTAATCTGAAATGTGAATAATACACAGAAATCATTGATGAGTAAGATCACCAGGGTAGACTCAAATATCTTCACAACAAGCAGACTAGGCAGGTGTATGCAGAGCTTTAAAACGTAACTTTAGTGTAGCCTCTGTGTTTCCTACTGTGATGGCTCCTTGTTTGCTGGTTTCCATAGGTATCCCTTTGCACTGTCCAAGAGCTCCATGTATACTGTGGGAGCCCCTCATACCTGGCCTCACATTGTGTCCGCCTTGCTGTGGCTCATAGACAGCATCAAGGTACTGGATTGATAGTTTAAATGTTACCTTTAAAAGTTTGGGTTTTGTTTTGTTTTTTCCTCACAAAGATTTTCTATTTCTCTCCAATCTGACTTTTGCCACTTGTCTCAAACCTCCTTCAGTGTTCAAAGCCCATTTGATTTGAAGTGCTTCAAGCTGTTAGCATAAGAAAGGCGAGCAGGGAGAAGTTCTGCTTGACCTAGAAATCGTTGTCTTAGGTGCTACAGCTTAGATAAAAATGAGTCTATAGTCTGTCTTTATGAAATTCATTCTCTCCTTTATAAATGAAATCAGTATTATCATTAAAAATTGGGGGGAAATATAGAATGAATATTCTCCCAACTAAGAAATAACTTCAGTCATTTTCTTTGGAGGTAGTTTTATTTGGTTTTGTGGTATTAGGAGTTGAACCCAGGGCGGCTCTACCACTGAGGTATACTTCAGCCCTGGGTATAGGTTTCAAAGTCCTGTTTCCTCTGAAAATGTGTACAGTCATGTGTCACAGCCTGTTGTTTCAGTCACCGATGGATGACACGGTGGTCCTATAAAAGTATCACGAATATGAACTATTTCTGTCACTTAGTGATGGAGCCATTGCAACATTTGCTCGTCTGTGGCAATGCTGATATAAACCTGTGCTGCGGCCATAGGAAAGTACAGCACATGGGGTTAGTGCTGCCTAACATGTTTCCTAGACTCATGTTAGGGTGCACTACATTTTTTTTTTAGATATTTTTTATTTATTATACATACACTATTCTGCCTGCATGTATCGCTGCTAAGCCAGAAAAAGGCACCAGATCTCATTATGATGGTTGTGAGCCACTATGTGGTTGCTGGGAACTGAACTCAGGACCTTTGGAAGAGCAGTCAGTGCTCTTAATCCCTGAGCCATCTCTCCAGCCCCTAGGGCGTCCTACACTTTTAAAACAAATAATTTTTACTATAAAGCAGTGCCATGTTATTTTCTCAGCAGCTTCATGTATCGTGTCTCTTGACTAGCTCAAGGGGCACGTGGAATAAGTGACCTATACCGCCTAGGTTTTTGTACGTACACCATGGTGTTCACACAACAAAATCACCTGATCATTCCTCAGAGTGTGTCACCATCATTAAGCAATGCATGACTGTAACTTGAGTTTTCCTGCCTGGCCCACAGTCAGGGCAAATCTCTCTCACCTGCCAGTCCCACAGCCTCTCAGACCCAACCAAGCAAACACAGAGACTTATATTGGTTACAAACTGTATGGCTGTGGCAGGCTTCTTGCTAACTGTTCTTACAGCTTAAATTAATCCATTTCCATTAATCTATACCTTGCCACATGGCTCGTGGCTTACCAGCATCTTCACATGCTGTTTGTCATCGTGGCGGCTGGCAGTGTCTCTCTGACTCAGCCTTCCACTTCCCAGCTTTATTCTCCTCCTTGTCCCGCCTATACTTCCTGCCTAGCCAACGGCCAATCAGTGTTTTATTTATTGACTAATTAGCAACACATTTGCCATACAGAACATCCCACAGCACATGACTGTATGTTTCTTAAGCTTTTGCAACCTACGAAAAACTCTTCCTCCAAGAAAACTTGTAGCAATTAAAACGACTCAGCCACCAGATGTGATGGCACACACCTTTAATCCCAGCACTCAGGAGACAGAGGCAGGCGGATCTCTGAGTTTAGGGACAGCCTGGTCTATACAGAGAAACCCCGTCTCTGCTCAGCCATGTGAGAGCATCGTGTGCCTACTGTTTTAAACTCTTTACCTATTTGGAAATTTTAAAACAGCTTGTTTTCATAGTTTTACATCCCACCATGTGCTTTTGTACTAGGCTACTCTGGGGTCGAATAATCTTCCTACTGCAGTCTGGTAAATAGCTGGAACCACGGGTGTGTGCCACTGCATCCAGCTTTTAATTTAAACCTTTTTGTATGACATTTCTTCATCTCAAACTGAGCCAGTGATGGGGTGGGGGGCGTGTTGTGTTTTGTTCTGTTGTCAGATTGCTTTGGATTTGAGAAAGGAGTGGCTAGGATATGATGAGTGGTTATTTTGGTTCACCTCTTTGGAACAGAAACTATTTGTGTTTCATGGGTAGTCTTAAAATCTTCCCACCTTGAACTCCCAAGTAACTGGCACCACGAGTGCTTGGCATCATATCCAGGTTTTCACTTGACTTCTGGTTCCCTAGATTCATGTTAGAGTCTGAGCCTCTTATGTACTGTGCATAAGCTGAACTATACTTCCCAGTCCTGATAATGCCTTTAAAGGGCTTTTTAGTTTGTTATTTCTGTGTGCGTAAGCTATGTGTAGACATGTAAATGGGGGATTTAATAAGGCAACTCCATGTAGTTTATCTGGTAGTTAAAAGGTTTATTTTGGGGTAACTTACAACCATAAAGGGGTTGGTCACAGGATCCAGGAGAGGTGAGGTGCAGTCCAGCATGGTTCTCTGGAGAACTCTGACTTAGTCTGCAATCCAGCATCCAGGATGACGAGGAGCCAAGCGCACCAGCGTGGCACATACAGATCTGGGGCTTAAGGGCTCCCGTCTTGGCCACGCCCCAGGGGCAGGTCATAGGTGGGCATGGCAGTTACCAGCTGCCTCACTAGGGGCAGTGCTCCGAAGTCAAAGCTGGAACAGCTACCTACTACAGACATGCCATGGCACACATGTGAAAGTCAGAGGAAAACTTTTTGGAGTTGCTTACTGAGCCAGGTCCCTTGTTCATGTTTTCAATAATTGACAGCATGACCAGCAAAAAGAATATTGCTAATTTTTTCATATTTTTGTTTTTAAAGTTGGACATAAAAGTTACAAGAGTAACTTATAAAAGGCACAAGAGTAATTGCCTATCATTTCCTATTTCCTTTTACATCACCATCATCATTATTATTATGACTGTGTGTTTGCATGTGTATGTGCATGTGCACACGTATACATGCTACAGCATATATGTGGGATCAAACCCAGGTTGCCAGGACTGTAGATCATGCTGTTACCTCCTTCTCTCTAGCCTTATTTTCCTTTTTTCTTATCAATTTACAAGAATGGTGTTTTCTGGGGCTGGAGAGATGGCTCAGCAGTTAAGAGCAGTGCTCTTCCAGAGGACCAGGGTTCAATTCTCAGCACCCACATGGCAGCTCACAACTGTCTGTAACTCTGAGATCTGACACCCTCACATAAACATATGGGCAGACAAAAGCACCAATGCAAATAAAGTAAATAATTCTTTAAAAAATGAATTCATCAACTCAGCCAACTTAATGTGTTGTTTGTGTGTTAATTAGGTTCATACTGCCATGAAGGAAAGCCTACCTTTATTTGATGATGGACAGTCTTGGGGAGAAGAAACTGAAGATGGAATTATACATAATAAGGTACTATACATTACCATAAACATATATAAAGAGGTTGCTTTGATAGTCTTCACTAAAAAGTATTCTTTTATAGAACTTGTCTTTTACTTTCTAAGGTTGATTTTTTTTCTGAGGTCGATTTTTTTTTTTTAATCAGACTTAATTCATTAATTTTTCTTGTGTAAAAACCCTTATGTGGTGGCCACAGCTGAATCCTGGGTCCTCTAAACAGAGACACTGGTGTGAGGTTTCACAAGATGGTCAGTAAATTCCTGATTGGGAGACTTAGTGAATGAGTACAGTCTCTTTCTGGAGGTCCGGGGGCTCAGGAAGCTGAAGGTCATGGGGAGGGCAGCAAAGGTGGCCTTGGCAAAGTTGCCCAAATTCTTAGTATGTATTCCTGACTATCCTAGAACTTTCTGTGTAAAGCAGGCTGACTCCTGACTCAAGGAGAGCTCCCTGCTTCTGTCTTCCAAATGCTGGGATTGACAACATGGACAACCATTCCCAAGCAAAACACGCATAAAATAAATCAATCTAAAGAAAATGTTCTTAGTAAAATAAAATTGATCTTTAAAAAAATACTTATTAGTGTGCCTACTATTGAAATGACACTATAACTTCCTAAAATTACTAACCACAGAAACTTAAAAATGTTAACTAAAAAATGCAGATATAACCAGGTGCACACCTTTAATCCCAGCACTCAGGAGGCAGAGGCAGGTGATCTCTGAGTTCAAGGCCAGCCTGGGCTACATAGTGAGACCCTGTCTCAAAAAGAAAAGAAAGAAAGAAGGGATGTACTGGAACTAATATACATGTTATAGGTAAGATTTTTTTTCCCTCCTGTATCTTACTTTAATGTGATTCATGGGCGATACAAAACATAGCTATGTGGGTATCTGTCATGCCAAAAAGTCCTCTTAAATTGTTGAGGCTGCCCTTAAACTTACTCTGTACTCAAGGCAAGCCTTGAACTCACAATCCTTCCGCTTTGGCTTCACAGTAGCTGAAGTCTTATATTCAGAATTGGCATATTGGCTCTTAAAATGTAGGTTCTGGTTTATTTTGTTTTGACTTCTGTATTGTCACTTAGCTCAGTTACCACTTCCAAAAGTAGTTGTGCCAAATGTAATCAACAGCTGGGTGTGGTGGTACGCTCCCATAACCTCAGCACGCGGAAGGCTAACAAAAGGAAGATCATAAGTGCCAAAGAGAAAAGCAGTTATTGGCAGGTGATATAAGTTGGTTCCATATGCTTTATTAGAGCCTAAAATGCATAGCAAACCCCACCGTATTCTAAAATACAAACATCGGCTCACAAATAAACTTTAGATTATGTGTGCTGCCTGATATATACTAAAGACCAGTTATTACACAGGTCTCTCAGAGGAACAATTGCTGTGTGCACTAGTTTTAGCTCTATCTTGTTAAAGCCATTCTCACAAACTGAAAGTGATAATCATTCCTGTCTCATCTTTTGTTAATGCCTGAGAAATAGTTCAGAGCTACATTAACTGACTAGCATAGTATCAGTGACCATTTTTTTTTACAGTGTGTGTGTGTGTGTGTACATCCATGTGTGTCACATGCACACATGAGATCCGAGGACAACTTTCAGGACTTGACTCCTTCGAGCACTGTAGACTCTGAGGCTGGAACTCAAGTGGTCAGACTTGTACAGGAAGCACTGTCACCACCGAGCTCTCCCCTAGTCCGCCCCTTTGTTTTGAACAAGAAGGAACATGCCACATTAAGCAATGATCAAGCTGCAGAGGCTTCTGGGGAGACTTTGATCCTTTCCTCTCGAGAGTTCTCAGGCTGGAGCCAGAGCTCCTTCAGAGTGCTCGCCCGAAGCATCCAGAGCCCTAGGCTCTCTCAGCACCTCAGCAGTAACAGCACAGCTCCTAGAGAGAGGCCACAGGGCACATGTACGGGGGACTGACTATATTATTTACAGCACAGTTTATCACAGGCAACTTCAGCTTCTGGTCGTCAGCTTTGGCGGACTACAGACGTAGCACACTGAGGAAACTAATTCACTTAACAAATTCTCAAGAAAGTAAACTGAAGCGGCATGAAAATATATTAATTTCCCACCAGTGGCCTACCTTTCTGGTTACAGGAATATTTACCGCCTGTCTAGGGTAATGAGAGGGTTTCTTAGTGAGCACAGGATTGGTGCAAAGGGAATGTGTCTGCCTTGGGAATAAAGTTCTTCATCTAGGCTGTGGAACATTCTGATTAGCCATTCTCAGAGTCAGGTGCTGTGACACTATGATTCCAACATTCAAGGATGCTGAGGAAGGAGAATCACAAGTAGAGGCCATCCTGGGCTACATAGTGAGTTCCAAGACAGCCTGAACTACATTGGTCACAATGTTTCATGTTGGAAAACAGAGTTGCTTTCTCTTAGATAAATAGTCACAGCTCTAATAGTCTTCTTAGGTCTCTATTTACCACGTCATTACTCACCTGAAGTTTCGATGTAGTTATAGCTTTTATTAGTCGTGTTCTGACTTTCATAATTAGTCCCTGTCTATTTAATTGAACTTAGATAATCATAGTCCATTTCAATTTTTCATAAAGTGCATTCTTCTTGTTTTGTTTTGCCAGTCTTATAGATGCATAGTAGTGACTCAAAGAGCTTTTGTTTTGGCTTGTTTAAAAAAATATTATTTTTATTTCGTGTGTATGGATGGTTTGCCTGCATGTATGTCTGTGTACCACATGTGTGCAGTGCCCATGAAGGCTAAAAGAGGGTGTCAGATCCTCTGGACTAGAATTATGAACAGTTGTGCATCACTGTGTGGGTGCTGGGAACCAAAACCAGGTCCTCTACATTAGCAACAATTGTTCTTAACCACTGAGCCATCTCTTGAGCCCCAGCATTGTTGTTATTGTTGTTGTTTTGTTTTGTTTTTCTTATGTTTATGCATATTTTGTCCTGCATATATGTGTGTGCCACACGTGTGCCTAGTGCCCAAGGGAGTCAGAGAGGGTATCAGATCCCCTGGGACTGGGGCTGTGAATAGTTGGGAGGCACCATGTGGGTGCTGGGAACCAAACCCAGGTCCTCTGCAAGAGAGACAATTGCTCTCAGCTGCTGAGCCTCTCCAGCCCCAGCATTCTTAAAGAAGACTAAGTCTGTTCATTTTATGTTGGATTATACTCATGAGTAAGCTTCCTGGGTTGGCTTCAAAATATCTGTCCAAATTTGGTATTTTCATCCACATTCATATTTAGAAGTAATAGATTGCGTACATCTTTATAGCACGGTTAATAACAGGTTTGTAATCTCTTATTCTAAGGAATTTATATAACTGCCTACTATTTTTGACTTCATTTTTATTCAAATTTGAATTTCCAGTCTGAACAAAAATGAAACAAACTAAATAGAGAATCATGTCTTTGTTTTTAAAATCTGCCTAACACATCAGTTGTTTTTGGACTACACCATAAAATGCTATGAGAGTTTCATGACGGGCGCTGACAGCTTTGACGACATGAACATGGAGCTGCAGTCGAAGCTGAGTAAGTGTCTTCCCTGCTCTGCTGCCACTAAGCTGTGGGTGGTTGCTTGTCTTGCCATGCCCATTTCTCATGAGCTACTTTATAACAGGTGGGTACCTCTGACCTGTTCTTTGTTGGCTCTTTAATAGGAAGAAGTAATAGTTAAGCAAAAAATACTGTTATAATCAGACTTGAGTCATAACCCTTTCTGGCTGTGTGAATTCAACAAATGTTTGACCTCTTTGAAACTCTGCAAACTAGAAAGCAATGTAATAGAATACCAAATGAGCCGGGCAGTGGTGGCACACGCCTTTAATCCCAGCACTCAGGAGGTAGAGGCAGGTGGATCTCTGAATTCGAGCCTGGTCTTCAAAGTGAGTTTGAGTACAGCCAGGGTTACACAGAGAAGCCCTGTCTTGCAAAACCAAACAAAATAAAATAAAGTATAAAAAACTCTCTGACAGGAACACAAAAGATAATTGTCCATGCTCTAATATGTAAGAAGTTACAGCACTACCTAGGGAAAATATGTAAACTCTCTCTATTAAAACTTGGAGGAAGTTAACAGGGTATTACATTTCCAAATCAATTATTTTTCACTTAGTGCTATCTGATGATATACCAAAATATCACTCTGACACCCATGACACAAAAGGAGAGGGAAAGACAGAAGCATTCCCTTCGGATGCTCCAGGGATGTGTCATCCTGAAGAGTAAAGAGGACAGTCCAGCTTTCCTTCAGCTGTCCAGGGAGCAGATACATACATTTAAAAGGCAAAAATTCAGTACTAGAGAAATGAATGGTTCAGTCTGTAGAGTAGGTCCTCAACAAGCATGAGGACCTGAGTCTGATTCCCACACCCATAAAACACCAAATGTAGCAGGTGGGAAGGTGGAGGCTTAAGGTCCCTAGAGCTTGTTGGCCAGCCAATCTGACCAAATCAGGGAGCTCTAGGTTTGGTGAGAGACTTTTATCTGAAAACAGCTGAGCCAGGTGGTGGTGGTACACTCCTTTAATCCCAGCACTCAGGAGGCAGAGCCAGGCGGATCTCTGTGAGTTCGAGCCGGCCTGGGCTACAGAGCAAGATCCAGGAAAGGCTCGAAGCTACACGGAGAAACCCTGTCTCGAAAAACCAAAAAAAGAAGGAAAGAAAGAAAGAAAACAACTGAGTAAGGCACACATTGTCAACCTTTGGCTTCTGTATGCACCCATGCATACTCATGACCACATAAACATATATAACACACACAAAGGAAAACTCATTGTGATCTAATATGGAAAGCATTCAGTGACTTACTTAATACTTCTGTATATAATTAAACATAAATTAATCCACTCAAACAAATAATTTTTATATACCTACTATGTGACAGGTACCAAAAATGCAGTAATGACGAACAGAAAATCTTGGCCTTATGAGCTTTTATTCTGTTAGATAGAAAGGAATGATAATTAAATAAGGAGCCATAAGGCACATGACAACAAGTGCTAAGGAAGAAAGCTTAAGCAGGTTAAGGGCAATAGGATATTCCATGAAGTCAAAATAAAGGCTTGCTATACTAGAAGGTAGTCTCTGCTGCATTGGTGGTTTTGGGAAGTGAGGAGATAAGATCTGAAAACCTGAGGAGTGCTGTAGATTGATTCTGATCAAGTGTTTGGGCTTTTCTCCAGAGGATTTATATAAGGTCGATGCGTCCAAGCTGGAGTCATTAGCAGCAGAAATCAAAGCACTGAATGAAGAGATTGCAAGATTGGAGCAAGAAAGAGAAAAAGAACCGGTTAGTAAATGTGTTTCTGAACTCACTTGACAGCTCCTTAGACTCTCGAGCATATTTGAGAAGACTCTCTTCTGGCAGGTGTTTTTAAATAAGCTTCTTAAAGGTTAGATAGGACAGACTTTCAATGCAACCATGTGTGGTGTCTGTGGTGCTTTGTTTTCCCTTGTGGTCTATCAGTGGTAGACTAATGGTGCTCAGAACATGATGAAAGATTCCTGCTTGTTTACATAAGACCCAAACTACCCTTTGAACAAGGTCCCTGGAGTCTATACTTGCAAGGAGCACTGTTCTCAAGAGGCCCTGAGTTTAGTTAGTGAAAACAGAATGGAAACAAACTGGCTTATAGAGTATAGGGTAGCCTACATGTTTTTATAAAAGCACGATGATAATATGGGTATTTATTTTAATATGTATGGGTATTTTGCCTGCTTGCGTATCTTTGTACCACATGCTCACAGTGCCCATGAAGAACAGAAGAGGATGTTGAATCCCCTGAACTCAAGATACAGATGGTTGTGAGCCACCATGTAGGTACTGGGACTTGAATCCAAGTCCTGTGAAAGAGCAGCCAGTGCCCGTAACCCTGAGCTATCTCTCCAGCCCTGATATCAGAATCTTAACTTTATCTTGTATTTTATTAATGGAGCACCCAGATTGTTCTGCAAAGTAATCAGATATTAAATATTTGTGTTTTTACATTCTCCTTGGTTTTTCCCTATCCCAAACTCTTTGAAGTCTCTCCTTAAATTATTAAGTTATAATAATAATTCCAAAGTTCTTTTTTTAGTTCTTTTGACTTCCTCTAAGATAAGTGTAAATAATATTGCTTTCTTTAAAATACAGAATGCTTCTTGGTGAAAATAATTTAATATGCTTTTTTCTTCAAGAATCGTCTGATGTCATTGAAGAAACTGAGAACTTCCTTGCAAGCAGATGTTCAGAAGTATAAGGCATACTTGAGCAATTTGGAGTCGCATTCATCCGTTCTAGACCAGAAATTGAGTGATCTTGATGAAGAAATTGGTAGAGTAGGTAAGCAGAGCTAATGGAGAAAGAGGTCGTGAAGATTGGCCATGGGCCTTTGTGGACTTGTCTGATACCCAAACAGCTGTGTCATCCTTTCCTTCTGTGATAACTTTCTGAATTTGTTCTGTCAGCTGGGCATAGTTGTGTGCACCTTTAATGACAGCACTTGGGAGGCAGAGGCAGGCAGATCTCTTGAGTTCGAGGCCAGCCTGGTCTACATAGTGAATTCCAGGACAGCCAGGGCTATATAGTGAGACCTGTAATAATAATAATAATAATAATAATAATAATAATAATAATAATAATTTGTTCTCTCATGGCTACATATGTAATCTAAGATTCAATAAATTTGTGCTTGCCAAGGGACTCAGGAAGAATCTGTTCTTCCAGCTTCTGTGGCTAACAACATTTCTGGGTTTATGTCCACATCACTTTAATCTCTACTTCCATTTCTCCGTTGCCTTTACTCTGTGTCCTCTTCTTTTTTCCTCCTTTTTAAGACTATGTTTGTATCCCACACTGTCTTTGAATTGATGATCCTCCTGCTTCAGCCTCCAGATACATAGCCCAAGCTTGCCTCAAACTCAAAATCTTGCCTCCTCAGCTTCCCAAAAACTGGCATTATAAATTGCCACCACACCCTTCTATCCTCCTCTTTCTTTTTCTTTTAAGTTTTTTTTTCTTTTTAATGTATATGTTAAATTTATGTGTATGTGCATTTTGCCTTCGTGTATGTAAGTGTACCACATGTGTGCCTGGTACCCTCAGGTCAGAAGAGGGTGTCAGATCTGCTGGAACTGGAGTTGTGGATGGTTGTAAACCACCCATGGAGGGGCTGGGAACTGAACCTGGGCCCTCTGCAAGAGCAACAAGTGCTGCACACCTGAGCATCTCTCTGGTCCCTATGTCTCTTCTTTCTGTCTGCCTGCATGAACTCTCCCTTTGCCTCTATCTTACAGTGACACCTATGGCGATATTTAAGGCACACCTGCATAATCCAGGGTTAGCTCACATCAGCATTCTCAGTCATGTCTGCAAAGACCATTTTCCAGATAAGGTAAATTTACATGTTTGAGAGATGGACAGCCCTTTCTCAACCCTCTGTAACTTCCAACATTCTCAGTTTGGGACAGGGTCTTACTGAACAACCCAGGTTGGTCTCAACTCTTGGCAGGCCACCTACCTTAGCCTCTCAAGTGCTAGGATTATAGGTGTGCACTACTGACCTGCCTGGCCTAAACACATCGCTTTTTGAAGCCCACAGACAAGCTATTCTGAGAACAGAAGTCCTCTGAGTGTGAACCTGTATGTGTTTCTATATATAAATTTATAAATATATATATATAATATAAACTATATAAATGTTTATGTATGGTACATTATAACATATCCTATGTAAATATATTCCATTTTACATTATAAGCTAGATTCCTTTTTTTGTAATTTTTACATTTTTATTTAGCGTGTATGCTGTATGTGTGAGAACATATCACAGGATACGTGTGGAGATAAAAGGACAACTCCTGTAGAGTCTATTCTCTCCTTGCGTCTTTACATAGTTCTGGGTACCAAACTCAGTTGGTCAGACTTGCACAGCAAGGCTCTACCTGCTGAGCTGTCTTACTGACCACATCAGCTAACTCTCGGTCTCTGCCTCCCTCAGTTGCCTGTAGCTGTCTTATCCTGTCAGTCCCCTGTGAGCAAGTCAGCAGCTGGAATTGATTCCAGATAAAATGGAAGCAGAGCTAAGGAAGCTTGGGTGTGTCCTGTGTCTTTCTAACATTGTACTCAGGAACACAGACCAACCCTAGTTAAGCTTTGGAAAATACTACAACACCTACCGCTTGCTAACTTCTGTGGCACCAGAAGCGGAGCAGAACTTACCTGAAATCACAGAGCCATTAAACTACAGTTTAAATCTATGGACAGCTGCAGTTTTCCTAGAATTGTGCAGTTTCTTCCTTTAGGATTTCCCAGTTTGTGTCTATTCTGAGTAGATTGTGTAGATGATCTTTAGAGTTTTAGATTTAATTCTTAGTCTGTTAGTTTTGATCATCTACAAAACCAAAGCTTGTAATTGTCACATAGTATATGCTAAAATCAAGATTTTACAAAATACTCCAATTGTGCATATTGGATTTGCTCTAAATGAACTCTTTACTATTTTCTGGGCCCCCCATCAATGTCCTTTGCTATTCTGTATCATAGACTATTCTCTCACTCCCAATGTAACTAAACCAATACTAATATTACCTTTTCATTAGCACATAATAAAAAGAACTAGTACACTTGTTCTTTTTGTGAGTGTGTTTGTGTATGTATGTGGTATGTGTACATCTATGTGTGGGTTTCTGCACATGTACAGTATGCTTGTGCGTGCATGTAGAAGCCGGAGATCAACATCAAGGTCTTCCTTGATCACTCTGCACCTTACTTTGAGATATGGCCTCTCTCTGAACTTGGTGCTCATCTCGTCAGCTAGACTGGCTGCCACTGACCTCTAGGGATCTGCTTCTGTCTACCTTCTACCCATAACATGAGGGTCACAGATGCATGTCCCATGACCAACTTTTATGTGGGTGCTGGATCTAAACTTAGGTCCTTGTTCTTGCACCATGGGTACTTTACCAACCATACCATTTTAGCACCTCCTTATTCTTATGAGAATATAATGTCCAAACATCACAAACTGAGTAGAAGAGAGAGTAATACTTCATCTGTCATTTGGTTTAAATCTCTGAATATTTTAACTTCCTTGATTACTTAAAGCCATTTGTGGCTACAAATGAATAGGACATATTTAAATTCCTTAGATCTATCATGCTTTTGTGCAGATACATAATACGTGCATAAAGTTACTTACACTAGCTCAGAGGTAGAGCTTACCAACTTATTATGCTGTAAAAACCACATTTCTGAGTAATTCAAAGGATTTATACAAGAGTACTAGAAGCATTTAAAATGAACATTAACAAAGTCAAACTATGCCAGTTTACAAGTTTTAAATGGAACTTTGAATGGGGCCACATTTTTGTCATATAGTTCTTTCTGAGACTGCAGTAAGCCAGTGTGGAAGATGTTAACATAAAACGTTAGTTGTTGGCTTATATCATTAATGAAGTAGGATCAGCTATCCAAAAGAAAGGATGTATGTCTATAACATGGATATTTAAACATCAGCAATCTTAAATGATGTCATCAGTTTCTTTGTATAAATTTAAAAAAAAAAAAGTTGACAAATGTTGTTTCTTCCAATGCAGAGCTAGAATGTGAAACGGTAAGACAGGAGACCACTCGGCTACAGAATATTGTTAATAACCAGAAGTACTCAGGTGCAGACATTGAGAGAATAAATCATGAAAAAAATGAATTGCAGCAGACCATTAATAAATTAACGAAAGACCTAGAGGCTGAACAACAACAGATGTGGAATGAGGAGTTAAAATACGCCAGAGGTAAAGAGGCGGTAAGTCATGCCATATTCTGAGTAACCACTCATCACCGAAGACCTTAGTAAAGGTCTGTGTAACCAAGAGGAGTTCAGTAGGTAGAGTGACAAAATTTTCTAACACTGACACAACTAAAACACTCATATCCTTATGCCAATTCATTAACACCCCCAATGTTTATCAGTCAAATTTAAGATAAACTTGGTTTTCTGATAATGAACTAAGAAATGGGGGGGATGTATGTGATTCTAATACAGAGTGAGCAAGCAGGTCAGTGTAAGTAGTCATCTATATTTTCTTATCTTCATATACCTTGTAGGTAAGCTCCATCCCCATGTATAAAGGAAATATATATACACATTTATAAGAACTAGCAGTTAGGGGTCTACCTCAGTGATAGAGCACAAGCCTAGCATGCTCAAGGTATCAAGTTCAATACATAATACCAAAGAAAAGGACACAGCACCCAGTGTCTGAACCTAGAATGTGGTCAGACTTGATTTAGCTTTAGCCCATAATGTGCTATTATCTGCATGCATAGTCTGCATTTTCTAACCTTTCATAGCCTCCACTTGCTTCTTTAGAAAATGAAGTGTAGACTACATCAGTGAATCTGAAGTGAGTTACTTCAGGGTACCTTACCTCTCAAAGGCTGTGTGAGAAAGGGAAGGTTGTAAATCTCTGGACTGCGTAAATATTAGGTCTATGAAACTAAAAAGAATTAACATGCATTTGGATGAACAAGCTGGAAGAAGAAAATAATCTAGGAGGTAGGTAAGCAGTAACCTAGGGAGGGGCCCAACTCGGGCCTTGTAAACCAGAGAACTGGCTGAGAGCAGTGTCAAAGGATCTCACTAGGATATAAAACATTAAGCAATTCGTCTGTAACCTTCTTTTCTGTACTATATTTTTGCCCTGTATGTAAGTCTGGTAGTGTAGTCTTCCAGCACTCTTGTAAAGTATAACAGCTGCAGCTCCATCTAGATCACCAGAAGTGTTTACTGTGGGAATTGATTATGGGAGAAAGAACAGAGACACAGGTAATGAACTGGAAGCTTTTTCATTACTAAAAGGAGGCGCAGGAAGCAGTCGAACAGACACCGCTTGGTCCTGGAGAGTCTTCACTGTATTGCAGTAGAGTAACAAAGGAGGGGAACCTGCCCGGCTGTGTTCTAGGGTAAGGGAGGAGACACATCTGGGTCTAGAGAGCTTACATTCAGCTAGAAAATGTCAACAGATGGGTCACATTGTAATGTAAAAGGAAGAGTTTGGGAAACCTACGGACTCCATCAGAGGGAAAGGAGAACTTTCTGGTAACATTCAGATGTAGCCTTGAAGGACAGGGAGAAATATGAACCACTGAAATTTTTTTCAGTATAATTAAGATAACACTTTGAAATGTAAATTACCTATTTCTTTTATTTGGGATAATTAAAATGTTTCAATTTATATATTGTCAAATATAAGTTTAGGGTTTTGTTTTTTGTTTGTTTGTTTTTATTTTTGGTTTTTTTCAGACAGGGTTTCTCTGTGTGGCCCTGACTGTCCTGGAACTCAATCTGTAGACCAGGCTGGCCTTGAACTCACTGAGATCCGCCTGCCTCTTCCTCCCAAGTACTGGAATTAAAGGTGTGCACCACCACTACCCAGCTCTAAGTTTTGGTTTTATTTCATATCTTTATGTAGGTTTGAGAAAGTAAATTTTAGTTGATAATGAAACATGGACTTACTCTAAATTATATGGAGTAAATGGACGATCAGTTGTATACTGCTCACCAACCAGTTACACCCTTAGAATTATTGTACAAACTTTCATTTGTATACTTTTACATTGCTATCCTTTAATTATCAAACTACCAAAAACTGGTGTAACAGCTTGTTTTGAATTGCAGAAATGCCCATTGAAAACCACACAGTGTAGGATCATTTCACTTTTAACATTTCTTTCTGTGTTCTCTTTTCCAGATTGAAGCACAGTTAGCAGAGTACCACAAGCTGGCTAGAAAACTAAAGCTCATTCCCAAAGGTGCCGAGAATTCCAAAGGTTATGACTTCGAAATTAAGTTTAATCCTGAAGCTGGTGCCAAGTGCCTTGTCAAATACAGGGCTCAAGTGTATGTAAGTGTCTGTTCAAACTTGAGTTTATCCTTGACCTCGGGCTAGACTAAGAAGGAAAGCACTGACTCTTTCTTCTCAGTGGTAGAAATCTTAGTTCACACCTAACTTTTGAACTTTAAAAGCCTTTTCCTCTCTGCCTACTTTACCTCATCCAACTATCCACAACAAAAGTCGATTCCAAGTAACATATATGAAGACTATGTGAACAGTCTGGGGTAAGCTTTGTTCTCTAGTTCCCTTCAGCCCCTCTGGGGAGAGCAACATCAGCAAATGTCAAGCGCACACTTTACTGGTGGTCCTTACAAGGTTGGTAACCAGATCAGTTCTTCTAGCCAGAAGACTGAAGAGGGATAGCAGTGAAATCTTGAAAGATGAAGTATCTGTGGTATGTCTGTGGGGAAAGTTTCAGTACAACCACACACATGAAGGCATTAAAGTATAATGGATTATTTTTCAAAGCAGGAAAAAAAGAAATGTCAGTAATAACAACAACCACAAAAAAAACAAAAAACAAAAAACCTGTGCCTGATTTTGAAATGATCAAAGAGATTTGAGAAGCAAACACTTTATTGCCATATTAAAATTTTTAGATTATTCACAAGTGTAACGGATTTATTGTCAGTACTAACATGCCACCTTTGAAATACTTAGCTTTTGGATTCAAAAATGTGAGTCAAAAGCTATGCGTTTTTCCCTTGAGAATTATTTAGCTAGTTTATGGCCAAACCACCCTGAACCTGCCTGATTTCATCTAATTGAAAGCTATGCAGGGTCAGGTCTGGTTAGTACTTGGATGAGAGAATTAATTCACCTACCATGTGTCTACTGTGTACAGGCTGTGTTCCAAATGAGCTGTGTGCTAGAGATAAAATACCCACGTAGAACCTTGTTTTCTCAGAGATAGCAGCTTATTGGTGAACAGACATTGCTTAAATCAAGTTAGCTACATTCACACATACACACCCGCTTGTTCAGTGAGATAAGATCTTACTGTGAATCCTGGTCTACAGCTCACCATGTAGCCTGGCTGGGTCTCAACTGTGACAGTGCTACTGTTTCAGCCGCCTGAGTGCTGGGACTGCAGGTGTGTGCCACAACACTCAGCTTCTACATTTACTTCCTGGAACTGCCTGTTGACATCAGACTGGCCTCAGTCTCTTCCAGGGGCTGGGATTAGAGGGGTACAACACTACACTCAGTTTAGATTTACTCTCAATTAAGAAAAGAAAGTGCACACAGTAAATCATTGCTTACTGGTTTTGCAAGCCATTAGTTGTCAAACTAGGTACATTGATTTCTGACAGTAACCAGGGTACCAGGCTGAGTTTGTGAATCACTGCTTTGAATGGTTTCATATTACTGCAGCAAGAAAATAATTACCTAGGTTAAATAATCTTGTAAGAGATTATTCAGGTACAAAGAATATGTTCAGAAAGGGAGAAGATTTACTTTCATCTCTAGAAATATTTTTACACAATAATAAAACAATGGAAGTAGAAACAGGCTGCTGGAGAGAGAGCTCAGTGGTTAAGAACGTGCATTGCCTTTACAGAGATCCCAAATTCGAAATCCAGTACCCGCAGCAACTAATTTACACCTAATTGTTACTCCAACTCCGGGGGAATCCTGTGCCTCTGGCCTTTACAGGCATCTGCATTCATCATGCACGTGTATCCACAAAATTAATGTAAATCAAAAAAGAGAAAGTAGAAATAGTTAGGAATGATGGAGAGCATCTTTCATCCCAGCTGCTTGGAAGAGAGTTGTAAAAAAGCGTTGAATCTTTCAAAAAACAGGCCTGGATTGGTTTTTTTTGTTTTGTTGTATTGTACTATTTCGGGTTTGGCAAGGGTTTTCATTTGTTTTGTCTTTTATTAGAATGTGGAAATACGTATGGGATAGTACATGCAATGACACACGTGTGGAGGTCAGTTCTCTCCCTCCCACCTTTGAGTGGTTTCTGGAGATCAAACTCAGGTCTCTAGGCTTGAACAGCAAGCTCTTTACCCACTGAGCCATCTTGCACATCCTGTTTTTGTAATTCCTGGGATTACAGGCTTGTGCAACCACATCCATCACCAGGAGTTGGGTTTATGTTTTGTTTTTTCTTTTTGTTTTTTTGGTTGTTTTTTTTTTTTTTTTTGAGACAGGGTTTCTCTGTGTATCTTTGCACCTTTTCTGGAACTCACTCTGTAGCCCAGGCTGGCCTCGAACTCACAAAGATCCGCCTGCCTCTGCCTCCCGAGTGCTGGGATTAAAGGCATGTGCCACCACCACCCAGCAGGAGTTGGGTTTATGTTCAGTGGTTTGTTGCAGAAGATCTTGGGTTTGATGAACAGTACCAAAAAGGAACTGGTCAAAATTAGAAGTCAATAACTTTAAAAGACTTAGTTGAGAGCCAGGTGTGATGGCTCAAGGCTTTAATCTGAGCACTTATAAGGTAGGGGCAGGTAGATCATTGTGAGTTTGAGGCCAGCCTGATCTACATAGTGAGTTCCAGGACAGCCAGGGTTACATTGTGAAACCCTGTCTCCTAAAAACAGAAACAAAAAAGACTTACTTGATACATAATGGCCTATGGCATTTTGTTTTTTGGAGTAGCGAAACATTTTTTTTAAAGTACAAATGGCATTTACATGACATTGTAAGTATACTACGTCCACTGAATTGTATACATTTTATATACACTAATTGTATAGAACGTTTAGTTTCAAGTTAAATTTATTTTAGCATAACTATTTCTATTTAAACATTTTAAAGTAGGTGTTACCTCAATTTTCTCCAGACAATGAGAAAAAATGCAATATAGTGTTGAAATTAAATCAGTAGGTTAGAAGACAAATAGAAATGCAACCAGAATTATGAGACTAAGTCTTAAACAAGGTATTAAGAGAAATGGGGGGATGGAGAGATGGCTTATGGGAAAGAATGTGTAATGCTCTTGGAGAGGACCCAGGTTCGATTCCCAGCACCCACATCAGTCATCTCTGTAGTTGGAAGTTTTCCTGTGTCCCGGCCTGCTGGTGGTTGGGACAAATCTCTCCCACTCGTGTCCCCCAGGTAAACACACAGGGGCTTATATTAATTATAATTGCTGGGCCATTAGCTCAGGCTTATTACTGACTAGCTCTTACACTTGAATTAACCCATAATTCTTATCTCTGTTTAGCCATGTGGCTTGGAACCTTTTTTCAGTTCTCTGCCTTGTTATCTTGCCTCCTCTGTGTCTGGCTGGCGACTCCTGACTCAGCCCTTCTTCTTCCCAGAACTCTCATCTGCTCACCCTGCCTAGACTTCCTGCCTAGCTACTGGCCAATCAGCGTTTTATTTATCAACCAATCAGAGAAACACATATTCACAGCATACAGAACGACATCCCACAGCATACCTTACAACCTCCTGTAGCTCCAGCTCCAGAGATAACCAACACCTCTGGCCTTAGGAAGTACCTGCACTCACATGTACATACATACAAACACATAGAAATGGATTGTCAGGCATTGTAACGTATACCTATAATCCTAGCACTTGGGAGGTTGAAAATTGAAACCAGCTTTTTTCTCTTTCCTAAACCTTGTCTTCAAAAAAGTAAAAGATGTTTTCTCATCAATGGTATATTATATTTAAAATGTCATGGCTTTATTTTATTCCTCCGAAACTGTCTTACATCATAATATATTCACGCCTCATGGGAGAAGTTTTATAATTAGATATCTTGACTCCCATATATCATGTATTTTCTAGGTACCTCTCAAAGAACTCTTAAATGAGAACGAAGAAGAAGTTAACAAAGCTCTAAATAAAAAGATTGGTCTAGAGGATTCTTCAGAACAGGTAAGTGTGGCACACGGTAACTGAAGCCTAATGTTGAGTGTGACTTGTGGTTTCTGAGCAACAATGCCTTAAATTTTTGTTTTTTTTTGAGACAGGGTTTCTCTGTTTAGTCCTGACTGTCCTGGAACTCGCTCTATAGACCAGGCTGGCCTGGAACTCACAGAGATCCACCTGCCTCTGCTGGGATTAAAGTGCTAAGATTAGAGGCATGAGCCACCGCCGCCCAGTTTTGTTCTTTTATTTTTTAAACTATAAATTAAACTTGGCATTTCATAAATAGCTATTCAAGTAATCCACAGAAAGACGTTTTAAGCGTTAACAAATTCTGTGGAATCTGACTTTGTGAACTGCAGACATGGCCCTGTGGTAAAGTACTTCTTAACGTGTGCCTGGAGCCCTGGATTCAATCTCTAGTACCACCAAAACAAAAAACAAAAACAAAAAAATTACTTTTTATTAGGGAGACCTTTTCCTCTCCCCAGTTAAATAGAGGCCAGGAGTATTGCCTTATGCCTGCAATCCCAGCACTTTGCTTCCAGAAGCTGGGAGGATTGCAAGTTCCAGGCCAGGCTGGGTCACATAGCAAGACCCTACCTTAAAAATACAAAAGCCAAGAAATTGTATTTATTTATTTATTTATTTATTTATTTTTATTTCGTTTTTCGAGACAGGGTTTCCCTGTGTAGCTTTGCGCCATTCCTGGAACTCACTCTGTAGCCCAGGCTGGCCTCGAACTCACAGAGATCTGCCTGTCTCTGCCTCCCAAGGGCTGGGATCAAAGGCGTGCGCCACCACCGCCCAGTGCCAAGAAATTTTAAAGTGAAAAATGGACTGTGTTTAGAAATAGTGAAAGCTAGTTTAAATTATGAAGAAATATAAACAAAAAAACAATTTTAAGAAAAAGTTGATGAGGGGCTGGAGAGATGGCTCATCGGGTAAGAGCACTGCTTGCTCTTCCAGAGGTCCTGAGTTCAATTCCCAGCAACCACATGGTGGCTCACAACCACCTGTAATGAGATCTGGTGCCCTCTGAAGGGACACAGGCAGAACACTGTATACATAATAAATAAATAAATCTTTAAAATAAATAAATTAATAAGTAAATCTGGAAGGAAGGGAGGGAGGAAGAAAAGAAAGAAAGAAAGAAAGAAAGAAAGAAAGAAAGAAAGAAAGAAAGAAAGACAGAAAGAAAGAAAGAAAAGGAAGGAAAGAAAGAGTTGATGAAGCCAGGTGATGCAGTAGTTGATGAAGGTGGTAGTGGTGGTGGCACATGCCTTTAATCTCAGCACTCAGGATGCAGAGTCAGGAGGATCTCTATGAGTTGGAGGCCAGCCTGGTCTACAGAGTGAGTTCCAGGACACCCAGGTCTACACAGAGAAACCCTGTCTAGAAAAACCAAAAAGAAAAGAGTTGATGAGCTAAACCTGAGTATAGTAGTGCATACCTATAATCCCAGCTTTGGAAAGCAGGAGAATCCAGTGTTCTAGGCTACATGAGCCCATGACTCAAAACAAACAAACAAACAATAAAAGCAAAACACCATATGTGTATGTGGGGCTGGAGAGTTCGTTCAATGGTTAAGAACACTGGTTGCTCTTGTAGAAGACCTGAATTCAATTCCCAGCACTAACATGGTAACTCACAACCATCTGTAACTCCAGTTCTTCTGACTTCTAGGGGCACATGACACACATACCTACATGCAGGCAAAACATTTATATCCCTAAAATAATTATATGTACATAATAATTGGAGGGATAGCTTTGCAGTTAAGAGCACTTGTTCTTTCAAAGGGCCTGTGTTCATTCCCACCACCCACATGGTAGATCACAACCATCGGTAACTCCAGTCCCAGCAGATCTGACACCCTCTTCTGGCCTTACCAAACACCTGTATACATAAATTATTTAAAACATAGTTGATGATCTAGACATGGTGGTGCATACTAGTAATCCCAGCACTCTGGAAGCTGAGGCAGGAAAATCTTAAGTTCAAAGTTAGCCTGAGCTGCATAAGCAAGTTTAAGATTAGCCTGGTATGTACAGCAAAAACCTGTCTCAAGAAATTAGAAAATGGATAATAAGATGGATTACAGTATAAACAATAAAAATCTCAAAATGAAGAGTCAAAATAACCAGAAAAAAAAGAAAAGTAATTAGCTCTCAAAAAACAACTCCTTTAACAAATTATTTTATAGATGAGTACTTTCAAATATTAAAGGTCAGATGATTTTAGGACATGAAAATTTCTGTAGAACATAAACATAACTATAGGCCCATACAACAACTTACAGGCATCACAATAAGGAAAATCAAACCAGTCGCTGACAGACATAAAATGCAAAGCTCAATAAGAATGGCCATGGAAACATATTTGGCAAATATGTTTGTCTTATTTAAGACAAGGTCTTGCTCAGCATAGGCAAGTCTCTAACTACAGTCTTCAGGCCTTCCTTAGCCTTCTAAGTGCTGGAATCAGATGCATGCACAGCAACAGCTGGTCAGCAGATGCTTCTGTGTGACCCTGTGCCTGGAATGTAATAGATGTCTCCAGGACGAAGATAGCACAGCACCTGCCCTGGGGACTCCGTTCCACATAGGAAGATGGCTGCAAGAACAAATATTTCCATTAGGAGAATAAAGTCAGCTATGAAGTAGTAGATTTCATAATGACTTTTTTTTTTTTTTTTTTTTTTTTTTTTTTTAGTTTTTCGAGACAAGGTTTCTCTGTGTAGCTTTGCGCCTTTCCTGGAACTCACTTGGTAGTCCAGGCTGGCCTCGAACTCACAGAGATCCGCCTGGCTCTGCCTCCCGAGTGCTGGGATTAAAGGCGTGCGCCACCACCGCCCGGCCATAATGACGTTTTTATACATGCTTTCTTCTCCCGCACCCTGCCCTCTGCCCTCTGCCCTCCCTTCCTGTGTCCCACTCTTGCTCTTCCCTTGCCCATAACAGCCTCCTTTCTGCTTTCCCAGCACAATATTCCATTCCCTTCTTTCAATGCCCCATACCTGAACCTCTTAAGATCTCTTCTTCCGTCTCACAGTTCTCTCTAGTTTCATGAACCATCCACAAGTATACACAATCCTACTCACACAGAGACTTACATCAAGAGACTTACATGTGAGAGGAAACATACAGTATTTATCTTTCTGAATATAACTTATTTCAATTTACATAATGATTTGCAATTTGACCCATTTTCCCGCAAATGTCATGTTTTTTTATTACTTTTAAGTATATATATGCATGTGGATGCAGGGGCCCACAGAGGTCAGAGATGTCAGACACTCCTAGAACTAGTGTTATAAATGGGTGTGGACCACTGGTGTTACAGGTGGTTGTGAACCACCTGGTGTGAGTTTTGGGGATCAAATACTGGACCTCTAGAAGAACAAGAAGTGCTCTTAACCACTGAGGCATCTCTCCAGCAGCATGTTTTTTGGGTTTGGGTTTAGGGGGTTTTTTGTTTGGTTTGGCTTTTTTTTGGGGGGGGGTTGTTTGTTTTGTTTTTTTGTTTTTTGTTTGTTTTTTGTTTTTTCAAGATAGGATTTCTCTCTATAACAGCCCTGGCTGTCCTGGAACTCACTCTTTAGACCAGGCTAGCCTCAAACTCACAGAGATCCACCTGCCTCTGCCTCTCAAATGCTGGGATTAAAGGTGTGCACCACCACCACCTGACTAATTTTTTTTTTAATGCAGATGAATAAAGTTATATAGTGTAATATAGAACATTTTGTCTTTTGGTTTGTGTATGGACATCTAAGATGATTCCATTTCTAAACTATTGTGAACAGTGCATCAATAAACGAGAGTGTTCAAGTGTACCTGGTGGGACTTAGAATCTTCAGGGTGTGCACTCAGAAGTGAAGTGAGATAGCCAGATCATATGATAGTTTTGGTTGTAGTTTTCAAAGATTTGTCCATTTTTATTTTTATGTATGTGAGTATTTGTCCTGCATGTATATATGTATAAGAATGCTGCCTGTGGAAGCCAGAAGAGGATGTAAGATTTCCTCTGTAAGAACAGCCAGTGCTCTTAACTTCTCAGCCATCTTTCCTACCCCTTTCTAATTCTGACAAACCTTCATACTGGTTTCCACAGCAGCTGCAGTTTGTATTTTCACTGGCAATGCAGGAGGATTTCTCGTTCCCCAGATCCCTGCCAACACTTGTTGTCATTTGTTTTCTGGATGAAAGTCGTTCTGAGCAAGGAAGGTGGAATCACAGATCATTGGTAGTTTGCCTTTCCCTGAAGGCTAAGGATGTTGAACCCTTCATCAAATGTCATTGGCCAATTATGTTTCTTCCTTTAGGACTGTCTGTTCACATCATTGCCTCCTATCAATTAGACTCGGTGTTTAGTTCTTGCTGTTCTTACATAGTAGAGCCTATCTGATACATAGTGGGCAATGATTTCTCATTCTGTAGGCTGTCTCTCCAGTTGTGAGATTGTTTCCATTGTTATGCAGGTTTTAATTTCCTAGAATCCCATTGGTCAGTCCTGGGGGTTGTTTCCTGTGCTCTTACAGTCCTCCACATAGGGCATAGTTGATATGTCTTCCCTAGCAGGTTCAACATTTCCTATCTTAACATGAAGGCTTTGATCTGTTTTCAGTGTTTCATGTAGGGTGAGGTTCAGGACTTGGTTTCATTTTTCTACAGGTACATACCCAGTTTTCTCAGCACCATCTGTCAAAGAGGCTGTCTTTTTCCTAATGTGTGTTTTGTTTTGTTTTGTTTTGTTTTTCGAGACAGGGTTTCTCGGTGTAGTTTGCGCCTTTCATGGAACTCACTCTGTAGCCCAGGCTGGCCTTGAACTCACAAGAGATCCACCTGGCTCTCCCTCCCGAGTGCTGGGATTAAAGGCGTGTGCCACCACCGCCCGGCCCTAATGTGTGTTTTTGACATCTGTGTTTTTAAAAAAAGACTAAGTAGCTGCTGGGGCTAGAAAGATGGCTTAGTGATTAAGAGCACTTGCCAGCACCCATACATATAGCAGCTCACACCACTTGTAGCTCCAGTTCTAGGGTATCTGATGTCCTCTTCTGGACTCCATAGGCACCAGATATGCACATGGTATAAATACATACATACGTTCAGGCATACATACATATAGGCAAAACACTCATATACAGAAAGTAGAATCTTGAAAAAAAAAATTGTACTTTTTTAAAAGACCAACAAGGGCTGGAGAGTTGGTTCATCAGTTAAGAGTACTTGTTGCTCTTGAAAAGAGCCAGGTTTGATTCCCAGTATCCACATGGCAGCTTACAAACATCTGTTAACTTGGTCTCAAAGGATCTGACTCCCTTTTACCTCATTGGGCACCAGGCATACATGTGGTGCACAGACATCCATGCTAACAAAATGCTAATAGTCACAGTAAATAAACATTATGCATAAAAGAAGATATAAAAGTCTCATAATGTTAAAGAAATTTTGATGTTCAGTTATGATTTCTCAACCAAAGTTTTGTCCCCAAGCTGAGCACCATGAAGACAGAAAGCAGGAAAATTGTGAGGATGCTGAAGGAAGAGGTTCAAAAGCTGGACGATCTTTACCAACAAAAAGTTAAGGTAAGAACTTGACCAGTGTGTTCATTTGACTCCCATCTGAAATCTTAGCTGGATGTGGTGGCACACAAAAGCTGAGAGACAGCCTTAAAACTCAGCCAGAAAAGCCAGGTGCGATATCATCATCCCTGTGATCTCAACATTTGGAAGACCCTGGTGGGAGGGTTGGCACAGGTTCGAGACCTACCTGGAATACATAGCAAGACCATGTCTCAATAAGTAATAAAGCCATAATCTCTTGTATGTTTTTTTTTTTTTAAAATATGGAACGCTTCACGAATTTGTGTGTCATCCTTGCGCAGGGGCCATGCTAATCTTCTCTGTATCATTCCAATTTTAGTATATGTGCTGCCGAAGCGAGCACTCTTGTATGTTTTTATTGAGTTAGTGTTACGTATTCCCAAGAATGAACCCCAGTAAGGTATTTTATATAAGTAATTGTCTATTAAGAATCATTGCAAACTGGGGCTGGAGAGATGGCTCAGAGGTTAAGAACACTGGCTGTTCTTCCAGAGGTCCTGAGTTCAATTCCCAGCACCCACATGGTGGCTCACAACCATCTGTAATGAGATCTGGCGCCCTCTTCTGACATGCAGGGACACATGCAGGAAGAACAATGCATATATAATAAATTAAAAACAAAAAAAAAAAAGAAAGAAAAAGATTTGAAAAAAAAAAAAAAAAAAAAAAAGAATCATTGCAAACTGATTATCCGAACTAAATTCCAGACTATTCATAAGAGCTCCAGAAGGTGGATAAGGTGTAAGAGCACTGACTGATGTTCCAGAGGAACGGGGTTCAATTCCCAGGTCATCTGGAGTCCGATCACACCAAGATAAAAAAATAAATAAAAGGAGCCAGGCAGTGGTGGTGCACGCCTTTAATCCCAGCACTCAGGAAGCAGAGTCAGGCGGATCTCTGTGAGTTTGAGGCCAGCATGGTCTACAGAGTGAGATCCAGGACAGGCACCAAAACTACACAGAGAAACCCTGTCTCAAAAAAACCAAAATAAATAAATGAAAGGGAGAAGGGTCACGTGGTCCTTTTTTTTTTTTTTTCAAATGGGTTACAGAATTTATTAAGATATAAATTGAGGAAATACACTTACAAATACAGAATAAAGTAGATAGCTGAAGTTGTCCTCTGATCTGACCGGGAGTGAATCCACCTCGCAGGCAGATGTAGGGAGAAGGATCATGTAACCCTTGTTCAACTCCTTATCAGAGGTTGCATACAATGGCAGGAAGCACCACCTCCTTTTGCGTATAGTCCAAGGTCATAGGCAGAGCAAATACCACTACAGCCACTATTCTACCCAACCCTGTATTTTACCACACAGGTATTAAGAGGCCCGTTTATTGGCACTCAAACAACTTAATTAAACTTTCCAGCTGTGCCATTATTAGTTATACCAATGGAGTATCACTAATGGAAACATTTGTATTACCCTGTATTATATATATATTGTTTTCTGTGCAGTGTGAAATTTTTGGAAATTATAACACAAAATCTGACCTGCACATGTAATGTGAAATATGTGGCAATCGTTGTTACTTTTATCATATTTCTTCCATGAAAATTTAAGTTTATTCTTGGAAGCACTTATGTGAAAGACTTTGTAAGTCCATACTTCATCTTCACAAACCTAGAAATCTGACAATGATTGGAACGACTTTTGCTATACATAGTTAGTATGTGTGTGAAAAATCAAAGTGCTGGGTTTCCTATAAATTAGACTTGCAACACTGTTGAATAGACTGCTACCTAGAAGCCTCCTGCAAAGGGCACATTTGTGTTTATCATATGGAATCCCCAATGGAACAGTTAAAGAAGGCAGTCAACATCTTGGGAATATAAATGATGCAACATGATGTTTTTTAAATGCTTTACACACTTTATTTAAATACACCATGAGCAAATGGAATATAAGTATCAAGAAAAATTATTTTCTCCTGTAGGAAGCTGAGGAAGAAGATGAAAAGTGTGCCAGTGAGCTTGAATCCCTGGAGAAACACAAGCATCTGCTGGAGAGTGCTGTGAACGAGGGCCTCAGTGAAGCCATGGATGAGTTAGATGCTGTCCAGCGGGAGTAAGTTCACCTCACCAACATCTGATTCTTTTTTTCTTTTCTTTCTTTCTTTTTTTTTTTTTTTTTTTTCCATTTTTCATGACAGGGTTTCTCTATAGCTTTGGAGCCTGTCCTGGAACTCACTCTATAGACCAGGCTGGCCTCGAACTCACAGGGATCTGCCTGCGTCTACCTCCCAAGTGCTAGGATTAAAGGCGTGCACCACCACCTCCCAGCCCAACTAGATTATTAAATGGCTTTTAATGCTTGCAAACAAATCTATTGTTTGGTTGGTTGGTTGGTTGGTTGGTTGGTTGGTTGGTTTGGTTTGAGATTTTGTTGTTGTTGTTTGGGTTTTTTTTTTTGAGACAGGGTCTTTATACAATACATAGCCCTGGCTGTTCTAGAACTCACTATATAGATCAGGCTTCCTGTCTTTGCTGGGAAGGCATGCTCCACCACACCTGGCTGGACACATATTAAATAGTTAAGAAATACATAAATTATTCAATGAAAATGGAACTCTTCAATTTAAGAAGACCTACAGAGCCAGGCATTGTAACCTAACACTTGGGCTAAGAGGTGGAAGGTTCATCTGAAATAGAATGGAAGGTCATAGCACCAGGGTAGCTGACCACACATGCAGCAAACTAAAGCAGCTGGTGGAGATCTGAGGTGTGTGCTTACATGTGGTATTTAGATGGATTCTACCAGGTATGGTTTTCTATAGTCACCAACCATTTCTCAGGGGAATAGTCACATAAATAAGTGCAAAATTTGCATTTTTCTCAGGTTACTGCACTATGCTGATTTATACATTTATTTTTTTAGACATTAAACGAGTTGTCTTTTTTATTTTTAATTCCGTAGATACCAACTAGTTGTACAAACCGTAACTGAAGAAAGGAGAAAAGTGGGAAATAACTTACAGCGTCTTTTAGAGATGGTTGCTACACATGTAGGGTCTTTGGAAGTAAGTATGAAGGTCTTCACTGAATTCTAACAGCTATAGAAATTAAATGACAAATTTTATTTTTATGGAAACTTGTGATTTATTAAAAGAATCTTGTCTACTGGTGTGGCGAGGTTACAGGAGACCACTTGTATACTTTATAAAGTAGTGTTTTGTTCATGTGCATACACCCACACATACACCACCCTCAAAGTGGGGGTTGTGCAGAAGTAGGTCAGGCACAGTATTCACGCCTGTAATCCCAGCATTTAGGAAGCTGAGGCAATAGAATTGCTATTAGTTCATACCTGGCCTGTCTCCAAGAGTTCAAAAGTAAGCTGGGCAGTAGTGGTGTGGTGCACTCCTTTAATCATGCACTCAGGAGAAGAGAGGTGTATGCCTTCAGTCCCTGCACTTAGGAAGAGAGGGGCGGGATTGGGGATTTAGCTCAGTGGTAGAGCGCTTGCCGAGCAAGCGCAAAGCCCTGGGTTCGGTCCGCCCTGGGTTCGGTCCTGAGCTCTGGGGAAAAAAGAAAAAAAAAAAGGGAGAAAGGGGCACAACTTCAATCCCAGCACTCAGGAGGCAGAGGCAGGTAGATCTCTGTGGAAAAAAGATAACTACAGTCCAGCAACGTAGGAATAGAACTATAGCTCTATGCATCAACATGAGTGAACTGTCAAATACCAAGCAAGCACTGGGCATGATGGTGGCACATATCTTTAATCTTAATGCTCCAGAAGCAAGAGGACTGGAGACTGAGGCAGCAAGATCACCATGGTTTCCAGGCCCTCCCAAGCTACAGAGGGATGACTTTTCTTCTTTTGGTTTTTCGAGACAGAGTTTCTCTGTGTAGTTTTGACGCTCGTCCTGGATCTCACTCTGTAGACCAGGCTGGCCTCGAACTCACAGAGATCTGCCTGGCTCTGCCTCCCGAATGCTGGGATTAAAGGCATGCGCCACCACTACCCTGCTAGTGATGACTTATCTTAAAACAATAAAAAACAAACAAAAAAATGCATGCATAAAAAGTTCATATATTACATGTAATAAATACAAAATTTAAAACCAAATCTGAGTACAGTATTAATCAAATGTTGCATAATGATGGTGTTACATTCAGAGATATGTCACGAGGCAGCTGGGCTGGTTGTAATCATTATAATGTCCTTATACAAAAACCTCCAGGTTTTGTTAGAGATTGTATTCTCATGAGACCATTCTTTGTATGTGCTGTCTAGTCACTAAAACATCTGTACAAATGACTGCATATCATTAACACACATAGCTCTGAGAGGATTAGAGATATTAAAAAGCATATTAGCCAGGTGGTGATGGCACACGCCTTTAATCCCAGCACTCGGGAGGCAGAGGCATGTGGATCTGTGAGTTCGAGGCCAGCCTGGTCTACAGAGTGTGTTCCAGGACAGCCAGAACTACACAATGAAACCCTGTCTTGAAAAAAAAAAAAGGAAAAAAAAGAAAGGAAGGAAGGAAGAGAAAGAAAATAGAATGCATGTAAATATAAGACTATTTTTCTTTTGAGATGGTCTTTCTTGGCAGCCCAGACTGGCATTAAACTGTGATCCTCCTACCTCAGTCTTTCAAGTGCTGAGTTTACAGTCATCTACTATTATTACACCTAACTAGTTCTTTCCCTAATTTATAAGTGTCATTCTTGTATGTAAATGTCTTGAAACAAAATTAATGTTTGTACATTAAGAATTGTGAATTGTTTCCCCTAGAAACATCTTGAAGAACAGATTGCTAAAGCTGACAGAGAGTATGAAGAATGCATGTCTGAAGATCTCTTGGAAAATATCAAAGAGATTGCAGAGAAGTTTAAGAGTAACGCTGCTCTATTTAAGGCTCCTGATGAGTGAAGATAAATTAATGGTGGCTATCTTTTATCTTTCATAGACATAACATTAGCTTAAAATATATCCCATAATTATGATAACTTGGTAGATTAACTTTTTAGGTGTAACACAGACCAGTTAATAAAGTACATTAGTAAATTGTAGGTTTTGCCTCCCATTTCTGTGACTCATTCTGATGTGAAAGTACCTGGTATGGGCTAAACCAGGAGTTGGTAAACTACAGTGTGAACCAAGTAAGACACACCCATTCACTGACTTTCTGCAAGTGCTTTCCCACTGTGATGGCAGTGAAGCAATATAAAGAAGGGACCACTTGGCCTGCAGAGCTAGATATATTGACTCTCAGGTCCTTGTCATGTGACTTTTGGGGGTGCGGGGTAGGGTAAGGAAGGGGGACAGCATCTATTCAGCTGGATGGAAAAGGTAACAACAAACCAAAGAAAGGATTCCATTCAAATCCAGATGGTGAATCAGTGAGTTCATTGGGGTTACTTACAGGATGGCAAATGACTCAAGGCAGCTACACCACCAGGAAATCTGGACAACATGCAGGCAGTTTTATCATGAAGAGTCCCACCCATGGCATGGGCAGATCACAAACAGCTACACCACTGAAGAGCTCTATAGGCAACTTAAGGGAGGCTACACAACCCCAAAGTTCCCACACTCCAGTCAATTACTCACCTTTTATAGAACCTCAGGGCAGGGACTCCGGAGCCCCATAAGCCCCTCCTCCATCCATGAGGGACTGTCACTCAGCCTGAGCTGTTCTCATTAAGACAAGAGGAGCCCTTTCTAGCCTAGGGGAAACACACATGGTCCTTTACTTTAAATTTTTCAGATCATTTGTTTAATTACTGCCTAATAAAAGTTCTTGAGCTGGGGGCTCTGGAGGGATGGCTCAGCGGTTAAGAGCACAGGCTGCTCTTCCAGAGGACCCAGATTCAATTCCCAGCACCCACATGTCAGCTCACAACTAACTACAGTTCCAGGGGATCTGACAAATTGAAAAAAAAAAAAGTTTTTGAGCTGGAGATGTAGCCCAGGTAGAGAGCTTGCCTAGCGTGTGCAAAGCCATGGGTTCAATCCCCGGCACCCAAGAATGAACGAGTAAAAGACAGTATCTTCAGACAGAGCTAAGTGGACACACTCTGGAAGTAGTTCTAACACTGACAGGACACCAAGGTGGCCACAGAGTCAGAGACAAGTCCTGTGCAAGGACTATGCACCCAGACGGAGGGCTCACTGAGCAGCAGAGCAGCACTCACCTGAGACCAACTGGGCACTCGGTAGCAAACTGACTCCATGAGATGTCTTCCATCCCAGTGAAGCCAGGACTTCATTCAAGAGAAACAGTAAAAACAGTCTGTAAAGACGTGAGATGTTGAATCATTATATTCACAGTTACTTAATATGTGAACTATTGCTATACGTAAAGTATGGTAGTTAAAATTAAAAAACTGGGCTGGAGAGATGACTCTGTTCTTAGGAGCACTGGCTACTCTTCCAGAGGACACAGGTTCAATTCCCAGCACCCACATGGCAGCTTACAACTGTTTATAACTCCAGTTCCAGAGGATCCAACACCCTCACAGATAAATGTGCACATTAAAGTAAATAAAGTATATTTAAAAAATAATAAAATAAAATTTAAAAACCGAGTTGTTACTAAAGTAGAACCCAGAGGAAAATCTGTAGTTTTTAATTCAATTTTTATGCCAGTACCAAGCTGTTTTTATTACTGTAGCTCTATAGTAGAGCTTGAGGTCAGGGATAGTGATGCTTCCAGAGGTTGCTTTATTGTACAGGATTCTTTTAGCTATCCTGGGTTTTTTGTTTTTCTATTTGAAGTTCAGTATTGTTTTTTCCAAGTCTGTGAAGAATTGTGTTGGGATTTTGATGGGGATTGCATTGAATCTGTAGATTGCTTTTGGTAAGATTGCCATTTTTACTATGTTAATCCTACCTATCCATGAGCATGGGAGATCCTTCCATTTTCAGATATCTTCTTCAGTTTCTTTCTTCAGAGACTTAAAGTTCTTATCTTTCACTTGTTTAGTTAGTGTTACCCCAAGGTATTTTATATTATTTGTGGCTATTGTAAAGGGTGATGTTTCTCTGATTGCTTTCTCAGCCCTTTTATCATTTGTGTATAGGAGGGCTACTGATTTTTTTTAGTTCATCTTGTATCCTGCCACATTACTGAAGGAGTTTATCAGCTGTAGAGTTCCCTGGTAGAGTTTTTGGGGTCACTTATTTATACTATCATACCGTCTGCAAATAGTGAAAGTTTGACTTCTTCCTTTCCAATTTCTATCCCTTTGATATCCTTTTGTTGTCTTATTGCTCTGGCTAGAACTTCAAGTACTATGTTGAATAAATATGGGGAAAGTGGACAGCCTTGTCTTGTTCCTGATTTTAGTGGAATCGCTTTGAGTTTCTCTCTGTTTAGTTTGATGGTAGCTGTTGGCTTGCTATAAATGGCCTTTATTATGTTTAGGTATGTTCCTTGTGTTGCTGATCTCTCCAAGACCTTGATCATAAAGGGGTGTTGGATTTTGTTAAAGGCTTTTTCAGCATCTAATGAGATGATCATGTGGTTTTTTTCTTTCAGTTTGCTTATATGGTGTATTACATTGACAGATTCTCGTATGTTAAACCATCCTTGCATCTCTGGGATGAAGCCTACTTGGTCATGGTGGATAATTTTTTTGATGTGTTCCTGGATTTGGTTAGCCAGTATTTTATTGAGTATTTTTGCATCAATGTTCATGAGGGAAATTGGTCTGTAATTCTCTTTCTTTGTTGCACCTTTTATGGTTTGGGTATCAGGGTAACTGTAGCCTCATAAAAAGAGTTTGGCAATTTTCCTTCTGTTTCTACTGTGTGGAACAATTTGAAGAGTATTGGTATTAGCTCTTCTTTGAAAATCTGGTAGAATTCTGTGCTGAAACCATCTGGTCCTGGGCTTTTTGTTTGTTTGTTTTTTTAGGAGACTTTTAATGACTGTTTCTGTTCCCTTAGGGGTTATTGGTCTATTTAAATAGTTTATCTGGTCTTGATTTAATTTTGGTGTGGGATACCTATCCAGAAAATCGTCCATTTCTTTCAGATTAATCTGTGAGTTTCTAATCAGTAGAAAACTTGTCTCAGAAAATAAGGGAGAGAGAGAGAAAGGAAGACACCTATAATGGACCTCTGGCTTCCACGTGCACGCACACACACGTGCATGCACACACACGTGCATGCACACACACGTGCATGCACACACACACGTGCATGCACACATACGTGCACGCACACACACGTGCACGCACACACACGTGCATGCACATTAATAAAAAAATGCAAACTGAACAGTGTGCTATCAGAGGGATGGACCAATGGGAAAACTTTTTCAACTTTCAACATCACAAATAGAAAAATGTCTTCTCTCCAGAAATTAGGTGGTAAATTAGTTACAGGCCTTGAACTCATAGTTATCCTGCTTCAGCCTCCAGACTGCTGGGATGTCAGGCATATAGTAGCAGACCTGGTTCATTCACCATCTTTGAAGTAAATATATATTGTGCTTTGAATGTGAAATGTCCCTTTGCAGGTTCATGCATGGAATGTCTGGTCCCTAGCTGGTGACACTGTTTTGGGAAGTGATAGAAGCTTTAGGTGAGGAAGCTAGCTGGAGGAAGTAGGTCACTAGGGTGGGAGTAGCTGGGTGGGCTATACCTAGTGCCCTCCTTCTGCTTCCTGGCCATCACGAGGTGAGTTACCTTCTGCCATATGGTGTTCTGGGCAAAGTTCAAGCTTAGAAGACTGGAAAAGAATTCCAGATCTGCTCTCCCCAACACCTTCATTCTTCCCATCATGGAAGAGATGTGGAGAAGTACAAGACTTAGGCTCTTGAATGTTCCATTTTCAGGAGAGAAGGGAAAGATGTTGAATTGTTAGGCTCGAGTTGACTGTAGAGAAGGGGAAATGGCTAATTAGCCTTGGCATACCAAAGACACAGGGATGGAAGGTGGTGGGTGAGTGACGTAGATAAAACAAGTCCAGGTGCTCTCAACCTGCAGGGGATTGGAAGGTGAGCCACAGGCTGAAAGCTACAGATGGCATACCCATAGGAAAATTTCTATCCAGGCCTGGTGAGATGGCTCAGCAGTTAAGAACACTGACTGCTCTTCTAGAGGTCCTGAGTTCAATTCCCTGCAACCACATGGTGGCACAGAACCATCTATAGTGGGATCTGATGCTTTCTTCTGGAATAAAGATGTACATGCAGATAGAGCATACACACACACACACACACACACACACACACACACACACACACACATAAAATAAATATTTTTTTTAAAAAAAAAAGAAAATTTCTATCCCATGACAAAGAAAAGGAACTGGGGGCTAGGGATGTACCTCAGTTGGTAGAGGACTTACCTAGCATGCTTGAAACCCATAAACTCCCCACCCCCAAGCTCATATATTTGAATGCTTAGTTCCCCCACAATTGGTGAAACTGTTTGGGAAGGATTGGGAGAAGTGTTACTGAACATGAGCTTTGAGATTTCAAAAGCCCACATGATTCCCAGTTGTGTCTCAAGATATGAGCTCTCTCTGGGCTGGAAAGATGGCTCCGAGGTTAAGAGCACTGGCTGCTCTTCCAGAGGTCCTGAGTTCAATTCCCAGCGACCACATGGTGGCTCACAACCATCAATAATGAGATCTGGTGCCCTCTTCTGGCCTGCAGGCATACTATATACATAGTAAATAAATACAAAAAAAAAAAAAAAAAGATGTGAGCTCTCAGCTACTGCTCCAGTGCCGTTCCTGCCTGCTTGCTGCCATGCTCCCTTCCACGATAGAACTCACCATCTGAAACTTGAATCCCCAAATTAAACATTTCCTTCTGTCAAATGCATTGTCCACGATGCCTTGTCACAATAATAGAAAGATAACTAAGCTATTGGGTGTGGTGGTACCCACCTAAAATCTCAGCACGGGGCATGAATTCAACGACATGCTGGGCGATGTGGTGAATTTGAGGCGAGCCTGGAATAAACGAGACTGCCTCAAGAAGGACAAAAAGGGGGAGGAGGAGGACGGGGGGGGGGGGGGGGGGGGGGGCGGGGGCGGCGTCAATCAAGTAAAGAGAAAGAAAATGAAGAGTCAGGGGACTCCAATTCTATGGGAGAGTCACTGAGAATTAAGAAGACAACTAAGGAACAATAAAGCTTTGAAGCCAAGCCTATCTGTAGTCCAAACTTGGGAAGCACAGGATGTCGTGAGTTTAAATTCAGGGGTTTTCTTATTCTAGGGAACAAGAGCAACACAGTAACACTTCACGTCAAAAAAATAAATGTCGGTAGTGTTGTGGAATATTTTAACTGTGTAAAAGTGTGTTACATTTTTTTCTGCTGCTTCTGTTAACAATGCAAAGACGTACATTTGTTGGATTAAAAAAAATTAACCTGGGGTCAGGAGGCTGAACCAGCCACTAGCTGACAGGAAGTGGTAGGGAGGAACTAAGTGTAGCTGGGGTTCTTAAGTGGGGGCTGAGCAGAAGGACATCTTTTTTTTTCCCCCAGAAGACATGAGCAAGGAAAGAAGGTTAGCTACTTGCTATTCAGTCTTTCTGGGAGAGCAGAATTTCACCTCAGCCTTTGAATCCTGAGTTCTACAGAAGGACAGAGATCTAGATAAAGTTCCTTCAGGGGCTGTAATAGAGCCAGTGCCTGAGGGAACAGAATCCCCGCCTGGCTGGGGCCAGTGCAGCTGCTGGTAGCTGATTAGGACAGCAGCAGTTGCTTAAGGGGGCAGCCACTGTATTTAATGAAAAACAACAGGGTGGTGGTGGCCCATGCCCTTAACCCCAGCACTCAGGAGTCAGAGGCAAAGAAAATCTCTGTGAATTCAAGGCCAGCCTGGCCTACAGAGTGAGTTCCAGGATAGCCAGGGCTACAGAGTGAAACCCTGTCTCAAACAAACAAACGATGGATGGATACTCACCTGTAACTCCAACTCCAGTAGATCCCATCCCCCTTCTGGCCTCTATGGACACCCGCATGCATGTGTGCATATACACACAGACTGGGAAACACACACACACACACACACACACACACACACATAAAAATTAACTAAACATAAGTAAACCTCAATAGCCATAGGAAAGACCATATACCAAACCATACCTGTCACTGAACTTGTGAATAACCCGTGGAGGGATATTTCAATCAGATCAAGTGAAGAGGACCTTATCATAAGGTTTGCTGTGGGTTGACCCACTAAGGAATTATCAGTCATCTTTGTTTTATATAAATGCAGTACAGTGTTTATTATGTTTGGTTAGAATCATGTTTCCATGTCCAGAGGGAAACATCATTTATCTCCGTTATCAAAGTCTCCCCAGTCCTGATTAGAGTACAGGTTGGAGAAGCGATTTTGCTGGCTAAAGAGCTACCGAAAAGCCTAGGAGGAAGGGAGCTCCAAGAAGGGCACTCCGTGAAAAACACAGGTAGCAGCCGGGCGGTGGTGGCGCACGCCTTTAATCCCAGCACTCGGGAGACAGAGCCAGGCGGATCTCTGTGAGTTCGAGGCCAGACTGGGCTACCAAGTGAGTTCCAGGAAAAGGCGCAAAGCTACACAGAGAAACCCTGTCTCGAAAAACCAAAAAAAAAAAAAAAAAAAAAGAAAAGAAAAGAAAAACACAGGTAGGACAGAGGAAAACGGGAGCTCTGATCTGTGTAGAGCCTGAAGATGCTCAGAGCTGTTAAATATCTGGGGTCATTTTTCCCTCCCATCCCTACTGGCTGTTTCCCATACATCACAGTTCTCCTCTGGGAGAGAGTTTACAGGCTTGGGAGACAAAGAGGGGAGAACACAATTATACCATTAAATGTCCTCTACTGGGCTGGAGAGATGGCTCAGAGGTTAAGAGCACTGCTTGTTCTTCCAGAGGTCCTGAGCTCAATTCCCAGCAACCACATGGTGGCTCACAACCATCTGTAATGAGATCTGGTGCCCTCTTCTGGAGTGCAGGCATGCATGCAGAAAGAATACTGTATACATAACAAATAAATAAATATTTAAAAATGCCCTCTATTGTCTCTTCCTTGTGGTTGTGAAGAGTGAATCTTAAGGAATGTGGCTTTGAGTCGGAAGTAGTATTTAGGTTTTAGACATGCAAAGCTGAAACAATATACTAATTAATGTCAACTTTTTTTGTTGTTGTTCTGAAAAAGCAACATGGTTGGGAAGATTTAGCTCTGCAGGAAGGCAAAAACGTTCTCCAAAATGGAAAGGGCTGAGACCCTGTGGATCTAAGATGGGACCCTGTAAATAAACAGTGGGTGTGTGAAATGTGTGAACTTATAACTTGACTTTAACTTCTTTATTCTTTTTCGAGATTCCTTTTTTGTAGGTTTAGATCACAGGAACAGGAGGAGGGACACACCCAGCAGCTGTAGAAGCAGGAAACAGCTATTCTAAAACCAAGAAGAAAACACACACACACACACACACACACACACACACACACACACACAAACTCAGACTATCTCTGCTGTTTTGTCCTGAGTAGCTTGCCTTTCAAAGTGGGCTCTGTGTGTGTGTGTGTGTGTGTGTGCGCGTGCGTGCGTGCGTGCGTGTGTGTGTGTGTGTGTGTGTGTGTGTGTGTGTGTGTGTGTCTAAGGATGGAGATGTTTGGCTCTCTGTGTGTAGCATATCCAGGGTGATTTGTGTAACACTATCCTTGCAAATCTACTGTTTCTTCTAGAAAAGCATTTCTAACCCAGATCAACTTTCAGAAGTGCTTGGAAGCTAAGTCCCCAGGGACAGCAGAGGGGCGGTTAGAAGAGCCGCAGTCACTTCAAGCCAGAAGATGGCTGAGAGGAGGAATGAGCCTGGGCTTGGCAAATTTTTCTTGGTGGGGCATTTAACTCAAAGTTACACGGTTTGAGGAAGACAGGAAAAGTGTGTTCACCTCTCATGTTTCCCATAGCCGCACAGAACTAAACGATGTCCATTTGTGTTGTTGGCTTGGCTTCCGGGGATGCTGCATGCAGTCAGTAAGTAACAAGCTAATGGTCCTGCAAGAGGAGTGTGAGAAACAGCCAGTCTTCTCAGAACAGAAGAGCTCCCTTTTAGGAAACCGAAACCTAGATGAGAAACAGAACTCAGTCTGCAGAGGGATACCGCTTTCTTTCTGCTGTCTTGAGGCAGTGTCTGAAATAATGTAAGTATGTGAGTTTACCCCTGTCAGATAAGGAGTATAAGCTACAAATCAGACATATTTTGTAACAGACACTTTCACTCATGTCAAATGTTCTTTAAAAAGGGTTTAAATCGGGCTATACACCTTCCCTCGCTCTCAACAGCTCTCATATATTGTCAGACTGGCTTCTGCTAGCAATGTTTATTAAACCCCAAAGTAAAACTGTTAGAACTAAAAAGAGACCCAGTTCGGAAGTTGGAAAATCAACTTCAGTCTAATTTAAAACAAAATGAGAGCTGTTTCATATTACTTTATACGCTCTCTCATCACACAGAACCTAGGCAATTCTAACTCAGGCCAGTATTAATGCTGACATGGAGACAGTACATGAACATTCCCTCGTACCTGAATACTCACCCATGTATACTTTTACAAAGAAAAAGGGGCATGACGGCTCACACCTGTAATCTTATAAACCTGGAGATGAAGACAGCAGGCTCAGAAGTTGAAGACTACCCTCGTCTACATATTGAAGTGAATCCAGTTTGGGCTACAGGAAAATCTATTTCAATCAATCAAACAATATTTCATTTTTCTAAAGAAGTTTCTGATTTACAGCAAAATTGAAAGGGACTTAGATACTTCTTCCATTCTCACAGACTCTTCCTCCACATATGTACAGCCTCCCCATAGCTGATATCCTCCACCAGAACGGTACATTTGTTACAATTGAACCATCACCTGCATATCATTATCTCCAAAGCATAATATGTTAGGATCCTGCTCTCACTCTTCCGGGTTTAATGTCTTACATCATCAGCGGGCGACTATGAACCAGCCTTAAAAAGCCAGACTCGCCGGGCGGTGGTGGTGCCTTTAATCCCAGCACTCGGGAGGCAGAGCCAGGCGGATCTCTGTGAGTTCGAGGCCAGCCTGGTCTCCAAAGCAAGTTCCAGGAAAAGGCGCAAAGCTACACAGAGAAACCCTGTCTCGAAAAACCAAAAAAAAAAAAAAAAAAAGCCAGACTCGGACCCCCAACCTCTCTTTCTGTTTCCTCTCTGCTGGCTGCTCTGCCCCGCTTCCCTCCCCCGCCAGGCCTGGCTCCTCCACCCCCTTTCCCTCCTTCAAAGCTCTAAAAACTAATATTGGGTTCTGCCATGGCCGTGACTCTTCCGCCGCCGACCCACCAGCGCCATTCATCCTTTCATAATTTCCATTAGCCTTTGTGTGCAGATGGTTTGTGTGTGTGTGTGCATTCATCTATGTGACTGCAGCTGTGTGTCACAGAGCGCATGTGGAGGTCAGAGGACCACCTCAAATGTTGTCCTTACTTTCCATCTTTGCTGTTTTTCTGCTGAGTACACCAAACCAGCTGACCCCCATGCTCCGCACAGGAGCACTGGGATTACAGGGGCTCTTGGTCCAGGTTTATGTGGGTTCTGAGGATTCAGACTCAGGTTCTCAGACTTGTGTAGTAAGTGCTTTTACCCACCAAGCCATCCTCCTGTCCTTTGTGGTTTTTTTATAGGTTTGGACCAATGTCTAATGAAGTGTACCCACCAATACGGTATCCTGAGTATTCTCATTTCCTCCAGCTTCATTCTCTTCAACTATGGCATCAAAAGAACGGGGATTTTTTTTTAAAATTAGGAATATCTTTTTTTCTTTAACAATTTCATATATGTAAATAACATAACATATCTTGGTCATACCCACCTCAAACATCCCCTTCCAACCTCATGTCCTTTTTATTTTCTTTCTTTCTTTCTTCCTTTTTTTTTTTTTTTTTTTGTGTGTGTGTGTGTGTGTGTGTGTGTGTAATGTAACTCACCAGTCAAATTAGCGCTGCCTGTGGGAATGTTGACTGCTCTTGTTGACTTGACCTTGTGTCTTGTGCAGGTAACACAAGACTGAAGTAAGTTCATGAATTCAATGGCCACCTCATGTCCAGACACAGAAAAGGACAAAGTGATGATGAAAGTCATCTTACCAAGTGTAAACGGGTCACTGAGAATTCCTCTTGTAGGATTTACATGCTTGACTGGGGAAGGGATGGAGTTCGAGCCTTTCCTCTTCCCATCCAATCTATTTCCACAGGCAGAGAAGGCAAGGAAGCCCAGCTTTTCAGCAATGAGGGAGCTGAGCTCTCTATCAGAAAGTGGTCACCTAAGCCGGGTGGTGGTGGTGGCGGTGGTGGTGGTGGTGGCGGCGGCGGCGGCGGCGGCGGCGGCGGCGCATGCCTTTAATCCCAGCCAACCAAACAAACAATAGATTTGTTTGTAGGCATTAAAAGCCATTTAATAATCTAGTTGGGCCAGGAGGTGGTGGTGCATGCCTTTAAAGAAAGTGGTCAGCTTTGCCCTCTGTTGACCCCTCATGCTCTACTTGTCTTCATATTTTTGTTTGTTTTTTATAGCACCCGGGAGTGTCAAGTCCATGTTCAAATTATACTCCATAGTGGACACAGACTTAATAGGTTTGGTCTCCATCACCCACAGCTCATAACTCTTACTGCAGCTGATGGCAGTCATATCCCAGATTGTCACATAGGCAAAGTTTCTCTCAACGTATTTTCTAATACTGCTTTGGGTTTGATAAAATCCAGGAAGGCTAGGCCCTGAGGCTGGAATTTGGAATATAAGGCCAGCTGTAAGTTGATATTCTCCACCTAACCACAACAACAGCACGTTCAGCATCATCCAGTTGGGGTAAGTAGTAAATGTCTTCAACAGCAAGGAGCCTTCCTACATCATAGGTGTGTCTGGGGTCCAGATCCTCAGTCAGCTGAACTGAACAAGGACTGACCTGTCATCAGGCCCTGCTATCGAGGACAGAGAGAAGGGGTGGTGCTGTGTGGCATGTGGAAGACTGTGAGGACTGAGTGACTGAGTATGTTGAAAGAACATGATGGACACTGCTTTGCAGATACCATTTCTGTGAACCTTAGAATAGAAACCCTATAAAAATTCTCTTCATAGCTGCCACTGCACTCAGGCTTGATTTTTGAGACAGGGTCTTTCTGTAGCTCAAGTGGCCTGGAACTTGCTATGTATGACAGCCTGTGTAGGGAAAAGGGGCTGGCTAAAGGAATCCGCCCTTAACCTAGAGCCCAGAACTAGGGAAAGATGACTCAGATAAGCCCAGTGAAAGAAAATCAGAGCCATCTCTGCCCGGGGCCAAGTGACTTTTGAAAACAACCAATCACAGAGCAGGACAGTAGAATCCTGGCCCTGGGGCCCAGGACCAGGGAAAGAAACACAGCCTGGGTTTGGGACCTGAACCAGAGAAATGAACCAAGGAAACATGCCCTGACTCTGAAACTAGTGCCAAAGACTGACTCTTGGTCCCTAGAATCAGAGTCAGTGAAAGAAATGTGCCTTAGAGGTAGTGTTAAAAAGCCAAGAAAGGTCAGTGAAAGAAACACAGTTTGGTTCAAATCAGAGCCACCTCTGCCCCTGGCCAACTGACTTGTGAAACCAACCAATCACAGAGCAGGACAGTAGAACCCTGGACCCCAAGTCAACCCCTGGTTGACTCCACCCACAAGACATCCTATGTAAACTGCCCTGCCTGGTCAGTTAAGAAAAAAGAGCTGTTCTCTCCACCCTGGTAGAGGCGGCTACTCTCCTGGACTCCTCCTTCCCAAATAAATCTCTTTCTCAAAAGAGTTTTGGGTGTGAAGATCTTCATTCACTGGAATAGAGAAGATCCTTGCTGAGACATCCCTCAGTGGACAGAGCAAGTCCGGGATACCTCGCCCTCCAGGGCTGAAACTGTCTCTTTGCTCGCCCTCCAGGGCTGAAACTGTCTCTTTGCAGCTCCAGCCTTCAGAGCTGTGCTAAACAGCTTGAGGTGTGTGTGTCTGGGATACCTACCTCACCCTCCAGGGTTGGGCTGCCTCTTTACAGCTCCAGCCACCAGAGCTGTCCTAAGCAGCTCCAGGTGTTGCCTGACTCCCAGGTAGTCAGGACACCTCTCCCCAGAGTTACAAAACTCACATTTTGGTGCCAAAACCTGGGACCAAACCCACGGAGTTGCAACAAATTTACTTACAGTCTGGCCTTGAATTCTCAATTCTCCTGCCTCAGCCTCAGTGCTGGGATTACAGATGCACACCACCACCCTTAGCTAATTGGATATGGCTTTCCTTATTATATAGTTCTGTGTTGGTTGCATTTTTTTTAATTTGTCAAGCAAAAAGGACAACCATCTTCTAGGGGGGAGGGGGAGGTTTCTAAATCTAATTGTGTCCCCAAGGGCAGGATTGAAATGGAATGGGAAGAGGCAGCAGCACAAAACCTTCTTATTTGTGGGGAGAATCTCTAAATTGAGCTGATTGGCTAAACAAAGGATGTAGGCAGGCAGTTGGTAAAGGAGAGAAAGAGCTGGGGAAGGGCCAAGGAAAAGAAAGTGAAATCTAGACACAGTCTTCCTATGCCACTTGCTCTTGGGTAGGACTTTATCTTTAAAGTCCCAGTGCCCAACCCATTATATATTTATGTTTGGGAACAAGTGCTTAATGGATTTAATGAATAAATTAGTACTTCTTCTTTTGTTCCACCCACCCCCTCACCCCCAGAGACAGAGTTTCTCTGTGTAGCTTTGTGCCTTTCCTGGAACTCACTTGGTAGCCCAGGCTGGCCTCGAACTCACAGAGATCCGCCTGGCTCTGCCTCCCGAGTGCTGGGATTAAAGGCGTGCGCCACCACCGCCCGGATAAATTAATACTTCTAAAGCATCACTATAATATTTTGTTTCTATGCTGGTTTTACCTTCTTTCATCTTGGGTTTGCACAGCTAAGCTGGGGTTAGTCTAGCCCTTGGGAGCATAAATCTTTACTCCAAGCTCAGTTTTCTTGTCTCTGGCACCACACTGGCTCTTTAATATCATGCAAATAAAATACTACAACATGGGGTAGCCCTCTTGGAACTCCTCCCATCTCCAGAATTCTTTCTCATTTTTCCTTAATAAATCTATGTTCTCTCTGCTCAAAAACAAAAGATCACACTATAGCATGCTCCTCCCCCATATACTTCTCTAGGCTCACAAACCACAGCTTTTTTTTTTTTTTTCTGATAATCAGTTTCATTTCTCTTAGCCACATCTCTTTTCTTGAGACAGCATCTCACTATGCAGCCCTGGGTCACCTAAAACTGCCCATGTAAACAAGGCTTAGGAGCAGTTCTTACAGGCAAGTTTCAGTTATCGCAATAAGTTTCAAGAATTTGTACCCACTAGTGATATATAGTCTTTGACCTTGCAATATGATGTTGTTGTCTTCAAATGTGTTGAGCAGCATTCATAAATATCCTGGATTATATGTGTGTGGTTCATGAGCTGCAGGATGGACACACCCCACCTGTTACCTATCATTCTTGTTTCACTAACTGTCGTTGCTTTATTTTAAATGGCATGAAAGGTGTCCAATCTACCATGACACTTCAGGGTTTTTTTTTTTTTTTTGGTTTTTTGAGACAGGGTTTCTCTGTGTAGCTTTGCGCCTTTTCCTGGATCTCACTCTGTAGACCAGGCTGGCCTCGAACTCACAAAGATCCACCTGCCTCTGCCTCCCGAGTGCTGGGATTAAAGGCGTGCGCCACCACTGCCCGGCGTTTGTTTTGTTTTTTGTTTTTCGAGACAGGGTTTCTCTGTGTAGTTTTGGTGCCTGTCCTGGATCTCGCTCTGTAGCCCAGGCTGTCCTAGAACTCACAGAGATCTGCCTCTCTCTGCCTCCTAAGTGCTAGGAATAAAGGTGTGTGCCAATACTGCCTGCCAAATAATTCTAATAATTGTCAATATTATTTGAAATTTGGGCAAAATTACTTTGTTACTTTTTTCTGAAAGCTTAAGCTTTTTTAAAATTGTGTTTTATTTATTTTGAATGTAGAGAGTCATAGGGGAAGGGCATGCTAGTGCCATTTTGTATATGTGAAGGTCAGAGGGGCCCAGGCACCCAGAACTCAGGTCTCTGAGTTCAAGTCCAGCCTGGTCTACAGAACCAGTTCCAGGACAGCCAGGGCTACACAAAGAAACCCTATCTCAAAAAAATTTTTCAATCAAAGTAAGGCCATGCTATGCAGTCCAAGCTGGCTTTAAATTTGAGAGTCAACTGCCTCAGCCTTGAGAGTGCTGAAATTATAGGTGTGTACCACCATGCCCTGTCAGGGAGAAAATGGTATAAAATAATGCATGAGTTAAAGATTTGGTCCTCCTGTGTCATTAGGGAACCTGACTCAGAGCACCACTGTTGAATCAGAATGTACAGGCTACAGTATGGGAACACTATGAAAGTATCAAGGGTTGTGGGGAAAGGTTATGAGCTTGAGGTGCAAATAGCAGCTTTTCGTTCACAACTAAGTGTTTCCAATACAAGTAGTGGCACAAGTAGGTTTTAAAAGCTTAGGATGTACCGGGCGGTGGTGGCGCACGCCTTTAATCCCAGCACTCGGGAGGCAGAGCCAGGCGGATCTCTGTGAGTTCGAGGCCAGCCTGGGCTACCAAGTGAGCCCCAGGAAAGGCGCAAAGCTACACAGAGAAACCCTGTCTCGAAAAACCAAAAAAAAAAAAAAAAAAAAAAAAAAAAAAAAAGCTTAGGATGTAATCTTCCCCCACCCGACTTGAGACAGCAACTAATAGCCCAGGCTGACCTCAAACTCACAGTCCTCTTGCCTCAGCTTTTTGAGTACTGGGATTATGGACCTGAGCAAACCTAGCAGTACTTCATTCTTTATTAAGCTATGGTTAGAACCACTGTGGAAACAAAGATGGCCACAATACCGAGTGAGAAAACATGAGAAATAAGAGAAGGAATCCCAGAGTGGTGACATATGCCTGTAATGTGGATCAGCACATGAAGAGTGAGAGGGTTATGTGGTTGAAATCAGTGGTGGAACCACAAGCAAGGTTTTCCCGTGAAACAAGGAGTTTTGACCCCATAGCAGAGTGCACCCGATGCGTAGTGGCCATTTTTGTTGTGGACCGAGAACTGGAGAAAGGAAGCACAGGATATTTGGGAATACATTGTAGATGCCAATCTAAGAGTTCTCGTCTTTGTTATTGGAGGGGGGTGGTCCTGGACTGACAGATATACCCAGTGTTTGGGGTCCAAAAGAGCTGGCAGAATCTGAAAACTTTTCAGTCTCTCTAAAGATGATGATGTGCTCTGTATTAGTCAGGGTTCTCTAGAGTCATAGAACTTTTGGAATGAATTTCTCTCTCTCTCATATATATATATATATATATATATATATATATATATATATATATATAAATTTATTGGAATGGCTTACAGGCTGCAATCCAACAATGGCTAGTTATGAATGGAAAGTCCAAGAATCTAGTAGCTGCTCAGTCCCACAAGGCTGGGTGTCTCAGCTGGTCTACTGGGATCCTGAAGAAGGAATGGATGTGCTGACTAGGAGAGGGCAAGCAGGCAAAGAACAAACCCTTCCTTCTTCCATTGTCCTTATATAGGCTTCCAGCAGAAGGTGGGGTCCAGATTAAAGATGTGCCTTCCAGACTCAAGGTTTGGATTAAAGGCATGTGTCATCCTGTCTCTAGATCTGGATCACAAATGTGCCCTCCATTTCTGGATTATACATCACTCCAGTTATGGTCATGTTGACAACCAAGAATAGCCATCACATCTACCAATATGCTGTCACAAAGCCTTTAAACAAAGAAGGTAAGAAGCCTAGGACCAAACCACTCAAGATTCAGTGTCCTGTTACTCCATATGTCCTGCAATACAAACCCTGATGTAAGGAACAACAAACTAAGAAAAATGAAGAGACTGCAAAGTATGCTAAACTTTTGGCCAGCAGAATGAAGCCAAAGAAAACACCAGGAACCTGGCTGGCGGCGCACGCCTTTAATCCCAGCACTCGGGAGGCAGAGCCAGGCGGATCTCTGTGAGTTCAAGGCCAGCCTGGGCTACAGAGTGAGTTCTAGGAAAGGCACAAAGCTACACAGAGAAACCTTGTCTTGAAAAACCAAAAAACAACTACAACAACAATAAAAACAAACAAACAAACAAACAAAAAACCAAAAAAAAAGAAAGAAAGAAAGAAAGAAAGAAAGAAAGAAAGAAAGAAAGAAAGAAAGAAGAGAAAAGAAAAGAAAACACCAGGAACCGATTGCTGAGAAACATAAGCTTGCCCTGGCTGAGAGCTTCTATTACTAAGTCTGAGTCCAGGCAATAATCAGAGTCTTTAAAAGCAGTAAATAATTGATCAGACCTAGAAGAAAAAAAGCACTGCTTCCGAGATTGCTCAGTGGGTAAAAGCACTTGCCACCATGCTTTGGCAGCTTGAATTTGATATTCACACAAGTTGTTCTTTGACTTTTCACACTCATGTGATATTTCAGTGCACATATAGGGAAGGGCACATGCTACTTTGGTGGTCCCCAAAGAATTATGGTATTGTTGCCCACAGGTAGACAGACAGTCCTGAGATGGTCTCATGACACCCTCTACCTACGCCACTTTTAAGAAAAGAACTAGGTTTTCAGGCAGTTTGTCACTCAGCAATTGATAGCTAGAACAGTGGAGAGTTGGAAAGATGCTTCTTGTTGAGGACGTATTTCCGAAAGCCTATGCCTGCAGGCTTTAGAGACAGAAAAAGAGCAAGGATTTCTGTGCAGCGATGGACTGAAATGAGGAGCTGAGGGTGTTGCTCAATGATTGACCCTATACTTAGCATGTATGAAGCCTTGCATTTAATCCCAGGAGTGGGGGAGGGTAGAGTATGTACAGATTTGAAATGATTCCCTGTAGGTTAAAATAATGGTCCTCCAAGCCTGGTATGTAATCATGTATAAGTGGATATTAGCTGTAAAGTAAAGGATAATCATGCCACAATCCACAGACTCAGAGAGGCTAAGTAACAAGGAGAGTTCAAGGGGAATGTATTAGGGTGAGGTAGAAACCTAGTGTAATGGAAACTCCCAGGAATTTACTAGGGTGACCCTAGCTAAGACTCCTAGTAATTGAACTGGCTATCTTCTGTATCAAGGCAAGACTTCCAGTGGAGGGATTGATTGGGGCAACAACCTAGCCACAAAACTTTTGACCTACAATTTGTCCTGCCTGCAAGACGTGCTGGGGTAAAGGTGGCACAGAACTTGTGGGAGTGGCCAACCAACGACTGGTCCAGCTTGAGACCCATGCCAAGAGAGGGAGCCCAAGCTTGACACTACCTGAGAGGCCAGGAACCAGAGGCCTAGGAGAGAACCAAACACAACTGGGAAAAAAAAAAAAAAGGCCAATGACATGATTCCAAATGGTACTCTGTTATACTCATAGACTGGAACCTAGCATAATTGTCATCAGAGAGGCTTCACCCAGCAACTGATGGCAGCAGACTCAGAGACCCACAGCCCAACGTGAGGTGGAGATCAGGGAATCTTGCAAAAGAGAGGGAGGAAGGATTGTAGGAGCCAGAGGGGGCGAGGACACCCCAAGAAAATGACCCACAGAATCAACTAACCAGGGTTCATAGGAGGCTCACAGAGACTAAATCGACAATCAGGGAGCCTGCATGGGTCTGACCTCGGTCATATATATATATATATATATATATATATATATATATATATATATATATATATTGTTGTGTAGCTTGGTGTTTTTGTGGGACTCCTAATAGAGGTATTAGGGGCTGTCTCTGTTGCCTGCCTTTGGGACCCTTCCTCCTACTGGGTTGTCTCATCCAGCCTTAGTATGAGGGAATGTGCCTAGTTGTATTGCAATTTGATATATCATGTTTGATATCCCTTGGAGGCCTGCCCTTTTCTGCAGGGAAAGGGAGGAGGAGTGGACCTTGGGGAGATGGGAGGTGGGGAGGAGGCGCTGGGAGGAGAGGAAGGAGGGGAAAATGAAGTGGGGATATAATACATGAAATGTTTTATATATATATATATATATATATATATATATAATGTAATATATAAAGTAAAATATGAAGAAAAAGAAATAATCCTCCTCCATCAAATAGATATATAAGTGTATAGGCAGATGGGCTCAAAAGAAACCTCGTAAATTATTCTCCTGTCCCAAACAGTACAAAATCAACAGGCAACTCACATGTTCTAGAGATCATGTACTTGTCAATGACTCTCTACCTAGACATACAACCTCTCCACCCAAAACATGGCAATTGTTGAAATTGGAATGAGAAGGGATCCGAAAATGTTCTTTACCAGGTTGGTAGGTCTGGGGCTCAGAGTCACATAGCATTTTAACTGGCAAAGCCTGAATTGATGCCATTGAGATTGCCCTTTACTTTCCAGAACAAAATCAAAATAACGTTTGAGAAGATAAGGACATTGAAGAGACATTCTTCTTGCCCTTTTTTAAAGCACTTTTTTTTAATTTGGAGGATTTGCCAGGTATGTTTGAATGTGTTTGTCTTCTGGGAAATTCCCGCTGGAGTTTAATCACTATTTTGAGTTATTAAGAGGGTGGAAATTTAATCCAATTAAGGCATTTAGAGACTGGGCCACAGGGAGGTGATAAAGTCATTAAGGTTGGGGGGGGGGGAGTGTGTGTGTCTAGTGAGTAAGCAGGAGACAGATGCACATTCCTAGCCCCTTACCACGTGATGCCCTGAACTGCCTAGGGACTCTGCCAGCAAGAAGAGATCACCAGGTGTGGCCCCTTGGACCCCTAAACCAGCTACACAAAAAAAAATCTTTGATTTAGGGACTCTGTGCTACGGTTTATTAACAAGAAACTGCAGACTTACAGTGTTACTGTTACCAAGGAACTAGCTTTTGTTTTCCTACTCTAACATGATCTCTCCCTTCTCTCTTTCTTTTATTTGGGAATGCTAGGAACCTGAGCTCTCCACCTCCATATGTCATATGAATTGCTACCACTGAATTATATACCACCGGCTCAAACCTGATGGACAGAATCACTAGGGATTTTTGTGAACCTGTTTGTGCTGTGGGAGGGGATCACACAGGGGGTTAGCTATGTGGCTATCTGTGGCTACTCCGGCATTAGTAAACATGAGGCAGGCAGGGCCTTGATGAACACTTATACACACTGACGCTCTTGTTTTTGCAGCGTGTGATGATCCGGTAAGAAACTAGGCCATCCTGGTAGAGCTATCTAATTAGAGGAGAACTAGTGTAATTAAGCCAAGCCTCAGCTAACTGACTGGCAGCCATGGAAGTGAGTCGTCATGTGCCACTCACCTTATTTAAGCCGCTGGTGACTATTCTAAGTAAGCAATCTCACAGGAGGCCAGCAGAGCGGCACAGCCTAGCTCAGCACAAATTACAGAGCCATGAGCCATAAATGATGTTGTATTTTAAAAACGGCGGGAAGGAGTCACACCCTACAACAGGGCCCACGCAGGAGGTTTATTGAGAAGGGGACAGAGGAGGGGCAAAGAAGGGGACAGGGACTGGTCCCTGGGGATGAGAGCAAAGGAAGAGAAAGAGAGAGAAAGAGAGAAAGAGAAAGAGAGAAAGAAAGAGAGAGAGAGAGACAGACAGACACGGGAGGTGTACAAGGCCCACCTTTTATAAGGAATTATAGCAAATGTGCACAGGGAGGGTGGTCTTAGTGACTACAGCTGGGGTATATCCTGTCAGGACCCTAAGGGCAGCCTAAATGCTAACAAATGGTTCCTGTCTTAAGCCACTACATTACAGTTTTAGAAAAATTAAAAAATACAGCCAGGCATGGTGGCACCCACCTTTAATCCCAGCACTCTGGAGGCAGGGGTAGGCAGATCTCTGAGTCAAGGCCAGCCTGGTCTACATAGTGAGCTACAGGATGGTCAGGGCTGCATAGGGAAACCCTGCCTGAAAATAAAAACAACAAAAGAAAAATTCAAAACTAATTTAATCTTGATAATTTTAATGTTCATTTTTGTTCATATTCACCCTCACTCCCCTCTCTTACCCACTTCTCACTCCAGAACCTTCTTTCCATCATGTCCTCTCCTACTTCCATGGTTTTTTTTCCTTTTCATCATCTACTGAGTGAGGGTTGCTTGCATGCACGTGCATGGGTGTGGTTTTATTTACCACATCACAGGCACTACATTTAAATGCATGAACTCATGCAACCATGAACATCGGGTGTGGCGATGCAAGTGTGAAAGTTCAGCTCTCAGGAAGTAGAATCTGAAGTCCTGAGATAGAAAAGCCAGCTTGATTACATTAGCAAGAACCTGTCTCAAAACAAACACCAGACAGACAGACACAGAGACACACACAAACACACAACTCACATAATCTGAGTCTGAGTATTTGTAACAATCAACAGACACTCAGACTATGTTATTGTTTTTTTTTTCTAGCTTCTTCTAAACCACTAATATAAACACTAAAAATTAGGCAATGGATTGCGGTAAAGAAGAAAAAAATGCAGGTCAATAGTACGGATAGTAACAGTCTTCTATGTGCACCAGCAGGTCTTAAAGAGCAGCACCTAGTTCATTTCATAAGCCAAGACATTCCATGAGTCATTAGCTTTCTCAGAGGAACCTTTGCCATTCCACTCTTGCCTCAGCTAATTTGTCAACGTTCCTCCTCTGAGTGCTGTTGCTGATCGTGACGCAACGTTTCCTATCAGCATTGCAAATAAACTGATGAGTTTATATGCCCACAGCTTCCGCTGTGGACAAGAATTCTGTTTGTGGACCTGGAGAGATGGCTAAGAGCCATGGTTGCTCTTCTGGAGGACCTGGGCTTGATTCCCAGCATCCAAGTGGCAGCTCACAACATCTGTCACTCTAGTCCTAGGGCATCTGATGCCCTCTCTGGCCTCCACGGGGCACTGCATGCACATGGCACACATGTTCATACATGCCGAATGTATGAACCCTACATCCTCAAGTCTTTTTTTTTTTTTTTTTTTTTTAACTTTTGAGGCAGGGTTCTCAATAAGTTGCCCAGGCAGTTCCTGAATTTGAGATTCTCCTGTCCCAGTCTTCTGGGTAGTTTAGACTATAGTATTGAAACGAGGCCCAACTTGTGGTTAGGTAAACAAAACACAGTAGAGTATGCATGAACAGGTTCATGTATACAAAATAACAATCAAACGAATGGCCAAAGACATTATGAGTTTTATTTTTAACTTTCTTTTGACAGTCTTTGTATGGATCCCTGAATGGTCTGGAACTCAATATGTGCACTAGGCTGGTCTTGTGGTGATCCTCCTTGCTTTACTCCAGGTGATAAAATTACTGGCACGTACCACCAGGCCCTGCAAATAACATGCGTGTTGCTGGTGAAGCTTGCCTGGGCCAATTCTCTGTTGCTTCTCTTTTCTTTTTTGTGAAATATTTATTAGAGATCACTCAAATTTAACATTCCCCTAGTTTTTTGAAACAGGGTTTCTCTGTGTAACAGCCCCGGCTGTCCTGGAACTCACTCTGTAGACCAGGCTGGCCTCAAACTCACAGAGGTCTGCCTGCATTCCAAGTGCTGGGATTAAAGGGGTGCACCACCACCGCCTGGCTAATTTAAATTTTTAGATAAGTCTCCTTTGGTTTGAACTCTTGGGCTCAAGCCACATTCCTATATTAGGCACCCCAGCAGCCCAGTCAAATGGTAGGTACATCACTGAGCCCAGCTCAACAGGTTTGAGGGAGGGTCTCTTTACTTTGTAGATTTGGCTGCCTTTGAACTTAGAGACTTCTGCCTCCCAAGTTCTGGGACTAAAATGTTTATCACCACACCCACTTTTAACTAGGGTTTTGTTTTGTTTTGTTTTTTTTTAAGACAAGGTTTCTCTGCGTAGCCCTGGCTGTCCTGTAACTTGATCTGTAGAAGAGTCTGACCTTGAACTCAGAGAACTACCTGCCTCAAGTTGATGGGATTAAAGGCACGTCAGCTGAACCTGGGAAAGCTGTTGCTACTATTGATGCATAACACAATATTCCTGTTGTTTTAATATAAGTATATATATATATATATATATATATATATATATATATATATATATATATGATTTGAATCTTTGGAAATATTAGCTATGCTGTCAACTTTGGGAAAAAGTATCCTAATTTACCATGTAATTGTGGTATCATAATAATAGCCATATTGGTCTAGAAACATTAAGCTTCTTTCTTTTCTATTAGTACAGGAATTACACACTGTGTTAAATATGTAAGGTCTTATGCATGAGGGCTTGATTACAGAACCTAATAAAGTGTTCTCTAAATAATGAAAACAAACACACAAAAGATCCACATCAGGATCGATGTTGAGAGTTCAATTCTCTGCACTCACATCTAGTGATTCACAACCACCTGCAACTCCAACTCCAGAGAATCTGAGTCCTCTGACCTTCAAGGGGCAGCTGCACTTATGTGTACACACACACACACACACACACACACACACACACACACACACACACACAGTGCTTCTATTTGTATTCATGAGGTTTATAATTTGGTATTACAGAGAAACTGCCCTGTTGATCCTCCCGATTTGCTGAACCACAAAGGCAATTCATCTTGCTCATTAAGATTTAGAGAAACGGTTTTTCTTTTCCTTCCTTCTTTCTTTCATTCCTTCCTTTCTTGTTTTTTTTTCTTTCTAAGACAGAGTTTCTCTGTGTAGCTCTGGCTGTCCTGGAATTCTCTCTGTAGACCAGGTTGGCCTCGAACTCAGAGAACTGCCTGCCTCTGCCCCGGGGTGCTGGCCAGGAATATTTGTTTTTCTTGAGTCATTTAAGTCTAACACAGTACAGAAAGGGATGGAAGGAAATGGTTCTGTGAGATTTTAAGATAAAAATGTGAAATGTCAGCTAGTAGTAGTGACGCACACCTTCCCAGCATTCCTGAGGTTAAGGCAGGAGGATCAAAGTTCGAGGTTAGCCTGTGCAGCACAGGAAGGCTGACAAAAAACCAAATTACAGTGAGACTTGACAGAAATCCCTTGATGGCTGGGGGCTAATTTTGTGTCTCCAGTCTCCCCATGCTCCCTTTCAGAAACAAGCACGGCTTTTGGCCACAGTTTCATGTACGACCTACTGCCCCATTCTCTCTTCACCCAGTCATGCTATTTATGCCGCCCGATACACGCCTTCACACTTTTGTTCAGTATCATGTTCTACCTGTAAAGTATGTCGAACCAACAATCCTTCAGTTCTGTCCTTGGTGCCCCAACCAGGTCTGTTCCTAGGGTGCACGGAGTTTGTGAAGCTGGCTGTATCATTAACCATAAAGGCTTCAGCAAACCTCGTAAAACAGCACACTTAAATGTGATCCAACTTGTGGAAACCTAAAAGGACTCCCTAAACCATTATTACCTTGGGTTTTCATTAATTTACATGTTGCTCTCAGGTACAAAAGACCCAGGTTTAAGAACCAGAGAGCAAGTCTGGTCCTCCGCAAGGTTACTTTTGTTTAGTGCTATCAGTATAGTTACAAAGCGCATCCCCCCAACACCGGTGCTGAAGTTTTCGTGGAGGGTGTCCCACACATTATGCACTTAGGAGAACCTAACTTAACCTCGGCGAACGGGTTAGAGGTCATTTGGTCAACATGCACCGATCCCGTGAAGAGGGGGACCCGCAGGCACAGAGTGAGAGCCTCAGCGCCCAGCAAACCCCCGGGGGCGAGCCAGGCGGCCGCGGTGACGTCAGAGACCCGGTTCTTCCTCCAGGCCCAGCTTTGTCTCCTTGTTCCACACTAGAACCCACCCACGACCGCGAGGGAAGCGGACGCGCCCGGCGGGGCGCCGGGTGAAGAGTCCTGGCGACCGTGTCGGCCGCGTGGGGACCCGCGTGACCCACGCTTCCCGCCACCGCGTCCATCGCGCCCCTGCAGAGACCGCATGGCGAGCGAGGCGAGGAGGAGGAACCAGGACGCCCGAGCCTGAGTGTCCCAACACAGACACCCCGGGGGCGACGAGCCATCTTCCCGCGAAGCGCCCCGGAGGCGCTGGGAACTGTCTTTCCCGCCGCTCGCCCGTCCGTCCTTCCCCACCCCACCCCCTCGCAGCAGTCCGCGTGAGGCCCGGGGGGGCGTGGCCTGCGGGAGGGGGGGAGGGGAGAAAGGCGCGCGAAGCCCCGCCCCGCCCCGCGGCCTGCCGGACTGGCCGGGTCTCCGCCCACCGCTCTCTTCCTCCTGCGCAGCCAGCCGCGGCGGCGGCGGCCTGCTCTCGCTCGGGTCCCACGGCACCCCAGGCTCGCGTGGGCGGCGGCGGCGGCGGCGGGCGCAGCTAGCCGGCTTCCAGGCGTGCGCAGCGCGTCCCTGCCTCCGCGCGCGGGCCGCGGAAGTGACGTCTGGCACCCCGGCAAGAGAGCGTTTGAATCGGTTCCCGGGTTGCTTTCCCGGCCGCAGCCGCAGCCGCAGCCGCAGCCGCGGAGGGTGCTGCGCGTCCGGCCGAGGCCCTGAGCCGCGGCGGCGGCGGCGGGAGCCGAGGGGGACGCGCGCGCGCGCGCGGGGAGGCGGCATCGCCACGAAGCGCGACCGAGGCCCGTGCAGGGTGTTCGCTTTCCTTCCTCCCTCCCCCCACCCCCACCCACCCCAGTATGGCAGCGACGGACGCCAGCGAGGCCGGCGGCCTCTCGGCGGGGTCTGGGAGGGACGGCGGCGTCGACGGCTGTCGGACGGTGTACTTGTTTGACCGGCGCGGGAAGGACTCGGAGCTCGGGGAACGCTCGCTGCAGGTCTCGGAGCGCGCGGACTATGCGGGGTTCCGCGCTTCGGTGTCTCAGGTACGCCCCAGGGCACAGGAGGGATGCTTGCGAAGAGGTGGGGGTGGGGGGTGGGTAGGTGGCCCGAAGCCTGGCTGGGTAAACCGCCATAAACTTGTCAGTCGGCCCTGGTCCCGCGGCCTCGGCCTCGGCCTCGGCCTCGGCCTCTGCCGGGTGCCCGCGTTGCGGATGATCCCCCCGACTGGATGTTCCGACGGGCCTGGCTTCGGCCAGGGAGCATGTGGTCCCGCCCCTCCGTGGGCCTCTGCTGGCCTAGGGTTAGAGATCTCGAAGTTAGAGGGCGCTTATCGGGGTTAGCAACTGCTTGATCGCTGCCGAGCAGTTAGTTCATCATCCTGTAGGAGAAGCACCTGTCTTGGTCTTTTAGTTTGTAACTTTCAAAGTAGACTGCAGAGTTGTATTATTACCCACTGTATAGTCAGCGTTGCGAGGCTTGCGATGGTTAGAAGTGCTGAAATTCCGGGAGTCCCGGAACCTCAGGTTCCAGGAGAGGGTTTAGTCTTTTCCCAGGTTGTCTTGTCAGAAAGGTTTGCCTGGTCCGGTCCCAGAAGGATTCTTCCACCTTGTAACTCTCGAGTTAGGTTAGTATGCGTAGCTGTCCTTCCTCCTGGTTTTCTGAGCGCCAACCTTCTTGGGAGTTCCTGAACTACCCTCAAGTGTCCCTGGGGACAACAAAGAACGTGTATACCGACTTAAAAAATGAATGACTTTGTATCAAAATCTGCTTTAAACTGTGAGGTGCTTTATGGATTGGTGGTGTTACTGTTGCCTGAGCTTGTGAGTACGTTTCGGGGAGGGGTGTCGTGGGGTTTTGTTTTGAGACAAGGTCTCGATGTGTACCTCTGGCTAACCTCGAAGTCTCGGCGTTGACCAGGTTGTCCTCGAACTTTGGATCATCCTGCCTTTGCGGTCTAGTGTTGGTAGTCACGGTCACAACTGCCACCTTTCTGGGTTCTGAACTTTTAAAAGAAGGAATATGGTAATGCCTGAATTAACCACAGAAACAGCTTCAAAGGAAAGAAATTGGAAGTGGTGTTTTGCCTCCAGAAGACTTAATAAGTTTAGCATTTGTCTAGGACAGTGGTTCGCAGCCTTTCTAATGCTGCGACTTTAATACAGTTCTTCATGTTGTGGTGATTCCTAACCATAAAATTATTTTCCTTGCTACTTTGTAGTATAATTTTGCTACTGTATGGATCGTAATGTAAATATCTTGTTTTCAGATGGTTTTAGGCGACCCCTGTGAAAGGGTCATTCGACCAGTGGCAGCTTACATGTCAAAAAAACACTGGCCTAGGACATAATTTTGTACAGTTGTTGAAACAGTTCAAATTGAGATTTACTTTGTCAAGGTGGACTTTCTTTTGTTTGTAGCTCTATTCCCAGTGTCTTGACACATGGTAACTGCCCACACAATTTGGAATGGATACATGAATTAGGGGAAAACTAGGTAGACTCTGAAACTCTGAAGTTCATTCTATCTATGCCTGTGTATATGTGGTAGATTCTCAGTGTCTTGTTTTTTTTTGTTTTGTTTTGTTTTTCGAGACAGAGTTTCTCTGTGTAGTTTTGGTGCCTGTCCTGGATCTCGCTCTGTAGACCAGGCTGGCCTCTAACTCACAGAGATCCTCCAGGCTCTGCCTCCCGAGTGCTGGTATTAAAGGCGTGCGACATCACTGCCGGGCACAGTGTCTTGTTTTAAGACTGATTCTCATACTGTAGCCAAGGCTGGTCAGGAGCCCTGCATGTTTCCCAGTGCCAGCAATTGAAAAATTGGGGAGCCTCAGCATTACTCCTGTGGGTCCCGCTTCCTTTTATGTCACTGTAATACAGTTTTACATTTTGTTTCTCTCTCTTTTTTTTAAGTTAATATTGCCAGCAAAGTCTATTTTACTTTTTAAAAAATGTCATTTATTATTTTATGTGTATGGGTGTTTGCCTGCCTGTATGTCTGTGCACCGACTCATGCCTGGTGCCTTCAGAGACCAGAAGAGGTGTCTTGTGAGCTAGCATATGGGTGCAGGGAATTGAACCAGGTCCTCTGCAAGAACAAGTGCTCTTCTTTTTCGGTTTTTCGAGACAGGGTTTCTCTGTGTAGCTTTGTGCCTTTCCTGGAACTCACTTGGTAGTCCAGGCTGGCCTCGAACTCACAGAGATCCGCCTGTCTCTGCCTCCCGAGTGCTGGGATTAAAGGTGTGTGCCACCACAGCCCAGCGAACAAGTGCTCTTAATTGCTGAGCCAGCTCTCTAGCCCCAGAAATGTCTTAATGCAGGATTCATAGAATCGGGTGTGCTCTCTTTACTATCACAATTGAAATTTACTTTCAGAACTGTAATTTTTAGTACTGCTACGATAAACATTTTTGAATTCATAACTTTTTTGTTTATTGTTTCAGAAATGCCTTTAAAGGTCTTTTTCCTTTTTTACACATTTTTGTGTATGTGTGCATACACATGCACTCACTTGCATGTGCTGTGGCACAGGTGGAGGGCAGAGAACAACTTGAGCAAGTTGGTTCTTTCCTGCTCAGGTCATCAGACTCCACAGTGCTCTATCAACAGGCCACCACCACCCCCCTTTCTTAACAATCTTTAGAGACAAGGTCTCTCCTCTTGGTAACCCAGGTTGACCCCAGATTTGTGGCATTCCTCATACCTCAGACTTCAGAGAGTTAAAGTTACAGGTGTCTCCATCTTGTCCAGTTTTTTTTTTTTTTAACCTTTGATTTTAGCCAAAAAGGCCAGTAGTATGTATATGTGTGTGTTTATGTGTGTATGTATTAACTTTTTATTGTTTGTTTTATTTAGAAAACTCAAGGATCTTTTTGTTTATGTCTGGGATTATAAGTGTTAGGCACCGTGGTTTTTATGAAACGTATTTTTAAATTGCTTTTCAAAAAGCATTTCCAGCCGGGTGGTGGTGGCGCACGCCTTTAATCCCAGCACTCGGGAGGCAGAGACAGGCGGATCTCTGTGAGTTCGAGGCCGGCCTGGGCTACCAAGTGAGTTCCAGGAAAGGAGCAAAGCTACACAGAGAAACCCTGTCTCGAAAAACCAAAAAAAAAAAAAAAAAAAGGATTTCCTTTCCTTCTGGAAACATACTGTTTCTTCCTAACCTCTGTGAAGTAAATGTCTAACTCTTAGACAGATAAATTGGATATTAAAAGGTAAGTTAGTATCCAAGCCCCAACCCCTGTACTTTGTGTTGTATCTTTCTGCTGCTTCCCTTTTACTAAAGGAAACATGTATTTTTTATAACCCTTTCATTTTCCAGCTTAACACCAAGCTTTTTTTTTTATGTTGTTTGTTTATTCTAGAGCTGATGAAGGTTAAATTTGAATAGAAGTGAGGGGGAGAACTATAAGAAAAGGAAAAGCTAGGTATAAAGTTAGGAAGACTAACCTTTTAAAATCAGTCTACCTTAAAAAAACTTTTATGTGTCTACGTGTTGCCTGCATGCATGTCTGTGCACCACACGAATGCCCGGTGCCTGTGGAGGCCAGAACAGGGCATGAGATCCCCTGCAACTGAGTTACAGACAGTTGTGAGCCATCTTGTGGGTGCTGGGAACCAAACAGGTCCTCTGTAAGAGTAGCAGGTGCTCTTAACCACTGAGCCGTCTCCAGCCTCTGGATCCCCTTTTGTGCATCACAGATCCTGTGGCATTGTTTCCGTTACACAGATGAAGGGCTGAATCAAGTTTGCAGAGTTGTCCCAGTGTGCTCCTCTATAGATGTGACAAAACATTCTGACCAAAAGCAGCGTGGGGAGGAAAGGGTGTATTGGCTTATACATCCAGTCCCAGCCATCATTGAGGGAGCCAGGGCAGGAGCTAAAGTTAGCAGGGGCTGAAACAGAGACTATGAAGAATGCTGCTTACTGCTCGCTCTCCCTGACTTTTTCAGCTTACACGCGCGCGCGTGCGCGCCCAGGACCACCTGCTCCTCCAGTGGTGCTACCCACAGTGGGCTGGGGCCTGCCATATCAATAAAATGCCCCACAGACTTGCCAGCAGGACAATATGATGGAAGCATTTTCTCTGTTGAGCCTTTTTCTTTCTAGATGACTCTAGCTTGGGTCAAGTTGACAAACTAGGACAGAGGTTAACAAGAAGTGAAGTCAGTAGACTTAATCACTTGTTGTCTTGTTTGTGACACATGTAACACAATTGGCCTGGAACACGGTGTAGTCTAGGCTGGCTTTGAACTCTTCCCATCTCACCCTCCATACCCAGCTTTAGATCATTTTGATTACAAACAAAAACTTTGCTACACTGCTGTATTTTTATATTTCTTTTTCCTGCTGCTACTTCTGCTTTTTCCTCTTTCTGACAGAGTATCCTGGTATTTAGCTCTGGTTTAGTATGCACTTTGTACTCTAGGCTAGCCTAAACTGTGAACAGACCTTCTGCTTAGCCTCCCGAGTGTCAGGATTACAGACATAGCTACTGTCTCCGTCTTAAATCATATCATTTACCATTCACGTGTTTTTACTTTTGAGGACAAGAACACTTAAAATTTACTCTTGCTGGGCGGTGGTGGCGCACGCCTTTAATCCCAGCACTCGGGAGGCAGAGGCAGGTGGATCTCTGTGAGTTCGAGGCCAGCCTGGTCTCCAAAGCGAGTTCCAGGAAAGGTGCAAAGCTACACAGAGAAACCCTGTCTCAAAAAAAAACAAAAAACAAACAAACAAAAATTTACTCTTAACAATTTTCAAATATGCAAGATACTGCTTTTTTTTAACCTATTAGATTTAAATTTATTTGTGTGAGTGTATATATGTTTATGCACACACCACTGGGAACATGTATGGAGATCAGAGGACAGCTTGTAGGAGTGAGTTCCCTTCCCCTGTGTGGGTGCTGGGGACTGAACTCAGGTTGTAAGGCTTAGTGGTACAGAAGTACCATTACCTTATTAGCCATCTGACTAGGCCTGGTTTCATTTTTGTTTAAAGACATGGTCTCACTATATAGTCCTTGCTGGCCTCCAACTTCTGATCCTTCTGCCTTAAGTGTCTTAGTGGTGGGGTCATAGACATGTACCATATATGATTTTTAAAATTGTGTGTGTGTGTGTGTGTATAGTTTTGGTGCCTGTCCTGATCTCACTCTGTAGACCAGGCTGGCCTCAAACTCAGAGATTTGCCTGTTTCCTGAGTGCTGTGACTAAAGGTGTGTGCCACCACTGCTTGCTGTGATTTTTTTTTTCAATGTAGATAAAAACTGTCTTCAGCCAGATGGCAGTGGTACATGCCTTTAATCCCAGCACCCAGGAGGCAGAGCCAGGCGGATCTCTGAGTTCGAGGCCAGCCTGGTCTACAGAGTGAGATCAGACAGGCACCAAAACTATATAGAGAAACCCTGTCTCAAAAAACCTGTCTTCAGTGGAGGAGAGTATAGGCAACCTTCAATTTAGAATGTGAATGTTTGACTTAGGATTTTTCAACATTGTGGTGGTACAAAAAGAGACATTCAGCAGAAAGTTTGCTTTGAATTTTGAATTCTGATTTTTTGTTTTGTTTTTTTGTTTTTTGAGACAGGGTCTCTCTATGTAGTCCTGACTGGCCTGGAACTCACCATGTATACCAGACTGGCCTCAAACTTACAAAGATCTGCCTGCGTCTGTTAGCTGAGTGCTGGGATTAAAGACATTCACCCCCTATGCCTGGCTCGAACTCTTGTCTTTAAGAAAAATATTTAATATAAATTATAATGTGCATGTTTCATTTCCTGGTACTGTGGTATTCACAGAGGCCAGAAGATGCCAGATCCCTTGGGACTCGAGTGTTAGACAGTTGTGAGCCGTTCTAAGAGTACTGGGAATTAAACCTGGGTCCTCTGGAGGAGCAGCCAGTGGTCTTAACCACTGAGCCATCACTCCAGCCCTGTCGACATAGATGTAGGCAAAACACTCATATACATAAACAATATTTATAAAAAGAAAATATTTTATGTAGTATTCATACATGCCTATAATGGATTTGAGTCAGATCTACCCCCATTCTTTCTCCTCCAGTCCCCCATGCCCTTTACCATTTAAGATGCTTCTTTTCTTTTTTAAAAATACACACTGAGCCCATTTAGTACTACCTGAGTGGTAGTCATCAGTTGCCAATAGCTCCTCAGATATGGAGGAGAGGTCATGAACCCCTCCCATCCATGCTGGGATTGAGGCTGATGTGATCTTGTGCACACAGCCAGTCTCAGTGCTGTGCGTTTATGTGCAGCTCTGTCATGTCTGGCAAATACTGTTTTGCTTAGAGATATCTATTCCCTCTGGCTCTTAAAATCTTACCACTCCCTTATTCCACAATGGTCCCTGGAGTGGGTGTAAATTCTGATCTTTTCCTGGGTTACCTATATGTTGCACGATACCGATCTGATTTTCATGTCCAGTATTCAACATTGCTGACAATTTTGCTCAACTGTAGACAAATACAAGTCTTATGAGCAATTAGAGATAGGCTAGCCCAAGCTATGATATTTGGAAGGGTTGGGTCTATGAAACACATTTTTAATTGCAATGTAATCCTCTTATAAAGGAATATCTATATAGTCTTAGATGAGTAAAAAGTAATTCAGGTAACAAAGGTGCTAGCATTCTTATCTATAATACATAGGTAGGTATATTGACAGATAGGCAGAACCTATCTATGAAGTTAGTTATAAGCTAGATCAAGTATGCTGAGCCATTATTCTAGAAGAATCCTTAAGAAAACTTTAAAATAATAGATTTATGGGGATATTGCATGAAATAATTTTATATATATATATATATATATATATATATATATATATACTTTGTAGTTGTACATTATTTTAGTTGGGATTTCTGTTGTGAAGAGACACACCATGACCATGGCAACTCTTTTTTTTTTTTTTTTTTTTTCTTCGAGACAGGGTTTCTCTGTAGCTTTGGAGCCTGTCCTGGACTAGCTCTGTAGACCAGGCTGGCCTCGAACTCACAGAGATCTACCTGCCTCTGCCTCCCGAGCGCTGGGATTACAGGCGTGCGCCACCGCCACCATCACCCAGCTCATGGCAACTCTTATAAAGGAAAACATTTCATTGGGGCTGGCTTACAGTTCAGGAGTTTAGTTCATTATCATGGTGGGAAGCGTGGCCGCATGCAGGCAGACATGGTACTGGAGAGGTAGTTGAGAGTTCTACATCTTGATCTGCAGGCAACAGGAAGTGAACTATGTCTTACAATGGGTGTAGCTTGAGCATATGAGACCTCAGAGTCCACCCCCCACAGTGACACACTTCCAACAAGGCCACACCTCCTAATAGTGCCAACTCTCTATAGGCCAAACATTCAAACACACGAGTCTGTGGGGGGCATACCTATTTAAACCACCACACAGAAGTTCCCATTGACCTACAGTTGCCAAGTAGGTGAGGCTGGCTTCTTTTACTCTGAGGATCCTGGGGATTAAACTCAGGTTGTTGGACTTGGCAGCAAGCATCTTTAGAAGCTGAGACATCTCACTGTCCCTCGGTTTGTATTTTGAGACAGTTTCATGTATTCCTGGGTAGCCTTTGTGTATCTGTGAGGATGACCTTTCTCTGCATCCTTAATACTGGGATTATATGAGTGGGATACCATTTCCTGATTTTGTAGGACTACATGAGGTGTACCGTGGTCTAACAGTATTATATGACTTATCTATTTCCATATGTATCTTGTAAATTAGATTTTAGCTGAAAGTCTTCATTAAATTTAATTTAGAATTGGGATTTGGGTGGTTTTGGCTGGATTCTTCTAATTCTGATTTAATGGTTACCTGTTTTTGTTCTGTTTTCTTTTGTTTTAGACAGGGTCTTGCTATATAATCCTGGCTGGTCTGGCCTGGGACTTCTGGCAGTCCATCTGCCTCTGACTCCTAAATTCTATTTTATGTATCAGCCAACAGACCCATCTATCTATCTATCTATCTGTCTGTCTGTCTGTCTATCTATCTACCTACCTACCTACCTACCTACCTACAGCCAACAGACCCATCTATCTATCTATCTACCTACCTACCTGCCTATCTACCTACCTACCTATCTATCTTTGAGACAGTGTCTTACTCTATAACTCAGCCCTGCCTGGAATCACTCTGTAGCCCAGGTGGCGTCCAATTTAAAGTAGTCCGCTTGTCTCCTCCTTAGTGTTGGGATTACAAGTGTGAGCCACCATGTCTTACTGAGTGGTTCATCTGTTGATGGTGTATTTTGATTGCCCTCCTCTGCTTATTTGCTAGGGGATCTCCAACCTCACCACATGAGGATTTAAACCTAGGGTCTCATGCAGGTAAATGGTGTTTAGCTACAGAGCTGTTATCTCTAGTCCTAGCTAGGATTCTTTAATGAACAACTTTTAAGCTGAGACCATGGTGGTATACACCTTTAATCAGTGTAATTGGAGATTGAGGCAGGAGGATTGCTGCAAGTTTGGGCCAAATAATGAGAACCTTGTTTAAAAAAATAAGCAAATAAAACCACATCCCCTCCCCAAGGGGGGAAAAAAACCACATTGCTTATCCTGAAACATAATTAGTCCTAAGGGAAAAAAAGTGGTTTAGGGATTGGCATCCCAGTTATTTCTATAAATAACCCTAAGAATTTTGAGGGACTGGAGAGATGGTTTAGCAGTTAAGAGAGCACTTGCTGCTCTTCCAGAGGACCTGAGGTTGGTTCCCAATATCCATGATTGGCTCACAACCACCTGCAACGCCAGCCTCAGGACCTGATGCCATCTTCTGGCCTTTGAGGTTAAACACACACACACACACACACACACACACACACACACACACACACACAAATATTTGAGAAAATAATTATTTTGTATTACTGAAAGATTTGCACATCCATAATTTTAAAATTTCTTAGACACCTTTAGGTAGAAAGGTTGGTCTAGAAAATAGTCTGTCACTGTCACTACCTAAGGCAGAATCCTGTCTCACCTGCTCATTACTGTGTTTCATTTCAGAAATACATGTCTTCTTTATAATTTAAATGACAGTGTTAATTTACCTTTCTAATTATTTTTTGGTAGTTTTAATCTTTTACAGTTCATATCATCATTGTCACTTTTTAAAAAAGTTATTACGTTTATTCACTTAGTTATTTAGTGATGTTTTTAGAAAGATGTCAGGCTTCTTTAGATACTCTGTAGCACATGTACTCATACCTTACTGCTATGAAATACTCACCTATTTTCTTCTAACATTTACATATCTAATTTGTATAAAGTAAGTGTTGTATTAATGCTGTTTCAAATAAAATGATTCCTTATGTAATGGAATGAATGAGCATGTCTTTGGTTCCTCTTGAACCAAGGGCTTTTGAGATGACTTGGTGGGTAAGGGTGCTTGCCACCGAGCCTAAGAACCTGAGTTCCATGTTCAGGATCCACATGGTAGAAGGAGAGAATGACTTTCTCAGGTTGTCCTCTGACCCCCTACATGTGCCATGTCCCCCATAAATGAATGAATAAATAAATATAAAAAGGTTAATCCTTTCAAAATGTCTCACCTAGTCACTAGTGGGTTTTCTCATAAGATCTTTTGATTTGTTCTTTAACAGTTTTATTTGTGTACACAAAATGTATTCTGATCATACTAAACCTAAATCTTCCTTCCCTCTACCACATACCTCCCCACTCCCATGCTTGAGTATACCTTACTGAATCCAGTTATGCTGCTTACATGCTCGAGTGTGGGGCCATCCATCAGAGCATGGGTAACCTACCAGCAGCCACAGCTCAAAGAAAAATGACACTTCCTTCCCAGTTGTTACCAGTTGCCAATAGCTCCTTAGTTAGGGATGGAACCTCTTCAGCTCCTCTTTTATCCACACTGGAATGTTCACCGGCTTGATTTTGTCTTTGGCAGGTAAAGTTAGCTGCTGTGTGCAATGCCTATGTCTTGCTTAGTAAATAGCATTTCACGGCACTCTTCCTCTTCCTCTTCCAGTTCTCCATTTTGCTACCTCCTCCAATATGTTTCCTCAAGAGGGTGTGGAGTCTTGATATAAATGTCCCATTTAGGGCTGAGCATAGTCACTTTTCCCAGCATTTTGGCCAGTTATGAGTCTGAATTGACTGCTGCCTACTGCAAAAGCAAGCTTCCCTGACCATGAGTATTTAGAAGGCCATTTGACAACATATCCATTTACCACAACAAGTTAGCTCCCCCTAAATCATGGGCTTTTAACCAGGTTTATAGTACCAGGCATGAATTCCCTCCTGTGGAGAGGGCTTCAGGTCCAGTCAGAAGCAGCAAAGCCACTATTGTATCAGAAGGCATGTATTGTTTAGCAGGTCTGTATTGTTGCATGTGGGGTCAACTTCTGGGTGAGTCCATTGTGACTTTCCTATCCCACGGGCACTGTGAAAGCTAGCCATCAGAAAGGAAGTTTCCTGGTCACTTCCTATTTGATCTCTGTCCTGCAAACAAAGCATGTTGCATCTTCAGTAATAGGGTCTTAACATCCAGTTATGGTGAGCAAATAAGCAATACCAATAGCCTGTGTTGTTTTTGGAAGGCGTTGGGCCTTCCCTGATTATAGCTTGTAGGAGGGTAACCTGTGCCTAGCATTTTTAATAACCCATGTCTTCTAAGAGGAAGCACTGCCCGCCTATTCAGGGTACCTCTGTTCAAGTGCCTTTAAAATTCTTAAAAGTTACATATTACTCACACACACACACACTCTCATTTTTTGATAATTTAGATAGGATATTTTGATGACATCCACTTTTTTCCCCTACTCACCTACCTTTGTGTCCCTTTTTTTTTTAACCCATCAAGTCCACTTTTGCTCCCCGTAAACTCTTGGGTTGGGGCTATCTATCTGCTGGAGCACAGGGGCTGTAACTTTAAATCCGAGTCTCCCTCTCCTAGCAGCTGTCAATCATTATTATCACTTCAGCTGGGGGAGGACTTAATGCCCAGCTTCCCTCTGTGCTGAGTTTGGTCTGGCTTGGCTTGTGCAGGCCTGCGCATTCTTTCACAGCTGCTGTGAGTTCATGTGTGCGGCTGCTGTGTTGTATCCGCAAGTTACTATTTCCCTGTAGTCACCCCACCTCTTTCCACAACGATCCCCAAGCCTTGGGAAGACTAGGTGTGGGGTAGATGTACCATTTAGGGCTGAGCATCCCATGGTCTCTTATCCTCTGTATCTTGATTACTTGTGGGTTTGTGTTAATCATTGTTTATTACAAGAAGCAGCATCTCTGATGAGGGTTGCGAGAGAAACTAATCCATGGGTATAGTGAAAAGTCATTGAAAGGTTTTTTTTTTGTTTTGTTTTGTTTTGTTTTTTTTTGAGACAGGGTTTCTCTGTGTAGCTTTGCGCATTTCCTGGATCTCGCTTTGTAGACCAGGCTGGCCTCGAACTCACAGATCCGCCTGCCTCTGCCTCCTGAGTGCTGGGATTAAAGGCGTGTGCCATCACCAACGCTTAAAAGACGGTTTAATACTATGTCAGTTTAGCAGAAGAGTAGTAGGTCCTCCTCTAGGGACTATGACATATTTTAGCCACAAGTTCTTTACCCTGATAAGGGTTCCACTTTGTGGAGTGAGGCTTAAACACAGAAAGTGTTTCATTCTCATCTCACTAAATAGCCCTGGCTGGCCTGGAACTCGGAGATCTGCATGCCTCTGCTTTCCAAGTGCCGGGATTAGAGGTGTGTGCCACCACCTCTAGGACATTATATATTTGTCGTTAGTGTATAGGATAGTGGGGTTCTGTGAGGCTTTTTTAATACATCCTTAGTGTTGGTTAGCAACCTTCCACCCCTTCCTCCACCTCATTCCATTGCCCATCCCCACATAAACCTTTAACTCCAGGGTTCCCTATCATGTATGTTCTATACTCCCCTCTTCCCTTTCAAGACCATGTCCCCTCCTCCCTCTTAGGGACCCTTTTTGGCTTCCTGACCTCTATAGACACTCAAGATTAATTATAGAAATCTTAAAAATCTGAAGCTAGGATCCATGTGTGAAAGAAAACATGTGTTGTTTTCCTGGGCTTGAATTAACCCACTAATATATTTTCTGATTCTATCCATTTTTCCTGGAAATTTAATAAATTCATTTTTCTTTATAGTTGAATAAAATTCCACTCTGTATATATCACATTTTCATCATCTGAGGATTGTCACATGTGTCCTGGGTAGCAAATAGCAGGAAAAAAAAGAATCTTGTTAAGTAAGCAGTTTAGGCTGGGCGGTGGTAGCACACACCTTTAATCCTAGCACTCGAGAGCCAGAGAAAGGCGGATCTCAGTGAGTTCGAAGCCAGCCTGGTCTAGAAAGCACGTTTCAGGACAGCCAGGACTGTTACACAGAGAAACCCTGTCTCAAAAAAAAAAGGCAAATTTTTTGGCTTATCGTGATTAATTTTGCAAAGTCAAAATTTAAGAATGCTTAATTCTTTATTTCCTAGACAAGTAAGTGTAATAGCTGTTTCAAAATTGTAATATCAGTATGTTCATACTCTTGCAAACATGAGTAATGAATTTATTTCCTTTAAGTAATATATATTTTTTTAATTTTGATAGACAATTGGCATTTCATCTGAAGAAAAGTTTGTTATTACAACTACAAGCAGGAAAGAAATTACCTGTGATAATTTTGGTAAGTAAGCAATGTCCTCTTGCATTTATTTACTGTGTCGGATAGAGCAATAGCTGTACATCCCTATCTGTCCAAAGCATTGATAATCTGGAGTACTTCTGTATTCGCAAAGACCACATTTTTCCTGCTGTCAGTTGGGTCCATAGAAAATGAAGCCTTACTACTTAGCTTTATTTGGGCACCCACAAAACTGAGCTATTAGCAAACTTGAATTCTTTCGTTTTTTTTAACCTTTTTTTTTTTTTTTTAAAGTTTCCATAACCTGCCAGATTTTATGCTCTTTCCCCTCTATGGAAGGATTTCCATATGTAACCCAGAGAGCCCTGGACCTGGAGTACTCTTTGAGTACTAGCCTTACAGGTGTGCTCCACCATGCTTAGGTTGATTGCTATTCTTTTTGGAAAGGTGTACTCTTATCATTTTTACATTTTGTGTAAGTATTTGTGTCTGTGTATGGATATATGCACGTGAGTACAGGTATCTACAGAGTCTAGAAGAGGGTATTAGGTTTGTTGGAGCTGGAGTTGCAGGTAGTTGTGAGTCAGTCTCCCAACATGGGTACTAAGAACTCGTCTTAGGTCCTCTAGAAGAGCAGCAAGTGCTCTTTAATTGCTGAGCCATCTCTCCCGTCCTGTTTTCTCTCTCCTGAAATGAAACAATGAAGAAGTCTCCATTCCTGTTGATATCACTCTAATGCAAATCTTCATCTGATGGTCATGTGATAATTTAACTTACTAGGAATTGAGTGTTGGGACTGACGAGATGACTCAGTGGTTAAGAGCACTTGTTCTTTCGGAGGACACAGGTTCAGTTCTTAGCACTCATGTGGTAGTTCACAACCATCCCTTACTCTACTTCTAGGGGTTTGCTACCTTCTGATCTCCACATGCACAAACATGCATACAGGCAAAAACTCATGCACATAAATCCTTTTTTCTTTTTAAAATTGTGTTTTTGAGACAGGGTTTCTCTCTGTACAGCCCTAGCTGTCCTGGAACTCACTTAGTAGACCAGACCAGGCTGGCCACAAACTTGCTTAGATCCACCTGCCTCTGCCTCTGCTTCCCTTTACTCTGAGTGCTGGGATTAAAGGTTTGTGCCACCACACCCAGCTATAAAATGAATCTGAAAGAAAGAAAAAAAAGAAAGAAAAGAAAAGAAATTGTTTGTTTAAAACCTGGGTGTGCAGACAGTAGTGGCGCATGCCTTTAATCCCTGCCCTTGCGAGGCAGAAGCAGGCAGATAACTATGAGTTCGAGGCCAGCCTGCTCTACAGAGCTAGCTAGTCCAGGACAGCCAGGTGTACACAAGGAAACCCTGTCTCAAAAACAAAAAGAAACAAAACACCCTGGATATGTGGTACATGCTTATAATCTGAGCAATTGGGATGTGGAGGCAGGAAAATAAGGAATTCAAGGCCAGTTTGGGCTATATGAAACTCCCTATCTCAAAAAATACTGAGTTTTCCAACTTTTCATCATGTGAGGACACAGAAGACTCCATTTATGAGAAAACAGGCCTTCACTAGGCACCAGTCTTGGACTTTCCAAAATTTAACAAAATTATGAGATGTAAACTTGTGTTACTGTATTTTTAAATGTTTTCTTAGTTCTTTATTTGTATATGTTTGTATTAGTGCAGAGGTCAGAGGATAACTTTGGGAATAGGTTTTCTCTTTCTACAGTGTAGGTCCCAGGGACTGAGCTCAGGTTGTCAGATTTGGCTAGCTGGTACCTTTACCATTGAGCAGTCTAGCTGGCTCAACCTGTAATGGTTTTTTAAAAAATAAAAATAAAAATAAAAAATAAATGTGTTTTACCTGCCATTGGTAGCTTACACCTATAATCCCAGCACTCAGGAAGCTAAGGCAGGACACTTGCCCAGAGTTGGAAGCCATTCTGGGCTATATAGTGAGTCTGAGGCGAGCTTAGGCTGTAGTGAGATCCTCTTTCAACAAACAGACCATGGTGGGCATGGTGATGTCCACTTGTAACACCTGCACTTGGGTGACAGAAGCAGGAGACTCCCCCAGTTCAAGGCCTATCTACATAGTGAATTCCAGGCCAGCCAGGGCTTCCAATCTCCAGTGAAGAATAAACATTTCAAAGCTCCACACATTGGTACACTTGTCATCATAGCATTTAGGAGGCTGAAGCAGGAAGGTAAGTTTCAGGCCAGCTGGAGATATATTATGAGACCCTGGTTTTTTAAAAAACAAAACAAAAACAAAAAACCCCCAAGGGCCACCATGATGGATCCGTGGGTAAAAACACTTGCCTGGAAAGCCTGATGACTTGAGGTTGATCTCTGGATCCCGCAGTGGAAGGAGAGAACTGACTTCAGAAAGATGTCCTCCGACTTCTACATGTGTACTGTGACATGCACTTGCTCACGTGTGTGCTGGCATGTACACACAAACACACTTAATAACAGTAAATGAAATAAATTTAAATATTTAATTGAGTATTTTAGAGTTGTAGAAATATTTATGCTGTTCCATTAATGCTCTTTATATTCACAACTGGAATTTGTAAATAGAGCCATTGACAGTTTACCTATACTGTTAAGTGCATTTTATAGATCAAGTTATATATTCAGAATAAGTTCGCTGAGTTTCTGATGGTACCCTAGCACTTATGATTTTAACTCTCAATTACAGATGAAATTGTTAAAGATGGAGTCACTCTATACCTGCTACGATCAGCTGACCAGTCACTTTTAACAGCGACAAAAGAAAGAATTGACTTCTTACCTCACTATGACACTCTGGTTAAAAGTGGCATGTATGAATATTATGCAAGTGAAGGACAGAATCCTTTGCGTAAGTAATCTGTTTGTACAATTTTTGATTTTTTTTAAAATTTATTTATTTTTACTTTATGTACATTGGTATTTTGGCATGGGTGTTGGATCCTCTAGAACTGGAGTTACAGACAGTTGTGAGCTGCCCTGTGGATGCTGGTAATTGAACCCAAGTCCTCTGGAAGAGCAGTCAGTGCTCTTAACCACTGAGCCATCTCTCCAGCCCCTGTATAATTTTGGGAAGTTGTTAATCTCTTTTATCCTTTCACCACATATGCCATTCCTTCACATTTTGTAGATCTTTTCATTTTACTTTATTATAAGGCCATGGGAAACTCATTTTGATCTGCTGCCTTAGTTTCTTTGTATATATCCAACTGAAATTGGAATTTTTGTTTGTTTTTAAAAATTTTAAGTTTATTCATGTATATGTGTATTTGTTTGTATGCCACATGAGTGTGGTTTCCCAGGGAGTGCTGGAAACCAAAACAGGGCTCTCCTCAAAAGCAGCAACTACTCTTAACTGCTGAACTGTCTCTCCAGCCCAGTCCTGCTTCTGTGTGGGGGGGTGGGGGTGTGGGGGGGTGGGGGTGTGTGTATGCATACGCGTGCCACAGCTAGCATACATGTGAAAGTCAGAAGACATCTCACCTTCTACTGTGTTTGCGGCTCGGTGTCTTCGTTCACTGCTGTGGCTGCCAGGTTAACTGGACTAAGCTTCCAAAGAGTCTCTTGTCTGTGCCCAGAAGTCAACTTTAAAGTAAAAAAGTCACCTTTAACCCAGTAATAGAGCTAGTTGCGCTTTACCTTGTAGTTAGACATCTTCCTGTCTTGCTGTAAACCACTTCTAGTTATGAAAAGACCCTTTACCTTTTATTTATTTTTATTTATTTACTCCGGATTAAACCCAGAGCCTTGCACATACAAGGTAAGCATTCTACTGCTGAGTTCCATCAGTCTGTACTCTGTAAATTTACATAGATAAATTGATGTGCCTATTGCCATGTCTTTAATACTTTTTTTAAAAACCTTCATAGCTTGACTGGTTTATCCTTATAGACTGTTTCATATGGTTTACCAGATCTTCTTTCTAGATGCTATCAAAGTACTTTATGCTATTAACGTGTTTATTATAAACCATATTCTTTCATTTTGTTTTCTCTCTCTCTCTCTCTCTCTCTCTCTCTCTCTCTCTCTCTCTCTCTCTCTCTCTCTCTCTCATTGGTGTTTTGCCTGCATGTATGTCTCTGTGAGGATGCCAGATCCTCTTGAACTGGAGTTACAGACAGTTGTGTATAGTTGGAAGGTGTCTCTGGTCCTGACTGGCCCCACAGTCCCACAGCCGCTTATAAAATAATTACTCAGAGGCTTATATTAATTACCAATTAATGGCATATTGCAGGCTTCTTGCTAGCTGGCTCTTATAACTTAAATTAACCCATTGCTATTAATCTGTGTTTTGCCATGTGTTCTGTGGCTTACCGGTCTGCTGGCATGTTGTTCTTTGGGCGGCAGGCTGGCACCTCTCCTGCCTCTCCTTTCTCTTCTGTTTATCTGCTTGGATTTCCACCTATCTGTAAGCTGCCTTGCCATAGGCCAATGCAGCTTTATTTATCAACCAATCAGAGCAACACATATTCACAGCCTATAGAAAGATATCCCACAGCAGTTTTGAGCTGCCATGTGGGTGCTGGGAATTGAACCCAGGTCCTTTGGAAGAGCAGCCTGTGCTCTTAACCAGTGAGCCATCTCTCCAGCCCCCAAATCCTTTTTTTTTTAAAAATGTGTTTTACTGTTAGAAATTGGAAAAACAGATAAGTGAGTAGAATGTGAAAATTATCATATTACTACTACCTGAATGTAATAATCACCAATACTTTGGTGTTCATCATTTCAGAACTTTTTCTATTAGTTGATTTTTTTAAACATTGTTTTATATATGTTAAGTATAGAAGTGGTATAGATAGACTTTCTATTAGTTGATTTTTTTAAATGTATTTTATGTATGTTAAGTACAGAAGTGGTATAAATAGACAAGTCAAAAGTTCTTTCCTAGCTAATCTCCCTCTTTGGCTTGCTGTATTAGGCAGTACCTCTCCTGTTTTTATCTACCATTCACCTTAGTTTCTTCTCTCCACTGATGAGCCTGTCTGCTTTCAAGGCTTCTGGCATCTCTACTTTCTTCACCTCCTTCATTTATCTCCAAATGTCTGTAGAAGTTACCATTGACCAGAAAGGTTGGAGTGGAAATAAACTTTTTTAAAAAGTATTTTTATTTACTTATTTGTTTGTTTATTTATATTTTATGTATATGAGTATTTGCTTGATAACTGTCTGTACACCATGTGCGTGCAGTATCCACAGATGCCAGAAGGGAGTGTTAGAGCTCCTGTGCCTGGTGTACAGATGGTTGTGAGCTTGTGTGTGTGTTCTGGGAATTGAACCTCTGGAGGAGCAACCAGTGCCTTTGACTGCTGTTACATCCCTACCCTCCACCCCAACCCTGGAAATAAGCTTTTAAAATTTTGTTTGTTTTTGTTTTTGTTTTTGTTTTTGCTTTTTGATACAGGGTTTCTCTGTGTAACAAACAGCCTTGGCTGTCCTGGAACTTGCTTTGTAGACTGTGCCCTGGGTGCTAGGATTAAAGTCATACACCACACACCCAGCTTAAATTTTTTAAAAAGATTTTTTTTTTTTTTTTTGGTTTTTCGAAACAAGGTTTCTCTGTGTAGCTTTGCGCCTTTCCTGGGACTCACTTGGTAGTCCAGGCTGGCCTCGAACTCACAGAGATCCGCCTAGCTCTGCCTCCCGAGTGCTGGGATTAAAGGCATGCGCCACCACCGCCCGGCTTTAAAAAAGATTTTATTTTAAATGATGTGTATACCTGTGCCTTTGTTATTTGATCTCTTTGCTCATTTTACTCTATAGCACATACTACTTTGTAATATGCTATAGAATTTACTTAGTTACTGTCCTTTTTTTTTTTTTTTTTTTTTGGTTTTTTGAGACAGGGTTTCTCTGTGTAGCTTTGCGCCTTTCCTGGAACTCACTTGGTAGCCCAGGCTGGCCTCGAACTCACAGAGATCCGCCTGCCTCTGCCTCCCGAGTGCTGGGATTAAAGGCATGTACCACCACTGCCTGGCTTAGTTACTGTCTTAGTGACTTTTCTATTGCTGTGAAGAGACACTATGGCCACTTATAAACTTATAAAAAGAAAGCATTTAAGTTGGGGCTAATTAAGAGGGCATAGAGTTGTTGGTCATCATGGCAGGGAGATGGCAACAGGATGGCATGGTACTGGAGCAGTAGCAGAGAGATTATATCCAGTCTACAAGTTGGAGCTGGAAAGAGCTAAATGGAATGGTATATATAGGCTTCTGAAACCTCAAAACCCACCCCTAATGACACACCTCCTCCAACAGAGTCACACCTCCTAATCTTTTTTCAAATAATTCCACTAACTGGGGAGGGACCAAGCATTTAAACATTTGAGTCTGTGGGGGCCATTATTTTTCAAACCACCACACTTAGTATAATCGTTTATTTTCTTTTTCTTTTTTTCTGTTTTTTTCCACTCCCCCCTCCCCCCCCACTCTTTGTTTTTGAGGCAGGTCTCACTTTGCAGCCCTGGCTGTCCTGGAGCTCTCCTGCTGTGTAGACCAATTTGGCCTCAGACTCACTGAGATCGGCCTGCTTCTGTCTCCTGAGTGCTGGGATTAAAAACATGTACCACCACACCTGACTGTGATTATGTTATTTTTATTTATTTTTAAATTTTATATATTTAGTTATTTAGTGTCTCTATATGTAGCCAGGCTGTCCTGGAACTCACTCTGTAGATCAGGCTAGGCTTGAACTCACAGAGATCCACCTGCCTCTGCCTCCTGAGTACTGGGAATGAAGGTATAATTATAGTTTTTAAAGTTTACATTTATTTATTTGTGTGCATGAGGGCATATGTACTAAGGTGTGCATGTGTGCATGTGGAGGTCAGAGGATAGCTTGTAAGGAGCTGCTTCTCTCCTGCCATGTGAGTCCTAGGGATGGAAGTCAGGTTGTCAGGCTTGATGACAGGCACCTTTACCCGATGAACTATTCACCTGTCCATGATTACATTTTATTTCCCATCTTCCAGTAAAATGTTGAACTCACAGAAATAGAATCTTTGCATTGTGCATTCCCTAGAATAGTACCTGGCAGAGAATAGGTGCTTGAATGTTTGAGTTAATTTTAAATAACTTCCTTGGAGATAAATTTCTGAATATATATTGTGTATTCAGTGTAAAGACTTTCCTTGTAAAGACTTTCAGTGTAGCTTAATTACTGTACAGATTCACTGTATCGGTTTTCAGCTGTGCCGTCGTTACATAAATATGTGGTGAATCTCTGCTCAAACTTCGCCTTTGACTTCCATTAACTTTGCAATATATCCCAAGATCTTTTCTCTCATTTCTTTCCTTCTGGCTCTTCCTTGCTTGTTGTGGCCATGCCTTCAAGTCATGTTCATCATTTCTTTTATGTTTTCTTTTAGCAGACAGATCTGAGTTTTATTGTATATATGTATGTCAGTGAAACAAAAGCTTTACCTCTGGCTCTCTAGTCTCTTTGTTAAGGAGAGTATCTGTTCCAGCTTCTTATGTAATACTTCTACTAGTTGAATTTGATGTAGTAAGCATTGTATTTAAATTGTATATATTTCTAGAGGCAGAAATTCAAACTTGTCTCTGTTCCATTCCTCTTTTCTTTTGGAGGGGGGAGTGGGGGGAAGAGACATGGTGTTTTGAGACAGGGTTTCTTTTGTATAGCTTTGGCTGTCCTGGAATTAGCTCTGTAGACCAGGCTGCCCTCAGACTCACAGAGATCCACCTGCCTTTGCCTTCCAAGTGCTGGGATTAAAGGTGTGTGTCACCACCTGGATCCTTTTCCTTTTTAAATTTAAATTCTATACATTTTTTTTCTTTCTAGTTATTGTTGTCCATAGCCTGATTCATATGCATACCTAATTTGTGTTAACTTTATATAATTAGTGTATCAATCTAGTTATCACTTTAATGTTTAGAGTGCTTGCTAAGTGGGTTAAGTTTCTGTGAAGTGAAGATAGAATTTGGTAGAACTGTCCTTCTTTTCTCTCTTTGTTCTGTCTTTGGAGACAGTTTCACTGGGTAGCCCAGGCTGCTTTCCGAACTTGCTCAAATAACAGACATATGCTGTTTCTTTTTCTTCTCCTTTTCCTTCTTCTTCACTTCTTTTTGTTGTTTTCAAGTCTGAGTTTCTTATGTATCTCCCTGGCTGTCCTTGAACTCAGAGATCTGCTGAGTGCTGGGATTAAAGGTGTGTGTTCCACCACTACCCTGTGTATTGTTTCTTTTTAATTAGAGAAATAGTTGAATGGTTGCTTTTCAGGGAGGAGACTATAAAATAGTGCTGCCAATAGTGAATTGAGTGCAAAGGTGGTTGGTAGTGTGCTGGGAATCAGTAGCATGGAGCTGTCTAGGTCTTGCCATTTGTTGTATTGATTTTCTGGAAGAGATGGGAACAGATACGGCTCCAGTGACAACCAAAGACACTAGCCCAGCCAGTTTGCATAGCAAGCCCCAGTGACTTTTGAGGTTGCTTACAGGAGCATGGCTCATTTAAATGAAAAACAGCTGTGTCACTAAGAAGCCCACATGGCTGTGTCTTGGAGCTCCCTATGCAACTTCAGGCACTCAGCCAGTAGTTGCCTATTGCTTTTATAACTTTGGAGAGGACTCTTGAGAATCTTAAGAGTCAAGAGCTTTCTGGGCCTAGTTTGTTTGTTTGTTGTTTTTTGAGACAGAGTATCACTTTGTAGCCCTGGCTGGCTTAAAACTCAATGTGTAGACCAGGATGACCTCACACTCTCACAGATCTCCCTGTTTCTGCAACGAGTCCTGGGATTAAAGATGTGTGCCACCATGCCTGGCTTGGGCCTGTTTTTTGAGTCCAGAGCCTTGTCAATTTTGTCTACTTCCTGGGTCTTAAGAGTTTGTAGGAGAAAATGTTTTGGAGAAAATCGTGAAAATGTTATTTAACACATTTTTTTGGTTTGGTTTATATAGTGAGAATATAACATTCTTTCTGTTACTATGATGAAATACCTGACAAAAAGCAATTTAAGGAAGGGTGTGTTTATTCTGCTTTTCAGTTCTATGTTTCATCATAGACAAAAAGACATAGCAGGAACAGGAGTAAGCTAGTCACATTCCATCCACCCAGTCAGAAAGTAGAGAAGGATGAGTGTTTACACTCATCTGGTGCCCTAGTTTGCTTTCAGTTGTTCTGATAAACACCATTACCTGAAGCAACTTGAGGGAGAAAAGAATTTATTTGTCTTAAACTTCCAGGTCACAATCCATTGAAGGAAGTCAGGACAGGAATTCAAGTAGGAACTCAAGCAGAAACCATGTAGGAACTACAGCACTAACCGACTGACTCTCGAGCTTGTTCACTGGCTCCTTCTGCTGTTATCTACCTAGAGATGGAATCATCAGAGTGGGCTGGGGTCTCCCTGTCAGTCAGTTTCATTTGGGCAGTTCATCAAGCAAGGCTCCCTCTTCGCAGGCAGCTTTAGATTGTGTCTGGTTGACAATAAAAACTAGCATACCCGGCTTTACCCATTTTCTTCAGCCTGGTAGCTGTGATGGGTCTTCCTACTTAATTAACTTAATCTGAAAAAGCACTCACAGAGTCGGGCGGTGGTGGCGCACGCCTTTAATCCCAGCACTCGGGAGGCAGAGGCAGGCGGATCTCTGTGAGTTCAAGGCCAGCCTGGGCTACAGAGCGAGATCCAGGACAGGCACCAAAGCTACAAAGAGAAACCCTGTCTCTAAAAACCAAACCAAACCAAACAAAAAGCGTGCTCACAGATATTCCTAGTCTCCAAACTGCTTCTAGATTCTGCCAAGCTGATGATTTAAACTGTTTGAGAGTGCAAGTTCTCTTTGAACTCCTAGCAATCCTCCTGCCTCAGCCTCTGGAGTGCTCAGATCACAGGTGCCTTAGTTACTTTTCTATTGCTGTGACAAAACACCATGACCAAGGCAACTTAGAGAAGAAAGCATTTAATTGGCTTATGATTTCAGAGGGTTAGTTTTTGATGGTGGTGTGAGGGCACAGAGGTGGGCAGCTGAAGTAGCAGCTTAGAAGCTCATACCTTGATCTACAAACATGAGACAGAGGGCACACTGGGAATGGCAGGACTCTTTCTTTTGAAACCTCATACCCTACCTCCAGTGACATCTTCTCCACAAGGCCACACCTCTTCATCCTTCCCAAACAGTTCCACCAACTGGAGACCAAGCATTCAGACACATGAGTCTGTGGGTGCCATTGAAACTGCCACAGCTGGCCACCATTTAACATGATATTGTTAGTCTTTAGAATTCTATATCCAAGCTAGCTCTCTGTGTGTGTGTGTGTGTGTGTGTGTGTGTGTGTGTGTGTATTTTGTCCAGAGGATTGAATCTAGGGCATGTTCTTACTGAGTACAGGTTGGTCTTGAACATGCTTTGTAACCCAGGCAGGCCTTTAACTTAGAATCTTCTTGCCTCAGCCTCCCAGTTGAGACTACAGGCCTTTGGCCACCACACTGGCTTCCCAAACTAGCCCTTTTTCATGGCTTCTGTTTTGATACAGGGCCTTACTGTGTGGCTCAGATTGGTGCCTAATCTTTTTTATTCTGGTAGTGGTTGGTGATGAAACTTCATTATGCATAACATCATTAGACTCAGGGTAATAATACTTGTAGGTCTTTGGAAAATAAAAGTGGTTTGCTTCAGAGTTCCTTCTCCTTGAACTTTTGTTTGAAGTATTTGGGATGGAAAGGTTAAGCATTGTTTTCTTAATCTCTTTCAGCATTTGCTCTTGCAGAATTAATTGACAATTCATTGTCAGCTACTGCTCGTAATGATGGTGTTAGGAGAATACAGATCAAATTGGTAAGAAAATAATGCGTAAAGAAATGTAAATTTTTTAGTAGTACATTGGAAAAATTAGAAATAAAGAAAAACTAGAAATAGTTAACTGATTTTTATAGTTTCTTTTATATATGTATGTGCTTATTCACACATCTCTTATTTATACATCTCTTTCTGTACTTAAGTTTTATAATTTCTTTTTTTAACAATGCAATTGTAAACAGGAAATGAATATTTTATGATATTAATGCAGAGGGTTTTGTTAGCTACAGTGTAAGTTCTAGAGTTCATCGTTTTAAATAGATTTTTTTCCCCTCCTGTATTTTTGCCATGAGAAGCAATGTGGGAATAGTGTATATTTATGTATGCCTTGATTATTTCCTTAAGTTAAATTCTGAGAAATGGTATTCCTAGGTTAAAAAACATTAAGAATTTTAAGGTTTTTGATAGGTATAATTCAGTGCCTTTAAGAAAGTTGTATTTGTTTATACTTATACCAGTGAAATGAGTAAGCGTATTGAATTTCATACTTCATGGTTTAAGTATTAATTGGCGTTTTCCTGACTCTTTATTTTGTAGCTTTTTGATGAAACACAAGGAAAACCTGCTGTCGCAGTGGTAGATAATGGAAGAGGAATGACCTCTAAACAGCTTAACAACTGGGCTGTGTATAGGTTGTCAAAATTTACAAGACAAGGTGACTTTGATGAAAGGTTAGCAAAATCATGTTTTTTCCTATTTTTAGTGATACCTGTAAAAGTAAGAACTTTAGTGTGAGAGATATACCTATCTATCATTTATCTATCTGTCTGTCATCTTTACATCTATCATCCATCCATCCACCCACCCACCTACATAGATTCTAGTGTAAATTGATAAATCCACAGGAGTCTATTTAAGAAGTATTAGGGAAATTTATTAAGGTAAATTGAGGAAATACAGTCATGAATACAGAACAGAGCAGACAGCTAAAGTTGTCCTCTGATCTGATTGAGAGTGAATCCACCTTGCAGGCAGGAGCAGGGAGAAGGGGCATGTGACCCTTCTCCCTCTCCTTCTAAGAGGTCAAGTATAATAGCAGGAAGCACCACCTCCTTTGTGCCCTATAGCCCAAGGTCATGGGTGGAGCAAATACCACTATATTTCCTCTTTTTATCTAAATAAGAAAGTTCTAAACTTAATGCAAACTATATACAGTAAGAATGATTATCAAGTATTGTCCAGGAAAAACAAAGAGAAATAACATAAAAATAGAACTACAACCAACAAGAATAGCATCAAACAAGAAAGACATGCTAAGTGTCCAGAAATGTCCAGAATATAGGTAAATGGCAAATTACCAAGATTACTCCAATAGCTGTCCTATCTTGAAGATTCTAATTGTAGTATTAATATGCTCTAGCTAAGATACAAGAAGATTGTAACTGTAACTATCTCGTCTTCAACTCAATCAAAGACCTGAGAAGGAACATCATAATACCTAAGAAAATGGAAAATGCAGGCAAGCAATTTCTGAAATTCTTGTGAGAATAGACAATGACAGCTGGCAGCCTGGACACTCGCCTAAAGTTTCTCAGCATCATTGGGGCATCCAATTTGGCTACAGGCCTAGAATGTCTGACAGACCATTTTCAGAAGCAGGAATTTTGAAAGACCATCTTACCCTGTCTTGGCAGAGTTCAGTAGTTGCTTTTCCTTGTGTCCTGCTTGTCCGGAAAGGACAGTGTCCATATTGGCAGCAGTCAAGGCAAGGGCAGTTCTTTGCCCAGTAGGCCAGTTTGTGCCAAGAATACAAACTTCCAAACAGAAATGTGTTAGAAGCCCAACATCTTCTCAGGATCAGATAGATGGGTGCTGCCAGGAGCAATCATGTCTCAGTCAACAGAATTCTAAGTTATGGAGAGATTCGTCCAGACTGCTGGGCAAGGCAGGGCTAGAGAAATTTCCGTAGTGTTTTATTTAGATTTTTCCCCCCTCTCTTTTCATATCTGTCCATGCACCTTCATTCTGATAGGTGTTTGTGTGTTTTCTTGTTTTTTTGTGGGTTTTTTTTGGTAGATTCAGTTTTTGGTAGAATGATTGACAGTCTTCCTTAGCACTGTTCGTATCCTTAATATTTTATAGGAATATTTTCAAACATGGAAAAAGTTAAAATTCTATAGTGAATATACCTGCATGTGAGTTCTACCATCTGTTATTTATTTTATTTTATTTCATTTTATGTGTATATATGTGCCTTATATAAGAACATTAGCTATATATATATATATATACATACATACACACATATACACGCATATATACACATATACATACACATACATATGTACACATATATGTTGTTTTATGTGTTTTGTCTGTAGGTATATCTGTTCATCACATTTGTCCATTGCCCTCAGAAGCCAGAAGAGGGCATTGGATCCCCTGGAATTAGAGCTACAGATGATTATGATCCACTATGTGGGTTCTGGGAATCAAACTCAGGTCCTCTCTGGAAGAGCAGCTAGTACTCTTAACTGCTGAACCATCTTTCCAGTCCCACTAATATATTTTTAACAGGTGCCAATGGTTCGTTTCAGTTTTAAATTTTTCTTGGTATTATCATCAGCACTTTGATTTATTATAATCTAATTTGGCTTAATGCCAGCTTGTCTCTAGTGCACAGAAATGTTTTATTCTCTTCTGTTCTTTCTTGTTTTTGAGGAAGGGTCTCACTTTGTAACCCTAGCTGTCCTGGAAGTCGATACATAGACCAGGATGACTTTGCACTAACAGAAGTCCACCAGTCTCTACCTCCTAAGTTGTGGGATTCCATGTGTATACCACCAGCTCAGTTTCTTTCTCTGACTTTCAGTGGTTGAACTCTGATGTGTCTAGCTATGACTCTTCATCATTTCATTCTCTTTGCAATTAATTCAAGTTCTTTTATTTTTGCAGTAAGTTTCCTTATATTTAGAAAGTGTAGCCCATCATTTCTCCAAGTACTTTTTTTTTTCTCTGTGCTTTTCCAGTGCCTTACATTTTAGGTATAGTGATGATCCTATAGACCTCAAATGTCAGTGTTCATTTTCCTTTACTTTTTTCTTTTTTTTTTAAGCACTGAAGAGTAATCCTGTACACATACTAAGCAGATTCTGTACCACTAAGCTGCTTTGTTTTTCAAACTATATAAGTTCAACTTGTCTACAAGTTTATAGATTTATTCTGCTACCAATTCAAATCTGTTCATGATTCAGCCACTTACGTGAATTTTTCATTTTAGTTATTCTGTCCAAATGCAAATTGTGGATTTAAAAATTTTTTTATTGATATATTTGGTAGAACACTTCTTTTTTTAAAGATTTTTATTTATTATGTATACAGTGTCCTGCCTACATATATGCCTGCATGCCAGAAGAGGGTGCCAGATCTCATCATACATAGTTGTGAGCCACCATGTGGTTGCGGGAAATTAAACTCAAGGACCTCTAAAAGAGCAGTCAGTACTCTTAACTTCTGAGCCATCTCTTGAGCCTGCTTAGTGGAACACTTTTATACTTAATGGTTATGGTTTCTGTTATTTGAACATGAAATATAGGTTGTTTAAATTTTTATCTAGTAAGTAACTTCTGTGACAGTATTATGATTTTTTAAAAGATTTATTTATGTGTATTTATATGCATGTATGTTCTTGTACCGTTTGCATGCCTGATGGCCATGAAGAACAGAAGAGAACATTAAGTCTCCTGGAACTGGAGTTACAGATAATTGTGAGCCACTATGTGGGTGCTGGAAACTGAACCCCAATCCTGAAAGAGTAGCCAATGCTTTTAACCACTGAGCCATCTTTTCAGCTCTAATGATGGATTTATTAACTGCTCTTTTTTCTGTCAGGGACCATATTTTAAAATTTGTTTGTCTTATAATTTTTTTTTTTTTTTTTTGAGAACTAGAAAATTTAAATAGCTTGTCATTCTGTGTTACCACTGAAGTCTGCTCACTTAAGTTTGGTGATCAGCTTATTTTACATTTCCTGAAAAGAAACCATAAGTCTTCCTTTGCTGAGGGTTTCTGTGGGTATAATGGAAACCCCTGCCCCAGAGATCAGTCTCAGGGCTTTGCAGATGCTAGGCAAATGCTGTAATCCTGAATTACATTCCTAGCCTAGAATGCACTTTGTGGTTTTGGTAGGGGTTTTGGTGAGTGGTAGGTTCTAAGACAGGATTTTATTATATGTCCCATGCTGTTCTCTAACTTAGGATGCTTTTCCCTCTATTTCTCAAGTAGATTGTTCTAAAGGTCTGATTAATACAGTGTTTTCTTTTAGTGATCATTCAGGCTATGTTCGGCCAGTACCAGTACCACGCAGTTTGAACAGTGATATTTCCTATTTTGGTGTTGGAGGCAAACAGGCTGTTTTCTTTGTTGGGCAATCAGCCAGAGTAAGTGAAAATTTTTCCTGTAAGTGAAAACTGATAAAAGTATTTTGGGATTGACAAACTTAACTAGTAGGAGTTACTGTATCTTTTAAATTGTTTGACAGATGATAAGCAAACCTGCAGACTCCCAGGATGTTCATGAGCTTGTGCTTTCTAAAGAAGATTTTGAGAAAAAGGAAAAAAATAAAGAGGCAATATATAGTGGATACATTAGAAACAGAAAGGTACAGTACATTTTACAGCTCAAAATTACACATTTATTGCTTTGACCACATGATGGGACAGAACATTTTCTGAGTTATTACTGAGATGTCAATGTTTTAAAAACTTGAAAGTAGTAAGAGATTTTCAAAATGAGTTATTTTCATATTTTCGTTTAGAAAGTAGCAAACTTATCATTTATGTGGGTTTTTTTTTTAAGCTAAAACTTTTCTCATAAACTAACTTAAGCAACTTTCTGTAAATTACTTAAAAAGTTTCAGACCTTGGTTGGAATTTACGCTAAAATTTTTTTTGACGTTTTATTAATTTATTTTGTGTGTGTAGGGTGGGGGGGGGGACGCGCGTGTGCGTGGGGGGGCGCTCGTGTGCGTGAGTGCGTGTATGTGCCATAGTGCACACGGTCAGAGGACAGCATGAAGGAGTGTGTCCCAGGGATCCAATTCACATCATCAGGTTGGTGTCAAGTGCCTTGGTAGACTGAGCTATCTCTCTGGCCTAGAATATAAATTTTAAAATCTTTGCTATGAAGTAATATAATAGAAACCAAGTAGGAAAATAGTGTTTGAGATAATGTAATTTGAGGAAATTGAGATTTTGTTACAACTATGCCCTCACACTTGTGTATATCCCCTCCATATATACATCTACACATGATAAAAATAAACCTCTAAGACACAAATAACTATTTAAAAATGTCTTTCTTATTTGAAGATGTGCATAATGTTATGGGAAAGCAAATAAAATACTCCCAAGTATCAGAGAAAGGTACTGATAACATTTTGGTAAGTTTCTTTACAGTCCGCTGTTTAAAAATATGTATACTTAGAGCTTTGATACCACATTTCCTACATCAACCTCTTGAGTATTCCTCATTTGGAAAGTGTTTTTGTATACAATACATTTTAAAAAGAATATGAGTTGTCTACATGTATGTATATATACTACATGTGTGTCTGGTAACTGAGACCAGAAGGGGGTGTGTAAATAGCTTTATAATATTTCTATTGCTGGTTATACTGTTATTTTATTTGAGCATTTAGTATATTTGAAAAGTTTCCCTATAATTATACGTACAGTGTTTGGTTATCTTTGTGTAACATTTTTTCCAAATTGCACATATTTTTTCTCTACAGATTGTTAGAATTTGAATAGCTGTGATGAATTTGAATTTTTAATCTTTTCATGATATGTTACAATTTTTTTGGTCTGAGAAATGAGACTCAGAAATTATATATATTTTCAATAATTTTGCATTGGAATACCTACCTGATCAGTTCCTTATTTTGTTGTTGTTGTTTGTGCCCTCCTTAGGCTCATACTGAATATTTGGTACTCAATTGGTAGAACTGTTTGGAAAAGGGTAGGGGTCTTGTTGGAGGAGGTGTGTCACTGAGGGTTAGGTATGGGGTTTCAAAAGCCCATGCCAATTTCTGGTTAGCTGTTTCTGCCTGCTACTTGTAGATCAAGATGTAAGCTCTAAGCTACTGTACCAGCACCATGCCTGCTTGCTTGATGCCATGTTCCCCACGATGATGGTCATGGACCCTACCACCTTCTGAAACCATGGGCTCCAATAAATGCTTTCTTTCATAAGTTGCCATGGCCATGGTGTTTTATCATAGCAATAATAACCAAGCAGGGAGTGGTGGTGCACACTTTTAATCCTAGAACTTGGGAGGCAGAGGCCAGCCTGGTCTACAGAGTAAGTTCCAGGACAGCCAAGGTTACAGAGAGAAACCCTGTCTCAACCACCCCCACCCCCAAAAAAAAAACTGAGACAGAAGTTGGTACCTATGATTATGGTATTGCTATGACAGACCTGACTACGCTGTGGTTTGTTTGTTTTTGATACAAATACAGAACTGTATTTGTTGTAATGTACATATATTTCGACTTCTATTTGAAATATTTTGTATATTGATACAAATGTAATATTATATCTGTCATACTGTATATATGTTCTACCTCTGTTTTGGATATTTTATATATTGATACATATTTAGGATTGTTGTCATATTGCATATTGCACTATATATTTCTACCTCTGTTTAAGTTTTGTTTATTGTCACAATTTTGAGATCATTGTCCTTTTGCTGCACATTTGTTTACAGACTGTTTACCTTGTTTATATGAAGCCTTTGTCCTTAGGTTATTTAGGTAGATAAGACTTACAGATTCATAGTCACCCATACTTGTCATCTCTAGAGTTAATGTTACTTAGCTTGTCTAGATTTACAGATACATAGGTCAGATGGATAGGTAATCTTTAAACAGTTCACAGACCTAGAGAATATGGCATTTAAATAACTTAGAATTCTGCTGACAGGAGACACAGTTGCTCTGAGCCCAAGAGAATGTTGGGCTTTTAAGACACTCCGTTTGGAGGTTTGTCTTCTTCCTGGCGCAAAATGGCCTGCTGGGCAAAGAACTGCTCTTGCATGGACTGCTTAACACTGTGTTATATAAACTGGACATGCAGGACCCATAGAAAAATGACCACTAAATTTTGCCAAAACAAGGTGAGATTGTCCTTCAGGTTCCTGCTTCGCAGAGGAGACTGCCAAATATTCTACAGGACACAGGGAGATGCGACTAAAAAACTCTAGGCCTATGGGCTGAAGAAGGATGCCCCAACGTTGCAAAGGAACTTTGGGTGACTGTCCAGGGAGCCAGCTGTCTCTGTCATTTTAGATTTTTGGAAGTTGCTTACAATGTACTTCCTGTTTACTTAGGTAATATTATATCCTTCTGGGGTCTTTGATGTAGTTGAAGACTAAATGTAATATAAATTTTCTTGGTTATGATAAAAGATAAATTAGATATAAAACCTTAGACTCACAAATATATGATAGAATATTTTCTTTAATTTTGCCAAATACAAATAGACTAGATATTATAACTGTAATTCCTGCTTGATAACTGTTTTATTGTATGTAATTTTACTATGTTAAAGTTAAAACCTTCCTTTTTGATTAGACATAAAAGGGGAAGTACTGTGGGATGTCTTTGTATGCTGTGAATATGTATTGCTCTGATTAGCTGATAAAGCTGCATTGGCCTATGGCAAGGTGGCTTAGAGGCAGGTGGGAAATCCAAGCAGATATATGGAGAGAGGAAAGGAGAGGAGGGGGGAGATGCCTAGCTGCTGCCCAAGCAAGACACCAGCAGATAGTTAACGCCGTGGCCATGTGGCAAAACATAGATGAATAGAAATGGGTTAATTTAAGATGAAAGAGCTACCTAGCAAGAAGCCTGCCATAAGCCATACAGTTTATAAATAATATTAAGCCTCTTAGTGATTATTTTATAAGCGGCTGTGGTACCGTGGGCCCAGGCAGGACTGGAGAAATCTTCCGGCTACATTTGTTTGTCTGTTTGAAAAATGTGGAAGATTTTTAGGACATTGGACTAAAAAAGCAGTTGAATGCTGTAAGCAGGGCTTAAAGGACCATCCTTGTTTGAGCTTGGAAATCAGTATTGCTTAGAGAAAGCCCAGCTCAAGAGATTTTATAGGGGAACACTATTAGCAACTGGGCTAGATAGAGACCATTCTTGTGACATTTTGGCAAGGATTGTGGCTGCTTTATGCCCCTGTTCTAAGAATCTGCCTGAGGCTAAATTGAAATATTTGGAATAGTTTCCTTACAGAGATTCCAAGAGAGCCTAATATTTGCTCTGTCTTGTATGTATTAGTTATCACTCTTATGCTGATCTAGAGTAAAACAGAGCAAGAAATACAGAATGTAACAGTTTGAGGGGAGAAATAGCACTAGGAAATTTAATGCTGGACCCTTGGTTTGTACTGAAATAGATAGGAGAAATGGAATAAAGGGAGTCCTACCCTCAGGATGAGACTCTAACAACTAATCCAGCATTTTGTGAAAGACCTTAGAGACTTGAAATGGGATTAAAATTCATTTTACATTATGATGTGGCTACAAGCTGTGGGGGCCTGGGAATAAAATGCACTGGTTTGAATGGGAGTGCCCTCCTAGGTTCATATATTTGAATGCTTGATCCCCAGTTGGTAGAACTGTTGGGGAAGGATAAGGAGGTGTAGCCTTGTTGGAGGAGGTGTGTCATGGAGGGTGGGCTTTGAGATTTTAAAAGCCCAAGGCATTTCCAGTTAGCTCTCTCTTTGCATCATGCTTGTGGAACAGGTGTAAGCTCTCAGCTACTTCTCAGTGCTGTACCTGCCTATGTGCTGCCATGCTCCCCACCATGATGTTCATGGACTCTACTAAGTAATCTCTGGAACCTTAACCCCCCACCCCAAACTAAATGCTTTCTTTTCTAAGTTGTTGTGGTCATGTTGTCCCTTTACAGCAATAGAGAGTAAACAAGACAGTTTGCTCCTGTATTTGTTTTTTGCTTGCTTGGCTGAGCCAGGGCCTCCTCACATGTTAGTTTAGGTTGGTCTGGTACTCATTATATAGTCCAAGCTACGCTTGAACTCAGTCTCCAAGAGTGTCAGGATTGCAGACATGCTGCATGTATTGTCTGCTGTTTTGTTGAATGTCTTTTCTATTGCTGTGAGACAATATGCTGACAAAAGCAATTTAATCAAGACTGAGTTTATTTTGACTCACCATTCTAGACTAAAGTTCATCCAACTAGGGAGGTCATTGGGAGGCAAGAGCATTCTTGGTCCAGATATAGAGGCAGAGGAATGCTAGCCTCAGCTCTCTTTATATATACAGTTTAGGATCCTTGCCTTAAGATGGGTCTTCTAACACTAATTAACCCAATCAAGAGAATCCCTCACAGATATTCCCATAGGCTAACCTTAATCAAGATAATTCCTCATAGGTGTGCTTGGCTAGCTTGCCTCTAGGGAGTCTAGATGCTTTCAAGTTTACAACATCACTGCTTTTTGCTCTTTTTCCTCCAGTGCTAAGGATCAAACCCAGAGCTCTTTCATCTGAGCAAACATTTCATGGGTACCAGTGGTACTTGCTTACCTTCCTTCCTTCCTTCTTTCCTTCCTTCCTTCCTTCCTTCCTTTCTTTCTTTCTTTTTTAATAATTCTTTTCTAAAAAGATTTATTTTTTACTTATAATTTTATTGTGCGGGGGCTGTGTTTGTGCATGGGCATGCAGTTACACACATAGACCAGAGGAAGCATCTGATCCCCTGGAACTCGAGTTGTCAATGGTAACCATAAGTCACCTGATGTAGGTGCTGGGAACTGAACAGATTGCTCTCTTTCTGCCATATCATCCCTTGTGCTCCCTTTGAACAGTTCTTTGCAGGTATTTCAGTTGAACTCTTCTTGACTTGCTAGTGATTTTCAGAATGTGGGTGGATTTGAGGCTCTTTGTAGGGAGCAGATGAAGTCCTAAGTAGATGTGTGGGGTTGACATGAGCCTCAGACCTGTGGGAAAATGGCAGTGCTTTCCCTAAAGGTTAGGTTCATGGAAATGGCAGCATCCCTTCTTGATCTGAGTATGTGCAGAAAATCTCCATTGTAGCTTCCTCCCTCCAATGATAGTGGCTTGAAGACTGCTCCCCTACAGAGATAGTTCCTTTGCAGAAAATGCTCCTACCAATTGTCTGTTTCCTTGTTCAAGTGTATCTAATAACACCCCCTCCCTGTTCAACTGTATATTATAATACCCCCTTTCGGTTCAACTTTATAATACCCCCTGTTCAACTAACTGTATATAATAAGCTTCTGGGGTACTGTTGCTTTTCCCTCAGCCCAGTGTACTGATCTCAGCTTCTCTGTGTGTCTGTGTGTTTATCCCTTTTTCATTCCCAGCCTTGACCGGTCTGGAGCTGTCTGTAAGCCTAGGCTAGATTCAGATTCAGAGATCAGCCTGCCTTTGCCTCCCAAGGGTTGAGATTAGATGCATGTACTACCATACCCATACCATACTCAGCATTAAAGATTGTTTTTGAAACATTAAAAATAAAATTTCTGAATCACCTTAAAACTTAAATATGATTATAATTATAGATGAATTAATCTGTTGTGTATGTATTCACCTTTTTAGCCAGCTGATTCTGTTCACATTACAAATGATGATGAAAGATTCCTACACAATCTTATTGTAGAGGAGAAAGAGAAAGACAGCTTTACTACTGTGGTTATTACAGGAGTGCAACCAGAACATATACAGTACTTGAAAAATTATTTCCATCTTTGGACACGACAGTTAACGTAAGTAATTTGGTTCAAGAAATGTTCCTGCTTACTTTTTTTGTTGTTGTTTTGTTTTGTTTTTGAAACAGGATCTTGCTATGTACCCCAGCTGACCTGGAACCCTTCCCATTTTCTTCCTTCCTGACTTCCAAGTATTAGCATTATAGGCATGGGACTCCACGCCTGACTTACAATTTACCCATTGTCTCCTACTTAAAGACAGAAAATAATTAGAGATGTATTGAAGTCTCTTTGGTCCAGTTTTCTTCACATTGGTACATTGTGCACTGTTCTGATGTTGATTTTTAAAGGGTTATTCATTCACTCATTCAAAAATGAAATAGATTGCTTCGTATATTGAACATTAATTTTGAAGCACAGGTTTTTTGACACGTGCTGCAGAGTGAAGAACAACTGGAGAGTTAATCATGCTCCAGTGCGGTTTTCAGTCACACTGTTTGCTTCTTCCCACAGGTGTAATGTAAACTTCCATACTATAGTTCTGGATTCTTGTTTCCCCACTGTAATCTTTTGATTCATGCCTATGTCTATATCTTCAGTGTCTACAAGAATATCTACTACATAGTAATAAATGCTTGACAGATTAACACATTTAGCCCAGTGAAATAAGAAATGCACAAGCATTCCTTAAAATGTTCCATGTTAATAATTAATAATAAATACTAAAATATCATTGTATTATTCCAATAAATCCTGATTGTATATATCTCATTCACGAAATCAGAAGATTTACTTAAGTTTTTCCTGTATCTCTAAATATTTACTCTTAGTAGATTATTTACACAGTTTTCATTTAGTCTGGAATACTGACTCTTTTTAAATGGGTATATCTTCACAAAATTAATAATTAAAAATCATCCAATATTTACTCCAAAGACTTTTGTACTTAAGTCTTTATTATATACACGTACATATTAACAGAGTGTACATTTTTGTTTTTTATAGGAAATAAAATTGACTCTTAGGAATACCATTTTTTTCTTGAAATTTCTGTTTATTGCCTGACATATTTATATAAGAAATTTGGATTTTCACCGGGCGGCAGTGGCGTACACCTTTAATCCCAGCACTCAGGAGGCAGAGCCAGGCGGATCTCTGTGAGTTCGAGGCCAGCCTGGTCTAGAGCGAGATCCAGGATAGGCACCAAAACTACACAGAGAAAACCCTGTCTCAAAAAGACAAACAAACAAACAAAAAAACAAGAAAAAAAAAAGGAAATTGGATTTTCTTTTCTAAGTATATAGTAGCTACCCTTTATGATTTCTTCCTACTGAAGAAATTGTGTATACAAAATAAAGAATAATATATCCTTTTTTGTTCTTTAATTTATTTTATTCAGAATAGACAATCATTAAAGTATGGTCTTAAGCATTGACGATTTTGAAGAAAAATACAATGTTTTAGTGGTTTCTTTTATGTTAATATTATTTTGAAGAGTAGCTAGGGTGATAAGTGTTCCCTCTGCCTTTCTCCCTTCCTCTTTCCCACCTTCTCTTTCGTTAGAGTTAGATTCTCACTGTGTATCTCAGCTGGCCTGGAACTTGCAATCCTCATACCTCTGCCTGTCAGTCCTGGGATTACAGGTGTGTACTACCATGCCTGGCAAACCTAATTTTTTTTTTTTTAATTTATGAGAAGAAATTCTGTAAATTTCTACTTGAGGAATAATCAGAGAAATATTTTAATTTTGTTTAGCCTTTATTTAAAAAATAAGGCAGCAAAGATTTCTAGTGACTTTTGATGGAGTTTTGTTGAATTTATTAACTTCTTAAAATGTTGTTATAGATCAATTGTGTATCTGAATCTGTAAATGGAAATGTAATGCTTTGATTTCAGAGATTATTTTACCATTGGAATATTGTTTTAAAAAATGCTGGAGTGCATGGCTAGATAGCGTAGCTTAATGGTAGATGGTCCCTTAAGCATGTGTGAGACTTTAGCATTTCATCTCCAATGATCAAGTGCTTAGCTAGGAAGTGTATTCAATTGTGGGAAAATATTTCTTTTGAAGATGTGAACTATGGTTCTGTGTTAATAAATTATAATGTTATTCTTCACTTTAGGCATATTTATCATTACTATATTCATGGACCAAAAGGAAATGAAATAAATACAGCTAAAGAAGTTGGACCTTCCAATAATATTGATATTGAAGTAAGCCAAAATTCCACCTTAGGATATCCCAAATGATACTGAATAACAAAAGTTAGTCAGTAATTAGACAAATTTGCTCTCCTTGTTTTTTCATCAAATTTTTTTGGTTGTTTGAATACCTAATGAAGAGATGGTTCTTAGATGTATTTTTGTAGCCTTGGATATGGCCCTTGGTTTCCTTTTTATTCACTTTTCTGTGGATATGAGAATTGTGGTTGATATAATACTTTTGAAAGCAAGGAGAGAGAGGGATATATCTGTTCATGGCATCTTATTTGTTCTTGAAAGTCTTGTGGTGCACAGAACATTTTAATACTGGGTTCTGCATTTCCTTGTCTAAACACTGAGGAATCTCATGTAAAATGTCCTTAAATGTAATATGCTTATGACTTATCTGTCCTTCAGTGCTGATTTACTCCTTTCTATTTTATTATTGTGTAGTCTTTACTGAGTTTTGATCCATGCATAAATATATATAATTTGTTAACTGGATGATTACTTTACAAATGAATATAGTCTTGCCTATTCTGTGGTTGGAGCTTGGCTGTGAAAAGTAAAGTTACCATAGAATTTAATTATTTCTATTTTATTTTTATTTTAGATTTCTTTGTTTGAAAAAGGAAAGACACCTAAGATTGTCAACCTAAGGGAAATAAAAGATGACATGCAGACATTGTATATAAACACAGCATCTGATAGTTTTGAGTTCAAGGCTCATGTTGAAGGAGATGGTGTGGTTGAAGGGGTTATCCGGTATCACCCCTTCTTATATGATAGAGAAACTTACCCTGATGATCCATGCTTTCCATCAAGTATGTGAATCTGATCTGTTATCTGAAAATAGAACGTTGTGATTTATGATAGTATTCTCTAAATGATTTCTAGTTGGGCTAGTAAGACTAGATAAAAGTTCTAACAGTTTTTCTTTATGTATTGTTAGTGTTTATAATTTTTATAACTCCTGGTAGTCTTTTGTTTTAAAAATATATTTATGAACTATCAGCATTTACCTCATATACCTGTTTTACTTTTTTTTTTTTCACAGTTTCATACATTTATACAAATACTTAATTTTTGTGTATCTTTAATTCCAGGTTAGAAAAAAGCACTTGACTTTCAGAAACTTTTAATTTCTGAGAGAGTTCAATTTTTATGTGTATGCATGGTATTCCTGAATGTGTTCCCCACAGTATCTATCTTTTATGTGTAGTTATTAAATTTTTATATTCGTACAATCACATTTACTCCTGTTTTCTATTGTACTTTTTGTCTTTTGTTTTGTTTTATTTTAAATTTATTTATTTTATGTATGCAAGTGACCTGTCTTCATGCACACCAGAAGAGGGAATCAGATCCCATAACAGATGGTTGTGAGCCACCCTGTGGGTGCTGGGAATTGAACTTAAGTCCTCTGGAAGAGCAGCCAATGCTCTTAACCACTGAACCATTTCTCTAGCCTTGTCTTACTTTTATAAAGCTTTTTATACCTTAAGTTTTTGTTTTTGTTGTTTTTTTAATGATCCTGTAGGGTTTGGCCTTTTTTTGGTTGTTATTTTATATGTACTATATCTATGTAATATGTCTTTGTGTGTGTGTGTGTGTGTGTGTGTGTATGTGTGCGCTAAGATAGGTATTTAACTTAATATTTTCCATATAATGTTCATTTACTTAAAGCAACAAAAACAATATCCAGTGAGTTTATTGGCAATTGAGTTGAAAAAATTTATATTTGATACAGGGTCTGACCTATAACTAGGAAACAATTGTGTTACCTTCTCTGTTGAAATTACAGCATGTACCACCATGCTGAGCTTGTGTTGAAATAATATAATACTTTAATTATCCTTAGTTTTCTGACCCACATCCTATCTTTGTCATTCTTCTATTTTGTTATTTTAGACAAACCACTCCCTATTTTGTGTTGACATACGTAAAATGAGTTTGTTTGTTTCAGTGATTATGAGGGTTAAATGAGAAACTGAGGCTGGGTGTGGTGGTGTAGTCTATAATCCAACACTTGTGAGGCTGAACTAGAAGGAATGTTCATAGCCAGCATGGACTACATGACAAGACTGTTTTGAAAAGAGAGGGAGGGAGGGAGGGAGGGATAGAGAGAAAGCAGGGAAATTACGGTCAGTCCTTAGAATAGTGCTCTATAAGGGGCTGGAGAGATGGCTGAGAGGTTAACAGCACTGGCTGCTCTTCCAGAGGTCCTGAGTTCAATTCCAAGCAACCACATGGTGGCTCACAACCATCTGTTATGGGATCTGATTCCCTCTTCTGGAATGCAGACATACATGCAGACAGCACTCATACATTAACAAAATACATAAATAAAATGAAGAAAAAAATAAAGAATAGTGCTCAGCCATGATGTAGTACCTCTGCAAGCAGTGCCTGTTACTCAGTGGTTTTATCTCCTGTGAGTCTCTGATCCCCACCAAACTTGCTATGTCTGAGGTTTTGTTTTGTTTTTATTTTGTAATCTTCTAGACAGAGTAATACAGTTCTTCAAGTGATGATGATGATCAGGGAAATTCTTTTAAGACCAAAGTGGCTTGGCTTGATTGAAACTTTCTTACAAGGGCATTTTGGGAGGTGAAGGCTTTATTAATTTAGGTAGATTACTTAATGCCAGTATGTGCTAATATATCAGAAACATAGTGCTTAATTTATCTGGGTATTTAAGAATGTATTCATAAAAAGCACAATACTGTTGATGATTGTACTAATTTATTCTTGATGTATGGTAGAGTGTCATTTCCTGTTTGTCTGAATCCAGCCTTTGGAAACATCATAGTTTATATAAAGTTAAATTGAGTACTCTTGACTAATTTGTGTAAAATAGATGAACTTGCTGCTATTTGACACTGTAGAGTTTCACGTAAGCATTGCTAGCTGTTTTGTTTTGTTTTGGTTTTCCAAGACAAGGTTTCTCTGTCTAACAGCCTTGGCTGTCTTGGAACTCCCTCTGTAGACCATGCTGGCCTCAAATTCAGAGAGGAGAGAGAAGGCCTGCCCACCTCTGCCTCCCGAGTGCTGGGGTTAAAGGCGTGCTCTGCCGCCACCGCCGCCGCCGCCGCCGCCGCCGCCGCCGCGCCGCACCGTGTGGTGCTAGCTTTATAAAATCGCCGCAGTTGCCGGGCGGTGGTGGCGCACGCCTTTAATCCCAGCACTCGGGAGGCAGAGCCAGGCGGATCTCTGTGAGTTCGAGGCCAGCCTGGACTACCAAGTGAGTTCCAGTAAAGGCGCAAAGCTACACAGAGAAACCCTGTCTCGAAAAACCAAAAAAAAAAAAAAAAAACCAAAAAAATTGCCGCAGTTGTGGTTCAGGTGCAGATTTCAAGAGCCTGTTTGTGGAGAAGAGGAAGTCTCTGTAGGAAAAAAAACCTTTTTTTGATGTTTAATTTAAAAAAAAAAAAATGAGAACTAACTTTAAAAGCCAGCATGGTGGCACATGCTTTTTGTTTTGTTTTTGTTTGTTTGTTCGAGACAAGTTTCTCTGTGTAGTTTTGGTGCCTGTCCTGGATTTTACTCTGTAGACCAGGCTGGCCTTAAACTCAGAGATCCGCCTGGCTCTGTCTCCTGAGTGCTGGGATTAAAAGTGTGTGCCACCGCCGCCCAGCTCAGATCCTATGAGATACCCTTTCCATGTAAGCATGTCTTTTTTTTTTTTTAAGATTTATTTATTTACTTATTTATTTATTTATTTATTATGTATACAATGTTCTGCCTGCATGTATGCCTGCAGGCCAGAAGAGGGCACCAGATCTCATTATAGATGGTTGTGAGCCACCATGTGGTTGCTGGGAATTAAACTCAGGACCTCTGGAAGAGCAGCCAGTGTTCTTAACCTCTGAGCTATCTCTCCAGCCCACAGTGGCACATGCTTTTAATCCCAGCATTTAGGTGCCAGAGGCAGGTGGGTTTCTGAGTTGATGCTGGCCTCGTCTCCGTAGTGAATTTCAGGACAGCCAGGGCTACATAGAAAATCCCTGTCAAAATAAACTGAAACAAACAAACAATTAACAACAGTAAAGAAAAGAAAAGAAAGAAATAGCTTTAAAGATCATAGTCTTGTCAGCTAGTGTGATACTCCTACTTCATAATAGATAGTATGTAGGTAATCATTTATATTAACTATGAACTCCTAAATCTTTTTAACTAAAAATTTTCTGTTGCGATTCGAATGACTGTATGTGGTATTTCTCTGAAGCAACTTTAATATGCCCTTATAGAAATTGATGTCACAGTAGTAAAAAATGGTCCTGCTTTATGGACATGAAAATGTTGTCTTACCCTTTTGCTATAGAATTAAGAGATGAAGAAGATGATGATGATTGCTTCATTCTTGATAAAGCAGCGAGAGGGAAGAGACCTATTTTTGAGTGCTTTTGGAATGGACGGTTAATACCATATACATCAGTTGAAGAGTAAGTTTTCATTGTTGTGGATTACATTTTTTAACCTAACCTTTTTTAATTGAAAATATTTTTTTTAATATATTGTATTCTGATTACAGTTACTTCTTCCCCAATTCCTCCCAGATCCTCCCACCTGCCTGAATCCACATCCTTTCTTGCTCTTTCTCTTATTAGAAAACAAGCAGGCATCTAAAAAAAAAAAAAGAAAGAAAGAAAAAAAAAATCAGGTAAAATTAAAAACAAACCTGAACAGAGCAAAACAATGAGTAGGAAAAGAGATAACCAAAGAAAAGACACAAAAAACACATATAGGCACATAGACACACATATTCACACACACACACACACACACACACACACACACACACACACACACAGAAATCACATAAAAAACAAAGCCAGAAACCATAATTATATATATGTATATATATATGTATATATATGTATATATATATACACACACACATATACATATATATGCATATTTATATGCAGAAGACCTGTAAGGTCAACAAACATTTTTGTAAATGCCTACACAAAGCATAATGAGACAAAACAAAACCAAAAAACCTCTGAACTCCAAAAATACCATTGAGTTCATTCTGTGTTGGCCATCTGCTGCTTGGCTTGGGGCCTGCTCTTAAGTATGGTTTGTATACCCAGTGAGACTCTGTTGGGGAAAGCTGATTTTTTCTTTACAAATGGTTATTAATTAGAGATAACTTCTGGGTTAAGATGAGGGCGTGTGTCCACTTCCCCCTCTCAGCACCGGGACCCCATCTAGCTTTCACCTGAGGATGCATGCTGCCATGGTCTCTGTGAGTTCAGGTGTGTGTCAGTCCTACTGTGTCTAGAAGGCATTGGTGTCTTCCATTCCTTCTGGCTCTTAACTCCTTCCACACCCTCTTTTGAAGAGTTCCCTGAGCCCTGAGGTGTTGTAGGTTGTTGTTTGGCTCTTTTGGGGGGTCCACCACCCAGCTCAAATAAATCACACACAGAGGCTTATTCTTACTTATGAATGCCCAGCCTTAGCTTGGCTTAGTTTCTAGCCAGCTTTCTTTAAATTAACCAGTCTATCTTTTGCCTCTGGGCTTTTCCTGTTCTTTAACTTCTGTAAATCTTACTCTTACTCTGTGGCTTGCTGTGTAGCTGGGTGGCTGGCCCCTGGAGTCCTCCTCCTCTGGCTGCTCGATCTTCTCTCTTTCCAGATTTCTCTCTATATATATTCTCTCTGCCTGCCAGACCCACCTATCCTTTCTCCTGCCTTGCTATTGGCCAGTTCCTTATTAGATCATCAGGTGTTTTAGACAGGCACAGTAACACAGTCTCACAGAGTTAAAAAAGTGCAACACAAACAAAAATACCACACCTTAAAATATTCTACTACACTGAGGGGAGGGATTTGTTGGAGACATCCCATTTAGGACTGAGCGTCCCAGGGTCCTTTCCTCTTTGCAAACTGTCCAGTTGTAGATCTCGGTATTTGTTTCCATCTACTGTAGGAGGAAAGCAGCTCTGCTGGCTGAGCATGGCACTGATCTAAGAGTTCAGCAGAATGTACTTAGGAGTCATTTTATTGCTGTGTTCCTTTAGCAGAACAGTAGTGTTTGGTCTTTGCTTAGATCCATGACCTGTCTAGTCTCAGGTTCTAGGCCACATGAGCTGCATAAAGCATGGATTCCATCTCATGGAGTGGGCCTTAAATCCACCAGAGAGTGGTTGGCTGCTGCTGCTGCAACTGGTGTGCTCCTGTTGCACCGGCATGTCTTCTGGGCAAGTCACCCTTGTAGATTAGAGGGTTTGTAACAGGGTCGGTGTGGACCTTTCTCCTCTGGCAGTGTGCAGAGTACCTTCTGGTACCAGAGCACTCCTCAGTGGAGGTGAAGGCTCTAGGTGTGCACCAGCTTGACTTCTCTGTGTTCAGTGAGTTATGTAGATGTTATCTCCAGCAGTAGGGCCTTACCATCAGTTTCTGGAAAGCAACCAATAGCCTTGGCAATAGCCTAGGTACTTTGGGGGTTTCCGTTGGACCCCTTTAGCTAACTTAATTTCATGTAACCTATTCCTGGCACTGGAGGTTTATTTCATGGCTAGAGATATCTAGTTGGTACTCTCTCTCCCTGTTTGGTGATTCCATTTAGATTTCTTTTGTATATGTATATATTTTAAGATGCTTTTACTATAATAAGTTTCCATATGGCCCCTCAAATGGCTCTTAGTTTTAACTGTCTCTCCCTGTATTTCCTCCCTTATCTCCCTCTTTCTTTCCCCTCTCCATTTAATCCTCCTGCTCTAGGTCTCACCACCCCATCCATCCCCAACTGTCTATTTTGTTTCCCCTTCCTAGGGAGATTCCCTGCCTCTACTCACTTAATCTATACCTAACCTCTGTGGTTATCCAGATTATAGCTGGTTATTGAAGAATTTGCCACCACCACCCTCTGTAGTACAGTTTTAAATAAGGGGTGGTGATACACCCATCAATTATTTTTATCATTCCACTCTGAAATCTAAGGATTGTTTTAGCTGTCCTGATTTTTTGGTGTTTCCATATGAAGTTGAAAATTGCCCTTTCAAGATCTGTGAAGAATTGTGTTGGAGTTTTGATGGGAAATGCATCTGTAGATTGCTCTTGAATGGCCTTTTTTGTTTTTGTTTGTTTGTTTGTTTTCTATATTAATCTACTGATCCATGACCATGGACAATCTTTCCAGTCTTCTGATAGCTTCATCAATTTCTGTCTTTAATGTCTTCAAGTTTTTATCATACAAGTCTTTTACTTGCTTAGAGATACCCCAATATATTTTATATTTTTTGAAGCTATTGTAAAAGGTTTTGTTTCTCCGATTGCTTTCTTGGTCCATTTGTGATTTGTATATAGGAGGTCTACTCATTTTTGAGAGTTAATTTTTTATTCAGCTACTTTGCTGAAAATGTTTATCAGTTGTGGGAATTCCCCAGTGGAATTGTAAAAAATGATTTATTTTTATTTTGTGTGCATTGGTGTTTTGCCCACATGTATGACTGACTATATGAGAGTGTCAGATCCCCTGGAACTGGAGTTGCAGACAGTTATAAGCCATTATGTGGGTGCTAGGAATTGAACCCAGGTTCTCTGGAAGAGCAGCCAGTGTTCTTAACTGCTGAGCTATCTCTCCAACCTCACCCCTCCCCAGTGGAATATTTCAAGTCACTTGCATAAACTATCATATCATCTGCAAATAAAGATACTTTGACTTCTTCCTTGATCTCCTTCAGTGTCTTAATTGCTCTAGCTAAGATTACTTTAAGTACTATATTGACTATAGTACTTTTCTTTTTTGTTCCTGATTTTAGTAGAATTACTTTTAGTTTCTCTCCATTTAAGTTGATGTTGGCTATGGCTTGCAGTAACTTGCCTTTATTATGTTTAGTTATGTCCCTTGTATCCCAATCTCTCCAGGAATTTCATCATGAAGGGTGATAGATTTTTGTCAAAGGCTTTTTTGGTATCCAGTGAGATAATCATTGTTGTTTTCTTTTAATTTATTCATGTGGTAGATTACATTTACTCATTTTCATATGTTAAGCCATCCCTGCATCTTTGGGATGAAGCCTACTTGATCATGGTGGATTATCTTTTTGAATGTTCTTGGATTTGGTTTGAAAGTATTTTGTTGAGTATTTTTGCATCTATGTTCATAAGGGAAATTTGTCCGTAATTCTCTTTCATTGTTGAATATGTCATTTGGGTATCAGGATAACTGTGACCTCATAAAATGAATTGGGAAGTGTTCCTTCTGCTTCCATTTTGTGGAATACTTTTAGGAGTATTGACATTGACTCTTCTTTGAAAGTCTGGTAGAATTCTGCGCTAAAACTTTCTGGCCCTGGACTTTCTTTGGTTGGGAGACTTATAATTACTGTTTCTGTTTCACTAGCTATTTAAATTGTTTATCTGATCTTCATTTAACTTTGGTAAGTAGTACCTATTGAGAAAATGATCCATTTCTTTTAGATTTTTTTCCAATTTGATGGGAGTACGGGTTTTTAAATACGCTCTTACAATTTTGTGAATTTCCTGAGTGTCTGTCTTGGCCCATTTTTCATTCAATAGTGAGTTGTTCAATTTCCATGAGTTTGTAAACTTTGTGTTTCTCTTGTTGTTGATATCCAGCTTTAATCTATGGTGGTCTTATAGGATTCCTGATTTTTCCATTTTCTTGTATCTTTTGGGACTTGTTTGTTTCCAAGTATGTGGTCAGTTTTGGACAAAGTTCCATGAGGTGCAGAGAAGAAGGTATATTCTTTTGTGTTTGGGTGAAATGTTTTGCAAATATCTCTTAGGTCCATTTGGTTTATGATATCAGTTAGTTCCAGCCTTTCTCTGTATAGTTTTTGTCTGGATAACCTGACTCTTGGTAAGGGTGAAGTCTCCCACTATCAGTGTGTGAGGTCAGTATGTGACTTTAGCTGTAGCAGTGCTTCTTTTATGAACTTGGGTGCCTTCATGTTTGGTGCATAGATGTTAAGAATTGAAATGTCCTCTTGGTGAATTTTTCCATTGAGTATGTAGTGCCCTTCCCTACCTCTTCTCGTTAGTTTTGATTTGAAATCTATTTTTGTCAGATATTAATATGGCTATACCAGCTTGTTTCTTAGGTCCTTTTTCTTGGAATATCTTTTTCTATCCTTTTACCCTGAGGTGATGTCTATCCTTGATGTTAAGGTGTGTTTGTTTGTTTGTTTCTTTTTTTTAAGGTAAGTTTCTTGGATGCAGCAGAAGGATGGATCTTTGTATCCATTCTTTTAGTTTGTGTCTTCTTATTGGGAAATGAGACATTGATGTTGAGAGGGATCAGTGATCAGTGTTTATTGATTCCTGTTATTTGTTGTTATGTTGTGGGGTTTTTCCCTCTCTTTGATTTGTTGGTCTGGGATTATTTATTTCTTGGGTGTAGTAACCTCTTCAGGCTGAGATTTTCTTTCTAGAGCCTTCTATAGAGTTGTATCTGTAAATACTCATTAAATTTGGTTTTATAATGCAGTGTGTTCCTTTCTCTATTTGTTGTGTTTGAACGTTTTGCTGGATATAGTAGTCTGGGCTGGCATCTTTAACCTACTCTTTTTACTGACCAATAATGTTGTTCTGTTCCAGCTTTGACTGGTGTGCTCCTCCTAAGAAGAGAGGGCTTGCCCCAATTGAGTGCTTTAATAGAATATCTGGTGCATTATTCACTAATGACAGATTTCAGGTCAGCACAAATAAACTGACATTTATGGATCTTGAGCTGAAATTGAAAGATAAGAACACCCTTTTTACACGAATTTTAAATGGACAGGTATGCCTTTTAAGTTTCAAGCTTTAAATATTAGCCAATGATCTCTCTTAAATTAAACCAAATGTATACGTTAAGTAGGTTTTTACTAATATTTTATATATTTACTAATATATTTTACTAATATTTAATATTTAGATTCATTTACTCAAAAGACTTCTGTGTTTGTTTAAATACTCAATGTTTGTTGAAATAACATTTAAATATTTTGTGTTTGTGTGTGTATGCAAGTACACATGTGCATGAAGGCTGAAGGAAGGAATCAACTCCCATAGAGCTAGACTTATAAGCAATGACCCACCCAAAGAGCAGCAAGTGTACTTAATAGCTATGTTTTTCTCTCCAGCCAGTTTAACCAGATTTGAATATTATATAATATATATGTGCAATATTACATAGTACTCCATCAGTGTGTGTAACCTTTATGCTTTGATACATCAGTTAAGTTTTTTTTCTAAGACTTTGGTGATTTAATTTTTTTTTGGGGGGGTTAATTGTTCATCACACTAAAAAAATTTTAAGTTGGTTAAACTGTGTTTGTATAAAATTTACCTGCCTGCCTTTATTAACACCCCCCAACCTCCCCAAAGAGAAAATCCCATGTATGGCAGGCCTACCTCAAACCTTTTATAGCCTAACCTGGCCTTGAACTCTTGATCCTCTCTGGTTCTCCTGCCTCTTAACTCCCAAGTGCTGGAATTACATGCATATGCCGCCATGCCCACTTTATTAGATCTTAGTATCGAGACTTTAGTATCATCTCCACTTAATACGAATATGTAAAATTGTGTTTCATGGGAACTGAACATTAACTACTCTATTAGGCTTTAATAATTTTTTGTTTGTTCTTGCACATGTTCATGTGCATGCATGTACCAGGCAGGGCATGCATGTAGAGGTCAGAGGACAACTTGCTAGAGTCCGTTATCTCCTTCCATTATGTGAATTTTAGAGACGGAACTTGGGTTTTCAGGCTTGGTGGCAAGTGTCTGTACCGGTTGAGCCACCTCCCTACCCCTTAACTATGCAATTTTGTCTTGCTTTGTAAGGTACCAAAGGGGGGGGGTATAATTATGGAATACTTTTGGCTCAAAGGTGATTTGAGATTGATCAGTATTAAAATGGATGCACTGGTAATGAAATAAAATGATTCCATTGGGTAGAAAATTTTGAAAGTTCAGTAGGACTAATTGTGTACTTTCATAACTACACACCTCAGAATCATTTCCTTTGCACTACTCTTGCAATAAAGTAATGCTTAGCTGCCAAAAGTACATCACATAACAGTTTTACAGTCTTTCATTCTTGTAAGTTATTTTAAATTTTGCTCCATTTTTCTGTATAACTATGGCATAAAGAATGTCATAAGGAAAACATGCCTTAATTTTATGAAATCCCCTAAATTTGTATAGGAAAAGATCTGGCAAGATATTTTAATGTTCATCTAGGTTTCTGACATGTGACGTGTGAAAGGAAAAGGAAATAAGTGACATTTCTAAGGCTATTTTTGTTTATCAATAACTATTTCATAGAACATTTTAATGTTTTACAGGAGCAGAGAATGAAAATTGACAGAGAATTTGCTTTATGGCTGAAGGACTGTCATGAAAAGTATGACAAACAAATAAAATTTACACTTTTTAAAGGAGTAATTACCCGTCCAGATCTTCCCTCTAAAAAGCAAGGCCCCTGGGCAACATACTCAGCAATAGAGTGGGATGGAAAAATATACAAAGCAGGTCAGCTGGTAAGTTCGGCTTATGTTCAAATTAAGTTCTTAGTAGAATTGCCAACTAGTTTAGGTGTATTAGAGTTTGTCAACTACAAAAATGCTTATGTTAGTTTCTATGGAACCTGTAAAGAATGAACAAGAAACCAATTTTAATATACAATTTATGATGTCTTAATCTTGTTTATTGCCAAAGGCTCCATGAGCAAAGTATTATTTCTTCTTGAATTAACTTTACTCACTCGGAGTGACAATGTTGTATTAATGTGTTGTAAAGTAATTTTTGATGTTAGTTTTTTAGTTGATTTTTGTTGTTGAACAATATTTTCTGATTTTAAATGTAAACATAGCAGAGATTGAAAGTGCTTTGATCTTAGAATATTCTAACCTAAAAATGGAAACAATAAAAGCATAAGTAAAATGATAATTTGAACGAGAAGAGAATCGTAAGGAGAGGAGAGAATTTTCTGAAGTTGGATGATGTTAGGATTTGGAAGAAGAGAGCAAACCTTAACATACTTTGGGTTAAAAAGTAGCATTTGGAGCTGGAGAGGTGGCTCAGAGGTTAAGAGCACTGGCTGCTCTTCCAGAGGTCCTGAGTTCAATTCCCAGCAACCACACGGTGGCTCACAACCATCAATAGTGAGATCTGGTACCCTCTTCTGGCACACAGGCATACTGTACACATAATAAACAAACAAACAAACCTTAAAAAAAAAAAAAAAAAGTAAGCCGGGCGGTGGTGGCGCACGCCTGTAATCCCAGCACTCTGGAGGCAGAGGCAGGCGGATCTCTGTGAGTTTGAGGCCAGCCTGGTCTACAGAGCTAGTCCAGGACAGGCTCCAAAGCTACAGAGAAACCCTGTCTCGAAAAACCAAAAAAAAAAACCAAAACCAAAAACAAACAAACAAAAAAACGCAAAAAAGTAGCATTCAAATTAACCTCAAGCAGACGAAGCTTGGATATACTCAACAGTTGCAAATTAGAAAGACATGCCTTCCCTCCATGACTCTGAGGGGTGCCATCATATAATTAAAGCCCTAGAAGGAACAAGGATTGCTAAGGAATCTGAGGCCTGGGGCGTTTATGACATTTATACCAGGACAGAAGGGAGCTGATGTCTAGACAGGAAGGCTATCTAGTGCGATGAAGGGAACTAGGAGAACTAGAGTGTCAGGAAGCCAAATGAGGAGTTACAAGTCAGTTTGTCAACTGCTCCATGGACTTGAGTAAATGCTTTATAGATTATCTGAGCATGGACATACATAAATAATCAGTTCTGAAAAATAGAAAACATTAAGTTGGTTGGTTTTTCCTGCTACGACATGTACATATGAATCAAAATAATTGATAGTGGTTTTTGATTATTTTAAATTTCTGAAGCTATTGATACTACCTTTTCAAGGAAAGACATGGATTTTGAATGACACAATGTCACTGTGTTGGACTGAGCAATCCAGTGCTCAACTCCAAGTGCCAGGAATTATAAATAGGCCCATCACACCTGACTCATAAACAAGTCTTGAGCTAATGTATTTGATGGGAATGTTAACTTGTCAAAGTCTAGAAACACATGCTTAACTATGACATATCTGAATGGAGAAGCTCCTGTCTTAACACAGATTTGCCAGCAATAAGTGCTAAGCCTCACACATCTTACTTGCGTCATTGGTTTGAAGTCATTGTTAATGAATATTTTTCACATGCATAACAGTTACATAAAGTAGTTATTATTAAACCTGTTTTCTCTTAGAAAATATTAACCTGAGTATTTATGCTAAATATTAGGTCAAGACAATCAAGACACTTCCTCTCTTTTATGGAAGCATAGTAAGATTTTTCCTTTATGGTGATCATGATGGCGAAGTATATGCTACAGGAGGTGAAGTTCAGATCGCAATGGTAAGAAAGCAAGTGACTGATAAAGTCTCTTGGCACCACCTTTATGTAAATATGGCAATAAAGATAATGGTATTTGGAAATTGGCTTGCATTTTTTCCTGTTGAATGAAGTGATGTCAGCTTAGTTTTCTGTTCCATGTTTAATGTTTGTATGTTTTACATATATTTATATATTTTATTAGTATAATAGTGCCTTTTATAAAAGGCAAATTTTCACTATGTTCACAGACGAGTAATATCACTGGACAGAATTCTGTTCTAAGAATAAGTATCCGAGATTAAAATAAGTTTTTTTCCCCTTAGCTTGTTTCTTGTTATTTGGGTTTTATTAGGATTATGTAGATTAAATTTAAAAAAATGAAAATAGTTACTAGAGGTAAAATTGGAGAACTGATTCTAAGGTCTAAGAGTTGTCCTCCGACCTCAAACGTGTGCCCATGTACATACTCGATACACATACGCAGTAATAATAATTTTTAAAGTTAGATTCTTAAGAGTGAAAATAGTTAAGTGTAAGAATAGTTACTCGCATTTGTATACTTAATTAGGATAAAATTGATGTCTTTGAAGGAAATACATGGATTGGTTTGTTTATTAACTAAGCAACTTAATTTAAATTGTTATCTTTGTAATGTTGGTATAAATTCTTATTCAGGAACCCCAGGCGCTGTATGATGAAATAAAAACTGTACCCATTGCAAAGCTGGATAGGACAGTTGCTGAGAAAACAATTAAAAAATATGTAGAAGATGAAATGGCAAAGTAAGTCAAATTTCAAGAAATAAGGCTAAACAAAATTAAGAATTGGGGTTGGGCACAGTGGCACCTGTGGGGGACGGAGGCAGGCGGATCTCTGTAGTTAAAGGGTAGCCTAGCCTACATGGCCAGTTCCAGGCCGGCCAGACCTACATAATGATACCCTGTCTCAAAGGGGGGATATATACTTGAATATATACTATATAGTGCAATATATAATATATAGTATAATTTTTGAATATATAAAGTACAGTTTTGGATTCAAATAATGTGTTTTAATCCAAGAATTGTAGTGCTATTCAGTATTCTCACATGTGTTATGTGCCCTGAGGTGAACTCTTTGACATTAAATATTGAGAGTTGTAGTTAGATAGGAACATTAGAAAAAGAAATTTTATCTAAAGTGTCACATTTATTTATACCTTAACATGGGCATTTAAAGGAAATCAATTGGCGTGGCTTACAGCTAGAGGAAACTAGCACTTTCTAAGAAATAAAGAGCACTAAAAAAGAAATAGCCAATAAGGAAGAAGCAGCTGTCCTCCTGTCCCCAGGACACTGAAGTGGGGCCATTGAGGACGAGTCTGAGCTATGCTGTTTGTTCTAGGACAGCATGTATTAATGTAGAGAGGGTCCTACCACCATCACTTGAAAATCAAACAAAAAAGGAAAGAAGATGAAATTTCTATTTTTGGATCAAGCTAATGATGTTATTTTATTATTTTATTTTGTCTTTAAAGGGTATACTTGTACTATAAATAGAAAAATCATATCTAAGTGTTAATATCAAGATAGATTTTTTTTTTTTTTTTTTTTTTTTTTTTTTTTAATTTTTCGAGACAGGGTTTCTCTGTGTAGCTTTGCGCCTTTCCTGGAACTCACTTGGTAGCCCAGGCTGGCCTCGAACTCACAGAGATCCGCCTGGCTCTGCCTCCCGAGTGCTGGGATTAAAGGCGTGCGCCACCACCGCCCGGCCCAAGATAGATTTTTATCTTGGCTTTTTATTAGACATAGCGGGATTAGGTTTAGCTTTTCAAAATGTATCAATAGTACCTATCTACTAATTTTCATATTTCTAATTAACTAAATTCACAAAACATTAATATGCTGGTTTTATAATAGGCTCCCTGATAGATTGTCTGTAACTTGGCCTGAAGGAGATGAATTATTGCCAAATGAAGTTAGGCCTGCCGGAACCCCAATTGGTACGTTTTCTAATGTTCCCTCTGTTGGTTTTGTCTTTCTTATAAAAAATTTTTGTCTACTTCTAATATATAGAAAACTATAGAATATTGAAATGTAACATGAAGATCTTCCGGACTGTTGATGGGTAATTGTGATAGTCTTTCTTTTCACTTTGGTCATTCCCACAGGTGCACTAAGGATCGAAATACTAAACAAGAAGGGGGAAGCTATGCAGAAGCTCCCAGGGACAAGTCACGGAGGATCAAAGAAGCTGCTGGTGGAACTTAAAGTTATACTGCACAGTAAGAGCATAGATCAGTCTGGGCCTTGAGTGACTGGATGAGAAAGATTGAATGTCTCTAATTTTTGATGACTTGAATCTGGTTAATACAGCAGATTTGGTTAAAGTTAGAAAATAGAAATTAAGGTGCATTCTTCCAAAAGGTCATGTTGGGCAACTCAACTGAGGAATAGTTGAGTGTCCAAAATTCAGGGAATAGGAGTTTTTTGTGGCTTGAGAAGAGGAATCTAATCTGCAAATGCCTATGAGTTGTTCTAGGAATTTGGAGGACATTTCCAGGAATTGGGAAAGGAGAAATGATTTGATCAAATCATACCTAGGACTTTGGCAGGGCCGACAGATCTCTGAGTGTGAGGCCAGCCAGCTCTACAGAGCAAGTTCCAAGACAGCCAGGGCTACACAGAGAAACCAAAAACAAAACCAAAAACCAAAACAAAAAAACTAAAAAACCTAGGACTTTTAGAATCAAAGTCGTATTTGGAGGGAGGTGGGTGCATGAAACCACAACTAGTGTGCAGCTTGTGGGTAGCTGCCCTGCAGAGCACAGCTAACTCTGCTATAGTGAATGGCTAACTACCACAGCACTGTTGGGTCATTTCTAAGGTCAGTACATCTGTGTTATATGAGGCCTTACAGGTATACTAGGCATAATTCAAAGTACATAGACGAGCCCCTTATGGTTGTTTATTCTGGTCATCTCAGCATTGGGGAGGCTGAGGCAGATGAATTATTGCAGGTTTGAGACCACCCTGGCCTATATAGTGAGTCCCAGGCCAGCCTGGGCTACATTTTTTTTTAAAGGTTTATTTATTTATTATGTATACAGTGTTCTGCCTGCATGCCAGAAGAGGGTGCCAGATCTCATTACAGATGGTTGTGAGCCACCATGTGGTTGCTGGGAATTGAACTGCGGACCTCTGGAAGAACAGCCAGTGCTCTTAACTGCTGAGCCATTTCTATAGCCCTGAGCTACATTTTGATACCTGTCTAAAAACAAAACAAAGCCACCCAAAAGAATAAAACTTATATGGAAAACCTTGTAACAGGTTCATTATGATCTTTGCTTGCTTGAGTTATTGCAAATTTATTTTTTTTAATTCTTAAATTTAGTCAACAGATATTTTGCTGATAATTTTTACATCTATGTCCTTTAGGGAGATTGGTCTATACTATTTTTCTGCTTTGTCTTTTCCCAATTTTGGAATCAGAGAAATACTGGCTTTATAAACAGTTTGGTAGTTTGCCTTTCTTTCTTGACATATAGAGTAATTTGAGAAGCACTGATGTTAGTTCTTCTTTCAAAGTATGGTAGAATTCATCGCTGAATCTATCTGAGCCTGGAATTATCAATCTGAAATTCTTTTCTACCCTTTAAAGTCAAGATTCAAGTTACAGGGTCAGGCATGGTAACACATGCCTTTGAGGCAGATGGACTTCTGTGAGGTAAGGACATCTGGCCAGAAAGGGCTATAGTTAAGACTGGCTCAAACGACAACAAAAGATCCAAGCTATACCTGAGTAGAAATCTCCAAAGAGAGCTTCTTGGACTACACAACCAGCTACAGCAAGTTATGTATCTCACTGCCAATAAGAAAAGGAACCAGGAGACTGAATCAGGCCAAGGATCAAGAATGTGTGAGATTCTAGGGTATCCCCTATTAGAAAATTTGCATCTAATAATAAAAGATATCCATCAATATGGGATAAACATGAAGGTGCTTGCCAAAGGAAAATAAAAACAAAAACCAATTGTGTTAAAAAGATCAAATTCCATATTCCTTCCTTCCCCCTCACTGAGCATTATTACAGAGCACTAATCAACTGTAACTTGAAATTTAGAAATTAAAAAAAAAAAATGAATCAAGCCTAGCCTGAATACTGCCTTTCACATGACATTTAAATAATATATTAGGAAGAATGTCTTACTTTGGAGGTACTGCCTTCTAGTCCATCACTTTACCCTCCAAGTGAAAGCATTGTAATGAGCTAAATAAACTTTCATTGTTTTTGCTCATTTGTATAAGATAATAATATATAGTTTGAAGCTTCAAAGCAGTATTATAAAGTGTATAGCAAATAAAGATAACTGTACTTGATGCTACTTCTGACACCTCATTTTATTTTACACTCAGTTTCTTTGTTTTGTTGTTTTGTTTTTTTGTTTGTTTTTTTCGAGACAGGGTTTCTCTGTGTAGTTTTGGTGCCTGTCTTGGATCTCGCTCTGTAGACCAGGCTGGCCTCGAACTCACAGAGATCTGCCTGGCTCTGCCTCCCGAGTGCTGGAATTAAAGACGTGTGCCACCCCCCCCCCCCACCCCAGCTCTATCTATACTCAGTTTCTTAAGGCAGTTTTTCTTTTTATTAAGCTTCAAGTGGAAATAAAGAAATCATTTCACATATCAGTCAACATGGAGGAAAATGGCCTTACTGGTTTAAAAAAATGGGTGAGTTACTCTTATTTTTGTTTATTTTTTTAGGTTTCAAATTTTTATTTTATGTGTAGGAGTGTTTTGCCTGCATGTATGTATGTATGTATGTATGTATGTATGTATGTATACATGTATACAATGTGCTTGCCTAGTGCCTGTGGAAACCAGAAGGTAGCACCAAATTCCCCAAGACTGAAGTTATGGATGGCTATGAACAAACCTGGTCCTTCTGCAAGAGCAACAAGTGATGTTAACTGCTGAGCCATCCCCCCAGTCTTTACTATGCTTACCTACCAGGGTTGACCCCTAGGATTGATCTTCATCCCCACTGTAAACAACCCACAGCCATGCATGGTGGTTCACATCTGTTGTAGCTATCAGCTAGCTCAGCAGGGGGAACCACTGGAGTGTACTGGTTTAAGAACAGACTGGGCAGTCTTGTGAGATCCCCATTTCCCCTGAAAAGAAAAGCACATATAAATCAATTTCTGTTGACATGGTGTTTAATCTCTTCTTAATTTATCCAGAAAATATCCAGAAACTGGGTAATTATACATTGAAATTACAAGTGGTATTGAATGAAAGTAATGCAGATACCTATGCAGGAAGATCACTACCATCTAAAGCAATAAAATTTTCTGTTAAAGGTAAGCAAAACACTATTGTATAATTCCATCTGCTGGTAGTGCCATTTTAAATTGGGAATTTGTATAATTCAATAAAAGATACATAATTGAGTAAACATCTTGACTTTTAAATGACTGTAAAAGTACTTAATCATTCGTGTTCGTTCTTAATTCTGAAGATGTCATTTAAAAAATTTATTTAGGTAGTTTTATACTTTGCATAGTCTACAGCTATTCTGATTCTTAACCCTTTGGGTGATTTCAGATGTTGGAGGATTTTCTCCCTCAGTTTTATAATTATAGAATCATTGTCATCAGCTTCTGTGTAGTCAGCCGTTTTTAGTTTTGAAACATTCTATTTTCTAGGCATTTTTCTTGAAATACTTGATTTTTTTTAGTTTTTTTGTGTTTTTTTTTAATAATATCTAATATGAAAGTACTATGTCCCCAGACATGTACACTAATTAATTTTTTTCTCCTTTATATCTTCTGCTTTTATTTATTTTACTTGAGATTAGTTTAACATTCTAAACTATTCTAAAATATTAAATTTTCCCATCTTGCGATATCATTCCATGTTATTCCCTTTTTAAAGCATTGTATTCCCACTTCATGGATTAGATAGCTCCACTCTCTAGGGCTTTTTCTCGATAGTGCTTTTCCTTATTCATAGTATGTCTCACACTTGCTGGGTTGTGTGCTTGCTTGTTTGCTGTGTTTATCTTACATGACATATTTGCTTACATTACAAAATAAAATACATAAAAACATGCTTTATTTTAATTATGAGAATTTTCAGGTTTTTGAGTTTTGGCTATTGAGAGTCTCCAGACTGCACCCATTGTACAGAAAGTCAGGCTGGGGATGACAGCTGAAAGGGGAGAGGTCTGACTTTTTATATATATAATCCTTCAGTTGGTTTTCCAGTTTTCTATAAACTCTTCATCCTTTCCTAGTGCCGTGTCTCTCATTCCTTAGACCTACCTCTTTTCTTTGAGGCTGAGGAAGACATGACTGTTCTCTGTGTTGAGGATGAGGAAGACATGACTGTTCTCTGTGTTGAGGATGAGGAGACATGACTGTTCTCTGTGTTGAGGATGAGGAAGACATGACTGTTCTCTGTGTTGAGGATGAGGAAGACATATGACTGTTCTCTGTGTTGAGGATGAGGATACATGACTGTTCTCTGTGTTGAGGATGAGGAGACATGACTGTTCTCTGTGTTGAGGATGAGGAGACATGACTGTTCTCTGTGTTGAGGATGAGGAAGACATGACTGTTCTCTGTGTTGAGGCTGAGGAAGACATGACTGTTCTCTGTGTTGAGGATGAGGAAGACATGACTGTTCTCTGTGTTGAGGATGAGGAGACATGACTGTTCTCTGTGTTGAGGATGAGGAAGACATGACTGTTCTCTGTGTTGAGGCTGAGGAAGACATGACTGTTCTCTGTGTTGAGGATGAGGAAGACATGACTGTTCTCTGTGTTGAGGATGAGGAGACATGACTGTTCTCTGTGTTGAGGATGAGGAGACATGACTGTTCTCTGTGTTGAGGATGAGGAGACATGACTGTTCTCTGTGTTGAGGATGAGGAAGACATGACTGTTCTCTGTGTTGAGGATGAGGAGACATGACTGTTCTCTGTGTTGAGGATGAGGAGACATGACTGTTCTCTGTGTTGAGGATGAGGAGACATGACTGTTCTCTGTGTTGAGGAATGGTAATTTTGGGAACTGAAGCCAATTTCAACAATTTTTCTAGTTGTGTTCCAGTTTCATAACAGCTTGAATATACTGTAGTATGATTTACTTTGGGCATTTAAGGATTTGATAATCTTAGCTTCCTACATTTACCCATGTAACGTATTAGTCTCCTTTTTTTGTTTGTTGGTTGGTTGGTTGTTTTGTAGAGTTAGAGTCTCCTCAATATCTGTAGTATCATTATAATGGTCTTTTGGGGGTTCTTTTTGTTTTTTGGAGAAGTTGGAGCTGCATGCCTTTTTTAATCAGAAGGACCTCTAGAAGATTTCATATATCTGTACACTATATTTGTGTCTAGTGCCCATATAAGCCAGAAGAAACCTGAATCCCTAGATCTGGAGTTCCAGATGGATGTGAGCTGCCATGTGGGTGCTGGGAATTAAATCTGGGTCCTCCACCAGTGCTTTTAACCACTGAGCTTTCTTTCCATCCCCAAGGTTTTATTTCTTAAAATTATTTTTTGTTCTACAAATCTACTTCATGGTGTAAATTTGTTATATTTTAGTTTTCTGTTGAAACATTTATGTTGTTCCAGTTTTTTTTTTTTACTAAAAAACATAAGCTGTTTTTTGTTGTTGTTGTTGTTTAAATATGCTAGTTTCTCTAGGATTGATACCAAGAAATCTCAAAAACTATGTGCAGAACACTCAGCAGTAGACTGAGAATTCATTTCCTACAAGCCTATTCCATCTAACCTCAACATTTACATAGTAAAATGAGTGGTTAAGCATTTTCTCAAACTTTTAAAGTGTGTGCTGCTTCTAGTCCATGAGTGTCATCTGAAAGCTTGTTCATTTCAGTGCTTGTTTTATTAGTTTGAAGTTGTGCTTTACTTAAGTTTGTAACTCAACTACCTTGAAGGACTTGTTAAAGCACAGTCTGCTGAGTGTCACTCTGAGAATATCTTCATGCATGTTTGTTTGTACTAGGGATTGGACCTAGGGCCTCATGTATGGTAGACAAGCCCTCACCAGAGCAATATCCCCGTCATTTTCATTTTTAGACAGGATCTCAATAAGGCACCTAGGCTAGCCTAGAACTTTCTCTGTAGCTCAGGCAACTTCCTGAATATCTCTGTCAGTGGCATGGCTATTCACAGAGTTTCTGATTGGGCATATTTAAGGGTGGACTCTTGAGTTTCATTTCCAGTAAATTCCAAGGGATAGTCAAAATTAGTAGATTAGAGATCACACTTTGAGAAAAGATGGTTCATGGATAGAATGTAAGCTCAGCTAGAGCATATACAAGGCCGAATTAGTTCCTGACTCTGTGTGCACATGAGTACACAGGAACATGTGTAAATAAATGAGATAATGAGAATAGATCATTCTTTCCTTGGCTTTTAGTTCCTTATTGCATGTGTTACAGTTAGTTTCACATATATCCCTTGTTGTAAGCTCATCAAATCCATTTTTAGTTTTTGAGAACTTAGAAGTTCTTAATTAAGGGCATAATCATTCTTCATTATATTCTAATAATTTGAGAGCTTAGAAACAATTTGAAGTTTGGCGTGATGGTATACACCTATAATCTCCCACTTGGAAGTTAAATTGCAGGATCGGCTGGGCGGTGGTGGCGCAAGCCTTTAATCCCAGCACTTGGGAGGCAGAGGCAGGCGGATCTCTGGCCAGCCTGGGCTACAAAGCGAGTTCCAGGAAAGGCGCAAAGCTACACAGAGAAGCCCTGTCTTGAAAAATAAAAAAATAAAAAGATTGGAGGATCGTCACAAGTCTAATGACGGCATGGTGTGCCCGACCTACGTAGTGAGACTGTTTCAGTAATTGTAATAAGAGTAAAAGGAAGTAAAAGAAACACTTTGATGTCTACCCCTTGGATTTTCTTTTACATGTGGTGTGAGATAAAATTCTATACTTATTTGCACTTGCTGGTTGTTGGCAATAGTTAAATCTTTGCACAGATTCTTTTTGTAAGTTTTTGTTTTATTTTTAATTATATTCAGTGTGTGGGTATGTGTACAAGTGCCCTCAGAGGCCAGAGGAAGGCCTCCAATATCCTGGGGCTGTAGTTCCAGGCACTGTGAGTCACTTGACAAGAGCGCTGGGAACCAGACTCAGTCTTCTGCGAGAGCCATCTTCCCAGTCCTTGTACAGATTTCAAATACCATCTACATTGTAGTTGTAATTGCCAGGATATGTATGGGTCTACTTCTGACCTCCAGTAAGTTTTCTTCATAATTTCTTTTCTCTTTTGTTTTTGTTAAAGAGGGCAAGCCAGAGAAGTTTTCATTCGGTCTTCTTGATTCCCCTTTTCGTGTTGGAGTTCCATTCAATATTCCTTTGGAGTTACAGGATGAATTCGGTCACACTACCCAACTATTATCTGATATTCAACCAGTTCTTGAAGCAAGGTAATTGAAGGACTTATTTGTATTTGTCTTTTTGTATTTGCTAAGTCTTTACTCTTTTTTGTGTAAATTATATAAGGTTAGCATTTGTATTAATGTTTTAAATGAATTTTATAATTCCTGATGTATTTGGCTTCAGGCCATCCTCTGTGGCTACAATATCATGTGTAAATTACTTCACAGAAGCTTATTTACTAAATTTACTGCTGAAGTCATTGGAGATGTACTCCATTTTCCTTTTACAAGTATGGTGTGTTGTCCCGTGACAATTCTGTTAGTTGCTGTTGTTTTTAAGTTCATGTTAGGGGGATTTTTTTTTCCCCCCCTCGAGACAGGGTTTCTCTGTGTAGCTTTGCGCCTTTCCTGGAACTCACTCTGTAGCCCAGGCTGGCCTCAAATTCACAGAGATCCACCTGCCTCTGCCTCCCGAGTGCTGGGGTTAAAGGCGTGTGCCACCACTGCCCGGCAATGCTAGGGGGATTTCAAGAGCCAACAAAAGCATAGAATACATGGCATCTTGCTGAGAGCTATTTTGTGTGCCACTTTACATCTTTAATGTTGATTTTGTTAAATGTGTTGCAGGATGCCATTGTTTTAGACTAGGCTTCTGCAGTAGCCCCAACAGACTAGGATAGAATTTTAAAAAAAAGTCACTTTATGCTAGAATTCTAGTAACCAAGGTGAAACTAAATTGTTGACCTGAACATCTAACAACTCAGAATTACATAATAGACAGATGTCCTAAATGGGAGGTTCAGTTGGCATATTATTGAAGTACTTGCTGTCTTAACTTTTAAACCACAGAGGTACCATGAAATAACTTGGTATTTACTTATCAGTCCTGTTTCTCTGCCCTTACTTTATAAGAAAAATACTTTTTTAAAAAAGCTTTTATTTTACTTGTAATTTTGTGTGCATGGGTACGTGTGCACGTGAGTGCAGGTGCTTCAGATCCCTGTTGAGCTGGATCTAGTGGTTGTGAGCTGGCCCTTTTTGGGTGCTGCACCTGAAATCTGCTTCATTACTGAGTTATCTCTCAGGGTAACTTAAAATGATCAGTGTGGACCTTCAAGGTGGCTCAGTGGATAAGGATTCTTGCCACCAAGCCTAAAGGTGTACGTTAATGACTGGGATGCACATGGTAGAAGGAGATAGATTCTGACCTTCACACATACACACCATGATTTGCATACACATCATGATTTGCATACACACCATGGACTACAAGTGTACACACATACACACTATAAATAAATTTTAAATTGTGCTTTTTTTCCCCCATCTTCATCTCTTTCTCTGTGTAGAATGAGCCTAGGTGTTTTGTTCATTAGAACACTTTGTTGGGATGAGTTGAAATGAAATAGTGCTACTTGATTGTAAAATCAAAGACTGTTAAGATCTTTATGTTATCATTTTAAATCTGTCTATTCAGAAAATACCTGTAAACAATTCTATGCTTGAGAAAAATGGGCTTTTTCTTACCTTACGATGTTCTTTGTACCATTTTCTCTTTCATAGCTAACCTAGGTATCACTTGCACATAGCAGTAGGAAAGGTACTCAGCATATACTCTACCAAGCTTACAGCGACATGAAAGCCACTTGGTTATTTAGACTTCTCTGATGCCATTCTGCTGACTAGGTAGCAGAAGCTGCCTAAACTTTTACTGAGTGCAAGATTTTAAGGGATCCATAGAAAAGACTGAGGAAACCATGAGTTTACCATGTGAACCTGGTGTACTTGAGTATTTCTTTTGTTAGGGATGTATTGTGGTCTACCTTTGTATTCTTTCTTTCGTATTGTATCAGCAGTGAGAGTCTGGAGTGATAAAATAGTCAAGGTGTGCATGTTGATATTTTCACCAAGTCACACTTTTATGAACAAGCCTAATGAAAGGAAGCTAAGGCAGATTCCAGGGGTGGTTGTGCGTAGGGTTTCTAGTATAGGGTACATTTCTTGCTTGTATCTGCCCCTTTTATAGTTTTGTTTTTTGGGTGTTTTTTTTGTTTTTTTTTTTTGTTTGTTTTTTTTGTTTTTTTTTTTTTGTTTGTTTTTTTTTTTTTTGGTCATTGTTGTTCTTAAATACTGTCAAGGTATTTACAGATGCATAACGGAAAAGCCAGTCCTCCAAGACTAGTGCTATGGAATTATCAGCAGTTAGCCCAGTGGTTGTACAGTGGCAGGTGTGCTGTTACGTCAGACATATGTTGGGCATATAGCTTGCCTTATTCCTTGTGTCTTGATCAACTCATCATGTGTGGTTTCTTTATTTTATGACAACCTGTCATATTATTTTCAGTGTTTGCCTCATTAGTATCACTTATACTTGCATGGTCATATTTTTTTCCACCATAGAATTTTTTGGAGCTCTATAGAGTAGCACATTTCTGTAATCTCAGTACTAGGGAGACTGAGGGAGGGGGGATTATGAATTTGAAGCAAACTTGGCTATATAGGGAATCCCTGACTCAAGGGGAAAAAAGACAATTTTTTAGGAATTTTCTTTATTTCTTTTTTGGTTTTTCGAGACAGGGTTTCTCTGTGTAGTTTTGGTGCCTGTCCTGGAACTCACTCTGTAGACCAGGCTGGCCTCGAACTCACAGAGATCAGCCTGGCTCTGCCTGTTGAGTGCTGGGATTAAAGGTGTGTATCACCACCGCCTGGCTTTCTCTTTATTTCTTATTTAAATTAAATTAGAAATTTTATTAGAAAGATGAATTAAACATGCCAGTATCATTTGCAATCTTATTTGTAGATAATGCAGGGAAATTTAAAAATAATCTGTTTTTTTCTAGTGGTCTGTCTTTACATTATGAAGAAATAACCAAAGGCCCAAATTGTGTAATTCAAGGTGTTGTAGCTAAGGGTCCAGTTAACTCTTGTCAAGGCAAGGTAAGCATTATACATAAATTTTATAATATTTATTATTTGTTTCCTATTATATTAAATTGGAAATTTAATGTTAAATGACCTGGGTTTATTTTCCTTTGTTTTGTATTTTATAACCAAGATCACATTAATTCTGACTTGTTAGGGATTCATCAGTGCTATGTTACCTGACTCACAAGTTAGAGTGGTATGAAAATCTTGCACGTTTATTACTGTAGTGATTTCAACATCCTTGAGTTAAATGTTTTCTAGCTGTCTTTATCTTAATTCAGAAACATTTATTCAACATTTCTCTGGTAGTATTCCACTTTTTCCTCCTCTTCTTTTATTTTTCTCAGACCAGAAACCACAATTTCAAATCAGTGAAACTGTAGCTGACTAGTTTAATGTTTTGAGAATTAGTAAAGGGAAGTATTCAGTAAGAGATATATATGGTTAAAAAAGATACAAATATTTCCCTATCAATATTATGTTTAAGATTGAGCTTCCTGGGGCCTGGGTCTATGTTAGAGTGCTTGGAAGGCCCTGGGTTTAACCTCCCAGTATCAGCCCAAAGAAGAGAGAATGAACATGTACTTTCTTCAGATATTTCAGGTGGAATAGCCCTGATCTGAAATGTTTTGAGTGTTGATATGATGCCACTGGTAAAAAATTCTACACCTGACCTTATTTGATAAATGTCAGTCAAAGTGGGTACACACCAGAATTACTGTACAAAATATATTGAAGGTGATGTATTTTAAGCTGAAAAGTAGATGAATTTCATGTTTAGACTTGCTTCATTCCTCAGATAGCTTTGTTTTTACAGATATTCTAAAATTCAAAATACTTCTAGTTCAAAGTATTTTTATTTTATTGTGTGTGTGGATGTTTTATCTGAATGTAAGTCTGTGTACCATGTGCATGCCTGGTGCCTGAGGTATCCATAAGAAGATATCGGGTCCCCTGAAAACTGGAGTTCACAGTTGTGAGCTACCATGTGGGTGCTGGGAATCAAGCCCAGGTCCTCTAGAAGAGCAGCCAGTGCTCTTAACCATCTCTCTAGCCCTGTAATAGCAAACATTTTAATAGGTGTTACTTAACTTACATACTACTGCTTCATATTATCAAATGATGTTTAGCATCAGGTTTTATACACGTTTCTCAATTGAGACTTCCTGAAATAATTTGAGATTTGTATCAAATTTTAAATGTTAAGTGGACTTAAAATTATTTCTAGATTTTTAAAATAACTTTAAATTTATAGAGGAGTTCAGAGATAATAAGAGCTTACAGAGTTTCTGTGTTAATATCTCAGAACCACATACATATATTTATACACACTAATAAACATTAAGACAGGACTAGTAAGAAAACCAGACTTTATTTAGATGTCTCCAGTTACCCGTACCTTTCTGTTCAAAATCCAGTCCAGAATATTGCATTCCATTCAGAAGTTTCTAGATTGAGTTTTTAAATTAATTTTAAAAATTGAAAATGTAATTACATCATTTTCCTCCTTCCCTTTTCTCCTTTCAGTCCTTCCCATGTATCCACTTCCTGCTCTCTCAGATTCTTGGCTGTGTGTGTGTGTGTGTGTGTGTGTGTGTGTGTTCGTGTGTGTTCGTTCTGCTTAGTCTCTATATTGTTACTTGTATGTATATGTTTTCAGGCTGACCATTTGGTGTTGGATAACCAAATCGGGGCATTTTTTTCCCTGGGGAAGACTATTTCTCCTGCTCTCAACTCCTTGGTTGCCTCCAGTTCTTTGTCTGGGTTTGCAGTTCTATGACATTGCCTCCTTCCATGCTCGCTTGTCTGTTGTTTTTGTCCTGATTCAAGTCTTATTTAGGCAGCCTTGTTATTTGAGACTTAGTTGGTATAGCTTCTCTGACATTTCTAGGAGATGTAGTCTCACAGAAGACTTCCTGTTCCTCCCACTCTTAGAGTCTTTATGTCCCTCTTCCTTGGTATGCCCTAAGCCTTGGGTGCAGGAATTATCTAGATGATGTAGCTGTTGGGGCTGGTCCCCAAGGATCTCTTGTTCTGTGCATTTCAGTTGGTTTTGGTTTTCTGTAATCATCTCTCTGATGCAAAGAGATTTTTTTTTGATGTGGGGGTGAGGGCCTACACTTAGCTATAGGTATAAGGATACATATTTTGAATGTTGTTAGGAATTAGTGCTGGCTAGGGAAAGTGGTGGTTGTAGGTTTTCCAAGATCCATGGGCTCACTAGCTTTGAATAGTTGACTAGGTTTCCAATACCAGGCATGATTTCTGTTTTGTTGAATAAGACATAAGTCCAGTTAGAAAGCTGTTGGTTACCACCAATATATGCATGCCACTATTGGACCTTTAGGGTCACTGTGCCGGGATGATCATTGTTGTGGATCATAGGCATCATGGCTGCTTCCCTCTCCCAGAAACCTGCACAGCACTTTCTGATACCATGAAATCTAGTCTTCTAGGGAGGAAGCTTTCAGATCAGATCCAGCTCTATGTTGTAAGTACATGATGTCTTCATGGATTTACCTTTAACTTCTAGTGATGCAACCAAGGGCAACAGCAATAGCCTATAATGCTTTGGAAGTCTCTTGGACTGCCCTGACCAACATCTTGAAAGGAAGTGTCTAATGCCTGGTATTGATGTTTTTTTTGTTAATCTATGTATGCTCTTGGAGGAGACTTTGTCAGCCCAGGTGTGAACGATTTAAACTATGTATGTATATTTACACACGTATTTATATGTATTATATGTAATTTTAAATAAAAAGATGATAATGAGAACTCTTTTCAGACATTCTTACTGTTACTGTACCTTCGTCCCTTCTCTCCTTCTTTATTGACCCTCCTTAGTTACATCCCTCCTCCACAATTTTTTTCAATTTCACCCTTCCAAGTCACCGGTACCCTGCTATTCCTCTCTATTGCATGCTCCCCATTATTTTACTGGTTTCTGTCGTTATTCTTAGCTATGTACTCACATCTAAAGATTGGGAACTAGGAGTCTCAGATGAGAGAAAACATGACTTTGTTTTTCTGAGTCTGGGTTACTATACTCAACATAATCCTTTTTAATTACATTCATTTACCTGAAAATTTCATGATTTCATTTTTCTTTATATCTGCATAGTGTTCCATATTGTATATATACCACACTTTTATTATCCATTCATCAGGTGAACATTTAGGCTGTTTCTGTTTCCTAACTCTTGTAAATAGAACAGCAATGTACATGACTGAGTAAATATTTGTGGAGTATGATGTTGAGTCCTTTGGGCGTATGCCCAGGAGCAGTATACCTGGGTCATAGGGAAGATTTATTTTTAGCTTTTTGAAGATTCTTCACACTGATTTCCAGGGTAGATGGACCAACTGCAATCCCAACAGTAAATGAAAGTTTCCTTTTCTCACATCCCTTCCAGCATTTGTTGTTATAGGTTGTTCCATTGATCTTTGTGATTTTGACTGAGATAAAATGAAATCTCAGGGTTGTTTTGATTTACATTTTCCTCATTGCTAGGGATAGTGAACATTATCTAATAATTCTTAGCTAATTTAATTTCTTCTTTTGAGAGCTCTGTTCAGATCCTCTCCCATCTTTTAAATGGATCTTTTACTTAGATCTCTTTAGTTACTGTTACCTTTCTGTTCAGGGTTCAATCCGGTTTTTTTTCCCCTCGTACTCCTTGATTGTTTCACTTAAAATATATTTTTAGTTTTTCGTGTTATGACTGTTTTGTTTACATGTATGTATGTGTACCCCATGGGTTCCTGGTGCCTGGAGTCCAGAAGACCTAATTGGATCCCCTGGAACTGGAGTTATAGGTGATTGTAGCCACCCTATGGATGCTGAGAACTGAACTTGGGTCCCTTGCAAGAGGAGAAAGTGCTCTACACCACTGAGCTGTCTTTATACGTCTGTTTTACCTTTTAAAAAATATCCTTATTCTGATAATTACCTGATAATTATTCAGATAAACACAGATTTGAGTTTGAGGAAAGTTTTGTTCTTTTTTTTCTCCTGGGATTCTTAAATATTTGTAATAATTTTTCTAACTAAAATTATGAGTACATTTATATAATGATAAGGAAGATAAAAATCAAACACAAATCAGAATTGAAATGGTAAGCTACTTATTTAAAACCTGGGTTTAATTTTTGCTGTCTTTTTTCAACAGAATTTTAATCTGAAGGTTGTTCTTCCGGGTTTAAAAGAAGATTCACAGATTTTGAAAATTAGATTGCTGCCTGGTAATACTATTTTTAACTATTTGGAATAGTTACTTTTTAAATATTCTTAGGTTACTGTAGTGGTGAATGGCCAGAATATAGGACGTTGAGGCAGTAAAGACAACAATTACATACATGGGGGTGGCATATGCACTTGGATGCTGTGCCTGCAGCAGTCAGGGATGACAGATCCCCCAGGAACAGTTGTAAATATTCTTAACCACTAAACCATTTCTCCAGCCCTAAAGGATTGCTCACAGACCTCCTGCCTTAACCTCCCAAGTGATAAGTTACAGGCATGTAACACCATAGCTGGTTTATGTGCTGTGGTGCGGGGATTGAACTCAGGACTGCATTCTAGGCAAGTAGACTTATCAGTGGAGCTCCATCCCCAGCTCCAGTATAAATCTTAAAAATACATTTAGAGTTGCTTAATGTAGCTCAATCTTGGGGAAATGTTTTAAGTACTATGTATTAGGAAACATCTAGAGATAAGCTTATTAGACTTAGGGAAAAACTGCTGTATTAGTCTTACTGGTTTTACTTTCATATTTTAAGAATTATAGGTTCTTATTGATTTGATAAGGATTTATTTTGGGAAAATGAAACTGTATTCAAGTTACATAGGGTGGAATGTGCTTTTTAATTTAAGGGATAGCCTGTTGTAAGGATCTAAGAAGTATATTTTAGAATCAGACCGTTTGGGTTTCAGTATAGTATAGTCTGGCTGCTTTTGCAAAGAATCATGAGAATGTTTTCTGCTCTCACAGGATTATAGCAGTAAAATGAGTTAATATGTAGTCTTCACTCTGCATGATTGTGCAGTTGTTGAATAGAGAACAAAGTACCAGTTGCACATGAGCTTTCTTTAACACTGTCCTTTGCAAAGTGAGATCTGCCAGTAAGGTTATGCTTATTGAGTGTTTTACACTTGATCCTAGACTTAATGCCAAGGAACAATTGGCATGCAAACTTAGAAACCTTAATTATAACACTTGGTCCATAAGCGATCATTTGTACTAGATTTCAGCAGAAGGAAACAATAGCTTATTTGCATTCACAAATTGTAGTTCTTGGTGATTTTACCCAGGCATACACTGATAAGTGAAAATTGGTACTAATGAGGAAAAAAATGTTCATTTATAGTAATAAATATGTATGCTTTTAGAAGTAAGCTAAGCCAAATAGAAATGACTTATAGAAAGCTTATTACTTAGGTACATTTTTTTGGTGGTTTTTATTTTGATAGAAATGACAAAGTAGGAAATAGCACAACCTTGTGGTAGAAGGCAAGAAACCAGGACTTAAACTTGACTTCGCCACTTACTGACCTTGGGTCCATCTCTTTGTATTAAATATTTTCTTTATGTAGTCCCTTGATTAAATATTTTCCGGTGTTTGTAGATGCTTCCATTCTTATAAAATGGAGGTGTTAGGACCTTGTGTTCTGTATGATGCGCATAGTAGTGCTTACTTAAAACATAACATAGTAGTTGGCAGATACTAAATCTTCATATTAACCATTGAAGTAAGTGTGTCTAATAATTGTTTTATATACTTTCATTATCAGTATTTAGCATAAATTGAATTTTAAAGTATTAAGGATTGTGGGGCATATAGTTAGTTTTTTCTAGAAGTATAGATTCATTTTTTGTTTTGTTTTGTTTTGGTTTTTTTGTTTTTTTCGAGACAGGGTTTCTCTGTGTAGCTTTGCGCCTTTCCTGGGACTCACTTGGTAGCCCAGGCTGGCCTCGAACTCACAGAGATCCACCTGGCTCTGCCTCCCGAGTGCTGGGATTACAGGCGTGTGCCATCACCGCCCGGCTAGAAGTATAGATTCATTTTTTCAATCTTATAGGAAATGTATGATATAACTTGCTTGTGATATCAAAGACAGTGAGCAGTATACTTACCTGCTTATGTAGTTACACAATCACCAGGGGTTAATTTGTTTATTTCATAGCCCATGCTGGTCTGCAGCTCTCAGATGCTGGGATTACAGGATTGTACTACTAAGCTTGGCCTGAACTCAGCATGTTATTACTTGTGCTGGATCCAGCAGTCATTCATTGTGTAAAGCTAAAGATGATAAATAAACAGTATTTTAATAAGCTTCTTTTGCTTCCTGAATACTTTGCCTCCCAGATGTTTTTAAGGTTTTTCAGGACTGTTTAGGTCATTTCTAGCATGAATTAATCAGTGTGCTCTAGCTTATATAAGACTAAATCTAGACATTAAACTGTTTTTGTTTTTGTTTTGTTTTTCAAGATAGGCTTTCTCTGTGTAGCCCTAGCTATTCTTGAACTCTGTAGACCAGACCAGACTGGTCTCAAACTCAGATATCTGCCTGCCTTTGCCTCCTGAGTGCTGGGATTAAAGGTGTGCACCACCAGTGCCCCACAACGTCAAACATTTAGCTGTGTTACTGAGACAACTCCATCATGTACACAAACTACATTTGGAAGATAGAATTTATCAAGTTCTGTATTCTTTTTTTTCTTTTCTTTCTTGCATCACTCATAAATATTAAATACAAAATGATAATTTTAGTCTATTTAATCTATTGAATATATACTTTATTATGAATTTCCTGATAGGTCCTCCTCATCGACTAAAAGTGAAACCTGACTCGGAAATTCTGGTTATAGAGAATGGAACAGCCTTCCCATTTCAGGTGGAAGTTGTGGATGAGTCAGACAACATAACAGCACAACCAAAGCTAATTGTCCACTGTAAGGTAAGCTCACTGTGATGCATTGTGATGTGCAGCTAGGACACTTCTGTTGTTAGTGAATGGCAATGACTGTCTTTTTGCTGTTTCAAAGTTAAGCCTTAAATAGTAAGTTTTTGTATTGTTTTGTTTTTAAATTCTGCAGGTTACAACATTTAATGAAACCAAAGGAAGTAAATCAGACTGTCTTTTTGCCCTCTTTTTTTTTTTAATCATTTTTTGTTTTGGTTTGTTTTTTGTTTGTTTGTTTTGTTTTGTTTACAACACTGGGTTTCTCTACGTAGCCCTAGCTATGCTGGAACTTACTTGTTCTGTAGACCAGGTTGACAGATACCTTCATGTCTCTTCCCACCCCACCCCCCAAGTGCTGGGATTAAATGCTTGTATCACCACCGCCCGGCTTAAATAAATTCTTAATGATTATTCCATGGAAAATTTCTTAGACCCTTTCCTTATCAAAAGTCTTTCAATAACACAAAGCTCAGTGAAGACACCAGCTCTTCCCAGTTGTGTTTCTTTCCTTCATTTCTTTTTTTCATTTTCTTTTCTTTTCTTTTTGGGAACTGAATTTTAAGGCCTTATTTATACTAATCGAATGTTTTATCATTAAGCTATAGCCTCAGACCTCTTGATTTTTTTATTTTGAGACAGGATTTCATAAAATAGTTCAAGCTGGCCTTAAACTCACCGTGTAGCCCCAAAAGGCTTGAATTTATGATTCTTTCTACTGCCTTAGTCTCTTGAGTATTTGGGATAAACGGCCTTCACTACCAGGCCCAGCCAAGCAGTGTCATAACTTTGCTCCCCTTTCTTTTCTTTACCCCTCATATATATGTCTCTACATATGTCTGTTTTTATGTGTCAGAGGAGCTATCCAGCTTGCTTCGGGAGGTTCCTGTCTGTGATTCCTACCTTGCCTTAGGAGCACTGGGGTTGGAGAGGTGCACTGTAGTGACTAGCTAGCTTTATGTGGTTTCTGGGGATTCAAACTTGGTCTTCCTGCTCGCATGGAGGTGCTTCATCAGCTACTGCGCTATCTCCCCGTGTCCCTCCCTAACTTTAGATGAAGTGTTTCGTTTATAAAGAGAGTGCACAAACAAAGGTGGTGGGTAAGATCTACAACAAAAGAAACTCAAGACGGTAAAAAAGAGGGCTGAAGAGATGGCTGTAATGTCTATAATCCCAGTTCCAGGAGATCCACACCCTCTTAATGCCTGAGACAGACACACACACACTCATACATGCACGGGATCTTTTTTTAGGTTAAAAAAAAGAATAATGTTGAGGAAGGTTTTCTAAAAGGATAAATTTTATGTAAAATAGAAAGTCACTCTTTTTATTAAAAAATTCTAGTGTTTTGAGTTTTATTTAGAATTTTCCAGTGTAGAGCCAGAAATACTAGCTGTGGTAAATTACTCAAGAATTTGAACCAGATACTCAGTAGTTATGGATTAGGTAGTTAATGATCTTTCTGTCCTCCCTCTAGTTTCTAGGTGCTCCAAGCCTACCAGTCTACACTGTGGATTGCAGTAGCTCTGGGACCAGCATCCTAACAGGGTCAGCAATTCAAGTTCAGAACATTAAGAAAGACCAGACACTGACTGCCAGGATTGAAATACCTGTAAGCTACCTCTCTCTTTGGTTTTACTTGGAGTCTTTAAGGTCTTTAGCGGATGTAGAGTATTTATGCAAAGTTGTTTGATGCTAAAATGTATAGTACTTTGGTTCTCTTAAGAAAAACAATGTGAACTATAACAATATTTTAACATTATGTATCACATATTAATAATTTTCTTGATCAGATCTCTTACAAGGTTTATAACTACTAGTGATTGTATTTCCTTTTTTTTTTTTTTCTTTTTGGTTTTTCCGAGACAGGGTTTCTTTGTGTAGTTTTGGTGTCTGTCCTGGATCTCGCTTTGTAGACCAGGCTGGCCTCAAACTCACAGAGATCCACCTGCCTCTGCCTCCTAAGTGCTGGGGTTAAAGGCATGCACCACCACCACCTGGCACATTCTAATTCTTTTAAGGCTAATTATGTTTTTATAGTCTTTTTCATCCTTCTCAGTCAAACCAAGTACTTTTCCCCTGAGCTACATCTCAGCCCTTGATAATCTTAAAATATTTAGGATTCATTTCCTTTTTGCAATAATGTAGACAATGTGTGTGTGCACGTGCAAACATGTGCGTGCACATAATATCTTGCAAACTGTCAAAAAGTATAGGACTCACAGTTATCTGGGGATGGGGGGAATCTGGCCTTTGAGGCAAAAAAGACTTATGTAATTATACAGCAGTATTAGAAGACCAGGAATTCAGTTTACTTAAAATAAATAGCAAGTTGTGTCTGCTTTTAGGCAGCTTTTAGTGTCTTATCCAAAGGGTGCAGCCTTGAGAGTAAGGAGTCAAATAAATGTGTATGCCTTTAAAATAAATTGCTTGATATTTTATAATGTAGGAATTTTAAATAAAATTTAAATAACTCACGTAAATGGGTTTCTATAGGAATAGCTATAAATAGACAAAGTTTAAAGTTATTTTAGGATTAATAAATAACTTCTTGTTGTTGAAGGTATTATAATTTGTTAAAGAAGTGATGGTTTAATAGTTTAATTTTGTATGACTAATTGTAACTTCTTTACGATGGATCTGTACAATCGTAGTATACTGGTAATCAATATAAATTTCTCAGTATGTTGATAAGCTCAGCTTTCAAGGCATCTAAAGCTCTTCTGGCTATAAACAAGTTTTTTCATTTATCCCAGTGTGCTATTAATTGGGGAAAAAAACCCATAAAATTTCAATACAGCTTAATACTAAAAAGTAGTATCTTCTCTTGCAGCAATTTGTCTTCAATTTTATGGAAAGTTCTTGGTTTCTTCTTTATTGAATCTGTAACTTAATTTAAATCTTGTGAATTTATAATAATTTTAAAGTGAATTTAAAAATAAGAAAGAAGGCATTGTTGTTAGTAGTTTTCAGAATGTACCCAATGCCATTTATGCCTGATGGTGTAAAGTTTTTACTGTTAAAAGTATAATACCTTTTTTGTTTGTTTGTTTTAAAGGCAAGGTCTCCTGTATATTCCAGGCTGACCTTGAACTTACTGACCTCCTGCCCACACCTCCCAAGTGATGAGATTACAGGTGGGTGCCACCACATCTGGCTTATAATACCATTTTAATGATAAACCTTGTTACAAGTGTAACTATGATAAGATGATCTTTCCTAATATTGAAAATAAGTTATTAAACAGTGCCATGGATTTGCCATTAGGTAAAAGAAGAAATGAATACGTAGGTCACTCAATGTATATTCATGTTTTCTCTTCTAGAGTTGTAAAGATGTGTCACCTGTGGAAAAGACTATCAAGTTACTTCCCAGTAGTCACGTTGCTCGCCTACAGATATTTAGTGTAGAGGGACAAAAGGCTATCCAGATCAAACATCAGGATGAGGTTAATTGGATAGCAGGTGATGTAATGCAAAATCTAATTTTTCAAATGTATGATGAAGGAGAAAGAGAAATCAATATTACACCATCCTTGGCAGAAAAAATTAAAGTAAGTATTTTATACAGATTATTTACTTGTAAAAACTCTTATGTTTAGAAAATTGAAATTTTATGGATAACCTATAAGATTGTTTAGCAAAAAAAATACTGTTATTAGGTTGGTCCTAAAGGAATTGTGGTATTGGACTATAAGTTTGATTTAAATCATAATTAGACTCCAACACATTTTTGCCAATGGGAAATAAGCTTGTATGTTTCTATAAAATAAAAATAGAAATTCTGTGAACTCATGGACAGCATAAGAGAGGACAGCAGTTGAGCTGGTCAGCTTATTCTCAGGAAGCTCACTGGGCTGCCTTACTGAGCTTCCTTTCCAGTTAGTTTAGATGCTGAGTAGCCATTGAGAGTGATGTAATGACAGGGAGTATGAATCTCTTGCCTGGCCAGTACCACCACCCAGTTTTGTCCTTTTTATTTTTGTTATTTTTTTGTCCACTTGGTTTCTTGTGAACATTGGGCTTCAGAGCAATTCTGGTTCAGGCAGGGTAGCCAAAAATCTGGAGAGGCCCCACTGGTTCTAGGGCCTCCTCCAGGTGGCTAAGTCTGCCTTGTTGTTCTCTGAGCTTCAGGGGTTCTCCTCTGATCTCCTTTATGACTGAGTGCAAACAGCCCAAAACAGAGCAGAGCATACTGGCAGGGGCAGCATCAGCTGGAGCCTGGGCTGTGCCTGAGGCAGAAGCTGAGTCCATCTTATATCATAGCTATGAGTGCTTCTGCATTTCCAGAACCTGTCTGGACAAGTGAACTTTATCGGGGACTAGGGGGGGTCCAGCCCCTCGATAGTCCCCTCCCAGGGTCCGGGAAGAATCTACAACCAGCTGATAATTAATCTTTGAAGAAAGAAAATGAATCTATGTACACGAAACTCCTTAGTCCATACACTTTATTATTCTGTCAGTTCTCTCTCTACAAGCTTATGCTCTGCTCTCATTTTTAGCTCCTTTCATGCCCAGTTTCTCTTTACATTTATCTGTTGTCCCCTCTACGTTTTATCTTAATTCCTTCATCTAGTTCTGCCCCTTCTAGGTTCTCATCCATCTAGTTCTTTGCCGTATCAGCTCCTCTCCCATCTCCTCCTCTCTCATCTTGTTCTTCCTCGTCTTGTTTTTCCCCATCTGGCTCTTCCTCATCTTCCATCTCATTCCTCTAGTACTCTCTTCTGGCTCTTCAGTCTAGTTCTTCCCCATCTCAGTTTGTTCCTCTCAAGTTCTTACCCATCTAGTTCTTCCATTCTCTTTTCTCTTCTCTGTCCCCTCGTACCCTGGGAGTCCTGGTATATATACACTTACAAGCAGTAAATCCCTTGGCAGTGCAAAGCCAGGCTTCCAGGGTCAAATGGAGGGGTGATAAGAATCACAGAGGGGCAATAACCATTAATCATCATTTGCAACCCCAAAGGGAAGTGACCAATGGGGAAATGAATTAATTAACTAAAGGCTAAATTTGGGTAATATCTAAGAAGAGGGATCTTATGTGCTCAATTATAGTCTTAAACATGATTGGTAGAAAATGTTAAGAATCTATAAGTTACTAGGTCAGTGGGAGAAAATAAAACTGCATTCTTTTTTTCCTGTGGCTCCTATCTGTCCAAGCTATCTGCCGTTTATCTGCAGGGTGGGGGAAAGTGTGCTCGGTTGCTAGGCAGCCTGTGTACAGCTAGATACCTCTGGTGATAGTTAAAGGGAGATCTGGAACTGGAGGTAAGATTTGGGAAAGGAGGAAGTAAAGCTTAATTGGCACATCCGCCAGGCCTTCTCAAACAGGTAACCTGGTTGCTTAAGTCTGTTCTTAGAGAGTACAGAGGTGTCTCTGATAAGGTACTTTCCTCCATCTGGGGATGGACGTGGCCGGATGCTGCTAATGATGATAATTACAGGGAGGCTTGAACTGGGGTTCTGGCTGAGCATAGCTGTCAGTGCAGAAGGTTATCTAACTATTCCTAGAAGTGGTTAGATAAGGAGTTAAAGGTCTATAAAGTTAGTAAGGCTGTAAGAAAGGAGGGTCCGAGCTAAATTGTATAAAGCTATTACTTAACATCCACCTGACCTAGGCGGTGTCTCCTTGTGGAATTTACCTTAAATCAGGAGACTTGCATGTGGACTGTTCCTGTCCTTGAAAGTGGCTTTCAAGATTCCAGAGAAAGCCTTTCCTCAGGCTATTCTCCAAATACCTGTCCTTGAAAGTGGCTTTCAAGATTCCAGAGAAAGCCTTTCCTCAGACTATTCTCCAAATACCTGGAATGTGTATGTCCAGAGAGTGATCACTGTTAACCCTTCTTAGGAAAAAATCAATTGGGAAAACTATGAAGGCACACATGATTTTCATAACAGAAGACAGCTGATATATAACAAGCCAAATAACACCAAAAGCTCCTTGGAATTTGGCTTCCTCTGGAGGAAATCCTTGATCCCTCCAGGTAGTGACTTTGCCATAACCAGCTGAGTTCTTATGATATATTCCTGCCGCCCGCAGCTGAACTTCAGGCTCCTCTAGCTGGAGACAGAAGGGTTAGGGCCATTTCCCCTTGTGAGGTTGGTGCCGGGGATCTCATCCATATCCACTGCATCATTACAGAGTCATCCCTTGCTGTGTCCCATGTCTGTTCGGTAGAATCTGACAACCTTAACTTGGCTTCTGTCTTGTGGAGGCTCTGTTGGGTTATCATCTGGCAGCAGGCCGATTGGGCTGATGGCTGAAATTTTACAAGGTCCAATATAGGCCTGCTCCAGAAGTCCTGGTGATTTTTTTGGATGTTGGACATCCACTTCTCTGAGGTCCTCCTTGGGAGGGGAGGTTAGTAACAGTTTCTGGGCCAAAGTCTATTCATCATCTTTTTTTTTTTTTTTTTTTTTTTTTTTTTTTTAAATTAAAGCATGGCTGTAGTGGCAACTGCCCACAAATAAGTCAGCCAACTGGCCAAAACAGGATCAAGTCTTTTGGACAGATAGGCCACTGGCTTCTTTAAAGATCCCCCTTCATAGGATGGGACATTTTTTTTTTTTCCTTCCCCCAGTCTGCTGGAAGCAGGTGGGAGAGAGCATGGTGCAGTTCCTTTGAGCCTGTGAGAATTTGTACTAGGGGCAGCATTGGGTGGCTGGGGTTCTAGGACAGTTCATTCCTGCTTCCATTTTATACCTCTTTCTTCAACCAAGAGAACTGACAGAAACACAGTCACACAGTAAAGACAACTAGGGTTGGCCACCACACATTCATATACGTGAAAAGACCAGCAGAGTGCAGTGAGGTCGTACATGGATCCTGAACACTGGACCAGTGGCTGCCTCTGTCTTCTCTGTGATCCTAATGCCTCTGAGGAGTCTGACATCTCCGACAGAAGATGCTTTAACCAGACTTACCTCTGGAGGTATCAGACTCCTCAGAAGCATTAGGCAGCGATTGATCAAAGGGAGTCCTGGGGCCCTGGAATGGATCAGATTGCACACCCCCAGGAGCTCCTTGACCACCGAACTCTTCCCCACTCGGAGGGCTTCTGACACTCTGGTATCTAGGGATCTCCCTGGGGCATCCAGAAATGTGGAGTATCCACTAGAGAAGACAACTCCAGGTTTAAGCCAAAAGAAAATCTTTATTAGCTGGCTAGCAACTACTTTGGGTGTTCATCAGTGATCGCATTATGGCTGTGAGCCTTTATTGGGTCTGGGGCCCTGGTTCCAGTCCTTGCTCTGGCCCCTGATTTCTTTCCTCCATTGCAGAGGGAGGAAGAACTGAAAGAGAAGTAGGCCTCATGCTGCTTGCAAGAGGAGCACACCGTCACCTTCTGTCACACTTAGATTTGAGGGTCAGTTGAACAGTTGTACCGAGGCCCTGCTTCTGAGCTGCCCCCCCCTTCTGCAGCGAGGCATGTTTGCTCATCACTGGAGAAGGGGAGGTGGGCTGGGCCAACCTTTTTTTTTCCTTATCAAGATTTTTTTTTTTTTTAATCAATGTTAAGAAAAATGTACTGCTGACTTTTTTCTTGTCTTTCTCAAATCAAAACTACAGTATCTGAGGTGGTTGTGCATCTTCAGAAGCTTAGTAATGGTTGAAGGAAGTCAGGCCTCCCAAGTTGTAGCATTAGGGTGAGCAGGATACAGCCTTTGTCTTTTATGCCTATTTCTTATCTTCTGTCATTCGAGGAACATAAACTAATAAACAGTATCAGTGATTTTTGAACTCACAATCAAAGACTGAAAGAGCAAGTTGAGCTAAAAGTTCTTAAATACAAATCAAAAGTTTAAAGTAGGATATAGTGTGGTAATTTAAAAGAATGGATTAAATGTCACATTAAAACACGTAATTTAAGGGATAAAAAATTTAAGCTAGAAATACTGGAGAAAGGATTTAACCCAGAAGGTGACCAGAAAGGTAAAACAGCAGTGACACACCCTTTTCTTGCAGAGTAGAAGTCCCCAGGGATCACATTCAGAGCCTCCACTCAGACCTCTCAGTGATGACATGTACACATTCTTGTTTTCTTTTTGGGGACTTCACACTTGGTTGTGTCTAGTTTTGAGATAAGTGTCTCCTGTAGGCCAAGCTGGCCTTTAACTGCTAATACTCTTGCCTCCATCTCCCAGCCACTAGGATTGCCTTCGTGCACTGTAGCATGGGTCTTTGTGGGGTTTTTTGGTTTTGTTTCTTCAAAGAACAAGGTCTTATATTTAGCCCATTCAGGCTTCCAACCTGGAATCATCTGCCTCAGACTCCGGAAGTGCCATCATGTCTAGCTGGTCTCCACTAGAAACTATAATGGCCACAGTGACAACCCTGTAGCAAAACTCTGAAGATATTTGTCCTAATGGTTTTCAATTTTTACTCTGAAGATTGGGAAATATTTGCCACAAAACCAAAGATGCTTGTTTGTTATATTATATACTATTATTTCTGATCATAAAGTGCCTTTCTAGCTGGGCATGGTAGTGTACACCTTAATCCAGGACGTGGGAGATAGAGGCATGTAGCTCTCCGATTTTGAGGCCAACCTGTTCTACATAGAGTATTCCAGTACAGCCAAGGTTACATGGACTCTGTCTCCAAGAAAATACAAAAACAAAACAAAACAGGAAAAAACAACTTTGGTGTGTGTGGAGGGGGGCGCAGATTATAATTTAGTTTTAAGCTTCTTGAGTAACTAGGTGGGGTATGGTGGCACATTCCTATAATCCTAGCAGTTGGGAGGTGGAGGATCATGAGTTCATGTCCATCCTAAACAACCTGAGTTTGGGAGCAGCCTGTTCTACCTGGAACCCTGTTTCAGTCTTTAGAAAATAAGTGGTTATTGGAAGTCTTTGAGCGAAGCCTCTCAGCTTTGTGTTATGTGTATTCTCTCCTAGGTTAACTGGACTCCTGAGGTTAACAAAGAACATTTGCTACAAGGTCTGCTTCCTGATGTGCAAGTACCAACATCTGTGAAAGATGTGCGCTACTGCCAGGTTTCTTTCCAAGATGACCACGTCTCTCTGGAAAGTGCTTTTACAATAAGGTTTGTGAACCTGTGGTATTTTGAGTTATTTGGAGTGCCATAGCAAGATAGTCTGCAGCACACACACACACACACACACACACACACACACACACACACGAATAAAAGTTCCTTTTAAGATGAAAAGAACTACACCTTTTAGTTTCTATAAAATATGGGAGATTGTCTTTACAGAAAGGCTTCATTGTACGTAGGTTGATTGTTGGGGTTTTGTTAGAGACAGAGTCCTGCTATGTAGCCCAGGCTATCTTCAAACTAACTCACTGTTGTTTTTCTGTTGGCACAGAGGCTTTGCTTTCATCTATCTACTGCTGTTTCAGGCAATAATTGCTGCTCCACAGTTGCTGGCCTGCTTCGCTGGCAGCCTCGGCCTGGCGGGAATTCTGTTCCCACAGAAATCGGCTCAGTAGCTGCAGCCAAATATAGCTTTTAATTAATTCTCTATCCTTGTATTTATCAGTATGATTCAGGAGTCAGAGGCTGGGATGAAAAGCTGCTATCTCAGAGAGGTTGAGTAGCAACCAGCTGACCTCTCTTTGCTGCGGTCTTGGAAAGATCCCCTCCATATCTCCACCAAACCAAAACCCCATGCCACTCCAAGCTTTTACCTACTAATTCCTGTGCGTGTCTCTGTCATCTTCCAGACACCCTCTGACTCTCTGTGATTATTGCTTTCTGTCAACTAGTTGTTAACTCAGCCTCCTGACCCAAGGTGGATTTTATTTAAATAATGCAAATACAGACTCAGAGTTCACAGTGCAATCGAATATCCCACAACAGCTCACAGTCCTCCTGCCTCAGCTTCCCGAGTGCTGGGATTACAAGTGGTGGCACTGTGTATGACTGATAGTGATTACTCTTATCATGATTATAAGCTTGCACTTCATTTAGTAACTGTAAAAATGCACCAAAGGAAGGTTCTTCAACTGAAAACAACAGAGGCCCAAAATATACGAAAGGTACAGTGTGGTTTTTAGAGGGAAAAATGTTCACATTGGTTAGTGGTGAAACTTAGTTCAATCAGAATTAATCTACACACCTCATAGAAAAGAGTAGAGCTTAGTGTAAAGGAGCAAAAGACTCTTCCTGTTGCACAGCCCGTTGGCCACCCTTTCCAGTGACTCCAGCATTGTGACCCTCTGCCTTTTCCTGGGCTGTTCTCTGCACCAAGAGCAGTTCTACTGCTCTGACCATAACTCATTGTTGTGATTTATTCTTACCTGTCTCTTGACAGTATTTCCTTATTACAATTTCCTCTTAATGTAATATAAAGAGTATAATGTAATTTTTTTGCAGTCAATAGCTATTTAAAATGAAAGATTTGGAGGAGTGCTGTTGTATTTAAATTTAGGGTATCAAATATGTGTTGCTCTTCACTTTTTTTCTGCAATTAATGGTTCATTAAAGCCTTTTAACCAAACCAATTTTAGACCACTTCCTGATGATCCCAAACATTTAAAATGTGAGTTAAAAGGAGGAAAAACGGTGCAGATGGGCCAAGAGCTTCAAGGAGAAATAGGTTCGTATACCCACTTTTTTTTTTTTTAAATAATGCTGGCTTTCATTAGTGTTTTAAAATGTATGCTCTGAAAGATACTTTTTAGCATACATTGAAACTCAGCTTTATGATAGTTTGTTTAGAAAATCTTGCCTTTGTTAGAAGAAATAGTTATGAATGAATTGAATTGATTCCTATATAGCCTTTATGTTTTTCCTTATAGCTATAAAATTAAATACCATTAAAATGTTTATTTTAAGTTTTAATTATTAAAAAAGCTGACTTAGGCATTGGGATATAGCTCAGTGGTGGAGCATACCATGTATGCGGGCCTATGTTCAGTCCTTAACACCTCACAACTGAAAATAGTATTAACATTGGTGTACCTCAGAAATTAAAAGTCACTTGGTTATTAGCAGTATTTAAACATTCTTGCACAGGTTCTTGATACAGTTTTAATGATTTTAAGAGAAATAAGTATAATTGTAAATTACCTATGTATGAGAGTAAAGCTTCAAAGTATATTTTATGTGTAAGATAGATCTTTAAAAGGATTTTATCTTAAAGCTTTTTTCTCTTTTAAGTTGTTATAGTTGCAGATCAGTATGGAAATCAGATTCCAGCATTTTCACCAGATTCTTTATCTACATTGTCAATTGCTGGAGTTGGACTTGATAACTCTAACTTGAAAATCACTTTTGAGGTAAAACTACCTTATAAAATTGATTTTGTGTTTGACAGAAGTTGGGGGAAAAATGAAAATAATGAAAGTTTAACTTTACATACATTATTTTTAATTTTTCGAAACCATGTTTTATTTGTGTATGTTTGTATGTACTACACATGGCTAAATGCTTGCCCTAGTGTCTCAGATACTGAACTCAGACGTGGTGGCAGGCTTCTTTGTTACCAGATGGGTCATCTTGCCAGCCTTGACCTTATGTCTAAAATTCTTCTTTAAATAAAACTTGTATTTAAAACATTGTGGGGATAGCATATGTGAGGTCTCAAGCTTTCAAAATACAATGAATTTGCACATTTGAAAACAACAGTAACCAGAATTGCAGATGTTTCCTCCGGTCCCATCATTCACTTGCAGCCGTCATTGCATTTCCACTAACCATATCCCTTTGGAGCAAATTGTAGTTGTTAGAATATTTCACTCTAAGTATTTAAATACACATATGTCAGCTTACGTGTACACAATATGTAAATTTTCAGTTAGGTATTTAAATAAAACTTAGTGCTTACCCCCTGCACTAAAACAGGATACTGAGGAGAAAACTCACTGTTTAACTTTGCTACTGTATGGTTAATTCACTGTAGCTTGAGAAGTAAAGGCCCTGATAGAATTCTTGGACCTTGAAACAAGCATGAAGCACTCTTGTTGAAAAGGTCAAAGCCAGCATTAGGTGAAAGGATGTTCTGGAATTGGGTCTTGACAAAACCTGCCAGCAGTGTAGATTAGAAAAAGGAGTTCCCCAGGTCTACAGAATTTGATTCATTGATTGCATTATGCTTTTTCTTTGACAGGATAACCATGAGAATTTCCTCACTAGTTTCTGCCTTTACAAAGTCTGTACTTTACTATCTCTCTTCGACTCTGTGTTGATGACATGAGAGGATGAATTCACAACTGTTATAGCTGTGTGTAGACAGTCTGCTTCTTGTCACCCTGTGCACACCATGTGCTTGGGTTCTTTAAAAAGTTTACTTTGACACACAAATTGTGCATAGTCATACATACAGACAGAGCACCCACATACATAAAAATAAAATAGATTTAGATGTATACATGAATGTATCTACACATATAGGACATGGGATCATTAACAGCCATTATTAAAATGTGAGTACCTTTGTGCTCTTTCTGGTCTAGAATCAGTTTAGTCTTATTGCAAAGATTAATAGCTAGTTTCATTAGTAGGGTATGGTAACCATTATTCTGAATAATTGATAAGCAGCAACAAAAGCCCTAATCACAGTGAATATCACCTCGACAAAGGGGAGGGCATGCAAAAAATAACGGGGAGAAAAATAGTGGAGATATAGTATTTTACTATGTAGGATGTTCAGGAAAGACCTTGTTGTTAAATTAAGGTACCATCTATGGAAATACCTAAAGCAAAGCCACAGTGAAAAAGAGTTACAAACTGAGGGAAAAACACAAGAGCCAAGTTTCTCAGCCAGGTGTGCTTGCTTTGGGGGTTAAAGAAAAGCACAAATACAGATTGAGCATCCCAGACAGAAAATTTGAAATGTTCTGAAATCCAGAGAATTTTGACTACTAGCATGATGCTCAAAGTTGCTGGTTTTTAGAGTATCTCATACTTATAGATTAGAAATCTTCTGGTGTGGGGGACCTGGATTGAGACAGGGTTTCTCTGTGTAGACCTGGCTGCCCTGGAATTCACTCTGCAGACCAGCCTGGCCTTGAACTCACAGAGGTCTGTCTCCTTCTGCCTCCCAGTGCTGATACTGAAGGCATGCACCAGCAGCGCCTGGCTAGATTTGGAATCTTAACCAATCCATACAAATATTATGAAATTCAGTGAGCTCAGGCCAGGCAGGGTGTAGCACAGTGGCACATGCCTTTAGTCCCAAAAGTAGGGAGCAGAGATAGGCAAATCTGTGTAAGTTTGAGGCTGACCTGGGAATCTCTTTGTGTTCAAGGTTAGCTTGGTCACATAGTGCAGTTCCAGACCAGCCAAAGCTACATAGACTTTATCCCAAACAGACAAACAAACAAACAAACAAATTTAGAGAACTCCAAGAATTGAAAAACTTGGTCTTAAGCATTTTGATCAAAAGATAACCTATAGAAGAAAAGGGGAAATTATGAGAAGATAAGGTAAAAAGAGATCTATTCACAGTTTTTTAGATTCTTTGCCACTGACAGAAGAAAGATACCATTTTTCTCTCCTGAAAATAGAATGGAGTATGCCAGTATTGGCATGGATTTGGTCTCTTACCCAGAAATAGCAGTAGGTGAATTATGCAACTTTTTTTTTTTTTTTTTTAAAGACTAAGCAACAACAACCTGTGTTTTCTCAATGTGCTTCTCTTCACTAGGCTAACACACAGAGCATAAGTGTACGAGGCATCAGATTTACTCCAGGTCCTCCTGGACATAAGGATCTTTGTTTTACTTGGCGAGAATTTTCTGACTTTATTCGAGTGAACCTAGTTTCTGGACCTCCAACCAAGCTGCTGCTTATCGACTGGCCAGAGCTAAAAGAGGTATACAACTTCGTGTCTTCATGGTAATAATTAATAGTGCAGGCTCATTGCTTTCAGAGCCTTAGTGGATTAGAAGAGATAGATTTTGTTTTAGAAGAAATAATAATTGTAACTAGTCGGGTGATGGTGGTGCATGCCTTTAATCCCAGCACCCGGGAGGCAGAGCCAGGCCGATCTCTGTGAGTTGGAGGCCAGCCTGGTCTCCAGAGCAAGATCCAGGACAGGCACCAGAACTACACAGAGAAACCTTGTCTCGAAAAACCAATATAATAATAATAATAATAATAATAATAATAATAATAATAATAATAATTGTAACTAATAGTAACAAAAGAAGGTAAGATTTTTTTTTTTTTATTTTGTTTTTTTGAGACAGGGAGGGTTTCTCTGTGTAACAGTCCTGGCTATCCTGGAACTAGTTCAATAGACCAGGCTGGCCTCCAACTCATAGAGATATGCCTGCCTCTGTTTCCAGAGTGCTGGGAATAAAGGCATGCGCCACTGTTTTCCAACATGAGGTGAGTCTTAACACTTTAGTTATTCACTGAGTTCTAGAGTCTGAAATTATGAATGTAATAATTTAGATCTTTAAAACTGTTCTAGACATATATAAAAATTAGAGCAATAATGAAACTGATTTTACTAGCACCCATTTTATCAGTCAACTGATTTTTGCTAAATTTGTTTTTTATTCTTTTATAGTAATATAAAAACTTTATTGCAGTTTTTTTTTTCTTTGAAGATTAGTCTATTTGTGTGTCTAAGTGGATGTGCACTGGTATGCACATGTGCCAGGGTGTGCATATGGGGGCCAGAAGAGGTCTTCCTACTGTCCTTTGAGGTAGGGTATTTACCTGAACCTGGGACTTGTGTTGGTTGGCTAGGCTGGGAGCCAGCAAGCCCCGGAACCATCCTGCTCTTCGTTCTTCAGAGCTGAGGTTACAGGCTTGTGTTCAATACCCAGCCTACTTCACGAGTGCTGGGATTTGAACTGTGGTCAAATTACATAGCAAGTGTTCTTAACAGTTAACCATCTCTCCAGTCTTGTTGAAGTTTTTGTAAAGTGTATTTCAGTACCAATACAAATGGACTTTCTGTGAAAATACTTAAGTCTTAAATATTCATTTTGCAAACATCTGGCAAATCCTACTTCTGCTGACTTCATTTACTGATAATTTTAGAATCTAGTGAATTTAGTGTGGTGGCATGGTTGGAACAGACATCCAATTCCAGCACTCAGAGTTAGATTTTTAAGATTTATTTATTATGTAGACACTGTTTTGCCTGCATATATGCCTGAATGCCAGAAGAGGGCACCAGATCTCCCTACAGATGATTGTGAGCCACTATGTGGTTGCTAGGAATTGAACTCTGGAAAAGTTCAATTGGATTTCTAGAAAAACAGACAGCGCTTTTAACCTCTGAGCCATCTCTCCAGCTCCGAGATGGGGATTTCTCTGAGTTCAAGGCCAGCCTGCTCTACATAGAATCCAGTAAAAAAAAAAAAAAAAAAATTTAAACATTTTGTTGAGAAATTAAAATTGTATATACTTAAAATGTATGTTAAATGACAATATAGATTTAATGATCCATTAAATCCCATATGTATCATCTTACATACTTACTGTTTTATAGTGATGACATTTTTAAAATACAATGTTTTTATTGAGAATTTCCTTTACAGATGCATTGTATTTTAATCATAATTTATCATTCCTCCCCTTAACTCAGCAGTTCTTAGCCTGTGGGTCACAGCCCCACACCCCACACCCCTGGATTTGAAGAACCCTTTCACAAGCGTTGCCTAAGGGATTGGAAAACACAGATATTTATATTACAATTCATAAGAGTAGCAAAATTACAGTTACAAAATAATTTTATGGTTGGGGGTCACCACAACATGAAGAACTGTATTAAAGGGTTGAAGCATTAGGAGAGTTGAGAGCAACTGACTTAACTCTTCCCAGATCAACAGCCACCTCCAGCTTAATGTCTTTTTTTTTTTTTTTTTTTAAAGATTTATTTATTACGTATACAGCATATATGACTGCAGGCCAGAAGAGGGTACCAGATCTCATTACAGATGGTTGTGAGCCACCATGTGGTTGCTGGGAATTGAACTCAGGACCTCTGGAAGAGCAAGCAGTGCTCTTAACCTCTGAGCCATCTCTCCAGCCCTTAATGTCCTTTAAAAAAAAAAAAAAATAGCCTACCACCAAGTTCATTTTGTGCTTCCCATATACTTGTGTATTTGAAGCCACCCCAGAGTGTGGTCGACTTTCCAGGGGCCTCATCCTTAAAGGAAACTTACTTTACCTCTCCCAGAAGCTCCCAACTGTCAGTAGCTCCTCCTTCAGTAATGGAGGCTCATGAGCCCCTCTAATCTCCATACTAGAATGTTGATTGGGTTGGTCTTATACAGCTTTCATGCTGGCATCCACAGCTGCTGTGGACCCATGAGTGTAGCAGCCCTGTCAAGTCCTTCCCAGCCTCTGGTTTTTACGGCCTTTCTGCCCTCTTCCCCATAATGGTTCCTGAACTTTGGTGGGGAGGGAGTATGTAATATAGATGCCACATTCATGGCTGAACACTCCACACACACTTATTCTCTGTACTTCAACCATTTGTGAGTTTTTGCATTAAGAAATGGGTATGGAGATAGGAATGTAGAAGCCAGTTTGATGCTATGTCCATTTAGCAGAATAAGGATAGTAGTCTCACCCCTGTGGCCCATGAGCTCACCAGCCATGAATTTTTTTTTTAAACAGCTACTTAACATTATAGTTTTATAAAAGAAAAAACAATTTGAAAAAAGAGCCGTATAAAAATGCTACAATAATTTTAGGGTTTGAATTAATGAGAATAATAATGTTATAACAAAAACAAGCATATGATTTAAACAGACTTGAGCCAGTGAATTAGGTGGTAAACATTAAGAATCCTCCAAACCCATCTCAACAGTAGTGTAGACTCTAGTAGAGTGGAGATGTTGGCTGTGAGAGAACAAAGACACACATTCTCTTGAACTCAGATTCTTGTCCATCAGTGCCTTCCAGTCTCCCTATCTTTCTGACACTTCCCCTTTCCCATAATGCATTTCTGTGTAAGTACTTTTAGTTTGGCACAGCTTTCTTTTTTATTATTGAGAAGTTGTGTCTAATGTTTAGATATTTCTACAGAGTGCCTGTAGTCAGCACTTGGGAGGCTAAGGGAGGAGGATCCTGAGATCAAATCTAGACTGAACTGTGTTGTGAGACCCTGTCTGTAGATGGACTTTCTCAGTCCCACCAGCCAGCTCCCCAAATAACCACACAGGGACTTTATATTAATTATAAGTGCTAGGCCGATAGCTTAGACTTGTTACTAACTATCTCTTACATTTTAAATTAACCCATTTCTATTCCTTTACTTGCTACCACATGGCTCATGGCTTATTACCTTATTTTGTACATGTCCTGCTGCTTCTGCATCACTGGTGATTTTCAAGACTCCACTCTTCCTAAGTGTCCTCCTAGTCTGGCTCTCCCGCCCAGTCTCTTCCTGCCCAGCTATAGGCCAGTCAGCTCTTTATTAACCAATGAGAGTGATACATATTCACAGTGTTCAAAGATTGTTCCACAGCACCTGTCTCAAAAAAAAAACAAAAGAAAAGAAAAAACAAAAAAACAGAGTAAGGAGCTAGAGAGATAGCTCAATGGTGATGAACAGTACTGTGTGCAGGTATGTGCATATAAGTTTAGGTAGTCTTGGAGGCCATAGGTCAGATCCCCTGAAGCTGCAGTTATACGATTACATAGGTGTTAAGAACCAAACTTTCATCTTCTGAAAGAGCAGTAAGCCCTCCAGCTCCAAAACAAAATATCTATACTCTCAACTTTTCTGTAGTTCTTTGGTTGGTTGGTTGGGTTTTTGGGGGGCGGGTTGTAATGTTTATTAGGGAGAGGATTACAAACGTGCACACACCAAGTGGGGAGGAGATCAGACAGCCATGGTTCTTGGCCAAGTGTTTTTTTAATCTGTGAAAACCAGTTGATTAGTCCCATAGCATTCATTCCAGTATTTCACCAACAAGCCCATCTTTGCATGCCGGTTGTTACTGTATTTGTACCATTCACAGCTGGGCAAGACTGTTGATGGTTTTTCTCCCCCAGCAGCCTGCGTAGCACTTTTCTGGTACTGTGAAAGCCAGGCTGCCAGGTAGAAGCTTCCAGGTCAGCATCAGCTTGATTTCTCTATGTCCCGGTGGCCAGAGTGTTTGGTGTCTTACATCAAGTTCTGTTAGACAACCAGAATCAGTGGCAGTAGCCTGTATTGCTTTGAGAGACTCCTGAACACCCCTGACTTAACAGCTTCAGGAGAAGTGATGAAGACATTTTAAAATAGATTTTCTTAACACCACTGTGTGTGGTGGCATTTTTCCACAATCCAGCACCCAGGAGTTAGAAACCATAGGATCACAAGTCTGATCCATCCTATGCTATATAGCCAGGGTCTATATTTAAGAAAAGGAAAATGGCTGACTGTGGTAGTGTGGCTTGCTATTAATTCCAGCACTTGGGTCTCTGCATTACAGTTCTAGACCAACCAAAGCTGTGTAGTTAGACCTATCTCAGCAACAAAATGAAAGAACAACAAATCACTGTACTATTAACCAGTTTTTCCAGAATAGATCACATCATTAACTGTAGAACCGTGCCTTACAAAAATCTATTTACTTAGTCCTCTTTTCTAAAGTTTTATATCCTTTGGCCTGCAGTTCACAGCAATCTTCTGTCTCTACCTCCTGAGTACTGGGGTTGTAGACATGAACCACCATGCCCAACATAACTTTCACTTTTCAGTGAAGGACAACGAATTTGTATAACTGAGTAGTGGGCGTAATGATTCTGAGGAAGAACCAAGTCAGCTAAGAAGAGCTCACACCGGTGCTCTAGTTTGATAGTACCCCTTTGATTTATGAGAAAACAGAAATTGGTTATAATAATTTGTTATAAAAATTGGTGGTTCCCTTTTTCTTCTTTATATAATGTGTTGAATAAGGGCTTCATGGAAAAGGTAGTGCATTTATTTTTATCTGGGAACATTATATACATATTAACATATTTTTATACCTCTTGATGCCAAATAAAGAATTTATTGATGTGTTCTGAAATAAATAGTGTACTTTTGAGGCAGAAAAAGAAGTCCATACTACTGGGTAGAATGTAAACAATAGTGACAGCTTATTAAAAATTATTGTAAATTTATTTGTAGATACTATAAATTATCAACAGAAACTTTGAAATGAAACCTGGAACTAAATTACTTATTGGTTATCAATGTTTTTTAAGTAAATGAGTCTGGAAAAGTAATCATTTAACATCTGGTCATCCTAGCAGTTCCTAACTTAATTGTTGCTCTCTCTCATAGATGCTAACTGAAAGATGGCTAGTGTGGTCATTAGGAAAAATTGTGTTACTGTATTATTAGTCAGTGTTCTACTTCTGTAAAGAGACACCGTGACCACAGCCACACTATCAAAGAAAGCATTTAATTGAGGGAGCATAGCAGCCTGTAGGCAGACATATTGCTGGAGAAGTAGCTGAGAGTTCTGCATCTGGGTCTGCATGCAACAGGAAAAGAAAGACTCTGGGCTTGGAATGGGCTTTTTGAAACCTCAAAGTCCACCTCTGGTGACACACTTCTTTCAATAAGGCCCACACCTCTTAACCTTTCAAATAGTCACTCCCTGGTGACCAGCCTTCAAATCTGTGAGCCTATGGGGGGTATTCTCATTCAAACCACCACGTATATGCATGCGTTATTCATTTTATGATGAAGAAACTGAAATAATAACTTTCTAAAACATAAAAGTGACAGAATACATTTATGTTCAGAGACATTTGATGCTGTAATTTGGCATTTTCCACTTTTCCCCTGAAAAACTACCATAACTTAAAGTCTTAATTACTGAGAAACATCCTTTAGAAACAGGGTGGGGCTGGAACTTGTGAGCCCCATCTGTACCACATTTAGGGAGCAGAGTGAACTGGGACTAGTATGGTGTGCTAGTACTCACGTTTGGGGGTCACTGAGACTGGCAGGGCTTGCCTGTACCCACCTTAGGAGGTGGATTAGACTACATAGTGAGACACCAGCAGCAGAGCAGACAGTATGTGGAACTATCATTGATGTATAAATCCAAGCTGTTTGTCGTCTTTAGCTTTGTAAACCAAGCATTGTATATAACCACTGGTGAGATTCTTACTTGTTCTTGTCTGTAGCAAAGCATTACATTTTCTTCCATTTTTGGCAGCCTGCAACCTAGTTTGATTAACTAGTTAACTCAAATAAGGCAGGAGGGTAGAGGAAGTAAAAGAAACGTGGATAGGAGTGAGGTAATCAGTCAGCTTCCATTTTTTTACTCTCCCATTTAACTTTTAACATCTTCCATGAGATTGATGCTTGATGTGGTATCTTACTTAACAATGTGTCCCTTGGAAGGTATCCATTAATACACCATTACATGGATTTCTGGAGTTGCACAAGCTTTCCATACTTGCTAAAGAGAAAACAAGAAGCATTTGAACTTACGGTATGGATTGTTCTTAACATCATCTTTAGTCAGGGGCTAAATGTTATTGCTAAATGCCACTGTACATAAGCTTGAAAACTGACAGAAGTGTTAAACTACAGATTGATGCTACAAGCAAATAACGTCAAATGCTGTTTTTCTTTTAAACAGATTGTTAATCTTTTTTATAAGATGATCATATACTTAAATTGGCTTTCCAGAGTTTATTTTCATTGATGAAAGAAGCAATTTATAAATATAACCTTACTATAAAAGTAATTATATTGTTTGGCACATACTTGTTTGTATTTATTAAAATGTTTGTCTCTATTTCAGCCCATTCCAGTGATCAATGGAAGACAATTACAGAACCCTCTCATTGTTCAACTTTGTGACCAGTGGGATAATCACGCATTAGTCTCAAATGTTAAAATAAGTCTCATAAAAGTTAACAGTTTAAGGGTAAGTTTCAAACTTCCTTGGATATTTTTCATTGAAAAGTTTATATTTCAGGGCTAGAGAGACGGCTCAGTGGTTAAGAACAGTTGCTGCTCTTGCAGTGGACACAGTTTCAGTTCCTAGCAACTTAACAACCTTTTGTAACTCCAGTTCCAGATGATCCGATGCCCTTTTCCGGCCTCCCCAGGCACAAAAATGGAACATAGACATACATGCAGACGAAAGCACCCATACACATAAAATAAAAATCAGTTGATCTTTTTTTTTAATAGTTATTTGCAAATATAACTTAAAATAAGAACATTCTAGAAACATGGTAATAGAAAAGAACTTGATAGATTTCTAGAATTTTCTTTTCTTCTTTTTTTCTTTTTTGGCTTTTTTGAGTTCCACGTGCCTCTGTCTCCCAAGTGCTGTGAATAAAGATGTACACCACCACCACCCAACTGATTTCAAGAATTTTTTAATCAACTTTTTTATTTTGTTTTATTTGTAGCTATTACCTTCAAACCAACAACATAAAACAGATGATAAAGGCAGAGCCAATTTGGGGGTATTCACTGTTTTTGCTCCAAGGTAAGAACTGAAAATTTTATAGTTTTACAGAGATTGATTTTTTTCTTATAGTTTCTGAATTTAAGATTAATAACTCTTTAGTGTTAGACAAGAATTGTAACAAGAGTAGAAATAATGATGTTCTCTAAAAAAAAATTAGTCTTTGTATTAATTATCTCCGAAGGATTCAGTTATAACAATGTAATTTGAACCTTGCCTTTCTTTTTGTCCATTGTTGTTAGGGGAGTACATACTGTGCAGGTTAAAGGTGTCTATAATAAGAGTACCATAGAAGGACCTACAATTAAGTTCATGATTCTTCCGGACCCTGAAAAGCCTATTCGTCTCAATGTTAAATATGACAAAGATGCCTCTTTCATAGCAGGTGGCATATTCACTGGTAAGTACTAGAAAGTATTCAAATAAATCTTTAGTGATAATAGCCCTTATAATAATATTAATGGGATAAATTATGTTTGGTGTTCAGTATGATAAAAAAAATACATGTCATTGCCTTTAAATGATAAAGAAAATACATAAGACTGAGCAGTTCTTCCTCTCATCCTGTTGTTTTGTAGTCCTTTAATTTATAAGAATGACTGAAAGTTCATATATAAACCAGGAGTCTGAGGTTAGTACTTTAAATGGGAGCCAAAGACTGGTGTAGCACTTTGGAAGCTGAGGCAGAAGGATTGCAGCAAATTTGGGGCCAACTTTGGCTGCAGAGTGAGACCATCTGACAGAAACAAAAAAACCAAAGAACTAAGTGGTAACTAGTATGTAGCTCAGCTGTGTTATGTGTGCTGGGATATCATCTTAAAGCCATTGAAACCAGGACCATTAGCTTAAATTGTGTAGAAATAAATTGCATCAGGATGTATTAAAGTATTTCAAAGCAATAACCATTCACTAAGTAACTGCTCACTTAGAGTCTTTGTTTTATTCATAAATATTACAGTGTTCAGTAAATACAGACTAATGTAGGACATGACTCAGTAATCATATACTCTGGCTATTGCCGTCAATGGGAAATTAGTATGTCCTTTATTTAAGAATTTTCTACAAATCTTCTCTTTTCTTGAAGAGGTGAATGCCTGTGTGTGAAAGAAGCATACCAAAAGGTTAGGGTTAAAATCATTTAACTGTAATTTTTAAAATATACATATCCATAGGTTTTGTACTTCATAAATTTTGTACTCAATTTGGGCAACTTTTTCTTTGAATTTATAAAGATTAACAGGTTCAAACAAAATGTTGGATATATATGGTAAATATAATGGGAATGTTACATACAGTACATTAGGTACTTTACCTAGTTAAAGGGTAAAAGAAAGTTGAAAAAAAATTGTTTTGTTTTGTTTTCAAGACAGGGTTTCTCTGTGTAGCCCTGCGTGTCCTGGAACTCACTTTGTAGACCAGGTTGGCCTCGAACTCAGAAATCTGCCTGCCTCTGCCTCCTGAGTGCTGGGGTTAAAGGTGTGCACCACAAATGCCCGGCAAAAGTAAAATATTTTTATTCTCTAAATACATATGGCATACAGTGTTGTGACCAGTCAGACTAATTCTTAGGTACTAAACACATATGGTCACACTATTTTGGTTTTCCATGCTAGATTTACATCATGGCAAACTGAAGCTATGACAAGGAAATATTATTAGCAAGGATCAGTTTGTTAAGATTTATTTTGGAAAACTTGATGGTCAGACTCAGCGCTAGAAAGTTGTCTGTCATAATTAACAGTTTCCTAGAATCATTTTTGGAGATTCCTGGTTAAGTAATGGTCCCATTACTTTTTGTTTTGTGTCTTTGAATAGCCTTATTGACTTTACGAGAATATTACTATTAGATGAATAAGTAAATTTTATGTTTACATGACAGATTTTATGGTTAGTGTGATCTCTGAAGGTGGTAATGTCATCAAAAATATCAACCCAACACGCATTTCCATGAAAATGTGGAAGCTGTCCAGTGGCGTGAGCCGGCCACCAACAAATGTGAGTAATAGCGATCGGGTTCAGAAACTAAAAATAGTACCATCTATTTGGTCCTCAAGGCATGGTGGTACACGTCTTCAATCCCAGTATCTGGGAGGCAGGGCTCTGTGATTTTTGAGGCTAGCCCTGTCTACATAGTGAGTTCCAGAACAGCCAGGCATATGTAGAGAGACTCTGTCTCACAATAACAACAAGTAAACAAAAAAGTGACCAAAAAAAAAAAGAAGTAAAATAATTTAAATATTGTTCATCTAATATATAAAAAGTTACCATCTCAGCATGTCCTCAGTACTTGAGTATATACATTATTTGACTAGTTAATTTGTGCAGAGAAGTGGGTATGTGCTACATATATGTGAGTGCACAGATATGATTCCATGCACACTCATGCTTGCACATGCAGGTGATGGAGGAGGATGTCAGGTGTCTACCTTGGTTGCTCCATTATTTCTTCATTTCCCTGAGATAGGGTCTCTAACAAACAAAAGCTCACTCGCTGCTCTAGCCACCCAGTGAGATCTTGGAATCCTCTCTCCATTTACCCTACAAATGCTGGGACTACTGCGACATACAGCCATGCCCAGCTTTTTATGTTAGTTCTGGGATTTGTACTCAGGTCTTCATGCTTACACAGTAAGCTCTCTTAGGCACTGAGGCATGTTCCTAGCCTTGTATTTTCAAAATCATTCAATAATGAGAGTGTATCTAGCTGCATATCCCATTTTCAGAAAACCACATTTCAAGTACTCAGTAGTCACTTGCAGCCATTGGCGATAACTCTTAAATATGAGAAACCAAATCCCAAAACTTGTTAGAGCACCCAACTTAATAACCTGCTTCAGTGTTGATAGTTCATTGAAATAATCTGTTTTAGCTGTGCAGTGGTGGCATACGCCTTTAATCCTAGCACTCAGGAGGCAGAGCCGGGCAGAACTCTGTGAGTTCGAGGCCAGCCTGGGCTGCGGAGTGATTCCAGGATAGGCTCCAAAGCTACACAGAAAAACCCCGTCTCAAAAAACAAACAAACAAAAATCTGTTTTAAAAGCTAGCTTGTTTAAAAGCCTTAAAGTTACCAGCTGGGCAATCTGAGTCTTTACTAATTTAGGACTAGAGTCCAGTGGTACCTATAAATATATAAATCCATATATAAATCCAAATGGAGCCTGTTCAGTTTTTCACATGTGTAAATTTTCATACTGAGTATACTCTGTTAACATTTGTTTTCTCCCTCTTCTGTTCCCCTTTCTAGGCAGAAACATTTAGTTGTAATAAAATAAAAGATAATGACAAAGAAGATGGCTGCTTCTATTTCAGGTACTACTTAAATCATTTCCTATTTTTATGTGTGCTCAGTATACAATAATTCAGGTTAGGGCTGCAAAGATGGCTCAGCAGTTAAGAGCACTGACTGATCTTCCAGAGGACCTGAGTTCAATTCCCAGCACCCACGTGGCAGCTCACAACTGGAGTCTGTAAATCCAGTTCCTGGGAACCCAAGACCCATGACAAAACACCAGTGCACATAAAATAAAAATAAATAACATTTAAAAAATGAATAATTCAGGTTAGTGGTTTTTGTAGTCCTTACCTAAGGAAAAGTAGTTTATGATCAAGAAGAAAATGTTCAGAAGCTATTTGGAGAAAGGTATGTTTGCTTGGGTTTTGTTTTGTTTTGTTTTTTAAATATTGCTCTGTAAAAATGTTTTTGAGGAAAATTCTTGTGAAGTATTAACATTAGAACCTAGAAAATCCATGACAAGAATTTCTTTATGATATCAGAGCACTTTTGTATAATCATTTATTTTAGCATGTGTTGTCTAAGTGTGTGTGTGCAGGTGTTCATGAAGGCCAGAGGTGGACGTCAGCTGCTTTCCTGTATCGTACTCCACTGTTTTTATTTTTGAGACAGGACCTCAATGATTCTGCAGGTTGTCATTTTTGGCTAGGCTTGCCAGCCAGTGAACAGTGCCGGGGTTGCAGATATGTGGGTGCTGGGGATCTGAACGCAGCCAGTGAACAGTGCTGGGGTTGCATATTTGTGGGTGCTGGGGATCTGAACGCAGGTCCTCATGCTTATGCGGTGGACACTTTACCCACTGATCCAACTCAGGCTAGGCTTGAATTTTCAGGCCTTCTGCTTTTGGCCTCCTTAGTTCTGGGGTTTCAGTCATGTAACACCGTGACTTCTGTTAGATATCTTTGTTCATAGTAAGGCTAGTGTTTGCACTCTGTGGTCTTTTGAACAAAAGTTCTAGATTTTTATGTACTCAGATGTGTTGAGACTTTCTTTTACAATTAATCCTCTTTAAAAAGTCTTTAGATTATAAAAACATTCTTCTATATTATGGTGTTGGCAATTCCATGACCAATTGATTTGGTGATTCACTAGTAGGAGGACCCATCAAACTTAGTACAATTTCACTCACTGCTGTGAATTATTGTGGCAAAGGTCACAGAGCAACATCTACAGAGAGAAGACTTGTGATAATATCAAAGAGGAAGCAGTTAGAGACTTTAAAGTGTCCTCTCCTGGTGGATCTCATAAGGTGTGCTTTAATTCTCCAATATCAAGTTATGCAGGGGAGGTGATTAGATTCCCGCCCCCCAGACAGATAGCTTTGGAGTCTGTCCTGGAAAACTCACTCTAGACCAGGCTTGCCTCAAACTCACAGAGATCCACCTGCCTCTGCCTCCCAAGTGTTGAGATTAAAGGCATACACCACCACTGCCCAGCTGATTAGATTTTTATTGAGAGGTGCTGATATAGCCAGTCCCTGAATGCACATACCATACTTGCAGGCTTCCAGGAGAAAAACAAGCATTTAGCAGGAACTGTGGTAACACGAATGTTTGATCAGTATAAGCCACACTGACAAATACATGAATCTAACCTCACAGGTGCCAGACAAGAGCAAATATTGTGAACAGGTCTTTCTTTTTTTTTTTTTTTTTGGTTTTTCGAGACAGGGTTTCTCTGTGTAGCTTTGCGCCTTTCCTGGGACTCACTTGGTAGTCCAGTCTGGCCTCGAACTCACAGAGATCCGCCTGGCTCTGCCTCCCGAGTGCTGGGATTAAAGGCGTGCGCCACCACCGCCCGGCTGTGAACAGGTCTTTCTAAGAACACTTCAGATCTGCTGTGTTATACTTATACCTGGAATTGATTCTGCTTTGGTATTTTGGGTTGATTTTCTTGGGGAGGGGCACTGGGGTAGTGATGATAGAAAAAGCAAATCTGACTAGATATTGAGCCTAGAGTCTTACATTTGTTAATACATTCTTCCTAAACTATGCCTAGTCATGATTATTTCCTTAGAACATGGTATAAATTTAGTGATCATGATTTTTTTTCCAAAATATGTGTGCAGGATTGTTTGTTGAAATGATAGATATTCTTTAGTAATAGTTCTGTTATAAATCATAAATTCAGGGGCTGGAGAGATGGCTCAGGGGTTAAGAGTACTGGCTGCTCTTCTAGAGGATCTGCGTTCAAGTCCCAGCACCTACATATTGGCTTACAACTGTGTATAACTGTGGTCCCATAGGATCTGATAGCCTCTCTGGTGTGCATAAAAAAAATACATGCAGACAAAACACCCGTGTATATAAAATAAATGTCTTTGAAAAATAATAATAAATCATGAATCCATTCATGTGTCTGTTTCTAGACTACACATTGATTTAATGGCTCATTTGCCTGCATTTTGCCAATACTACAATATTTTATAAGTCTATTATCCCCTGAAAAAAGTTCCTACCCTATTGTGCTCCCTACAGTTCTTGGCCTTTTGTTTTACTATATAAATTTTGGAAATGATGCAGAAGGTTCCAATAACAAAACACCTATGGTAAAACTGGGATTTTGTGAGGGCAGAAATCTGGAAGCATCTTTCAGTCTCTAAATATGGTATACATTGATAGTGGTTTCTTGAATTTTTCTTATAGTGTTTTATAGTCGTTTTCAAAGTCTTGCACATCTTTCCCTAAATTCCTAAGTAGTTGGGTTTGGGGTTTTGTTTGTTCATGTGTAGTTTTTTGTTTTGTTTTATTTTGGTTTTTTTTTTTTTAACAATATTATTAAGCATTTTTATGTTCTGTTTATTGAGGCAATAGAAATACAGTTGGTTTGTGTCTGTCGACCTTGTAGGAAGTATCTTTTCCTAGCTTTGTAATTTCTAGTTTTGTTTAGAATTTTTTTCAAATGTCTATAAATTATGGTAGGTTTGTTTGCCTTCTCTTCTTATGGGTACTGTTTTTTTGGTTGTTTTTGGTTGGTTGGTTTGTTGGTTGGTTTTGTTATTGAGCTTTTTTGTTTGTTTTGTTTTCTGCTAGGAGTTCTAAGTTTTTATGGTGATAGTAGACATCTAATGTCATTCTCAACCTAGAAGAGAACTTTTAATTATTTTCTTTGGGTATGTATCTTTCATCTAACTCTTCACTTCTGGAGGCTAGGGAGATAGCTTAGTTGGTAAGATATTTGCCATGCAAGCATGGTGGCCTGGCTTGTTTTGGGGTTCCTAGCTAACAATTCATGTTACTATCTCGTACCTAGCACTGGGATTTTTGTTTGATTACCCATGGCTTCTTGGATTGACATTATCCACATTGCTTTTTCCTTAGTGTATGATATAAAATGGTATTAAAAAATGTTCATACTTGTGTGTGTTTAAAATTACCTTATAAAATAGTAAGCTCATTACTTTTCTTTTGCTTTGATTAAATATGTCCGAGAGAACTTACCAAATAGTTTATTTGGATTTAAAGTTCCAGAGGGATGAGTCCTTGGTTGGGAGTTATGGCAGCAAATGCATAGTGGCAAGCAGTTAGGCAGGAGAAGGAATTGAAAGAAAACATCTTCCAACACAAGCATGGCAAACTGAGAGGGAACTGGAAGTGGTGTGGGTCTTTAAACTCTCCAAGTCCTCCACCAGTGGTACTCTTCCAACAAGGCTGCACCTTCTAAACTACCCTGAACAGCACCTTCAGTTGGGATCAAGTGTTCAAATATCTGAGCCTATGATGAATACTCTCATTCAGACCAGTAAGTTTCCCTACACTTTTCGTTTTGTTTACCCCTCCTTCCACTGTTCCTCATCCCTGTCTGCATACCCTCCTCCTCACTTAAACCATTCACATGTGTTCTACTATTGCCTACCCTCAGGCCTCCCTTACCCACATGGCCCCTTTCTAGATTCATGCCCTCTCTATGCATAATATATTCCAAGTTAAACACATAGATCTAAAAATTCAGAGCTGTGATCCTCATGAGAGATAACATGGGACATTCATCTTTTTGGGTCTGGGTTAGCTTCATTTAATATATCTTCCAGCCATATCCATTTTCTAGCACATTTAATTTTTATAACTGAATAAAATTTATCCCACTGTCTATCTGTACAACATTTTTGTTATCCAGTAATCTTTTTGGGGGGGGGGGTGGGGGGCAAGACAGGGTTTTTCTGTGGAGCCCTGGCTGTCCTAGAACTAGACCAGGCTAACTTCAAACTCAGAGATCTGCTTGCCTCTGCCTCCTGAGTGCTAGGATTAAAGCGTGTACCACCACTGCTCAGCAACCCAGTAATCCTTTGTTGGACATCTAGACTGGTTCAGTTTTCTATAGCCATTATGGTTACAGCAGCAGTAAACATGGTTGTACAGTTATCTTTGTAGTAGGATATGGAATCCTTTAGATATGTGCTCAGGTATATCTGGGTCATATGGTAGTTCTGTTGGTTTGGCTTTTGTTTGTTTATTTTTAAGAAACCTCCAGACTGATTTTCAAAGAGGTTCCAGCAGTTTACAGTCTACAAACAGTATATAAGGGCTATTACTGTGACAGGCTTGACCATGCTATTTTTATGGAACAATGTGGGAGACTTTGGGACTTCCTAGTAAGAGCTTGGAATTCAGTAGTGCTAAGAGTAATGTAGACTATAAAGGCCCAGCTCAAGAAGTTTCAGAGGGGAATAATATTAGCAACTAGGCTAGAGAAGATTCTTGTGATATTTTGACAAAGATTATAGCTGCTTTCTGCCCCTGTCCTAAGAAACTGCCTGAGGCTAAATTGAAAAGTAATTGGCAAAGAATATTTCAAGACAGCCTAATGTTGACTCTGTCATGTGTATTAGTAATCAGTCTTAGGTAAATCTATAATGAAAAAGAGAAAGTAGGCAAAAAGAAATACAAAATATGCAGTTTAAAGAGAAAAAAAAAAGCACCAAGAAATTTAATGTTGGAGCCAAGGCTTGTGCTGCAAAAAATGAGAAGATTAAAGAGAGACCTGATTGAAAATGGAATAAAGGGAGGGGTGCTCTTAGGCTCCTATAGACTCATGTATTTGAAGACTTGGTCTCTGACCCTGCCCTTCTCTCCCAACCCCCACCACCCCCACAGTTGGTGGAACTGTTTGGGAAAGATTAGGAGGTGTGACCTTGTTTGAGAAGATGTGTCACTAGGGGCAGGCTTTGAGGTTTCCAAAAACTCATGCCATTCTCAGTGTTTGTGTGGTTGTGAAACAAGATGTGAGCTCTCAGCTGTTCCTTGGTCCAGTCTGCCATCATGGGCACTAACCCTCTGAAACCAAAAGCCAGTTAAATGCTTTCTTTTATGAATTGTCTTTGTCATGGTGTTTTATCACAGCAACAGAAAAGTCACTAAGATGAGATCCCATATACCACTCTGAATGTGCCCAATATTGTGAAATCTTGGAAGCTAAGTAGGGTAGGACCTGTTCCATGCTTAAGTGGGAGAAAGTCTGTGCCCATGTCTCTATGTTGAAGTATACTTTTTTTCCTCTAGCATTTTTGGAGCTCTGGGTCTTGTGTTGAGGTCCTTTATCCATTTGGAGTTGATTGTATGTAATGTGAGAGATCTGTAATTCCAGTTCCTCCTCTGGTCTCCATAGGCACTACATACATATAGTGCACTTACATACATGTAGGTCAGAGTCTCATGTATAAAATAAAAATGATAATCTTGGGTGGGCATGGTGCCTCACAACTTTAATCCCAGCACAGGGAGGTAGATCTCTTGAGTTGAGGCCAGTCTGATCTCCATAGAAAGCTCCAGGCCAGCCAGGGTTACACAGAGAGACACTGTTTTATTTTGTTTGTTTTTTTTAAAAAAGGAATCTTAAGAGCAATTAGCCCAGAAAAAAATTCTTTTATTTAAAATAATCATGTAAATATATTTTGTGGACTTCTGTCTGGAGCCTCTATTATAGTCTATTGATCCGTGTGTCCCTGCTGTGGGTTTGGTTGTCTTACTTTTAGATGTCCTTAACGTGCATCCTTCAGTCATCTATTTGAATTCTGTCAAATATATAGAGTAATAAAGGACTGCCTTCATTGTGTCCCAGGGGTTTTGCTGTGTTGTGCTTTCATATTCTTCTAGTTCAAGAAAAATTTTCCCCTTCTTGATTTTGTTGGTGTGCTAGTCTTTATATAAAATAATATATTTTTAATTTTGTTGTTTTTAATTGTGTGTGTGTGTGTGTGTGTGTGTGTGTGTGTGTGTGTGTGTTACATGTGTGCAGGTGCCCATAGACCAGAAGAGGGCATTGGTTCTCCTGAAACTGGAACTGCAGGTGATTTTGAGCTAACCAGTATGAATGCTGGGAACTTAACAAGGTCCTCTGAAAAAGCAGGGCACACTCCTAACTGCTAAACCATCTCTCCAACCCCAGTGAACCATTCTTATTGCATTGCTTAATCTCTGTGAGTTTATGTACTTTGTCTGGTTTTTGTGTCTGTTGATAGCCTGCTTTTCCAGGAATTATTACATATTTTGAGAGCTGCTTGTGTCTTAGCATGTGATCTATTTTAGAGAAAATTCTATGGGCTTCCAAGAAGACGATATTTCTTAGTGTTTGGATAGACTGGTCCATAGATGTCTGTCCATTTGCTTTATGACATTATTTAATTCAGTGTTTCTCTTCGTTGAAGTCACCCATTACTTTTGTGTTGGGATTAAAGTGTGACTATATCTAATAGTATTTGTTTTATGAAATTGGGTCCACACCTGTTGGTGTATATACTTGTACAATTGTAATGTTATGAAAAGTTATTCCTTTAACCTATGACCTTGTTTGTGTCATCTGACTAGTTTTGGTTTGGTTTTGTCTGGTGTTAGAATAGATACTCCCACTTGTTTTCTCGTTCCATTTTCTTGAATTATCTTTTTCCATACTTTTACAAATCTAAGGTGATGTCTGTGATGAGATACTTCACAGAGGCAGCAAAAAGATGTATCATTTTGTAACATGACCTCCTAATCTGTGTATTTTTTATATAAAAAATAAGATATCTTCAGGCTGGACATATAGCTTAGTAATTAAAATCATTTACTGTTCTTACAGCCTAGGTCTGGGTTCATTTCCCTAGCACCCACACATGACTTACAACCATTCATAACTTGCGTTTCAGAGGCTTTGACCACTTTTTCTGAACTTTATGGGTACTGGGCACAGACATGATACACATAAGTAAACTAAATATTTATTCTTTAACAACTTAATGTGCAAATATATATTGTCTTAGACTTATGTATTTTCTGTGAGTGTTCTGCCTGCAGGCATGTCTGTGCACTGTGTCCATGCAGTGCCTCTGGAGGTCAGAAGAGGGCATCAGAATCCCCAGAACTGGAGGGACGGTTGCTCTGGTAGTTTGAATGAGAATGGCCCCATAGGTTCACATATTCGAAGACTTAGTCTCTGGTTGGTGGAACCTTTTGAAGAGGATTAGGAGGTGTGGCCTTGTTGTGGGAGGTGTGTCACTTGGGGTACACTTGGAGATTTCAAAAGATTGGCACCATTTCCAGTTAGCCCTCTCTACCTGTTGAGTGTGTCTCAAGATGTGAGCTCTCAGCTGCTGCTCCAATGCCATCCCCACCTGCTGCCTTGCTCCCTGCCGTGATGTTCACCCAGTTAAATACTTTCTTCTATGAGTTGTATTGGTCATGGGGTGCTGTTGAAGCTATAGAAAAGTAAGACAGTTGAGAAACCATTACATGGATGCTGGGAACTGAGCCCGTGTCTTCAACAGCTGCTCTTAACTACCTAGCCATCTCTCCAGCCCTTGTTCAATATGTCTTGATCATATCCACCCATTTCCATTTTCTACTATACATACCCTTCCCACCTTCATGCACTGTGCTTTCCCAGCCTCTACCCCTCAACCCACTTAGTCAGATGAGTGCTGTGTGCTGGAATGATCTCATTGGTTTGGTCTTGTGCGGGTCATCTGTTGTCTTTTATTGGATGATTGGATCCATTAGTATTCAGAATTATTACTGAAAGATGTATATTACTTCCTGTCACTTCATGGTTTTGTGGTGGTGTCACATTCCTCCCTTGCTTACCTGTCTTAGAATTACTTATTTTCTCTGGTTGTATTTATCCTTCTTTTCATTCTGAAGTAATTCTTTCCAGTATCTTTTGTAGATGTGGCTTAGTGGCCACAGATCTTTTGGTCTGCTTCTATCACAGAAAGATTTTGTTTCTCCTTCAGTTATGGCGTACGGTCTGTCTGTTGTAATGATCTGGGATGGCGGCTGTGGTCTTTCAGAATTTGAAATACATCTTTGCAAGCTTTTCTGGCTTTTCAAGTTTCTGTTGAATTATCAGCTGTTAGTTTGCTTGGCCTACCATCACATGTGACCTGTCCCTCTCCTTGGGTAGCTTCAGTGCCTTTCTTCATTGTCACACTGTTGGTTATAACATGATGTGAGGATTTGGGGTTTGGTCTTGTGTTTTTAGTGTTCTGTATATCTCTTTTGCCTGAATGGGTATCTCTTTTGCTGGATTTGGAAATTTTTCTTCTTTGACTAAAAAAATTCTATGCCTTTGACGTAGGATTTTTCTCTTAAGTTTGTCATTCATAATTTGGTCTTTTCGTTGTGTCCCAAAGCTCTGCTGTATTCTCTTCACACGTTTTCACTTTAATTTATCGTTGATGTTGACCTGAGTGATCCAGCTCCTCTCTGTTCTTGTCTTCAAGTCCTGATATTCTGTCCCGTATATGATCAATCTATTGGTGGACTTTTTGTATGACTTACTGAGTTTTTCATTTCCAGCATCATTTTAGTTTGTTTTTAATTGTGTTTTGAATTGAGCTCCTTATTTCATTCAGCTGTTTGTTTGTGGTCTTCTGGAATACATTCAAGTCCTCTTTTAACTGTTTGAACAGAGTTGTAATTATCCCCTTAAATCCTTTGTGTGGAATTTCTTCTCCATCACTCTCATTAAGACCACTTGCTATGGAATTGGTCATTTTTAGAGAATGTGTGTTGTCTTGGTGTTTTGTGTTACTTTTGTTTTTTCACTGGGACTTGCACATCTGGAGTTGGCTGAGTTTGGATTTTGTTGTTCGAGTCACCTTTCTTTTTCAGTGGAGGTTAGTCGAGCTTTCTTCCCCGTGGGATGCTGTGGTTTCTGTCCCTCCTGGACTTCCCTTCCTATCAGTCTGTTCAGAAAATGGAGAACTGTTAGATTCATTAGGTCGATCAGATTAACCCTGTGTTTTCCTTATATGCTATCGGAATGCTGTGTTTCACCCTGCACTCCTTCTCATTTGAACCTCTTTGGGTCTGCCTTCTACTTCTGAGGGTCTGGGGTGCCTTGTGAGCCGACCCCAGCATCTCCACGCCCTGGCTTACAGCATGGGGCTCTGCCTCTCCTGGCCTGTCTGTCCCAACCTGTGTCACCCTGAGACTTTAGGTTAGCACACCCTTTGCTATTTGTTAGATGGGGCTCCATGGGCCTCTGAGTGCCCAATCTTTTCCTCACTGCCGAACACCTGGAGCCTCACAGGCCTGTATATACCCAAATTCTGGCTCACCCTCTTCTACATACCCTCTGCTGTGTTACCCTGAAGTTCAGTTCTGAATACCTAGGTGCTCTAAAGTCCTGCCTCATTCCCTCGCTGCTTCTCCAGTCCACTGCTACTGGGTACCAGAGGCTCTGAAGCCCTGTCCATTTAAACCCTGCCTGAAAACCCTCCCCATTGAGTGGCTGCACTTAGTGCCCAGAGCCCCTCAAGCTTGTCTGCCTGAATTGTGCCTTACCTTCTGGGCTGTGATGTGCCTGTGGATGCTTGGTACCTGGGGCCCACAGGCCTGGCTTTTGTTGTTTCTTAATTCCACTGTGGTCCAAAGACCACCCCTTATGACATTTTCTTAATTATACCTTTTATAGTGGCATATAGGTGGTGGTTTGGGGTTTGAGGTTTTGTTGTTGTTGTTGTTTCGGTTTTTGGTAATTTATCCTCTGATTGAAAAGTTTAGATCTCATATAACCAATACACTTAATTCAATATGTACTACATTGCTGATTTTTAATTTTTTAAAATATGACATTTTATGCCAAAATGTATTTTTTTAAAATTATGTGTATGAGTGTTTTACTCATATGTATGTGCATCACGTGTGTACCTGGTGCCTGTGGGTCAGAAGAAAGCATGGGATCCCCTGAACTGGAGTTACAGATTGATGGTTGTGAGCCACTGTATGGTTACTGGATTGAACACAGGCCCTCTGCAGGAACAAGTGCTGTTAACCACTGAGCCATCTTTCCAGTCCCTTGATTTTTTTTTTTTTATTTGATCCTATGCTGTTTTAGTTTTGTGTTTCAATTTGTAGAGTTGATTCTCTGCTTCCACCTTTTCCTGGGTTTCTGGAATTGAACTCTGGTTGCCAGGTTTACATAGTATCATTTTTTCTTTTTTCCAGAAACAGTTTTTAGTTTTTAATGAACTTGTAAATAAAAGGCAAAAAGCTCCCATTTCATGTAGATGCTTTCAGTGGTTGCATTTATATAAGTAACACACGTTCAGTTGTAAGACAATAACTAAATTTCTGTGACAAATATGCTTTTCTAATAACAAGAACATTATAAAGTTATTGCAGAGTCCTAAGGATAATCTAGTAGTCGCTATGTTTTTTTTCTTAAGCCTTCGCTTTAGATGCTGTTATTTCTAGCACAGGTAAACAGGTAGAGTCTTTGAAATACTCAAACACTAGAATCTTTGGTTGCTACCATATCATCTGGCTTTCAAGCAAGAAGCCAGCTTCTTAAAGAATTTTTTAAGTTAACAACTTGCAAAGTCCAGGGTGAAAAACCCTATTTATTTCATTTATTGAACATTTATTACAGCCATCACAAATGTGACTAAAGACTGTTCATGTCGTTCTTCTGAAATGACATCTCAAAGGAGTATAGTTCAAAATAAAAGGTTTTAACAAAAAATTGGCATATGCACAATTCGTGTATCAACCATTTAGTTAACTTTTCCACTTGAAAAAAAATGCAATAGAAAGCCGGACACCATGTTTCACTACTTCATTTTAATATTCACAATTACAGAGGCTACAGCTCGGGGCCAGCATCAGCAATGCTGCCCAGGGCCAGTTTACACTGAAATTCAGTTCTTTACACCAAGTAAATGGCTGTTGACAACCACTGGCTAGTGCATATGAACTAAAATGTCTGGTTTGGGGAGAAACAAATGTTCCAGTCATCTGCTCTGCTGCTTCTCTTCCCCAGTTCATGCCTAGAAACCCGTGGGAGCTGGGCCTGCTCACCCTCCTCACTGGAAGAGGCTGCCTGCTGTGCTTTAACAGGGTCCAATCAAAAAGTGTAGTCGTATTGATGGTTCAGGGTCCTGAAAAAGATGTGGAATAGCTGCCTCATACATGTAATCTGGAACTTCCTCAAAGTGCAGCCCACAACAGTCATTTAAGTTCATGGTAAATTCTGCAGAAAGCCCCTTACTCAAAACTTCAACAGAAGGGGACATCTTCTTTTCACTAATCTTTTCATATTTTTACTTCTTTGTCGCAGCTTTTAGCCCTCATAGAAGCATCTTTACCTGCTAAGCCATCTCGCTGGCCCAATCCTATTGTTTTTTGCTCCTTTCTCATTTCTTGCTTTATCACTTCGATGTGTTGTCTGTAATTGTCATTCTGTTAGTAGTTATAAAACCAGGTGTGATACTTGATTTTAATCCCAGCTGTTGGGAGGTAGAGGCAGATCTTAGTGAGTTCAAGGACAGCCTGTGCTACATAGTGAGTTCCCAGACTTGTCAGGGCTACACAGTGAGACTCTGTCTTAAAAAACAAACAAAAACTCATACATGTGAATTTGTAGTTACAGATTCTTGTTCTTTTCTGAGTGATTTCCTAAGAGATTACAATATACATGCTTCCTATTCTAATGTGTATAGTGTTCGTATTTTCTGTCTTCCTGAGAAATGCAGATTCCAGGATATGTATTATAATTTTCTTCTTCCAGTTTACATTCCTTTTTGTTGTGCATTTAAGGCACTGTTACTATTAATTTGTATACCAGCAATGACCATTTAGATTTATCTTTCCTATTAATCTTTTTTATAATGTTTTACATTGTAAGTATATAAATGATTTTGTCAGTTAAAAATTGTAGCACCATGAATGTATCTTTTTATTGGGAAGACAGTTGTTAACGGAAACTATGGAGACTGAGCTGGCCTTATCCTCAGAGCAAACCTCCTGTTTCCACCTCTCAAGTGCTGAGATTACAGGTGTGAGCCACTATGCCCAGGTATCTCCTGTTAGTCTTGAACTCAACTCTTTGACAGTAGAAAATTCTGATGATTTTTCTAGTGGTGATACATTATCTTGTCATTTTTAATAATCTATGTCTTTACTTACCTTCATACTTGAAGGATATTTCAGTAACTAGTTTCTGTTCTGGCAGTTTATTGGAATGTAACAGTCTGTGTTACCCAGATTGGCCTCGGCCTCCAAAGTCTTCCCTTGGAGACATGGAGCCCGGGCCCAGCTTTGTTGGCATTCCTCACATATAGTGCCTTCTTTTATCTGTCCGCCATTCTTGTCTCTCTTCTAATGCTAGCTACATACTTTTAGGTGTTTGGTTTGTTTTCTGGTTTTTGGTGTTTGGTTTTTTTGTTTTGTTTTGTTTTGTTTGAAACAGGTTTCACTGTGTAGTCCTGGCTGTCCTGGAACTTGCTTTGTAGACCTGTCCTGGAATTTACAGAGATCTGCCTGCCTCTGCCCTCCTGAGTGCTGGAATTAAAGGTATATGCCACTACGCCCAGCACTTTCAGCTATTTTCAGTTAGCTAATTCTCTGGTAGAGCTTAATTTGCTGTGAAGACTGTCTTTGGATTAACAATTTCTGATCAGCATTTTTAGTTCTAGTACTTAAATTTCACTCTTCAGCGCTTGATATTTGAAAGGTCTATTTTGTCCAGGTTGGGCTCAAGCTTCTTGACTCAAGTGATCCACCTGTTTCCACCCCCTCAGTCGCTGGGACTACAGTCATGGTCAACTGACATTTCCTCTGTGTGTGTGTGTGTGTGTGTGTGTGTGTGTGTGTGTGTGTGTGTGTGTGTGTTTCTATTTATTTTATTTGTTTGTTTATTGCTTTTTGAGACAGGGTTTCTCTGTAGACCAGGCTAGACTCAACTCAGAGATCCTCCTGCCTCTGCCTCCCAAGTGCTGGGATTAAAGGCGTGCGCCACCACTGCCTGACTCTGGCCTCCAGTTCTTGTTCATTCTCTGTCAGGCTAGGATTACAGGTGTGTGTCACCTCTTCTGTGTATTTAGTCATTTTTAAAGGTCTACTGTGTCAGTTTTTTAAATCTTTTTTCTGTTTTCAGCATGAAAAACAGAACTCTGTCTAGAGTTCCCTTAGGTTCCTTGGGTGTCTTTGGTTTTTGTTCATTTTCAATCTAGTTCCTTTGTTTCTCACGTACTCGGATTATTTTTAGGGTTTTTTTTTTGTTATTTTGTTTAATTTTTAGACATTAATATCTATGGAGATGGTAGTCTGTTAAGAATAACAGTCTTTGCCCAGAGAAGGTTTACATTTGCTTCTCTTGTCAGAGATGAAGAGGATTTCAAGCTGGGTTGTACATCCCTTGGGAATCCATCTGCCTTAGGTTTACCTGTGCTCTAGAACTGGCTCCCAGGAGGAATGCAGTCTTAAGAGTGAAACTCGGTGCTTAGGAATCCCATCCTTGTAGCATGGATCTTAAAGTTCTTATTAATAAGATCGAACCCGGACCAGGTATTGGGGTGAACACTGGAAGATCAGAGAGACAGAACAAGCCACAGCTAACCTCACCTGGCCAACTTCTCAGCTGGTCTTGTTTCCTCAGACTGGAAGCTTCTGTGTTCTCATCCCAATGGCTCTCAGCCGAACTGCTGCTCGAGAGCCTGAAGCTTAACCAGCTAAAAGCTTCTAGTTTCTGATCCTCACGCCTTATATACCTTTCTGCTTTCTACCACCACTCCCTGGGATTAAAGGCTCACTTTCTGGGATTAAAGGCATGAGTCACTATGCTTGGCTGTATCCTTGAACACATGGATTTCTGCCTCTGGAATGCTAGGATTAAAGGCATGTGCTACCACTGCCTATCCTAAGTATCTAGTGGCTTTTCTGTTCTCTGACCCCAGATAAGTTTATTAGGGTACACAATATTTTGGGGAACACAATACCACCACACATCCTACTTTATCCTTTTAGCTGTTCGCTTGTAAACATCTGTAAGCAACTTGTTGACATAGCTGTTTTCTTCAGGGAAAGTTTTTGGTTTTCTTTTTTGGTTTTGGTTTGGGTTTTTTGGCCCTTTGGAGGGTTTTTGGTTTTGTTTGTTGGTTGTTTTTGGTTTTCGGCCTTTTGTTGGCAATGCTGTTTGATTTTTACTGTAACTTCCCTATTTTCATTATGGTTGAATATGGTTCAGATAGACTAAGTATATCTAAACAGGCACTGAATTTCTTATTGATAATAAGTCACAATAAGTGGATTGAATATGTAAAGTTAGGCATTAAAAATACTGCCTGAAAAGAAAGTCACATGGAAGGTTAGTAAGGTGGCATATAACTTTAAAATTATAAAACTGTTAGTTGGGAATTGATAATGTAGAAATGAAGCAAAATCCAAAGGACACATAATCCATCATGGTTTTTGTGTTTACTCTCATATCTTTTTTTTAATAATTTATTTATTCTCATTTTATGTACATTGGTGTTTTGCCTGCATATATGTCTGTATGAGGAGGTCAGATGGAGTTACAGACAGTTGTTAGCTGCCATGTAGGTGCTGGGAATTGAACTGGGGTCCTCTGGAAGAGCAGTCAGTGCTCTTAACCACTGAGCCACCTCTCCAGCCCTCTCTCATATCTTTATATTCCTGTTATTTTTACTTTCACTGTATCTAGAACCTTTGTTCTGGATCTCGTGAACAAATGCACAGGTAGGAGGTCCTAGGATTAAGCATGTGTACAGGAAATACTGGCTTGGTGTGATGACCCAGCAGTTGAGAGTGCTTGTTGCTCTTCTGGAGGACATGAGTTCGGTTCCTAGCCCTCAACCATCTGTAACTCCAGATCCCAAGGTCCAGGGGATCTGACACTTTATTGACTTCTTCCGGCACACACGGTGTATATACAAACATGATGGAAAACACTCATATAGGTATAATAATTAAACCTAAAATAAATATTAAGTGAATGAAAGCATGTACAGTATTAGAAATTCTCTTATTCATTTGCTTGTTATGAAAGGAAACAAATGTTAGTGCTTTGAACTCATTTACTCTTTGTTAAAAAATTATTGTTCTTACCTCTTTATTTTTAGGGAAAAAACAATCCCTAACAAAGTTGGGACATACTGTATCCAGTTTGATTTTATGATCGATAAAACAAATATGCTCAACAGCGAACAGGTTTGTATTCTTTGTTTTTTATGTACCATGGTATTTACTCACTTTATAAATGAAGTATTTGGTTTTAAAGTGAATTAATTATTGGACGCAAAATATAAATGCAAAAGTCACTTCCCTATTCAGGGGAGGCATTTCAAGACCCCAGTGTGTCTCTGAAACCACAAGCTACTAAACTCTGTTTTCTCCCGTTTATGCTTTCTTATGATCAAGTTTGCTAAAGTAGACACACTGAGAGATTAGCAACAATAATAAAATCAAATTATTAATAATATACCAAAGTAAGCTATGATATCTTATAAAATAATTATTTCTAAAATTTTCCATTTAATATTTTCAGAGCAATGGTTGATGACAGTTAACTGAAACCATTGCAAGTGAAACTGGTTAAGCAAGGATTTTTATAATAAGATTTTTCTTTTCAGAATAATTAGGATAAAATAAACTTATTTTTAAGAAATTAATGGAAATTTTTGAGGATAACTTTTTATTTAATATATATTGTCCTTTTCTCTTCCTCTGAAATAGTATTCCTAAGAATGCATTGTTAATATGAATGTTGCTTTTGTTTTTAAGGTTATAATTGATGTTCTGCCAGATGAACCTATGAAGTTGGTTCCTGACATCCAACCAGCTACTCCAGCTGTTTCTAACGTTCGCTTAATTGCCAGCAGGACCTTGGTCAAAGACCTACATCTCAGTATTACGGTAATGTCTATGTCTTCTTCAAACTACAGAGTTTAACAAGAGTAATTGGCTTTTATATTCAGGCTCAGAATGGCTATTATAGAGTAATATCAATAATTCAGTTTAAACCTACAAGAAAACCTTGAATAAAAGAGTTAAATATTTATAAACATTTTTTGTATTGAGCTATCAATGAATAGAGAATATGTCTTGTTTCTGATTTATACATGCTCTTCTCTAAGTTGTCTGTCTTCTAATTAGTTATTTTTCATTGTGTATTTTAAGGATAATTATGGTAATCATACTGGAATGAATTTGGTTGGCACTGTAGTAGCTACCATTAAAGGTTTTAATGAGGAGGACACTGATACTCCACTCTTCATCGGGAAAGTTAGGACACTTGAATTTCCCTTTGTGAATGGTTCTGCTGAAATCACAGTAAGTTTCTTAGATTTTTTCCAACATCCATGCCACCTGTATTTTGTATATATACCAAGGAAGATGTCCTCATGTTTTATGTTTGGTGCAGTAAATCTAAAAATCAGTGAGATATTTGTGATTTTGCTATTACAAATTGGACCCAGAACCATCATTACTCAGATCTTCTTCCATGTAGGGTGACAGATAGCTTTTTCTTATTGTGCTGATTTTTCAACTTTAGTGACAATATAATGTTTGTATTATGTTGTAAAGTAACTACTATTATACAGACAGAAACAATAAAATAAAGGTGAGATAAAAGTTTAATAAATTACTAGCCTATCATTGTTATTTTTCTAAAATGAAAATAGTTTGTTTTATATCTTTAAAAATGCAATATAAAAGCCGGGCTGTGGTGGCGCACACCTTTAATCCCAGCACTTGGGAGGCAGAGCCAGGCGGATCTCTGTGAGTTCGAGGCCAGCCTGGGCTACCAAGTGAGTTCCAGGAAAAAGGCACAAAGCTACACAGAGAAACCCTGTCTCGGGGGGAAAAAAATGCAATATAAAAAAAACCTCTATAAGGAGCTGGAGAGATGGCTGAGAGGTTAGGAGCACTGGCTGCTCTTCCAGAGGTCCTGAGTTCAATTCCCAGCAACCACATGGTGGCTCACAACCATCTGTAATGAGATATGGTGCTCTCTTGTGGCCTGCAGACATATACACAGGCAGAACACCACACATAATAAACAAACAAACAAACTAATTAATTAATAAAGATTTTTTTTTTAAAAAAAAAAACCTCTATAAGTAATTGTTATATTGTTAACCTACAGAAATAACAGTGATTGGCCCTATAGTGCAAAATCATCTAGTTACATTATGCACATTAGTGTGGTATAGAGCTTTCAGTATGTGATGGAGGATATTCATTTTTTGAGGGTACTGAATTTTGCAAATATAATAGGACCAAGCTTTTGCAAGAATCTTCTATCTTGTTTAGCTTATTTTTGATATATTTCTCCTTTGTTAAATAAAAGCCTATGTCATTAATGAAGTGACTACACGTATTTTCATCAGTCCTAGGTACAAATTTATTTTCTTTCCAAGGTTTATTTTCTTATGAGAAATGTTTCTATCAGCTTTCTTCTGTGTGTTGATTTAGAATGGTTGGTTGGTAGGTAGACATAAATAGATACTGATTTATTTATTGATTTAAGTGACTGGCCATAAAATAATACATGTTTTAAATATTTTATTGTGATTGCAAGTATTTTTATTTAGATTTCTACCAAAACTATATGTACTATGGGGGGCAGGGAAGGAGTGTTTTCCAGGATGGCCTTAACTTCATGTCTTCCTGCTGAGTACTGGGATTACAAGAATGTGCCACCACACCAAGTACTTCTTACTTGCAACATTGGATATGAAAAGTTCTTTTAAAATTCTAATCACATTTACAATTTATTTTTGTGGACATGGTGATGTAGGCTTGTAACCCTGGCAGAGGTCAGGCTGCTGAAGCAGGAGGGTTAGGTTTGCTTGTGATACAGACTGAGGTTAAGGCCATCCTCGAGCAATGTATTGACATTCTTTATCAAAATTAAATTTAAAGTGGGCTGCGGATGGCTGGGGTTGTAGCTCTTTGTTAGAGTACTCAAGTACAAGGCCCTGGCTTTGGTTCCCAGCAATATTCTTTTTTAAATATTGGACAGTGTTAGTTTTTAGTATTTCTAGGTGTGTGTGTGTGTGTGTGTGTGTGTGTGTGTGTGTGTGTGTGTGTGTGTGTGTTGGTGGCCCATACAATCACAATGCTCCAGTATTATTTTTTTATATCTTTTTCTTTTCTTTTCTTTTTTTTTTTTTTTAATCTTTGATTTAGGCATGGAGAGATGGCCCAGCAGTTAAGAGTGCTTACTGGTCTTCCAGAGGACTGGAGTTATGTTCCCAGGTCACAATACCTAAACTCTAGCTCCAAAGGATCCAGTGCCTCTATCCTCTGTAGGCATCTGCACTCAAGTGCACATACCCACATGCAGGCACACACACCTACCTACATATAATCAAAAATCATTTTAAATTTTTTCTTAAATCTTTAAGCAGACAAAAAAATCTTTTATTTTGATCCTTTTTCCAATTCATTAATTTTTTTAGGGTTTTTATTAAGTAGTTCAGTGTATACCAATAAGTGCCAATAGTGCCTTTTATTTTTTGTTGCCTACCCTTGTATATAACCCATTTCAAATATTAAATTGTTTCAGTACTTTAGGCTTGTAAATTGGGAGTCTTCCAGCTGTATCTATCCTAAAGACTTGTTGGTCTGTTAGGCAGTGACTGACCAAAACATTTTCATTAATTGAAATGTTACTAACATTTAAAAGTGTATATTTTTTATGTAAAGATCTGCACTTGTAATATGGAAGTCTACAGAGTTGGCATCACCGTGTAGGAGGCCTGGACAGTGGCTGCTGTTCTCGGTCTGTTTTGTACCATGCTGCTTCTTTTCATCTCTGTCTATTGAGGACCAGGGTCCGTTGTCACTGTTGTCAGCTCTTCATAGTTGTTCTTGTTATAAAGGAGAATAGGTGCATTTCTCCTGCACCGCAATAAAATTAAGTTAGGAAAGTCACACACACTTTTTTTTTTTAAAGAAGGTAAGCTTGTTTAACATGCAGAGTGAGCTGGAGTTGGAACAGCACACCAAGCCTCGTTTTCCTTGTGCCTCCCTCTTCCTCCCCCATGTGCATTTGAAATTGTTCTGCCTGGTTAGGACAGAGACTTAGCTATTTCCCAAAGCTGCATTTAAAATCTAAACTTCATGGGTCTGGATTTTTCCTCGCCACCAGAGGTCCTTCCTGTTCCTCTGAATGAATAGAAAAGTCTTGTCTTCCTTGGCTTCCACATGTCCAGTGCTGAGTGGATGAGAGGAAGACTGTTAGTTTATATTTGTTTCAGACTTATTTTGGTGGCTAGGTGCTAAGGAATTGAACATCATGTCTCCATCCTTTCCTTCTGAGCTATATATTCCCAGGCCATCATTTTCAAGAATATATACTGACCAGAATACAGCTAATATTTGTTTGTAAATGTTTCACATATGCTTTGTTTTAAATGATAATCTGACATTGTAATTTATCAAGTTCACTAGTTGTATCATTTGTATAGTCTACATTATTAGCCTGTGTGATCTGAAATCTTCTGAAACAGTCTCATTTTCATTCCTGTATGTATGTGTCCATCTCATATGTCAAATTCCCATTCATATAATATATTTAACTACATTAAAAATTAAGCTTTGAAGCATATCATAAACAGTTAAAAGAAGTAACATTGTGTTGATAAAAACAGAATTAAAAAGTAGCAGTATGTTGATAATTTTTGGCACTAGATCATGGGTATCAAAATACTTCGCTAACTAATTCTACAATAGAAAAAGTTTAATGGTTAATAAAAGTGTTTTATCCTATATATGGCTATACATATGTTAGATTAATTCATTGAACATGTTTTTGAAACCTGACAAACTGCAAAATCTATTTTAAAAGGCGTTCTAGGATAAAAATAAATGAGTAAAGGAAATGAATAATTTTTTGATAATTTTGAATAAATGGCCATTAAAAACAAAAAAAGATGATCTTGGTAATGCTCAAGAAGCTAGTTAAAGCAAAAATAGAGTGAAATGCTCACCCTCACCAGGGGGATTGGTGTTTTTATACATTGCTAATGAAAAGGTAACTATCTGATACAGCCTCTTTCCCCTTTTTAAGGAATATTTGATATCTAGTAAATAAATTTTTAACTAGCTATATTTCTTACCCTAGAAAACAAATTTGCAAGGAAACAATCAGTGATATACTTTCTTCCTATTTCCTAGTAATTGTTAAAATTTCAAGCCAAGTGTTCACCACCCAAAGACTGAGTGCTATAGTATGGTTTATCTGTATTATTCATAAACATTTTACATCAGTAACATTTTATGAGTTGCTATTAACAAATCAAGTTTAAGCAGACAAGTTAAGGTTTATGTTACTTTTAGAAACTATTTTTATATGTACTTACATTCCTGTTTATATATTGCTGATAGTTTTAAAATCTGAGTGGAACTGAGAATTGACTTATTCATAACTTAATGTTCTCTAATTTTTAAGAAAAAGAATTCTAAGTGTTGTTTATAATTTTATGTTTTATGCTCTATAGTATTCTATCAGTTTAGGGTTGTTTTTTTTTTAAATTGTAGTATATTCTGAAGAACAAAGAACTTAAGGTCTTTTTCTACAGAACTGAAAATACAGTTGAATTAAAATGTTTATAATTGCATCAGTCGCTAATTATGTTTTGATCTTAAGCTCAGATATACTTTTTGTGAATTGAAGAAGAAATAGAAAAGTGTAAAAACAAGTCTTGAAGCATTTTCAGGGGCCTCTTGTTCTGTCACCTGGGACTGGTCTCCCATGGTAACCACTGTAACCTAAACTCAGCTTTGTGCTTTGAGTATTTCTTTGTGATTGTTTTTATATCTGTCACTCCATTAACTATTTTACCCTGCTTCAGCCTAAAGGTTTGGATGAAAATAATTCTGCAGGTCAAGATAGAAGTGGCCACTGATATAGACAGAGTGATGGGAAATAGAGCTTTTTCTTAGAATTTCCCGTTACATGTGATTTTTTGCTTAGTTGTACTCATTACATCATTTGGCTCTCCAGTAATATCAGTGGTAAAAAGTGTTTATATCTTGGGTGGTGTTGTTGATGGTTTGGTAAATCTGAAGAATCAGCCAGTGTTGTTCGTGTTCAGATTTTCCTGCTTGTTTGGTAGCCACATGACAACATATGTAACATTGGAATGTCTCTTTTTTTAAATCTTGTTTTTCTCATTCCCTTTTCCCTTACAGACTCTAGTGCTGGCAGAAAACAGTCCTGGAAGGGATAGTACTGAATATTTTATTATCTTTGAGCCTCGGCTGTCAACTTTATCAAGAACATTAGAGCCATATAGCCTGCCATTTATGTTTTATGATGGTAAGTCTTAGGGAAATAGGTTATTAAACTCTGTTGTTAATAGTTCTTCAGATAACCTTGTTTTGCTTTCCATATGCATAATATTATGGCATATGACATTGGTAAAGTCAGTTTCTATGCTGTTTAAATTATCTGAAATTTTTTCCTTAGATGTTAAAAAGCAGCAACAAATGGCAGCACTTACGAAGGAAAAGGACCAGTTATCGAAGTCCATCATTATGTATAGAAGTCTCTTTGATGCCAACAAGCAGCTTGTTGATGAAATGAAATGTAAGTCACCCTGTATTCAAAGATAATGAAACATTAGGCTTTGAGCAGGTGAGGCGGGGGTAGAGACCATTTGTCTTTCCTTCAAACAGAAGTAAAATGGTAAGTACTACAGAAGGGTGGTAAGGACAGCTGGTTCATTGTCACTTGGCAGTTTTTAACACAAAGTGTCCTTATTTTAATTAAGCTTGTGGCAGGCTGACAGATTATAAAAATTGCAAGTTTTCCTCTAGAAATGTGGACCTGTGGAAAATTTAAGGCTTTTTTGACAACATTGATAACTAACTTATCTAGCTCTAGCTTCTGGCAAAAGATGTCACTGGAGGAATGATAAGTAATTTAATTTTTAGTTTTAATCATGGGTTCACAAGCACTAAAAATGAAATACCGAATTTATTCATGAGTTAGTCCAGAAAATGTTTGCTGTCTTTTACAATGATTTTTATATAATAAGCCATTTTTTGAATTGTGCACTGTTACCTTTTTTCATTTGTCAGATGTTTTTACTGTGGGTTTTAACTTGTGTTAGTTTTATACTTTTTGTTTTGTTTTGTTTTATGCCCACCCCCCTCCCTGAGACAGGGTTTCTCTATGTAGCCCAGGAAGTCCTGGAACTCACTTTGTAGAGTAGGCTAGCCTTAAAACTCACAGAGATCTGCCTGCCTCTGCCTCCCGAGTGCTGGGATTAAAGACGTGCGCCACCACCTACCTGGCCAAAGGTTTTTATTTTTACGTGTATAGGTGTTTGGCCTCCGTATATGTCTGTGCCTCTTGCCCGCAGAGGGTGTACAGATCCCATGGAACTGGGGTTACAGGCAGTTGTGAGCTGCCATGTGAGTGCTGGGAATTGAACCCAGTGCTCATAACCACTTGTGTCATTTGTATAGAGTGTTTATAGATTCTTAAATTGACTCCGAAGGCATATCTTCGGTTATGTAGCTCATGTATCCATGTGTGGGATCAAGATTAAATAACAACCAAAGTCATAGGAGTTTGCAGTATGATACCATAGTATCTCCCAATGCATTAATTTTCTTTCTCTTTTTATGTGTCATTGAATCTTGAGATTTATAGCTTAACTTGGCAGGGATCAGTTGTCAGTTTTCATTTTAATATTAAACTTTAAAAGGAAAAAGTAGTTGTAAACTTTTTTTTTCAAAAGCTATATTTTAAGGACTTATTTAATAAAGGGGGGGGAGAGAGAGAGACAGAGACACTGGACCAATGGCTTAGCAGTTAAGAGCACTCACTGGCTGCTTTTCCAAATGACCTGGTTTCAATTCCCAGCTCCCACATGCCTGCTCACAACTCTCTGTAACTATAGTTCCAGGGGATCTGACACTCACAGAGACATGAGTGTGGATGAAACACCAATGTACATAAAATAAAATTAAATTAAATCTTTTAAAAAAAAAAAGAATTTTTCTTTTAAATTTTAGGCCAAGTTGAAGAAGCAAAATTAAAAGAAGTCCAGCTGAGAAATGAACTAAAATCACACAATATTGATATTCCTACAACACAACAGGTAAAACTTCCAAGTGTACATTAAATTTTTTCATTAAATTTAACTACTTGTTTTGTTAGGAATTCTATAGACACTGTTGTCTTTAACTTTATGGGGTGTGTGTGTGTGTGTTGTGCAGTGCATACATCTGTCATGCTTGTTCAGTCCGTACTTGTACCACCATGTTTTACACATGGAAGTTAGAGGACAACTTGGTGGAATATGTTCTCTCCTTCCATCTTCATGTGGATTTGGCGAATCAGACTTAAGACTTGGGAGCAAACGTTTGTCCTCTAACCTCTACATGTGTACCATGGTGCATATACATAATACATACACTCCATATGTTTGATTGATTGATTTATTATGTCATGCATATGACTGTTTTGCCTGCATGTAGACTGGATCACCTGGAACTGGGGCCTTGAACTGGTTGTGAGCCACCATATGGGTTCTGTAAATTGAACCCTGATCCTCTGCAGGAATAGTAAATGCTCTTAACTGCTGAGGCATCTCTTCAGCCCCACAGTGTTACTAGGTAATGCAAAATAGTATAGAGGACTTCTTAGCTTATTGTCTTCTGTGTGTGATTCAGTTTGAGAGAGAAGACAACTACATAGTCTGTTTATTTTTATTTTTTTTTTTATTTTTTTTTTTTTTTTTCTTTTTGGTAGTCAGTCTTTCTATGTGGTTCACACTAGGTTCAAACTCTTTCTCCCCCCAATCTTGTGAATGCTGGGGTTACATGTGGAAACCACTAGATCTGGCTAGGCAGTATATTTCATAGTTAAGATTATAGAACATCATTGAATGGACAGCTAGGTGTGAGTGTGAGGTTAGGATGTGTAAGAGTCTAACATAAATGTCAACATTGCCCCTTTTCCTCCTCAAAAAAAGCTTTCTATCCTTGAGAGGATAGCTTAGTGATCGAGTACTTTCCTACCATGACATGGTCTTCAGTTTGTGACCCAGTATCCCTGATAAATATTTAATGGGCGTATGATAGGAGTTTTCCATCACTATTAACTATAGTTTTGTTGCTTATAAAATAGTGCCTATTTTAATAACTTTTTAGCTGGGCAGTGGTGGCTCACACCTTTAATCCTAGCACTTGGGAAACAGAAGCAGGCAGATCTCTGTGAGTTTGAGGCCAGCCTGGCCTGTAGAGCGAATTTCTGGACAGCCAGAGATACATAGAGAAACCCCGTCTCAAACACTCAAACACACACACACACACACACAAAGAAGAAAAAAAACGACTTTCTCAAGTACTCCAAATTACTGGTTTTTCTCTATCCTGGGCTGCCTGTTATAAAAAACAATTGACCTTGTAGATAAATTTTCTTTAATTACAGATACCTCACATTGAAGCACTTTTGGAAAAAAAGATAACAGAACAAAATGAACTTAAAAAAAAGCCCAGAAGATCATGTACTCTTCCAAACTACACTAAACGCAGTGGAGATGTTTTGGGAAAGGTTTGTGATTTAAGCTTTTTAAGAAATAGTACATTCTTGTTACCTTACTTTGTTTAAAATATGTCTGTCCTCCCTCTGAACCCAATTCTGAGGACTGAATTGGGGCTGTTCATGCACTAGACAGCACTCTGCTACTGAGCTACCCCCAGGCAGCATGTCTATTTTCTTACTTTTTTCCCATTAATACCTTGTAAATTAGAAAACTAGGGTAGATACTATGATGTGTCTGTAGTGAAATAAAAGCCTTGTTTCTATGAGAATAAATGGTAGGCCTGATTTATACCAACACAATGCAGAGGTTTTAGAAGTGGCCGTAGTATCCCAATAGTAGCAGGAATGCTTGTGACCACAGGCAAGTATTTGTAAGTAAGAAAATGATTTATTCTAATTCCTAATAAAGCAACAATTCTTAGAAAGGTATTTTAAATAATATGCTTAATGAATCTTGAAACTTTGTATTGCATATCTTTAAGTGTACTTTGTGATTACCAAGATCTTCCCTATTATAGACATTGAAATGTGAAATAAGTGTATATTTAATTAGCTGACAAATTTTGCGTCATTATTTGCTTATTTTGCAAATTTACTGTTGGTTAATATATAGAAAATTTTTCTAAAATTTTAACAGAATAGACAGTTTAATGGATTCTAGTCAGTGTAAATGTCTACAGCTTTGTTTTTCTTTCTATTTATGTTTGTATTTGTTTTGTTTTTCTTTCTGTGTAGCTTGAATTAGTCTTAACCTTTAGAATCCTCCTGTCTCAGCCTGCCAGTTGCTGGGATTACGGTGGATGCCAACACACTTGGCTGATGTTTCTTTTAGTCATGCTTCAGATGGGGTTCTTTTTTGTTGTTGCTCTCTAATGGTAAGACTTTCAAAAACTATGTTTTTTGTTTTTGTTTTTTAATTTCTGTATGTTTTTATTAAAATGGCTTCAGATCGCACATCTCGCACAAATTGAAGATGATCGAGCTGCAATGGTTATCTCTTGGCATCTGGCAAGTGACATGGATTGTGTGGTCACCCTGACCACTGATGCTGCACGCTCTATCTATGATGAAACTCAAGGTCGTCAGCAGGTGTTGCCTCTTGATTCTATTTATAGGAAAACTCTTCCAGATTGGAAAAGGTTAGGAAAAAAAAAAGAAAGTAATATTCATTGTCTACTTTGTTGTTTTGCAGTGCTTGGGGTCAAACCTAGGGCCTCACACATGCTGAATACAAGTTAAACTACCTTCTCAGTAAGACTGTGGATTTAAATGATGTGATTTTATTGACATAACAGACTTTTATTTTGAGTTTCTACTTTCCCTTCCCATCCTAACTCACACCCATTACAAGCCATTACCTACCACACTCCTGTTAAATTGATACTCATTTTAGACAGCATAGGAAATCAACACATCAAAAGAACTGTGTTGATAAGGGTAATACTTGGTGTTTTCAGGTGTATGCAAGTACACATGCACATGTGTGTGCATGTATATGTATGTAGGCCAGAGGTGGACCAGGAATCATTCACCTTGTTTGTGAGACAGTTTCACTGGCTTTGGGGCTCAAAGATTCTGCTAGATTGGCTAACCAGTGAGCTCCAGAGATCCAACTGTTGCCACACCCCACAATACTGGGATTATTAATTCATGGCGCCATACCAAGGTTGTCATACTTAAACTGCATATACTTTACTGACTGAGTTCTCTCTCCAACCCTAAAGGTGATACTTGTTATGAGAAAACTTTTCTGTTGAGGAAAGCCTCCTCTGTCTTAGTAATTGCTGAAGACCCAGTGGGGCAAATGCTGGAGAGACAATAGCTCAGTCAATAAAATGCTCATCGCACTACCCTAAAGAACGGAGTTCCGACTCCCAGCACCCCCTGGAAACCAGGTGTGGCACCCACATCTATGATCCCATTGCTCAGGAGACAGAGGCAGGAGGATCCCTGTAGTTCGTTGGTTAGATAGTCTAGCCAAATCATTGAGTTCCAGGTTCAATAAATAGATCTGCTCAAAAAATAAAATGAAGAATAATTGAGGAAGCTGCTCGACCTTTTCCTCTGGTCTACACACACACACCTGAGGACCATTGTGCTTATACGCAAGAACTACACAAGATCAAGATCAAGCCAGTCAGCATTCTAGCATGGAGGAGGAAGGGGCTCGCGAGCATCCACCCCTAGCTGAGGACCTATTGACTATTAATGGCACCTGAGAAGGAACAGTCAGTTTTCTTTAAGGGTATGGCCCCTGGTAAGTTGACCATGCTCAGTGGATAGTCCCACACTCATGAGTATATGGGCAGCGCAGATCAGACTTGGTGAATTATTTAAAAAAGAGGAGGTAGGCAGGGAGATGGATCTGGGAGGAGTTAGAGGAAGTGGTAAGAGGTGAATGTGATAAAAATATGTTGCATGTATTAAATTCTTAAAATTATAAAAATATTAAAACCTGATATAGGCAAGCATGAATTGATGTGCAGGATTAAAGTTTACTCTAGAATGTTGGCTCTATTTCTGTTTAGTAACCCTACATTCCCTCTGGAGAAGATGTAGTTCACTTCTTTTTCTTATTTCACTTCTTTTTGTTGTTGTTTTGTTTGTTTGAGATAGAGTCTCTCTGTGTATCCCAGGCTGTCCTGGAACTTTCTATAAATCCTTCTGTCTCTGGCTCCCAAGTGCTGAGATTAAAAGTGTGCACATAGATTTCAACACAAGTATAAGAGAGTGAGAGAAACATGTAAGAATAGGACTATAGTACATAGCACGTGCTGTTTGCTGGATTCTCAAGAGAGACACTGAAGCAGATACTTTATATGGCAAATCTTCATTTCTAAAGAGAATACATGGTCGTTTAGGAATATTATTTGGGGTAGGTGGGTCACATGTGTCACATAATGTACATGTATTCATTATGTTTTTCTTAGTGTATTTTTTGAATTTAAATAGTTATGTATGCTTTGTTTAGTACTTTCTTGTTGTTTTGTTTTTTTTAATTTAGACCTCTACCTCATTACCGAAATGGTAAATTACATTTTAAACCTTTTGGAGATCCAGTCTTTGCCCGAGATTTGTTAACATTCCCAGACAATATTGAACATTGTGAAACAGGTAAAAGACATTGTAATGACTTCATTTTGTTCAACTGTTACATTTGTGATATAAATTTATAAAATGTTAACTATGAAAAATTACATTCTTATAAATACTACTTTCATCAATATTTAATTCTATATATTTTGATGTTTTTAGTTTTTGGTATGCTGTTAGGAGACACCATTATTTTGGATAATCTAGATGCAGCCAATCATTATAGAAGAGAGGTATGTACTTCATTTATTTTTTTTAATCATTTTATTGTAAAGAATTGGGAAATTTAAAAAAAAAAAAATCACACAACTAGATTAACATAGCCACTTAAGCAAGCCTTTGCCCAGACTCAAGTCTGTGCATCTCAGTGAACTCGCAGAACAGCGCTCCCAAGCTTTGGAGCTTAGTTTTGGATTTTATACTTTCACGATTAGTTTCATTTTTATGCACATTACCCTTTCTTTTCCCTTATACATGCTGTTCTTAGACCCATATGTTCATTTGTTTATACATTGTAGGCTAAGGATACACATATAAGGGAGAACATGTGAGTGTTTTGTTTTTTTTTTTTTTCTTTGATTGGATGACCTTGCTTAATATTTTGCATTCTTTTTAAGCATACTCATTTTTCTGCAAATTTTGTGCTTTCCTTTTTTTTTTTTTAAGAGCTAAATAGCATGCCATCTTATGTATGTACCAGATTTTTTTATTCATTCATCTTTTGGGCAACATAGTGAGTTCTAGGCCAGCCAAGGATGTACCGTGAAACAAACCTAGCTCAAAAATAGTGTTTCTTATCTAAAGACCACATCATCAAGTTAGAGCAGTGGCTCCCAACCTTCCTAATTCTGCAGCTCTGTAATACATACAGTTCCTCAGGTTGTGGGGACCCCAACCATAAAATTATTTAGTTGCCTCTTTATAGCTGCAATTTTGCTACTGTTATGAATCATAATATAAATATCTGATATGTGACCAGTGGGGATCATGACCCACAAGTTAGGAACCACTAGATTATAGAGCCAAGTGCATGATGGGCTTTAGCCTAATGACTTTGAGAAAACACACTTAGCAGCACCTTTGTAGGCAGCTGTGCTCACAAAGCACTTCACATCTCTGGAGGAGGGAGTTGGATGTGTTTTGAATTGTTACCTAACAAACATCTTTTGGGGTTCCTAGGCTTTTGTCTTAATTAGGGTTTTTTGTTTGTTTGTTTTTTGAGACAGCGTTTTTCTGTGTAGCCCTGGCTGTCCTGGAATTCACTTTGTAGACCAGGCTGGCCTCGAACTCAGAGATCTGCCTCCCCCTGCTCCGAAGTGCTGGGAATAAAGACATGCGCCACCATTTCCTGGCTCTACCAAATTTTATTTGACTAAGTCATTTATAATTTATAATGTATTATTATATTTATATTATATGTAATTTATCAATATCTTAGTAACTGTTAAATTTCAGTAGCTTTGTTATTTTTCTTTTTTAAAATTTTTCGTGGTATTTATACTAACATTTCAACTCGTTATTGATTTTACTCCTTTTCTGTCTCTCCAGCAGTTATAAGTAATCTCCATTTTTGTTCAGTAAACTTGTTCACTCTTAGAACTTGAGCTCCTGACTGTATGTTTGTTGCTAATAGTACAGTGAGGTAGGATCATGAAAATTGAATAAAAAAAAGACAGTGGTATTTTCCAATTGTTACAAAAGAAAGCCCGATAAGCTTATAACTGTCCCCTCCCATATTGTTAATCCTCTAAGAGGGGCATAATAAGCTAGGTGTTTGTTACTGAATGTGATGATAAATCCTTAAAACTGCCTGAGCATTGATAAATGGGTGGTATTTCTATGTATGTGCACATGTGTGCATGTGTATATGGAGGACAGATGTTGACAGATATCTTCCTCAGTTGTTTCAGAGCTGACCAGAAAGTCCCAACAGCCCACCTCTGCCGTCCTCATGCTGTCATTACAGATGTGTGCCTCTGTGCCTGGCCTCTTAGACTAGTCTTGGGAACCCCAACTTGAGTTCCATTGTAGCCATACTTTGCTGACTGAGCCATCTCCCCAGCCCCCATTATTGTCTGTCTGTCTGTTTTGTGTGATGGATGTTTTGCCTGCATGTTTCTCTGTGCACCACTTTCATGCCCGATCCCAGAGTAGTCCAGAATGGGGTATTAGATCCCGTGGGACTAGAGCTGCCATGTGGGTCCTGAGAATTGAACCTGGATTCTATGGAAGAACAGCCAGTGCTCTTCACAAAGCTTAGCCATCTCTACAGCCCCCCACTCCAGTTTCTACCTTTTATATTTTACCTTTAGAAAGCATATAAATCCAAATAAAAAACAAGAATAAATGATAATTATTTCTTTTACAAAACCAATTGTCTTAGTTAGAGTTTCTATTGCTGTGAAGAGACACCATGACCACTGCAAGTGGAAAACATTTAATTGGAGCTGGCTTACGGTTCAGAGGTTTAGTCCATTACCATCATGGCAGAACATGGCAGCATGCAGGCAGGCATGATGCTTGAGAGGTAGCTGAGAGTCCTACATCTTGCAGGCAACAGGAAATGGTCTCTGACACTGGGAGTGGCTTGAGCATATATGAGCCCTCAAAGCCCACTCCCACAGTGACACACTTCCTCCAACAAGACCACACCTACTCTAACAACGCTACACCTCCTAATAGTGCCACTCCCTTTGGGGGACATTTTCTTTTAAACAACCACAGCAAGTAATTTTAAATCTGCAAATTCTTCATTAGTACAAGATTTTTTTCAACTAAACCAAGCATGATAGCATATGTCTGTAGTCCTAGCCCTCAGCAGAGGAGTGTGAACTTAAGACCAGTTTGGACGCATGGTAAAACTACACACCAAAACAAAACAGAAATAAGTGATTACTTTAGTCATTTTGTTGCATTTTAGGCTTTTTTTAATACCATGTTCAATTAATTAATTAATAGAGACAAAAATAAATAAAACTGCCAGTTTTCTGGAAAGGCGTATATGAAGTGCCTCTGGAATTATATTTTTTTTTAAGATGTAATTTTACTTCTATAAATTCTATATAATTTATGTAAATATTTTATTTATATAATCCAAATACTACTTAAGCTTTAATGTTAGATATTTGTAATGTGGTAAATTACAGTACTATTCAGTCACACTTGAGGGTGGGGTGTGTACATTCCAGTGCACAGGCCAGAGGAAGATATTAGATATAGTGCTGTAATTACTGTTCAGCTTTTCTCTAGAGACAGGGTCTCATTGGACCTGGAACTTGTTTTTGGGGGGTGGGACCAGGGGGTAGGCTGGCTGATCAGCAAATCCCATTGATTATCCTGTTTCCACAGCCTCCCACCTCAGCAGCAGGGGTTGTGAGTACAACCCCATTAGCTGTTTTATGTGGATGTTATGCTCGTATGGTAAAAAGTTCTTACCCGCTGCTGCATCTCCCCAGCCCCCCCATCACTTTTTAATGTGTGTATTCTATTTCATTGTGTGGATGTGCTGCAATTTATGTAACTTACTGAGACATGTTAGTATTTCATAAGACTATTTGAGTGTACATACTTGTGATCATTTTGCGAGGTTAAATGTTTATAAGAAGAATTACTGAAGACACTCTTAGAGATCAGGAAATGCCGCATCCAGTGAGATATTTTTATTCTCACTAATTGGGGGAATTTAATCCTTGACCCCTTTCTCACCATTGTAGTTTAAGCTAGTATTTGAAAACTAATCGGATTCTCTACTTGTCTGTGGACTTTCCCCCGGTGTATTTATTATTTATTTTTTATTTATTAGACACCATTAGCTTATTATTTTTGTGAAGACACTACCCCAGTTGTGTCACTTACTTCTTTACTTGCTTGCTTATTTATTGGGTTTTTGTTTGTTTGTTTTGGAGGCATTGTCTCTCTACAGAGCCCTACTGTCCTGGAACTCACTATGTAGACCAGGCTGGCCTCAAACTTATTGAGACCTATGTACCTCTGCCTCCTGAGTACTGGAATCAAAGGCATGCATTACCACGGAGTCAGTTTCTTCCTCTGTTTACCTTCAATAGGTTGTTAAAATCACACACTGTCCCACATTACTGACTAGAGATGGAGATCGTATCAGAAGTAATGGAAAGTTTGGGGGGCTTCAGAATAAAGCTCCTCCAATGGACAAACTTCGGGGAATGGTCTTCGGAGCTCCAGTACCAAAGCAGTGTGTGATCTTGGGGAAAGAAATAGGTAAGCTAAATGTGGACTGGTTTGGTCTAGTTTGTGTATTTGTCATTGTTTCAAGACAGTCTATGTATCTCAGGCTGGCAGGAATTCACCATATACTCGAGCATGGCCTTGAGTGTGTTGACCCTCTTGCCTCCACCCCTCAGTCCTGAGATTGTCGGCATTTATCACTGTACACCCAGTATCTGTGGTGTTGGGGACTGAACTGAGGACTCCTGCATGCTAGGCAAGCACTCTGCCCACCAGGTCACAACCCCAGCTCCAGAAGATACCTTTTTTTTTTCTTTTTTCTTTTTTTTTTTTTTTTCGATGATAAAATTATCTCTTGAGGAGTCCTTGTTATTTGTCTTTTTGTTTTGTTTTGTTTCAGTGCAGGAGGGTTGAACCTGGGGGGGGGGGGTCATAGGTATGCTGAGCAAGCATTCTACTGTAGCTGTAATTGTAAACAGTCTTATTAAATAAGAAACACAGAGCCAAATGCAGAGTTAAAAGCCCAGAGATCACAGAGCAGTAGCCAAAAGCTGAGACCATCTTCTTACCACCCGCTGCCATCCTTCCCCTGAGAAAGAGACCTACTTCCTGTGTGTTTGTATTTTTATTGACTTTCTGTTCTGCCTTCTCATTGGTTGTAAACCCAACCACATGACCTGGTATTGAGATTAAAGGCGTGTGTCTCCAAACTGGCTATGTCCTTGAACACACAGACTCTGCCTGCCATGTGATCGGATCAAGGGCGTGTGCTACCACTGCCAGACTTCTGCTAAATGGCTTGCTATTAGCTCTGATCCCCAGGCAGCTTTATTTATTAACATACAAATAAAATCACATTTCAGCACAAATAAAATTTCACCATATTCTACCACTGAGCTACAGTCCCAGCTGAATGTTTATCTAAATGCAATTTTTAATTTGATTTTAACATTCTCTTTAAGGGCTTATGTTGTCAGAGTGTAATGTCACAAATTAACCAGTAACCAATATAAAACTTGTTTGTTCTTAGAAAACAATCTACCTTATGTCAAGTAGTTGAAATGTGCTCCCTTCTTCCTTCCTTTATTGAATTATTTATTACAAGAGAGCAATAGTCTAGGGAGTAACTAGAGTACTTACTTGTGTCTTTTTTACTGTGTATTCAAGAATATTCTGCCTCATTGAATTACATTTATCAGATAACCATTTGTTTTTGTCTCAGTCCATAGTGAAGAGTTTTTGAGCCAGCCGTGGTAGCATGTGCCTGCGCTGACTACTTAGGAGGCTGAGGCAGGAAAGCTCACTTGAGCCTATGAATTTGAGACTAGCTTGGGTCAAATAACAAAACCCTATCCCAAAACATATTTTTTTCTTAAAGTATATGATATGGACCCTTCCGCCACTTCTATTCTCTTGTCTCCCAGTTGCCCCTCCTTCAAGTCAGCCAATGTATTATCATCTGTGTCTGCTCTGAAGTGCATATATACTCAGCAGGAAGTCCCTGCATGTCATCACCCTATGTAGTCCTGCTTTTATTTTATGAAGTTATAATGTGCTTGACTATCTAATTTTACGACACAGTAATTTCTGACTTTTAGCCTTTTTTACAGGTATCATAACATTTCCCATCTTAACTGTTTTCACTGCACAATTTATAGCATTAAATACTTTAACATGCTATACAATCTGTCTCTCAAACTACAAGTTTGCAGGACCGAAATTTAGCATCTTCCCATCCCTTCCCCTGGCTGTCATCATTCTACTTGGAATTCTCTGTGAAATTGACTGTTCTAGATAACCTTTTAATGTCTGTTCACTTAACATGAGGGCAGGGCTTATCCACTATAGGAAATGGTTGAGTTTCCTTTCCTGGTAACATTGATTGATACTCCATTGTGTATTTTGCTGGTTTGGTTTGGTTTGGTTTGGTTTGGTTTGGTTTGGTTTGGTTTGGTTGAGGCCATTTTTATTCTGTTGCCCTCAGCTGGCTTGACACTCATCATGTAGCCCAGGCTTGCCTAGATTTTATGGTAATTCTTCTGCCTTAATCTCCCAAGTGTTGGGATTACAGGATGAGGCACTACCCCAGGCTACATTTTTGTTCTTGTAGTAATGTATAATCCAAACATAGAAAAATACACATTTTGCAAACATGGAAATGGTAAGTTTTAGTAAAAGAACAGCATACTTATAAGAATGAAAAATAAGGCTTGGGGATGTGATTCAGTGGTAGAGCACCTGACTGATGTGTTTAATCTGAATCACCACACACAATTAAAATGAGTAGACTATTATCAGCTCTACAGAAAACTGCTCATTTTCTCTTCAAGTCCCCACATGACATGACTTTCTTTACTTAGCATAGGTTACTTTTGCCTGTTTTTGTACTTTATATGTAAATAGAATCTTAGAATACACACCTTGTATCTGCTTTTATTCATTCTGTGTTGTGTATGTCAGTAGCTGTGATTTATTTTCATTTCAGAATAGTATTTCATTGTGCAAATAGACCATTATTTATTCAGCTATTAAACTGGGATAGCATCCAGTTTTGAGATACTACTTTAGCCTTGACAGTTTTAAAAACAGCAGTTGAAAAAAATCATAGAAGAGTTATACATCTGCTTATTATGTCAATGATATATACAAAAATTATTCTGAAATGTAACTAAAAATTACATTAAGATCCATCTCAGTCAGGAAAAATGAAAAAAGGAAAAATAGACTTACCATATGACCCAACACTCCTCCTGGAGATTTATTCGAAAGACTTCATTAGCATATAAAAGACAGTTGCCTGCCATTGTAGCACTTTTCACAGTAGCCAAGTTATGGAGCCAAACTACGTGTCCATTGACCAAAGAAATAAATGGATGAAATGTGGTTCACTCGCACAGTGGAGAAGAATGGGTCATGTCATTTGCAGGAAAATAGAGTCAACTGGAGACAATGAAGCGAATCAGTCTGTCATAGAAAATAATACTGTTTCCTCTCTTTTGTGAGTTGTAGACTTAGATACAGCCACATAGATCATATGGGTATAGATAACGAGAAAGTAGAAACGAAAGAGTCCATGAGGAACCAAAGGAACTTAAGGGAGGGAGACAGGTGGAAAAAAGTATAGCAGGGGATAGAGCAGGATATTTCCAATGTAGTCTATATTTGTATGAAAACAACTTTCTGTAACCCAGGATAATACAATTAAATTAAAATTTAAAATCTGCAATTTAAAAAATAAGTGAACATCTGAGGAAACTGATAGAAAACAATCAGAGACAGTGGATTAACAAAACAGCTTTATTAACTAACCTCAATCTGTGAGACTGCATTTTATGGCAGTGGCGTCAGCATACAGAATGACTTACAAAACTTTAAAAACACAGAGGTGCTCTATTTACGGAATTCTTAGAAATTTACTATATGGAGATCACTCTCATAGTATGGCCATCTCTGTGGACCTTTGAGAAGAAAAAATTATATTTATTAAAGATGTGCTCTACTCATATATGTAAGGTTAATAACATACTGCGTTGATTTAAAAATTCTTTAACTGTGTGTATGTATATATTTATATGCATGCAGAACATATGAAAGGACAAGTACCAATCATGTTTTTAAAGGCTTTAATTGGTGTTTTATTGTAACATGTGTCTCATTTTTTAAACATTTTTTTAGTGATTCCCTGTGAATCCCACACCAGGTACCCCAGTCCCTCCTACCTCCCAGTCCATTCACATCTGCCTTTCACTCTTTCGGTGCCCCTCCCCCAAAGAAAAACAAAGCAAAAAATTAAACAGTCCTCTGACTTTGCTATCTCTCCATCATATCACTCATCTTAGTGTCATTGGGAACTGTGGTGTGTCACACATTATACGCTTTTGTCCAAACGGCTTTACTTGTAAATGTTCATTATAATGAGTCATTGGTTTGGTTCAAGGCCTCTGGTTTCTGGTACACCATCAATACTGGACCCTCACCAAAACTCAGATACGCTGCTGTTGCTTCAAGTCATGGAGATCTTGCAGCTATGGTTCCATGGGACCAGTTCTTTCATGCACATTCCAGCCAGCAGGTCATAGGTAGATATTGGGGTAGGCCAATTCAAAGCACTGGATGTGGGCCTGGGCAGTAGCTGATTGGTCAGAGCCAGCTCTCCTGTGCCTATGCCATCAGGATCAGACCTCCCATGTGAGGGGTGGGGCCAGATCTCCCATTGCAGCAGCCAGTGAGAGCCAGGGCCAGATCTCCCAGGGCCAACAAAAGGCAGCGCCAGCTCAGCATGGCCCTCGGATTTCACATGGCCCCTAATGGTAAAGGGGTCACAAATATCAACACAGACCCCAGCTGAGGCATTACCACAAGTCCAGACATGGCCCTCAGCAGCAGCTTGGGCCTAGATGTCACCGTGGCAGTGCAGGCTACCCAGATGAGTATGGCCCTGGTAGCAGCATGGCTCTCAGACACCAACATGGTCTCAGGTGGCTGTTCAGACCCTGAGCATCTGCACAGCCTTCTGTGGAAACAGAAGCCATGGACATCAACACAGACCTGGGCCATGGACCCGACATGGCCCTTGGCAACAGCCCAGGCCTGAATGTCACCGTTCCTCAGCACCTCCACTCCTTCAGTTCCACCTGTCTCCACAGAACATGAACCACTCCGCTTCTCTCCCATTTCTCCACCATAGATTTGCTCATTGTAATGGTGCCCTTCTGGTGCCTCAAGGTATCAGGCTGCCTGTGGGTGTCTTTCACTTGGGGCTGTGGGGGGGGGGGTAATTTTTATTTTTTTATTTTTTATTTTTCAAGACAGGCTTTCACTGTGTAACCCTGGCTGTCCTGGAACTCACAGAGATCTACCTGCCTCTCTCTGCCTTCAGAGTGTGGGATGAGATTAAAAGCGTGTGCTACCACTGCCTGGCGAAAGTTACACATACAAAAAGAACTCTTATGTACTAAGAAAGTGCGTGAGGAGTGGCGTCTCTGCAGTTAGAGTTGATTCGATGTTTTATTACAAATCAGGGAAATAGTGCTTTTCTGACGGTACAGTCTTTAGTGCTCTTGTGTTTCACCTCTTCTCTGACTATCTGTGTTGAGTAATGTGGAACACTTTGTCAGAGGATGTGAGAATGTCCAAGCACTTTCAGATAGAAAATACTAGGTGTGACATTTGTCTAATGTGTGCGAGGCCCTGAGTTCTATCCCTAGAACTGCAAAGAATGAAAATAAAAGAAAGAGTGAAAGGTGGTAATTGAAAATTCCTTCCTGACAGAAATAAATTCAGTCAAAGAAAATTAAAATGTAACTGTCATGTATTGTCTCAACTGTACTTGTTCGTTTTCATTGAGTGATTCATGACTTTAAAAGGCATTCCTCATAGGTTACTCAGTGATGGTAATTCTTTTTTCTAAAACTTGGATTTGGTATGACCTTAGCTTCTTTGACATTGACTTCTTTGCAGATCTTATTCAACAGTACCGCACTGCTGTGTGCAAGCTGAGTTCTGTGAACAAGGACTTGACTAGTCAGTTACAGTACCTTCACACTCCTGACATGAAGAAGAAAAAGCAAGAACTTGATGAACAGGAAAAAAGTCTGAAACTAATAGAGCAAAAACTCGGTATATATTTACTTTCTGTTAACTTTTTGTTTGACAATAAATGAGGAGTCGAACTGTAAAAAGAGAATGCAAATGAACTGATTTCTTAACTGCCAGGCTGTCTGATAAGTGCTTAAAACTGTTCTCTTTCCAGGAGACTAGTGTCTTAGTTAAGGTTTCTATTGCTGTGATAAACACCTGACCAAGGGCAAATTGAGAAGAAAAGGGTTTGTGTCAACTTACAGTCGGTTATCCAGGGAGCCAGGGCAGGAGAGGCCATGGAGAAACACCACCTACCATCTTGTTTCCCATGGCAAGTTTAGCTTACTTCCTTATATAACATAGGACTGCCTGCCTAGAGGTGACACCACCCACAGTGGGCTGGGCCCTCCCACATGAAGACAGTGCCCCACAGACATATCTGCAGGCCATTCTGATGGAGGCAATTCCCCAGTTATGGTTCCCTCATCCCAGATGGCTCTAGTTGATGTCTGTTGACAAAAACTAATCAGCCCAAGTAGTCAGGATTCTTGGTATTGTTAGTTCCTTTTCACAAGTTTATATTTGCTTTTTGTTCCATTCTTTTACATTTTCTTCACAGGTATGACTCCTACACGGAAGTGCAATGACTCATTTTGTCACTCAGCAAAGATTGAGTTGACAGAGTGTCCAATTCCTGCTAAAAGAATGAGAAGAGAATCTACTAGACAAAATAGGTGAGCATATTGTGACCCAATTATCATTGGTTAGTTTGCGAAAGATCTGTGTCATTGTACTTTAAAGTCATTATAGCTTTATTTCTAAATCTCCTGAGGTAGAATGAGCATTTTTAAAACAAAAGCATGTGTGGGATGATAACTGAGTAGTAGACTGCTTGCCTGGTGTGTGTGAGCTCCCTCCTGGTTTTGATCCAGTATCGGTAGGGCAGAACATGTGGTGCTTCTGTATTATGAAGTCACAGAATCATTATGTTCTCTTAGGAAATCTAATTTTCTTAGTGGTAATTTACTGCTTGGAAGTGTTAATTGTTTTTCTGCTATTAAAAGTCACTATAGAATGAAGTTGCTTTTATGTTTTGGCATAAGTTTCAGCATACTGAACTCTAATAATGAAATCACCAGTTTTCTAAATAGTAATATGCATAATCATTTGTAAATTAAGTTACTTTTAAAGTTTTATGTTTGATTTGGTCAATCAAATACTTAGTAATTCATCAAAAACCCAACAGAGCCTTTGGCAACCTTACTTGGTAGTAAGAGCTATCCTCTTTTAATTAGATTTAGAAAGCTGCCTGTCTTTGGGTTAATGTTGCTGTGGTGAAATACCATGACCAAAAGCAAATTGGAGAGGAAAGGGTTTATTTCACTCACAGTTCCATAATAACAGTTCATCATCAAAATCAGTGAGGGCGGGAGCTCAAGCAGGAAGGAACCTGGAAGCAGGAGCTGATGCAGAGACCAAGGAGGAGTGCTGATTGCTCACTTGCTCCTCAACTTACTCAGCATGCTTTCTTATCGAACCCAGGACTACCAGCCCAGAGTTGGCCCCACCCACAATGGGCCGGGCCCTCCCGCATCAATAACTAGTTAAGAAAATGACCTACACCTGGATATTATGGAGGCATGTTCTCAATTGAGGTTCTTTCCTATCAGATGACTGGCTTGTGTCAAGTTGACAGAAAACTAGCCAGGACACTGCCCCACCGAAGAATAGGGTGGCAGTGAATTTTTATATAAAGATTTGAGTAACATTCTCATATCAACCCTAAATTCCCTGAGACTTGTGGTCTTTGGAATTGGTGTCCTATGCTCTCTACCTGCTGCATATTCAGCAAATCTTTGACTATTTAGTTGTGCTGTTGCTGCTCCGTAAGTAAACTGACCAGGCTCCTACCCCTGTCATGTTCCTCAGTCCTCTGCAAAAGAAGGATCATTTGCAAAGTCAGCTTTGCTGTGTAAAAGGAGAGAAAATGGTAAGCTGGTAGAACATAGAGATAAAACAAGACAGTGGTCAGGAAAAGGCACTAAAGCAGAAAGTGAGCAGGGGAAGGAGTCATCCACGCAGGGTTGGTATGATTACAGAGGAAAGAGCACGTGATACTGCATTGGAAGAAAAGATACTTGGCCAAAGTTCTTTCCTAAGGATAAGGTATACAAATTTCATAAAGACAAAGTGACTTCACCACTCTTAAGAAAGTAATGGATATGGGAAGTAATAGTCGGTGGTACTAGATGACAAGGTAAAAAGTTAACTGGGAAGATTCACAATGAAAAGATCACATTGCCACACCTGAATTCACTGTTCAGTCTTAGCAACCCAGAAAGTAGTAAGACACGTGCTATTATATTAACTCTTCCTCAGACACAGTGTTTGGTTCTAATGATACTTGGAGTCATCTTTTCTCAGCTGAGGGATCTATCTTTTGGATGAACTGAATGTGATGAAAGCTGAGTGACTGCTTCCATCGTTTTCCCTAGGGTACAGCCAAGTTGGCACCATCCTGGAAGCTTACGTTAATGGTATTTGTCTTCAGTCTTAGTATTCAGGAGGATGAGGTGGGAGAATCTGAAGATTGAGGCCAGTCTGGAATACTACTAAGTGAAACACCCCTATCTCAGTCCCCGCCCCCCACAGAAAGATTTTATAGTAATCTGGAAGAGATAAGGTTTAAAATTATTTTAGTTGTTGTTAGTGGTTGTAGTTATGATGGTAGTGTATTACCTTCAAAGTCATGCATGCATAAAAGTTAAAGGTTTAGACTCACAGTGTACTATGTAGCATAAGCCACGTAAATATCCAAAATATTGTTTACACATGTAAACAATGTGGAAAAAGTTTAATTTTTGAGATAGGGTCTCACTATGTAGAACAGGCTGTCGTGTAACTCACTCTGTAGACCATTCTGTCTTCAAACTCACAGAGATCTGCCCGCCTCTGCCCCATAAGTGCTGGGATTAAAGACATGCACCACCATGCCTGGATTCAGTGTTAAAATTATTAATGAGTTATTTACATTTTGTTTTCATGCAAGGTCTTTGAAATTCACACGATACTTAATCTCAATTAGAACTATTAACATTGCAAGTATAGCTTCTGCGTTGGACAGTAAAGGTATCCAAAGAGCTTACAGTAATAAGCTTGTGCATCTTTTTCATCCCTGAGAGGTGGCCTCTAAGTATCATCCTATTGTTGCCTCCATTTTTTAAAGTTTTATTTATTTTTTTGTGTGTATACGTGTTTTGCCTGCACACATGTATGTGCACCAGGTTTGCCTGGTCACCCTCAGATAACCAGAGAGGAAATCAGATTCCTTGGAATTAGAGTTACAGATGGTTGTGAGCCACCATGGGGTACTGGGAACCAAACCCAGGTCCTCTGCAAATAACAACACATGCTTTTAACCATGGCGCCAACTCTCCAGTCCCTCCCTCTTTTTTCTTTTTAATGGACTTCTGGGGCTGAAGAGATGGCCCAGCAGTTAAAAGCACTTGTTGTTCTTATAAAGGACCCATGTTTGGTTCCCAGCACTCACATGGCAGCTCACAGCATTCTGTAACCCCAGTTCCAGGAGATCCGATGTCTTCTGACCTCCACAGACACCGTACATGCATGTAGGGACACATACATCCATGCAGGCAAGACACTCATACACATAAAATAACTAAATCTAAAAAATAAAATAACATGGACTCTTTTAACAGCTTTAGATAGAACTAGGCAAATTTGTCAGCTACATGATCCTAATGTCATGACCTATACATAGGTTACTAGTCAATGTTCCAAACATCAGATGGAAATGTCTTCTGTATTCTGTCATTCTGAAAATCTTCCTAAATTTTATTCTATTAGTTATTTGGACTGCTTCCTGCTGCTAATTTTTCTGGCTTTTAGTTGCATTTCTTGTTTCTTTTACCATTACGTCTTGATCGCATCCTCCTCCTTCCAAGCTAGTGCTGGTACTTGTGGGCTTCCTTGGCTGTATCTTGGGCAGACTGCTCTTAGGTTGAATGCCTTGGTTCTGAGTCTTTCTGTCATAACTTCCTTAGGGAAAAAATGTGCCAATAGCCGGGAGGTGGTGGCGCATGCCTTTAATCCCAGCACTCGGGAGGCAGAGCCGGGCGGATCTCTGTGAGTTCGAGGCCAGCCTGGGCTACCAAGTGAGTTCCAGGAAAGGCACAAAGCTACACAGAGAAACCCTGTCTCGAAAAACCAAAAAAAAAAAAAAAAAAAATGTGCCAAAAAATAATGGAGCCTTTCTATGCCTGAAACTGTCTTTATACTGCCTAAATTCAAGTAAAGTTTCCTGACTAATACGATGAGAGGCAAGGGTGGAATATTCTAGAGGCCAAGGGGTCAGGAAATATTTTAGAAATGGGAAACAGCCTAATAGAGAGAGCCCTCTAAAGGTCATCCCAGCCACAAGGGGTAATGGGAGCAGGCTGAGAAGAGAGGGGGCAGCAGCTGTGCACTAGTGACACCGGAGTACTTGGTTCTGGCTCCATGCCTAGGCACTGCCGTGCCACCACAGTTAGATAAGGAGTAGTTGGTTCTGGCTCCATGCCTAGGCACTGCCGTGCCACCACAGTTAGATAAGGAGTACTTGGTTCTGGCTCCATGCCTAGGCACTGCCGTGCCACCACAGTTAGATAATGATGGGGAAGCCTTGGTGCGGTTGCTGTGTGAGCACAGAGAACCCTGTCTGGTGTTTCTCCTAGAAACCATCTGTTGGGAACTGACTCTTCAGCCAGAATGGAAGCAAAGCCTGCAGCCTCATGACCCTGCTTGGCCCTATGTCGCTTCCAGTTCTCACTCCGAAGACACTCAGTGGGGAAACAGTCCTGTTTCTATACCAGCAGAAGAAATCTAAGCCAGCAACAATCCCTTTCTTAAATGTAACAATACAATCCAGAGTCGTCATGTGAGAGGAGTCAGCAACAGGAGAGGAAAAAGAACTAGCAGCACAGCCGTTATTAAAACTCAGGAACACGCTGGGTGGTGGTGGAGCGTGGCTTTAATCTCAGCACTCTGGAGGCAGAGGCAGGTGGATCTCCATGAGTTCTAGGCCAGCCTGGTCTACAGAGTGAGTTCACAGAGTACACAGAGAAACCCTGTCTTAAAAAACCAAGAAGAAGAAGGAAAAAAAAAAAGATGACAAATTAGGAGACAGGAATTGCGTCTAAGAACTCCAGTGACAAGCAGGGAAACCATGAAGAGTTGGGAGACACTGAAAACTAATTCAGACAACTAGGAACCCTGAAGGAAGAAAATGTATCATGGATAAAGTAATTTCCTGGAATGAATGAAAGAGCACAGATCTGTTGAGCACCCAGCACAGTGTCTGATGGAAGATGCAAAGAGGCATCGTGATGCTCTTACGTAATATCAAGGGAGGAATGTAAATGTCAGTGTGGTCTTTAATCCATAAACACATGTAAAAAGTAGCCGTCCTTGTCTGACTTGGTGGTGTCAGAGTAAAAGGTGTGGGTGGAAGCTCCTCCCTTTGCAGCCTTTGTGTTAGACAAAAGGAAAATTTGTTTGAATGACTCCTTAGGGACTCCTCATCCCACTCTCAGCCTGCCCTCCTCTCAGTTTTTGTCAGTGTGAGAGTGTTTGAAGCTGTGTATTTTAAATTAGTTTTAGCTTGGACTCCATGGTCTGCTTGGGGAAGTCGGAGGCTAGTTTGCAGAGGCTCAGCCATCTTCCAGTGTGTGTGCCCTGGGGATGACACTCAAGTTACTTGTCATGTTACCTGCTGGCCCAAAGTATCCTTAACAGTATTGAAATGTCAGATTTCATCCATAAAATGAACAATAATAAATACATATCTATGTGCTTGTAATTTTTTACTTGTTTACTTGTTAAGCTAGCTTTTTTTTTTTTTTTTTTTTTGGTTTTTTTCGAGACAGGGTTTCTCTGTGTAGCTTTGCGCCTTTTCTGGAACTCACTCTGTAGACCAGGCTGGCCTCGAACTCACAGAGATCCACCTGGCTCTGCCTCCCGAGTGCTGCGATTAAAGGCATGCGCCACCACCGCCCGGCTTAAGCTAGCTCTTAACAGAAATCCCATATCATGTTTCATCAGCCCCAGTGTGTCACTGGCTAGAAGAAACACTGTTTATTCTGTGAAACATTACACAACTGTACCTTAACCATGGTATTTGAGGGCTGTCTGGGTTTCAGGGGTATTAATGTGAAAGAGCATGAGTCTTAGTTTATACTTAAGAGATAGGGTTTCATTCAGCAAATGGCTTGGTGGTCAAGAGCAGTTGCTCTTGCAGAGGATCTGGGTTCAGTTCCCAACACAACATGATAGCTCACCATTGTCTGTAACTCCAGTTACAAGGGATTAGACACTTCTCCTGATCTCTGCAATCCTGTGTGCATGTGATACACACATGTGACTCAGGCATGTACATCCACACACACTAAATAAAATACAGAAATGTAGATGCTTTTGTAATCATAAGTTAGCAGTTTCTTTAAAATGTTTCTCTTTGTTTGGAGGTACTGTCATTGGAAAATTTGGTATTTAGTTGTATTGCATAACAACACATCTGTACCAAGGCATTCACGGCATTCATTGCTGCATTAACGTGAAGGGAAGGAGAGTGAGAGATGGGGCAGTCCGAGAACAGCTGAGGCTGTTGGGCACCGAGGCCGTGGCCTCACACACTAGGCAAGCCTTCTGTACTCACCTGCATCCCCAGCCAGCTCTCTGAGCAGCAGTGAGGGAGTAAACAGTCTGTAGTTTTTATCTCAGGTTAGAGTGCTCCGAGAATTAATTCAAGTTGTTCATGCATACTACAGACATGACATACACTAATTACTGATTTTTGTGTGCATATGAGATATGTATGATTACTAAATAATTAAAGATTGTATTGTTTATACTAAGGATCAGAGTTAGAGCATAGTTCCGTGTGATATTTAATTATTCTGAAGTGATCGGGGAATTTAGGAAAGGAAGTCACAGGTATATAAATCATGGTTTTGTTTTTCTGCTTCAATCAGGATTGTAACTGAAGCAATGTATGAGAGGCGGTAGGGAATAAAGACCACCGGGCTCACTAAGAGTGCCTTCTTCTTTATCTCTTTCAGAAGACCAAAAGGTGACGTACCAAACTGAAGACAGTGCAAGAATCCTGGCAAGAATTTACTGTTTCTCCAGATGGGCCTGGAAGCAGCTGTTCAGTTGCAGAATCTCATTGGGCAATACAGATTTACTGGAATGATTCCAGTCATTGTGTCTTTTGTTGGTTGGCTTACAGATGTACACTCTTAACCTGTGATGGTCAAGCTGGCACTGAAGACAGATAAACCTCCTGTTTCTCAGCATAATCATGACTATGTCAGAACTGTTTCTTCAAAGCAACCTTTTTTATTGCTCTTTTGTGAACTTATTTAACAAACACGTTTTGTCTTTTGTGTATGGAAAGTTCTAGAGCTAGATATTTAATTGTAAATATGTGTGGAAAGTTGAATTTTGCATTAAAATGGAGAAAGCACAGGTGTCTGGAAATTTGAATGTTCAAATACATGGAAAAATAAATTGATGATGATAGGATAGCCTAAAGAGTGTATCCTGTACATAAGTAAGATATGCAGCGGCATTGATTTTTATAAGTATTGTCTGAATTTATTAATAACTAGAACTATAGCCTCAGCTTTAATTCTACATTTACATTATTTTCTAATTTTTTACTACTATTTTTAAGAAGTTAAAAACATACGAGAATGCAATAAGAGTTTGTTAGGAAGCTGTTGTATAAACATTTCAACTGTCTATTAACATACACTATGTATGTCTCTGTAAGTGCAAGACTTTTGATCTGTGACGTTATTTTGTAAGGAATACTTTTGGTACAGTTTTCAGTCCCAGGAAATGTGTGTGTTTTTAATCCTTTCTGATTATGCAGCAAGGTTAATAAACAATCATTTCTCCTCCCAAATTAGTGTTATCCTTAATTGAAATTCAAAGTTCTGTATAAGCTATCTTAGAAGTATTGACACAACTCTTCTGTATTGTTGGCTCAATATTTGCATTGTTGAAAAAAGAAACAAGATAACAATAGTAGAAGTAGTTACAGTGAAGACTGGCTTCCTGGCTGTGGAGGAGCACTCCTACCTATAATCCTAATACTTGGGAGTTGAAAGCCAGAAGATCAAGATCCAAGGCCATCCTTGGATACACAGCCAAGTTCAAGGCTATGTGAGACCCTGTCTTAGAAGATCTGGAAATGTTTTAAAAATTAACCTTGGCGTTGCTCTCTGCCATGAGGAGGAATGAGAGCTGATGGCCAGCTTCAGGCCAACCAAAGGAGGCAGTTACTTGCACCCTTTCTGCAAATTGTCATTTTGTATTGGTAAGCAATCTGTAAAGTCCCCACACAGCAATCCTCTAGTAGAGGATTCTCTGACTCTTTAGACTCTTAGAAAGGGGTTGGAGCAAAGGAATTTGAAAAAAAGCTTTGGTGAATGTGGAATGGAATATTTGCCAAGACTAGAAGATGGACAGCAAAAGAGAGAGAGAAATATGAGGAGGAAGCAGAAGAGAAAAGTAATAGACACATAGAACTTGAAAATAAAGAATTAGGAAAGGAGGAAAAAGGAGCAGGAGAAAAAAGGAAAGCATGGTTAAAGAAAATCCTCCATGAAAATCCCAGGTAACTGTGAGGACTCAGTCATTTGGGAAATACATGTGTCCTCAACGAAGTTGTGCAGAATTTGTCACAAATACCAGTGATTAAGAACTACTAAAAGACTTGAAAGTGTCTGGAATGATTGTGAAAATACAGCCGACCTGATTTGGCACTCACAGAACCTTCAGAAGTAAACCTTGAGCCTCCAGGCCCACTTACTTTAGTCCTGATTCGGTTTCTTAATGAGATCCAAGAGACCAGAAGGGAAACTGATGCCTAGAGAGCTCTTGGGTCTGTAAAAAAGTGGCAGGGCTTAAAGGCTAGTAACCAGCCAGAAGCTAACTCACTGCTTACTGGATGGGATGAGAGCAGAACACAAAAAGAGTGAATAAAGGAATTATTAAAGCATTTGGTGATTGTACTGAACAATTAAATGAAGTAAAGAAGACCCAATATGGTTTTGGGTGGCAAACCTGTAAATGGTGTGGTGAATACAGGACTGTCTCCTGGGTTTGTGAATCCTTCCCTTGATTTGTCTCTCCCAGTTGTAGATAATCAGAGTGGTAAGACAAGTGTAAATGTTAAGAATCTGAACACTGCAGTGGAGGAAGGGATGACAGATAAAAGCACACGAAATGATAATCCTTCGAGAACAAGGCTCGCAGGAGGAAGCGAAGGAGCAAGCCAACAAGCAACTTTCAAGAGAAAGTTCTTCACAGTGCTAGCTGGACCACTGACCACAAGTGAAGACAGCGCAGAGGCTGGGTGTGGTGGTGCACATCTTGGATCCCAGCACTTGTGAGTTCAAGGCCAGCCTAGTCTATGAAGTGAGGTCCGGTACAGCCAGAACTACATAGACTGTCTCAAAACAAAAACACAAAACAGTTTGAATGCTGTACTCCATCCTGATGAAATAGATTCTGAGGTGGTAAATGAAGACCCAGAAACTGCTCTCCATATTCTTGTAAACAGAGAAGCTTTCAATACCCAAGAGTGTTCAATGTTGTTTACATTCGTTCACCCATCGTGAGAAACTTCAAGATAGGAATGAAGTGCTTGGTGATGTGTGCACAAGACAGCAGTACAGTGGACAGAGGAAGTGTGTTACCCTGAATGCCAAAATGCAGATGCTGATTTCTCTTGCTCTTGTTCGGTTACAGAGATTTCAGCAGCTGGTTTTAACCTACGCAAAGTTAAAATTTCAGGAAGTCTTAGATTTGGCTCTAACGTTTGTATCCTTGAAAGTAATGTTGCTGAAGAAAGCAGGAGAGTCCTGTATTTTTGTGTGGAGTTGTTGGATACACTGGCACTATGAAGTCAGGGCGTTATACTTCCTGTGCCAAGGCAGGAACTGCAAGTCGCCATCTTTAATCTTGTTTGTCACAGTGAAATGGAATCAACGAATGGGCAGTGATTTTACATCAGGGATGCACACATGCAAGCCGTGCCTCTATGAATGTTCACAAAGACCCTATTTCTGGGTGAGTGAGGCAGCCTGTGCCGAGTGATTCCAGGAGACTGCTGTAATGATCGGACACAGCTGTGCAAAAGACGGAGCCACCACAGAGGCAGAAGGAGGGAACAGCTGGGGAAGAGAGGCCATCATCCTGTGAGACTGAGGAACTAGCGGAGGCAGGGAGGCTGTTTCTCCCAAAGCTGTAACAGAAAGAGTAATTCAAGGGGCTGGGCAGATGGCTGAGAGGTTAGAGTTTGGCTCCCTCAGCCTTTCACAAGTACCTGTAACTCCAGCTCCAGAAATATTCTCTGGCCTCCCCGGGCACCCACACAAATGGGTACATACAGCATCCATACATAAGTGAAAATATTTTTAAAATTTTAATTTTATGTGTGGATGTTTTTGTCTGCATGCGTATCTGTGCACCTGTGGAGGCCCACAAAAGTTTCCTAGTGAGATCTGAGCTTGCTTTGCCCAGAAGAGCCGCATTAGAGGATTGCTTGACCACGTGCGTGGGTCTGCACTTGGATGTGCGGTATGCTTTGATTTAGCAAGGGGAGATCTTTTGCCCTGCCCCTTGGCATTCCTTTAAAAAGCCCTTTAGAAGAGACAGAAGGGGCCGGTGGATAAGGATCCAGGCCCTCCTGAGCTATCTTGTGTTTCTATCTGCCTCTCTTCCCTCTATATTTCTATCTAAATGTCTCTCACTTCTCCCTCCTCAAGAGTACCCTGGGGTAAAAGTGGGAGCAGGTCTCCCACATGCACCATGGGCATACACTGCCTGTGGAGGGTGTTGGAATCCCCTGGAAGTGGAGTTACAGATGGTTGTGAGCTGCCTTGTAGATGTTGGGAATCAAACCTGGATCCTCTGGAAGAGCAGCCCATGCTCTTAACTGCTGAGCTATCTCTAAAAGCCAAAATATTTCTAAAAATGAATCTATTGCATTTTATGTGAATATGTTGTCTGTATGCTATATGATAAAAATCAGTTTGTTAGCTAATCAGTCCTGTCTTGTTCATTTTTTCATGTTGAAGATTGAACCTACCTAGAATCCCACATATGCTAAGCATGTGTGTTGTCATTCCATTCCATTGCCCTAAAGTGTGTGTGAGTGTGTGTGTGTGTGTGTGTGTACTGAGTATATAGTCCTGTGTGTGTGTGTGTGTGTGTGTGTGTGTGTGTACTGAGTATATAGTCCTGTGTGTGTGTGTGTACTGAGTATATAGTCCTGTGTGTGTGCGTGTGTGTGTGTGTGTACTGAGTATATAGTCCTGTGTGTGTGTGTGTACTGAGTATATAGTCCTCTGTGTGTGTGTGTGTGTGTGTGTGTGTACTGAGTATATAGTCCTGTGTGTGTGTGTGTTTTGTGTGTGTACTGAGTATATAGTCCTGTGTGTGTGTATGTGTGTGTGTACTGAGTATATAATCCTGTGTGTGTGTGTGTGTGTGTGTGTACTGAGTATATAGTCGTGTGTGTGTGTGTGTGTGTGTGTGTACTGAGTATATAGTTTTGTGTGTGTGTGTGTGTGTGTGTGTGTGTGTGTGTGTGTGTGTACTGAGTATATAGTCCTGTGTAGTCCTGCCTGCACTGTAATTTTATGTAGGCCAGGCTGGCCTCAGACTTGGTGTGCTCACCCCCACTCTGCCCCTTGTGCCGGAATTACCAGCATATACCACCATGCCTGGCTAAAAGTGATAGCAGTGGCCTTACTTAAGGGAATGTAGCAGCCTGTGGGGTACCGGTAGCCCAGGAAATTAATAGCTTGGTTCTGTGCCTTCCTCCATCCTTTGCCAAATGGTTGCTTGTGTAGTCCCAGTGTGTGTTTCTTAAGAGTTAATAGCAAACAGTGTTTTGAAAAATTCAACCTGCTGGGTCAGGTGTTTATGCCTGTGCTACTCTTGCAGGATGAAATACATTCAGTATAGACTGACCGTGGTCATCTGCATTCGGATACACCTTTAGCTTCTCGTTATAAGGCAATTCACACTCAAATGAATTCTTCACACGTGTAGAAGTACATTGTTTTAGAGAGCCAGTGTCCTCCAGCTTAAGTGTATTAGATGGCTCCACCATGTTCTTAGTAAGAAGACTAGATAAATAGTGTTTAGATGATTGCACTCTCCCCCCCCCTTTTTTTTAATGGGCATGGTGTTCTAATTAGAGACACTTAAGAAGAAGGAACCTCAATTGAGCAATTTCCTCCATCAGACAGGCCTATGGATATGTCTGCAGGGTATTTTCTTGATTGCCAATTGTAGAAGGACCCAGTTCACTGTGCAGTGCTCCCCAGGGGGTGGGGCATTTGGCCCTGGGCTATATAAGAAAGGTAGTTGAGTAAACCATAGGGAATGTGGTAATATGAACAAAAATGGCCCCCAAAGGGAGTGGCATATTAGGAGGTGTGGCCTCATTGGAGGAAGTGTGTTGCTGTTGGGGTGAGCTTTGAGGTCTCATGTGCTTAAGCCATGCCCAGTGTCTCAGACCACTTGTTGCCTGAAGATCAAGATGTAGAATTCTCAGCTCCTCCAGCACCATGCCTGCCTGCATGCCACCATGTTTCCTACCACGATGATCATGGACTAAACCTCTGAAACTGTAAGCCAGCCCCAGTTAAGTGTTTTCCTGTCTAAGAGTTGCTGTGGTCATGGTGTCTCTTCACACAACCCTAACTAAGACAGGGAACAAGCTGTTAAACAGCACTATGGTCTCTGCCTCCTCACTGCCGGCCTCCAGGTTCCTGACCTAGCTCCATCGAATTAAATCCTCTTCTCCCCAATAGCTTTTGTCGTGGTGTTCATCACAGCAACAGAACCCAAACTAGGACCCAGGGTCTCAGTCCTGCCCCATCTCCGGAGTTCTAGAACTAAAGCCATACTCCAACACGCCCAGCTGTGCACATTCTCTTTCACTTCTTAGGAGGTTAACATTATTTACCAAGAAAGAATTAAGGGAGGAGAGAATACATTTCCTTTTTCTTCTCTTCTTTCTTCCTTTCCTCTCCTTCCTTTCTTTTTCTTTCTTTCTTTCTTTTCTTTCACAGGGTTTCTCTGTGTAGCTTGGCTGTCCTGGGGCTTGCTCTGTAGATTAGTCTGGGCTTGAAGTCAGAGATCGACCTGCTTCTGTCTCCCAAATTCTGGGACTAAAGGCATGCACCACTATGCCTGGTCTAAGAATACATTTTCTATCTTCCCACTTCTGGGACCTCTGGGGAAGGGAGTAGAGAATAAATTGGGGGACACCACTCTTATTGAGAACAGTTCTTGTGAAGACCTCCTATTAATGAATGTCTGTCTCTGTCTCTTTCTCTCTCTCTGTCTCTCTGTCTGTCTCTGTCTCTCTGTCTCTGTCTTTCTCTCTCTGTCTCTCTCTCTGTCTCTCTCTCTCTCTCTCTCTCTCTCTCTCTCTCTCTCTCTCTCTCTCTCTCTCTCTCTCTCTCCAGGGTCTCACTGTGTAGCTCTGGCCAGCCTGGAACTTGCTTTGTGGACCAGCCTGGCTTCAAACACAGTGATCTGCTTGCCTGTGCCTCCCGAGTGCTGGGATTCAAGGAGGGACTCAAGGGATTCAAGGTGAGTGCCACCATACCTGGCCATTTTTAATTTTTGTTTGGTTGTTGAGTTAGGGTCTTACTTTGTAGTTCGGGCTAGTGCAAACTCGAAGAAATCCTCCTGCTTCCACTTCCTGCGTGTGAGAGCTATAGAAGTAAGCAACCATGCTAGTCCTCTAAAATTTTAAAGTATCATTTAAACTAGTGAGATTATTAATAGTGAGTCTGTCCTTAAAGAGAGACTACTGGCGAATACGTCTCTGGGAAACGGGAGTTTTCCTTTTGTTTGTTAACACTAACCACTGGCAGGTGGCTCTTGCTAGTGCCTTGCTGATTCTTGGTTTTGTTGTTGTTGTTGTTGTTGTTGTTAGTTTGTAGGTTGTTTGATTCTTTTTTTTTTCAGTACTGGGAATTGAATCAAGCCCTTACACATTCTGGGCAAGCACTCTTACGACGGAGACATATCTACAGCTCACACTGTTCATCCTGAATTTCACTCATTTAAAAATGTACTTGACTTCCCCTTTGTCTGAATTTTTCTGACCTCTGTAGCTGTCCATCTGCTTCCTGAGACCTTAATCCTTGGAGTGTATTGTGTATTGGGGGCATATTGGTGGGCCTGATTCTCAGAGGATATTGTAGGGAACCTGGACTAGGGCGGAAGCTAGAGAGGTGTTGAGGGAGCTTGCCTCTCAGAACCAATCAGCAAAACCTCTTTTCTCCTGTCCCATAATTGTGCCTAATTCACCTAGCTAACTCCTCATCCTTCAAAATCTTTGCCACTGATCAATTCTTGTGTTTTAAGACGCTGTCTCAGAAGATTCAGTTTTGGAGGGCTTTTCAGGCCTACCTCATCCCTAACTGCTTCCAGTGAGAAGTTACATACACTCAGAACCATCTCCCTCACCTCTAGGGTGAGGCCTCTGGATTCAGCTCTTTGAAGGGCCTCCTCACTGAGGAGGGGATGCCAGTACATGAATATAGGGCACACAGTTTCTCACAGTAAGGGAAGGGGCTATTGGCCCATCACTAGGACCTGGAGAGGTAGTCCTGGAAGTATTGGTGAAGTTATTAAGGCCACTCCACGTAGTTAAAAGGAGATTTATTTAATGGCGTAACTTACAAATTAAGGGATAGGTAGGTCGCGGGGTCTGGGGAAGGTGTATCGCAGTCCAGCGGTGTTCTCTGGAGCTCTGCTTGGTCCACCTCCACCATCCAGGGTCCTGGAATGGAGAGAGCACTCGCTGATCCAGATCTCGGGTCCCCAGGCGCCTCCCTTGGCCACGCCTTGTAGGCATGACAGTTGCTGAAGTCTCAATGGGGGTTGGAACTTCCAGATCAAAGCTGGAATGGCTACCCACTACATGGAAGCCAGAGCTTGTCAGGGCCAGCCCAGTCCCAGTGAGGGGTCAGGGTGCCAGTCTGTTTCTCTTGCACTTTGCTGACTTTGGCCCCATATGTGTACTGGTTTGGATGAGAATAGTCCCCGTAGTCTCGTATGTTTGAAGGCTTGATACCCACTTAGTGGAATTGTTTGGGAAGGTTTAGTGGGTGTGGCCTTGTTGGAGGAGATGTGTCATTGGGAGTAGGCTTTGAGGTTTTAAAAGCCCATGCCAGGCCCAGTATCTCTCTCTGTCTGTCTGTTTCCTGGGGGTCAGGATATAAATCTAAGCTATGGCTCCAGCACCAGGCCTATCTGCTTCCCACCATGAGAGTCATGGACTAGCCCTCTAAAATGTAAGCAAGCCCCCAATTAAGTGCTCCCATTTGTAGAGTTCCCTTGGTGAACATCTCTTCACAGCAGTAAAACAGCAGCTAAGACGATGTGTGACATGGAATGGGCTAGGCCTGCTCAGATCTGCAGGAATATGTGTTAGGAATTTAGCTGAATATGATAAAGCTATCCCTGGAAAAAAATCAAGGAATTCTTCCAGAGGAACCCAAACCTCAAGGAATATTTGGTATTATTCGGCTTTTAATATATCAGCTGTTTCCTGCTATGAATTTCTTGTGTGCTCTCATACCTTCCCCAAAGAACTTCTAACAATATGTTTTATCTGATATAGTTCTCTAGCATCCAAAGCCTAAAGGCAGACAAGACAAAGCATTTCAGACCTGAATTAAGTCTCCTGAATTAAGGTAAACACCCTTAAGGAGACAGGGAAACTTAGGTGCATAGCTTTGTTTCTTTTGCAAATGAAGTTCAGACCCTCCTTTGTCTTACAGTCCAAACAGCATTCCAGAGCAATTGACTCAGAACAAAAGGTTTTTTTGCATACCAGGTGCAGTGTAGCCATGAGGCAGGTTTCCTAGCTCTGAGCAGAGTTACCCCCTCCCCACCAATATATGCCAACATTGTAAGGATTATGTCCTTAATTACGTCACTAGCCTGTGATGACATCCCAGCCTAAAAAGCCGGCATGCTCTCTGTGCCCTCTCTCTCTTTCCTCACTCTCTCCTTCCATATTCTCCCCCCTCCGTGTGGTCCATCTCTCTCTCTCTCTCTCTCTCCCTCCCTCCCTCCCTCCCTCCCTCTCTCCCTCCTTCCCTCCCTTTCTCTCCAATAAAGCTCTAGAAAGGTAACCATGGCTCATGACTCCTCCAGCACTCTCCTCCATCAGCATGGCCGCAGCCACGAGCACCACTGCTTAACTAACAAACATAGGAATAGAGAGTCAGTTGCATTTTAGTGACTTATATACTCTTTACCTGTAAGATTGTAGTTTGAGCACATTTATGATAAACTTGTAACTTTTAACCTAACCACTTAAAAGAAAATATTTTGAGCACATAAATTCCCTTTCTGACTTATTCCAGGCCTTATCTGACCCCATCTCCTCTATTCACTCCCCTTTTGGGTTGCCAATGAAGCTGGCTATCACTTCTCTTGTGGGGACCTTGGAAGCCTTGCATTGTGTTGTGAGAGTTACTGCTTGCAAGGTCATATAAACTGGTGCCATGAGAGCTCTAGGTTGAATTTCAGGACCCTGCCTCAGTGAACAAGGTAGAAGATGTTCAGAATGATTCCCAACATCAACCTTGGGGCACTACACATAAACAGATCTACCTCCATGCACACCTATACACATGCAAACATGCCTACATATACACACACACATACCACAGGTGTGCGCACACACACACACATGAATAGGGAAAAGAAAAAGAAGTAATCAGTATGTTGGAGGTCAGGACAGATATGACTTTTTGTTTGTTTGTTTGTTTGTTTTGAGACAAGGTTTCTCTATAACATCTCTGGCGGTCCTGGAACTCACTCTATAGACCAGGCTGCCCTCAAACTCATAGATCTGCCTGCCTTCGCCTCCCAAGAACTGGGACTAAAGGTGTGGGCCACCATGCCTGGCATAGCTATGACTTTATGGGTAATGACAGCAGGAGGAGCCACAACACCCTGGAGGTGCTCATGCTCTGTCTCTTGGTCATTGATGTTTATAGGGCTCAGTCCTCTTTCTGAGGATTTGTCAAACTGAATGTTTGTGAATATGCACTATGTGTGTGTGTGTGTGTGTGTGTGTGTGTGTGTGTGTGTGTGTGTGGCTGGGGATGCAACGCAGGTTCTTGCAAAGGCTGTACCTCTGATCTAGGTCCAGGTGGATTTGTACTTATTTTTTATCAGTTACTTAATTAATTCGAGACAGGGTTTGTCTGTATAGCCTTGGTTGTTCTGGAGCTTGCTCTGTAGACCAGGCTGGCCTTGAACTCACAGAGATCTGCCAGCCTTTGCCTCTCGAGTGCTGAGATTAAAGGTGTGTGACACCACCACAACTGGGCTTGATTTATACCTTTTTTTTTTTTTTTATTGAGAACATTAATTACACTTAGGAAAAGCATAATCTGGGACACCATAGATGCAACTCAGTGTAAGACTGCTTGTTTAGCTGTGCAGAGCTGTGGACTTGATCCTCTGTGGTAAGCAGGAGGGAGGAGGACACAGTTCAGCTGTGATGGCACACCTCTGTCATCCCAGCACACTTGAGAGACAGACAGGAGAATGGTAAGTCAGAGCCCAACCTGACCTACATACTAAGATCCAAGCTATTTAGGGGATCAGAAAGAGAGGACACTGTCCATAAATATCTATTTTATCTACTTTAAAAAATCCTTTTTATTTATTTATCTGTGTGTTTTCTTACATAAGTTTATGTGCATCAAGTATGTAGGAGCCTTCAAGGCAAGAATAGGGCACTGGATCTCCTGCAACTGGAGGCAGTTGTAAGCTACCATGTAGGTGCTGAGAAACCAAACCCTGGGTCCTCGGCAGGAGCAGTAAGTGCTCTTAACCACTGAGCCATGTTCCAGCCCGTTTTATCTGTTCAAATTCCCAATAGCAGACTGAACAGTTCTTTCAGGATCGGACCATCTGGGCCATGTTCTGAACCCCCTGCTCTAATGCTCCCCCTATTTCTCCCAAGAACTGAGGCACCACTGTGCCCCCAAACAGCCCTTTAGAGAGTGTGACCTCAGAATAGTTGAGAAATCAAACACTCTGTTTTTATGTTTTGCAAAGTTAGAGGGAGATGTGAGGGTGTAATAGTAAACCAGGGTGCTTTCTTCCTTGACCCTCCATGGTGCCTGAATATGAAATGACGGTCTCACCTCCTGTTTCCCACCCGTCAATAGCAATTAGAGACTCTTATGTGCTTAGAGAAATGCTTTTGTTGACTTAGTCTTCTTGTGACACAAAGTGTCCTGAGAGGCCAGTGGCGCCACAGCCAGCCCAGACACCGAAGAGGAGCACAGTGCCCCATTGCCGGGTATATTTTCTGAGGAGTTTAAAGTGTGGTAGAATGAGATGTCTCTGAGTATTTATTTGTAATCTGATTCAGTCTGAAAAAGCAGCCAAGGAAAACCCATGCAAATATCCAGCACCACGAAGAATCGAGTAAACAAGCCCGTCTGAGTTGATGTCTTGTATATGTTTGTTTGAGATAAGGTCTTTCTTACAATGAAGGCCAGGCTGGCCTTGAACCCACCATCGTGCCTCGGTTTTCTAAGGACTGCAGTCACAAGTGAGTGCCACCATACCTATTCTACTCTTTTTTTTAAATAATATAAATACCAAAAGTTCTCAAGATGAACCAGGCAGTAAGAGCACAGGAGAACTCTTGAAAACAGAGATGACGTCAAATCCAACTCTCTCCTGATTTCTGATTTCACTGTTTGCACTGACATGTAAGGATGTTTTAACCTTTAAAGAGACAAGTGTTGAACAAACATCATGTGACTTTCAGTTCATTTCAGTTCTCTTCGAATGACCATATAATTTATTCTCAGAGCCCAGGCACTTTTAAAGATCAAAAGAGACACTACAAATAATTAACAGTGTTAACTGATATGCAGCAGAAGCAGCCTCAGACTCACACAGGCAAATCAGGTCTCTGGTTATCCTATCTGTCTTAAGGGGGTAAAACAGAGTGTTGTCCCTGACAACCTTGCCAGTGACCTCAGCCCCCACCTTTCCAACCGACCTCACAGTGGTAGGGAGCAAACCCAGATCAGTTCTGGATAAGTGCTTGCCAGGGAGCTAGCTACACCCCTTTGTGAAGACATTTAATACTGTCATTGGTGCACACTTTTCTCAGGCTCATGAGCTATTCAATCCTACCTAGCCGGCTTGCGTCCTTTTGTTCTTCCTGGCTCCTTAAAGACCATGCATTTCAACATAGCTGGTCTAGTGCACTAAAAATGTGGGAGCTTGCACGGTGGCATGAGCCTGTAATTCCAGCATTCAGGAGGTGAAAGCAGGAAGATTGAAAAGTCAAGACGGCATGGGAGCTGGAACGATGACTCAGTGGTTAAGAGTGCTTTCTGTCTGTCACTCCAGAGGGCTCAGCCACTTACACTTGACTGTAACTCCTGCCCCACGGCATCTGACACCTTTTCCGGCTTCTTTGGGCTCTTGTACACGTGTGGCATATACTCTTCAGACACAAGCATATACATTGTAAACAAAAAAATAAATCTTTAAAAAAAATGTTTTATAGTCCAGCATGGGATACATAGCAAGATCCTATCTCAAAACAAATGAACAGAAACAAAACACACGTGTTTGGGCTCTGGGTATCAGTGGGAGAGTTGACCCAATATGGGCAAAGCCCTAATACACTTATTAGATGTATATGGTCCCATTCATTGTTTCTTCTTCTGCATTCACTCTGGACATTATGACTGATTAAAAACAGGACCAAACGGAAGAGCAAATAACTCAACTTTGCCCCACTCTAGTCTTTCCTAATCAACACTCCACTTTTCTCAGTGCCTTGCTCTCCATTTCTCCAACAGAACCTGTGTAGTTTGGTTTTTACTGTTCTATCATCTTCTGGTTAGGGGACCATGTCGATCAAGGGAAGAGGGAACCAGATCTGTTTGTTTGTTTGTTTGTTTGTTTTGTTTTCCAGCATCATGTTGCCTGGTGCAACATCCAATGCACAAAACATCCTTCACATTCTGTCTAAACGGATATTTTCAAGTGGGGCACCAATAGAACCCAGGGTCCCCTGCACGCTAGGCAAGCACTCTACCCCTGAGCTGCATCCAGCCCCTAAGCAAACGTTTCCACAGTCACAAACTGTTACATTTTCGTGTGTTCCCTCTCTTTCATTGAAGTATGATTATTCCTTATTACTTACAGGTTTTCTACTTGTGAACTTCATTACTCAGTAAAATTTATTTGTAGCTTAAGAAGAACACTCACTGCATCCTAGGTCCTCTGCTGGGAGGTATGTGCAGAGCAGGGGATGGGGGTGGGGGTGGTAGGGGTGGTGGTGGGGGGTCTTGCACAGAGTAAGTGCTCTCCTTAGTAAATTTGGAGTCACTTTTTTTTTTCACTTTTGTGCATTTTTTTGCATAAAATTTATTTGGGCTTTGGCAACAAAATGAAGCATGTAAAATTATTTTCTATTACACTTGACTTTATTTTTCTCCATCAATTCTGTGTCAAGCACAAGAAGACTGTGCTGTATGTCGTGGATGAAATACCCATATCAGAACCTAAGCCTGCACGTCTTCTAGGCACAGATGTCCAATATTTGCCAATTCAGGGTGGCCAGAAACTTCATAGATAAGTAACACAAAACACACTGTTTAGCATTGCACAGTCTGAAACACTAGAAAGAGTTAATTTGCACATGAACATGACATGCTATTCTGAGCAGTGACAAGACTCTGCTAAAATATAATGATTTATTCCATAGTCACTGAACACATTATGGCTACTTAGAACACTTTGTTTCTTCTAGAACAGTCAAGGCCATTCTATAAATAAGCGATGATGACTCCAACATAGTTTGATGTGCCTCACATGTATGATGATGTTACTGCCCAAGCTCTCAATACAATGATCCATCGGCTCTCGGAAACAACTCAAAAAGCCACAGGGCCAGAACCAGAACCAGAAGGCAGAAGAATGCTCAAGTTTGAGGCCAGCATGAGCTACGTAGCCCTGTCTCGAAACACCCAAACACCAAACTGAACGAAACCAGAAACGGAATCTCACGTGTAACATGTGGTATATACAGGTAGCTTTCCTAGGCCAAGGAAACATGGGGTGGAGGGAGGCCGTGAAATTAATAACTAATTTCCTTTTTTGAGGAAAAAAAGATATTTACTATTGAATAGCACAGTGTTCTGAGTTTATTTACAAAGAGTTATTATTAATCCTCCCAAACAGCTCATTAAATCACTCAAATCAAATTCCTTTGCAATATGGAGTTTAAAGTCTCCATAAGTTGAGCATTCCTTGGGGAAAGCGTCAAGAGCCTAGCCTTTCTCTCTTTCTCCCCTCACTCCCGTGTGTGTGTGTGTGTGTGTGTGTGTGTGTGTGTGTGTGTGTGTGTTCTTGAGTATACATGTGTGCATGGTGGCCAGAGGTCATTATTAGGTGTCTTTCTCAATCAATTATTCCCCATCTTATTTATTTGAGACAGGGTCTCATTATATAACCCTATGTAGACCAGGTTAGACTTGAACTTACAGAAATTTGCCTGCCTCTGCCTCCTGAGTGCTGGGTTTAAAGGCGTGTGCACACGTGTAGTCTCCTTAGTTTTTGAGGCAGAGTCTCTCAGTGAACCTTAAGCTCAGGGAGTCAGCTAGCCTGGCTGGCCAGTAAGCCCCAAAGCTGACACTATAGGCACGTGCCACTGGGCCCCGGTTTTTGTGCGGGTCCCGGGGACCTGAACTCAGGTCCTTGTGCTTGCACAGTAAACACTGTACTGGCCGGGCTAACCCTCTACTGCCAGCATCCTGTTCACGACTCTCACACTGGGGCGGATGATGAGTATGTACACGCTCTTCACACCTCTTGTTTGGAGAGATGGCTGGCGGCAGCCTTGGCTGACACACCCACACAAAGAATGTTAAAGTCCCCAGACCTTGTCAGCAATATGCTCCAGTGTCTGATGTGGTGACCCTGCATTGCCGTTCACTCTGGGTTGGCGCATGGTCGTGAATCCCCACATAGAGAGGAGGAACACTGAGGAAGGAAACACTTGTTTTTCCCAAGTCACTCTGCAGAGTCAGTGACGACGACGTACTTGAGCAGGATGCTGACCCCACTGCATGAGCGACACATACTTTTTCCTCTTTGTAACTTCTCGTGGCTTGCATTTCCCAGGTGACAGTGTAAATCACATGAGGGCACACACCCCAATACATCTTTTAAAGTTTCTTCTTTGCTGTGCAGTCTTCAAGGGCTTGTCTTCCCATCGTCAGACAAGCAGAGCAAAGAATCAGAAACGACACCTTCATGGAGACCAAGAAACTCAGGCCAAAAAAAAAAAAAAAAAAAAAATACTGAGTTCTAGTAAGCACAAAGAACGAGATCTGGGAGCCCAGGAGCATGTGACTCTTAACCACATCCTACATACAAATCAATCCCATCTTGTTAAATGTCCCAGGTTCTGATGACTGGGATGGGATGAGATGGGATGGGATGTACCAGCCTGTTGTTGCCGGAGTAATCCTCTTCCACTGAATGTCTGGGCTTTCCGGAAGAGGTCTGGCAGGCTCTCTGCTTCCACAGAAGTGTTCCCAACCACAACCCGATGAGTACCTCATTTCCTTTTATTTATTTAGGGATTTTTCTTCTTTTGAGACAATTTTCTCTGTCTAATAGCCCTAGTTGTCCTGGAACACACTTTGTAGAACAGGCTGGCCTGGAACTCGCTGAGATCCACCTGCCTCTGCCAAGTGCTGGGATTAACAGCGTGCAACACCACCACCTGGCTCCTTCCTTCCTTCCTTCCTTCCTTCCTTCCTTCCTTCCTTCCTTCCTTCCTTCCTCTCTCTCTCTCTCTCTCTCTCTCTCTCTCTCTCTCTCTCTCTCTCTCTCTCTCTCTCTCCTTACTTATTTTGAGACAGGGTTTCTCCATGTATCCCTGGCTGTCCCAGAAATCACTCTGTAGACTAGGCTGGCCTCAAACTCAGAAATCTGCCTGCCTCTCCTTCCTGAATGCTGGGATTAAAGGCATGCACACCACTGCTTGATACCCTCTTTTTAAAAAATGACCCACCAAGTCCAGTTTGGGCTGCCCATATATTCTTGGATCTTTCATCCTACAGGGACCACACCCTTAGAGAAAACTGACTCTCCTCCCAGAAGCCACCAGCTGTCAATAGTTCCTCAGCTAGGGGTGGGGTTCATCCACCTCTTCCTACTCAATGCTGGAATGTTGACTGGCTTGAACTTGGGCAGATCTTGTGCAGGCAACCACAGCTGCTGTTGGGAGTTCATGAATGCAGTGGTCCTGTCCCCTCTTCTGAGATAAATGACAAGCATCTTGTGTCATGACCGTAGATGATAAGTAGATGAAGAAATTGATTTAAAAGAATTTTTTGGGGGGGTGCTATGGGTGGAACCCAGGGCCTTGGGCCTGCCATGGAAGTGTTCTGCCACTGAGTGGAACTCTCAGGCAAGAATGGGTTTTGTAAAGCTGTTTCATGTTTGATTTTTTAGGGCTGGGGATACAACTGGTGGCGTGCTTGCTTCCCATGTATGAGGCCCAACCTCACTCACTACTACAAAAGAAAACTCATTCTAGCTTTTTGCTTTGGGTAAACTGATCACACCAATCAAAGGTGCAGGTGACTATGGGGTACTTGCATGTTAAACTCAAGAGAAATTCGAATTCCATCATGCTGTTACAGCAAACGGCTTGGAGTGCTCAGGGTCATTGACAGAGAGTGCCAGAATCCAAACTTGCAGTATTCTGCCCACTATATTATGTTATTGCCTCTGCCGATGACCTGCCTAATTGCTTTGTTTCTTACTGTGCTTAAACCCTCCCTCCATACAAAGCTGTTTCCTGTGAAGGTCCTTTGGCTCCCGAGTTTGTGGCATCATCCTCTTGTCTGACTGAAAGAGAAAGGAAGCTGGCCCTTGGTAACCTGTTGAGTGCTGAGTCTTCTTGGAGAAGTCCTATGCCAAGTGTTCAGGGCGTCTGTCTGGAGAAGCTTGAGTGGTAAACACTGGCTTGCTAGTTGACTGTGTGCACAGGGTACTCACTCCCTTCAGAGCACAGGGACTGCCTGGAAGCCCTCGTGAAGACAAGACCATGGCAGTTTGGGCTTCCTCATGGAAACCAGTAGGTTTTTCACAATACTTACCATGACCGCATGATAGCCAGGTGTGGCGCCACGAACCTATAACTCCAGTGGTAGAAGCTGAAGTTGTGAGTTCAAAGACGACCTGAGCTTCAGAGTCAGACTCAATCCCCCAAACCAAACCAACCAAACAAAAAGACTAGCATACAACTGGTGCTCAGAATAAAGTGTATCTACTGAGAAGCATCATTTGTTGCTGATTAAATATAGTTGTCTCTTGTGGTCTTGGGGGTTGCTTCCGCTACCCTTGTGGTTGCTAAAATCTTTGAGTGCTCAAGACCCTGGCGTAAAATGGCATATAACCTGAGTAGCTCTACACACACACACACACACACACACACACACACACACACACACACTTAAAAAAGTTGGGGCTGGAGAGTTGGCCCCATGATTAAGAGCAGAGAACCTGAGCATGGCTCCTAGCACCCACATCTCGAGGCTCCCAGTGGCCTGTAACTCCAGCTCCAGGGGCCTGACACCCTCATGACTTGCTTCCTCAGTTACCACACTCATGTGCACAAATCTGAACAAACACACTTACACATAAGTATATTAATTCTTAATTTTTTCAGAATTAAAAATTAATTCTTAACTTTTTTTAAAGAAGGGAAGTTGTAGATGGACGTAATTTGTGGGGTGTCTCCTACTCAGTTTCCATTTCTAGACTTCTGTGTCTTCCCTGTGACACTCAATGGACAAAATGGAGGTTAGGACAGGAGTGACAGAGAAGTCACACAGAAAGGCATAGCTCGGGTTACAAAGGACAGCCTTTTATCTCTGTTATTTCTCCCCCAGTGGGTTCTTTTGAAGGCTGGGATGACTTCAGTCCATTATTTGCATAATCTTCCACTTCGAAAGTTCAGGAACAGATTATGTCCTCACATGGTACAATTTTCTACTTTGGGAATTTTCTTTCTTCAATTTGCAAATCAAAAGACCCAACAAAGCCATCAAAGCAAGGCATATGAGAAACAAAACAACCAGTGGCGTCCTTTAGTTATGTCAAGACATAGCCGAGCTTCCCTGTCCCTCAAAGTCAGCAGTGCCCTGTTAGCTCACAGGTACTGGCCCCGCTGAACCTAGTCAGCCTGCCAACCAGGGCTCATAGGAGCAGCAACTCATCTCAAAGGAATAGCTCCCTCTACACCCCCTAGAATACCACACCTTGGTGGTGCTGTATGTAGCCCAGGCTAGCCTCTTTTTTTTTTTTTTTTTTTTTTTTTTTTTTTTTTTTTTTGGGTTTTTCGAGACAGGGTTTTTCTGTGTAGTTTTGGTGCCTGTCCTGGAGCTCGCTCTGTAAGACCAGGCTGGCCTCGAACTCACAGAGATCTGCCTGGCTCAGCTCAGGCTAGCCTCTTGAGGTGATTCTCTCTCCTGCCCCAGCTTCCCAAGTGGACCACCACACCCTGCTGCAGCTGACCTTGTCTCACAGTCTTCTGGGTAGTTACTTCAAGCTAAAAAGAAATTGGCAGACAGAGACTCCTCTAACTTTTGAATAGGCAGAAAACAAGAAAAAGGGAGGGATGGATGGAGGGAGGGAGGGAGGGATAGGAGGGAGGGAGGGAAGGAGGAAAGCACCAGCAGTGTCTGAATTATTCAAAGACAAGACACTAGCATGACAATAAAAAAATATGTTCACCCACACATGCATGAGTGTGTGTGTGTGTGTGTGTGCGCGCGCGCGTGCGTGTGGTTTCCTCTAGTCAATTGCTGTCTTATATTTTTGAGACAGGATCTGTCAGTGAGCCTGCAGTCCTGGGATCCTCCTGTCTCCACCTCCCTAGCGCTGGGATTAAAGATTTGTGAACACACTGCCTATCTTTTTTGTGTGAGTGCCTGGGGATCCGAACTCACGTCTTCTTGTCTGCACAGCTTTTTTTCACAGACTGAACCATCTGCCTTTAATACTGACAGAAAGAGAAAAGTCCGAGCAGGACTAGAGTAGCACGTGACAGTTCGCTGCTGCAGAGAGACCAGCTCCGGAGGCCACTGTCCGGCTGCAGCTGGAACCTTTGGAAAGTTCAAGGCGCGCACTGGCTGCACCCGGGAGAGCTCGCGCGCGCGCTTAACTATCTCCCAAGTCCTTAATGGTTGTTGGGGAGGTGGCGATGTGGCCTCAGAGGAAGAAATCCAAGCCGAGCCCCCTGCCTAGGTCCCCCGGGGGAACTGATGGAGCCATCCTGGGCTCTTTGCCGGAGGGAGGCCCCGGGGGTCTAGGCTGGGACCGTCCAATGCTCGCTGCACTTCCGGAGGGGCTTGGGGCGCCTGGCTTGGAAGGTGAGAGGCGGAGCTGCTGGCGGCTGGGAAGGGACCAAAGGAATAAGTAATTGGAAATTCTGTAACCGAGAACCGGGTGCCTAACCCTTTGGCTCTTTCCCCCGAACCCCCTGCGGAGAGTCGAAGGGCCGAGAGACGGTGCCGGGAGAGTCACGTTTCGGAGAGGGAAGTGAAATAAAGAGGGCGGCACCCGGGGGGACCTGTGCGTCATTGAGGGACCGGAGCGGCCAGTGCGGAGGCGTGGGGGCCAAGAGCCGGAGGGGCCGCCAAGCGCCCGAGCCCGCTGCCCGTTCCGCTGCCCCGCAGCCTGCAACCTCGCAGGGCGCAAGATGTGGCAGGCAACCCCGCCCGGACCCCGCGCGCCCTGCCGCTGGGCGCCGGCCCTGCTGGCCCTGCTGGCCCTGGGCGGCGCGGGGCTGTGCCACGCGAGCTCGCAGCCTGGGTACCACGCGCGGCCCAGCGCCAGGAACAAGTAAGTGCGCGCCCCTTCTGCTCGCCTCCAGCCCCAGAATCCCGCGTCCTTGCCGGTTCCTTCCGAATTCGCCTGCACGCTCCGGAGCTGCCCAGCCAATGGCGACGGGCAGCAACAGAGAGATCCCTATGGATTTTCGGGGCGTCACCACCCGGGGATGACCATGTGCTCCCCACCAGGCGCCCTGAGCATCCTGAAGCGGACCCGGGCAGTGGGGTGGTGCCCTGCTGAACCCCAACACGTCCTGGGGTCCGCGGGGGTGTGGGGCCTCTTCTTTAATACTCCAAAGATGCAAGAGGCACCCTGGGGTGGCGGCTTTGGCACGCTCCTGCCTTCGGACCGGGTGACCCTCAACTTGCTGGGTCAGCTCGTCCGTCCATCTGTCCGTCCGTCTGTCCATCCATCCGTCGCTCCCCCGCCCCCTCCCGTGCCTCATTGTTCTCCAACTTTACCCAGCCCTTCTCTTTCAACCCCAGGAACTGGTGCGCCTACATCGTGAATAAGAACGTGAGCTGCACAGTTCAGGAAGGAAGCGAGAGTTTTATTCAGGCTCAGTACAACTGTCCCTGGAACCAGATGCCCTGTCCATCTGCTCTGGTGTAAGTCCTGGAGCGCGCGGGCCGGAGGGGTGGGTGAGTTGGGGCGCTGGGCTCCAGCCCTTGTGCAAATTTCTTCCAGACCCTCCCTCTACAAATCCTTGCAAAGTCTGAGAACTGTGCCGGCTACCGGGCCATTTAAGAGTGCTGTTCTGTGTGAGCCTTGAAGATGCGCAAAATTTGGGAGTTTGCAATCCAGGCCACAGGAGAGGATGAACAAAGCCCCTACCCCCATCTCTCTCTCTTTCAATTTTATTACTAACATAAGGCAGCTGAACCTAATTAGATCCATATTGCATGTTCTGGGGTGCATGAAGGATTCTAAAATGTTTTAGATGAAGGATTAGCTGAGAGGTTTGACTGGTTGGTGTTCTGACGTAGGTAAGTTTTGTCCCAACTATCCTCTTCAGCATCATAGTTTTTTAAACTAACCCCCTACCCCCCACCCACCCCCACAGGTTGCTTTAGAACACTCCTTTTCTTCTCGAGTTAGAGTTGTGGATTCACTCGGTAGATCTCAGAATAGAATGATCTTGAAGACAAGCAGAAGAGTTAACCATCTCTTTGCTTATAAAAGATTCCAGTATTTAAAAAAACAAAAACAAAAACAAAACTAAGCAGAGGGGAAATGATTTGTTAGTGTACCGATTCTGCAAACACATTTGTGATCAGAAAGGTCTCTGAGTTTTTGTGGAAGTCGGATCTCAGGAGACGGCTGGTGTGGATAAAGGGCTGTTGGGGACACGTGATGGCAGGGATTGTTTCCAGTAAGAATAAGTTGTTTGTCTTAGAGCACATTGTCAGGGCTGCACAGAATGGTCAGTGGCGGGCAGCTCTGCTGCTGGCCAGTCTCAGGACAGGCTGAGCTTGTATTCCAGCAAGCTGCTTCAGGGGGCCAGGGGATAGACGAGACTGAAGACACGTAGGGAGGAGGAGGTGGTCCCTGGATTCCACTCAGGCTGCTCTGGGGAGCCGCAGGGACTAAAAGCTCCTGGGAGGCAAAAAGAAAGCTGTACAAACTTGAGGAAACACGGGGAGGTCTCTCCTTTCTAACATATGGAGGAAAAGGCTGATTCAGAGCCCCTGGCCGTCACAAAGACTCAGAACTACCTTAAATCGGTCCATATTTAGATTTAGACCTCACAGCTCATGGCTAGCTGCTGGTAACAAGAGAACCAAGGGAGGATTTTACACTGTGACCAAAACACAAACTGAATCTTCAGCACAATCTGGAAGAGTTTATTTGCTTGAAATTAGAATTGAATTGTCAGTCAGGACAGTTTCACTCATTTTGCATTTTTCTGTAATGTTAATTCTTATGAAGACAATTCAGACATAAGCAAATCTTTTCGTCAAAAGTAAAACTTAGTGGGGGAGGCGGGGTGGGGCAATGGCTCAGTGGGTAAAGATCAAACTTAATGGGGAGGTGAAGCGGGGTGGGGAGATGGCCCAGTGGGTAGAGAGTGCTGTGGTACAAGCTTGAGGACCTGAGTTTGGATCCCCAGCACCCATCATAGTTTCCTAAATAGCTGGTGGTGGTGACTGCCAGATAATCCCAGTGCTGTGGAGGGGTGGAGACAGCAGGAAGGCTACTTCCTGCTTGCCACCAGCCTAGCTCCAGGTTCAGCGAGAGACCTTGTCTCTCCAGAGTAAGATGGAGAGTGGTAGTTGGCTATCTGACATCTCCACCTCCATAAACAACTGCACCTGCACACATGTGCACACACACACACCACACCTACAACACACTGAACACACCTGCAACACACTGAACACACCTGCACACACACTGAACACACCTGCAACACACTGAACACACCTGCACACACACTGAACACACCTGCACACGCACTGAACACATCTGCACACACATGTACACACACACACACACACACACACATACATACATACATAGAAATTTGCATTTCTGGAGGCATTTCTTGAGACAGGGTCTTAAACTCAGATGTCTGCCTGTCTCTGCTTCCAGAAGTACTGAGATTAAAATCATGTGTCACCACACTCAGTAGTCACTGTGACTTTTTGAAGCAAGGTTTGCTATGTTGCTATGTAGAAATTTGCTATGTAGCCCAGACTGGCCTTGAGCTCAAGGTTCTCCTGCCCTGGCTTCTGGGATGCTGGAATTATAGACACGAGGCAGTACTCCCAGCTTTTCTTTTTGTTTAAAAGATGATCAGGGGCTGGGAATGTAACTCACTTGGTAGAGTACTTGCTTGGCATGCACAAGCCCTGGGGTTCATTCCCCAGCGCACAGCATAAACCAGCTGTGATGGCACCCTCCTGCACTCCTCAGATCTGGAACTTCTTACAGTGTGGAAAGGTTCCTTCTTGGTCCTAGGCTGGCTTTGGGAATATATTTTGGGAGACAGGAGAATCTGAATGACGTGGAAATCTTCCTGTGGGATCCTGGGCAGCAAGTCCCTGGAACTGAGGTGGAAATACGTGCTCTGTGTTTTCTATTTTTATAGCAATCCCCGAGAGTCATTAGAAACTAGCAGCAGAACCTACATCCAAGTCCAGGTCTTTTCTCTCACAGCCTCAGCCTCCTCCCTCAACTCCCTAGTCCCTGTTGTCAGTGCCCCCTCTTCCTCTGCCCTGTGTATGTATGCCTGTGTTGCTGGCCCCTGTGGGAAGCAGGAATGGAGAAGGAAGGGCCTGCTGTGGATTACAAGCCCTCCTGCTTGTACTCACGTTTGATTGGGTGCTGGGGAGAAAATGACTGTATTTCTTCCCTGGACAGGACTAGACATCCCATCTTTCTTGCATCTTTCATGCTTCATAGCAGTGATTCCGGATAGTTCCAGAACCTCCTGCTGGACCGACAGCTGTTAGCATTTGTGGTATTTGGAGGCGTCCGGTCCATGGAGCAGCTCCGGTGTTGGCCAGGATGTCCAGGGAGCCTAGACGCAAGCATCATGAGTTTGCTTTGCCTCCCAGCCTGGGGCTCGGGCTTTCCGAGATGGGGTTTTTCTGCTTTCTCACACCATCAAGAGACCCCTGCCCTCACCCTTCTGGCCAGCCTTGCTTGTGTTCCTTAGGATTTTTTTTTTCCTTTTGCTTCCTTGCCCTTTGCACTTTAAAGTATTCTTCACATACTGTAGCAGTCACCGTGGGAAGCGCTCTCACCCATGTGTTACGGCAAATGAAGACAGCTGTGTCGTTGCTGCTGTGACCAGTCGAGGAGACAGTCCCTGTACCCAGGGCCTGCTAGTGAATGTGCTGCCCTCTCCAATTGCCTAGCCAGAAGAAGGTGCGACACAAATGGAACCTTTTGACATTAGCTGCTTCCTTTCCCTTAGCATGAGACTTGTGTGTGTGTGTGTGTGTCTGTCTGTCTGCCTGTCTTAATTTTTGGTGTTTTGATACAGGATCTCTCTCTATAATCCTGCTGTGGCCTCGAACTCTCCATTCCCCTGCCTCAGCCTCCTCAGTGGTGGGGCAGCGGGTGGGCACCACCATGTCTAGCTCACTTACCTATTTTTGAGATGAGGTCTCCCTGCGTTGCCCAGGCTGAAAGCTTACACTTAATCCACTTGCTGACTCCTCAGCCTCTTGAGTGGCTGGGGCTACAGCCGTAGCAGCACACCTGGCCTGTTGGGACATTTGAGATTCACCATCTGCCATGTGTAGTTGTTGCCTTATTCCATTCGTTAGAGGTTCACATACTGTTTTCGGTAAGGGCGGGAGGGTAGACGTTTAAGGCGATGTGGGTCAGGCAGCCTCTGTTCAAGTTCACTGTTAGAGAAAGCAATACGCTCTTCCTTGGAACTGTATGGCTGCTGATAGGCTCCATGGGTCCTAGACCATCTGGGGACTGTCTGTGTTGCTCCTGTTGTGAATGAAGCCTCGGAAAACACGAAGAGACAGGTATCTGTGGAAACTGTCTCATTACAGCTCTCTGGGTGTGTGGTCTGGTTCTTCCCCTCAGCTGTGGTTTGGACATCCCAGCTTTGACTTTTGAGAGAGTGCGTAGCTCCGATGGCCCGTATATTGGTGTTGCAAACCTGAACTGAATCTGCTGTTCAGGCACAATTGTTCTGGGAGAAGGCGACTGAGAGCATGCCTCTGCGCTCACAGTCCAGAGCCTGGATCTCGCAGCAGAGAAGGCATGTACAAATGCTAGAGCCAAGCCAGGCGTGGTGGTGGCATTTGGAGGGTGGTGGCAGGAGATTCAGAAGTTCAAGACCATCCATGGGAGTTTGAGGCCAGGTAGGGCTATATGAGACCCCATCTCAAAAATAGAAAAAAAAAGGTCTGGGCAAGTGGCCTCGAGCAGTGAAGAACACACGCTGCTGTTGCAGAGGACCCCACTTGAGTTCTTAGCCCCTGTGTCGGGGGGCTCACAAGCACCTGAAAATTCTGCCTTAGGGGCTCTGTCACTCTCTTCTGACCCCAAGGACCACTGCATTCACGTGCATATATCTGCCCACGACACTCGTGCATATACATAATTTAAACAACAAGAACCAACCAAAGAAACAGAAACAAAAGCAAGACTAACCTCCAGATATGACAGCTTCATCGCTGAGATTTCTGGCCTCCATGCTGCCCGCTCCAGAGGGCAGTTTTATCAATCACTCTATAAGACCTCAGTCTGTAGGATACACTAGGAAGGATCAAGGATGGTAAGCAGCTGGGAACATGGGTCTAAGGCAGTGGTTCTCAACCTTCCAAATGCTTCGACCCTTGAATATATAGTTCCTCATGTTGGGGTGACTCCTAGCCATAAATTTATTTTTGTTGCTATTTCAAAACTGTGATTTTGCTACTGTTATGAATCGTGATGCAAATTTCTGCATTTTCCAGTGTTCTTAGGTGATCCCTGTGACAGGTGGATAACTTCTAGTCTAAGGACTCTGATTCCAGGGCACAGCCTGGGTCAGTGTTCCTCTCCCTAGCTTATTGGCCAGTCTGGCTTCGAAGGAGGATGTAGTGGCACACCGTTCCTATTCTGCCTACAAGTATGGCCGTCACTGTTTCCCAGTAAGGGAACTAAGGCAGATCCTGTTCTAGCCCTGATTAGAGCAGGAGTTTCTCAGTGAAGTAGCTTGGTGCTTAAAACAACTGTTTGTCCTTGAGGGATCAAGTTACTTGAGGGCAGCAGTACTTGTTTCCCCAGGGGCTTACACCTCAAATTTGGATGCAGTATCTGCCTTTGTGTTATACAGTAGCCTTGCAGTGCCATAGAGGAGTGAGGACTTCCAGCCACCCGGCTTGGGATGCTTGAATGAGGCTCAAGAGAGCCAGGACAGAGTGAGCTGAGGGCAAGTTCCTCCTGAGGAAATGACTGCTTTCACCTGCACGCTCGGCTGCTCGCTTCTGGTTCCTGCATCGATCGGGTAGGAAGCAAATCAAAGATCTGAGAGAATTCCTGCCTTGGCCGATTTCTTCTTCTTGCCTTCTTTACTGTATGTGTTTATGTGGGGCAGGGTGTGTGTGTGTGTGTGTGTGTGTGTGTGTGTGTGTGTGACTGTGCCACAGCACTGTGCCAGCCTCAGAAAGCAACTTGGAGGAAGTGGTTCTCTCCTTTCCACCTTTGTGTGGGTACTGGGGGTTAAGCTCAGGTCATCAGGTCTGGTCGAAAGTTTCATTACCTTACTGAGCCATCTAAGCGCCCTAAAGCATTTCTAAAGCCTGGAATCCGAGAACCCATTTACGGAAGCTCATGACAGCTGAGGTGTTCTGCCACTCTCTCTCTCTTTTTAAGACTTGTTTTTTAGGTGTGGGGGTGTTTTGCTTGCAAGTGTGTGTGTGCACCACCCATGTGCCTGGAGCCCATAGAGCCAGAAGAGGGAACTCGAGTTACGGATGATCAAGAGCTGCCAGGTGTGTGCCGGGAACTGAACCTGGGTCCTTTGTAAGAGCGGCAAGTGCCGTCTGTCTGGCCCTTGGTTCTCGTGTTGTTGCTGTTGTTTGTATCCTAGGCTAGCCTCGTATTTGAGGTCCTCCTCCCTTGGTCTCCCGAGGGCTGGGGTGACAGACATTGGCTCCAGTGTCCGGTCACTGTGGCTGCTCTATCTCACCATCCATTCTGTAAAGCCACAGTCCAGAATGCTGCCAAGAGAAAGGGAGAGAACAGTCTTTGTTCTCAGGAGAATGGGGATGGTGGCCGGTTGGGGCATGTGGCTGCTGTGCAGAACTCTGTGAGAAGAAGGGCTGGCTTTGGAAGTAGGGACCCAGGCAGGCTTCGGAGAAGGGTCCTTGCTTAATGCTTTCAAGTTCCACTCCACGTCTGCCTGGCTTGACCAGTCTTCTCTCCACTTTTTCTGTATTTCTCCTTCTTTAACGACACTTGTCCATATTAGTGTTCTCTCTCTCTCTCTCTCTCTCTCTCTCTCTCTCTCTCTCTCTCTCTCTCTCTCGTCCCAGGGCCTTTCACAGGTGAGGTCAGAGGTCAGTATTCTACCACTGACTACACCCCCAGCTCAGCCCTATTAAGAAGACAAGCCCCAAGAGGGATCTGGGTGGGGTACTCTCAGAGCCTGTGGCTGCTGGGGAAAACGTACCCCAGGAATCTGCAGCAGGTGTTGGGTCTGGGTCAAGTTCCAAGACACTTCTAACTTCAGATTCCAGGGGAACAGATGGTCATCCAGTTGGAGAGAAAGTTGTCTATTAAGGACTGGTCCTCGCCAGGAAAAACAGTTTCTTTTTTCTTCCCTTCTCAAGTACAGGAAGCTTAAGGCTAAAACAAAACCCTGAAGGCCTGACATCTTCTCCAGACAGTTTCCCCTCTCTACATCTCCAGAAACAGAATCCCACCTAATTCAGAGGGGTATTTCTCCTTTTAAACATTCTGTACACAGCTGGCTGTTTGGAGCCTTGCTCCTTAGCATTGAGGGAACGTCAAATCGCCTGCTGAAGGCTGACGTGGTGTCAGAGGACACCCAGAGGGACCAAACATTTAAACCTGAAAGTCACGTGGCTGCTGTGGAGTCTTTTTTGGGGGGGGGGGAATTCCCATCCTCCAGCCCTTTAGGGCGGTATCTTCCTAGAGAACGCAAAACTGTCTTCCAAGTTTCTTGTTTGTTTTTACCTTCTAGGTTGCTGTGTTTGGAAAACTCTCTCCAGAATATTCCCCTAGTTATTATTTCATTCTTGCTACTAGCTCAGTTAGGAGGGTGGGTAGGGCAGACGCTAGGGTTCGGAAAAATAACACCACTGTGTAAGGCCCTGGATTCAATCCCCAACATCCCAGCAAAACAAAACCCCGAACTTTGGTGTTTCCCTGCCTAACTTTCTCATCTCGGAGATAATGAATACAATTTAAATAGAAGCTATGGTCTTAAAAAACAAAAAAACAAGAAAAAAAAAACAACACCCAGTTGCTTCTTGTTAAAATGTGTTTTAATCCCATTAATTAGTCTTTCTCTGTTGACCTTTCCCACCTGCGTTAGCACGTGGTACTCGAGCTAAAATACTGAGGTAGCCAGAAAAGGGCAGGTGGGTGTGGGTAGCCTGGCCTGTAGGGAGCTGTGAAGTGATAGGCCATCCAGGTCAGGCTCCCCTGGGAGGCTTCAATCCAAGCTCGCGCGGGATGGCAGCAACACGTTTTGGCAGAGAAGATAGGAGGGTTCGGCAGGCAGTTGGCCCGAGGTCCCAGCTACCAACACCCTCACCACCATTGCCGTAAGTTACCGGGCATCTAAGGCCCGTGTTCTTCAGGACTGAAAGGCAGGCTTGTGGAGAGGAGGCGGAAATGAGGAAAGCCGGTCTGGTTGAGAGGGGTCTGAAAACCCCACTGTCACAAGAGTGTGAGGCACACCCAGCAGACCACCTGATACACACGCATCGGCTTAGCGTGTCCCCAATGCTGGTCACGTCGAGTTCTTTGAGGAGACGGGGGTGCTAAAGACAGAGAAATAACCCAGTGACCTGAGATAGTGAGAAAGTGGTGTGCTGAAGATCAACTTGTAGTAAGTGTTGGGACCTCGGAGGTGGTGCTGGGCACAGAGCCAGCAGTGAGGTCCATCGGGGAGTGTGCATCAGTAGTCACACTGTAGCAAAGGTTCTCCCCCCCCCCCCCCACACACACACAGGTGTGGATTCCTGCTTCTGCAGGCGGCTGAGGATCTGTGCTAGATCAAGACTCAGTCAGTTGGCCAGCACTGGTGCCCAAGTGATCTTTCCTCAGCCACTGAAATGCTGCTACCTTGCTTGTTGTTTTTTGTTTTGGTTGGGTTGGGTTGGGTTGGGTTGGGTTGTGGGTGCTGGGGATTGGATGCAGGAATTGCTGCACATAAGCTATACCCACTGAGATATACACTCACTCCCTAATTCTTCAGGAACCTCCCACATATGGAGAATATTAAGATGTGCTCATGCCTGCTGAGTACAAATAATGCAGTAGGTACAGAGTATAACAGTCACGCCCTCCTTCCCATGAGGAGTTTTATACCTTAGGCTGATAGAGTGCCAGTGTGCAGATTGCTTCCAGTCTGTCAGTGTTCTGACTAACTGCTGGTCACATGACTCCCCCCCCCCCCCCAACTTCTCAGAATTAACTGCTTTGGTTCTTTCAAGACGAGGTTTTCTGGGATTAAAGTTAACGGTGAACCGCGGGTCAAACGGTGTCTTTACAATGACATAGAGTGGTTACAGCCAGGCAGTGGAGGCGCACGCCTTTAATCCCAGCACTTAGGAGGCAGAGCCAGGCAGATCTCTGAGTTTGAGGCCAGCCTGGTCTACAGAGTAAAATCCAGGACAGCCAGGACTACATAGAGAAACCCTCCCTGTCTTGAAAAACCAACCCTCCTTCCCTCCCCAAGCCCCCCAAAAAAGAGTAGTTACAAAGGGTGATTTTACTGGGAGGGGCCCAGGGAGTCACAGAGTAGTTTTTGATGTGACAGCAGTTCACACTGGAGGAAAAATGATTCAAATGGAACTCACCACTAACTAACTTTGTCCCTTTCTTAAAGAGGTAAGAGGTGCTGGGGGTGAGCGGAGGAGGGAGGGAGGGAGGGTTCAGATAAACCCAGTTCCTCATTCAAAAAAGCTGTAGAAGGCGAACTTTTTGGGGTGTGTCATTTGGAAGGACCTGGTGGTTCTTTTTTTTTTTTTTAGGTGTAGACAGGGGACTACACCTAAAACGTTTGCTGTGTCAGCCTTTCAGGACAATGTAGTTCATTATGCATTTGGCTAAGAGGAAACTAGTCTGGGCAAACCCACAGTTCCACAATAGGGAATCTGCTGTGACTTCTCTGTTTCCCAGTTTCCTGGACTTGAGTGGGCTTAACTGGCTATCCCTTTGTGTAGAGACTAGCTCAGCGTGGCCCCTTACAGAATGAGATGCGCGCCTCTCTTCCCTGCGCTCAGGAGGCTGGGGCAGGTGGACCTCTATGAGTGTGAGGCCCGTTTGCTGTCCACAGCCCGGCAAGACCATACAGGGAGACCGTGGTTCTAAAAACAAAAAGCGCTGGGAGTTCCCTTCAAGCTGAAAATTGTTTCACTGTACACGCCAGACATAGATAATGAGATAAAGGGGTAAAAATGCCTTCGAAACCTCAGTTGGGGGAAATACTGCTTGTGGTTTTTTTTTTTGTTTTTTGCAAACTGAATCTTTTCGGTGTCTGTATCTGGGAAAAGGAGGTCTGAGCTGTGATGCTGATTGCAACAGACCGCAGGGCGGGGGTGGTTATGAAACCCAGGCCTTCATGGGAGGCTTGTCTCCATTAAAGCCTTTCTCTGGCTCCAGTCAGACAGCACAGGCCTCTCCCCCATGCTCTTCCTTCCTTTTCCTGGGGATGAACGGGAGGCCTCATATCTGCTCAGTACAGGTCTCCATCCCGTCCTCAAGCATGATGCTGGGTTGAAAGGCTTGACAGGGGAGGCAGCAGCAGCAAGCCTTTCTTAATAGTCTGAACATTTCAGCCTGCTGGAGTGGCAGTGTCCAGGTCTGGTTTGTGGCCAGGTGTCTCCAGCCTTGGAGGGACTTCCTGAAGCAGCATGCAGGGTCAGCACAAGCAGTCAGGCAAGGCCACGTTCTCTCTCCCATCACAACGCCTTGCGACATCGCCTGGCCTTGCAACAGAGACATCATCATCGCATTGCATCACTGGGGGAGGCAAGTTGAAGACACACCCCAGAGCTCCCTCTCACTTTGGTACAGGAGGCAACACAGAATGGCATGTGTGGCTTGTTCTCTGAACCAGACAGCGAGATGCTTCCCAACTCCCCACATCAAAACCGTTACTGGAAAGCCACTAATCCTGACAGCCACGCCATTTTTCTTTTTACTATGTTTTGGGGTGTGTGTGTGTGTACGTGTGCATGTCACAGCATTCTTGTGGAGGTCAGAGGACAACTTATAGGAATCTGTTTTTTCCTTCTACCATGTGGTTCAGCTGCAGCTGAAGAATCAGCTGTGATTAGCAAGAGACCAGAACTAATGAAGTGAAATCTTTGCTTTGCTGGGACGATCCACGCTGGTCAGCTGAAGCTGAGAAATTAGAGGTAATTAAGAAGAGGCCAGCTTCACTGAGGTGAAATCTTCTGGGAAGTGTTTCCTCAGAGTCAGCACATAGAAACTGTGTTCCAGAGGCAGCCAAGGTCTTACCTAGTGCTGGCAGCTGAGCTTGGTAGTGTAAGAGTCACCCAGGTGGTACTAATTTTGACGTCACTAAGGGGTCGTGGAGAGCAGTGGAGCCTTGGCACTGTGTGGCAAGGTTGTCCCTGAAGAGAGCCCAGGAGAGGCTACTGGTGAAAGTGCAGCCTAGTTGCAGTAAGAGACCCCAATGTTTTGGAGACGCAGCACCACGGAATGACCACCAAGAACAGCAGCGGTAACAGTGGAGAGAGCCAGAGCCTAGAGGACAAGTTCTGTGTGCTGGAGAGGGTAGGAAATCATGAGTGGAACCCGACACTGAACTTCTTACACTGTTGGGGTCTGGTTTTGCTTTGTTCAGGTTGTCAGTGAGCCCTGGTTCTTCCCTCTGGAAGTATGAACTTATTTTTTATTTTTACAGGAGCCCACATTTGAGAAATTTTGAACATTTAAAGAAAATTTGGAGTTTTATAAGATTTTGTATTTTTTTTTCTTTTTGGTGTTTTTTTTTTTTGTTTGTTTGTTTTTTTGAGACAGGGTCCTTGGCTATCTCTGGAACTTGTTATGTAGACAAGGCTGATCTCAAAAAGGGTTTGGATTTTAAAAGAGACTAAATTTATTTTATTCTCTCATATATTCCATCCCAACCTCACTTTTCCTTCCCTCCACTCCTTCCAGTCCCTCCTCCACACTTCCCCTCTCCCCCAGACCCACTCCTCCCAGTCCCTCCTCCACACTTCCCTTCTCCCCCAGACCCACTCCTCTGGTTCTCTTCAGAAAAGAGCAATAGGAAGAAAAGGGTCCCAGGCACAGGCAAAAGAGTCAGAGACACCCCTAACTCCCTCTTTTGGAGTCCCACAAGAACACCAAGCTACACAACTATAGCATACATGCAAAGGACCGAGGTCAGACCCATACAGGCTCCCTGAACATCACTTCAAGAACCTGAGTTTTTAAAGTGTTTGAATTTATGAAGACTGCAGCCCCTTTCAAGTTCGTAAAATGTTTTTATTGCGATATTGATATTAATGTATCATCTTGGGATGAACAAGAAAGGGAAAGTTGTGACTCAACAGTGATCTGTGTGTGTCAAGTTGACAAGAGGTCAATTGTCCCAGCTAGCTTTTTGTCAACTTAGTACAAGTTAGAGCCATTGGAGAGGAGGGAGGCTCAATTGAGAAAATGCCTCCATAAGATCATAAAATGCCTCATAAGACAAGCTTGTATGTCGTTTTCTTAGTGATTGATGTAGTGGGGGCTGCCCCATGGTGGGTGAGTTTACTTTCGGGCTGGGGTCCATGGTTCCCCAAATCTTCTCAAACCTTTTGTTAATCCACCCACCCTCACCAATAAATCTTCACAGAAGTTGCCAATATTTGCTTTCTTTTTAATTATTATAGCTCAATTTGGGATGTTCTAGAGTTTTCTATAAATACTATCACGTGGACTATGGTCTTGATTTTTTCTGGCTTTTTAAATTGAGCACAATTCCTTTGAGCTTTATCTGTGTTGTACTCTGTACCTGTTGTTGATAACCTGTCGTTGCTAGGGGTCTTTCCGTTGTAAAGACACTGCCTTTTGTACATAATTAGACTCTAGCTGAAGATTTACCGTGAGCTACAGAGCAGTAGATTGTTTACAATGATCATAAGGTTACTTTTTCTGAAGGACAGCTGAGATGCTAAACACACAACATATGCAGAACATGAGATAAAAACCATAATGGAGTTTAAAAACACACATCACATTCATAGTCTTAGAACTGTGAAATTAGTCAGGTGGTGGTGGTGCATGCCTTTAATCCCAGTACTCTGGAGGCAGAGAGGCATGTGGATCTCTGTGAGTTCAAGAACAGTCTGGTCTATAGAGTGAGTTCCAGGACAATCAAAGCTACACGGAGAAACCCTGTCTCAAAAAAAAAAAAAAAATGTGAGATTAGGGATGCGTAAATTAAGTGGCATAAGCCATTGTGAATTTGCAGAAAGCTCAGTGGAGCTGGGAGAAGACTTGTAATTCAATTGCTTTGGCTACTCCATTCTACTAAACAAATGTTTTTGTGTCAGGCCTACATTTGATCCCCAGACTAGGTGCCATGGGGATCAACCAAGGACCCTTCTCCTGCCTTTCAGAAATGCATGTCCAGTAGATGAAGGGAGGCAAGAGCAGTGATTATGAAATGAAGGAAAGATTGTAAAAAGATGTTTGAAATAGTCAGAAATGGCAGAAACCATCCCCAGCCGGGAGGAATCGGAGAACTTGGTTGGAAACCCTGACATCTTGGAAGGTATTTGAAGGAAGGTTCTAGCAGAACGTGTGCAGGTATGAGAGAAAGGTAGTGTCACCATAGACATGAGCCAAGAACCTCCACGATGGAGTCATACATCAAGGCTGGTTCCTCCAGAGGTGGGGAGGAGTGAGGGATGGATCTATTCTAGGCCCTCCCTCCGTGGTCTCCTGAAGGCTGCCATCTTCTCCCTGTGGCTCCTCACAACATCATCTCTCTAAGTACATATCCCTGTGTTTTAATCTCCCCCTTTACTGAGTGGGAGCCATTGTCCAAATGACCTCATCTTAATTTGATGATCTTGAGTTGCTATGGGGTCCTCTACCAAGTAAGGTCACCTTCTGAGGTACTGGGAGCTAGGACTTGAAGATCTTTGAGGGTGGGGCGAAATTTAAGTCCATACCAGCAGGGTTGTGAGTTTGGGCTTCATTGTTCAAGGGAGATGGTCAGAGCTCTGCTCCCAGATGTTCATCAGGCATCATGAATAAAGTGAATTTGCCTTGGGGAGTCTGGGTAGGGGTGGGAGATGTAGTGGGATGGACTCGGGAGACTGGCCTCAGTCTGTGCCACGACTCACAGGTAATGGGAGAATTGCCCAAGTTAGGCTGTGCTGGGCATGGTGGGACATGGGACACACAGGGTCGGCACACGTTGAGGCCATCTTTATCTGCATCGTGAGTTCCAGCCCAGCCAGTGCCACATAGTGAGTTCCACTCCATACTCTCCTTGCAAATGAATGAATGAGAATGTGGAGGGGAGCCCAGGGCTGTGGTCAAGCAATTCTGAATGCTTCTTGACACGCTGATCAGCTCTTTTATTAAAGATCTTGAGAGAAAGGGCTATATGTTGCAAGTGAGGGGAAGGAGCTTCTGGATTATGTGGTGGTCACAGAATGATTGCATTTAAAATTTTGTGTATGTTGGCAGAGTCTCACTACAAAGTCCAGGCTGACTTAGAACTCTGAATTCCTTCTGTCTGTCTCCCCATGTACTAGGATCATAGTTGTGTATTGCCACACTGGGCTTCCGACATTGGCTTTTAGCTGCAAGACACTTGTGCCCTCCCTGCTCATCCCTTGATAGTTGGGGTTTAACCCCATCATGTGGCCAACTGAAGCCATTATTATGGAAGGAACTTGTATTTTTAATTTTATAGCAAACATGTTTGTTTACACACCAAATCCACTGTATAGAAATTTCATTTGTATGAAGTTCTCCAGGCTGTTATTTAATTCTTTCATATCTGGGAGACAGAAGAGGGGTAAATTTGGGTCTCCGTTTATGTTTGTGGCAACTGAGTAGAGAAATGCCCTGATTGCTCTGATGAATCTGACCTTTGGCAATGATGGAACAGGTAGAGCGTCTGATGTTTTAGGTGGCAGATTTTGTGTGTCTCTTGTGCATGTGGTTTCCAGATAGGTAAAACTTTTGCATATTGGATTCTGGTGGCTCAAGGAAAGACATTGAGTAGGCCTGGGTACCCTGGTACCTTCTGGTCTGGAGGTAGAATGTGCATTTTCCTTCTCTTGTTAAGACTGAATGAACTGAGTTTGGCTTTCAGTTCTCGGATATAGAGACTTGTAGGCGGACTTTTCTTTCCTGCCTGCCAGTTCCCAAATAACCAACATAGAGACTCAATAGTGATTATAAATGCTTGGCCGATAGCTCAGGCTTGTTACTAGCTAACTCTTCCATTTTCAATGAATACATATTTTTATCTATGCTCTACCATGTAGCTCATGGCTTGTTACTTCATTTTGTACATGTCCTGATTCCTCTGTGTCGGGCTGGTGACTGCTGAGACTCTACCCTTCTTCTTCCCAGCATCCTACTGGTATGGCTCTCCCACCTAACCTTATCCTGTCCAGCTAATGGCCAGTCAGCTTCTTTATTAAACCAATCACAGCGACATATATTCACACAGTGTAAAGGAATATTCCACAGAGACTGTTAATTTGAACAACTATCCATGGCTTGTTGAGCTACCTGGGGTTCTATGGTAGTTCTCAGAACCACACTGCATTGGCCTAGAAATGGGTCCCCATGCCTTCAAAATCTCTGATAAAAATGTAGTTCCATTAGTCCACACAGGAGTGAGGATTTTGAAGATTGTAACACCAATGATGTACAGCATATTATAGATGTCCTAGGACTCCAATACTACCCTGAAGTAAATCTTGAGGGAAGTGTTTACTTCCTATTTTTCTATGGGGTCTACCTCATCTCCCTCCCTGCTAAGAGCCTATAAAGTTACTCTTTTTATGTGCATGCGTGGGTGTAGATCTATGTGCCCATGTGTGTACATAACCATCATATACATGTGGTGACCAATAGTGGATGTTGAGAATTATTCTTCAGTTGCTTTCTGCCTCTTTTTTTTTTTTTTTTTTTTAAACATATGGCCTTTCATTGAACCTGATTGGCTAGACTGGTCAGCAAGCCCCAGAAATCCCCGTGTCTCTGGTCTCCTCACACTATGATTAAAGATATGTGCTACCATGCCAAGCTTTTTGTACACGTGCTGGAGGTCTGAGCTTAACTGTTTGCATGTCAAGTACTTTACTGAGTAAGCTGTCTCCCCAGGCCCCAAATTCCTTTTATCTTGCTAAGCAGTGCCCTCCACTCATGACACTCGTTATATACTTAGAACCTGGTGTGGAGGCCAGGGCTGTGGCAGCATGCTTCCAAAGAACAAGCCTGCTTTCTCAGCAGGGTGCAGGTGAGTGGGACCGGCTTCACCTCATTGTATTATTCATGCATGGCCAGGGTGTGAGAAACGCCAAACTTCTAAGTTCTAATGTTTTCATCCTGTTTCCCAGTGTAGTCCTAACTTAGAAAACAAACACAAGTGTTCTTGTGTTTTCAGTCTTTGGATAATGATAATGACTTCAAAGTGGGAATGAATGGGCCCAACAGAGGACCCTCTTCTTTTTTTTTTTTTTTTTTTTTTTTTGAGACAGGGTTTCTCTGTGTAGCTTTGTGCCTTTCCTGGATCTCGCTCTGTAGACCAGGCTGGCCTCGAACTCACAGAGATCCGCCTGGCTCTGCCTCCCAAGTGCTGGGATTAAAGGCGTGCGCCACCACCGCCCGGCGACCCTCTTCTTGTATCTGCGGAGAAACTTCTTCAATCCCTAGATTTTCTGCGCCTCTGAGTGATTGTCGCCAGTGTTGGTTTTAAATGTGGCGCTTGTTACTGGTCGAGAAAGGTCGTGAGGCACAACAAAACCCAGTATCAGAGCTTTATTAGGAGGAGGGGTGGGGAGCAGAAGAGAGTGACCAGGCCTGTGAAAGACACGTGCAGGGAGAGATAAAGAGGGGGAGAAGGAGAGAGCAGAACAGAGGGGAGGCGTCTGTGGCCGGCTTTTTAAGGATTTCCCTGCACACTTATGGAGCTACGCCGCCACGTATGCCATGACCGCGCATGGATGACGTAAGACCCCTTGCATGGCTACTAAACTGAGTATGTGCAGTCATGCAGCTGGAGGAATGGCAGAATCCTAACCACCAGGCTACAGGTGTGGGCTAAAGACTCAGCGCAGTTCAGAGACTTCACTGAAAGGCCTGGAACTGATTAATGGTGCGATGGCACAGTCAAATCTTGTGTAATATCCACCATCCCAATGTAGTTCTGAAACCATGGATGGGGTGCATTGTGCAGGAGAGCATTGAGCTTTGAAAGGGGAGGGACAGAATTTGCAAAGTCATGAACATTTGAGTCGAGTGAAACAGAATTTTGGAATTATGGTGATTTGTTTTTTGTAGGAGAATCCAAGCAATTAAAGATGGTGAATCATCAAAAAAGAATTCTTAGGCCAGCAAGATGACTTAGTGGGTAAAGGTACTTGCCACCAAGGCTGGCATTGAGAATTTGGTGCCCAGACCCTACATGGTGGAAAGAGAGAACTGACTTGTACAAGTTGACTTCCATACATACATTGTAGGCTCTATGAGTTAACATGCACACACACATACCACCACCACCAAAAACAACAAAAATACACACCTAAAAATCAGTGGCTCTGAGTAGAAAGGCTGGGCTCACAGACCATGAGAAGCTGCGTCTATGATGAATGTCTGCTTCCTGGACCAGCCAACAGATGTTCTCATGGTTCACACTGTGGGAACATAAGGATGAGTTCATTAGGGAGTGACTGGGAGCTAGATTCCCTGTGACTCTTCTGTGAGGAATGAGGAAACTGGGTAGAGGTATGAGAAGTGGAGCAGTATAGATTGGGGGAGCAGCTCACAACAGAGATGGGCCTCCCATAGAGAGCTAGCTCAGGCTCAGACTCCCTTGTCTTTCCCAACACCCAGTGACTTGATTTGGGGATGCATTTCCCAAAGCTCAGAATGTGGCCCGCTGGAACACAGCCTTAAGCTATAGTTAACTGGCTGGATGCGGCCAGCACCAGATGACCTCATCTTCAGCACTTGAGTTTGCTCAGAAGGCAGGTCCCCATCTTTGAGGAAATCTAATGATCACAGCTCCATTTTCTGCTGCAGCTGCTTCGGGGCAGGCTCCCCACTGAACCTCGGTGGTTCTTTAGGAATGAAGATTGTTCTTTTTTTCCCCCAGGATAATTAGACATTGTGGGAGAAACCTACTCATTACTCTGTATGGTCAGGGCAAAATGATGCGCGGTGAAAAGGATTTGGGGTTTTGAAACCTAACTTGACCCTAAGTACATAAGGAAATTAATTCAGGAGGAAATAGAAAAGCCATCAGCTTATAATCATGGTCTCTCCAACAACTGTATCCTTGTACCGGGAACCAGACGGCCCTTCTAGAAGGACATTTTCATTCTGAACACATTGCTTTGATCTAGGATCTGTTACTTTAAAACATCCACAAAACTTTCTTGTAATCTGACTTTAATCAAGGCTCATTAACCTGACATTTAGATTCATCATCTATATTTTATGTTGCAAAAAATATCATGGCCTAAGCATTCTGGCTTTTTAAAGTTGAGGAGAATTTTCCTAAAAAGCCAAGTGATGTATTTCACATGTCTTTGCTCCCCTGTGAAGTTCTCTATGCAGAGATCCAATTAAAAATGTGTAATGTAGCAGAAAAGGATGAAGATTTTGAGTTCGAGTTTGTGCTTTAAGCTGTAAAGAGGATCTTGACTTTGGAGTGGAGCCATGGGAGGGGCCCAGAGATCAGATCCACCTCCTAATGTTCATAGACCATCTTTGGAGACAGCCATGGTTGAAAATGGCCATTCTGATTTTCAGTTGGACACGAGATTCAAGTGGGAAATGTTTTGAAATTCCAAATCCTCAGTTTTGAAATCACTTCCAACTTTTACAGCCTTCACTGCCTGACTGCGTTTGCTTTTGGCAGAGGGTCAACCAGGAAAAGCTCATTATTTATTCATTCACTGACCAAAAACCCCCACCAAAAAAAAAAAAAATAAGAAAAACATGTCAATGGTTCCTAGAAAAGGCAGTCTACTGTCTTGTCAGTTTCTTAATGAGACCAATTTTGTAAAAGTGAACCGCTTATAAAAAGGGAAGGAAATGTGAGCACGCCCTGAAACATGCAAGGACCACGTGGGGGTGAAAAAAGTCAGACAAAAAGACAAGCACTTTAAGAATCTGTGCGCGTGAGGCACCTAGGGCTGTTGAACTCACAGAGGAAGTGATTGCCAAGGCTACAGAACAGGGAGGGTCAGGGAGTTCCTGTTCAGTGGTTACAGGGTTTCCATTTGGGAAGATAAGGGCTTGGAGGGGGACACCATCAATGTGCCAGGTGCCACAGAGCCAATCACGTAAAGGTGGTTACCATAAGATGGGTGAGCTCGGGGGTGGAGCATTTGCTGGGATACGTGATGCTCTGGGTTTGAATCCCCGGGGCTAACAAATACATAAAATTTAGCATCTTAACATTTACTTATATATTTATGTCGTATGTATGTTAGTGCAATTTTATTTTGAAACATGTAAATTGCTAGCCGGGTGGTGGTGGTGCACACCTTTAATCCCAGCACTCGGGAGGCCAAAGGTAAGAGGATCTGTGAGTGTGAGGCTAACCTGGTCTACAGAGTGAGTTTCAGGACAACCAGGGCTACACAGAGAAACCCTGTCTCAAGAAACAAACAAACAAACAAAAGAATGAATTGTTGGCTGGGACATGGCTCCATGAGTAGTGTTTGCTTAGCATCCACAAAGGCCCGAGTTCAATTCACCAGCACCATACACAATTAGGCGTGGTGGTGTATGTTTGTGATCCCAACACTCAGAAGATGGAGGCTGAAGGATTCACAGTTCAAGGTCATGCTCAGCTACATAGTGAGGTTGAGTTGAGGGTAAAGGGGGGAAAAGTGATTTGCTAGCATAAACATTTATTTCCTAGGATGCTCTGAGATGACTCATTCCGTGTGGTTCCTGGGACTGGACATAACAAATGAAGCCAGAAAAGTTGGCTCCAGATTTTGGAAGGCCGGTGAATGGAGGGGAAGAACTTACTAGAAAGTATGTTCTCTGGAAAAGACACAGGCTGAAGTGTATCCCCCGGGGGTCCTGGGCTTTGGATCTGTGCCATGTTTTAGTAAATAGAATATAGGTGAATGTCAAATGCAGTGTTGGTCCACTGTGTGGCTGGTCCCTTACCAGCAGCCAGGGGTCATCTTGGGCAAGCTTTCTCTTTGCGTTCTACATGGTGTGTTGTACAAGCTATCTGCTCACTGGGCTCAGAAAGGATGGTTTAATAGTGGCCGAAAATCAAGGTCTCATGATGACCCCTGCAGCTTCATGCACAATCCTGTGTATTTCTACCACAGCAAGCTCTGTCTGGCAGGGTTTTCTGTGATAACATTTACGCTGTTATATACTTGAAATGTGGCTGTTGGAATTAAATGTTTAATTTTATTTAATGTAAATTTAAAGAGCTTGGTGTGGCTAGTAGGCACCTTGGACAATACAGCCCTGGGTCACCTGTGGGTGTGTGGCTGCTGTGTGACTGCTGTGTGGCTGCTGTGTAGTTCATATTGAACCCAGAGGCGCGCAGCTCAGTTTAGCTCTGAGGAGACTGAAGAATTCTTAGCTGCTTAGACCAGAGGAAATGGTTTTCTTTTGAAAATAGGATATTGGATTGTAACATGAATCTTAGAAGGTCTTATAATAAAAAACCCAGAGCCAGATACTGGGGTGAAAGCTGAAAGATCAGAGAAGCAGGACAGCCAGCCACTAGCTTACCTCTATGAAATCCTCAGCCTCAAGAGAGCGAGTTCCTGTTTCCTCATGCCTTATATGCCTTTCTGTGTCCTGCCATATTATTTCCTGGAATTAAAGGCATGTGTCACCACTGACTGCCTAGCTCTGTTTCTCTCCTGTAGCCCAGTGTGGCCTTGAACTCACAGAGATCCAGATGGATCTCTGCCTTCCGAGTGATAGGATTAAAGGTGTGTACCACCACTGATCCCTAGGTAAGCTTTATTGGGGTACTCAATATATCACCACATTAGATCACACAAACTTTGGCAAATGTACTTTTGTTTGATTAACCAACTATTGATCCAATTAGTGGTTAACAATTATTAATTGGAATCCTGCAATAAGACAACTCTGTATTTCGGAATAATGTTTTAGACAATGGGGTATTATTCGGCCTTAACCAGACATGCTCTCGGGCTGAAGTGTAGCTCAGTGGTAGACTGCCTGCCTATTATATGCAAATCTGTCAAGCCACAAAAAGCCTGGAGGAACTTGAAATGGCCTTCATAGCAAAGGAAGCCAGATCGAGAGGCCCAGCACCCAGTGGTTACAACTATGGAACGTTCTGGCAAAATGAAGGAGAGGATGAGGAAGATAAGCAGTCAGGGGACTTTTAGGGGAGTGAAAGACACTGCAGTGGTGACTTCAGGCCACTCTGTTCCAACCCTCAAGTACACAGCGCCAAGCAGGAACCCCAGTGTGAACCAGGCGCTGGGGTGATGGTGCTGTGTACATTCGGGTTCTTTTTTTTTTTATGATTTGTTTAACTTTATGTGCATTGCCGTGAAGATGTCAGGTCCCAGGGAACTGGAGTTAGACAGTTGTGAGCTGCTATGTGGGTGCTGGGAATTGAACCCGGGTCCACTGGAAGAGCAGTCAGTGCTCTTAACCGCTGAGCTATCTCTAGCTCCTATATGTAGGCTCTTTCATTGAAACAAATGTCTGCCTCAGAGATAGACATGGTTCCTCAGTACACACAGGGTACTGACATGTAGGGTCCCAACTGGGAGAGACTGGGGAGGGAGCCAGGCTGTGACCTGAGTTAGCCCAGCAGCCTTGGACTCGCTGCCTTGGCTGTTTCCTTGGTGTGGCTGCCCTACCCTGGGGACGTTAGCTAACTGTCTCATCAGCAGCTAGTGAGCTCCTCCCTTGTGAGTTCAGCTCAGTCATGTGGGGACACCAGACTGTGTGGGCTCAGCCTCACTTCCTCAGGGCTCGGAGGCCCCAGGTACCAGGGAGATGGGTGTGTTTCCTGAAGGAGGAAATGGGGCCTGGGCCTGGGGCTCCTGGATTCAGTTGCACTTCACATCTGCTTGGGGAGTTCTGAAATGTGCATGAGGTAAAGGCCTTGACTATTCTGATGTGGCGCGTGGGAAGGAACTGGGCCTTGATGCCAGCAAGCGCTCGGTCACTAAGTCACACCCCTGAAAGTTTGTAAAAGTCTGTGGTAGGATTTTTTCCCTGCAGTTCCCTGTGTGATGAGGACATTGTGGTGGCTCCTCCCAACCTCTGGAGCTCCTCAGACTAGTGTTATGTTAGCGGGAACCCCACTTCAGCTGGGAAAAATACCAACAGGTTTATGGGACTTGGCTAATCCTGTGTTGTGCCCCTGGAGGCCCCTCACCCAAACCTAGGGACCCTCTAGCAAGGCCCCAAGGTCACCTCAGGGGCCTGCCACTTAATGTATGGGGAAGTTCCTCTGAGCTTTCCGGTGTCTGAAGGTGGCTGTCTGATGTTTTCCAGTTGTTGGTGCGGGCCGGAAGGATTTCTAACTTGAGATGATGTCAGGCAGCCGACCTGAAGGGTACCACCAGACCCCTGCACCTGGGGCCAGGTGGGTGTGGATCGCGCAGTCAGAGCAGGGTGGGAACTCGGGAGACTTTGCCGTGTGATGGTGAGCTGGAGGAGGCAGCTTACACCCTTCCTTTGCATGTGCACATGGGGGAGCAAGTCCCCCCTCACCCTCCAGCTCCTGGTTCAGGGTTAAGGGAAGGCTCTAGTGGGGTGGGTGGGATGCAGCCTACCACACCCTTCTCTCCAAAGGGAGATAGTCTGTTCTGCTGGGTGCAGCCTTATCTGAAAGTGTTCTTGCAGACTGTCATCTACTGGCAGACCCACACACAAACACATTTTCACATTCCATCTTAATGCTCCGAGGAGCAGTTTTTTTTTTTTTTTTTTTCCTGAGGTTACACATTCTTCTAGTGTGATGCTCTGCTCGAGTGTGCAAATGTGCAGGGCAATTGTCCCTCTGTGTGCAGGGATTCCGTGAGTGGGTGAGGGTGGCAGGGAGCCCGAGATGATCTACCTGCATGCGTAGATGTTCAAGCATGTGTCTGCTGTGTGGGGAGGTCAGGTACTTCCTCCCCGGGCTTCAGGGCTTTCTGGAATATTTCCAGGTGGACCGCTGCTTTGGCCAGAGAAACTGCCAGAGAGAGTGGCTGGCTGTTACTGCATGCTGGGAGGGTGTGTGTGGGATCGAAGGCCCCAGAAGTTTCCACTCTAACCACTTGAGAACGAACTTGGGCAACTCACTTCACCCATCCAGTCTATGTTTTCTTGCTTGTGACAAGAGGGCAAAAATAATTAGCAGAATCAATGCGATTCTTTTTTAATGTTTAAAATTACGTTTATCTCTCTCTCTGTGAGTGTGTGCGTATGAGTATGTCTAAGTGTATGTCATATGTATATACGAGTGTCTGTGTGTGAGAGTGTCTGTGTGTGAGTGAGCGTGTGTGAGAGTGTGTCTGTGTGTGCATGTATGTGTGAGAATGTATGTGAGTATGTATGAGTGTGTCTCTGTGTGTGTCTATGTAAGTGAGTGTGTGTGTGTGTGTGTGTGTGTGTACATGTATCTGTGTGTGGTAAGTATGCATATATGTCCATGTGTAGTATATGTGTCTGTGTGGTATGTGTATGTATGTGAGTATGCTGTGTGTTTGGTATGTGTATCAATGGTATGTATGCACGTGTGTGTGTCTGTGTGTGAGTGAAAATGTATGTTTGTGTGAGTGTATTGTGATGTGTGTGTTAGTATATGTGTTAGCATATATGTGTGTTTGAGTGTGCATGCATATGTTCTTTTTTGTTTGTTTTTTGTTTTTTTATCAAGACTCTACTCTCTGTGTAGCTTTGTGCCTTTTCTGGAACTCGCTCTGTAGACCAGGCTGGCCTCGAACTCACAGAGATCTGCCTGCCTCTGCCTCCCGAGTGCTGGGATTAAAGGCGTGCGCCACCACTGCCCGGCATGCATGTGTTCTTGTGTGTATGAGTGCATGTGTGTGTATGTGTGCGTGAGTGTGTGTGTACATACATGTAGATGTCAGAGGGAGAGTTGCTGCTTCTCTTCCTCCATGTGGATCCCCCAGGTGACAGGTGCCTTTATGCACTGAACCATCTCACTGGCCCAACTGAGGACACTCTGAAGGGCCTGGGAAAGTCTGCGGCTCTGATATCTTCCCTGCTCATGACCACCCTTGCTTTTCCTTTTGCTTCCTGGGCTTCCTGTTTGATTTTCCTTGGAAAGGTTTTCTCAGGAGCATCTCGGGGAAATGCGTCCCCTCAAGACCCACCTCAGGCCCAGCCAAGGAGCGCCTCTGAGGTGCAGCTGTTTGTCCACGATCCTTGGGTGGTTCTGAAGCTGGAGTCAAGAACCGCTGCTCCAGGGAAGCAGGGCAGCCAAGCAGGAGCGCTCCGGGAATTAAGCCTTCCCTGAGGGCTCCTCAGGGAAGATGGAAGACTGTTCCCTGTAGTCATTGGTGATTTTCCTAGACACATAACTTTGAGTGCACAGCTCCAAAGCTGGTGCTGAACCTGGAGTTGCTTGTCTGACTGAGCCCCAAAATCCCAAGACACAAGTGTTCATTCCTCTGTGAGCAGCAGCCCACAGCAACCCCAAGGAAGTGGCCCAAAGCCCATTTCTCTCTAGAAGTTGGCTCATAGAGAAGTCCACCGGCTAGCGCTAGTGTGGAAATGAGAAAGTGAAGATGATCAAGAGAACATGGCTCCAGGCCAGAAACTGGAAGTAGGGTTGAGTGTAGGAGGGCTTTTCTGTGTGGTTGGGCTTTTGTCTGGGCTGTGAGCAGCGGCCTGGCTGAATCCCTTGTCTCTGGCCCTCGTGTGGGCCTGTCATGCTGGCTTGTCGGTGTGTCAGGCCCAGAAGTGGGTCCAGAGGATTTTACAGCTCCCTGGAAAAGGTCTCTGATGTCAAGGAACACATACTATATTATTATTATTATTATTTTCCAAATCGGATCTCCGGTCTATGCTGGGCAATGGCTCTACCACTGATCTATACCCCCACTCCTGGCACAGGGCTATGAACAAGGCTTCAGCACCTGGTAGTCAGCTTTCAAGGAGGGTAGGTTTGCTTCCACTCAGGTTTCAGAGATGGTGTGAAAGACAAGTGGGCAGGGCTGAGGTTTCAATATCCCCTTCAAGGGCATCCCCAATGACCTAAGCCCTCCCACTGGGTCCCACCTCCTAAATGTTCTACCACAGGCTGGTGACCAAACCCTTGTCACATGGGCTTAGGGGACACTCATCTAAACCACAGCAGCTTCCAAATTTCTGTCCTTGGAAGCGTGGGCCAAGACATCTTTATAAAAAGTTGTGTCACTGCCAAAGCCCCCCAGGGGAAGGAGGTGCAGAGGAAACTATGGGGGGGAGGGGCAGGGGCCCCGGGGATGTTTATTGACAACACCAAGCCCCTGAGTTGCACCTAAAAAGTATCCCTGAAGAGCTGTGAATTGTAGAATAGAAATTGCTGGTGAAATGAAAACTCATTCTGAAGTCTGGGAAGCATTTGTATTGAACAGATGTGTGGGGATGTTGTTACCCTGGATCTAAGATGTGGAAGAACCAGGTCTGATGACACACACCTGTAATCTCAGCACTCAGGAGGCTGAGGCAGGAGGATTGCAAGTTGGCTACGTAGCAAGACCCTGTCAAAAATAAACAAAACAAAAAACTTCCTAACTATCCATCAAACCAAAATAAAACCATAAAGAGTAGGGAGGACTCCAAATGGCCGAATCAAATGCTTGATGGAAGCAACTTAAAGGCGGATGGATTTATGTTGACTCAGTGTCAGGGGTCCATAGCTGCCTGGATCCACACTCTTGAACAGAACGGATTGGCAGTGAGAACCTGTGATCGAGGAGGGTTGTACACAGTGGGCAGGAAGCAGGGTGGGTGTGGAGAGAAGTAGGCAAGCTTACTAGACTCCCAAGCACCCGCCTCCTCCAGCTAGACCCCACCTAAGGCAGGCCTTCAGAACCTCACAAAATAGTGCCACCACCTGGGGACAAAGTATTTAAAACAGAGCCTGTGTAGGACATGTCACATCATAATAAGGTCCAGCGTGGGAGGGCCGGAGACGCTCCTAACGGTGGTCACTAACGTGAGACCCCGTCCTCTCTGTCTTCAGGTATCGGGTAACCTTAAGACCCAGATTCGTCACTAGGTACAAGACAGTGACACAGTTGGAATGGAGGTGCTGTCCTGGCTTTAGAGGAGCAGACTGCCAAGAAGGTCCCAAAGACCCCCTGAAGACCCCTCGGCCCCCACCTGCTCGACCGAGAAACAACCTGAAGAAAGCCACAGGTAATGTCTCGTTGATGCCCTGTCGTGTGTGGTCACCTTTGATGTTCCTGGTGCTGGTGCAAATGGCGGGGTCTATGATGGAGGGCTGAACAGTCCTCACAGAGTAGAAATGTATTTGAAGGGCAGGAACAGTTGGGTGGCACCCTTCCTTGCCAGTAAATTGCTTCCTTCGGGCCATGTGTCAAGCACTTCCTCTATTCTTATATCTGAATTTAAAGGAGTTAGGATTCTATTTTAAAAATTAGCCAGGAGTGTTGGTGCACATCTGGGAGACAGAGGTAGGAGGATCACTAGAGTCTGAGGCCAGCCTGGGCTACATAGTGAGATTCTGTCTCAGTAAGTGAATTAACCAAAAGTGAATAAAATAAAAATAAATAGACTGGCCCCTCTCTGTTTGGATGAGCTATTTGCAAAGCTGAGCCAAAGTCAGAATTCTCATGCATTGCTCGCCTGTGCTCTTAAGCACAAAATGGACAGGATGAACTTCTATGGGTAACTGTTTCCCTTACTGTTTTGCCCTGTATAACTTTACTCCACTTTCTTTTTAATTTCAAAGAAATGCAGACCAACTTTTCCTGTGAAATTAAGTATTTAAATTGTTGTTTTTATTTTCCCATGAGATGTTTTAAGTTTTGAAACAGTAATGTATCAAAATATTTTTTTGTAAAATAGATTGTTAAATAAATTTCATTACCAAAACAGCATACATAAACTAGGGAGTATTTGTAAAACATAGGAAAATATGTTTTTCACTTTGAAATAGTACATTTTCAGAAATTGAATGTGTTCAAGATACACAAGGCAGTGACTTGACATTGCATACAATGTGGATCGATGAACACATTTAGTATACTAATCACCACCCATGCTGCATTTTAAGATCCCCGGAATGTATTCATATTAATAACCAAAGTGGGGTGTCAACATCTCCCCACTTCCCCCAACCCCAGCCCCCGGTACCCACCATTCCTAGTCTATGAGTTTGACTGTTCAGATTCCACACATAAGTAAGTACGGTCCCATGTATTTATTTATCTGTGCCTGGGTTATAGTCTTCACACAATGTCCTCTAAGTTATCTGTTACGAGTAGCTAGACTTTCTTTTGTCTTTAAATGCTCGTGTGTGTGTGTGTGTGTGTGTGTGTGTGTGTGTGTGGTGTGTGTGTCTGTCGTCTGTCTCTATGTGTGTTGCACATGTTTGAAGAGGCCACAGAGGGCATCCCTTGGTTGTGAGTTACAGATATTTGTGAGTTGTCCCTTGTAGCAGCTGGGAACTGAACTTGGGTCCTCTCTGGAAGAGCAGTGACTGTTCTTAGTCTATAAGCCATCTCTCCAGCCCTGTATCCATATCTGAACACTGTAACTACGGTAGGTGAATTTCAGTGAGAGGCCCATTGTGAAATTTTATGTCTAATCTCAGCATGCAGGAGGTAGAGGCACAAGGACAGTGAGTTCAAGGACCCTGTCTAAAAAAATGCCTGCCCTACAAATATTTCTTGATCTTCTTTATCTGGCAGGCTGGATATTAGCTACTTGGGATAAGTTATAACACAAGGAAGACAGACACAGTTCCCGACTTATACAAGCTAAGTGTTGGGCAGTCATTCATTGCAGGGCATTGAGATGGTCACTTTGGGAGGTGTGAAGGAGGGGCCTGCTGAATACTGACAATTTGTTTAGGTTCAGGTTCTATGTTATCAAAGTTTAAACAGGTGTGTAGCTTCACAAATCAGTCAGTTTTACAAGGACTAGTGGGAAGGACAGTGATGACATTTTCACTTTTTGCCTTGGAGGTTGTTGTTTGGCTCTTTTGGGGGGCCCGCCCCCCAGTTCCCCAATAAATCACACACAGAGGCTTATTCTTATGAATGCCTGACCTTAGCTTGGCTTAGTTTCTAGCCAGCTTTCCTTAACTTAACCTGTCTATCTTTTGCCTCTGGGCTTTTCCCATTCTCTAACTTCTGTAAATCTTACTCTTACTCCGTGGCTGGCTGGGTAGCTGGGTGGCTGGCCCCTGGAGTCCTCCTCTTCCTTCTCTAGCTCCTAGTTCTTACATCCCTCCTTCCCAGATTTCTCCTTCTGTTTATACCCTGCCTGCCAGCCCTGCCTATCCTTTCTCCTGCCTCGCTATTGGCCATTCAGTTCTTTATTAGATCATCAGTAACACACCTTAAAATACTATCCTACTACATACTGTCAACACTTTTTGTTTTTCTTCCTGTGCTCAGGACTGAACCCAAGGCCTTGTTCACAGCAGGCAGGTGCTCGACCCTGGGGCCAGCCATGTCTCTAGCTCATCAAGCACTTGCTGGGTCCAGGAATTTACCTCCCTATCTGTTGCCTTCTTGTCATGGAAGGGGATGATGCGTCTCCGCTTCATCCACTCCACAGCAGTGTTTTCTAGTTACACCATTTTTTTTGCATGATCAATATTTGCTGTATACAATGCAGTAACTATTAGAATTTTATAGCCATAATCCATAGAGCACTATGAATTCCTTAGGGTTAGTATTTGTATGCGTTTTCCTTTGCTTGGTTCTCAATGCTTTTATCCGTATGCCAACCCAAACTCGTCTCTGGTGATCTTTATGCCCCCTCGTTATGTCCAGGCACCGCAGCAGCATTTGCCTGAAGAGATTCTTTAGGAATCTTCTTACACATCCCACTGTGACGAATCGCCCTCCTTCCGTCACCCTGGGGTCTTAACCCCCCATCTCTTAGTTGGAATCTGTTTCCTCAGTTCATTCCTTTGTCTGGCTTGAACACAGCCTCCAGCTGCTGCTTTTCCTGTTCTTTCCTTTTTTCCCTTTGAGAGAAGGTCTCATATAGCCCAGGCTAGCCTCAAACTCGCTATGCAGCTAAGAATAACCTTGAGTTTCTGGTCCTCCTATATCTATCTCCCTTGTGTTTACAGGCGTGAGCCAGCAAGCCTGGTTCATGAGGTTTTGTAACTAAAACCCAGGGCTTTGTTGCAGGCAAGGCCAGCAGTCTACCACTGAGCTATATATATCCCTAGGCCCTCTAGTCAGTACATGAAGAGATTATGTGGGAGGTAAACTTTTGTTTTGCATGTGTGTAGTGTGTGTGTGTGTGTGTGTGTGTGTGTGTGTGTGTGTGTGTGTGTGCGCACACGTGCACATTTGCAGGGTTACAGGGGTATAGGCACATAATTTTTCCTCAGAATTTTTCAGACATTGCTGAGTTTTCCTGTGGGCTTCAATATTACTATTACCCAGTCTGAAAACACTTGATTCCGAATTTTATATGCTTTGAGGGTGGTCTTTGTCCCTCCCTTTTTATTGCCATATTAATGGAATGTTACAAGAAGGGGAAGAGCATGTTTGTTTTCTAGCTGTTCATTAGAAGGAGCAGCACACTCACAACCCAACACTTGGAAGCACTGGCCAGAGCAGAAGGATTGGAAGTTTGAGGCCAGTGTGGTTCACATAGTGAGGCCACGTCTCAAAAACCAATGCTTGCTCCTCACTTTCTGTAGCGTCCTTTACTGGCGGTAGAGCGCAGTAAGGACAACCTCCCGGTTTGGGTCACTCAGGTTATAAATAATGTTTTATTATTAGAGATTGTATTTTGTTGTTGTTGTTGTTGGGAGCAGGGTTTGAGACAGGGTCTCACTATGGATCTATGGGCTGATCTGGAACTCACGCTATAGACCAGGCTGGCTTAGAATTCAGAGTCCTCTGCCTCTGCCTCCTGAGTGCTGAGATTAAAAAGTGTGCATCACCATACCCAGCTGCCCTTGGGTTTGGTTTTGTTTTGTTTCCTTTGCTCAGAACAGCGTTTTAGTTATCTGTTGTAGCACAAATCCTAATTGGTCTTAATAATAAAAACCCGGAGTCAGACATCAGGGTGAAATCTGAAAGATCAGAGAAGCAGAGAAGCAGCCACTAGAAAGACTTCTTACTTCTAGGAATACTCAGTCTGAGAGAGCTCTGAGCTCCTGTCTCCTCCTGCCTTATATTCCTCTCTCTGCCCATATCACTTCCTGTCTCCACCTCCCTAGTGCTGAAATTAAAGGCCTATGAGATCCCAAGTGCTGAGATCAAAGGTGTGTGCCACCACTGTCTGGCTCTGTTTCTCTTTTAGACTGGATCAATTTTGTGTAGCTCAGGGTGGCCTTGAACTCACAGAAATCTGTCTGCCTCTGCCTCCCAAGTGCTGGGATTAAAGGTGTGTGCCGCCACTGCCTTACCTCTATGGCTAACTAATGGCTTAGCTTTGAGCTCTGATCTTCAGGCAAGTTTTATTTGTTAGATCACAAACAAAATATCACCATGATCTTTGATTCTATAGATTACTTTTTTCTAGTTATTTTTATTTACTTATTTTTAATTTAACTTCTTTACTGATTCTTTGGGAGTTTCACATTATGCACCCCAATTCCGCTCACCTCCTGGTCCCCATATCCTCCCCTCTCCTCCTGCACCCCCCCCACAAAAAAACAAAACAAGCAAGCAAAGAAAAACAAGAACAAAACAAAACGAACCTCTATTGCACGAATCCTAAATGGTCTTTTAATAAAAACCCAGAGCCAGATATTGGGGTAAATGCCGAAAGATCAGAGAGATAAAGGAACAAGCCACAGCCACTTCTTACCTCGCCAGCTCCACAAATCCTCTGACTCAAAGCCTGAGTCCTCAGCCAAAAAGGCTTCAGCTGAAAAGCTTGTAGTTCCTGTCTCCTCACGCCTTATATACCTTTCTCCGCCCAGCCATATCACTTCCTTTTTAGTGCTGGGATTAAAGGCATGTGTGCTTCCCAAATACTGGTAGCAGAGGTATGAGATCTCAAGTGCTGAGATTAAAGAAAGGTGTGTGATTCCCAAGTACTGGGATTAAAGGTGAACGCCACCACTGCCTGGCTCTGTTTCTCTCCTAGACTGGATTAATCTCATGTAGTCCAGGGTGGCTTTGAACTCACAGAGATCCAGACGGATCTCGGCCTCCCGAGTGCTGGGATTAAAGGTGTGTGCCACCACTGCCTGGCCTCTATGTTTAACCTAGTGGCGTGTTCTGTTCCCTGATCTTCAGGCAAATTTTATTAGGGTACAACAAAATATCACCACAAAACTCTTCACTTCTCCTTTTTTCTCAATTTTCCAACATCTCTTCATTCGTCCTGGTGGCATTGGGGACCTTGGTGTGTCACATAGTATACCCTTTTGTCCAATCAGCTTTACTAGCAAATGTTCATTACAATGAGTCCCTGGTCTAGTTCAAGGCCTCTAGTTTCTGGTACACCATCATCACTGGATCCTCACCCAGACTCCTCTGGGATATCCCATGGCTGCTCCCGAGTCATAGAGATCCTGTGGTATCCATTCACAGGACAGGTCCCTTCACGAGCTCCAGCAGGTCCTAGACGGGGTAGATGTTAGGGTAGGCCAACCCCAGGCCCAGCTGTGGGCCTGGGTGGTAGTTGAGCTTTAATCCTAGCACTTGAGATCTCATGGCTTTGCTATCAGTATTTGGGAAGCACACAGGCCTTCAGTCCCGGCCACCAGGGCCACCTGACTCAGGCCGGGGTGGAGTCAGCTCCCTATGCCCTTGTCCTGAGTTCACCTTCTCCTGTTGTGAGGGGTGGGGCCATCTCTCAAGTACAGGGGCCACTTCTCTTTCTAGTATCTTAAGATAGAATAAAAATCTCAACATGTTCTTTATAGTTCTCTGCAGGAAAGCACTTGCTTAGGAGTTTGGACATTTGGTTTTGAGTCTTGTTTTTCTGCTAAGTGGATTTTAATAAATAAAAGCTGCTTGCTATTGCAATCTCGTGTGAAAGTTATGAGAAGAGATTAAAAAAAAACATGAAACTGAAATCCCTACAGCATTCTGGATTCCAGGGTCTTTCATGCACACACGGGCACACATGCATTGTATGTGATTGCGTCTATATTGTTTGGCTTTTCTCTTCCCATGCCAGGCTTGTCAGCGAGAGCCTTGTCCAGAGTCCCTCAGCCATCAGAGCTCCTGCAGCCATCCAGGGTGTGGCCGCTTTGCTTCTTACTCTTTATTCAGTAGCTTCTTTCTTTTCTCTCTTGTTTAACTTAGTGCTCTCTCTGTTGATGATGTAATCCCATTTCATGACTCATTACCATGATTTTTATTTGTCCTTTGGATTGTTTTTCCTGGCTTCTTTTTCTCATAGTAAAGATGATTAGAAATTGAATGTTTATCTGCTTCTGTCTCTCTCTTTCTGTTCATTTTTCCTAATCCTTTTGTGTGTGTGTGTGTGTGGTGTGTGGTGTGTGGTGTGTGTGTGTGTGTGTGTGTGTGTGTGTGCGCGTGCTGGGTCTTGAACCTAAGACGTCACGCATGCTAGGCAAACATCTCCTTTGCATTTAGTATCCACAGTCTTCATAACAAGGGTAAACAAGACTCTTAGCATAAGGATGCTAAGCGAAGTGAAAGAAGATTTCTGGAGGTGTTTGAGGACAACCTTAACTATGGGATGTCATTGCCCAGAAGTCGGATCTCTCTTAAAGTGCTTTGTGGCATTTTATCACCAGCAGTCAGCTAGTGGGGTATCTGCTGTTCATTGGGAATGATGTGTTCATATGCTACAGTAGATGATATGATATCGTGACATCAGGGTGAAAGAGATCGCTGATTATCTTGCTTCATGTGCATACTTTCAACAACCCTGGCGGGGTGCCCATCTTCTTTATAGAGGAGGGCAGTGCAGCTCACAGAAGTTAATTAACCTTGAGCACAAACTGTAAGCAGCAGAACCAGGATAGAAAAGAGGTCTGCTGTTCTCTGCCACAGAACAGCTTGCCGTCAGTGGGGCTGCCATGGAAGGCTTCAGTATCTTCTACAGGCACCTTGTAGAAACTAGCTTACGGTAGAAACTGGCCGTTCATGTCCTGTTCTTTCTTTCAGATACTGATCCGAGCCGAGTCTCACAGCCTAAAGAAACTTTGTCCCCGACGGAGGCAGTGGAACCAGGTCATGTAGCAGCAGATCCAAGGCAAGGTCCTCCAGAACTTCAGCAAACGAAAGTCCAGGTGCTGGAGGAGAAGGTCGTCCGACTCACCAGGATGGTGCTGGATCTCCAGTCCTCTGTGGCAGGACTGAAGGAGAACCTCAAACACTCTATTCAAGATGATGGCATCAAAGGGCCAGCCCCGTGGCTCGGTCACCTGCACCCTCAGCCAACCCCTGACAGCACCTTTGCCGGAGACGCAGAGCCGAGCCAGCTTCCTGGCCTCCATAGCAAGGAGTCTGGTATGAAAGACATCAAATCTGAACTGGCTGAAGTCAAAGACACCCTGAAGACCAAGAGCGATAAGCTGGAAGAGCTAGATGGGAAGGTAAAGGGCTATGAAGGGCAGCTCAAGCAGCTACAGGAGGCTGCCCAGGGCCCCACAGTCACCATGACAACCAATGAGCTGTACCAAGCCTATGTGGATAGCAAGATAGATACCCTGAGAGAGGAGCTCATGGAAGGCATGGACCGGAAGCTGGCCGACCTGAAGAACACATGCGAGTACAAGCTGGTGGGTCTGCAGCAGCAATGTGACGACTATGGGAGCAGCTACCTGGGGGTGATAGACCTGATTGGGGAGAAGGAGACGAGCCTGAGAAAAGACATCGCCGACCTTCGAGCCCGGCTGCAGGACCCCTCAGCCCAACCAAGTTGCTGCGACGGTCAAAAGAACGGCGACTTTGGCCAACAGATCAAGACGTTAGACCAGAAAATCGAGAGAGTTGCTGAGGCCACCAGGATGCTGAATGGACGGCTGGACAACGAGTTTGACCGCCTCTCTGTTCCAGAACCGGATGTGGACTTCGACGCAAGATGGAACGAGCTGGATGCGAGGATCAATGTGACGGAGAAGAACGCAGAAGAGCACTGCTTTTACATCGAGGAGACCCTCCGGGGGGCCATCAATGGTGAGGTGGATGACTTGAGGCAGCTTCTCAACCAGAAAATTCACTCCCTGGAAGACCGTCTGGGGATCGTTCTGCAGGTGGCCAACAGCTCAGACATGGAGTTGACACCAGTGAGCCCTGCCTTGCCGGGGCAGCCAGGGGCAGGGAATGGGCAGGTGCTACTGGAGCTGAACCGCCTGAAGGACAAGGTTCAAGTGGTTGAGGACATCTGCCTGCAGGGCCTGCCTCACGGGATAGATGGTACTTTGCCAAGCGGAGAGGACCTCACACATGTCAGCCTGAGCCTTTTGGAGTCCCTCAATGAGACGATGCACAGGCAGTTCCAGGAAACGGGTCGCAGCATCCAAAAGCTCCGGGAGGACTTCAGCGCTCTTCATTCTCAGCTGAACCGCTCAGCATGCGAGGGGACTTGTTTGCAGGGCAGAGCGGGTGACAGCGGAGCAGGCGACAGTGCCGAAGCAAGCGGGTTTACTAAGACGGGGACACAAGAGAGGACAGAGGGGACCGTCCCTTCCCCCGGGGCCCCCGGGGCTCCGTGCTGCGGCCAGCTGGAGGAACGCTGGCAGAGGCTGCAGACCCACGTGCTGGCCGAGCTGGACACATGTAAGGAGAGCGCTCACGGGGTTCAGAGTGGGGTGTCCGCGGTGGAGGGCAGAGTGTCTCAGCTGGAGCAGACATGCAGCAGGCTGGATGCCATCTCGGGGGGTCTGCAGAGGATCAAGGAGGGGCTGAGCAAGCACGTGGGCAGCCTGTGGAACTGCATCCGGCAGATGAATGGGACGCTCAGGTCGCATTCCAGAGACATTTCTGGCCTCAAGAACTCCGTGCAGCAATTCTACAGCCACGTCTTCCAGATCTCCACCGACTTGCAAGATCTGGTCAAGTTTCAGCCATCGGCAAGTAAGTGGGTTGACAGCCCCGTTCCATTGCGTGCGTGCGTGTGCAGCATGTGGCAGAGCTCTGCTAGCGTTTTGGATGGCTTTGGAATTAACTACATCAGTGCTTCCCCCCCAAATGGTCCATAGATGAGTGACAGTTTGTGAATCAGAAGCAACATGCTGACCGTGAGGATTCTGACCAGGCTGGGGGTGGAGCTTAGCTAGCAGAGTGCTTACCTAGCATGCATGAGGCCCTGGGTTCAATTCCCAGCACCACCTCAAGGGAGGTCTGGTGGCTAGAACTTGGGAGGTGAAGGCAGGAAGATCAGAAGTTCACGGCCAACCTAGGTAACATGAAACCCTGTCTCAAAAGAAACATACATACACATTCACAGGCTTGCATACACCCCCCCAAACACACACAAGTTCAAGGCCAACCTAGATTATGTGAACCCCTGTCTCAAAAGAAACACACAGGAACACACACACACACACACACACACACACACACACACACACACAGAGACACACAAACACATACACACTCACATGCATTCACATACATGCTCACATACACAACCACTATGTATACACACATACACTTACACACTCACATGCACACACACACATGCACACATACACACACCCCAGGGATTTCTAAGACTATATAACTTCACGGCAACATTCAAGCACCTGATCTGTATGCTTTATAAAACTGTCAGTTTGTAACACATTGAAAGCAGGAAAGGAAAACCTAATTCACCACAGACAGATGGCAAAGAACTGATCTGTACAACATGCTGGGGGGGGGCGGTGAGGGGGCCAGTTTTGGCACACAGAGACTCAGGGCGGTGTGTATTGCCTCTGCCTGCGCCAAGAGAAGTCCCCTCTATGCTAATCCATTTACTTCGTCTCCATCTTTTCCATTTCCTAAGATCTCGTCCAGTCATGGCCGATAGGGTGACACCCTATTATGTTCCTAGATACAGACAGGACCGTGGCCAAGAGCACTGTGAGGGCAATCACTGTGGAAAGTCCCATAGTGCTGTGACCTAGGAAGCTCAGCATAGTGCTAAAAGCAGTGCCTACTGAGCACAGACACCCAGCCAATGTTTGCTAAGTGACTGAGTGACAGCCTCCTGACCGTTTTGAGGAATGTATGTCAGAGCGGTAGTTTTGTTTTAAGCCAAACACAATCCTTGAAGGATAAAGATGCTTGCATCTGATCCTCTCTTTTCCACGGCCCCAGGAACAGGCCGGCCCTTTCTAATGGGAGGCAAGAAGAGAGGTTGACCTAGTCAGGGTCACTACTGTTATGACGAAATACCATGACAAAGCAACTTGGGGAGGAGAGGGGTTCCTTGGCTTATACTTCACTGTTCATCATCGAAGGCAGTCGGGACAGGAACTCAAGCAGGGCAGGAACCTGATGCAGAGGCCATGGAGGAGTTCTGCTTACTGGCTAGCTCCTCATGGCTTGCTCAGCCTGCTTTCTTATAGAACCCAGAGCTACCAGCCCAGAGGTGACCCCACCCACAATGGGCTAAGCCCTCCCCCATTGCTAATTAAGAAAATGCTTTACAGGTCTGCCTACAACCCAATCTTATGGAGGCACCCCCCTTTTATTAAACATAGATTCTTTTCTCATACAATATAATCTGAATACAGTACCCGCCTCCCCACCCCCCCTCCCGACCCGTCCCAGTTCCTACTCACCTCCTCTTCCCTCTGGATCCATTCCCTTTCTGTCTCTCATTAGAAAAGTACAGGCTTCTAAGAGATGATAACCAAACATAACAAATGAAGTATAGTAAGACAAAACAAAACCATCATAGCAAAGTTAGCCAAGCCAACAGAAAAAGAGGAGTCCCAAGAGCAGGCACAGGAATCAGAGACCTACTCATTCACACACTCAGGAGTATTCCATAAAAACACTAAGCTGAAAGCCATAATGCATACACAGAGGACCTGGTGCAGACCTGTGCAGGCCCTGTACTTGCTGCCTCAGTCTCTGTGAGTTCATACGAGCTTCGCTTAGTTGATTTAGAGGGCCTTGTTCTCCCGGTGTGCTCCATCCTCTCTGTCTCCCCTACTCCTTCTGCTTACTCTTCCTTGGGGTTCCCTGAGCTCTGAGGGGGAGGGATTTGATGGAGACATCTCATTTAGAGCTGTGTGTTCCAGGGTGTCTCTGCATGTCTGGCTGTGGGTCTCTGTATCTGTCCCCATCTGCTGCATGAGGAAGCCTCTCTGATGCTGGCTGAACCTAGGCACTGACCTTTGAGTAGAATGGAGCATCGTTAGGAGTCATTTTATTATTGTTTTCCTCTACATTAGGTTTCCATACTGCCCCCTTCAAATACCCTTCAATTCTAGCTGTCTCTCCCTCATTCCCTCCCTTAATCCTCTCTCCCCTCCCCTTCCCCACCTGATCCTTCCATTCTTGCCTCTCTCCCACTCCCCCTCCAAACCCTCTCGCACCCATAAAATCTATTCTGTTTCCCCTGTCTCAGGGAGATCCATACATCCCGCCCCTAGTCCCTTTCTCTATGCCTATCCTCTTCTGACGCTACAGATTGTAACTAGTATTTATTTAACAGCTAGTATCCAGATATAAATGAATACATGCCATATTTATCTTTCTGGGTCTGGGTTAAGTCACTCAGGATGATTTTTTTCTAGTTCCATCCATTTGCCTGCAAATTTCAAGATGTCTTTTTTTTTTTTAAAGGGCCGAATAATACTCCATTGTATAAATGTACCACATTTTCTTTGTCCATTCTTCTATTGAGGCACATCTAGATTGTTTCTAATTTCTGGTTGTTGTGAATAGAACAGCAACAAGCATGGTTGAACAAGTGTCTCTGTTGTAGGATGAAGTGTTGTTTCAGTATATGCCCAGGAGTGGTATAGCTGGATTTTGAGGTAGATTGATTCACATCTTTCTGAGGAACCACCATACTGATTTCCATAGTGGCTGTACAAGTTTGTACTTCTACCAGTAATGGAGGAGTGTTCCCCTTACTCCACATCCTTGACAGCATGAGCTGTATGGATCTATTTGGATTCTTCTATATGTAGCCATCCAGTTTGACCAGCATCATTTGTTGAAGATGTCTTTTTTTCCAGTGTGTGTTTCTGCCCCCCCCTCCCTTTTTTAGGTCAAAAATCAGGTGTCCATAGGTGTGCGGGTTTATGTCTGGGTCTTAGTTTGATTCCATTGATCAATGTGTCTGTTTTTATGACAATACCATTGCTAGAACTTCGTAGCACAGCTTGAAATCAGGAATGGTGAGAACTATGGCAGTTCTTTTATTCAGGAATGTTTCAGATATCCTGTTTCCATATGAAGCTGAAAATTGTCCTCCCAACACATGTGAAGACTTGTGTTGGGATTTTAGTGGGGACTGCATTGAATCTGTAGATTGCTTTTGGTAGGATGGCCATTTTTACTACGTTAATCCTACCGATCTATGAGCATGGAGGATCTTTCCATCTTCTGATATCTTTTTCAATTTCTTTCTTCAATGACTTAAAGTTTTTATCATACAAGTCTTTTATTTGCTTGGTTAGAGTTACCTCAAGATATATTATTTGAGGTTATTCCGAAAGGTGTTGTTTCCCTTATTTCTTTCTCATTCCATTTGTCATTTATATGTGGAGGGCTACTGATTTTTATGAGTTAATTTTTGTACCCAGCTACTTTACTAAAAGTGTTGATCAGCTGTAGGAGTTCCTCAGTGGACTTTTTAGGGTCACGTATGTGCAAATAAAGATATCTTGATTTCTTCCTTTACAATTTGTATTTCTTTGATCTTCTTCAATTGTCTTGTTGCTCTAGCTAGGACTTCAAGTGCTATATTGAATAGGCATAGAGAGACTGGTTATTGTCTTATTCCTGATTTTAGTGGAATTGCTTTGAGTTTCTCTCCATTTAAGTGGATATTAGCTATAGACTTGGCTGTAAGTTGTGGAGGCATTTCCTTAACTGAGATTCTCTCCTTCCAGGTGACTTTAGCCTGAGTCAGGTTGACACAAACCTAGCCAGCCCAGAGGTCATGTTGATAAAACAACTCTGTGTACCACCGGCATGGTCCTAGGCCTCTAGGGCCACTAGCTTATAAGCCCAAAGCCACCCCACATGGACGGCGGAGTTTGCCAGAGGGAAATGTGTGCCACATTCCATAGTTTGTAGGTGGAGCTGAGACAGGAGCTCGCAGTACACAAAGATCATTGTGTTACCACATAGCACTCGGCCTTTTGGGTCTCCAGAGTTGGATGCAGACTTCCAGGGCCCACAGCGCTTGTGGAGCACCAGCTGTGTGCTGAGGAAGCCATTTCCCAACCTCCTCTCTCCTTACTTTCTCTTCTCTTGGCCTCCCCTGGAAGCATGTCATCTTTTCTATTGTGTTAACTTCCAGGTGACACGGAGCTGAGCCTTTCCTGGCTCCCGAGAGCCTGTGGTCATTTCTGACTAGGCCCCCACTGAGGAGGAGCTGTGGAGAGGGCCAAGGCCGGGTCCTGGCACCTCATGAGGTGTGGGGAGAGTTCATAGTAGTCGAGTAGACATGCTCTGGATTTTGTCCCTAGGCATGGCGCTCATTTTGTAGATAAGGAGTCACCAGGGCCAAGCAGGGCTGGAAACTGGCCACTGTCCCCAGGCTAGGTTATCAACAGGACACAGCCCCCACCTCAGCTCTCTCAGCCCCTGTATCTCTGGAATGTAGAGTTAAGGTCACGAGTCCTGTGTGCTCACAGGGCAATTGTTCCTTGTGGTCCAAATGCTGTCTGGACTGTGCTTTACAATAACAGATGCAAGCCGGATATTTCCAGTTAAATGGCAGTGCTGGATAGCGTGGGAATCTGGGTCCATTCTGAGGCAGAGCTGGAGATTAGTAACTCTGGAGACAGTGTGGTTTTCACGTCCCGTCCTTCCCATTGGGGTCATGTGGGCTTGGGAGAACTTGTGATTGAGAGGAGCCCAAAATTAAAGAGTGGTGTTCTGTGACCTCCAGAGCCCCCAGGCCCAGGGGACCTGGAACCCTGAGTGGCTTTGGAGCTAAGGTTGAAGTCACATGTCACACGGTTAAAAGGCAACAGAACATTTACTGAGCACCGACTGCGTGTGAGGGGCGCAGAGACCACAGGTACCTCCCTCCTTCATAACGCATCCTCAGGTCCATGGAGAAAGTGCCCGGTCTGCACACAAGGGAAGAGGGGTCCTGCTCTCAGGGCACCCCACACACATAGCAGATGGTGCCTTACTAGGTGGCAACTGTGAATAAAAGTCTGGAGGAGAACCAGGCAGGCAAAGGGGATCACAGGAGCTGGCTGTTCCCCAGCCTCCCTAGATGTGTGGAGACCCAGAGGGCCTCGCAAAGGAAGAAGCCTCAGAGCTGAGCCTCCAAGATTAAGAAATCACTGAATCGAGTTGAGAGAGATGGCAGGGTGAGTAGTGAGGTGAGAGAAACTTCTTGAAGAATGTGAACAGATAACTAAGAAGTGGGTGGAATTCAAAAGGCAGGAAGAAAAGTCATTTGTGAGAAGACTTTGGTGTGAAAGGGTGTGTTTTTGTTTGTTTGTTTGTTTTTATGTGTAATATCCTACCCCAGTCTTGGTGGTAGTGATTTTCCATTAGTCCTGGGTCAGGAGCTCGCACAGTGCTGGGCTCAGCAGCTCTTCTGTGTCTTGTCAGCCCGAGTCAGTCACATACCCACTTAGCTCTATTTTGTGCTTGACAGGAAGGTTCAAATTCACGTGGGCCACAGCCCTGGAGTCTTGGTGATCCTCCATGTGGCCCCTCTCCCCGTGTCTCTGCGTGGTTTCCTCATACCCTGCTACTCTTAAGTAGCCTTACTTCCAAACGTGGCAGCTGGCTTAGAGAGGGGAAGCAAAGCCGTGGTCTCTTGCAGGTGGGGACTAGCGTTAGCTGGGCATCACTTCTGCCACACACATTCTGCTGGTCACATGCAGCAAACCAGCCCTGGAAGGGTAACGCATCTGTCATACTGGGAGAAAGGAGTTCTGATGATGAGTCACTCTCCCACAGTGAGTACCCGCCCGGAGGAGGGGCTGAGGACCTGTATTTAGACCATAACCTGGTTGCAGGTCAGAAATATAAATATAAATATAAAAATATAAAACTCATGTTTCTACCCAGCCCATTGTTTGCTCACAGATCATATTCTTGTGTGACTCTATGGAGTGGGCTGAATTACCCAGCAGCTCTCAGTTGGGTCTTGTCTGTATCCCATCAAAGCAGGTGCTCTTGCCTGGGGCTTAGGAGGGATTTGAAAGAGTGTATGCAAAATGTATATATATGTATGTGTTCTCACACACACACACACACACACACACACACACACACACACACACACACATATATGAGAGAATATCCTGGGACTCTGATGGGTACCCAACAACTTCTGAAAGATGAACAACTATATAATAATAATAATAATAATAATAATGTTATTATTATTATTATTATTATTATGTAGACAGGGCTCAATCTTGAGACTCCCCTGCCTCCTGAGTATTGGAATTGCAGGCTAACCATTGTGGTGCTTTGTTACTCTTGCCTTCAGCTCTGACTCCTTCCATTCCATTCCATTCCATTCCATTCCATTCCATTCCATTCCATTCATTCATTCATTCAGTCAGTCAGTCTCTTACCTGCACCCCAGGCTGTCCTTGAACTCAAGGTAATCATCCTAAGTTCTTAAGTCACAGGTGTGTATCACCACACCTGACTCAGTAGTTTATTTAGCGGATCTCTAAGTCATGTCCTGTCTTGGTCAACATAGATCTGACACTCTAGGCTCTAGAGGAAAAGACAAGGAGCAGCCACGCTGGTGAAGTTCCAACCTTAGTTAGCAATCAGTACCTTGAGGAAAGAGGAAATACAATAGATGGATAGCGGGAGGCAGAAATGTGTTTCAGCTGCACCGTTAGGGAGGGCGGCACCATGGAGATGACATCTGAGATATAAATAGATTGAGGACATAAAACCTGTTGCAATCTGTGCAGGAAGATGGTCAGACGAGAGAATGGTGTGACTCTGGGATGCCCTGGGACAGGGATGGATTTGTGCTTCTGAAAGACTAAGTTTGGCCAAGTGTACCAGCAAAAGGCAGAAAGTGAGAGGCTTCATGGTAAAAGAGGGGGAATCTGGTCATGCCAATTATATAGCCACGGTCAGGGATCTTGACCTGAAGTATTCTGAGAAACAACTGGGAGACCTTGGTTCTCTCCCAGGCCTGAAATCCCAGCCTATCTATACTGAAGCTTTGTGACTTTGGGTAGGTTGTTTGTGCCCTCAACGCTTACCTCCTTTCTTTATCTGTGAGTTAGAAATTAGTGATAATGATGCTTTGTGAGTATTCGGGATTATAGAGCACTTGGTGATCAGTGAACATCCCCTCACCCCGTTTTAATTCACTCTCAACCCAATGTGTGCAGAATCTGCTCCGGGCTGAGCTTGGCTCTCCTTTTCCTCCTGCAATGTACACACACACACACACACACACACACACACACACACACACACACACACACACACACAAACCTCCTGCCATCACCCGGAGGAGAGAGGAGCCTGGGAAGAGTCAGTCCCTTCTAGAGAGCTGCAGGGTGATGTTTCTCTTTCCCTTCTTTTCCACATTAGGGGCCAAATGGAGAGTGTAGAGCCTAGAAATCTCCCTGCCAGAACCCACAGAATCACGTCCTCAGACCCTTGTTGACTGCAAGCTTGTTCCTTCTGAACGCATGGAGAGTTTTTCGAGCCCTTGGTTCTCTGTGCACCAAGACCTTCAGGTTGGGGTGCAGTCCTGGGTCCCTGTGTTCCTGGGTCTCATTTTCCCACATGAGTGGCACTGTTGCTCCTTCAAGCCACCTTTCAAATACCCTTGCCTTCTTCCCCTCAAGTCATTCATTCCATCCTCCTCAAGCTGTGGCCAGTCACATGCATCCCCTTGAGTAGACGAACGTTTGGTGCCGAGTGCCAATCCTCCCAGGTAAGCATGAAGGGCAGAGTCTGCCTTCCTGCCAGGGACCTAGGATAACCCTAGTCTATAACGTGACTGTTAACAGAGACTGGGGTTGCAGGACCACCCAGGCTCTGGCTGAGGAAGAACCTCACAGGAACCAGCGTTTCCTCTCTAACTTGTGAGAAGGGGGAGGTGCTGGCGCTGAGGAAGGGAGATGCCGCTGTGGACAGGGAAGTCTCTTGTCGTGTGTCTCTCTTGTCATGCTTCCAGGAAGGGACAGCCCTGCCGAGATACAACCACAGACAGCCTTTCAACATCCTGTGGTGAGAACACGTGGGTTCTCATTTTGTGGCTCCTGGTCTGGCCCCCAGGGAATCCCTCCTCTTGGAATTCTGTTACGATGCAGACTTTAGGGTCCTATTTTTATCAAGTTCCCTATGGTAGGCTGTAACAGTGAAAAAGCTCAGACTGTTGAAATACCGACCCATAAAGTCTGGCTGCGCGTGGTGCCTGCCAATAGTACCCTGTTGGCTTTTGCCTTGGCCTTAAAATCCGCTGAGTTTGGGGGCAGCTTGAGTCCAAGGTACAGTGATGGACTATCAGAATTCTGTGAACTCACATAAAATAAATGAATATGTATGTCAGGCAGTCAAAACTCACAGGCCGTTCTTCCCTGGGGGCATCTGGTTTTTGTTACACCCTATTGCTGTAAATAGCAGCTTTTATTCATCAGACATTTGAATTTTGGGTCAGCAATTAAAAGCAGGCATGGCTCTTCCAGAGGGCTGAGTTCAGTTCCAAGACCCTGCATTGGGGAGGAGCTCCTAGTCTTCTATGACTCCACACCTCTGGCCTTCTCAGGGACCCTGATTCACATGCGTGTGTGTGTGTGTGTGTGTGTGTGTGTGTGTGTGTGTGTGTGTGTATGTGTCACACATGATTTAAACAGTAATCATGCTAAAACAACAGCACAATTCTGAATTTGAACAGAGGTGTTCTGGACCAGAGCCTTCCACGTGGCCACGTGGGTGAGCCCTGTGTAACTTCCAAAAACATGGATCACACGAGATTCCCACTCAGCAAGGGTGAGGTGAGCACTGGGAATTGGTGGTTAAAACAAAAAGCCACTCCCAGCCGGGTTCTCGAAGTGGAAGGAAAGTCACATCACACGTGGCAGGGCAGACAGAGGTGCAGTCACACAGGGCAAGGGGTGCCCAGATCGGGGTGGGGCAGACAAACTCCCAAGTCTGACACCATACCACTAACACAAAGTCGGCCATGGGAGGGAGCCCGCTTACAGGCTCCGCTGTCTTCCAGCTTTTAGCTGTTTTATTTTTACCCGTCTGTGGGGCCGAGGAGAGAACCCGTGGCCTTGTGTGTGCTCAGCAAGCACTGTACCACAGAGCCACATCCACAGCCAGCGCCGGCCACTGATGGGTCTCCACTCACAGTGTATTCATATAAACGCTAGAGTTAACCGTGAATTCACCTTTCGCAAACTTCCAGGGAGGCCCCGCCCCCGCTCTCCTCACCCACTCCCCTCTGCCATGGGATCGAGGGCTGGAACACAGAGGGCTTCGGTTCTGATGTCACCGCAGAGAGTAACATGCAACTCAGCTGTCAATGTCACCCAAGACAGTAGCGTGTGTTACAGATGTTGATGTCACCGCAGATAGTAATGTGTGATACAAATGTCGATGTCACTGCAGATAGTAACATGTGTGGTACAGCTGTTGATGTCACAGCTGTACTGGATTCCTGTTCCCACTGGTTTGGACCAAGCAGAAATTAGATCTTGTACCCATTTTGCCCTCTGTGGGTTCCAGTGTCTTCACTTCTGACCCTTCTCTTGAAGGTCTGTCCTCGGTGAGGTAACTCAGAACGTCTCTTTCCATTCTAACCCAAACCGGAAACCCGAGCGAGTGGTATGGTCAGAGCTAGGCCTTCCTTCCACTGGGTGTTTCCCCGCCACGCTGTCAAGAGAATAGTTGAGCTCATGGGATGATTGCCTGTGAGATCTGAGCAGGCCTTTCACATGCCACCTCCCGTCTGTCACATGCCACCTCCTGTCTGGCACATGCCACCTCCCGTCTGGCGGTCACTGCTTCACCTTCCTGCAAGGAGGGTCAGTCACCAGGCCCGTGTGCTCTGCAGCTCTGGATCCCATGTTTCCGAGCTAAAGCAGCCATGTATCCTGCTTTGGGCTATAATGGGAGAGGCTTCCCCAGGACTCGGGCCCTGTGGCCAGGGGAGCATCTTATGTTCATCACTTAGCATTCTGCAGCGCCATGGTTGGATGCATTTGTTTTACATTTTACTTTTAAATTTTAATTATTAAAACGAGGGGGGATGAAGGAGAGAGCACACGCATGTGCCACAGCAGGTATGTGGGGAGGTCAGAGGGCAGCTTTCAGGAGTGGTTCTGTCTTCTCCCATTGCTGAAGCGGGGTCTCTCCTTTCTTCCGTGCTGTATGCTCCAGGCTAGCTGGTCCTCCAGCTTCTGGGAAATTGTTTCTGCCTCTCCTTCTGCTGTAGGAGTTCTGGGATGCTGGGGCATCTACCTTTTAAAATGCGGTTTCCAAGGCTGGAACTCAGGTTGCCATGCTTGGATAGCAAACATGTTTACTCACTGAGCCACTCTGCTGGCCCTTGGTCATTTTTTTTTTTCTTTCCGGAGCTGAGGACCGAACCCAGGACCTTGCGCTTGCTAGGCAAGTGCTCTACCACTGAGCTAAATCCCCAACCCGGTCATTTTTGTTTTTAAGACAGTGTCTTGCTACATACCCCTTATTGGCCAGGCATTTTCCTCTGGAGCCCAGGTTAGCCTTGAACTCACTGCAATCCTCCTGCCTCAAACTTCCAAGTGCTGAGCATAGAGGGTATATGCAGTACATCTAGATGGTGAGGTTTTTTTTTTTAAAGTTTGAAACCTCATTGAGTAGATTCTCCAGCTTCAGTACATGGATGGAAGGTACATCCTCTGTCAGGCAGGTCCAGTCCATGATCCACAGGCCATATGTGGTGGGCCAAAAATAGCTATAAATGTGGCCCAATACATAACCATAAATGTAAAACATGACTTTTATGTGTGTGATTTTTGTATGTGGTGTATGTACATGTGCATGCACGCATGTGTATGGAGGTCAGAGGTCAAGCTCCGTGTCTTCCTCAGTCACTTTCCACCTTTTTTTAAGGAGTGTGTGTGTGTGTGTGTGTGCGCGCGCGTATGAGTGCAGATGCCCACAGAAGCTAGAAGCATGAGGTTTCTGGGGCTGGAGTTTCAGGCCGTTGTGAGACGGTGCTGGGAACTGAGTCTTTTGCAAGGGCATCCTGAGCTTTTAACCACCAAGGCATCTCTCCATCCCTCTACCTTATTTTATTTTATTTTATTTTTTTGGAGACAGAGTCTCTCACTGAGCCTGGAACTCAGTTTCTCGACTTGCCAACAAGCTCCGGGGATCTGACTGTGTCTGCCTCCCTCTCAAAGCACCAGGGTTCCGCGTGTGGCCCCTGCACCTGGCTCTTTCGCATGGCGGGGGTGGGTGCTGGGGTCTGAACTCAGGTCCTCGGGCTTGCATGGCAGGCCTTTTACAGAACGAGTCATCTCTCCCTTTCGGTTCTTGAGCAAATGGTTGGCTACACCTGCCGGACACAGGGACCCCAGATATTCGCACCGTCTTCTGATGGGTTGCACTTGACATTCACGCAGCGTGCTGTGGTCAGCACGTGTCTGACACGTGTCTGGATTCCGCCTGGATGACGAGAGGGGGTGCTACAGAGTCTGAGGTCGAGAGCTGGGGAGGCGATGCTGGCTTCCCACGGCCAGACCCGCAAGGCAGACCCTAGCAGTAACGGTGAGGGTCGCCTTCTCGGTCTTTCTGTGACTGCACACCACCCGGCGGCCAGGTGCGAAGCTGCTCCCTGCCTCTGCCAGGAGCTCAGCCCCTCTATCCCGGGTTCTGAGGCAGCAGGTAAAAGCCAAGGACTCCTGTGGATGGAGGGTGTCAGCTCAGCTGAAGACACCGTCATATCCCTGCAGCCTCCTGAGGAAAGTCTTGTCTTAGTAAAGCTGGCATTGGCTTCTAATCCGCGCTCTCCACCCGCACCCCCCCCCCCCCCTTATTTTGAGACAGTTACAGTCTCTAACTATCCCTGGCTGGGCAGGAGCTCACTATATGACCCACACTGGCCTCAAACTCAATCCTTCTGCCTCAACTTCCTAAGTGCTGAGATTATAGCCATGAAATTTAATCAGAGCTTTGAAGGACAGGGTCTCCTCTTCTCTCCGGTCCTCCTGGGGCCAACTGTTGGCAGCTAGGCCTGGTACCCTGGGGGCTGAGTGTTCCTTACACTCTTCAGGTGATAAACCTGGCTCTGGTGAGTTCACTTTCTGGATGAGAAATGTGTGCGTTCAGAAGAGTTCTCTTTCTAGATTGAAGAGAGTGCTACTTGGCCTTTGCTAGGACTTGGTAATAAATATCTGTGGAATCACCATGTGACACTGGGTGGAGCCCAAGCTGGGTCAGAACCAGCTTTTCACTGTTATCTCCCTATGAGGTGGTGGCAGTTTCCCAGCATGCAGCTCTGCTCACCCCTAGAGCCCTGACTTCCCCAAGATGGATTGGAGGCTCTTTGCTCAGACAGTATTTTGGTTCCCGCTTTCAATGTCTTCCACTTGTTACGGTGAGTCTGGTGTGGAGAGACACGAATTAAAAAGAGCTATCATGGTCCCGTGTGCCTAAACTGCTCAAGTACGACCCTAGGATGGCAGTGATTGGGGCTAGAATTAGGGCTCCTGGGTGAACTGTAGTAAGCACTATACTCTGAGAACCTCTGTCTGTGTCACGTGCTAGGTCCTGGGGACCAGAGAAAATGAAGACCGCACGCCCACCCCCCCAGCTGTAGATGGGAGAGACCAAATCAAAAGCGGCCCGAATTGCTGCTTGCTCAGGCTCCGGGGAAATCTTCAGGGCTTCACAGAGGAGGTGGTGTTTGGACTAGACTTCATGGGTGGGTGCTGGAGAGGTGGTTTTGGGGGCCCAGTGAGGGCTTGGCAGTAGTGACCGAGGCAGGAACTGGATACAGAGGAGATGTAGTTTGGGTTTATGGCAGTAGAAAACTGGAGTTTTCATTAGTGTGTATGGATCGTACAGAACGTTTCAGACATTTTCACGAGTGCACACTGCACTTGGACCTTTCATCTCCCTTACCTTCCATTCCCTCCTCCCCTTCTCTATTGATTTCAACTTTTTAGGTTTGTTTGTACACACATCCATGTGTGTAGGTGCGTGTGCATGTGCAGGCTAGAAGTCAGGGCCAAATGTCTATTACTTTCCACCTCCCCTAAAAAGACTTTATTTTTGTCTGAGTGTTTTGCCTGCATATATATCAGTGCCCCACATACATACACGCAGAGCCAAGGAGGGTGTCAAATCCCCTGGGAATGGGTTTACTCACAGTTGTGAGCGGCCATGTGGATGCTGGGAATTGAACTTGGGTCCTCTACAAGAGTAGCCAGTGCTTTTAAATGCTGAAAAAAATCTCTCTAGCCCCAAGATTTTTGAGAGTATGAGTGTTCACCTACATGTATGTACATGCATCACGTGTGTGAGTGCCTGTGAAACTGGCTTTTCACATGGGTGCTCAGGGTCTCATGCTTGTTTGGCAGGCACGTTACCCACAGAGCCGTCTCCCTAGGACTCTGTGCCTTTAAGAAACCCACCTCTTTCATTTCTTACCCTTCTTCCAAAATAATCTCTCTACTGTTTTCCTATTCTATTTGTTTTTGAGACAGAGTCTAAGCGATCCAGAGCTTGATCTGTAGCCCAGGCTGGCCTCAAACTCACCAGGCTCCTTCCTGCCTCTGCCTCTTGACATGCTGGGATTAAAGGCATGCACTATCATTGGCTCATGACCTTTTAGAAAAAAGTCCATATTCACAAGGAGCTGGGAGTGTGGGGCGTTTACCCACCAACTCCACAGCTCCCCAGAGTTTTCTTGCGTATAAGCAGCAGGAAATATTAGATAGAAGGATTTATTGCAGAGAATCTTGTGAATGTAAACAGAAAATAAAGGATAGCCTCGAGAGGGCCTGGAACCTTTTCCAACGGGCCCTGACTGTCTCTGCCCCAGGGTATTTATAGAGACGCCAAGGGGTGGAGCAAAAGACCTCCTCCCCTAGCACAGCCAAGTGCAGACCATCTCAGACACCTGCACTTAGGCCCGTGGTCCTAATCATCCTCTATGCGGACCTGCTGGGTAAAGCCATGAGGAACCCGAGAACGGGCTCAGAAGTGCCAGCAGTTCACATCAGTGCCACGTGGGTGTGGAGGCCTGCCTGTAATTCCAGCCTCAGAAGGCAGAGTCAGGGCATCCCCAGAGCAAGCTGGCTAGAAAAACTAGCCCTATCAGTGAGCTCTAGGTTTGATTAAGAGAGCCTGTTCCAATGAATACTGGGGAGCCCTAAGGATGGTTCTCACATCGACAACATTAACCTTTGGCCTCTACCTCTTCACATGTGCACTGCACATATAAAAAACATGCATACATGCACATCACATATAGGAAAAATGAAAACAGATTTCAGATATGTGAGGAAACATGCTATCTTTCAACAGCCCTCAACACATTTTTCTATATTATAAAATACATCCAGGCACTTTTCAGTCTCATGTTTAATAAAATATTAGCAAGTCTCCTCTGTGAACTCTCCTGCTTCCTCATATACCTGGATTTTTTTTTTGAGACAGGGTTTCTCTGTGTAGTTTCGGTGCCTGTCCTGGAGCTTGCTCTGTAGACTAGGCTGGCCTTGAACTCACAGACATCTGCTTGGCTCTGCCTCCCAAGGGCTGGGATTAAAGATGTGCACCACCACCGCCTGGCTTTTTTTTAAAGATTTATTTATTATGCATACACTATTCTGCCTGCATGTATGCTTGCAAGCCAGAAGGCACCAGGTCTCATTACAGATGGTTGTGAGCCACTATGTGGTTGCTGGGAATTGAACTCAGGTCCTCTGAAGAGCAGCTAGTGCTCTTAACCTCTGAGCCATCTCTCCAGCCCCTACACCTGGATTTCTCTGACATCCCTCACCATTGTCCTAGAATGACCTTTAACCCTTGTCCTGGGTAAGACCCTCAACTCTCTCATCGTTTCCTCATTTCTGTGGACCACATGCCCCTGTAGCTTTTAAAGAAAGAATGCTTTTGCGTTTTAAATTCTTTTTTTCCTGAGAGGTTTTGGTAGTGCTGGCTGGCCTAGAACTTATCCCCCTGCTCAGCTCCCAAATGATGCCAGGACAGTCACACCATCACACCTGCTTACTGCCTGCATCCATAGTGGGGTATCCAGCCGTCCTCCTTGGCAGAGCTGAAATGGTGGTTACTCAGATCATTCTGTGGAGCTTATCTCATGAAAACTGGTCAGAGAGGGCCGAGGAATAACTTTTTGCGGGTGCTCTGGAAACCTGCTCTTGAGTGGAAGAGAAACATGTGTTTGACCTACAATATATGTTTTGTCATTGTCACTGTCCAGCTCTAGGTGCTGGGACACAGCAGGCACTAGACTAATAGGAGAGGTGGACGGCCTTTGCATTTGCAAGTGGTATGTTTTTAGATGCCCTGTGAGCACGTAGCAAGGGCTTGTTGGAATTCTAGTTCCAGGAATGTATTCTTGGCTGCGTCACTGTGGTGGCCACCACAGACATACATGAAGCAGGAGGTTCCCCTCTTGGGAAGTCCCTCGCTGGTGATCTGAAAGTGTGGGGAAGTGCTGCTGCTGCTTTGAGGTCAGTGCCAACTACAGGGGCAGCCAAGGTTCCCGACATCTGCCTGGGCAGCCCTGCGGGAGCCAGCAGTGAAGCCCCCAGCCTGATGAGGAGGCTAACTTGCTTTAGAGACTGTGGTAGCCAATGGCATTGGATCCTGGTGGTAACGTGAGTGATCTGTGATGTGAGCATGCAGTGAAAAGATAGAGTGCTGGGATCAGGCTCTTGCAGAGCGTCGTCATCTACAATTGAGGCCCCAGCTGTCTTCCCAGCTCTCCCTGGCTTATCGGAGGCAGTGTGACTCTAGTTCCTTCAGGAGATACCAGGCCAATGACCTGAAGCTGTGGCATCCTTTACATCCTGTTGGGGACAATGCCTCAGCTACACAGGTGTTCGTAGCTAATCAAGGGTTATGCCATGGAGGCCTCACACTGGGGACCTGGAGACATTTTAACTTTTTCTTTCTCGCTGTTTAGCAGAAGAACCCTCAGAATTACCCCAGCCTCCATCTGGGAAGACCCCACTGGAACCCACCAGACCTTCAGAGGAGGCCCCCACTGAACCACCCCACCTGACCCCACCTCCGGAGGACTCTTCCAGACCACCACCGACAGGCCAGCGGCCAATCTTGCCCCAGAGGCCGCTGAAGCCGCCCCCTCTGCCTGCCTGGCCTGGCCGCCCAGGGCTGCCCTACCTGCCTGGCTCTAGTGGGGTCATCATGGAGACTGGAGAAGCTGGGCCTCCAGGAAGGATGGTCATGTCCGGAAGGGGCCTGCCCCAGGGAGTGGATGGACAGATGGGGCAGGGGCCCATTCCCAGCTCGGAAGGCTATGCAGGTGCCCCAGGTGAGTCCACAGAGGGCACAGGAGGGCAGACTGCTCTAGCCTACGCTTGCTGTTGTGTGCTGTGGGTCTAGAGTTCTACCTTTAGGGGACAAAGGTCAGCGAGGTAGCTTCTAAGGGCGCTAGAGTTTGGAAGAAATAATATAACGGCCATGGGTGAGAAGCAATGACACCGACAGTCAGAACTGACGCCATCTCTCCCTGTAGTCCTCCCAGCAGCACCCAGAGGCCAGTGTTGGTGGGGTCTGTTCCATGTGTCTGGAACACGGATGTAAACAAGCACACCTGCTGGGGACAATGCGTAGTCCCTTTCCAATCAGATGAGGTTGCCCGGCCTTCAGGAGCACCCAGTCACTGGCAGGGCAGGGGTTAACTCCTCCCAGAGGTCTGATACATCAATAAACCAGTTCAGGACCAGGACTGTCTGGTGAGATGGGACAGTGGGGAGGAGACACTTGCTCTTTCTTAGCCAGCAGGGCTGTGGCCATCACAGTGGCTTTTCCTAAAACGAGTCCATCTTCTGTTTTCGTTTCATGGATGCTTATGCACACATCTAATGCCACACGGTGTTCAGGTGGAGGAAGGTGTATGAATCTGTGGGTGGATTCGCCTTGCCTGACTGCTTGTACTCCTGTCTAAGCATAAGGTGGCAGGTGAAGAAGCCATCTCAGCTTGTGTCTGTGCTCTGTTTCTTCAGTGACCGAGACCCAATCTGAACATTTTGGTGAAGGGAGAGAGTTCTGTAACATACCTGTTCAGGATCTGACACCCCACTCTTTGTTTTCCAGGCTACCCCAAGTCACCTCCTGCAGCCACCTCAGGTACGTCCACTCAGCATCCTGAACCGAGTTGTTCCCCTTGGTGGTCTCTGCCCTGCACTTCCTGCCCCTTCCCTCCGGGCTGTGGGCATGGGGAGAGTCTGGAGCCCTGCCCTTCCACACCCAACAGCCCTGAGGTCTGTCCTGGCCTCTATGGACTGAAAACCCTCCAGAGGCTCAGAGGCAGGAATTTTTCCTCCTACACCTTCTCTGTTCATGTTTTCCAAAGGGAGTACTGGGTGGGCTGGGCCCTGTGTGGGCCTGAGGAGGTTTCTGGGGCCCAGGCTTTATTGGATCACAAGCAACTCCCTAGCTGATGCTGTTGATGTACCCAGCACCAGCCCCTGACGCAGCACACAACAGTCTCACCTACAACTGCATTCTTTCTTACACACATACCAGCTTCCTGTGTGCTACTCTAGATACACAACCCCCTTGGGGCTTTCATACGAAGCGTCCACGTGTCTCTTACACCTGTCCGGTTCCCCAGTTTCTCTGTACTAGCTGTTGGTCTGGGAAGGGGAGCCTCTAGACCGTCGGCAGGAGGCAGAGCTTGTACCCCTGTCTACATCAACACTTTGAGAAGACAGGCCAGTCCATGTGCTCTTGCCTCTCTCTGCCCTAGGGGTGCCACTGCCTGCTCTGGTGTCCTTTTCAGCCGGTCTTACCCAGAAGCCTTTTCCCAATGATGGAGGTGTCGTCCTCTTTAATAAGGTGCTGGTAAACGATGGGGATGTATACAACCCCAACACTGGTGAGTGAACTGGGATTCTGTCTTGTTTCATCCAAATGCAGGTATCTGCCCCCCTACCCCACTCCACCCCCGTGCTGCTTTATCACCAAACCTCCAACTCCTGGGCTGCAGGTGCAGGAGGGAGCACATGGCCCCACCACACTGGACACCAAGCACGCTTTATCTGCCAATCATCAGAGGCAGAGACTCCCTCAGAATCTTGTGTTTATGATGAGAGGCAAAAAAAAAAAAAAAAAAAAGGCTCTGCTCTCTCTGGAAGGGGCCTCACACACTGAGCCAGAACTAAAGTGTGGCCTTTGGGAGTGTCTGCAGCACTCATGCCTGTTTCCAGGGAACCCTGTGAAGAGTGTGGTGGAACCTGCTACAAGCTGGGACAACATGGCCTTCTTTCCCTTCTTCCAGTTTGCACCGTCTCACACACCTGCTCTAGCCACCCCCCCCCCATGCTGGCAGAGACCCCTTCCTGACAGCCAGACATGGAGCTTTCCTGCCGCTTAAAGGCAACAGTTCCCTCCTCCGCCCATCGCTGGCCACCCAGGAGGATCCTGTCTGGACCATGGCGCCGTCTCCTTGCCTTCAGCAGCTGCTGCTGCTGCTGTTTGTGCAGACAGGGTCTTCATTATCTTCCTGGTAATTTTTAGCCATTCTCTCCACAATTCCCTGCCTGGTTACCATCTGGCTAAGTCACACTGGTTCTGAAATATCAGTTGCATCTAAGTCACTGGCAGACCTCAGAGAAAGAATTGAGGTATCCAGACTGTTTGGAGCAAAACTTAGCCATCTTTCTAATCTAGGCTTAGAGGCTTTGTGCCAGAGTTGGGGGTTTTGATTGAGAATGAGGGGACTCTTTCACTTCTGGCTACGGTGGTTGTAGGGATCACTTGTCCACTCACATGGTGATCTTCACAACAGGCCAGCAGTTACCATTTTTTTTTTTTTTAATTCCTAGAGTCAGTCTCATGAGCAGGTCGGCACTATCAAGGAGGTTCATGTAATGGTGAGCTAGCCTTGCTCCCATCAGACAGGCAAATAAAAGCTTGGCCCAGTACACTGGGGCCTGATCTGTTCTCAGAGTCAGGCACTTCAAGATTCTAGGAGTTATAAACAGGATACAATTTAAATAGTAAGCATGGAAGGGGACAGGGTGACCTCAGGCCGACTTGAAGGCTAGGCTCTGCATACAGCGGCCCAGGACCCTGCCTCCCTGGGATGGAGGCTGAGTGGTCCACCTCTAGCCACTTCCTTTGCTTCCCAGGTCATGTGGGCACTGCATTAGTGGCCACAAGTGGCTATCACCTGTACTCAAGAGGTTGAATCTCCTAGAGGAGGAGAGTTAGCACGGCCTCCTAGGGTGGTTCAGTGTCTGCATCTTGTTGAGCTGGGCAAGTTTTCTTTTCAGCAGCTGTCTCAGGAATTCGTTCCAGCAGCCCAGCTTTTGTGTGTACACAATGAGGAGAAATGCCCCAAGAGACATCCAGGATTTAGGAAGGTGCTTTTTAACACGGCGGGGCGGGGTCTTGGTCCCAAGTCTTCAGGTAGCACATGCTGTTGTACATGGCAGAGCAGGAATGTTGGTGGAACTGGCTGCTTATCCCAGCAGAGTCAAGGCCAGTTTCTGCTTTCTAACCTGCTGCTATGTTTAGGGAAGAAGAATCACATTACTCCAAGCCCTGGGTTGTTGGAGCTCTGCTCTTCTGGATGTTACAAGCTTAAGACAGTGGGCTATGAAATGAGGAACACGTCGGTATGAGCTGAGTGGTCTGCACTCAGGCCCTGCAGCTCATACCAATGTGTTCATTTCATAGCCACACTGGAGTTCATCTTCATAATGAAAAACAGGTGGGGGTAGGCGGCACAATCTCCCAAGCGGCCAGCCTTCTACAGGTTTGCTGACTAACCATCCTCATTTGTCCGGGACTTTGGGCGCTAAAACCCAGGGGCAGTAAGAGGAAACTTGAAGTGGCACCAACCCTGTCAGCTCACCTGTCTGCCTGGCTCTTCCTAGGGATCTTCACAGCACCGTACGATGGGCGCTACCTGATCACAGCCACCCTCACCCCCGAGAGAGATGCCTATGTGGAAGCGGTCCTGTCTGTTTCCAATGCCAGTGTTGCCCAGCTGCACACAGCTGGGTACAGGAGAGAGTTCCTGGAATACCATCGTCCTCCTGGGGCTGTGCACACCTGTGGAGGACCAGGAGCCTTCCACCTCATTGTGCACTTGAAGGCAGGAGATGGAGTCAACGTCGTGGTGACTGGGGGCAGGTTGGCCCACACAGACTTTGACGAAATGTACTCCACCTTTAGTGGTGTTTTCCTGTATCCTTTCCTTTCCCACCTTTAGGGAAGTCAAGAGGGGAAGGTTGTAAAAACTCCAAAGCTTTAATATATTCAGTTTATGCAACTGGAGCACTGGTCTAGTTTGCTACACACACTCCACCTGCCCCCAGGATAAAGGTCTTACCTCACTGTAGAGACTGCTACCCCTTAGGAGTTTACAGGCAGCCTTGGAAAGTGACACATGGTTAATGTGGCCCCCATTTTTCTGGAACTCTAACTGGGCAACGAGAAGACTTGGCAAGTCCCTTTGGCTAGAAGCTGGCTTCTCCTGGGCTAGGCCTATGCGGTGCTACCTGTGGAGGTTCAAGCTGCTCCCCTGCTGGGCCTGCTGCAGCTGGAGAATCTGTAGTTGGCCTTCACTGGAGAACACTGGAGCGGATGGTTCTCTCTACACTGCACGTAGGAGAATTTAAACACTGAAGTGCTGATGTGGCCTGGACCCAGAGTTTAATCTGGGCTGTCCCACACTTGGCTTGCTGTTCCCGTCTGGGACTCATCTCTGCTCACCTGGGCCCTGCTACAAAGGGGGATGTAACAGACATTATTTATGAAGCTTGTTGGGCTCCTTAAATGACATGTACAATGTAAGTGCAAAGACAGGGAGCATCAATAAAGATGTCAAAATCACTTTATGTTCCTTTTCTTTACCTGATGCCTTATGGTTAAAAAAAAAAAAAAGCAACCTAGAGAACTTTTTATGACTGTGTAAATTAATCCCAACCTTTAAAACTGCTACCTGCCAGCTTCCAGGCTGTACACATTTGGGTTTTGATTTTGGCTGGTAAACACAGGCCAGATGTCCTTGAAGGTCAGGGCCTACCATGGTCCTGCAGCTGAAGAGGGACTCTGTTAGGGGTAGTGATCTGGTTACAGGCTAATGAGACTGACTGCTCATTGCTCCACTGTACAGCTTACTGGCAGGGACAGCACTACAAACTCTGGTTCCTAAGCAACAAGAGGCCCAATAGAAAATGGATGGCTGGCTGGAAGCTGAGATCATCTGAGAGGACAGGCAGATTAGTCTAGGAGGCCAAGCATAATTCTTTCCCAGGAGGCATGTAGCTCAGCAGCTTTTGCTAACCAGCTTTGGAAAAAGCTTAGCCAGCACCCGTAGGAAAAGGTACAGGCAGGGAAACCTGAGTTTCAATAGCCTTGTCTTGCTCTTAACCCAGTTGGCACAAGAGGCTAGTGCTATAAAAATACCTTGGGTTTCAAGGGTTGTTGGAAGGCTGGACCTGGACTGCACATTTTAGAGTTCTCCGTTTCGACAGCTGGGGAGCTGGCTACAGAGGCGACCAGAGTACTCTTGCCTGTCCTAGCAATGACTCACGGAAAAATCTGAAGCAGCAGTGTTTTTAGGAAACCCCAGCTGGTGCACATGCGTGCTTTTACCCTTTTCCCTCACACTCTTCTGTGAAGACCTTGTTCAGTGCCAAAACGGCCAAGTGCTCAGTGGCTGGAAGGCAGCGGCCTGACAAGATGCATGGCCACTGTGTTCTCTCGAGCATCAAATACAACTCGGCCCTCCTGTGTGTGTGACTTGACTCCTTACTGGCAAATGTGCACTTACTCCACTGTACCTGGTGGATCTAGAGGGGTGAGCCCGTGTTCACTGCAGGACAAAAGGGAATGAAGAAAGCCGGATGCCAGCCCATGCAGGAGACAGGTCAGGATAGCCAGGGCTTGTCTGGGGGAGGAGAGTTTGGAGCAGCCCCCCTAAGTCACCACACCCCTCAAGTCATGTGCCCATGAGTCAGGAATGAACTGAATTTAAGTACTTACTCAGGCTTAAGGTTTCAATGACCTATGAAGAATTCTGAGACAGGGTCTTGTTACGTCACCCAGGCCGGTCAAGCAGTCCTCCCATGCAGGGACGACTAGCATGCACCACAGGGCCACCGTGTTCAGGGTACAACTTCTGAAATCAAGGCGCTGTTGGTTACTGAGAAAAAGGGCAGTACTTAAGGACTGGGGCATTTTGCCTGACATGTACCACCACCAAACGGGACTGTCTGAATGACTAAAAACTGCTGGTAAATTGAACCCCCAAAGAGGAATGCAAGTCTGTTCGTGGTGTATTTTAAGTCATTTCCAGATCAGCACGTGGCCAGCATTTCCAGTGACAACTGTTCTTGCTTCCACACACTGGCAGCAGGAAAGGGAAGTAGACACCTCAAGTCTAGGCCTACAGCTCTCAAGAGCGACTCTGGCCCCTATTCGCTTCCTAAACATCCAACTGTGTTCTCCTTATGCCATCTTATGACAGGGAGGAAGGACACATACAGATGACAGGGCTTTCCACTGCGCAGAGGGGATGGACAAACTGGGTCCTCTGAGCTCATGAATGGATGCCTACTCTACTCTCACAATACTTTAAACTGCTCTGAGGAAAACCCCATTTTTCTTTTCTAATCAGACTCTTCCTTTCTAGGCCAAAGTATACCACCAAAAGACCTGGGGTTTCTCTCACCCCAGCTTCTCGTCATAGAAAAGCAGCATCAAACACAAAATGTTCATTAAAGGATCTGTGGTCCAACAGGTGTTGTAGTATCCACTGCCCGGTGATCTGAGGGATCACCTATGTGATGTGGGGTTGTGATCAAAGATCATGTCCACTCTGCTCTCTGATGGAAACATCAGGACTGTTATCTGCCACATACCTCAAAAAGGGCTTAATAAAGATGGGGTATTCAAGGCTGAGCAGGACTCCTGGAAGACTCTGAAAGGCTGCTGTGGCAGCCAGCCTAGAGAAATGATGTCTCAATCAATCCCTTCTTGGCAGAATCCACAAGGTAGAGAGAGGCATTAGTTCCTGTGGATGGACCTTTACTTCTGGAATCAGGGTTTACAGGTGAGCAACAGGAAGTTCCTTCCTTTAGACAATTACGTTAGCAAAGACAAAAATGCTATTCATATATGACTGATAATTGTACTTATCAGTCTCTGGCACCAATACAGATAAGATGGTCAAATGCCCTGTAAAGGAAAGAGCCCAGTGCACTCAGTTTATGTTAGTTTATTATTGTAACATTTGCTGTGAACATCAAACACTGCACCAAAACAGGAGCCGTTCATCTGAAGACATCTTACCATAACTGAGGTACTGCACTGTGGTTACGATTACACAACTTAAACTGCTAGTGACAGTGCCATCTAATAATCAAATACGTCATCAGATGAACACAATTATTAAAAGAGCAAGCTTTCCTCTGCCTTCAAATCAAAACAAAAAGTTTTCACCTGAAAGAGCACGCACTTCACCCAGTTTTAAATAACCCCCAGCATGCTCTCAAGCTCAGACACGCGGTGTCCCAGAGCTATACAATGAAGGTATAAGTTGAGCTCCCTGCAACGGCCAATTTGCAAAAAGAGAAGGTTGTTCATGTCATCTTAACCGTTTCTCTCTCTCTCATGGACGCCGTGCTTCAGGAGCACTACAGAAAGCTGGACCCGTCCCATGGGCAAAGGGGCTTCGAAGGACAGAAGCTTCCCTGCCGCTTGGCTCTGGTCCTTGTCCCTTCTATGATTTTTAGCAGCTTTAGTTTGGGGTCATCACAACAGGACATTTCTTTTCCCAACTGGAACTATACAGACAGGTTAGACCACAGGAAATGCAGTACTGATCACAGGGTTAATGTGCATGCTCCAGGTCCACATGTGCATCCCATAGCCTGATGCAGAGCAGCCATCAATTCTACAGCAGTGCAAGCTTCAACACTCAACATCAAAGCAAAACACTAAAGTCAGAGTGAACTGGAGGGCTGAGGGGCCACTTCACTATGCAACAGCTGACGTAACAACTCAGAGGCCAGTCCGCCAGCAGCGTCCCTTCAATATCACCTGTCACTGACGGCAAGGGCGAGACTGCAACAAGCCAGCTAAGGGTTTGTGTGCAAACACACTTGAAGGCATCTCTCTTTCACAGAAAGAACAAATGTCATTTGTAACAAATGGCAATGGATTTTCAGCACAAACCTAATACTTCATAACACTACAGTAATAGTAATCATCTACTTTCAGCGAGAAGACTCCTTTAAATAAGGAAAAAGAGTTACATTCATTAGCCTAAATACCCACTGATCAATCTGTAGTGACAAGTGCAGGGCTAATGGACACTGGGGCAGAAGGATCAGCACAGGTCAGGAGCCCCAGATCCTAAGCTGGGCCCTCTGAAAAGGCCCATGTGTCCAAAGAACAAGGAAACAGACTACCTAGGCAAAAACTCCATAAAGGGCAAACTAAAACAGTCTAAGGAGGAAACATGATAAGATTTTCTGTTCCAGAGATTCTACTAAGCTCAGGTTAAGCGCACACAACTCTCATTATTCCTTAAAAGTGTGCCTAAGTCCCAGGAGGTGCTGATTAGCTTGACAGCATCAGGTGCCATGTGGCTGCTTTAGCAGAATCTTACTTCACTAACTGGGAAGAATTCACACAAACAACCGAGTTTCCCTACTGCCTAACACAAATAACTCATGAAGGAGACATCAACTACTTATGAGGAAGGTCAGCACTGTGGAAGCCTGTATTGCCCCTTCTCTGGGAGCATGTGCCTCCAAGTGGTTTTGCCACTGAGAACTATGTCCAAAGAGGTTTTTTTTCTTCTTCTTTTATTAAAGAATTTTACCATGGTCTCTGCATTCAACTGCAATACTGAAATGAGGCAGGGACACTCAACTCTCCAATCTGGAAAATAACCACCCCTTTTCTAAACCAACTCTAGGTGAGTATTATTTTAGGTGAAGCAATCTAAAACACTGTGACAAGGCCATCCATCTAACTATAGGGCATGCAGAGTTGGAAGTGAAACCAGCTTTATCTGCAGCCCCCTCTCTGCTCAGAAGCATATTCCCAGTGGAGGGCTGTGACCAAGAACCACTGAAGGTCTCTGGGATGCCTTCTGCCAACACGTCTCTTGATGTTCGCACTGCAGTTGATTGTCCACACCCAGCTGATCATTGGTGCCATCTGTTCTGACATCTGACAAAAGCACTTAACTAGGCCAGTGCATGATGCTGCCAAGGAAATGTAAGGGTACCCCCACATTCCCATGGGGCCACATCTGCAGTGTCAACTGTGAGTTAGAGCTGACAGATGAGTCAGAACAATGGGCTGGAGCCACTGCTGAGGTGCTAGCTCTCAACAGGCACTCCATGACTCCTATCTCCCATGCCTCCAGGACTCATTACATGGCTGAAATCCAAATGACTGGTCAATGCCACTAGCCAAAGGCGTTTCCCCTGGCAACTCTGAAGCCCAGAATTTCAGAAACCCTGTCCTGAAATACCTACTTGCAAAGGGCCACTTATGCCAGGTGACATTGTCAGAGAAAAGGTAACAACTCCCAGGACCCAGTGCAACTGCCTTTCTACACTTGTAAGGTGAAGCTGCTGCCTTTTCTGTATTTTAAACCGATTTTTCACTCTTACTCCAGACATAAAATATGCATTTGTTCTTCTGGCTAGGTTAAAACAGTAACTTGAACAGCTTCTTTCTCACTGTGCAGCAGGCGCAGGTGAGAAGGTGATGATGCAGGGTGCTCTCCCCGCAAGCCCACGCTGGTCTAGTGGGGCTCGTGGTGCTGGCACACGAAGCAGCTGTCCTAGTTCAGTGTTCAAGAGTGGAGTGTCCTGAGGAGGACATGTACATGTAGCTACAACACTAACTGGACCTCTGGAGAAAGCCCTGGTTAGAGAGAGAAACGATCTCAACTGAGCAGTGGAAATTTTAACTCTTTACTGTGTGTAGTCATGTGCTGGTCCATTCTTTTTCAGTTTCTGACTTCTTCCATGTTAAGTTATGCAGGTGAGTGGTGCACAGCACACACCTCCACAGGAAGCATGTGAGGGACCCCATGGAATGGAGCACAGGCTTGTACCTCAGGCTGAGTCCCTTATTCCTCTGTCCAGGTGCTGAGTGGTGGCCTGGGAAGGTGAATGAGGGTGGCAGTGCCAGCTTCGGGGACCCTGTCCCTGTTCTGGAAAGCAGGTTCCTGACTGCCAGCCCCTGGATCTTCATCTGCAAGAGGGCCAGTTACCTTCCCTGCTTAGAGGTGAGTGACAGTGACCCCATCTTGCCATACAGGCCCTGTTCAAGCTAGGTCATCCAGGTCCACATCAGGGATTGGGTCTCGCCAGAAGCAGAAGGAACTGAACTCTGGGCAGGGAAAGGCAGAATTCTGTTCCTTACTGAGGAGTGGGAACACGTGTTCCACAAGCTCACTCAGCCTGTGATACCTGGAAGGGATTGGGAAGAGATACAAGTGTTACTTCACAACTTATGTCTAGCACAAAACCATGGGCTGTGAAGCTGGCTTTTCAGATAAAAGTAAGAGGGCTGCTCAGCATTTACTCAGAGCTCGGTCCTATCCCAGGATCCAGACTGTCTTCCATACATAAAATAACCAGAGATTCCTTAAGCCACTATCCTCAAGGAAAACGCTCACAGAGGTATAGCTCTGTTCCTCCTGGTTGGGCCCTGTCTCAGTTCTTATTTGTCCTCAGCTGCACCCTGGCTGCAACCTGAATGCACTTACGATGACTTGTTTCCTTTGGTCCTTTCTTGTATTAATTCACCCTTTGGATTCACGGTGAATATTCTACAGTCTGGAACTCCGACTTGTGTGTAAGCATAGACATCCTGCAGAAGAAACAAGAACTTAGCTGGTTCCTCCTAGCCAGAACCACTGCACTGGCTGAAGACTGAAGTCTTTAGACAAACCCAGAAAGTGCACAAGGAGTCACAAAACGGGCAGCAAAGGAACAAAGCAGGGTCCTCTGAGAACACTGAAGTAACATCTTTAGTACACCCAGATATGGAGGGTCCCCTCCCCCAACAGGATGCAGTACAAAAGGCAGGGTGAGAACTGTCAATGAAGAGGGAGTACTTGCACCGTGGTCCTGATGTGGATTCAAAGGCACGGCTCAAGACCAGTTAGAATGTGGGCAGAAATGACTGAGAAAATAAATTCAAAGTTGGGGGGGGCAGGCAAAGAACAATATCCTTCTGTATATACTCCTGGGGCCAAAAGCTAAGTACAGGACTTCCCCAGCTTCTAGGAAAATTTGAATAAGCCTGGCCCCTACTGAAAACCTGTAATCCTCGCTACTCAAGTGGCTGAGGCAAGATTTCAAGTTCAAAGGCTACTTAAGCTGTAGAACGAGTTCAAGGCCAGCCTGGGTAACTTACTGGGCTCTTGTTTCACCAAAAAATTTAAAAGGGGACTGGAGAGATACTCATGGTTAAGAGCACTTGCTGTTCTTGCAGAGGGATCTGGGTTTGATTTCCAGCATCCGTATGGTGCTCAAAATCACCTGTAACTCTAAATTCCAGGAGATCTGATGCCTTCTGACTTCCACAGGCATCAGGCACACATGTGGTTCAATATACATACATGTAGATAAAGTACTTATACACATAAAATGAATTAAATTTTTAAAGGGTTTGGAATAACACAGTTCAATGGTAGACTACATGGCTAGAATGCGCAGAGCAGCCATTTCCCTCTGCTTATAGGTCTGGCTTGAGAACTGTAACATGGCTATGCCCAAAATGCAGCTCTGCTTGAATTCTGCTCCCACAGAATCTACACACACTCCAAAGACACTTACGTTAGGACGGTTTCCAAAGGCAGCATAGAAGGGCTGCTTGGACGGGGCAAAGAGGTTCTTAATATCATTCAGACACTCAATTTTGAACTTCTCTGGTTTCTTTTCTATCACTTCCCTAAAGAAAAAGAAATACAAGCACCAAATTCAAAATGGTAGTTCTACTACAGTATGTTCTCGGACAGATCTTCATCCCCACATCACCCTCCTTTCTTAATCCTGGGCATGGTCAGCATCCTTCCTCTTTGGCTTGTTGGTCTCATGACAGAATATCTGGGTGATAACGCTTGTGGGAAGTCACACTTTCCTTCATCATCTCTGAGCACTTTAGAGAGCAGCAAATGAAGAAACAGACATTCTAGAGCCTGGGAGAGCCTGTCAAGAGTTCTGTCTGTTCACACACTCCACTGGGCCCTGGGCTCTAATGCTCCCCCCAACCCCAGCCCCCGGAGGAACCCAGCATAGGCACTGGGGCTACCTGTGGAAGGCAGAGAACAAACTGCTGGGAGACAGCATCAGAGGGCCTCGGGGCAGGATCGTGCCCTTGTCATTGACCCAGTGCAGATAGCCACGGGTCATGTCGGCCATGCCAATGGCACGTGCGGAACAGTATAGAAACTTGTAACCGTTCCTAAAACAACAAACACACATACAAACAACCTGGTTAGCCATGGGTTTTGGATCAAGGAAAGACAATTTTTTTCCTTTTAACAGATTCAAATTAAGGTCTTCTCATTTACTTTGAAAATGAGATTACTGACCTTAGAAAAAAAACCAGTTAGGGTTAGAAACATGGGAAAACCGGATTGTATTAAACTGCAAAGCCCTGACATAATGCATGCTGACCTAGTTCAGAAACAGACCCAGAGTGGACAGACCTGGACTATCTGTAAGGTGGTATCTGTTGTAAATGAACCATCTATGGGGCCTTATTCAGTCTGTAGGTCACAAACTATTCCACAGGACAGGGGGGCATAATCACACCCGAGTAGCTGACATATTCTGATTTTCATAAGATGGTATTCTCAACTCAAGTTGAAGATGGCACTATATATCTCCAGATCAGTGGCACATGGACATGCTAGGATCCCAAAAAGGATGGTATGGCTTCTCTTGAGCAACAGTTTCCCATGCATGCTTATGCTACCTACCCAGTAAATAAACCAGACATGAAAGTCAGCTCTCCTGATAAATCTTAGCCACAAATAGTTACAGTTCTGACGACCTAGCAAAGTTGGTGGTTCCCAGAACTTAGCTGAGTTATGACAGGTAAAACCACTAATACCACCCACACACACTTTTGAAAACAAAACCAAAAAATATCTAGGCCACAAACACACAATGTATACAGATGTATATTATTTTTCTTGAGTTCTTGGTCAAAGCACAACTGGGAAGAAGACGCATGGGAATGAGTACTTACTCATTGATAGAATGGTAGAGCTTCGCTATACCCTGATGAGTCCAGTCTTTACCCAGTTGTGGGAGAATCTGTCCCAATGCGTCAGACCTGGTAAGAGGGTGGAAACAGAAACAGGTATCAGAAACCAACATATAGGGCTGAGCATTTTCCATATTTGCTGCCAATAAGCACTAGGTGGGGGTGCAAGCTGGTTCCATCCTGACTCTGTGCAACTGCAAGGCAGTCCTGCAATAATACACCCTGAGGTGCTCCTAAAAGGGAGTTATAGGAAAGCACGGTATTTATTTTCAGGGATAATCTACTAGCACATTTTTTTTTTCTCTTATCCTTAAAATCTTAAGTTTGTCTTGTTTGAACATTAGAATTTGGGGACCAAATAGCCAAATCTTTCACATTACTTTGAGAATTCATTTGTATGGTTCCACAGACGACCTCCTCACCCATTAAAAATGACTCCATTTGGGCTGTTTTCAGGACATCTTAGGGCATATGGTTTAAAAGACACTCATTATTGCTGAGGACTGACTGCTTCCCCAACCTACACCCTTTCTGCCACCCACAGTATGCCAAGCTCACTTCGTTATTGTTCCATCGATGTCAGAGATGATGACTTTGTCATTCCAGTTCCACAGGTAAATGGTACCCTCACAGCGACAGGTGCCCTGATACTGGGTTGTAATACTGAACACCACGTCATTGGGGCCATCATGCAGCTTCAATTTTGCCTTTTATAAAAAGCACAACATTAAAGAAAGTTTAAAGCTTTACAACAGAACTCAGGGCATGTGGTTTCCTTGGTGTTAGCATGTAGCATGGCAAAAATGGTTGAGGAAGCCACACCGCTTGAGTACTGTTTTCCAATTCTAAGGATTTCCTGATAACCTCCCTATCATCCATCATACCTAAACTCACTAATCACTGCCCTGGCCACAGCCTCATGCTCAATCCAGTAAAGCCATTTCATAGCCACACTGTGTCCAAGTGAGATGTAGGAAATTGCATTTAAAATGTCACTGCTCTACTGTTATGAATCCCAAGAGACAGTATGTGGTCCTGTGCTGAGTGAGGAGCAAGAGTCACTAAAGACACCTGCTAAAAATACCCATTCCTGAGCCAGGCAGTGGTGGCGCACGCCTTTAATCCCAGCACTCGGGAGGCAGAGGCAGGCGGATCTCTGTGAGTTCGAGGCCCGCCTGGGCTACAGTGAGTTCCAGGGAAGGTACAAAGCTACACAGAGAAATCCTGTCTCAAAACAACAACAACAAAAAAAACCCCCAACCCCACCCCCAAACAAAAACCACCGAAAACAACAACAACAAAAAAACAAAACCAAAACAAAACAAAAAAAACTATTCCTTGGTTCATTTCCAGAAACTGAGGCAATAGTTCTATGTGGGCAGGAACCCAGGTCACAGGCTCCTTGAGTGGTCCTAATTGCTCACCAGGGTTTGGGGGTGCTGTTCTCCTAGAGAAGAATTTATGTAAGTACAACTCTACTGCACAATACTCACTATCTGGTCCGAGGAGAGTCGGAGAGACTTCTTATATGAAGCTGTGCCACAGTGACTCAGTGTCTCGATGGAGATGGTGTCAACTTTGATTGTTTCTTCCAACTCCTGTGACCCCTCGTCACTAGAAGTATCATTCTCTGCAGGCCTATCCAACAGCAAACTAGTCACAAACAGGCAGGGCATTTGATAGAGCTTTTATAATTCAGGATGGAAAATAAACAAGTGTCACATGTCCATAATCCCAATCTCTAGAAGGCTGAGGCAGAAGAATCTGCTCAAGCCTTGGCTATACAGGAAGACCTGGTCTCCAAAAACCAAAAAACCTTCAACCCTTTCTAGGACAGCAAGAGTTGTTTTTTCCAACACTTATCCATACCCATTTACTTATGCCTTAACTATTAGTATCACAAATTTAAAAGGCCACTATCTGTCTCCCTGTAAGTGGCATGAAGTTACTTCTGTATCTTTTAAAACATCACCGGCAAAGTAAGTATTCACTGGGCATAGCAGGAAATATTTCTGAAGTTAGAAAGTTCACTTTATACTTCTTTTCTAACAGAAAGTGAGAAGAGCAAGAAGATAAATTCCTAGACTAGGATTGCCATGTGGGAGTGAGATGAGGGTATGGGGTTGAGAATGTAAGCATACACAACATGCTCAACTCTCCTCAGGCTGAGCCAACTCCAATGCCCAAAGGAGAGGACAATGTACCCACACCCACCCTTTAGAAGCTTTTTCATGTCCTTTCTGCCACCTTAAAAGCAGGGGGAGTAGGGGTACCAGCACAACAGGTACCCCAATCATTCCAGGATCCCTTCCCAAAGTTCTGCCTTTCCTAGTAGCCTGGCTCTGTGCTGGGCACAGTAGTTAGAAGCAGTGATGTGTACTGACGTCTGTAAATTGGGAAAGGCAGTTCTTATCTACCAAGTGGCACTGACAAGCCACTCAATGTCACGTCATGTCTCTCTATAGGAAAAAGGTATTTCTGGCTAAAAATTCAGCAAAATTGCCAAGATCAACTTTGACGTAACACCCAAGCAGGACTGACAAAGTGCTGTGAGCTAGGATAAAGGACAGGGACCCACCTGGCACTGGTTGGCTCCTCAGCACTGGAAGGCAGGTCACTTGTCGGCGGGATCTCAGATTTTCCCTCTTTGCTCTCTGGCAGCTGAAAGAAAGATGATGAAGTCAGTGTACAATGTTTTCTCCAGACTTCAGCTGTCATTCTTGCTAGGAAACAAAAACCTCAACCCCAAACTGGAAACTTGAGGGACTTTCTCCACTTGAAGCTGAAGGGCAGAAATCATATATATGTCCACAAAATATAACAAACTGGCCCGTGGTAGAGACACCTGGACTCCACCACTGAAGTGACTACTGGCGCCTTCTCCTGCGTCACCTGCAGAAGGGAAGCAGTCAGAGACCACACTGGTACAGATACGCACTTGGTAAAGGCAGGACCACCACCCTCTGCTATCTGAAAAACTATAGGTGGAACTCCCAGAATTCTCTTCCTTAGAAGGCTCATTTAGTGTGGGTCTCTGGACAACTGTGCTCTCCTGCTACTTTGCTAAAGGGATATTCTGCATGTTTGTGTGTGGATCTGTGCAGAACTGTAACCTCTTGTTCACACCTGAGAGGTTACAGAAGTGCAAAGAGCACAGTTCTGGAGTCCCTTCAAGGTTAGTTCCAGCTCCACTCTCACTACTCATGCAGCTTCACCCAGCTCTGCCCACCAAGTCCAAGCTCCCTATAAACAGCAGTTCAAACATCTGTGGAAAGCCCCCGTGCAGCACCTGCATGCAGTGACTCCTCCTGCCAAACAGCGCCCGTACCCTATAGTTTCTATGAGTGGCAGACAAAGAGTTGTTTTAAATCAAATCGGAGTCATTACCTGTTTGGTCATGCTTTCTCTCTTACGCCAAAACCACCACCGACCAGATTTCTTTGGCATCTTGTCTTTAACCCAGGACTCGACCGTGGCCTGCAAACAGTCAGTGAGGGTTAACAGGGGAGATTTGGTGGTTGCAAATCCCTGATTCCTCACTACCGTCCTTGGACACTGCCTTCTTATAGAATGAGTGATGCTCTACACACCGCTCAAACCCATCTATGCTTTCAGGAGCCCAGAAAGAAAGGCAATGCACTCCTTTGCTTCAGGGCAGTTTTGTGGTGTGAACCCAGTGGACCTCAGGGTTCTGCAAGCAGACAGACAGCTTTCACCTCTTATCTTTGGAACCTGTGGCTTTTATGATACAAAAACTGATTAGGCAAACGATATCTTGTGGGTGGGCAGAAAGTTCTATGTAACAGGCATTCCAGCCACAATCTGATCCAGCCGCACTGATGTCACCTTTCTAGTGTGCACATCACCCACTTGTTGCTTCTTCCCATATTAAGAAGAAAATATTTTATGCCTCGATTCCATCTTTAACTGATGACTTAGTAAAACCTATCACTCCCATTCCTTTTGTGCTACTGGCAACTGAACCCAGACCTTCACACACTCAGGAAAGTGCTCTATCACTGAGCACTCTAAGTCTCTATCTCTGAAACTGGTCTAAATAAACACTTAACAAAAAATGAGAAAAAGTGGCAGGCCATGTAATTGCCTAGGATTTAGTGGGTGAATACAGCAGATTGGATCTCTGATATAAAATACTACACTCAAAACCTTGAATAGAACCCAATAATACAGAATATAAACTTTTGGACTGCTAGATGTTACAGATACTTTGAAGGAGGCTTCAAATGCAGACCACTCACCTTAGGCAAACTCTTCTGGAATACTTGCAAGCTAAGGATCATGGGAGCGGCCAAAGCCCAATTGTAGTAACTATGAGAAACGAAAATTGTGCAAACCCATTACACAGAGAGTCAGAAGCAAAGTAGGGTGGGGGGAAGGGCTGGGGCAGAGAGAGGGTCGGGGGACTAGAGAAAAGTAGAAAAACTATCTATCAAATTGTTCATTCTTTCCAATAAATAGATGAGCAACAGAATTTGGAAGATTTGCTTTAAGCCAAACTTCTGTGAGCTGAGCAGCAGTAAAATCCATCAAACAGAGTAACAGCACTGCAATGACTCAGTTAAAAATAAGCTGGAGCTTCAGTCTCATCTGCAAATCATTGTTTGTTGGCTCATTTATGTGATGACAAATTTTATAGCAAGGAAAACAATGACAGTTAAAAACTGTAGAGTACGTAGCAATGATCAGGCAGCGGTATTTACCGGTTATATATCCGTATTACCAGGTTCGGGTTGTCGATAAGGCCAGGGTTTTCTGCAAACTCATGGTAAGTGATGATATGCTCCATGAACTTTTCTGCAAAGGAGAGCAACCGTCAGCTTGGTGAGAGAGTGCACAGACCCTGTAGATGGTTACAGTACTCTGCACTAAAAGACTTGTGGGCTTTAAAAAAGGCTTTTAGAAGGAACTTTTCCATATTTATCAAAAGATAAATTACACATATAAATACACTTTGATATTTTTAGGACTCAACCAACCAACCTAAACCCCAAACCAACATAAAAGAAAAAAACCCCACCACCTTTCTAGCCTCCTTGCAGCCCTGCTGCCATGTGTGAGGCAGCTCTGGGCTGTTTTCACCCAGTCTCCTTTTTCACATCTTTAGTCTTTGAAGGGGAGAGGAGACAAAGGACAGTGCTAATGTGACCACGGTGTTAGTCATGGAAAGGAAATCCTGCCCTTTAGGAAAAGCCATTACAGGCCAGTGGCCAAACCGACAAAAGCCTTAATTGAAAGTGAATCTAAAGTTGCCAGGCAGGACCAGTTCTGCCTGGACTACCCAGGTCAACCCAGGCATCCTGGTCCAGTGTTGTTTAAACTACGACAGAAGGGGAGCAGATCTCGCTAATGGTACACTGCTTGCCTAGCATGTTTATTTAACACAGGAGATGGGGGAGCAAAGGCTGGAAGAACATGGCACAGACATCTCTCAAGCCTGAGAAAGAAGGTAATCCCACTTTTTGCTAGAAAAACAGACCGTCTACTCAGTGGACAGCCACTGTCCCACAGCTTCACGGTCCTCCCTCACTGAGTCCTGGGGTTTGCCAGGAAGGCAGCTGGGGGCCCCCAAGCCCCACTCAGATATTTCAGCAGCTTTACAAACACGATCAATGCCACATGACCCCACCCTGCTGCTCTGCAGAGAGCACAGCCTGTAAGTTATCAACTTCTGAGTCTGAAATTAGAGTCCTCAAGGCAGAAGTCCTCATAAAACTACCCCACACAAAGGCACTGTGAAACTCTAAGGACAAGGCCTTATGGAAAGGTACCCATACTCACACAAGGCCAGTCAAGAATTCAGACATCATACCATGTTTAAAAGCAGATTTCATTAATTTTTTCCCCTCATGCCAGTAATTTATTGAACAGAGGTTTGGGCACAAAGACAGATGTTAAAACAAGAGATGACCTGGCTACCCTCCTGAGGTGAAGACAAGCATGGCTATCCAGCATACCTTTAGAAATCTCTCCATTCTCACTGAGGCCTCCACAGAGGGAGAGAGTGACATCCGGCAAGTCCATGGCAGAGTCTGAGAGGCACTCGGTGCCGCTGTCTGCAGCTGCACTTCCCACAGACTGTGGGGACTGAGAACCAGAGAAGGTGTCGGACTCGGGCCACTGTCGGGAGCCAGGGTCTGTGTCACTGTGACAGAGGGAAGGAAGGAGAACCAAGGATTCATTCTATTTTTGCCTTAGTACATGGTCCTCTAGAACCCTACGAGGAACAGCTGGAAAATCCAACATAACTTTTGGGGTGTATGAGTGCATGATGCATACATGTAAGTGTGGGGTAACACACACACACATGAGAAGGGTAGAGCACGGTGTAAGTCAGGTGTCCTCCTCCATCACTCTCAGACTTACCTGCTCCCGGGATCTACCTGTCTCCAGCACCTAATGCTGCGGTTAGAGGCACATGAAGCACCATGCCCTTTCTATGTGGGTACCTGGGATCTGAACTGGGCTCTTATGCTTCTCACAGTTAAGTGCTCTTATCCACCAAGCCATCTTCCCAGTGACCCCACTCCACAGCCTTTTAAAGTAGTGTTTAAAAACCACACCATAAGTGACATTAGTAAGAATCTGAACACTAAGAAACACATGTAGGAAACACTTCACAAAGCCACACCCGATGGTGCCCCTGTTCACCTGGGGCCTTCCTGACTGTAATTAAAGAAGTAAAGTGAAAAGCAGTTACTTCAATCGTGAAGATGAAATAACAGACAGTTAAGAAAACTCTGACACTTGGGAGCCCTTTGATCACGGCACTCCAAGAAAAGAGTCATGGTAATATATGCAGCCTGTGGAAAATTGTTAAGTCCAAGGCTGCTTTCTTAAAACAAAACCCAAGATTTTTTCTAAATTCATCTTAACACTATCTAAAACTAACCTAATTTAAAAAGCAGAAATACTCAGGAAAACCGTACTCAGGAGGCTATCTAGAACAATGCAGACTGTCTTTACAGCAGTGAGGTCTGGACCTTACTAGTCTCATTTCTCGAGATAAGGCACAGAAAGCTTGGTGCCAGAAGGTGAGCGCATTGACCTATTGGAATGGAACATAAATGTGAAACAAGGAAATGGCACATTACATTTCTTAGTCACAAATGTTAACTACTTTTAACTTTGGTGAATATTTAGTATAATATTTGAGATGTTCAGATGTTTTTTCCTAGAAGTTAGCTCCCCCTCCTTTTTTTAGTACTGGGGATTGAACCCAGGACCCTCATGTGTGGGAAGGCAGGCACTGGGCCACTAAGTGACAGTCACTAAGTGACATTTCCAACCCAAGAAGCCAGGATTTTAAAAGTTTTGTTGAAGCAAAGCAAAACATGACCCATCTGGTGAAATTAACATGAACTTCTGAAAAAAACTCTAAGAGAGGAGGAGTAGGTGGCAGCAGAGGGTAGAAATGTAGACATGTTCTTAGCAAGAAGTTAGTTTATGTTTGGGGAAATTTTCTCTTAATAGCAGTTCACACCTTCAAACTAAGATGAAACTGACAGAGAGACTGTCTCCTCCTTAGAAATGGTTGAACAGCCAAGCCCACTGAGATATGGCAATGTACCAAACTCATGCAGTGAGGGGCAGAGAGGCAACACCCATACTTGGATAAAACCAGAAGATGGCTGTGTGTTCTGTAACTCTTGTGTTGTCTTTACCAGGCACCACCTGACTAAGCTGTGGATGTGGGAGACACAGTTCTACACACTCTCCACTAAGGCCCTTTCTCCTAACCCTGTCTGTTCCTATGTGGAGCCCTGAGACAGAAGAATGCCTGTATGTGGGCCTCCCGCCAACACTAGTGCTGGAACGCTATCCCAACAGTGCGACATGGAGCTTTATCAGTTACAGCAACTGGCATCGTTCAACCAGTAAGGGCATGTCAACATGAGGGATGCCATCTGACTCAGCATGCTGTAAATACACAGGAATGATGGGACATGTGTGAACACTAGATGCATAAAACATGACTACTTAGTAATACAGTGACAATCATGACAGAGAATACTTACTTGTAATAAAATAGTATAGGACATGTCCCTGTTTTCAGTCCTTATAAGTGTGGCTAATGAACAGACAGTAACCTTTACCAGCAGAACTATAACCAAGTATGGAAGGTCCCACTGAATCAGTGACTATTTTCTTTCCTTTGCTTTTTTCCTGTTTTGTTTTTTGAGACTGGGTTTTTTCTATTATGTAGCTCCATCTGGCTGTCCTAAAATTCGTTATGTAGACCAGGCTGGCCTCTAATTCACAGAGATCCACCTGCTTCTGCCTCCTGAGTGCTGAGATTAAAGGTGTGTATCAGTATGCCTGACCTTGCTCCCTATTTCTTAATAGGGATATTTTAAAAATCTAGTATAAAAGTAAAGTAAAAAGACTGGAAAATATAAGAGAAAGTCATAATTCTAAGAGATTACATTTTAATTTTTCCTACCCTTAAAAAACTGGACCAATTTCAATTTTTTTTATTTTTAAGAAACTATTACTTCAAATACAGGATGTGGGTATTTTAAGATAATCTAGTGTATAGAGTTAGAAACAAACTTTAAGAATCTCCTAAAAATATCTGTTAAAAAATCTTAAGTATATTTATATCATTCTCATTTTTCCATTCCAAGTAAAAATGAAGTATGTTTTCCCAATAATTCATATGAAAGAATATAATTGTGTATAGAGCACAGTAGATTCAGGCCATGTTTTCTGAGAAAATAAATTGTGTTTTATAATCAGCATACTAAGTAGTAATCCCTCTTAGGTTACAATGAACCTGGGAAGACAGTCAACATATATTGTGTTTGAGGTTCATGGTCAAGTTACTTTAAAATAATGAGGGATGGGAAGAATGGTGCTGTGACATGGCAGGGACATGGGCAATATGGGGACACAGAGTCCCCTGGATGGGGCCTTATAAGACTCAAGTTCAGAAGTGGCTTTACACTCTTCAAAGGAGTGAAGAAATTCTTTGTAAAATGTTTGTAAATTAAAATGTGGTATTTTAAAATACACAAATAAAATGACTTTCCTCAAGCACATTCAGTTTGTTATGAGTGACTATAAAGAGCACCAAACTAGGGCTACCAGAAGGCGAGGAAGGTAAAGTGCTTGCTGGGAGACTCTGACAACCTGAGGTTGATCTCTGAGCCTGCGTGGTGGAAAGAAAGAACGGACTCCGTTGTTCTCTGCCCACCATAAGTGTGCACTACAGCACTGGCACAACACACACACACACAGAGTCAAATCTCTTACGTGGGTCTCTCTCCTTATCGTACTAAATATTTCACAAACAATGTATTACTTTCAAGTCACTACAGCCAAAACAACACACACTATTTATGAGCTTCCCCAAACCTGAAGCAATAAGCAGATTTAGCTAAAAGACCATCACTCTGTTCCTCTTGCTCAGATGAAATAACTGGAGTTTCTCAAGCTGTCCACACCTCAATGCACAAACATACATTACCTTTTAGGGAAATAGAGAGCTGCCACTTCAGGCTCAAGAGCCTTTAAGTCATCAAGGTAAATGTCATCAGGTCCCTGGTGCTGACTTCTTTTGTGAACACCTGTTTTTAAAGGAGAAACACACCGGAGGTTGGAACGTGTTCTCTGTTTACAGCTCTGCAATAACATGAGGTCTTTAAACAGGATGGGACGCTAGCTGCCTGAAGCCTTGCCTGTGTCCTTGCTTGTGTCTGTTTCTTCTTCTTCTGTGTGTCTGTCAATAGCACTGTAGCTCTACAGAGATTATCTTAGGTGGCATATCCTGGGGTCTGAAAGGGTGAAATGTCACAATGTCTAGAACTTGCTGTTTGTGAGTCAAGAGATGGCAAGGAGACACAGCTGTGCACTGCACCGCGTGAGGACACTTCAGTGGATGCATACACAATGATGGTCCCTAGAGAATCATAAAGCACCTGCAAATTTCCACCACGCAGGAGCATCATAGGGTAACATGTTTGTAATGATGGTGGAGTAAATGTACCTACGGCACTGCTAGTCCTATGTTAGTATAGCATATCTAATTATTTACAGGATATAATACTTGATCACGATAAGTGACTTATACATTTATCATTATTTTAGGGCATACTCCCATCTATCTACTGAAATCTAAAATAGTGTGTCATCCTATACTGGAACAGTATCATTTCATGTTTCCTGTATCTCCTGATTGCACCAAGAGGCCAGGTTGGCTGATTTACATTGTGTAAAAACAGTACGTGAAACACTGAACTAATATACATCTACACTGATGAGATGTGACGTCAATCACACAATTACCTTTCTTCTTTGTTGGTGAGTCTACTTTAGCAGCTGGTTTGGGTTCTGAGGGAGCCTCTATTGAGGATGGGCTGGGAACATGGTCTGCATCTAACATAGATGAAATCTGAGGAGCTTCAAGAGGCAGTTGAGGAAGTTGAGTAGAAGCTGCATCGCTCAGTTGCTTACACAGGGCTCTGGGTTTGGGTTTCACTATGGTACAGATGGTATCTTCAACAGTAGCATCCTTCTCAACTTCTCTTATGAGGCTGTCTTCACTGGGAATTACCCTAAAATGAGTGTTTTCTGATGGTGTGATTGTAGCCGTCCTCGGATGATAGTCATATCTTTCTCTTTTGCTGACCTGCAAAGGTGAATTGTTTAAAATTTTACTTCAAACGAATTTATGACCTATTTCTTAATCTGCTGGGTTAGTTTTATTTATATGGTAACACATTCACTAGCTTTATTTTGTGTGAAACAGGCCACAACTGGTAAAATAACTGTTCAATGTCATGATGTTTATAAAAGTTACATTCCTAACTATGATCACAAAAAAATCAAACACTGGAGAAAATGGTATAGACAATTTTCAGAACCTAAAGCAGAAAATGCTCACTTTGAGGGGAACAGCTTATACATACATGAAAACCTCGTTCATGACCCCAGTGCTCCTTACAGCAACTTAAAACAGTCAGTCATAAACAAGTAAGTTTCTGTTCTTACAAAATTGAATTCAACAGAGGAGCTAAATGGTTTTCTTTCAAGAAATGAATCTTTCAGTACATTATTCTTTCATTATGAGCAGCTGAAAAGTTTTATGAACTTTCTCCCGCCCATGTTGGGGATGGGACCCAATGTCTAGAGCACAGTAGGCAAATTTTTACCAACTGAGCTATATCCTACCCTAACTTTAGTGATTTATTTAAAATTGCAGTGTGAAAACCCTGGTTTGTTTTAGGTATCTTAAAAATTTTTCTATAATAATTTGTAATCAACCTTATTTGTTAGGGAGAGACACAAAAGATATTGTATTCAATTATAAGTAAACGTACAGTAGATGTTAGGAAAAATGTTAATTTTTATTTACATTTTTAACCACAAGAGGGCAATGCCATCATTATATTCTGTGAGCTCAATAAGAAATTGCTTCCTTCATTTAATAGAGGAAAAGACTTTACTAGTGTTTAACCAGACACATCCTAGTCTTTCCAGTAAGCCCCAGTACCTTGGTAGACTCTGGGAACCCGCCCCAAGTCCACTCCATGTGAGACTCAGATCTGAGTAGGCTCTCAGCTGGCTTCACCTCCAGCTCTGAATCACTCTTAGGACACATTGCCTGGGAATAAGTGCTGCGAACACAGAAGAACAAAGAAAAACAAGGCTTCAGTCTTGGGGAGCTGCAGTGTACAGAGAAAAGTAAATTAAGTTTGAATATGTCAACTACAAGTACAAACACTCCATTGAGGGAAATGTCAATTACTCATTCCACTTGAGTTCTTTAATAAAATAAAAATGCCAGTTAGTGATTATTAAGGACTTTCCAGGTCTCCTGTAGACCCTTCATAGTATGTATTATTTGTTTCTCACAGAAAACCAATGACACAGGCAATGTTGTAAGACATAAAACACACAGGAAGGTAGGATTAATAACAGTTAATAAGGGAGACATGGCTCAGTGGTGGACCCAGGAATTCCATGGCAGCTCACAATCATCTGCTAACTGTAATCACCTGTAACTCTAACATCCTAGGGGATCCAACTTCCTCTTCTGGCTTCTGTAGGCACCAGGCATGCATATGGTGCACAGCCATATATGCAGACAAAACATCTTTACACATAAAATACATAAATTTTGAAAAATCATTGAAAATCTGAAAGTCTGATCACAGAAAATAAACAGTATGACCACATGTTCTTTCACTATATTATTTGACACCAAAAAACTAAAATTTAACAGTAGGCAGAGCAAATTCTATGATGATTATTCAGATTTACAACCGACAAACATCATCAGAGTAAAGTTAAATTTAGGAACAAAACAGCTGTTGAAAACAGTTCATATTCCTGTTAAATTTTACCTGATGATTACTCTACTATTACATAAATGAAAAGTGGTATTACTATCAAATAACATAAAAGCTACTAATATGCACTTCCTCCTTCCCTGAGGAAAATAGAAATTTTAAAGATACTCACGTTTCTAATGGGGACCAATCTCCATCAGATAAGGGGTAGTGATCCCCAGAATGGAAGAGTGGAGGGTCCTTATAGTCTTCCTCCTTTAAGGAAGCATTTGAAGATCCTCTACGAAAGGGGAAAACAGAGCAAAACCCAGAAGGGTAGAATAATTTAAAGTCAGCTTTAAAATGGGTACCAACAAGTCTCTTAATGAACAGAAAGCTACATGATTAGTAGTATCTTTTGAAAAAGGCTAATATGAACTAGGTATTCACCAACGCCACTCCTAACAACGCCATATAACAGACATAGAAAAGGAATGTGATTAAAATTTCTTGATAGGCTGGGGATGTAGCTCCGTGGTGAAGTACCTGCCTGGCATTCATGAATGTTGGGCTCAATCAATCCCCTCCCTACTAAGTTGATGTTAAGAATATGGTTGTCTGCAACCTTAACACAGTATTACTCACTGGATGATATTCATTCAGTTCTTCCAAATTTAAGGTGATAAAATTCCATTGTAAATAGCAGGTATCAAAGATCCAGAAGTTTTTAGTATAATAATTTGTCCAAAGTAAAAAAGCTATGATTTTACTTTTCATCTTTAGAGAATTTATCATATGTCCTGTCTACTTTTCAGTCAATATGAGGTTTATATGGGTAGCAAGCGGAAATCTCTGAAAAGCTTAAAGCACATTAATGCAGGTTTAAGAGCTTCTTATAGAACACCCAAGCTCTAATAGTGTGTTGAATATAAACTGGAATCACACCACTTAATTTGTTGGGCTAAGAGCAGAGAAAGAAAACTGCCTTTTGTTCTTTGGTATTACTTTACTTCTTTGACACAGCCTTCCCATACAGATTTAAATCATTTAAGACATGTCAATTACATATCTTTTAAAATCTTCCTATTAGTTTAAGGTTTTCCTCAATGGAATCTTCTTTCCTCTAGAGGACTGTCACACAATCCCATTCAAGAGGAGAAAAACATACCTAAGAAGGACAGCTCACAACCATGTGTAATTACAGTTTCAGGGATTCTGATGCCCTCTTCTGCACTCTATGGGCACCAGGCATGTATGTTGTGTAGAAACATACATACCGGCAAAACACCCATTCACATAAACTAAATAAGTAAAATTTTTTAAAAAGAGCTAATCAAGCCAGGCACAGTGGCATACACCTTTAATCCCAGCACTTGAGAGGCAGAGCTCTATGAATTGGAGGTAACAACAGTCTTTACAGTGAGTTCCAGACCAGAGAGGGCATAGTGAAGCCCTGCCTCAAAATAAAATAAATCTGTGAATATAAACGCCTGTAGATTGTACTCCAATTCTTTTAAAAGTGGGAGAAATCAACAGGAAATTAAACTCAGCCCAAATTATAGGCACTTAATGCATTTTAAACTAGCTGGAAGTAAGAAATAAAAGAAATTGCTAGGTACCATGTCCAAAGATCCTATGGGTACCAGAAATCTTAGTGCAGTTACTCAATGGATGTCAGTATAGCCAATGATCTATACTTGGACACAAGACACCTCCCACAAAAGATACACCTCAGGACTCCAAGCCAAATGTGGCTTTGCTGCTGTGTGAGAACAAAGGAGGACAGAGCAGGGACACTGCAGGACCCATGCCCTTGAATACTTACCCTCACCACAGAAACCCAGGGAGTCTCTAGAAGCTACTATTGATGGGGTAGCATAGCTGCTCTTGGGGGCAAGTCTGAGGCTCCCTGAACTCAGCTCCCACATTCAACTTCATAAGGAAGATTGCTTTAGTAAACTAAATGTTGTTTCCTTTCTGATGGCCTGGTCTTGGCTCTTTATTTTTGCTACTGTTGGCTGGCTACTAAAATATTTCCAATAGTGGCATGGAAATGATGCTAAGTATTTGGGGTATGCTTGGAAAGGTTATGTTTTATATGTATGTACTCAAAATTGTACTAGAATATCATCCAATTTGAAAAGCTTCTTCCCTCAAAGACTTGTAGTAAATTGTCAATTAAAAAAAAGCACAATTATGTATATTATGAAAGATTGCATAGTGATAACAATAATATCATTGGTTAATATATTTGCTATACTCTTTTTTTTTTTTTTTTTTTTTTTGGGTTTTTCGAGACAGGGTTTCTCTGTGTAGCTTTGCGCCTTTCCTGGAACTCACTTGGTAGTCCAGGCTGGCCTCGAACTCACAGAGATCCGCCTGGCTCTGCCTCCCGAGTGCTGGGATTAAAGGCGTGCGCCACCACCGCCCGGCCTATTTGCTATACTCTTAATCATTACTTTTTAATGCATTCATACATGTCAAAAGAAAAAAGTATACTATTTTATACACATTATGCCATCTACCAGTGCTACCTCATATATCTTGTGTTTTTATGTCCTTTAACTGCATCAAGAGAAAACAGTAAAACAGCTGACTCTATATTCAGCCTGTTTGGCTGAATGGGTTGCCCCACAGGGACTTTGGAGACAGAAGATATTCATGTCTCTGGCATCATGCTGACCCCAGTCCAGACTATAAACAAGTATGTGGGAAGTCTGAGAAACACAGTGGCTCAGGTTTCACATTGGCTAGGTCTTTATGTTCAGCCACACCAAGCTGCAGGCATGTGACTGAGGCTCTGTGCGGGGCCAAGAGTTCAATTTCCCTGGCCACCAGAAGATTCATACCTAACTGAAGTAAAGCTTCACTGAGTGTTATGTAGATGATGTTGAAGGCATGGTCAACCGCTGTGGATCAAACACATCCCCAACTGTGGTATACCTGAGTTTCTACTGTGTTCACTCTCACTAATCATGTTCACTAGTAAATCTTCCATCTTATTTTTTTTTAAGTCCATGATGAGGGGCAGTTCTTTATCATTTAGACTTTGTTGGCCCCTCTACTGATCCATTTCTCAGAACGTATTGCCATAGATCAGCAACACATGGCCCGAGTTCAGTCCTTTTACATTTCAGAAAGAAGTCCCTACTGGCCAGACTCTGGTTCCACCACAACTCCCAAAGGCCCAGGCACCTCTAAGTTAAACAATACAGCTTTAACTCTGACAGCCATCTAATTTCTTACTGTCTAATTTCTATTGGATGTATAATTAAACAGATTTTATTCTAAGGAAATTTCAGGAAAAAAAAATTCTCCAAAAAGTGGCATTCACAGCTTACTAGTAACCCAAAGGAAAAGCAGAGCATTAAACTCTGAATGACAGCAGAGGCCCAAGGTCACATGTGCTGTGATGCCTTCTTCCCAAACAAGCAAGTGCTGGCAACCATATCAACTATTACCAAGAAAGTACCCAACAGATCTGGTTCATGTAACGTGGAAATGGAAGGCATGTATTGACTGACACTGTTGCTTTACAAAATTCCTTTAGCGCTTGTGTGTTAAGTAGAGGCTTTGTGTATGTCCTAGAAATGGCATTTCCTGAGATAAAACTGCATATTGTTCAGGGATTCTAAATTTTGCTAATTATTTTAACAAGACACACACACACACACACACACACACACACACACACACACAGAGTCAGCCAAACTTTTAGGCTCTGGGGGCAAAAGCATCACTTTGGGCCATTTTTAGTGGATGAAAAATTTTAGCTGCAAAAACATTTGCAGGACAAGGCTCAAAAGGGGGAGTGTAACTGAGGCATGGGTAATTCCCATGTATAAATATTTCACAGTTTTATAAAAATACATTTCTTGTCCACTGAAACACTTAACTATAAATAGAACTTTACAGAACTGTTCCCAGCAGTATAAGACCTGAAAGGCTCTCATGGGTTTTTCTTCTGGAGATAAACTGTCTTTGAGAGACTGAAAGCAGGAAAAAGAAATGTCTTGATTAAGCAATGGCATGCTTCTGAGTTAATTTTCTTTAGGAATCAAAGATATACAGAAGCAGAACTCATAACTCAGCATGGCCAGTGTTTAATACAAACAGAAAGACACTCTATTCAGGATTTAAAATGTTATCAGTATAATTTATGCTGCTCTGTGAGCCTGAAGTAGTTTTCACTATTTCCATCTTTCACTGCTTTGTTTTAAAAAATGGGTATGAATGTTTTGCTTGCACACCTGTCACTGTACCACGTGATACCTATAGAGGTCAGAATAAGACACAGGATCTCCTGGAACTGGAGTTAGGGATGGTTGTGTACCACCATGTGGGTAGGAACCAAACCCAGGTCCTCTACAGGCATAGGCAGAGAGTGCTCTCAATCACTGAGCCATCTTCCCAGCCTTTTAATGATGCTTATTCCTAACCGGAACTCTGAACTCTATCCAACAGTATGCAAAGTGACTATTACCCTTGACAGTAATGATGGAAGAAAGGTAGAAAAAAATCTGTCAGAATGCTAAAAAGTATAATGTATACTTTTTTATTCCAGGATTTATAATCCAGATTTCAAAATCTTAAGAAATGAGAGCTGGGCGGTGGTGGCACACACCTTTAATCCCAGCACTCGGGAGGCAGAGCCAGGCGGATCTCTGTGAGTTCGAGGCCAGCCTGGGCTACCAAGTGAGTTCTAGGAGAGGCGCAAAGCTACACAGAGAAACCCTGTCTCGAAAAACCAAAAAAAAAAAAAAAAAAAAAAAAAAAGAAATGAGTTAAAAGTTTACTAAAAAGGAATTATGTTATTCATAAAATGGTATAATTACAGTACACTAATCATTTATTAGTAACAGGTTTTTCATGGATTGACAGTTTTAAAAAGCCTTAATAAATAAACGCATAGTTTCTTTAATTAGAAAAGCTACCCTCCCTTCTCTGACTGACACAGCTTTTCCAGACACGCACAAGTACATCATCTCTTTCCAGCAGCTGAGCTGAAGTACCCAGATGGATCGGCACTGCCCTCAGGAAGGAGTCCTTCCCCACTCAAAGAACACAGCAGGCAGCCTGCCTGTGGGCGCAGCCTCCAAGAGCCGGTTCTATCAGTGCTTGGGTAGGCATCATTCAAACAAGTGAAGAAAGCTCTGTCTTAAAAGAGTGAAGAAAAAAAAGTACACCCTGCCTTAGACTGCTACCTTCAAATTTTTGACAGTTCTGACTGGAAAAGTGATAAAGGTTTTGACCTTTCCTTTCCTTTTCCCTTTCCCCCTTTTTCCCTTTTTTCCTTTTTCCCCTTTCCCTTTCTCCCTTTCCCCTTCTCCTTTCCCTTTCTCCCTTTCCCCTTTCCCTTTCTCCCTTTCCCGTTTCCCTTTTTCCCTTTCCCGTTTCCCCTTTCCTTCTTTCTCTCTCTCTCTCTCTCTCTCTCTCTCTCTCTCTCTCTCTCTCTCTCTCTCTCTTTCTCCCCCGAGACAGGGTTTCTCTGTGTAGTTTTGTGCCTGTCCTGGCCTCGAACTCGCAGAGATCGGCCTGGCTCTGCCTCCTAAGTGCTGGGATTAAAGGCGTGTGCCACCACCGCCTGGCCGGTTTTGAGTATTTCTACTAACTGGTTTATAAGTGGTAATCAAAAAGTCTCACTTAAAAAACTGAAACTCACTAGGGGATTTTTTTTTTTATCATAATCTCAAATAAAACAAAGCTCTCAGTTTCTCAGGAAAAGGTCTGATACCAAATACAAGACCCTGAGTAGGGGTGCAGGTGTACTGATATATACCAATCCCAGGACTCAGGAACTAGAAGCAGGAGGATTAAGAGTTTGAGGTCAAGCTGTGCTCTACAGTGAGACCCTATGGGAGGAAGGAAGGGGGATAAGGAAGAGAATGGGATAGGAAGGGAAGAAAAGGGAGGGAGAAGCGGGGAGAGAAGGGGGGAGGGGCAGGCAATGAAGGAAGGGGAGAGGAAGGTAGAGAAGACAGGAGAGTGAAGGGAGGAGTGAGGGGAAGGAGATGGGGAGGGGAGGGGAGGAGAGGGAGAAGGAAGGGGCAGGGAAGGTGGAGAGGAAGCAGGAGGAGGAAAGATCCTAGGGCTGGAAAGCTACACAACTGGAATATGATGTTCCCACTTGAATCTGCCCACTCCAGGTGAACCGCTCAATAAGAGCTGACCATTTGTTTTCCACACTTCCTCTAGACTGCTGCAAAGAGCACCTGGCAGCACACCCAAGGGTCCAGCAGTAAGGGGTGGGGTGGTGCTCCTTCCACTGGATTCTATAACCAGCTGGGTGCGGGGGTCAGACCCACTAGCTCCTTGGAGCTCTACTGGGCACAGGGGCAGGGAGGCGCCCGCAGAAGCCCACTCCTTCTGGACCCTTACCGTGTCGTCTGGGTCCCCTTCTCGTCATCCGAGCTCACAGCCACATCGCATGCGTCCTCCACCGCAGGAGAGGCGGCCGGCTCCTCCTTCCTGCTGTCCTGTTTGCACTTCTTCCTCCTCCGTTTCTTCTTTTTCACAGAACTTGGAGTGAAAACTGTCTCTGTCTCCAAGGTGTGAGGAATGTCGGAGCTCTGAGATGGTCTTTCATCTCCACTTGATTTCACCAAAGGGGTGTCAATATCTTTAAAGAACTGGTCTTCAGTAGGAATGGGTGAGGTGGCAAGATAAGCAGGTAGTTTTTCCTTAAAGAACAAAAGAAAAGTTAACCACACAGACCGGACAACTATCAAAAAAATAATTTCTCAAGTATCCAAGTTCTCACAAGGGTAGGAAGGCTTAGTCCCCAAAGGTAAGAAAGTCACCTTGCTAGACTCAAATAAGCGTTAGTTCATTTCAGTATGTAACTGAGTACATTTGCAAGAACAACTGTGTCAGCTCAGCACAGAACACGTAAAAGCTGCAATTAAATTCTGAGCCGATCACTCAGGCGGCAGTGGCACACGCCTTTAATCCCAGCACTCAGGAGGCAGAGGCAGGCCTGGTCTACAGAGTGAGTTCCAGGACAGCCGGGGCTACACAGAGAAACCTTGTCTCAAAAAACCAAAAACAACAACAATAAAAAAATCTGAGCTGATGAAATTCTGTACTAAGAGCTATCAAAGTGGCAGCCGCATGCTAAGTATTACAAGGACTGACACAATGCTAAGAACATGGTGAAACAGAGGCCAGGGCCAAGGCCACATCTGACAGGGCTGCAGGGCAGGTGAGTGAAGTCAGGACAGGCAGGATTTACAGCCAAGTGGCCGAATGAATAGAGGGTGAGGAAAGTGGTTATGACAGAGGCAACACCTTACAATGAATGAAATCAATGAATTTCATTCCAAATATCTTTTCAGGAACTCAAAAGAAGAAGCAGCAGCAGCCCAATATTTAGAATAATTAAACTTTCCAACTTAATACTGAATAAATCAAATCTAGTGAACTTCTTGACCATTTGTTTCAATCAGGAGGAAGGAGAGGTAGACAGACATGCATAAATTAACTTCATAATTTAAAATGGTCAAATTTTTACACAATGGTTCAGAAAACACGTGAGTTTCCATAATTGGTACCCACTAAAATTTTAAAATTTGGATTTGGTGAACATTCCAAAGCTGCAAGTTTTGTTTACCAGGCTCATCACTAACATACAGCTGTCACTATACTGTCTGAATGCCCCTAAGTCACCCAAAAGTCACCCAGGTGAGGCTGGTGTGCCCTGATTTCTAGAGATTTCTTTTAGTGGTTTTGTTACATATCAAGTTGCCTTGTACTTGTCTTCAAAGCTGTTTTGGTTTTTGGTAGTGTCTTCTTGCTTTATTACAGAAGTATTTGAGGTGAGGCAGAAAACACCCGGATGTCTACTTTGCTGGTTGGTTTTTGTCAACTTGGCACAAACCTAATGTATCTGGGAAAAGGGAATTTTAGCCCTTTAGACAAGTCTGTTGTTGCACAAATCCTAAATGGTCTTATAATAAAAACCTGGAGCCAGGTATCAGGGTAAAAGCTGAAAGATCAGAGAAGCAGAGCAAGCCACAGCCACCACCTCTTACCTCACCAACTCCTCAGCCTGACAGAGCCAGTTCCTGTCTCCTCCCGTCTTATATTCTTTTCTCTGTCCAGTCATATCACTTCCTGTCTCAACCTTCCTAGTACTGGGATTAAAGGTGTGTGTGCTACCACTGCCTGGCTGTTTCTCTTTTAGACCGGATTAATCTCCTGTAGCCCAGCATGGCCTTGAACTAACAGAAATCCAGATGGATCTCTGTCTCTGGAGTGCTAGGATTAAAGGTGTGTGACACCACTGCCTGGCATCTATGTTTAATCTAGTGGCTTGTTCTGTCCTCTGATCTTTAGGAAATTTATTAAGTGTACAAGCAATATATCACCACCATAGTCAGCGGGGGCATTTTCTTGATTAATGATTCATGTGGGAGGGCCTGCTGTTGTAGGCAGGTGGTCCTGGGCTGTACAGGAGAGCAAGCCAGGAGGAACAAGCTAGTAAGCAGCGATTCTCCATCATCTGCCTCTGCTTTAGTTTCTGCCACCGGGTTCCTGCTCCAACTGCCCTTAATGAAGTAAGCAGTAGGGTGAAATAAATTCATGGTCTTGATCACAGCAATAGAAACATAATTAAGATGTCCACCAATAAGACACCAGGCAAATCCACACCATGGACACTGTGCGGCGGTTAACAAGAGGGGTTGTTTCAGAACTGCTGACTGAAAGGAATGTTGATGATGAGCGGAAAAAGTCAGATAAAACAAAACTAAATAGTACCTAATGGGGTTTTGTTAACTTTTAATCCCCTTTAAAAGCAGGTCTTTATTTTATTATTATTTTATTCATAGTATGTGTCATAGAATAGTAATTCTAATATCTGTTGGATGAATTAGGACTTTTTTATTGTATTATTATTTTTGTTTATTTGAAAGAGGGCCTTAGTACATAGCTCTGGCTATCCTAGAATTTACAATAGTGCAGAAAAATCTGATCAATTTAGTCATACATGAAACAGAAAAAGTGTTGCAAGCTTGATATTCAGGCTGCCCTTGCTAGAGCAGGCTTTACAATTGTCGGCAGTGCCTGTAACCAGGCACAGGACTGTCAAGAACCCCCATCACTGGTTTATGTAACGATAATCAGCAATAGGGTTTATACTTGATTTTCAGAAACAGATCAAAAATTCTTTGTTTGTGCCAGCTAATATATATTATGTTTTACTCTGCTCTTTGCCTTTGTTTCTGATGAGGTGAAATTTTGTTTAGGTCATGTAAATGCAAATGAGGTAATAAAACACCAGGAAGATGTTCAGGAAAACAAATGGATAAGGTTCTTTTATAAGCTGCCAACACTGGTGCTCTTTCCCAAGCTTTAAAAAAAAAAAAAAATCAAAATAATCTTGCTTTGCTATTGGTTATTTTTGTTGTCATTTTTTTCTTTGTGAATTCACAATATCACATTAATCATTCACCTTCAAACCCCAAAAGCCTCTGTATCCTGATAATTTGAAGCTTCTTATTTTTGCTGTAATATTTAATTTCACAGTGATGCTTCTACAGATTTTTTTTTAAAAAAGAGCCATATTGACTACATCAAGAAGAGTGTGTTCTTGTTCTAACTCAGGTATACCTGGGAGTGAGTGCACAAGGACATGGGACTTGTACAGATTGTGCTGTCTTATAGAAGAAGCCACATGTACACTAATATATAGGAAGACATAGGCCAATTAATTTAACTGTCTTGAAATCATAATTCAGTGTCTCTTAAGGTCACGGGTATAATATTCCTAACCAAACAAAAGAATCATTTAAAAAACTTTATTGTTAGTGTGTGGGGGTGTTGTGTGCAGCATGGCAACTTTATTGTTAGTGTGTGGGGGTGTTGTGTGCAGCACGGCAACAGTATTGCATCAGGACAACTTTGTGGAGAAGTTCTCTCCTTCCATCTTTATATGGCTCCAGATACCAAATTGAGGTGGTCAGGCCTCTATGGAATGTGTCTTTACCTGCTGAGCCATCTCTCTGGCCCTGTAAACATGTCTTCCAAATTTAAAAGTCACATATGTACATACCCACACATAGCCTAAGAGATATGCCTCGAGGTAGAACTGAATAAACTCAAGTCAAGCCATAAGCTTTCATGGACACAAAGCAGGAAAGCCAGCCCTTTGGTACTAGATGGTATTCTCCAAACCCTGAAAGCTGGTGTGAGCCCTTTTTGTTTGGAGTCTGGTTCAACATGCAATGAAAGCTTGTTTAGTGAATAATAATCATCCACACAATCATGGAAATAGCTGACCAGTTGTTTTGAGACATGTTCTAGAAGCCTGACACGAAGTGCAAAGGGTCTGTGACCTTTGAGAACTTACATATTCTTCTTCAGTCTCCTCTACAAAGAAGGCTTCTCCATTATCACCCAATTTCATATGAAGATCCACTGCACTGCCATTGATTTCTATATCAATCTAAGGAGGAAACAAACATAATTAAGCACAAAGACCCTTTCATTTAGGCTAACCTAAACCTAAATTCTTGGCTCACAAGGCAAACTGGACACTGGGTTTCTAGAGATATAGCCTAGAGAAACACTATTACTAGCCCCAGAGCCCATCCCCAAAAGAAAGAAACTTGGGTACTAGGAGAGACAGGCAGCCAGGGATTGAAAGAAAATGTTTTCATAGCTTTTTAAAAGTTTACTGCTTAATCTCTCAATTTTCTTTTCTTTTTCTTTTTGGAGGACAGGGTCCTGCTATGTAGCCTACCCTGGTCTTGACCTCACAGCATTCTGCCTGAGATTTTTCAAGTGCCGTGGTTACAGGTATGAGCCACCATGCCCAGCTTAACTTGCCAAATACTTCGAAATGGGAGAAATATTGTTAACAAACATTTCTGTGCTTCCCAAGTTATAGCGTGGGCAGGACTTGTCTCACAGAATTCAAACATTCAAATGTTTCAGTAACCCTAGCGTTGAGCTGTGAGTCAATTCCCTATTATTTTTATCCAAAGGTCACCGTGCAACACCAGATGCTGTCAGGACCAGTGAGCAATCAATCACTGGTCTTCTGTGAGTCTGCTGGTGACTGACACTGTATTTTGTTATTCCGTTCAGCCACAGAGCAAAGCCTGAGGGGCATGTGGCTATAGATATCTAACTTTTGTATATGTGTGTATATGTATATATATCTTTGTGTATGTGTGCTTCCATGGAGGTCAGAGACCAACCTCAGGTTGTGAATCCTTAGGCATTGTTCACCTTTTTTGAGACAGGGTCTCTCACTGGGACCTGGGGCTTGTCTGATTAGGGTAGGCTGGCTAGGCAGAAAGCCCTAGGATCTGCTTGTTGGTCTCCCCAGAGCTGAGACCAACAAGCACATGCTACCATTCCCAGCACTTCCGTGAGTTCTGGAGAACCAAGCTTGGGTCCACATGCTTGAACAGCAAGCACTTTACTGACTGACCATTCCTCAAGACCTCATGTAACATCTTATAAAATGAACAATTCAAGGAGGAGATTATTGGCCAAGATATGAAAATACAGAAAAAAAGAAAGAACTGATAGCATTGTAAGAAACATTTGGCTTTCCTAAGGTCTCACCTGGTAAGCTAGTCCACATCCCTCAGCAAGGAAACTTCTTGCCACAGATGGAGACCACTATAGAAAACCACAGCCCCCCAAATGCAGAGTTGCGGAGCCCAGTGTCAATGTACACACCACACTCCTGCACGCAGGGAACGTTGCAGAAGAGGGGCAGAAAGACTGTAAGAGACAGGAGGGCCAGGGAGTCTGCTGTTTGTGTTTTCTGGAGAGGTTAGAGGGGACCCCTATAGAGACTCACCAACATGTGGCTATTTAACACGAGCTGAACAAAGACAACAACAATACACATGCTAATGTGAATGGGTGTTGGGGAGACCAAGAGGCTTCAACCTTACACATATAACCACAGGTAACTACAGAATGCTGAGTGTGAGAAAGTCTTCTCCAGGCAAGAGTAAACCAATTGCTTATCATGATCTGTCCTGACAACATACATACAAATAACATTACACAGACTAAGTGGGATACACTTAATGTATTTCAGAACACACACACACACACACACACACACACACACACACACACACACACGGTGGTATTGTGTTCCCCAAAATATTGTGCACCCTAATAAACTTATCTGGGGTCAGAGACAGAACAGCCACTAGATACAAAGGCTAGAAAATGGTGGCACTCACACCTTTAATCCTAGCACTCCAGAGGTAGAAATCCCTCTGGATCTCTTTGAGTTCAAGGCCACACTGGAAACGGCCAGGCATGGTGACACACGCCTTTAATCCCAGAAAGCGAGCCTTTAATCCCAGGGAGTGGTGGTAGAAAGCAGAAAGGTATATAAGGCGTGAGGACCAGAAACTAGAAGCATTTGGCTGGTTAAGCTTTTAAGTTTTGAGCAGCACAGTTCAGCTGAGAGCCATTCAGATATGAGGACACAGAGACTTCCAGTCTGAGGAAACAAGATCAGCTGAGAAGTTGGCCAGGTGAGGTTAGCTGTGGCTTGTTCTGTCTCTCTGATCTTCCAGTGTTCACCCCAATACTTGGCTCCAGGTTTGATTTTATTAATAAGACTCTTTAAGATTCCTGCTACACACACACACACACACACACACACACACACACACACACACACACACACACCCCAACAATGAAAAAAGAAGTCATGAATTAGCCAGGCAGTGGCGGTACATGTCTTTAATCCCAGAACTCAGGAGGCAGAGGTAGATAGATTTCTGTGAGTTTGAGGCCAGCCTATAGTTAATTTTTTAAAATTCTTTTCTCTTTGGGGTGGGGTGGGGGGCTGGCATCCAGTTCCCAAATAATCACACGGAAACTTATTCTTTCTTATGAATGCCCAGCCTTAGCTTGGCTTGTTTCTAGCCAGCTTCTCTTAATTAATTATCCCATCTACCTTTCGCCTCTGGGCTTTTACCTTTGTCTATTTCTATATACCTTTCTCACTTCTTACTCCGTGGCTTGCTGTCTCCTGATGTCCTCCTCTGCTTCTCCTTTTCTCGCTGCTCCTCCTCCTCTTTTTCTCCTTCTATTTATTCTCTCTGCCTGGAGCCCCGCCTATCCTTTCTCCTGCCTTGCTATTGGCCGTTCAGCTCTTTTTTAGACCATCAGGTGTTTTAGACAGGCAAGGTAGCACAGCTTCACAGAGTTAAACAAATGCAACATGAAAGAATGCAACACATCTTTGCATCATTAAACAAATATAACACATCTTCAACTAATATTATACAACACCAGCCTGGTCTACAGAGCGAGTTCCAGGACAGCCAAGGCTACACAGAGAAACCCTGTCTCAAAAAAACAAAAAAAAAAAAAAAAAGAATTGGAATAAGGGGGCTGGAGAGGTGGCTCAGTGGTTAAGAGTACTGACTGCTCTTCCAGAGGACCCAGCTTCAATTCCCAGCACCCACATGGCAGCTCACAACTGTCTGTAACTCCAGTCCTAGGGTACCAAAACATCAAGGTACATAAAATAAATAAATTATATAAAAAAAGAATTGGAATAAGAACGGTGACGATAAATCACAGATACACATATTAATAATTCTGTGAATTTTATCAATATAAGGTAAAATTTATGGGCAACAATATGGGAAACAGGAATATTTGCACAGTAAGCCTAGTGAGGAGAAAAATCAAACATTCTCCTACAAGTGGATCCATGGTGGAGAAACCCTAGCAGACGGCAAGGAATTCAAAGTTAGTATCAACAGTAATAAGATGCGCAGTACAAATGATGGCACCCTTCAGCAAGAGTGAGCATCGTTCTGTATTCTTATTTCAAAGGACCAAACGGCAAACGCAAACTGAGGGACAACCTAGACAATAATTCCTATATCGCTGTGTTCCTTACCAGACAGTCAGGGAAGGACTGAGGAGCATTAACGAAATGCCGTGCAAAATGACAGTAGAAAGGATGCTGGAACAGAGATCAGACAGTCCTAGGAAAACTGATGAAATCTGGAGAACGTCTCTGGTTGACAGTGTACGCAAGTATAAATGTCTGGTTTGGGCAAAAGTACAATGGACATATAAAATGCTAACATAAAGTAAAAAAAATTGGGCAAAGGAAACTTTTAATTTTTATTTCTTAATTTTTTTTTTTTTAAATTTCTGAATACTGGGAGGAGGGCAGAGGCCACAGTGTTCATGTGGAGGTTTAAGAACAACTTTCTGGAGTTGATTCTTTTCTGCCATCAGGTTCCAGGGACTGAACTTAGGCCATCACACTTGAATGACAATCATTGTTACTACTGACCATTCTTACCCACCTAAGAGAAGTTTTTTCTGAATTAATTATATTTGTGACTTGCCTGGAAGTCAAAAATTAATGAAAAAAAAAAAAAGAAGTTTAAAATAATCAATGGCACTTGGGAGGCAGAGGCAGGTGATCTCTGTGGATTTGAGGCTAGCCTGGTCTACACAGCAAGTTTCAGGACAGCCAGGGATGCAAAGAAAGACCCATCTCAAAAGCTAAACAAATAAATAAATAAATAAATGAAAGCTGACTAGCATGACACAGGTCCATAATCCCAGCACCAGGAGAATGAAGAAGGAAGATAGTAAATTTTAAGGTAGCCTGGACTATATACAGAGCTCCTGGCCAACTTGGACCACATAGTGAGACCCTTTTTCAAACAAACAAGGTAATAAAATATTGTAAGAAACAAAAACATGGAAACTATCAGAGACTAGAAGAGACTAGGGTGACAGGACAACAGAATGTATTGTTGTTTGTTTTTGCTCTTTGTGGGAGGGCACCACCCAGCTCCCAAATAAATCAAACACATGAAGGGCTTTTTTGGGGGGGGGGCGGTTCGAGACAGGGTTTCTTTGTGTAGCTTTGGAAGCCTCACTCTGTAGACCCGGCTGGCCTCAAACTTGCAGAGATCTATCTGCCTCTACCTTCCAAGTACTGGGATTAAAGGCGTGTGCCACCACTTATTAATTACAAATGCCCACCCAGCCTTAGCTTGGCTTGTTTCTAACCAATTTTTCTTAAATTATTCTGTCTTTTGCCTCTGGGCTTTTACACCTTTCTCTAGTTCTATATACCTTTCTTTACTTCTTAATCTACTGATGGCTGGGTGGCTGGCCCCTAGTGTCTTCCTCCTCCTCTTGCTCCTAGATCTCTTTCTTCCTCCTCCCAGATTTCTCCTTCTATATATTCTCTCTGTCTGCCAGCCCTGCTTATCCTTTCTCCTGCCTCGCTATTGGCCATTTGGCTCTTTATTAGACCATCAGGTGTTTTAGACAGGCAAAGTAACACAGCTTCACTGAGTTAAACAAATGCAACATAAACAAAAGTAACACACCTTAAAATAATATTCCCCAACAAAAATGTTTCTCATCCTGGTTGTAGAGAGTTTGCATGGTAAAAATATATATTAAAACTTGTCATGTATTCTTTATGTATATGTAATTTATCATATGCTAATAATAACCAATCAAAAAAATTAAGTATGCAGTTAATAATACACTAATTATCCTACACAAACACATTCCCTTTATCTTTTAGAGGAAATTGCCACATTTGCGTGTATGAACCACATTTGTGTGCTCGAGCATGCGTGTGTAGCACAAATTCTAATTGGTCTTAATAATTAAAACCTGGAGTCAGATATGAGGGTAAATGCTGAAAGATCAGAGAAGAACAGCCAAAGTCACCTCTTACCTCCAGGACTTCTCAGACTGAAAAGGGCCGAGCTGCTGTCTCCTCCCTGCCTTATCACTTACTTTCTCTTTCTGCCCAGCCATATCACTTCCTGTCTGTTGTCTATACAGACCTCCAGACCTCTACAGTTAGCTAATGGCTAGCTCCACCCTCTGATCTTCAGGCAAGCTTTATTTGTTAGAGCACAAACAAAATATCACCACACATGTGCATGTGTGTGTATGTACATACACACTAGTGAGCCTTCTTCCCTAATGTACCCCCTGAGATTCTGGGATATAAAGGAAGGAACAGGAAAGAAGATATTTTTTCTTTTCTTGTGCCTGTGTATTATGCTCCTAAAAGTACTGGAGTTTTGACAAGGAATTTAACTTTGACTGGGTATTTCATAGTTAACAGTTAATGGAATTAACTGTGGTCTGGTAAAGAAATCCAATCCCTGATTACAAAGCACGCAGGGAAGGCCTCCTATCAGTCCCTCATCACCTATCAAGGACAAGTGCTTACATACATCTGCTGCAGCTCTGCTCTCAAAGGCCAAAAGACAGAGGCAACCTATCAATTAGAAACCTGGTTCCAGGGTGTGGTGGGGTTGAGTGTGACTGGGGAGGACTTGTTGGAAAGACCCCCACAGAAATTTTACAAACAGATCCTAGGACACCTAATGAGAAAATTCAGGGCACAAATGGTTCGAGTCCCCCCAAAACAGTTCCAATCTCAGAGTATTAATAATAGTGTCACTACAAAAAATACAAAGAAGCCAGCGGTTAATCCCAGACTTTAATCTCAGCATTTGGAAAGCAGAGGCAGGTGATTTCTGTGAGTTCAAGCCCAGCTTGGTCTACAGAGTGAGTTCAAGAAAACCAGAGCTACACAGAGAAACCCTGTCCCGGAAAAACAAACAAAACAAAAGAACTACAAAGAAAACAAATACCAAGGCAACCATGGCTGAACAATGCTGCTAGAGCGGGAGCTGCCAAGTCAGGAAGTAAAACTGTAGCTGCTTTTGCTTTCTAAAGGTGATCAAGCAGGGCTAGTCTGTAAAATCTAGTGGAAAATGATTCCATCATACTCCCTGGTGGGGAAAAAGTCTAGTTTGAGAAACCCATTTTCTTTCACTTTCAAAAAAAAAAACACCTTAGTTTAAAAAGAGGGAAATGTGTACCAAAAAAAAAAAAAAAAAAAAAAAATCAACTAAAAGCTCATCACTCTTAATTTATACATGTTGGTCTTTGACACACATTTCCACCTGTGCCAGGAAGTGGGGGCAGTGTTCTCATAGGGCTCCAAAATCTTAGTAAGAGTGTCTGGCATTATCCAGGTAGATAATGTGGTCGTGAAAAGTTGCCAACTACACTCTCTACAAAATTATACAATTAACCTGGTTTTAAAACTTCAAAAACCTCCCTACTGCCCAATACCCAAGGGAGAAAAAGGATATTTAAAAAAAACAAAAACAAACAAACAAACAAAAAACCCAACAACACTCCCCCCAAAAAAAGCAAAAGAGGAAAACCACATTCAATTGGGGAATTAATTTCTTTTAAACAAATATAATCTACACCTGATAACATGAGCTTAGTCTGCTTACTCATAATCAGTATAATAGTATTATCCTATCTATCTATCTATCTATTTATCATCTACCTACCTACCAACTATCTATCTATCTATCTATCTATCTATCTATCTATCTATCTATCTATCATCTACCTACCTACCAACTATCTATCTATCTATCTATCTATCTATCTATCTATCTATCTATCATCTATCTATCTACCTACCTACCTACCAACCAACCAACCAACCAACCAACCAAGCTGACCTCGAATTTGCTTTGTGGCTGAGCTGAGGATGATCCTGGCCTGTTCCTTCTGCCTCTCTGTCCTCAGTGCTTAGATTATAAACACTGGCCAGCATGTCTGACTTACACAGTGACAGTGACTGAACCCATGGCTTTGTGCATCTATGCAAATATTATATTGACTTGAGCATATAGCTCTCTTGCGTGTATATTTTATTTTTAGACAGACTTTTTATTAAGATTTTAAAGTGTGCCGGGTGGTGGTGGCGCATGCCTTTAATCCCAGCACTCAGGAGGCAGAGGCAGGCGGATCTTTGTGAGTTCAAGGCCAGCCTGGTCTATAAAGCGAGCTCCAGGAAAGGCGCAAAGCTACACAGAGAAACTCTGTCTTGAAAAACCAAAAAAAAAAAAAAAAAAAAAATTAAATTAAAAAAAATAAATAAATAAAAATAAAAAGATTTTAAAGTGTGCATGTGCACCACAGGGTACGTGTAGGGGTCAGAGAATAACTTTCCAATATGCTCTCTTGTTCCAGCCATGTGGGTCTCAGGGGTTAAACTTGGGTCATCAGGATTGGCGGCAAAAGCTTTAACTCACCGAGTCATCTGGCTGGCCCCACACTATTTTAAAGTGCTGTCTTAAGCAAAGGAAAATTTATTTTTTGAAATAAGCCCAACTTCCTTGTTTGTCACATCTTCAGTTTTGTTCTGAGTTTCAACATGTAGGATTATCTTCACAATTTCAGTTTCTTTTTCATTTGGAGAAACTTCCTGTAATAGAATCTTCTGAATTTAGAAGCTACTTCAAAAGCAAGGGTTCCTTACCACTGCTTTCAATAGCATTTCCGTTAAAAAAAAAAAAAAAAAGTAAGGGGGGGGCAGATGACCCTGATGCCTGTGCACTGACCCCCCTTTCCCGCCTTAAAGCAGGCTCTCCACTGCACTTACCACTTTCTCCTTGGATCTCAGGACTCCCAGCTTCCCAAAGCGCACATGAAAAGGTGAGCACTGATAGGTGCCATCCTGCTGTCGCACCACGACTACATCGATGCACCCAGACAACGTGGCTTGGTTAATGCCCTTGTAGAGTTCCTTTACAGTGACGAGCACCTGCCCAGCCAGCTGGCCCACATAATTCATGGTTTGAGACTGTAAGAAAACAAATATGATGTCAGCATTGAGTTTGACGACTAGTAACAATGACAAAAAAAAAAAAAGTTTTGATTAAACATATACTCTTGTTTGCTATTCAGAGCCCATTCCTCTCCAGAGGCTGCTGCTGTGTTCACACATCTCTACAAAAGGACAGACATCTCAGACGGGGAGGCTGCCTCTAGGGGGGGCCTGAGGCTGCGGAAGTTCCATTTCCTTTTACACCCCAAGGGTGGGGCCAACTTGTCATCATGGAGTCCACTAACTCCATCTCCCTCCACCAACAGCTCAGGACCTGTAAAGAACCAACTAAAGAACCCCGACCGCCACAACTGTATCCCTGCCCAGGTGGTTTGGAACCTACCGCATCCACTCTGACCACAGCAGCCAAGCAGAAAAAGGCCCAGGGGGATCACCTCCACCAGAAACTAGACTCATCTTCTCACAGAAAACAAGGGATGCAATTGATAGTTGAGGCCGGGCGGTGGTGGCGCACGCCTTTAATCCCAGCACTCGGGAGGCAGAGCCAGGTGGATCTCTGTGAGTTCGAGGCCAGCCTGGTCTCCAAAGCAAGTTCCAGGAAAGGCGCAAAGCTACACAGAGAAACCCTGTCTCGAAAAAACAAACAAACAAAAAAAAGCAATTGATAGTTGAGATGTTATGGTTCAGATACATGCTGCGTCAAACAAACTGCAGTGAGCTGCCCCAGGACTAACACATGCTAACATTAATTTTTAGGGAAATCCCTTCAGTACCTCAATACAACACTTATGTCTCATAATATTCAGAGCACAAAGAGGGTTTTTAATTTGTTCCTCAACCTCAACTTACTACTCAAATCATGATCACCAGAGCTCTGCAATTTGAAGGGGGGAGGGTGTACCTAAGCCTGGCTTTACCCCTCACCCCCATTCTTCCACTGGGAAACCCAATCCACATAGAAACAAACCCTTTAGTCCTTAGGCTGTCAGATCTCATCCCAGTGGTTGAGTGCATCACTCAGCAGACACTTTAATATTATGTCAAAGCCAAATCCATGGAAAGTCCGTCCCCATGATGTAGGATCAGAGAAACCCTCCAGTTCTAGGCTAATCCAGAAGTCAATATTTTTCAGACTGTAGAAGAGAGTCCAAGCTATGAATCGTGCGCACAGTGGTTTCTCTAAATCAGCTCTGGAGTTACCCTAAGCTCAAAGTTCCATCTCTGCAAAGTTCTAGAGAGACATTCTGTGTTGTCAGGTAAGTCCTAGGTAGAACAGGGACAAAGTGCTGATCTCTTGAGAAAATGAAGGAGACCTGCCAGTTCCTGTCTGCACGTAACTCACCCTATTCTCCAGAGACCAGCAGTGCCTACCTAAGGTAGCACAGATTCCGCTCAACAGTCTACACAGAGATGACTATAACCAGGGTCTGGCTGCTTGGCAGCCTGAAGCATATAACCCTGATCATTCCCTTGGGTTATTTATGTAACCAAGGCTTCAAACTGCACACACCAAAGAGCTGGCTTTGAGCAATGTACCAGGAGCCAAACTTACTATAATCTCCTAAGGTGGAGTCCTTTATGTTACAATTATGAAACAATTACAGACCGGTAGTTTTGGTTTTAGGATGATTGATTTGGCTTTGATAGCAAGGCCAGGTTAAGCATACATCAAATACTCAATTTTTTAAATTTTTATTTTTTTTTGAGACAGGGTCTCATTGTGTAGTCCTGGCTGGCCTGAAACTTGAGAGGTAAACTAGGCTGTTTTTGAGCTCACAGAGATCGGCCTCCTGAATGCTGGGATTAAAGGCTGTGCCACCACACTTGGCCAATCTCTCTCCAGGGTCTCACTTTGTAGCCCAAGTTGGCCTAGAACTCAAGGCCAAATAAAATCCTATTTTAGCCTCTCAAATGCTGGGAATATAGGTGTGTGTCACTATATTTGACAATCATTACTTCTTGAACGAACAAAGGAAAAATCAAATGAACTATCAGTAAATAAGCTAAGACCAATCAACAAGCTAAAGACATATACTGTGTGTAGCAGAAATACTGTTCCATCAGAATACTCATGGATCATCTCATTGCATCTTCTTCCTTCCTTCCTTCCTTCTTTTTCCTTCCTTCCTTCCTTCCTTCCTTCCTTCCTTCCTTCCTTCCTTCCTTCTTTTTTGTTTGTTTGTTTGTTCTGTTTCATTTGCAATGGTCTCACTATGTAGCCCTGGCTGGTCTGGAATTCACTATGAGGATGCTGCTGGCCTTGATTCACAGAGATCTACTTGCTTCTGCCTCCTGATTTCCACCAGGCCTGGCTCACTGTATTTTTAAAAATTAGCCTTTCTAGATCAGGAGTTCAAGGACAGCCTGAACTATCTCCAAAACACCAAATAAAGAAATGAATTAACAAACTGTCTTTCTACTGTGAGATCTGTGTAGACCTGCAGAGTTCTAAGAAAGAATACTTCAAAAAACAAAACAACTATACACACACACACACACAAATAACAATTATACAGCTGGGCAGTGGTGGCTGCGCACGCCTTTAATCCCAGTGCTCAGGAGGCAGAGGCAGGTGGATCTGTGAGTTTGAGGTCAGCCTGGGCTACAGAGTGAGTTCCAGGACAGGCACAAAGCTACACAGAGAAACCCTGTCTCAAAAAACCTAAGAAAGAATACTGCTGCATCCAAATCCTCTACTGAGTGTCTTCTACTTGGGATGCACCAGCGAAGTATCATAACCAGTGCCTTCTTCTCCCCAGTCCCTAGCAACCACTAATATGTTCTCTATTTCTGAAATGTCTGCCATTTTAGAAAGGAAGTCATATAAACAGCATCATAAAGTATGTAGCCTTTTAGGACTGCCCTCTTTCCCTCATATTTTACTGCAGACTTATCCAGATGTCTATCAATAATGCATTCCATTTTACTGCTACATAGTATTTCATGGCATAGACTTACCATTAAAAAAATAAAAACAAAAAACAACCCCCCCTAAAAAAAAAAAAAACTACTTGTTGAAGAACAGGTTAACTGCAGTTTCTAGCTATTACAAATAAAGCCATAGTTATAAGTATATGTCATACAGGGTCTGTGTGAATGTGGATTTTCATATTCTAGGATAAATCCTAGGAGTACAACTGAAGGCAACTTTTCAGCTGCAAACAAAGTTCAGGCTTAGCTGTTTTGGAACAGTCAAGATTACTACTTTCCAGATCACACTATCATTTTACATTCCCACTAACAATGGGAAGTGGGAGGTGAAATCATCTGGCATACCTCACACAAGGTGGCATTACTGTTTACTTTAGCTATGACAATATATAATGATTTGCATTTCTTTAATAGCTAATGATGCTGAACGTTTAATTCATGTACTGCTCTGCCATGTGAGTGTCTGTCTACGGTCTAATAGAGTCCTTGTCTCACTTAGAGGGAAAGGAAATGCAGATCTTTGTTCTCAATTGGTCAACAATTTATCTCTAAAACCAGAACAGAGATGAAATTCATTTGGAGGTAGTTCATCATATCACCTCTTTTACCAAGAAATTTCTACTGCCACTTAGCACACTCTGAGTTTTTCTGTTCTCTAAGTCACACATGTTCACAACATGCTGTTTTGCCTGTTGCAACATATTAGCTAGGTGGCACTCAGAATCAGTACATGACTGATTGAGGATGGCAATGCTAAAATGAATATTGTTACAATTTGTAAAAAACCCTAACAGTATAGACCTTAAAAAAACCCTGAAAATGGCAACTTTTAAACATCTATATTCAGCCATAAACAACCATGTCCTAAATGTGTAACAAGCTTACATCAACTAGAGCACAGAATCCATAATTAAGTGTAACAACATCTATTCAGGATGATTTTAATTACTGTGGTTAAGAGAGGTGCTGTTATACATAAAAATCTATTGTGCAAAAGCTGGTTGCTAAATGTAGAAAAATACAGGCTGTCAAGAAACTTCTTTTCTCTTGGCAGACATGAAGCCATTGGGTTTATATTTTGTAGGCTGAGAAAAACAAAAATATATAGAGGTCAGGGTCTTAACATGTACTATACCCCAGAAATGGCCAGGAGGAACCTGCTGACTATACAATATATCTAGTAGCAGTACTTTCAGAACGCTCACTATACCCCAACTTAGACTATTTTTAGACAGGCTTTCACCATATAGTCTGGGCTATCCTGGAACTCACTATGTAGACTACATTAGCCTCAAACTCTCAGAGATCTACCTGCCTCTGCCTCCAGAGTGCTAGGACCAAAGGTGTGCATCACCATGCCTGCAAATATTTTAAAAGATAAGGAAACTCAAACTTCAGAGACATAGGTGATGTTTTAAGGTGGATATTTATGTGTGTCTTCCTTCATATACTGAAGCCCTAACCCGTAACGTGAAGGGATTTGGAGATGGGCCTTTGAGAGGTCATGCAGGTGATTAGAAGAGTCTCACCCTCACTGGCGTCCTCATATACAAAGACAGACAGAGATAAGAGCCAGCATTCTCTTTTACCCTGCCATACGAGGACACAGGCAGACCTCTGCAAGCCTGTAAAAAGGTGCCCCTCCCGATCCCCACTCCAACACATACACACACTGAATCTCTCAGCAACTCAGCCTTGGACTTCAAGGCACTACAGAATTGTAATAAATGTCTATTGTGTAACCCACACTCGTTTAGGTCAGATGCCATCCATGACATTTTGTTCTAACCATCCTGAGTGTCTTCTTAAACAGCATACGCTGCCCTTGCTTCACCTCCGAAACATACACTACCAGCTAGAGAGACCACTTTCCCAAACAACTCTACTTCTTATGACGCATGAGAAGTCACCCTCCATGACAGTCACAACTGCATCTCACTTGTTAGTCTGGGCTGTGCACCCTTACTCTTGAAAGAACGACTGGGTCTGCTCTCACTTTTATGACAAACCAGACACAGTGGTTCAGTGACAACCTGAATCATAGAGGAGTAGTACTTCCCAAGAAGACATATTGTTTGATGACCACTTAGTACTTTTTAAGATCAAACTTACCTCATTCAATCTTCAAAAATAGGACACAGGTTTGCAAGGCAAGCCGTATTCATTTATTTTATGAGTGAGACAAGACGAGTCATTTGCATCCCACTATTGTACACTACTGTACACCAGGTGGTTCCACCTCAACCCAGGGTTCCTGAGAGCTGAGTTTACCTTGTAGGGTAAAAAGAGCCAGTGAAAGAAAACCCTGGCCCCAAGACCAGAGCCAAAGAAACACACCCTGCTCCTAACCAATTCAGGAATTGAAAACCAACCAATCCATAAACATGAAAGCCAACCAATCTCTGAGCTTGTCTCAAGCTCAAGAATTGAAATCCTACAATTCCCACCCTGAAAATCTCCACCTTGGAAAGCTCCGCCCCTAAGAAACCCTATACAAGCCCTGTACCTGTTTAGTTTGGGGCTGCCTTTTTCCACCCTGGCAGGGCAGCTACTCTCTTGGGTTCTTCCCTCCCAATAAATCTCTTGACTGAGGTTTGTGGTACCGACTTTCTTTCACCTAAGTGAGCAGAGCTGTAACTGAATTGAGCAGGAGCAGAACAGAACTGTAACACTTTGGCTGGGGAAACTCCCTTGCTGGAGCAAAGTATTACACTCCAGGGAAGATGAGTGGAGCTGTAACCTTTCTCTGCAGCAGAGCGGAGCAGTGCTGTGACCCTCTCCTGCTGGAGTACAGTTGTTACATTCGCATTAGGGAAAACTTTCCTGGAGCTAAGAAAACTGTCCCCACTGGAACAGAGCTCTAACACTTCTGTTGGGATACCTTTTCCTTCCGAGCTGTAGTTAATCCTTGTCTTATGACTGCCAGGATACCTTTTCCTTCCGAGCTGTAGTTAATCCTTGTCTTATGACTGCCAGGATACCTTTTCCTTCCGAGCTGTAGTTAATCCTTGTCTTATGACTGCCAGGATACCTTTTCCTTCCGAGCTGTAGTTAAATCCTTGTCTTATGACTGCCAGGATACCTTTTCCTTCTGAGCTGTAACACACTAAATCCTGACAGTTTTTCTCCAACCACCCACGATAACATAAAGATGAGACTACTTTATGAATGATGATGATAAAAAGGGAGCAGTGGGCAGTGGTACCCACAGCAACATCTGATGAAAATTCCTCTCTGGTCTCTCCAGGACTGGCAGGAATCAAATCCCCAGGGCCTTGCCCACATCTTGTAGGGACTTGACTTGAGTGAAGATGTTTCATAAAGTGTTTGCAGTACACCCAGCTGGTGTGGTAAGGACAGCAGAGGAAGGAGGTGACAGACTGGACAGAAAGGAGCGCAGGCTGAGTCATCAGAAGCAGCACCACAGACAACAGAGCTTGACAGAGAACACGGCTTCCTGAGAGGAGCTGCCTCCAAATAAGTGCCTCCCTCTGCACTGTCATTTCCTCCCCCCAGTAAATGCTAGTTTGTTTCTTCAATGTTCCTTATTTTATAAAACAAGAAACAGGAAGAGCACAAGGATGATCAAGCCTAGTTTACCACCACTCCACCCTACCCCAAGGAGCACCACAAAACGGATGTCCATGAAGGCCCTTTATTCTCCTGGAAGCAAGACTCAACAAGAAATACAGGCCGCACGTATAAAATCCACTGCTCCCATGCTCTCTCGTTCTGCCTGCACAGCACAGTGTGGCTGAGTGGGGCTCTCTTTTGCTACAGGAAACATGTATTCCCTGTGCACAGCACATCTAAGTTAAACCCAGTGTCTTCCAGTGACTTCCTGAACACAAAGTTCCCAAGACAAGCCGTTCTGTCACAATGGAAAAGGAAGTCTTTAAGAAGCCTTATCCAGGACAAGTCCTTCTATATAAACCCTACAGGTATAGCTTAGAAACAATCATACACAACTGTAATTCCTTTAGGAAAAACATAATGAGATTTGTAGTCGTTAAACAAATACCTGCTCTACCAGCCTGTTCCTGGAAGAAGCTAATTTTTATTCAGTCAAAAACCTGAGCACCTCCTTCATGCCAAGTCCTTAAGATCCAAAGAGAACCCTCCTCCTCCCTCCTCCCCACCTTCCCACCCCCAACACAGAGGGCCTGGACCCACCAAGAGAACAAGACAGACACTGCCTCAGCTTACAGAGTGCTCTGTGATAATGCTGTTGGCAGTGGTCTTGTTTTCCTTTAATGGTGCTGGGATCAAACCTAGAAGCTGAGCATTAGATGTGAAGGCTCTGCACTGAGCCACACTGCCAGTCCCTTTACTGACTTTTAAGAAGACTAGAAAAGAGAAAAAAATATCTGCTTGGGAGAGTGAAGAAGGCTTCAGAATGAAAAAAAAAAAAAAAAAAGAAAAGAAAACCAAACTGTTCTAGGTGTGGAAATAAGTCTAAGGGGCTAAATGGGGTGGGAAAAGGGGGCTCCCAGCAGAGACAATAGCACGTGACAAAGAAGTGGAGTTTGGAAAGCAAAAGTGAGATGACACATGACCTCAGACCCAGGACAAGTTAATCCCAAAGGTGCTGGGTGTGATCTGGCAGCAGATCATATGGGGAGGTTGAGCCAGAAGAGAGAAGCCACTGCAATGTAAACCAGGAGATGAGAGCCAGGCATAAGCATTTTACCCACTGAACCATCTCCCCAGCAAAAGAAATACAGTTTAAAAGGGCATGTGATGCAATGGCTGAATTAGAGAAAATGGGCTGGTTCCCTAGATTACAGAGATTTCATCCTTCATAAAAAACTCAAGGGGTTGAAGGGATGGTGCTGTGGAACAATCTTTCTGTACACTGTCAATATTTGTTGTAGCTCTCATTGGTTTAATAAGGGGCTAAATGGCCAATAACTAGACAGGTAGAGGTTAGGTGGGACTTGTAGGCAAAAAAAAAAAAAAAAAAGGCACAGGGAAGAAGGGCAGAGTCTCCAGCCAGATGCAGAGGAAGCAGGAGATGAATACGCCTGCTGAAAAAAGGTACTGCCATGTGGTAGAGTGTAGATAAGAAATATGGGTTAATTTAAGTTGTAAGAAAGAGCTGGTTAGTAACAAGCCTAAGCTATTAGCCGAGCTTATTAAATAATAAGTTTCTGTGTGGTTATCTGAGGAGCTGCCAGTCCTGATGAAAAACTCTGCCTACAGGATGGTTCATAGGTTAAGAGCATGCACTGCTCTTCCAGAGTACCTGGGTTCAATTCCCAGCATTTACATGATGGCTGACAACTATCAGTAACTCCAATTACAGAGGAAATGATGCCCTCTTTTGGCCTCTGTGGGCACCAGGAATGTACATGGCACATGAACTTACATGTAGGCAAAACACTCATAAAAGAAATTTTAAAAAGACAAAACAACAACAAACCCAAAAAAACCAACAAGAACCTTCTCAAACACAGGGATGAGGCTCCTCTATAACTCAGCCCACAGAAGCACTACTATGAGCTGACTGGTGGGGCTAGGGAGATATGTCTCTAATTGGGTCAAACACATTCCTGAATGTATGCAGAGAGCCACAAGAAGCAGACACTGGTAGGGCTGAGCCACTTGAGCTGGGATATGTCTAGAAATGAGATTGCATGTAGCAGATTTTTAAAAAAGATTTATTTAGTTATTATGTATACAGTGTTCTGCCTTCATGTATGCACGGTGCAGAAAAGGGCAGCAGATCTCATTATGGATGGTTGTGAGCCACCATGTGGTTGCTGGGAATTGAACTCAGGACCTCTGGAAGAAGAGCCAGTGCCCTTAACCGCTGAACTGTCTCTCCAGCCTCACATGTAGCAGCTTTCTGCCCTCTCAGCATCTCTCATAAATTTCAATTTGCCTGGACTGTTTGGAGTCTACTTCGAATGTCTGACAAAGGATAGACACATGCCCACACTTGTTACAGCCAACTCAAACCCTCTGTCAAACTCCCTTCAAAAACCAACTGGTAAAACTAGCAAGCAAACAGCTCAAAAGTAACTAGTAGAGGTGCTGCCTACTTAAAAAGAAAAAGTTATGTTGGAAATTGAAACTAGGTCCTTTACATGCTAGACAAGCAATCTACCACTGAGCTAGCTACCAGCCTATTCATGTTTGTTTGTTTGTTTGTTTGTTTGAAAAGACACAGGGCCTTAAACAAGGTTGGTATATTCTGGTTCCATCAAAGCATATTTTCTACATGTTCTTTTGTTTGAAAAGGCAGGGCTATTACAGACTAGGTTTTTGGTACAAATTAATTTGGGATTCTCCTGCTGCAGCCTTGAGTGATGGGATTACAGGTATGCATCATAACACTCATTACAACATATTTCTTTAAGGGAGTGGAAAACATATCACTACTGAGGTCTATTTTTTAAAACTGACCACTTTCACTATCTATAAAATAAATGAGCTAGATTCGGCTAAGTAAGAGTGATGGTTTGAATAAGAATGCTCCCCCCCCCCCCATAAGCTCATAAATTTGAGTGCTTGGTCATCAGGGAGAGGCACTACTTGAAAAGGATTAGGAGGTGTGGCATTGTTGGAAGAAGTGTGTCACTAGGGGTGGGCTTTTAGGTTTCAAAAGCTCAAGCCAGACCTAGTGTTCCTCTCTTCCTGCTGCCTGAGGATCTGGATGTGGAACTCTCAGCACTTCTCCAGCACCATGTCTGCACGTGCCACCATGCTCCCCGCCATGATGATAACAGACTAAACCCCTGAAACTGTAAGCCAGCCCCAATTAAATGCTTTCTCTTGTAAGAGTTGCCTTGGTCATGGTGTCTTTTTTTTTTTTTTTTTGGTTTTTCGAGACAGGGTTTCTCTGTGTAGCTTTGCGCCTTTCCTGGAACTCACTTGGTAGTCCAGGCTGGCCTCGAACTCACAGAGATCCGCCTGGCTCTGCCTCCCGAGTGCTGGGATTAAAGGCGTGCGCCACCACCGCCCGGCTTGGTCATGGTGTCTTTTCACAGCAATAGAACACTAAGACACTAAGGTTCAATACAGGGAAAATACTTTGCCACTACAGCAATGCACATTCTTTCCCCAGTAGTGGCCCCATTGCTTGCTTCAGCTTTTCAGCAGGTAAAGAGTTAACCACAAAAGGTCACTAATTTCACCTTCAAAAACCCTCGGCTCTTATCCCTCCATACTGTCACTTGTCCAATAATTTTCAGGTCAATTTTTCAAAATCCAATACCAGTTTTCTTTTCCATCTGCCATTTTATAAAAAGAGCGAATTCATGTTTCAGGCCTCCTGAATATGGAAGAAATTGGATCAAGTGGGAAAGTATATCCGTTACAGACTATGTATCTTGTTTTTTTTTTTTTTTTTTTTTTTTTTTTGGTTTTTCGAAACAGGGTTTCTCTATGTAGCTTTGCGCCTTTCCTGGGACTCACTTTGTAGCCCAGGCTGGCCTCAAACTCACAGAGATCCGCCTGGCTCTGCCTCCCGAGTGCTGAGATTAAAGGCGTGCACCACCACCGCCCGGCCAGACTATGTATCTTAAGAACACACTAGACCAGGTGCTGGGACAAATACTTAGCATTTGGGAGCTGGAGGCAGAAGGATCAGCAGTTTAAAATCATACTCAGTCACATAATGAGTTCTAGGCTAACATGGTACATAAGACCCTGCCTCAAAAATAGCAAAAGATAGGTTTAGCGAAAGGCTCCAGGGCTAAAGGGACTTTCTGCTTTTCTAGTAGACCCAAGTTGAGCTGCCAGAACCCTATCAGGTGACTCACAACTGCCTCTAACGACAGCTCTAGAGGATTCAACACCCTTTTCTGGTCTGTAGGCATTGCACACAAAGATACACAAATAAAAAATAATAAAAAAAAATGAAAGTCAAAGATGAAAAGAGCAAAGAGAGTAAGAAGGGGTGCGGAGTAAAACAGCATAGTGGACAAGATCATGGAATTGGTACTGCTCAGAATGCATGGGCTACATGACTGACTGTTAGGGAGAGCCCTTCACTGGTCACGGAGGCATTCACATTCCTTTTTTCTCCACCACCACCCCCCCACACACGTATTCACCACACTATACTCATTTATTTAGCCTACCCTCCAGATTCTTAAGTTCTGGTACAAAATGGAGACGTTGACAGGTGCGGTGGTATACTCCTTTAATCTCAGTACTTGCAGGCAGAGGTCGTGGGAATCTCTGTGAGATTGAGGCTAGCCAGGTCTACATAAGATCCTATCTCAAAAGGAGGCGGGGAATGTACTTCACTGACTCTAAAGTCTAGAAAAGAGTGCCACCACATCAAGCCCAACCCCAAGTTCATATTGACAAAACAATGGGGTAGGGTATGTCGGGGGTCAAATCCATGACTGTCTAATGGGAGGCAAGCATTTTACCATTGAGCTACACCCCTAGCTTTCAATATTTTTGGATTCATGTTGTGGAATATTATTTTAACTGTGTAAAGGTATGTTACATTTGTTTATGTTGCACTAATTTAATTATGTAAAGATGTGTTGCATTTGTTTCACCTTGTCTGCCTAAGGCACCTGACTGGTCTAATAAAGAGTTGAATAAAGAGCTGAATGGCCAATAGTTAGGCAAGATAAAGGATAGGCAGGGCTGGCGGCCAAAGAGAATAAATAGGAGGAGAAATCTAAGCTTGAGAGAGAAGAGAGGAATAAGAGAAGGAGGAGAGAATGAGAGATAAGCCTGGGGCAAGAAGTCAGGCAGCCACCAGCCAGTCAGGCACAAGAAGCAGTAAAAGTAAGATATAGAGAAAGAAAGAAAAGGATAAAGCTCTGAGGCAAAAGGTAGATAAAGAGAAACAAGTTAAGTTAAAAGAGCTAGCTAGAGGAGCCTAAACTAGGCCGAGCAACCATAACTAATATGATTTAGGAGCTGGTTGGTGGCCCAAAAGAAAAAGCTTGGTACAGATTCATGAATGTACCAAGGAATAATGCACAGAAGCGCTAATGAACAGAATCAGCAAGGAGAGGGAGGACTATGAGAGTATTTTGCTATCAATGAAATAAGAGGTAAATGAAGATATATACACGTGCACGTACACACATACACACATTTTAGATATCAGTAGTCAACTCAAAGTCTCAAAAGTGATGCTCACACAATCAGAAAGCAAATGCTTTTCTCTAGACACTGGTAACAACTTCACGAGGGAAAATAGATCTAACTTAGATGCATAGATCTAACTTAGATGGTGACAAGACACTCCAGGATGTTAAGTCTCAAAATACCCCCAGGGAGAACAAGCGACATCTGTACAGATCATTCTGAAGCACCCCAAGGGGCCCAGTAGGACCTGCTGCTCTGAGAAGGAAGTTCCTATGGGAGTCAGCGTAGGGCAGTTAGGTCACAAGAGATAAACCAGGACTGATGGCAGTTACACAGTGAAAGGTAGACTGGGTTTATCTGAACGCACCCAACACTACAATTCTATAGAGCACAACTTCAAGGAGAACGTTAAGAGCTACAGTTTTAACTGCCCAACATTCAGCAATGTACCAGGGAACTTTCTCCAGTAACCAAATTTGGAACAGAGCAGGAAAAACTAAATGCTTATTCTTGTATACATCTTTAAATTTCAAAATAATGAGCAGATTCTAACATGGCAAGCAGCATAAGAGAGGTAGGTCTCAAATCCTTTCCCCAGTCCCCACATCACTGACATGACCAGACATGTTTGATGCCATTATAGTTCCATATAATTAAATTATGTCCCTAACTATATTTTCACTCCATTTTTCTCATTTCCACCTGCAGAACAATGTCTTATAATGAAGCTTTCCAATAATTTAGTTCTTATCTCTCAACTAAAATATTCCCAGTCTTCACGTCTACTCTAAGAGGTGACCAATGCTCTTACAGAGAACATCTAACTTGGCCGATAAATAAGGAGAAACATAAGAAGTAAATACTAGGAAACATAGTGAGTCTTAAGATTTTGAAAGCTATCAAACTATTATTAAGTCAATCTATGGATGGTTACCTGCATAGGAACATTTTTAGCTACATGTTTATATTGACTCTGTTCTGAAATATAATTTTAAGAGTTCAAACATCTGTACTTTGGACTATTCAAAATAGACTTTGTATATAATAAAATTCATTATTTTGTAGTATACAGTTCTGTGTGCTTTAAAAAAAAAAAAAAAGACATTTGTTTACATGTATATAAATGTCTGCATGGAGGTGTAGAGAGGCCAGGAGAGAGTTTCAGGTGTTAAGTAGGTATTAGGATCCTGTGTATTTTAAGTAAGCACTCACATGATCATAGCAATCAAGATATAGAACAATCAGATTGGCCCCTCCTCTAAGTACCTAATGCCTCTCTGCGGTAAACTCTCCTCCTCAAACTTCCCAGCACGTTTCTATCCTTAGTCTTGTCTGAATTTACACAAAAAGAATCATGGACTATGTAGTAACTTCTTGTACTTAGCTCAATGCATCTAAGATGTTTTAAGTGTTATATGCTTTAGTAGTTTGTTGGTGTTGTGGGGTTTTGTTTGTTTTGGTTTTTAGAGACAGAATATCACTAAGTAGTCTTAGCTGGCCTCAAATTTACTATGTAGAACAGGTTGGTCTAGAACTCACAAGAGAGACTCATCTGCCTCTGCCTCTGGAGTGCTGGGATTAAAGGAATGCCCAGCTAGTAGTTTGTTCTTTATTACATAGTATTCCGTGGTGTGAATGTACTCTAGTTTATCCTTGCACCCTCGGTGTTCCTATTTCTTGACAATTACAAGGCAAAGCTAATCCAAATATCTGTGTACAGGATTTTATTTAGTTAAACACTTAGGAATGGGACTGCACTGCTTAGAAGTAGGTATGAAAACTGTTTTTTAAGATTTCTTTAAGGTGTTCAGGGGAGTTTCTTGTTAAAAGAAATCTCTAATTACTTTCAAAGTGACTTTACTTGTTTAACTGTACTTAATGTTCCTATGTGAGATGCGCTCCTAATGGTCAAAGCCCAAATTCTTCATTTCCTCACAAGTCATGTACATCCTCGACAAATCACATATGATTCAAAGCACTTCAACTTCACCTTTCCAAATGAGTGTTTAACCTTCACCATCAGACAAGGCGTATGTTATGGACTGTATTAGGTATGAAAACCAGGGCCCACAGTGGGCAGGCATTCTACCTGAAGTAAAGGAGCTACACAGAGATAGGACCAGTCAAGTGTCTGACATGCCATTCTCTTTATACTTTAGCTAGGAACTTTCTGAGATCGATGTAGGAAAAATTTTAAAAGGCTTTAGAAGGCCATGATGATTTATTTCTCCACATGGTAGCATGCATTAAAGACAAACTTTTTATTACTAGTAAACTGAGATATAATGCTATGATCAGAAATGTGTGTGTGTGTGTGTGTGTGTGTGTGTGTGTGTGTGTGTGTGTAGTCCTGGAACTCACTCAGTAGACCAGGCTGGCCTCAAACTCAGAGATCCTCCTGCCTCTGCCTCCTGAGTGCTGGGATTGAAGGCAAGTGCCACCACTGCCAGAAAGAAATATACGTTTTAAGGGACAAGTTCTCAACTTTCTCCCCCACCACCCCATCTTAAACCTTCTACTACAATATAATTGTACAACCAACCTATTTTGGCAGTGATCATTAGAAACAGTAAGATCTCCAAAATAAACACAGAAGTCCGATCCTTTGGCTTCCACATAAAGTTACCCAATTTTAGAAAGTTAATACGGAAACCACACCCTCTACCTCAGGGATGACTACCGAATATGCTAGTAGCATAATTCACAATTTCCTTTGAAACATCCCTCTCTACTGGAAGTTTTCTATTTATGTACTGACCTCTAAGTCAAGAATTAATATGACTCTTTTATAGTCAAAATATAGCCTCAGCCTGGGTACAGACTAACATTCATATAGATTGTAGGCCCAGGGAATGATATGTTAAATCTCATTTATCTTCCTCTCTTCCATTTTTTTACCCTCTCTCATCTCCTTAAAAAGAGCCTTAGTTAATAATACTACAGCTAAGTGAAGCTGACACTGAGAAACTACACCTGTGTGAGTTCTCTGGGCTAACAGCCCTTTCCCTGCACCTGACGGCAGCTTGGTAAAGCTCAGGTAGCAATGAGCCACATGAACTATGGGGTTTAAAGGCTGTCACAGCACTTCTACTAACAAAGCAGCTATTAATACTTGCAGGCCCAGAGTCCAGTGACATTCTCAACAGCTCAAGGCTAAGGACTTTCTTATCAGTAAGTCTGATAGAATAGTAATCTACTTTAGAAAGAAAGCTATACTTAGAATTAAAACAAATTTGGTTTTACTGAAATTCTGAGTTTATTTGGTTGTATTTTAAAAACAGGTTTAAGGGGAAGCAGAACACCTGAACACTCTGACTACTGTCTCCAAGCCACACTTTTATATTAAAGAGAAAACAGCTGTTTTATAGTGCAGGGGTCTGTAGACACTACCATCAAATAATCAAGAGATAACTCACTAAAAAGGATTCATCACTTCTGTGGTATTTTTTGTCAAAAACATTGATGACACCAGACAAACCAAAACAAAGGACACGACATGTCTGAAACGTGAAGGCTATGAAAAGAGAAGAGGAAGAAGGTTGGAAGAGACTGAGGGTACATGGCAACCAGACAGGGGGATTCTGAAACAGAAAATGTACTTTCTTTGTACTAAAAACAAAACAAAACCAATTCTTGGACTCCCTCCTGCTTCTGCCTATTTGAGAAATCCATATATGCAAGGAAAGAGCTCAGCAGGGATTCCGTGCGTGTCCCGTGTTCTGGCTCTGCTGCACATCAGAGGCCCCTGAGGAGTCCCTAGGACCAGAATACAAACCTACTACAGGTACAGTACTTATAAATCCCTCAAGTGACTCGAAAATGTCAGAGTATTTCAAACTGATGAGCAGAGGCAAGCTACCAGTTCCCAAAGTCGAAGGTAACACTTGCTGCTCTCTTTCCTGCTTCATTGTCTTTGAAAGAATTGCTTTTTTTCAATCTTATGACTGAATTTCAGTCTGTAGGGGCTATGGTGCTGTGCTTTGTTAGCATGAAAAAGAATATAAGGTGACGGATAACTTCTACAATCCCATCTCTTGTGCCCCTTGACCTAATGGAGATCTGCTTATTTTCAGTTCCTGAAGTTCAGGTCAATTTGTGCATGTGGTAACACCTCTGAGATTACACAACTCTCTTCAGGTTTGCCTAGGGTTCACTTTAGGTGGATTCTTTTTTTTTTTTTTTAATCTCTTTTTTTTTGTTTGCTTGCTTTTCATTTTGAGACAGTTTTACCATGTAGCCCAGGCTGGCCTCAAACTTATCATCCTCTGCTTTTGTGTTTCAAGTCTCAGAGCTACCATACTTGGTACCAGATTCCTAGGTAAGCTCCCTCCCATATGTATAGCAGCTAATGCTAAGACGGTCCACCAAAGGCACCCAGTAACAAACATTTCATTAGAGCTAAGATGTTCCATGACAAAACAACATCAGCAGGACTGCCTGACCACCTTTTGAAAAAAATCCCTTCCCCAGCATAACTTACATAAGAAATTCAGGTAATTCCTCTAAAGTATAAAGTAAGATTCAAGGAAAGGAAGAACATGTTCTAGAGTAAGACATGAAACAATGAAAAATAACAAAAACTGCCCTGTTTTCTATTAGGTAAAAAGCATTATCACACTCGGGAACTCTTTACTCTATGTGAGCCCATAGTTTTCTTGTCCAGAACTGTGTGGATTTTGTAACCCAGTAGAATTAGGCTAGAATACATAAACAGTGTAAAATAAATGCTTTCCCAAGAAGGGTGATATTCTAATTTAAACCCTTTAAAAAGAGTTGTGTCTAATTCCTTTAAGACCAAGCTAGCAGCCTGAGGTTTTCTCAAGGCACACTTTATTAAGTATTCTAGAACACTCTCTCAGATGCAAGGACCTCTACAGGGCTAGCAAACACCTAGCACTAGTCCTAACCCATAAGGGGTTGAGGTGGAGGAGGAAAGTCTTGGAACCTCAGCTCATCACGGGTACTGGCTGGGAAGAGTGGGAATACTCCAAACCCACATTCCTCAATAAGTCTGGTAGCCAGGAAAAGAGAGGACCTCTTGCCTTATTATCCTTCTGTCCGTCTGCCTGGTTCAACACTTTTAAAAGCCAGGATTCTTTACTGCACACACCCAAGTTCGTTCCAAAGTCAAACTCCTAGATAATCATTATGGCTTACTAAGAAGATATCAAATCTAGTATGCCAGCTATTAGCCATTCAGAAAATTCTCTTGGGGTGGGGTGGTGACTCACGGAACATCAATGACAAAGGGGACTGTTAACAAAATGCAGTCTAAGCAAACACCTTTGACTTCCCTTTGAAAAACACCAGCAGCAAGACATCCAAGAAACTTTTCCTGTAATGCAGTCCAGTCTGTGTGCTGGCGACTTAGTGGATTTTAGAAATAGTTCATAGAGAACTAAGTATGTTCACATTCTTTCCTCTGACCTTTAAGACTAATGTGCACAAATTCAGATGCATATATCCTTTATATTACAACCGAGACTTCAAAACAAAATTGCCTCCCACAGTAGCATCTGACTTGTATTCATATTCAAATAATGCTGTTACTAGTAAGTGAAAAATCTGCATACGGACACCAGTGATCTCAGATCTGGAAGCAAATATCACATGGAATATGGTATAACCTCTAAAATGGGACACAACATTCTTATAACTTTAAAACTAAAATCAACTAGGTTAACAGATTTCAGAAATAATCTATTTTTTGTTTTGTTGACTTCGTCTAGTTTTCATAAAAATATTCAACCTTAATTATACTTAAAAAATAACCAAGGTAATTTAAATTAAATGAGGATACAACACAACATCAATACTTTCATTTGGAGCTCCTGATTATCTGAATCTAAAATTAATTAGCCCCTGACTCACTTTAAGGATTTAAGCAAGGTTTAATGGCACATGCGTGTTATCCCAACACTCAGGAGTGCTTAAGCAGGAAGACGGTAAGTTCAAGGACAACCTATGGGAATAGTCAGCCTGAGCTACATACCAGGACTCTGGTACAAAACAAAACCAAACCAAAACAAAACAAAATAATTAAATAAACAAAAAATAAGCATTTAAATGCATTATTTTTCTAAGGTTCCATTGGCAGAGTTAAATGATATTATCTTTACATCACCTGACTTTGTTTCCTTAAAGTGAACTTCTAGAACTCAAATTTATAAGACATGTTCTAGTTTGTACCTTGTACCAAGAGAAAATTAGACTTAAAAAATTCAGACAAACTTAACTTCCTGGAACACACACATTTCAAGCATTTTTTTTGTTTGTTTATAGGCACAAAAGGGAAGCCTATAGTCTTTTGTATCACATACCCAAACAAAATGCCAGTTTCAAATAGTAGCTTAGCCTTACAGATTTGGCCAGGATGGAAAAAAAACAAAACAAAAAAACCCATAAAACTTAAGTGACTTCTAATCCCTCAACTACCATACTGAGGTGCAAGAACAGAACTGAAATCTACTTGTAAACAAGTTCTCAGTTTAAAGCAACCACATTTTTTCTAGGCAGAAAGTTATTAAATAACAACAAACAGAATAAGGATAGCATAAAGGCAAAGAGCGAGAACAGGCGGCCAAAAATTCTGTTCTACATAACACTTGGAAGTTAGAAAGTCACCACAAGAGCCTATCTTCCAAACAAGGGGCACTCACCACTTTCCCTTAGTGGGTGCTGTCCCTTCTCAGTTCTACCCAGATTCAATGTGAAGCAAGGCTACAGAGGCATGGGTGAACGGAACTCACCAGAATGCCAGGAGGGGTCTTGCCACGATAAACACCTGCAGTTTTACTCAATGAGCTTTCCTGAACCTTCTCATCTTCACTGTTATCTTCTAAGTAAGACATCTTAAAACCGAAGAAGCTTATCAAGCATGACTCTACAGATGTGAAGGCACCAACAAACAGAAACTTATTCTGTGGACCATCAATTGCTAACTGTTGCAGACAAGAATATAGTTAAAACTGAAAGCAAACAGGTCTTTAAAAAAAAAAAAGCAATGCACACACAACTTTACCAATGAGATTTGCTCCCTCAGCCTCATCCTCCAAAGAAGATAAGCAGGGGCATGGGGCAGGCTGTGCCATGTGTTTACACTGATAGGTACCAAGTCCTGCCCAATCACAAGACAGTCAACTACAGCTTCCATCACACAAAACAGGGATTGAGTTAATGATTCCTTAAGCCAATCACATCTTCATTTGTAGAAATAAAAACAGCTACACACAGGGAGGAAAAACTCATGTAATCATGTAAGGGAAATGATTTACATATGCTTGGATGGCATCACCGTGTTTCCCACTTAGTCAGGTTTCTACAGTCCAACTACTACATATTTTTACTCCATTATATTGGTATGACCCAGTATTTCTCACAAATCTGGAAATTCCCCAGCTCAGCACTCTATAAATAACAAAACTAGACTTCAAGAGTATGATAAAGCAATATTTAAGTTCTAGTATCCCTGGCCAGCTCTCAGGATGTCACTATAAAGGAACCTCATTCAAACTTTTCTAAACCTAAAACACCTAACACACATAGACAGAGACATAAAAAAATATACTTGATTTTTAAGTTAAAACATTTTATTAAAGCCATTTTCTAAGACTCTGGAGTTTATTACAAATACCCTCCAGCCACATATGCCTACTAAATTTGCAAGCAGGTTAGTACTAAGTGCTATAATAAACTATGAGTGAAGATAGCCACTGGATTTGGAAGATCTGATATTTTAAAAAGGTGGTGAAAAATTGTGGTGTGTGTGGAAATGATATTCTATATGCTGAAATAAATATTTTGATTGAGTTTGTGGATTTTTTCTACACTGTGTGTGTTTAAGTGTGGTACAGGTGCACGTGCTTAGATGTGCACACATGCAGAGGACAGACTAAGGAAGGTATCCTGCTTTATTACTCTGCTCTTCCTTCTTTCTTTGAGACAGGGTCTCTCACTGAACCTAGAGCTAGTCTGACAACAAGCCCCCGTGACCCTACTGCTTCAGCCCTTGACAGTGCTAGTACTACAGATATGCACATACAGCTTGAGTGTGTGTGTGTGTATGTGTGTGTGTATCCAAACTCAGGACCTTGTGCTGGCACAGCGTGCTCCCTCTTCCACAAAGAGCCATCTCTCCAGCCCCTCTACTTCTTTTTATAATGGGACTCATAAGAAACTTAAATACATATACAGCTCACACTCAATTTCTGCTGTATGCCATTGGTTTTAGGGCTGTAAGATAATTTTGGGAGGAAGGGAATATAGGCAAAAACTTTTACCTAACAAGGAATTGAATGATAGGATTTCTAACAATTCTATACAAGTATTTAATTAATTAATCAGCTAGCTGGTACACACATATTTATTGAACTTCACATTATTAAACCTTTTCTTTTACCTTGAAACTTCATAAGTTTTGACCAAGGAGAAGAATGGAAATACTAACTACAGTGATATTTCACCAAGATCCATACCATAGTTATAGTAAAGAAAAGGTTCAGTGATGGAGGTGGCTCAGTGGTAAAGGCACTTACTGCGCCTGACAACTTGAGTTCTACCCCCAGAACTCATATGGTGGAAGTAAAGAAATAACTTCCATAAACTGCCCTCTGACCTTCACATGTGTGCTTTGGCACGAGACCCACAAAAGAAAATGTAAAAAATAAGGGGAAGAATTAAACACAGTCTATCTCACCAACATATCTTCCTAGAAATAGGAAGATCCATCTTATATCAACTCATTCCTCAACTGCCGCCAGTAACAATGCATCCACATTCACTTGCCATTTAATTACACATCACATATACAACTTCTCTCCTTCACAAGAAAAGTGTCAGAGTTTTGATGGCTGAAATGTTATGGCATGTACAAAAATTCCAATCTCTTCCTCCATGACCTGCAGCAGTTCCAGGCTCCTGGCACTGGACAGGAGTAATAAAACCTCCCTCTGAGGCCTGGAAGAAATGAGAAGCCAGGGAAGAAGAATGGGAGAAAACAGAACAGGGGAGTGAGGAGAAATCACCTAAGAAGATGAAAAGTCAGAGGCAGAGGAAATAAAATATGGGTAAGAAAATATGTAGAGAGAAAGCAGAAAAGCAGAAACTAAGCAGGAGGGAAAAGAGATGGAAAAGAGAAAAATCATCTATTTTAAATATGAGGAAGCGAAGGCCCCAAAGGAGGTCACTCACTTAAGAAGGCATAAGCACAGAACCCCTACAATTCTCCAGTTCTTTATTTGGTTTTATGTTTTCGTTCTGCCAAGCTGAGACCCAGAGAGAATGTGCTGGGGCAGGAGGAAAGCAGCTGGGCAAGGCACAGAGGAAAAGCTCCACAGATGAAGTGTGGAGACTCAGCGGGGCAATGACCGTGGGTGTAGAAACTCTGTGTACAAGGTTCACCTCAAAAGTCCTCTTACATAACAGAGCAGCCGCTGGGTTTCCTGCCCACCTCAGGGTTGTGTCATTGTTTTGATGAATAACTCACAGAACGTCCTGCCTGCAAAGGAGCATGTACCATGGACCCATCAGAGATGAGCTAGGACACCACCAGGCACACACACCTACAGTTTCCCCCAAGACTGACCTGCTGACACTTTCCACCAGGCCCAAGACACAGTAAAATCAAAGCCAATGATTCTCATTCAGCTCCACGATTTTCTAAGAAAAGCATCAACCTTTTTTGTTCAGGCTAATATAAAAGTATACTCTGAGGGCTGGGGAAATACCAATTTGGTAGGCGTGCTTACCTAACCCCTCAGGAAGCCCTGGGTTCAATGCCGAGAAAGTAGTCAAATAAAGCAGGTGTGATGGTGCATGCCTGTAGTCTCAACACTCAGAAGGTGAAGGGAAGGAAATCAGGAAGTCCAATGTCATCCTCAGGTACATAGGGAGTTAGTGAGGCCAGCAGGGGCTAAAGGAGACCCCCCCGCGCGCACACACACTAAAATACAAATAGCTGAATCCTGAGAAAAACTTTACTTTTGCATAGCATTTTTATCTTTTTTTTTTAAACCCCTAGGACCAGTCTCTTATTTTGCCAAGGCTGGGCTTAAGCAATACTCCCATCTCAGCCTCTTAAGTGCTGGGACTCTAGGGAAATGCTACTATGTTAGCTCTTCAGTGGTTTTCAGAACAAGAAAAGTAGGGTGCAGGATGTGGTGGTGCATACCTTTAAGCCCAGCACTCATGAGGGTGATTCAGGAGGAGTGAATCTGGCCACACAGCAAGTTTAGGAATAGCCTGTGCTATAAAATGAGACTGTTTCAATGATGGAAAGGGAAGGAGGAAAGGAAAGAAAGTCTCTTTCTAAGACTTAACTTTTTAAAAGAGCATCTAGCTTCAAGAAACAAAGTTTAAAATGATGTCCGGAGAATCAGAATCCTGTTCAGATTCCACAAGTGATAACGATGCTAAGTAACATATATACATCCTTTGTAGATGTTTTTTCATTATTAACCCCAGAAGTACATGGGACAACTAGGTGTGGAAGGCTTCTTTCTTCTTCTTCTCCTTTTTCCTTCCTCCTCCTCTTCTTCCTCCCCGCCCCCCTTTCCAAAGACAGGATCTCACTATATAGCTCTGGCTGTCCTGGAATTCACTATATAGATCAGGCTAGCCTTGAACTCACAGAGATCTGCCTGCCCCTCTAACTCCCAAGTGCTGGGGATAAAGGCATGCACCACCACACCTGCTCTGTCGTGGGCTTAAGCAAGGATAAAGATCTGAAACTTCAAATGATCAAATTTCAGGTAAGGAAACTGTGTTAAGTTGACTCAATAGAAATTATTTCAGGCTACAAGCTATTTCTCCTCTCAATTCAAAACAAAAATAACGGAACTCCCTCCAGTGTTCACACTGGGGAACAACAATACTTTCCTTTTGTATTAACAAGGAACTAGAGAATACTGCATTTTGAGTAGTAAAAAAATCATCATGAAAATATTTTTAAATGGCAATTACAAAGAATCCCACAATCTCAAGCCAAATGTGGTGATATACACAATGAGGCTGGCGGAAGGACTGCCTTGAATTTGAGGTTAGCCTAAACTACACAGTGACACCGTCTCAAAAAAAAAAGAATAGGGGCTGGAGAGATGGCTCAGTGGTTAAGAGCACTGGCTGCTCTTCCAGATGAACCAGGTTCAAGTCCCAACACCCACATGGCAGCTCACAACTTCTGTAACTTGAGTTCTAGGGGATCTGACACCTTCACACCAATGCACATAAAATAAAGTTAAATAAATCACTAAAAAAAGAAAGAAAAAATTCTGTAATCTTCATATGGTTTCAAGGTCACTCATGATAAAGTGACTCACGTGAAAAAAGAACCACAGTTCACCTGAAGTAAGATTTCCTTATTCTGAAAAGATCGTCTACACTAAAGTACAGTTTCTTCATATATCTATAATTAGTCACAACTCACTATCTAAACTATTAAAACAACCTGAAGGGACTGATATGCTTTATTTAAGACCAAGAGAAAATTCTCTAGCTACCACTTTCAGGTTTAGCTACCATCTGTCACCTAACTGTTTAGCAGGTAATAGCTGTATGGCTTACTCAAGTTCAGTGTTTCCTAATACTCTAACTCAATCTCTAAACTAAAGAGAACAGCATCAGCTGTGAATGAGCAAGAAGATGCAAACAGGCCTTTCCAAGAACACAAAGCAAAGGCCAGAGGCCCCCTGGCCTTTATGTCCTTCTGCACTCATCTCTTTAGTTCTAGTGTATCTGCTGTCTGAGTAAACTCTCTAGGAGAAGTATTAGATTCCTGCACGAGAAACTACCCTGGAGGATTATTAAATGACTCCCAAGATTAAACAGCCTATTTCAAGGCTCCTCGTTTATATATAAAGTAACACATTTGGGGCTGAGGAGGTAGCTCAGTGGTAGGCATGAGGTGGCCCTGGGTTTAATGTGCAGTCTGGCAAAAACAAAATAAAGCACACTTTGCCTTTTGCTTTGATGTCTACTGGTTAATAAAAAAAAGTGATTGCTCAATATTTTCATCCACTATATTCAAGGGTTAATAGATTATACTTCTTCTGTGGTGTGGAATATCCTTAGAAAATTAGATATCCATATCCCAGTTTAAAAAGTTTGAACTCTGTGTACCTCTGAACTCTAACCCTTCCTGACCAATGCTCTTAGTCATGCTTTCCCCTGACCTTTTGAGGAGTTGCCTGGGGGCAGCAGTAAAGCATGCCTGCTTACTAACAGAGGGAAGCTGGGCAGTCCAATTAAGGATCAGAATTACGGTCTCTGTCTAGAATTTCTGGCCAACACTACCATAAAATAAAGCCAGAAGATGTGAAGAAAGCCTCTGTCTAGGAGAAGTGTGTGTGTGTGTGTGTGTGTGTGTGTGTGTGATGCATGTGTGTGGTGTGTGGGGGAGGTGTTGGGGGAAGTGGAGGGATATGGGTATGTATGGGAGAAGTGGGGGTGTGTGGGGGTGTGTGGTGTAGTGTATGTGTGTGGTGTGGGTGTGTGGAGGGTATGTGGGGGTGGGTGGGAGGTGTGTGGGTGTATGGGGTGTATGTGTGGGTTGGGTGCATGGGGTGTGTGTGTAGGGGGGTGTCCTTGACTCTTTCCTAGACACAGCTTATTTAACTATATAAAACTTTGTTTCAACATCCTTTAACTCTTTCATATCATCTCAGTCTGCATACTGATGCACAGGAATGACATGCTAAGGACTATGTCATCCCATTTCATAAACACCAAGTTCTACGAAAACAGGTGAGATGGCATATCCCTTGATCCCAGCATTCAAGAGACTGGGGCATCTTGAGTTATAGGCCAACCTGGACCACACAGTGAGTCCTGGCAAAAGAAAGAATACAGTGTTGAGATATAAGTCTCACTGTCAAATTTTAAAATGTAATTTTAAAAGTGTGGTAGCTTAACCATTCCAGAAGCGTATTATTTTCTAGAAGCAACAGCCCTAGGGCCACAACAGGAGGAAACAATGTTAAGTGTCATGCGTTCTCCCCACTTCACCTATCCCCCCCCCATCAAACTGAAGTGACTCAAAACTTCCAAAGAAAACTGCAACAAACAGTGAAGGTGTCAGTCCGACTTACACCCCTGGATCCTGAGAGGACTCTCCCCTTCTTTGACTGGTTCTCCACAACACTGCCACCTCAAGATTCTCTGGACTTTCTCAAAAACTGGTAACTGATTATTTTGTTCCTATGACTTTTCCCACTATTTTCAAACAATTTTTTAAAACTTAAGAAATATTAGTAGTTAGCAGGCACCCTCCTCCTTTCACCTATGGAAATGGAGGCTGCTGGAGTGTAGACTACAAACTTAGAATCTGGAAATCCCACTAATATCTTTCAGGTTTGTGGTCTCTTGGGAAGGAGTGTAATAATTCTTTCAGATATAAAGTTCCTTCGAACAGTAAACACACTAGGGACTCAAAACATAACGCTTTGGAGGACACAAACAACTGATAAACATAACTACGTACTACCGTGAGAAAGGACTGGTGCTAGCCGCAGTTGGTGAAGTAAGCAGCCCGGGGTACCATGCCGCAGTTGGTGAAGTAAGCCGCCCGGGGTACCATCGGGCTGGCTGCAGGGCCTCTGTTTTCAACCACACCGCTGATATTCACCAACAGTTCGCTCGGCATTGTATCAGCAGGCTTTGAAAAGCGACACTCAGGAGTGCAGCCAGGAAGTGCTGTTCCTTTATGGTAACATAAATAGTCATTGATCTGCTGTCTTAAACGGGCCAGCAGGACCTAGCAACCACACTTGTGCGGTGGTCAGCCCTTTCTGCTACTTCCTTTTTTCAAGTTCCCAAGACATTCACTCTCTCACTGCATCCCATTACCACTACTTCCCATTTCATATTCTTGCATGTAGTTTCATTTCTTGTTCAGGAAATAATTAGGAGAAAAGGTGGCAAAAAGATATTTACTTGTACAACGTTTATCTATTTTTCTTTTTTTGGTTTGCTGAGAAAGGGTTTCAAGTAGCTCAGGCTGGCCTCAAATTCCTCCTGATCCTCTTGTCTCCACCTCCCACGTGCTGGTACTACTGGTATGCACTACCATGTCCAGCTCGTTTGAAAACGCCAACATCATGTTAAGTTTGCTACCACGTAATGATTCTATTTAATCAGTGAAATTTAAATTCAAAGAAAATAATCAGAACTCTAACACTGTTTCTTTCAGAAGTTGAATCTGTTCCAATTAAAAGTTTGTCTAAAAGGATAAAGTTTAGTGCTAGAGTACTTGCTTGGGATCCATGAGGCTTTGCCTTCAATTCCCAACACTGCAAAAACCCAAAACAAGCATAAATAAATAAATAAATAAATACCACCAAAACTCACTGTCTAAGATATCTAAGAAAAAACCGGTAGCATTAATAATTGATTTTTTTTTTTCATGATACAAGGCCCAGGCTGGCCTGAAACTGTCAATTTTCCTGCCTTGAGATGTCACTGCTTGGCTTTAATATTCAATTTTATACACAAAAGATAATAATTATACATATGAAGACAAATAAAATCTAGCTGGCAGGAAGAACTACACACCTCACTGAGAGGTACAGCCTCGCATAATGCAGTCATTCCAATAAGCCAAGCCTGGTTCTTCAGAAAAATCTTTATAAAAACTTCTTAGTGTGAGAGACTACGCATACAAGATAATTTAAGTTAAATGTTTATTAAAATATATGGCAAACCATACACATGGGTGTATGTATGTGACATGTGTATGTATGTATGTGTATGCATTATTAAAACAAACAATCCTGGCTGCATCAGTTTGAACACATTAATAATAAACTCAGGAGTTACCAATGATGCATTAGTGTTCTTGAAGGGAGGAAATCAATAATACACCTCTCCTTGGTTTCTGACTAAGAGTGAGCCCAGACAACTCTTTACTTTGTTCTGCCTGTCTTCTGTCCTCCCTAACAAAGGCCTTCTGCTTTGTATTTACTGAAGAGCACAGAGAACAGCATCATGAGGAAGAAATGAGGGATACTTTACAGAAATCTTTAACAGAGGTTTACAAGGGATTAAGTCACTGACCCCACCAGACCCAATTGACTCAGGTAACAAATAAACCAGTAACCATCTGTACATTGCATACAACATTACAGGTATTCATTTTACAAGATTACTTTCAACCTTATTTGCTGGTTTCAGCAAATGATTATTATAACACACATGCATTACTCCTAGGTCAGGGGCATGGAATGATAAATGACTAAGATCACAGCTATGCGTTAGCTTAGGTTGTAAAAGTTGTTTATGTGGGTAAGGCAAGTAAGGTTGTTTTTTACAGTGTTTTCTTTTTAAATTTTGTTTATTTATATTTTATGTATGAGTGTTCTGCACGCCAGAAGAGGGCGTCAGATCCTATTATAGATGGCTGTGAGCTACCATGTGGTTGCTGGGAATTGAACTCAGGACCTCTGGAAGAACAGTCAGTGCTCTTAACCACTGATCCACCTCTCCAGCCCTACAGTGTTTTCTTAAAGGCAGGTTAAACAAACAGGCTGAGCACACAGTAGGATCACAGACTTAAATGACCTCAAGACGTAGTACTTACTCTGGCTTTGAGGATTAGCAAAAGTTCTAGTCTCTTAGACTGCAAGAAGTATTTTATCAGAATGCACTGTCGTGCCTAGCTGCCTGACATCATTTAAGATTTATTATTTTTATATATGAGTGCTTTGCTTGCATGTAAGTAAGTATGTGTAGTGTGTGTGCTGGGTGCCCACAGAAGGCACATGAGGACAGCTGTGAGCTGCCATGTGGGTGCTGGGAATTGAACCCAGGTCCTCTGGAAGAGCAATACATGCTCTTAATCACTGAGCCATCTCTTCAGTCCCCTGACTGATATTATTCATCTAGTACTTAATGAATCATATCCTAGGGCTAATCCTTTGTACGTATTCATCTCTGATCCCTAGAATCTGGATGAAAAATAAATTTGCTTACTCCTATGCCTCACAGATTACAAAGTAAGGGGTGTCACAGGAGCTGGAATGATGGCTCAGGGGTTAAGAGCACTGGTTGTTCCTCTGGAGGACGCAGGTTTCGTTTCTAACACCCATAAGGCAATTTACAACTGTAAGCAACTTTACCTCTGGGAGGATCTGATGCCCTCTTCTGGCCTCTATTACCAAAACATTTTTGCAATGACATGAATGAATATGAGTAAAATACATAGATAAATTAGCTCTCTCTCATTGAAATTATTTTATATCAAGGGGTATTATCATGAAAAAAATAACCTAAGAATACAGGAAAATATTTAACAAATCTTTGATGACAGTTTAATATCCAGAATATATTCATTGAAGCATTATTCACAATACTGAAAGGGCTAGAGGGAAAACCCACAACATTCCATTAACAGATGGAGGAAAAATGTGGAATATATTAAAAAATGTCTATTATTTTTTAGCTACAAAAACAAATGAAGTTCTGATATATGCTGTAAGCATGGCCATTCCCTGAAGCATGCTAAATGAAACAATTTTAGTCAAACAAAAAATCTAGGAAAGGCAAATTAATAAGCTAGAGTACAGCTGGGTGTGCATATATGTCTATAGTTCTAGCCACTCGAAAGGGTGAGGTAGGAGGATGATGTGAACCCAGGTGCTTGAGACTAGCCTGGACAACAAAGGAAGACCATATATCAAACAAAGAAAAGGTAAAAGAGTACAGATTTCACTAGGAGAAGGGGAATAGAGAGTTACTGTTTAACTGAGTTTGTTAGGGGTCACAAAAATGTTTTAAAAATCAGAGCAAGAGGCTGCAAAGCATTTTCAAAAAAAATATCACTACTAAACTGTACACTTGAAAGCAAGTAATGAGAAGGAAAATGCAATAAAATGTTAATCAAAACTTCAAACAATATCAAATGGACTTGATGGATCATCCTGAGCTAAAAATGAGACCCTTGAGGAGGCGGCTCCAGTAACTAGTTAATATGATCTAGAATTAAAAATCAGTCGAGGGTTAGGCATCATGAGCACACCTGCAATCCTAGCGCACACAGGCTGTGATAGGACACAAGCTGAGATGAGTCTGGGTAACACAGTAACACTTTGTCTCAAAACAAAAAGAGTATCTTAGTTCTTGGCTATAGTCTATCTTAGTTACTTCTAGTGCTGTGAAGAGATACTCTGACCAAGATAACTTACAAAAGAAAGCATTTAACTGGGAACTTGCTTGCAGCTTCAGAGGTGAGTCCACACCACCATGTGGGAAGTGTGTTAGCAGGCAGCAGGCAGGCATGATGCTGGAGCAGAAGCTGAGAGCTTACATCTGATCCCCAAGCAGGAAGCAAATAAAGAGAAACTGGGAATGGCATGAGCTTTTGAAACCTCAAAGCCCACCCGCAGTGACACACCTCCTCCAAAAAAGTTACACCTAATCCTTCCCAAACAGTTCCACCAACTAGGGAACAAGCATTCAAATACAGGAGCCTATGGGGCCATTCTTATTCAAACCACCACACACAACTAAACCTTGTCTAAAAACAACAAAAAGAATATATTAGTTCTTAACTATAAGTATGGTCCGCAGGGCTTTGCATAGTGGCATAACCCCAGCTCCCAGGAGAAAAGGACAGGAGGCTAATCTGTTCAAGGCCAGTCTGAGCAACCAACAAGACCCTGTCTTAAAGTATAACCTATTCCCACAGAATTGCTATTTTACTATGTCATTTGAGCCAGACACTAAATACCCTAGCCTTCAAATTCCTTGTTTAAAAATGAACTTCTGAGTAATTGCTATGCACCCTTCTATGTTTAAAATTTTTTTTAAAAATTGACACTGTAAAGAATTAAGTTTTCTAAGCATTAAACTTCACTAAACAGAAAATATCTAAGCATTGCCTACAACTTCATATTTACTACCAACATGGTGAATGTACAATGTACCTTTTGTTTCCTGTACACTTAAATACAACAGTTTCTTCCTCCAGTCAAAACAGAGTGGCCAGGTGTGGTAACCCATGCCTTTAATCCAAGCACTAAGGAAGCAGAGGCAGGTGGATCTCTGTCAGTTCTAGGCCAGCCTGGTCTACAAAGTGATTTACATGACATCCAGAGCTACACAAAGAAACCCTGTCTCAAGAAATAAAACACATAAACAAAAAAATTACGCTATACCAAACATACCTACTTTTGATATCAAATTCTTAAACTAGGCATTTTTAAAAGTAAATGTGTGTATGTGCCCTCACCACACAAGCATGGGTGCCTGTCAAGGCCAGAAGAGGTCACTGGATCCCCATGGAGCTGGAGTTACAGGAAGCTGTGAATCAAACTCTTGTCCTCTGGAAGAGCAAAAGTGCTCTTAACCCACTGAACCATCTCTGCAGCCCTTAAACCAGGCTTCTAAGGGTAGTGGGTAGCCAGTCCAGCTTTGACCTGGAAATACCACCCACTTTGAGGCTTCGGTAACTGTCACGCCTACAACACGGAGCCGAGAGAGGACCCCTAAAGACCCGAGATCCAGATGGGGGAGCTCTCTTGGTTCCTGGACTCTGGACACTGGAGGTAGACCGAGCAGAGTTCTCCAGAGAACACCGCCGGACTTCGCTACACCTTTCCCAGACCCTGTTACCTATCCCTTCACTTGTGAGTTACCCCATAAAATAAACCTCCCTTTTAACTACGTGGAGTTGCCTTAATAATTTCACCAATATCTAAGCATCTATTATGTAGCCTGGGAGAACAGAGTTCAATGGTATACGAGTCTCATTTCTCAAAGCCTAACCAAGCAAGCTCTGGAATGTACCCTCTTTACAGTGTGCTTGCTCACCGACAGCATTATGACTATATTCACACTACAGTGTTTCGTGGTCAAAGCTTTCCCAGAGCTCCTCTTTAACTATGTAGATTCTAAGAACGAATCTGTAACTAACCCTGGTCCCTGCACTCTAGAAGGCGCTATAACATCAGAGCATCTGAAATACAAAGTTTGCTTTTCTCTTTTCAGCCTTTTAGGAGCGTTTTAAAACACATAATCAATGTACCTAAGAGAACTGATGGTTAGCATCAGTCAGACTGCCTCACCAAAAAGACAGCTGGAGACGAACAGGAGAGCGGTGGGGTGGGGAGTCAGTGGGAATGGAGGCCAGGCCACGGGAGTGACTGGATTTGTAGCTTTTAATAGTTTAAGTCTAGGTGTCCCCACCTTTGCATGTGGGGTCAGATAATTCTCTGGGAGTGAAAAGACATGCAGGTCCCAGGCCTCCAACCACTAGATGTCAGCAGCACCCTCTCCTAACTTGTGACCATCAAAAAAACATCTGGTCACTTTTGAATGTCCTCTATCAGCAAAACTACTCCTCTTTGGGAATCACCAGCATTGTTCATTTATGTATTTAGCTAGCTCTGTTTGTTTTGTTGGTTGGTTAGCTTTGAGATAGGCTTTCACAATTCAGCCCTGGCAGAATTCTCTAGGCAGCCTAGGCTGGCCTCAAGCTCATGATGCTCCTGCCTTAGTCATCCGATTACAGCTGTATGCCATCATACCCAACACAAGAACCACCCATTTAGATGAACGATACGGAGCACCTTATTTATGACTGTTCTGACAAGGTCCTTAGGAATGTGGGTATAAGATGGTTTTACATCACAGCTTTCCCACTTACCCTCAGCACATAACCATTCTCGGTTATATTCCTAATAGGCAGGAATACTTATCAGGTAGGACTGTGGTCAGGATTCTGTGAGGTGGTGCCCAGAAATTACGAGAAGGTTAAAACTATCAGCTGAATAGTCCCAAGACCCATGCACAGTCAGTGCTTAACCAGTAACTGTTGGGGTCAGACCCCTGCCATTCAGAGAGGGACACAGGAAAGCACACAAATAACTAAATCTAAATTCTCACTGACATCAACAGTTCTTTGAGTCTGTTTTAGCTTTACTAATCATTTTCCCATTCCAAAGAGCTCAATCGATGGAATTCCACTCTTCAGCTCATCGTACAACAGGATAGATCTAATTCCCATTCCAGCCACAGATCGGCAGAATGGACTGAAATGGGTCAGGAGAGCCCTACAATGTAAAGGTGAAACTAACGGCCTGAGCTCTCCCGGGCCTGTATTCAGCCAAGTGAGGCACCCTCCCCAGCAAATTCCCAGCAAATGCAACACTCTTTAATCACATTTATATCTAAGCAAAACCTATTTAACATGAATGCTATGAATGCTATGTCTGAGTGACCTCTTAAAGTTGTGATAAATCAATATATCATTATCTAGTACATTACTGGCTCCTCTTTCCTACTGAAAGAATTCTTTCTTTTTTTAAAGATTTATTTTTATCATTTTAAAGTTCTGTATATGTAGTGTGTGTGAGTACAGGTGCTTGTGGAGGTGGAGGTCAGAGGCATTGGATTCCCCTGGAGCTGAGGCTACAGGTGCTTGTGAGCCATCTGACAGGAGTACTGGGAACCCAATGTGGCTCTGAAAAGAGCACTGAGCACTCTAAACCACTGAGCCATCTAATGCCTACAAGTGCTCCCTCAATTTCATTTAGGTGGTATACAATACTTATGAGCCAAAAAAATTAATTCATCACTCTTATATGCATGATTAACTGCCTTTTTTTTTTTGTTTTTTGATAAAGGGTTTCTCTGTGTAACCTTGGCTGTCCTGGGACTAACTCTGTAGACCAGGCTGGCCTCCAACTCAGAGATGTCTCTGCCTCTGCCTCCTGAGTGCTAGGATTAAAGGCATGTGCTACCACTGCCCTGGTGAACAACTTTTCAGCTATTTCTGAAAATTTAACCTGCCTCGAAGGGCAGAAAATTATTCTACCACTGATTTAGTGAGAGGTGTTTACCAGAATGACAGTATAATTGAAATGTATATATTGGTGATATCATGGGCAAAGTAGGGGCCAGGTGTGTCACTCAGTGGTAGAATGTTTGCCTAGCATGCCCAAGGCACTAGGTTCGATACACACACACACACACACACACACACACACACACACACACACCATAACAGTCTTTGTATGTTTGGCTGTTTTTAATCATCCTTCTTCACAATTACATTTTTATTAATAGTACCGACAGTTTCCTTACACCACATGTATAATAAAGGGTAATACTAAAAACCTGAAGTAATCTGATATACAGGTGAGGTTTAGATTAATAGTATTACATGTTATCTGCAACAGCTATCAATACCCCGTTTCAACAGGTAGAGAAGGTGCAGAAAGAACCGATATTTTCTTACATCCTAGGACAGTGTACGCTCCCCCACATACATATTTACATATATATCCCCAAACAGAACAATACCCCCCACCACCAAGTATTACTTGGTTCTCTAAAGACCTTCCCTCAGCCACCAACATCTCTGTACCTGCTACATATTCCAAAAACTAATTACGAACTTTTCAACAGCAGGTGTCATTGACAATACTTTATAAGTGTGTACACTTCCTTTTTGGAGGCTTGTATTTCTCCAAGACCTAACTCAAATGCAAAGGAACACTAGTGAGGTCAAAGCTACAGCAGTCCCCTTTGAGACAGCATCCTAATGCCTAGCCACTGTACCAGTCGCCCTGAAGTTTGCCATGATAAAATCCAGACATGTGTAGCTCTAGTAAAAAGGTGGCTTCACACATGGCCTCAGTCATCACTTATGACTCCTGGAGGGGGAGAAGACCTTCAGGGATTGGTAGAAGCACAGTCATTGTAAGGCACAAATAGGCACCAAGTCACCAGTTTGCTTGGCTGACAGCACAGAAGCAACCAAAGCTCCATGTCCCCTTGACATACTCATTTCCCTTTCCAAATATCTCTAATTTCTTCTGCCTTTGGATCTCAGAAGCTATCCCCTAGCTTCCAAGAGGAAAGTCTGCTACCCCTCACTCCAGATGCAGCTCTAAGAGCGGGTTGTCAACGGTGGGTCCTCACACTGAGTGACTTCAACAAGGGAGCAGCAGGTCCAAGAGCAACCCAAGTCAGTAAAACACCAGGGATGTAGCAACTTTAAGGCCTTCGACTCCCCGACTGGTTCCACACACACTTTTCTGCAGGCTGGGATCAGACAGTGAACCTGGATGACAAGCCACCTGCGTTCACTGTGCTTTTATGCTAATAGAAGGGAGGGCAACAAGAACAAGTCTTATGCTAGGATAGCTAGAAAAAGGGAAATGGGCGAGGGAGACAGGGAGAGTGGGAAGAAGGGAAGAGGGAGGGAGAGAGGAAAGAAAGAGGGAGGGAGGGAGGAGGCTACTTGAGGAAAGACCACAATAAGAAAATGTATGGCAGGGTATTTTTAAAGCAGAACTCCAGGAGGGTTGCCACCTGAAAATACAATATAAAGACCCAAGGGAAGCACAAGGACGAGCTGACTATGGTCACATGACTATCTTGTAAAAGAGACAAGATTAATCCTGTCGCACCAGGCTCTGATGCTGTGTTCCTCACTTTGGCCAACCTTTGAATTACTTCAGAAAGCAAGCAAGAATGAAGCATGAGGTGACTCCAATGCCCAGCTGTTAAACATCTGAGAATCAGCAGAAATGTTAGCAGTTACACAAGACTGAACAAAAATCTTCAGTTATAATCTGAGAATTATTTCCTAAGGGCTTTCTTTCTGATCTTCTCTGAAGATTGTAGACAGTGCCTAAAAGCACCTTTTAAAATATTTCTATAACTAGACACTCTGCTATGCCCACACAACAGCATATCTACCCTTTCCTGATCCGATTAGGGGTTGAGTGTGCCCCCCAAAACAGGAAATCTAAGCTCTAAGTTCTAGGTCTTTAGAATGTGACCGTAACACAATAAAAAGACTTTTATAGATGATCAAGATAAAATGACACTATACTGGGAATCCCACACCCTCTTCTGACTTCCATAGGCACCAAGCACACACATAGTGCACGCACATACATGCAGACAAAACACACACACACATAAAGTAAAAAAAAAAATCTTATAAAAGGACAACACATTTCCATTGGGTAGCTTGAGCTACCCAGGCCCACATTTTGTTACTTAGCTCTCACAAACTACACACACATAGTATTAGATCATAACCCACAGTATTAGGGACTATGTATGAGTCTATTCCAATGTAAGCATATGACTTGAACTAATCAACTGGGGTGAGATGCTTATTTCTCATGTAAAATTATAAACATATATGGAATGAGTAACTCCCCACCCTTCAGATGCAGGCTGGGAGGGTCATTTCTAAAGAACACAGACTAGGGACCAAGAGGATGGCTTGGAGTAACACTCCCACAGGGAGACAGAAGGTGGAGAGAAGAGAACTGGGATGGGAGAAGGCTGATACCCAGGACAGCAGCAAAAACAAGAGACCCTTCCCTAACGATTGTCAGAAAAGAACCAATCCTAGGAAGCTGTCCTTTGACCTCCACCCACTCACTGAGATGCATCCTCCCAAGTAAACAAATAAATGTCAGACAGACAGACAGCGGCTGGAGAGCTGGCTCTCAGAAGTTAAGACAACTTGTTGTTCTTGCAAAGGACCTGAGTTCAGTTCTCAGAACCCACATGGTATCTCACAATCACTCCTAACTCCAGTTCCAGGGAATCCAACACCCTCTTCTCACTTTCACAGGCACCAAGCACACACATGACGTACACACACACATGCAGACAAAACACACATACACATAAAATTAAAAAATCTTATAAAAAATACAGATTAGGTTTTCAGTGGGGGGAAAATCTGATAACTACAACCTCAGCCTGGTGATCAAGGCCATGGCCATCACTGAGTCAAATGATGGTAATTTACCCTCCATTAAGAGGAAGAGTCATAACCTAGTCTTAGCATAAGAAAACTATAAGGTAAATTCTAACAGTGAAGCATCTTACAAAACATGGACTAGTTCTCTCAAAGTGTTGAGGTCAGCTGGGTGTGGTGGTGGACTCCTGTAGGCCCAGCTACTCGGCAGGAAGATCACTGAAGCCACACCCCGCCCCCCTACACACACATCTCAACAACAGTAATAACAAACTGAAACTGTCAAGGTCGTTGAAAATGGAAAGTCTCCACAGAACCCCAGAATCAAAGGATGAAGTGATACCCACACCACCGAGGGTTCCACCAAAGGCAATCATAATAGAAAAATGCCAACTGCCTCAGGAATCCCACGTAGACAGGGCTACATGTTCCCAATCAGAGGAGCAGAACCCAGGGCCGGCCAGCCACCTCCTCAACTTCATGAGGACAGAGGAACAGATGATTCTCCATGTAGGGAGAAGCCTCGGGAACTAACAGGCACCTGGATTCTCTGGTGTTTTCATGCCTCTGGCCTCAGACTCTGGCGACATATCTGCTTCCCGTTCAGGTGTGAGAACAAAACAAGGCCACGAGTGAGGCAGGTATTTCCCAGGTGTTAGTTCCTAGCCTTGTCTGGTCTGAGGACACAGACACCAAGTCATAAACCAAGGCACTTCAATAATAAAGTTAAGAGACACACTTTTAAAAGGGATGAAGGAGGAAGAGGGAGAAAGAATCAGAAGTAGAAAAGAGAAACACAAAAAAGTTTTTTCATTAAAAAAAAAAAAAAAGAGTTGACTTCTCAAAAGTAACAATTCCAAAAAGTAGAGGGAAAAGGAGCGAAGAATTGGGACAAGCGAGCCAACAGAGGAGGGATGACCGATACTCAGGACAAGGCAGAGACTGCACCGCCAGTCGGATAACGTGAGCCTAGAGTCAAGACTGGTGCCCAGAAAAAAAGCCAGCATACACTGTTCACACCAAAGGAAAAATATGTAGTACAAAGTAAAATCACTGCACATGCTTAGTTCTGAACAACATTTAGTTATGAAAATATAAGCAGTGGGAATTGAGAAAATATTAGATAGTTTCACTGAGAAGTTATCACAAGGCAACTTTTATCACTCTTACACAGTTCAGGGCCCCAAACCAGGGAATGTGCAGCCCACTTCCAGTTTGGGTCTTCCCACATCAATTAAAGCAACCGAGACAATCCCCCCAGACAGGCCCCTGTACAGGCCAACCTGACGCAGATAACCCTTCATGGAGATGCTTTGCCCAGGCTGGTTGTATCAAGTTGACAAAACTGTTACACAGGTTAGTGTTTTTCAATATATAGGATAAAATTATTTTAATTATTTCCCAATTTTATTAAGATGAATTAGAATATGCTAATTCGTGACTTTAACAACGGACTGCAACAAAACTACTCACACCGACACCAGGAAGGTTAAGAGTCCAGGAAAAAATTCTACGCAAGCACACATACAAATTTTTTTTGGAATATAAAAAACTCCTTCAAATAAACATTTGCACATTAAAAATATAAACACAGTACTCTCTCCAAGATACTCCTTTTGCTTCTCACTTTCAATCTCCTAAACTGAATCCCAATCCTGATCCTCGATACTCAGTTGAGAGAACTCTGCTTTATATCTAAGATGACTAGTTCATTCCCCAACAACACTACAAGCTACTTTCAGACAAGAGGAACACTTCCCCTTGTGCTGTGACTCTCAACCCTGGCGTCTAGTCTAGCTGGAGCCCTCAGCCTGCAGCCTGGCCTCTCAACTTCTAGGTAGGTGTGGTCTAACATACCCGCATCTACTATTGGAACTAGCCAAGCAGGCAGGTGGCTCTCCAAAGAAACAACCAAAAGGATGCAAGAGAAAATGCCACACTGAGATCAGTTATTTTGCACAACTAACATATGCTAATACATTTGAAGTGTATTCATAGTTCTGAATATATTTCTCTTTAATGAAAGGTTCTTAGGTCATTCACTTATTCTATTTTATACAGAGTAAAATTCCATCACAGGGACCTTATCTGCATATGTAGTTACTGAGCAAGTCAAATGAAACAGTGAAAAAGTTACAAGTTAAAGGACAAACCTGTTTAGAAACAATTCACCAGCTCTACTGGATTAAGGTTTCAGCTGTGTACCACGGTGATGGAACAAAGATTCTGAACACAGGAAAGGCTGGGCACTCCATCCAATTCGGACACTTTCATACTCCTCCTGGACAGTGCAGTCCTACAAAATGAGGGATAGAGCATACACCCTCAAATCAGCAACAGTCACAATTACCAAAGGGAATCCTTCAAGGTGGCAGCGCAGTGGCTACTCAGAGCAGTCCAGCAACCATTTCCTCCTTCCCAATACTGACACAGAACCACCTTCCTTCCATGTTTGAATTTAGAGGTCCCATTTCTTGAAAAATAGCTGTCATCTGACCCAGTCTCAGCCTAGGGGTAGGTAGGCAGGGAACATCAGCTGAATGATGTTCAACTCATTCCAGAGCAGGTACCCAGCAGGCACAGTGGGCCTCTTCAGCTCCACTGCTTTCCCAGCTGGTTTTCTCTCCCCGGCTCAATCAGCCTTGCACACAGAAATGCTTTAGAGAAACCCAAGGCTCCACAGCAGGTGCACTCTTTCAATTACTTACTTATAAATGTTGGCATTAAGAAGTTTCTCTATTCTATCGAATCAAGTAAAAACAGATTCCTAAAGTTGATTTAGGGATGTCAAATAAATGCATATGAATTGTGAATCCTTGGGCAGTGTGGCCAGGAAGGTAAGGGCAATGGAGGGTGGCTATTACCATGGGGAATTGCCTGCCCTTCCAGAAACCTTTTAGCTTCAGTATTCTCACATAGAAAACAGGGCTATTATCTCAGCCTAGCTGGATTGTTGTGACTCTTTAGACATAATTAGTGTAAAGCTCTTAGCACAATGCCTGCCCAAAGAAGGTGCTCAATCAAAAGACTACAGTAGCAAGCACAGCTTTTACAGACACCAAGGCACAGCCTTAGAAGAGACTAAGTAGCAAGCATCTGTACCACCTGATGGACTAGGCCAGTGGACAGAGCATACTGAAACCTCAAATTCCGAGGTTCCATCTTTCAGGTCACGCTGGCTAGGTAGGCTACTTTGAACTAGGTAAGCCATGAGCCATTAGAAAATCCTATAACTGAAAAATCAATCCTTCCTAATAAGCATTTGTCCAATATACATTGTAAATTGAGTTTCTCTCTCTTAAGCTATCCTTTATATTTAACTGGATGCTCTGGCTATAATATCAAATAGGTGCCTCTTATTCACTGAAAACAAGGGCAAGAGATTTTAAGGAAACTTACTATGTAGATAGATGTTTTGGTATGTTTAAAAAGGAAAACAAAGGCCAGTGCCATCACTTTAAAAGCTTATTTCCCCAGAAGCTTCACAAAGCCCAGACAGTCTTGACTTACAGTCCTCCTAATAGAAGCAGACCACAAGGTTACACACTCAACCCCTGGGGAAAATATCATAACACAAGTCAAGGAGCTCCAACCCAAGGCTCAAATTCATATTAACTACCTGCATAGTGGGTGACAGCTCAAAAATCATGTAATCAAATCATCGGACAATTCTGTTTGTTTCAATCCTCATCAATGAACTTTTTGTTTAAAATTCTGTTAACTTTGTATTTAAAAAAGAAAAGAGGCATGGTGGAGCACATGGGAGGTGAAGAAGGAAAACCGGGAGTCTAAGGCCAGTCCGTACTGCATAAGACCCAGTTTCCAAAAAAGAAAAAAAGAAATTTAAAAACAGGTATTTAAGTAAATATTCTCGTATCAACTACTGCTTCCATTACATTTCAGAAATAGGTAAAAGCAAAGACTCAACCGGCCACTAAAGAGCTACTTGGTAGCACCCCACCCCTCCCTTCTCTTCCTGGACCAATCTTGGCACTTCTGAAGGACACTTTTCCCACCTGTAACTCCTCTTCTTTAATAAAGAAGACTAATGTAACCACTCAGATCCAATAGTTCTTCAATCTAGAATCTTCTTGTTGAAATACTGCTTTAAAAAAAAAAAAAAAGAACTAGAGAGAAATACCTCAGTAGTCTTTTTTCCCTTGGAAAGGGGACAGTTGTGAGCTGCCATGTGGGTGCTGGGAATTGAACCCGGGTCTACCAGAAGAGCAGCCCCTGCTCCCAACCACTGAGCCATCTCTCCAGCCCGAAATACTGCTCTTTAATCATGTTTCTTAAACTTCACAACTCTTGTCTCTTTAGGTTCCCACTAAATGCTACTTATATTTCAACTAACTACTGCTCCAAAAATAATGAAAGAATACTCCAGCCCTTGAAAAGTACCCCAATGCACTGAAGTAACACGTCTCTGCAAATGCCTCTGCTCCTTGCTAGCATTCCCCTGTCCATCCACCTCTGAGTCTCCTCTTCTCCCTTCAGAAGCATGTGCAATTGATACACCCTATCTCAATACACCTACTCCACAGGGATCAGCCCAACTTGCCACCAATCCGAAACTCCTACTTTCTCACTAGACTATGCCGTAACCTCAAGGACTAACTTCCCAAGATATGGACTCAATGTTACTGCTCCTTTTAGGTCAATGTCTACAGAAAGCAGAATGTCAGAAAGGTTAAGACAACCAAGTTACCCTAATAATGACTAACAACTGTGAGGAATCTACAGCTGATTCCAGAGAAATCCCAAAGAAGCACGGTGCACAAAGTAACGTAAGTCACCTTATGTGAAGGGGTTTAATGCCTAAAGCCAAAGTTAATCAAAATACAGGAAGGTGGGGGTATTAGTATCTGGGGAGGAAAAACCAAAAACTCTGAGAACTAAGATGAAAACCAGGAATCAATCACTGCATATTTTAGAACAGGGATGATAAGACTTGAAAACAACTAAGAATTTATAAACCACCACTTGACACTTTATCTGTACTTCTAGTTGGTAAAAATGAAGAGTTGAGACAATACACATATTACTAAGCAATACATGAAGTTAAGGGAATTTGGTACAAGAAGCAAGGGAAGACATGACATGAGATAGTCAAGTGATACTTAAGTTGGTGCTCAGTTATAGCTAATAAAATTTACTAGAGAAGTAAGGACCTTTGAAGAAACTGGTGGGTGAGAAAAGGAATCCATTGGCTGCCAATCCCCACCAGGTCTGCTCTTCTGGAAGCCAGTGTCTACCCAGCAAAGAGACAAAACCTACACCGGACGGTTCGTATTCAAAGTGTGTGTCGCTACAGGTAAGTACCAAATCACACAATTCTAAGCTCCAAGAGTAAGGAAAAGTGCCACCCTGCAAACAGATTTTAAAGGCTCCTGCTTCCAGAGCTGTTCTCCCCCACCACACCGCCTTGCTCAGTTGTGACCCAAATAATCTGAAAAGAATTCTAAGAGAATTAGCAATCAACTCGTACCTTGTAGTTACCTTAGTAACATCATTAACATCTAAGTCCACACGTAACCATCATTGAAAGCTAATATCCAAAGGCTTTCAGGGCAACAGACTCAAGGTCTGTGAGATGGTCAGCAAGGCACTCGCCAGCAAGCTTGACAACCTGAGTTTGGTGCCTAGAACCCCACCTGGTGGATTAACACTGGCTCCAGAAGTACAGGTACACACACACACACACACACACACACACACACACACACACACAAATGTAAAAAGTTGTTTAAAACAAGACTCAACCGTAGTCCACAATCAAATCAGAAAAGTGTTCATGTTGCTCTAAGTCACATCACAAGGTATGTACCTTACAGTGTAACACAGTTCATCTCCTAACACATTCTTGGTTTGTTTGTTTTGAGATAAGGTCTCACTGTGTATCCCAGGCTAGCTGAGCCTGGGACTGGTGCTCCTGCCTCAGAATCAGGCTTTCTTCTTTTTCTTCTTCTTTTTCTTTTCTTTTTTCTTTCCTCTTATCTCCTTCCAGATTGTGAGGAGATCATCAACTCAAGCTTCCTGCCATAAATAAATACCAGGGGCGAAGGTGAGGATAACAGATTAGAATGGCCAGGGCGGTATTCTGGCCATCCCACCACTACATACAGGTTGCTACCAACAGTTGGGGATCCCTACTGATTACATGTAGTCCCCAAGAGTGAGTGACTTTTTCCCTCATGTGTTCATCTTGAAAAATATAGGACCTAAACGTGTAAAGTGTTTGGTTACTAAAGTATACTGCTGGGGCTGGAGAAATGGCTCAGTAGCTAAAAAAAAAAACAAAACTTGATGTATAGCCATGAAGACCGGGGTCAGATTCCAGCACCACTGGTCTCTCACATACCTATTACCCTAGCACTGGGGGGCACGTGGAGACAGACTTGCTGGCTCACCAGTGTAACTGAATACATGACCTCAGGGAGAGACCCTGTCCCCAAAGAATAGGATATAAGGGAACAGAGGAGGACACCTGACTCATTTCTCTGTTTACATGCACACAAGTGCACACATTCACTTATGGTAATGGTAGGGGAGGTAGATCCCCAAATTGGTTAGCTGTTAGCAAAGTCAATAAGAAAATGTATTCAAATACTTTATTACAAGAGGTTTGTGATATAGCTCAGTTGGTAGTTACCTAGTATGCACAAAGACCTGGGTTCAAGTCCCAGAACCTGAACCAACTGCGGTAGCATACAATGCAAAGTTCAAGGCCTGAACTACCTGTATGAGACTGTCCCCAGACAACGAAAACTATTATCATCAAGACATCACCAGAGAGTTATCACTCCACACTGTATCTTCAAGCTCTTCCAATGTTTAATGAAACATAATTTTTATAGAATTCAGGCAACTTCAGCCCTGACTACAAACCTATGAGCTATTTCACCATGAAGGCAAGCGATAGGGCCAAAGACCCTGCATCTAAGCCAAGAGTATTAACTTACTTAGCAATGAGAGCATGCAGAGACAGCCAAAGCAAAGCTCCAAATAAACTCCTACACACAACACTGCCTACCAACCGGAAAGAGCAGGTACGCATCCTAGAGCCACTACTCCCAAACACACACAAGGTTACAGTCCCCGCAGTCAGTACAAAGGGTTTAAATCAAAAGACGCCAAGACTTAACTTAGATTTAAAACCTTGACAACAGGCTGCTATGCACCCAAGGGAGGCAGCAGCCCAGTCCACCTCCCAGCAAGAATGGTTCCATTCAATGTTCCAGGTCTGATGTATATTATGCATACAATACAAAAGAGAATAGCTGTTCACACAGTGATTCATGCTATATTTAAGCTGAATATTAATACTTAAAACACTACAAAATGTCCATGGTAATGTTCACTGGCCTAACTTAACCTTTGACCACCTCTGACCTGTGGCAACACCAAGATTACCCATCCATGGCATGCCATACAAGAAAATTTAAGGAAGATCCACTGGCTCCCAGTGACCTACAAGGACAATCTGCTTGCCGCTTCCTACGTTCATTCAACCAGCACCAAGCAAACCTCTTCTAAAAGCCAGCCTCTGTGCCTGGTAATGCACTGCTACTGAGGTCCTGCCTGCAGGGATTCTGTGCCCAGTGCAGGATACAGTCCAGTCAATGAACCAAGATTCACAATGCCAAGGGACGGGAACCAGCACACGGCAATACAAGAAACAAAGCCCCAGGCACCCTGTTATCCACTTCTAAACTGCACTCTGCGTTCAGGGGTTTTCAAAGGCTCCAGAGCCTCTAAGTATAGAACTTCTCTGTTGCATCTCAACTGGTGTGCCAAATACGAAAAGCAGAACCAGCCATTTCATTCCTGGCGGTCCACAGCTATGCTACCACCGCTTCAACATGAAGATCCTTGGGTCCGATAACACACAATCAAGAACACATTTAACTGGAAGGAAGAAGCCACCCACAGTGCCCAGCTTTGTTCTGTTCTAGTCTGCCTGGGTCTGGCCCGCGAGTGGCTGAACGTGCTCAGGGGGCAGGGCAGCCCAACTAGGGCTAAAAAAACACCTGTCTCCTCCAACACCTGGTGGCTGGCTGTGCTAACCCAGTCACCTGCCACACTTCTCGGTCTTACGCCAGTGAAAACAATCAACGTCACGACAATCAACACATAAACTAAATAACCGGCAAATAATCCTTTGGGATCATTAAATCTATTTTGATAGATTTCAAAATTGACCGTATGTTATCAAAATACTATAAACTAGTGAGCCGAGGTTCAGTAACAACTTTACCTGCATCCCTACTGCTGGGCAAAATAGCTTTAGCACCGAAGCAAGAGACTCGGTTTCAATTTTCAATTTTTTGAAGTCTCAAAAAATGCATTTAAAAAAAAAAAAAATACGTGTGGCCGCTTGTTCGGTAATCTCAGAGCCTCTCCAAGTATCCCAGCGTTCCAGTACTTTCTGAAAGCGAGGGCGATCTAGTTCCTAGTCTTGTTTTGCATAATTACGTCTTGGAAACGCCATCCTAAATTTGAATGAAAATAATTTTCTTATGCTAGGAGGGGGTGGATCCGCGGCGTTCAAAACTGGGCCGTGGAGCTCCGGCTCCCCACACCAATCAAGACCTTTCTCCAGGGCCCCCCCCCCCCGGGGGTCGACGGCAGCAAGGCTAACTCACATCTGAACCTGGTCCACGGCCTGCAGGAGGCAGCGGCGGGCCAGCCAACGGCCTGAAGGAATAACAGCACCTCGCCAGCCCCGGCAGGGGGATGGCCGCGACCGCGCGCCGGCGCCCCCTCCCCCAGGCCCGGAGCGTGGAAGGGGGGGGGGGGAGCGCAGACACGGCCGCGGCGGCCATCCCCCTGCCGCATCGCGGCGCGCCGGGCCCCGAGGACGGCAACTGAGGTGGCGGCGGGGGAGGGAGGGTCCCCTCGGACGCCCGCGCGTCCTCAGGCGGCGCTGCCGCGGCTACGTGGCCCCCGCGAGGCGAGGCCGCGAGCGGGGAAGCAGCCCCCCCGAGAACCCCCCGCGCGCACACACACACACACACACACACACACACACACAGACCACGGCCCGCTTACCTGCGGGCACCGCGCGCGGCCCTCACTCGGCGGCGGCGGCGGACGTTCGCGCGGCCCGGGCGGGCTGCGGCGAGAAGCGGGCGAGCAGGGGGCGGGGCCGCCGCCTCGGGAGCCGCGGGCCACAGCCGAGCCCGCCGGGCCTCATGAATGAGACGCGGCGGCGGCAGCGGCGGCGGCGGCAGCGGCAGCAGCGGCGGCGGCGGCCGAGCTGGCGATGGGCTGCGCGCACGCCCCGCCCCGCCCCGGCCACGTGACGCGAGCTCCTCCCCCTTCCCCAGGCCCCGCCCCCCTCCCTCCGCCGCGGGCCGTGCGCCGCGGGCCCCGGGCCCTGCCGGGAGAGAGCCGCTCGCCCGCCCGCGACGAGGGGGCCTCCGGAGAGGTTTTTTTTTTTAAAGTTTCCTCCGGTCCCTATGGCAACCTTGCGGCGCTGCGCGGAGGGGTTCAGAGCCCAGCTGCAAAAAAAAAAACACGCGTGCAAGGCGGTCCGTTGCACGATGGTGTGAAAACGTCATGCCCGTGTAACACGAGTGCACGCCGCAGATCTGATCACGGCAGAACCCGTGGTCTTGGCTTATTTCTCCTCCAAGCTCAGTTATAAGACCTCCTGTTTAAAAAGCACACTTTAAGAAACGGCTGCCACTGTGAGTGTTAGGGGCGTCCACTATTTTTTTTTGTCTTTTTTTTTTTTTTTTTTTTTTTTTTTTTTTCTGCAGCCGGTTCTTGTCGTGGGAAGTAGAAATGGAAGCCTACGGCTTCACTTCTAAATGTCTGTTCCTTTCTCCGTGTGCACAGCGAGCGTGAACATTCATACAGTCTCGGGGCCGTAGAAACATGCATTTGTTTATACAAACTCTCTCCGGGGTGGGCCCTGGACACAGCAGTTTCTTTACAACATGATGGGCATAGGCTATGCTGGGGCCCAGGAAACCAGTTCTCTCCACAGGGCACCATTCCCGTGTGGGATTCAACCAGGTTGACTCAGGGGTAACTAAGGCCCGACAGAGACGCCCTAACCTACTAGGAATTTTCGCTTCAAGGCGGCTTTTCATCTGATTCACTGGCGAAAGAAATTTTTTAAAAACGATTTAAACTTTCCAGTAACTGTTCGAAGGATCTTACTCCACTGTGGAGAAGTGCAATTAAAACCAGAGAAGGAACCCAGTCCTCAATTTCCAAGTCAAGACACTGGGAACAGTGGCACCTTCCTGACGGGCCCTTTGAATACTACACTTGATTCCTGTGGAGGGGCAGAGGTGACTTTCAGCATGGACTGTAGAATGCGCTGTTACGGTTTGTTTCCTAGCCTTTCATTCTCCAACTTGACTTTTCCTGTTTCTCTCGGGCTAGTCTCATTACCTCCTACCTTGGGAGAGGAATATTCTCAAGCTTCCTTCCTTTCATCATCCAGGAAGCCCTGGTCAAGCGCCCTTCCTCTGCCCCCACCCCCTCTGGGTTTGACAACTCACTCAGAAGGATTGGTTCACGTTTCTAGTGTGTTCCTCATTCTCTGGTGGCTGCCTGGTTTACACTGCCCCCGAGGCAGAGTAGGGACGAATTGAATATTGTTGAATGTCCCTCGACTTCCTGTACCTGATACCTGTGAAGTTGGGGCACACCCAGCTCTCCTCCTCGTCATTGCCCAAGTCTCATCTCACATTCTGACCCTACCACCTGCTGGTTTCATAGCCAGGAGCCTTTCCCCACCAATTGTCATTCTGCTAGTCTAGATGTAGCTCAGTTTTGTTTTTTGTTTATTTATTTTTTATTTTTTTTATGTATGTTGGTATTTTGCCTGTATGAGGGTGTGGGACCCCCTGGAACAGGAGTTATAGACAGTTGTGAGCTGCCATGTGGGTGCTGGGAATTGAACCTGGGTCCTCTGGAAGAACAGCCAGTGCTCTTAACCGCTGAGCCATCTCTCCAGCCCCTTGTTTTGTTTTTTAATCAGTCTTCTTCCGCTATTTCAAAGGAAGGAGGCCTTGTTGTACTTTATGTAGTTTGGTACAAGATGTTTTGTGCTATTTTGATGTTTGGTTTAAAAACGGACATCTCTCCAGGCAGGGGAGGCGCACACCTCTAATCTCAGCACTGGGAGGCAGAGGCAGGTGGATCTCTGTGAGTTCAAGTCCAGCCTGGTCTACAGAGTGAGATCCAGGACAGCTAGGGCTACACAGAGAAACCCTATCATGGAAAAGGAGGAGGAGGAAGAGGAGGAGGAGGAGGAGGAGGAGGAGGAGGAGGAGGAGGAGGAGGAGAAGAAAAGAACGAAAGAAAAAGAATGGACATCAACTTGTTGGCTATGGTAGCCTCCCATTACAAGCCACGGAACAGCATATTCTTATTTATTGGCAAAGCTGTCTCCATTTATTTGGTGTCTGTTTATTTGCCCAAATAATATTCTTCAAGGTTAAGAAATAGAATGGACGTGCTTTGCTAAACTATTATTAAACTGTTTCTACGTAATACCTAACCTTATTGCTGTTACATGAAGAAAAACAAAAAACAAAAAACCCGCCAATGTATGAAGAAAACCAAAGTGATAGCGGCTAAAGTCTTGCATGGTATCTTTCAGTGCTCTTCACTTTAAATCTTGGAAAATGGGTGTTTTGAATATTACTCCTAATTGTGCTCCTGAACTTGCCTGTGTCCCATACGTGAGTTACTGACCTCAAATAGTGAACATCAACATGCATGTAAACTGCTCATGCAAGGGCACCTCAAACTTTAATTAAGCGTAATTTCCACAAAGATGTGTTTCAGTCTAATAGAACATCTGGAGCTCTAATGTATATCAGCTATCTTTCATGTGAGGTTAATTTGTCTTATTTTTCATCTTTAAGCTTAGTAAATCTGAGAAGGATTTAATAAGCTGTAAGATCTGTAAGGTTGTACTTGGACCATCTCCTTTTTTTTTTTTCCAGCTTAGGCGACACCCACCTTCAAGCTATCTGCTTATCTCACTGAGGCAGCATTACCAGGCCCAGCTACATAGAACAGCGTGAAGCTTCTCCTGCCTTTGAAAGCCTGCCCCTCTTCCACTCATGATACTGTCCAGGCTAAAGTCTCCAAGGCCCCTCTTGCAGCCAAACATAGTGGACTCCTTTTGGGACCTACATCTCATGAGACACGACCACCATTTCGTTCTTGAGGCTCCCTCCTACGTTCATCAGCTGAACACCTCTGAAATCTAAGAGCTTGAGCTGGGTCGCTTTCACTATCACAGCAAAGCCTACAGTGATGTCAGAGTCTCGTCCATCCTTGGCACTTCCCTTTGAGCCCGGTCCAGAATCTCCTATCCCAGCCAGTGGCACTGCCATCCATTTAGTGATCTTTCCCATGGCATGTCCATCCTGCCTCAGCATTTCTACTGTCTGGTGTTCTCTGCAGAATGGCCACAACAGCCATGGATCATATCCTCTTCATTTGCCCAATCTGTGGCCTCCCTCTGCTTACAGTAAATCTCTCCATCCCTCTGAAAGCCTAGCAAGGCCAAAGAGCTCTCTCCCCATCCCTCCAGTCAGTGATCCTAATCACCACCCTGTTGGTAGATCTGTCCTTGCCAATCCATTATCTTCAGGAAAAAGTCTTGAGTTCCCTAGGAGCACATCCAGAGTGCTCCCTTTTGCTCCAATTTTCTCTCCTGTTCATCTGTTCTGCATGCATCAGCCAATCCTTCTGCGATGCGGTCACTTTTCAGATGTTAACGTCCATATTCCTTGCATTTTCCTCTTTACAAGAAGTCAGCGGGCATGCCACCCGCTCAGGGAAGTCTGCGGGTGAGATGAAAAGCAGAAGTTGTCTGCAAGACGTTTCCTTTCTGCCTTTTATTTCCAAAACTGTAAAATTACCAAAGAACTCAAGAGGGAGAAGATGTACCTTTCAGGAAATCCTGGAAGAGAAGGCTTTCTCTGGAGTTAGGAGGGGAGGATCCTGTGCCCTCCTGTCTGGCAGCTCCCAGGGCAGGGTGGGGTGGGGAATGAAACTTCAGAAAAGCAGCTTTGTTGTTTGTGGCTTTGGCATTTTCCGGGTCAAATGACAACCCGCATTTCCTGTGCCATCACTGTATACCCAGCTCTTTTTGGTAAGGATATTCAACCGAGACTGAGACAAGAGTGACTTAAATCAGCTCTCACAGCTTGGAACTAGTGATGCTCCAGGACTCTGAAAGCTGTTTTTGGAAGGATATATTTTACTTTTAATTGACTCACAAGAGTGTAAATTTTTTACATGACATAGCATGTCATTTCAATACATATGGAAGAAGTGTAACGATTAAATCAAGAAAACTGGCACTGGATGGTAGTGTCGCACACCTTTAATCCCAGCACTCGGGAGGCAGAGGCAGGTGGAGCTCTGTGAGTTTGAGGCCAGACTGGTCTACAGAGCAAGACGCAGGATAGGCACCAAAACTACACAGAGAAACCTTGTCTCAAAAAAAAGAAAAAAGAAAAGAAAAAGAAAACTGGCTTATCACTGAGATGTTTAGTTTCTTTGTCTTAGGAACATTCATAATGTCTACAGGTAATTTTAAATACACAGTTCATTGATGTCAACCATAGGCATCCTCTGTGCCTTAGAACTCTAGAAGTTCTTTCTCCTATCCGGCTATATGTCTGTCCCTGTTAGCTCCCCTTCCTCTACCCCATCTCCCACATACCCTTCACAGTAACCACTAATGTCTACTTACTCTCCAGTCCCAAAGAGATCAGCACCCGCTTTCAGGTGTAAATGAGAATGTCCCCAAACCTTTATTTTAACCCCCAGTTCCCATCACCTTCTCCCAGTGGCTCCTACTGCCCACCCCCAATCAATGACTCTTTTTTGTGAAGCCCATAGGTTGACCACGTAGAGCAGCAATCATAGCTCTTCCTCAGTGCATACCAGGCAATCAATGAACACCTATTGACCAATAAAGATGGATTTATTTTTCTAGGACTATGCTTGTCTAGGGGATCAGACAATCTCTCCTACTAAAAGGAAAAATACAAGGTTGCTGCCTGGCTTTAGGGACAGACCTGCCTGTGGTGGCAAGGGAATGAAGAAAAGACAGACAGACAGTCAGAAATCTGGGATTGAGTGATCTGAGCTCTCAGTGGGAGAAACTGCATTACCCAGGAGGCTTGGCGTGTTCGCGACGTACGGTTGAACTTGGAGGCAGGGTTATTTCCCACAGCTGAACAAAGAGGTGAGGTTATTATGTACACATAAACAAGGAGGCAGAGTCTATGGTGTCCAGCCAGACAAAAGAGATAGGGTTAGTCTTCATAGAGAAGCCTCTGGAGGGGAGCAGTCAGTCTTCAAGCCCTGAACCTCTCAGGGAAGAAAGTTATGATGGACATTTTCTACACACACTGTCAATATCCACACACAGACCAAAAGGGAAGGCTATCCATTTCCCTCGGGTCTGAGGCTAGCGTCCTGTATATAGCTGATCCCGTAACAATAACATACATTCACTCAGGACCTCACACACTCAGGGATTCCTCCACCCTCGACACGAGGCAAAACGTTTTAAATACATTCTGGAAAAGTCTATGAATTGGCAAGAAACTAAGAAGTGAAGTAGCACCAAGACAGGATGAAGCCAAAGAGAGCAGAAAGTTTTCAGTGTTTGGCCTGAAGGGTATTTGCTAAACCTGGATTTTAACATTGCTTCTTGCAAGTCTGTCTTAAAGGGCAGAAGGAAAAGATACTATATGCTTAATAAAAGACCAGTAAAAATGGATCGCCAGAAGCAAAAGAAAAGAAAGGGGAAAAATAATAGGTTTTTTGCAAGCCCACTCCAAAACCTCACCAAAGTTGACACATGAGAGCCATAAAGCAGGAGTAGAAGCAGTTTGAATAATTTGGAGCACATCAATTAGAGTCTGTGAGCATAATACAAGTAAGACAAGATTTAATTTTTAAAATGTAACTAACCTGGTAGCGCAGGGTTATAATCCCAGAATTGGGAGGGAGAGGCAGGAAGATCAAGAATTTGAGGCCCGCTTGGGTATAGAGTAAAACCTTATCTCAAATGATAATAAAAAAATAATGAAAATTAAGTAAGAAAAGATAACTAGAAAAACTGATTGACTAAGAAAGAAAGCTGTGGTCAAGAAACAAAGCTGTATGGAAATATAGTAATGCTGCAATGTTATATATCGAATATTTGGTACTATATATTAAAGCTTCAGAAGCAAAAACTGAACAAGTAATTAATGAGAATTGTAAGAGAAACCTTTTGAAATGTAAAGAGCTTAAAGGCTAGAAAAAGAACAGCAAAACAAAGGCAAATAGAACAAAGTAATTAAGGAAAAATAATAAAACTGGAAACAAACACACAGCAGAAACAATACCTGCCCGAGTTTGTTTATCTAAGACTCATAAATTTACAATCCTTGTGGAAAACAATGAAGAGGGAAAAAAAAGGAACCTACCAGTGTAAATAACATAAAAACTATAATCACACACAATCTAGAAATTACAAAGAGAATGTTGTTTTTGTGCTAATTGATTTGAAAACTGAACAAGGAAGTCAGGACAGAGTCATAATCATGCAAGAATATCTATCTACACCAGTAGCTATTTTCCAGAAGGAAACGTTCAACCTGAAACAGTTCTGCGAAGACTTTTGGTCCAACACTGGACTGGTAAGAAATCAGTCTCATACAAGCTATCCCAGAGGGTAGGATAGGTGGCTTCTTTCCCAGTTCATTTCATGAAGCAAGTGTAGCATTCACACCAAAACCTGAGCAGAAGAGCATGAAAAAGAAAAAATCAAGTCCAATCTCACTCAGATACAGATGCAAAAACCCTGAACGATATTTCAGCATTTTCAACCTGGCGAAATAAGATATCATAACCAAACCTACTACAAGTTGGGCTACAATGAGAAAACCAATTAATGTAATTCACCACATTAAAGAATTGGTGATGATCTGAACAGACGCAGACATTCATTATCCACCCAGACCAAGTTCCCAGAAGGCTAGGAATGCTCTTTTGTTTGTTTGTTTTATAACACAGGCTCTCACTTTGACACCCTGGCCAGTCTGGACCTTTCTATGTAGACCAGACTGGCTTCACAGGGATCCACCTGCCTCTGCCTCCCTGAGTGCTAGGATTAAAGACAATTGCCACCACATCTCTCAGGAATGCTTTTCTTGAAGAAGGGTATTTATAGAAACCTTCAGAAAATATCACAGGTCACCCTTTCCTTGGAAACTGAGCACAAGTGTGGTGTTTGCTGCATTTTTGCTCAGTATGATATGAGAACCAAAGCAGTAGAGTGAGGTAAGAAGTAAAATATATCCAGATTGGCAGGGGGAGAATTACAAGGATGTGATGGAGTATGCACATATTCAAAAGAATATTAAAATAGTGAACAGAGTGTAAACCTTTAGAATGTTGCTAGATGTCAGAGTCAACATACTAAATCATTAGCATTTAAAAACAATGGCAATAAATAGGAAGTTTTTGTTGTTCTTTTGTGTTTTTAAAGTTGTATATTACTATTATCTGAGACAAATGGCCACCAGGCAAAGGTTCGTCACAGTTGGGTTTGTTGATGGTTGACATTCCCTCATGGCAGGAAGGACAGAGAAGGTCATGGAACCCTCACCCAGGCATCCAGCCATGCCTCTCAAACAGTTGTACGGAATTCTGCTCAAACTTGACATGGCTTTGGGAAGGGGCTGGAATATATAGGCAAGGAAAAACTAGGGGAGAGGACCTCTATCATCAAAGTTAGTGGAAGTCATCTCCCATGGTATATGCAGACCTGATGTGGCTGCTTAGAAACCACCCACACTCCTAACCATAACCCCTTGCTCATAGCTCTGTAAATAAGTCTAAGAAACTCATCATTGGTTTCCCTGAGTGAATGGGGAATTGTACCTTAGCTTGTTGTTGGGAGCTACAGGAGGAGGAGTTAGACATTGTTTAAATTTTCCCTAGGGAAGAAATTTTAGCAACAGATCTATTTAGAATGATATCAAGGAAGAAGGTGCCAAGAGACGAATCTAACAGAACACATGTCTGACCTTTATAAAGATCGTTCTAAGATCTCACTAAAGATCACGAAGAAGAACAAATGAGAGGATAATGTGCATGTGCATCTGCGTGTCTGTGTGTATAGGCTAAAGGTGCTGGGGTGAAAAGGAAAGACTTCAAGCTTGGCAAACACTCTGCCACTGAGCTACACGCCCTGCCCTTGAGCTTAGGAAACAGAGTTTTTCTTTTCTATCTCAGACTAGCCTTGAAGTCATGATTTTCCTGCTTCTGTCTCCTGAGTGAGGGGGTTATAGACACATATCATTATACCCAGCTAGAAATAACAGAAAGATCTCTATAATTAACCTATGGAGTCAATGCAATTACATAGAGGCCCATTCTCCAAGAAATTCTTAAAGAACATAAAAGTAAGAATTACCATGTAGCTATCAAAACTTTAATAAGGAGGCAGGATGGTATTGGTACAGGGATAGACAGAAAGATGAAATGCTTTAGTGTCAAGGAAGGGGAGTGAGAAAGGATAATGGGGACTGAATTTGACCAAAGTACATGACTTACATGCATGAAAACGTCATAACGAAATCTATTGTTTTGTACAATGATTATACACTAATAAACGCAATAGAAATGCCCGTGACAAACTTGTGGGTCATGACCCCTTTGGCAAACCTCTGTCTCCAAAAGTATTTACATGATGGTTCATAACAGTAGCAAAATCACAGCTATGACATGGCAATGAAAGTACTTTATGGTTGGGGGGTCACCGCCACATGAGGAACTGTATTAGAGGGTCGCAGCATTCGGAAGGTTGAGAACCACTGGTCTAGAGTGAGGCTCAGCGGGACAGCGGAGCCTTCCACATGTGGATGTTGATAATATACGCAGAAAAAAATGCCCACCATAGCTTCTTGTCCACTCCCCCATATTCTGGCCTGAAGACTGCTCCTGCCAAGATTGGCTAAACTTGTCTCCTTGGCCTGGTGTTATACCATAAGCTCTGCCTCCTTCTTTATCTGTATGCAACAACCCCGCCACCTTGTTCAGCTGTATACGATAACCCCACTCACTCTCTGTTCAACTGTATATAAAATGCGCTCTGAGCTTCTGGGTGCTGAGGCGTCTCCATCAGCCCGTCCCAGCCTTCAGTGTGTCTATGTGTTTGTCTTTTTTCCCCTCCCTCACTCCTGGGTGGTTTGAATGAGAATGGCTCCTGCGGGCTCATTTGTTTGAATACTTGTTTCCCAGCTGGTAAACAATTCGGGAAGAATTAGCAGGTGTGGCCTTGTTCAAGGAGGTGTGTCACTAGGTGCAGAATTTGAGCTTCCAGAAGACAGGCCACCTTTTCCAGTGTGCTCACTGCCTTGTCCTCGCAGATCCAGATGTGAGCTCTCTTAGCTGTTTCTGCCACCATGCCTTTGCTCTGCCGTCATGGACTCACCCTCTGAAAATGTAAACCCAATTAAATGCTTTCTTTCATAAGTTGCCTTGGTCATGGCGTTTTATCCTAGCAACTGAAACATAAGTTAACTGAAGTTAGTACCAGGAAGTGGGCTACTGCTGTGACAGATCTCACTATGTTGGTTTGTAGAGGAACATGGAAGACTTTGGGACTTTGGACTAGCAAAGTGGCTGAACACTGTAAGAGCTTAGCAGTCCATCCCAGTAGGAGATGAGAAGACAGTATGGCATAATGCTGAGGGCAACATGGACTATGGAGGCCCAGCTCAAGAGGTTTTAGAGGGGAACCATATTAGCAATGAACTAGAGACCACTTGGGATATTCTGGCAAAGATATGGCTGATTTCTACCCTTGTCCTAATTTGCCTGAGGTTAAATTGAAAAGTAATGGACTAATTTCTTTGGTGGTGGATATTTGAAGACAGCCCTATGCCGACTCTGTTGCTTGATTATTAGTAATCACTCTTATGAAGCGCTTAATGAAAAAGAGCAAGTAGAGGAGAAAGAAATACAGCATACATAGTTTAAAGAGAAAAACAGCACAAGGAAGTTTAACATTGAAGCCAAGGTTTGTGCTGAAAGACATACGGTTAATGAGAGACCTCATCAAAAATGGAATAAAGAGAGGGGTACCATCAGGGCGAGACCTCACTCAGCTAAACCTCCAACCTGTGAAAGGAAAAGGCCTAAGGAATCTTCTGCTTCTGAAAAGCAGCTACAAATGAGATTCATGAGTGCCAGGGCTCACCCCAAGTTGGTATTCAAACACGGCAGTGTCACCCACATGGTTCTGACTTTTAAGCTATGAATGATACACAAGTAGAGGGGTTGTAGAATCTTTCTCTGTGGTTAAGGAGAGCCACTGAGACTAGGCGTATGACAGGGGGGTGCCTGCATGGAGTTTCTGAGAGGCCATTGCATGAAGCTATGAAAGGGAAGCCTGGATTATATTGGAGACCCCAAGATGTTAGAGGTGTCAGAGCCCTGGGATATTCGCCAATGAGAGTCACATACATGGCGTGGAACCAGCTGGCTCCCCTCACATTGTAGTAATTTTAGAAAACAGTCTGGTATTTCCTAGACAGAAAGTTGACAGTCCACATCCACAAGCTGTTCCAGAGCTAGATTCCTGCCCTGGGGGATAACTGCACAAGCGTACACAAAGACGCACATAATAATATGGCAGGATTTCTCATAATTGCAAGGAGCAATCCATTATGGTGGGACTTTCGACTGTTGTGTTATCACACAGCCAAGCACTACTGGATTACCTCAGCATGGATGAATCTGGAAAATACAATCTTGAGAAAGCAAGCATCAAAAGGTTAGCATTTCATTCTGCCAATTCTCTTCCATGATACACTGTTTAAGGATAAAAGCCAAGGCAATAAACACCAGAAAGAAGAACAAGGAAATAAATAACAACTTTCAGGGAAAAGGCCTGTAATCCCAGCCCTTGGGAGGAAAGATGAAAAATCAAGGGTTCAAGAACAGCCTCAGCTACGCTGTGAATTTGAGGTCAGCCTGGTCTACATGAGACCGTGTCTCAACCAACAAACATAAATAAATAAATTTCAAGAAAGGACTGCCTGAGAAACAGAGGTTGTCGAAATCTCAGAGGGGCACACAGAGTACCTCTGTACCAGTCATGTGCTACTGCTTACACTGTGCAGTATTGCATATTTATTTCACAATAAAAATTTAGGATAATTGAAAGACAGAAAAACAAATTAAATCAGTACATCTCTATTTGTTAAGTTATTGTGTACTTATAAGCTTTGCTAGTATCACTTAAGACAAAATCAGATTATTTAAGAATTTCCCTAACACCTTGCAAGAAATGACTTCTTTTTTAACAGGGTGTTATACAATTTGTTTTGTAAGAAACCCTTCTAAATGATGAGGAAAGAGTTGTGTAAAATGGGTCAGACATGCAAAAAAGAGATAGCTGAAGCACGGGAGCTCTTTTAACAGGTCACCCAGAATTGACACTGCATATCTCCAGGGCATTGCATGTAGGTCTCTCTCGTTTGTTTCTCCATGCTCGGAGAGCAGAACCCCACAGCATCAGTTATGCTAGTCAAGTGCATTACTACTGAGCTACGTTTTCCGCTCCCTTAGTTTTCTTTCATTTTACTTGTGTATTTTTTATTATTATTATTATTATTATTATTATTATTATTATTATTATTTGGTTTTTCAAGACAGGGTTTCTCTGTGTAGTTTTGGTGCCTGTCCTGGAGCTCGCTTTGTAGACCAGGCTGGCCTTGAACTCACAGAGATCCGCCTGGCTCTGCCTCCCGAGTGCTGGGATTAAAGGCGTGTGCTACCACCGCCCGGCTTTACTTACTTATTTTTAAATTATTTTATTTTATGTGTTTGGTTGTTTTGTCTAAATGCATGTCTGTTCATCATGTGTAATGCCTGATACTCATGGAGGTCAGAAGAGGGCATTAGATTCCCCGGAACTGGAGTTACAAAGGATTGTAAGCCACTATGTATGTGCTGCGAATCAAACCCAGGTCCTTTGGAAGAGTGGTAAATGCTCTTAACCACTGAGCCATCTCTCTAGCTCTACCTATTTGTTTTTGAGATAGGGTTTCCTATGTAGCCCAGGCTGGCCTTGAAGCCACTGTATTGTCCTGGAACTCGATCTTCCTGCCTCAGCCTCTAACTGCTGGATTTAGACCTTGCTTCGCTTGCTTTCTTTTAGAATGATGGTTATAATTCTTTGTCCTGGAAACTTCCACCCTTCTGGTTATTCCATGAGCTTTCTTATTTTCATTGGCATCTTCCACCAGCTCATAAAATTGCAGCCCCCCGGAGACCAATGTGTTAGAACCATTGCTGGCTTGGAAATCTCTACGGCCCGGCCATCTTGTCTAGCTGAATCCCTGGGGGGGCATGTCTGAGGCAATTTACACCATAACCAGCAGTTAGGACTGCTGCCCTATCCAGTAGACAAATCTATCTATGGAAGGCTGAGCTGGAATCTCTCAAAAAACCACTATTCGGAGTACCCACTGCCTCCCACAATTTTCAACTAGCTAGTTTAGAGAAAAAAAAAAAAAAAAAAAACGTGTGCTAGCAATTTTGTCTAAGAAGGATTTGGGCATCAGAGCCGCGGTGACTAATCTGGGCCCTGTTCTAAGTTACTTCATACTACATATAACAGTATCTTTCATGTTGTCCCTTGCCCTGGGTGACTCCATTTTGGGTATAAATGCTGAGGTAGAATGACTCAGCATCTCATTGTGACGCTGCCAGGAACCAGCCACTATCTGCCCAGAATAGACCATTAGGTCCAGACTGATAACTTATTTACATAAATAAAATATTACTGCCAGTGGCTTTATGAAATTAAGTCAGGAAGACATGGATATATGGGCTTATCAGAATCATATCACAAAAGACAGGCCCATAAGCTTATCAAGTGTACCAGAAATAACTCCTTCACCTAGGGCTATAAAAGAAGGAGTACCCCAGAGCTGAGTCATGGCAGCATATTGACCCGTCACCCAGTCACTCATCATAAGTCTTGTCCAGGAAAATTGCTGCAACCAAGGACCTCTGCCTCCGTTCCTGGGCTCCAGCTCAAGTTCAGTTTCCCCTCCTCAAGACATTTAGCCCACTTCATATTGCCTACTACCTGGACGTCACAACCTTGTGCCCTGAACAGTTCTGTGTCTATGGTTCTTCAAGCTTCCTAGCTGGTCCTATTCAGAGGCTTTTCCTTGTGAATGTCATTAATTCATCCCTATAACTAACCACCCCACCCCACCCCACCCCACCCCGCTCTGTGTGTGTATGTGTGTGTGTGTGCGTGCGTGTGTGTGTGTGTGTGTGTGTGTGTGTGTGTGTGAATAGTGTAAATATACTGCTCACTGAAAAAATAATTCAAACTCTGTATTTTTTCAAATGAATTAACTACTTGGTAATATAGATAATATTTAGCCCTTGTTAATAGAAACTGACACTTGCTCATGAGGAGCCCTGTGTGGTTTTTCTGCTCCTTGGCAGTTAAATGTTTGTGTTTACATAATCCAACGATTGATAACAAAAATCATTTTATCAGCTAAAGAGGAATGGGCATTTTGAACCGCACTCACCTCAGAAAGAGTCTGCCCACAGCATGCGTGGAGGCTTCCAGGGATCCAGCTGTAGCGCAGCCATGATTCTGAGGGTGGCTAGAAAACTCTGATACGTGAGTCTTAACTGTCCTGCCCTTCCAGACGGCCTGTATCAGTGGCTAATGTCTTCATTTCTTTTCAAAACAGCTCCTAATTTGAATGGAATGCCTGGGCTGTTGCAAATTGTTTTTAAGAATGTGCTGTGAGAAGATGGACATCTGGTCTCTTAAACTCTCCTTAAGAAACCTCCAGAACCTCCCTTTCCTCCTCCACAGAGCTGAGGTGCACACTGACCAGGAGAGAGGCCGTGTTGTCTCAGGGTTCCTCTTTGGCACTTGAGTGGTTCCCTCGTCTTCTGCCTGCCTCTCCCTCCTCACTTCTGTCTCATGAACATCCTTCTTACCCATGACTCTCCCCTCTCTCTCCCTTATATTTCTCTAAATGGCTTATTAATGTTAGACAGATGTCTCCAGACAGAGGAGGGGCAGAGATGGCTTTGGAGGTGATTTTCTACTCCGTTGGCTTTTACCTCCCTTGCTAAGAGACACTTTTATTGTTACTATCCCCTGGAGTTCACGAGATAACTTTGTAGCCATTTTACAGTCCTGTGTGAGTAGTACCGGATTAGTGAATCTACGGGACACCCCCTGAGCTAATTAATTAGCTGTTCACCACCCACAAACTTTTATGAGGAAAGAGACCACTTTTGAGCCCAGGGATGGCCCACTTGCTTGGTTAGCATTGACATCTAGGCAGAGAATTAGTCCAGATTCGTCCCAGAGAGCTTGGAAAGAAGGACAGGGGCCAGCTGGATGGGGGGGATCCCAAGTGAGTCCTCGTTGAACAGCTGCTGTCCCCAGCTCTGTACCAGCAAACAGCATCTCCCGCTCCCACAGCATCCTCCCCTCCAAGGCTCGGTTCACAAGATATGCAAGCTTTGTTCTTGCCTAGAAAGGAAAAGTACAAACGGGAGGGGCAAGGAGGACCGGGATAAGAAAGCCCAGGCTGGCTGGCTATGAACAAGAAAAAAATATTCTTAGATTTAGGCAGAGGAGGAGGACCTTCCCCAAGGCTGAAGGTATCTCCATCCAATAAGCACCTTCTTTCCCAAACTTTGTGTGTCGAGCATTTTCTTTATATCTCTGGAATTTTTCTGTGATCTGGTGCCAGAAAACACAGCTCTGTCTATCAACAGAAACAGATGAAGCCTGGGAAGGAAGCTTCTGGAACGATCATACAAAAGACTCAGAAGGCCATGTGGAATTTGCAGAGGAAGGGCTCCTCATTTTGTCCTCTGGTTAGAGTCTAAACTTAGGTCCCATATAAACAAGTGTGCAAGGCATGAAAAGCTCTTTGTGCTGGGCCAGCATCTCCTCCCTCCTCCATTTTTAGCGTCCCTGAGGACATTTTCTGTTGCTCCTGTTTGAGGTTTGGAGTAGAGCTCCTGAGCAGACAGGCCCTGCCTTCAGAGTGGCTTGTCAACTTACTCCTGGGTTGTGCTCAGTGAAAACTCCTGATGATGTCTGCTGAAATGGATTTGAAGGCATTTGGGATAAATGATCTAGCGTTAGGAGCCAAGCATTCACACCAACACTTACACTCTCAATGACTGTTAGTCTGCCCTAGTTTGGAACTTCTAGAACAAAAAGTGTTAGCACCATCCATTTGGTACCAAACCTATGTGGATTTTCAATTTCAGTTGTTCTTCCGCATACATGGCTGCTTTATCCAACTTATTTGAAACTTTCTCATGAACCAAAATGTGTCCTTCAATTATTTCCAGCTCTGTATAAGTTTAGGAAATAATGACAACAGTGATTATAAGTGCCTGTCCTTTCTGCTACTGCCTCTGCCACAAATATCTGTTGTATTTCTGGAATGTTGTCAGTCGTGGAAGGGTAACTACTGAGACACACACATACACTACACACATACACTCACATGCACACACACATACACCACATACACACACCACACACATACACCACATACACACCACACACATATGCACACACACACCACACACACACACACACACACACACACACACACACGTATACCAAACTCACACATACACATATACACACACATACACATGCACACACACATACACCACACACACACCACACACATATACCACATACACACCACACACATATGCACACACACTACACCACACACACATATACCACACTCACACATACACATATACACACACCACACACGTATACACACTTATACCACACATACACACACACACACACACACACACACACACACACACACACACACACGTCAGTCTCCACCCTTTTCCCTGTGTGTACCTGACAAACTCAGGGCTAACAGGAGCCTTCCCTGGGCCCTCACTCAGATCTGAAAGATCGTCCCAGCCTGCATATGCTGATTTGTGCTCGGCCTTCAGGCTGCACTGCTTAGAAAGCCTGGCCCTTGCTTATTTTCTCCTACAATCACCACCTCGCCTTGTGGGTCTCTCCTGCAAGGCTGCGCACGTCATTAAGACAGCATCTTGTCTCTTTTGCTCACCACTGTTCCTCCAGCACCCAGTGCAGTATCTGGCATTTACCACTCAGTGAACATTTATTAGTTCAATAACCCAAAACCTAAAATCTCAGTGTGCTTTCACTTCTGAGCTAAAATCAATGCCGATTATACAGAATAAATCAGTAGCTTGTTGCTAAGGGCCTTACGTTTTACAAAAGGACTCAAGACAGGTTTCAAAAATAATGGTTTCCCTTGCAAAGATTTCTTTTGTATCTCAGATGTTGCTCAGGAACATGGCCACAGTATCACCTGAGGTGAAGAACATCTTATTTACACATACAGTATTTAATTTACAGCAACTGATAATGACAACACTATGTCTTCTAAATTGTGGGCACTTCTAATTAAAGCTTTTCTTGTCTCATTTCATTGAAATCAGCCATAAAACGGCAAGGCGGATCAATAAACAGCAGTGGTCTTTCTTGTAAGCCTGGCCTCGAGTCATAAATCACGTTGGGCCTTTAGTCTGCTGTGGTTAGTGGTTGTGCGTCTACATCAGTCTGAAGAAGGAGGCAGGGAAGAGGGAGAGGAACTCATGTACCTGTTCTGGATGGGCTGAGAGCTCATATATGAAAAAGAAAAATGAACTTACTCGGCCTTACATCTGTGTGTGTAGGAGGGCTGGAATGAAGCATTTAGAGGAGACAGAATTAACACCCACAGGAGTATTCACTACTAAGGGGGTAATGGGGTATGGAGGTAATTTCCAACCCACATTTCTCAAGGGGTGGTGTATCTATTACAGAAATGGGAACTATGGAAATCAGCATGAATTCTTTTTAAAAATTTTTAAATTTATTGTTATTTTATGTGCAGTGGTGTTTTGCCTACATGTATGTCTGTGTGAGGGTGTCAGAACCCCTGGAACTGGAGTTACAGACAGTTGTGAGCTGCCATGTGGGTGCTGGGAATTGAACCCAGGTCCTCTGGAAGATCAGCCAGTGCTCTTAACCACTGAGCCATCTCTCCAGCCCTAGCAGGAAGGATTCTTTTGTTTTTTTGTTTTGTTTTGTTTGGGGGGAGGGATTTTTTTTTTTTTTCGAGACAGTGTTTCACTGTGTAGCCCTAGCTGTCCTGGTACTCACTCTGTAGACCAGGCTAGCCTCGAACTCACAGAAATTCACCTGCCTCTGCCTCCTGAGTGATGGGATTAAGGATGTGAGCCACCAATACCAATTGTGAAGGCTTCTTAAGAAAAACAAAACAAAAAAACAAAAACCCCCAAACAAACAAACAAACCAAGAAAGTAAGCTGCCCTAGACCCACCTATATCTCTCCGGGGCATATATATATATATATGTGTGTGTGTGTGTGTGTGTGTGTGTGTGTATGTATATGTGTGTGTGTGTATATATAATATATATATATATATATATATATATATATATATATATATATATCTCCAGTGGTTCCATATTCTACCACAGAGATACTTGCACATTCATTGCTGTTATACTCATAATGGCTAGGGAATGGACCTAGCTTGGATGCTCATCAACAGGTGAATGGGTAATAAAAATGTGTTACATATATGAATGGAGTTGTACTATCTGCAAGAAAAAGGAAAGCACAACATCTGAAAGACAAAGTCCTCATGTTCTCCCATGTATATTTATGTGGGTGGAGCCTAAAGATCGAGACCAAAAGACGGTGAAGAGCGATGCAGAAGAGCTAGGAGAGACGGCTCAGCAGTTAAGAGAACCAGCTGCCCCTCCAGATGACCTGGGTGGGTTTTTTCCCCAGCATCCACATGCGGGCTCAACTGTCTGGAGCTCCGGTCCCAGAGGCTACAGTCCTCTCTTTTAGCCTCATGGGGAACCAGGTATGCACCTGATACCTAAAACATACATGTGGGCAAAACACCCATCCATGTAAAATAAGTTACAAAATAAAATAAAAAGAGAGATGCTGAGGAAGAGGCGGTGGGGGGCGGGGCAGGGGAGGCACAAGGACACAAATGGCCTGAAAGCAGGAAAAAGATGAGGAGAGGATGGGGTTGGGGGGAATGAGATGGGGGAGGGGCAAAGCAGCACCTAAAACAAAACACACTTGAAAATGATGTGATGATACCCAAGACTTTGTATGCTAATAACTTTAAAATACGGGAGTGGAATTAATAGAAGCCCCTAAAAGGAAGAAAGAATAAGTAACATGGAATACTAAAAATAGGAACTACAAAGGTTTCCTTGAAAAGATTTACTTTTATTATTCTAAATCATGTCTCTGTGTGGGCGAGTGCACATGAGTGCAGTGCTGGGGGAAGCCAGAAGCGTTGTATCCTGAGGAGCTTGAGTTACAGGGGGCTATGAGCCATCAGATGTGGGTCCTGGGGAGCTCAGGACATCTGCAAGAGCAGTCTATGCTCTTCACTTCCAAGCCATCTCCCCAGCTGGAACTATGCAATTTAATTAAATTAAAATAGTGGCAATTGGTCCATAAACTCCCAATTAAATAAAAGAGATTGTTGAGGAAGTTTTTCCTAAATATAAAAAAAAACCTGAAATTTTGGAATTGGGGCATATGTCAAAATTTTTATTTTACTTTATAATTCTGATAAGGATAAAATTAATTGATAGTTATAATAATAAATAGTATAGAATTTTCTAGGAATGCAACTAACCCAGGTTAAAAATCCTTATTTGTAAGGTAAACATCTCTTACAGTTTTAGTCTGTAATGTAAGTAAAGTTGTATTTCCGGTTATTTCTCACTCACTCATTAATCTTTATGTTGGATCTGGTTAAGTCACCAGGTTCGTTTCCTTTTGATACCCGCTGATGCAGACAGCAGCAGCTGAGTGTGTGGTATGACTCGTTCAGATTATCCAGTTAACCATGTGGAGCCGGCTGGGAATGGAGCAGAAAGACCTGACTCACTGTTGTCTTTCCAAGTTGTGAAATCTTCCTTCTTCCTGTTGACATGTCTGGCTTACCAGCACATCTTCTGTACCTAGAAGAGTACTAAATATGGCACCAGACTGAAAGAAATACAGCATGGGCTCCTATTAGCTTTCCCCCATAAAACTCATACAGAAGTATGGTCTTACCTGAACACAAGTAAGTTAGACCCTCACCAAAAGGCCATGCCTACTACAAGACCGAAACAGTAACAGTTGTTGGAAGGTGAAGAAGAATTTTCTTTGCTTCTTACAAATGCTGTTTACTAGTAGTATATACCTGCAAGTAACTTAGAAAAGAAATAAATTTTTCTTGTTTGTGTGTGTGTGTGTGTGTGTGTGTGTGTGTGTGCCGTGGTACACATATGTGCGGATGTTTGGACATGTGTACATGAATTGCTGAGCATGTGCATGTGTGTGCAGAGGCTAGAGGTTAGTGTCTGTGTCTTCGTTGACTGATCTCCATCTCATATATTTTTTTTTATTTTTTATTTATTTTTTTAATTTTTATTTTGCAATACAATTCAGTTCTACATATCAGCCACAGATTCCCTTGTTCTCCCCCCTCCTGCCCCCCATATATTGATCCAGGGTCTCTCACTTGAATCCAGAGCCCACCAATGCGACTAACCTGGCTAGCCAGGATCCCCCAGTCTCTGCCTCCCAAGTACCGTGAAGACAGGTGGACCACCACATCTACCTGGCGCTGTGTGGGTGCTGGGGATTTGAATTCTGTATTTAACATCTCACAATACAGTTCTGTAAGAAACGAACTGGCTGAGTGTGGTGGCTCCTGCCTGTAAGGCCAGCACTTGGAAGGCTCAGCAGGAGGCAGTACAAATTCTAGGCCTCTCGGAACTTCAGAATGGGACCTTGTCTAAAAAGCAAATAAATACACAAACTAACAAAAACAAATAAATAAGAAAATTGGCACTCCAAAAAAGAACCCAAAGGAGCTTTCCAAATCTAAATTTAAAATAAGAACTCCCTCCTCCCCAAGAAACATAGATTTTTTTTTTCCCCAAAGGCTAAACACTAATTAGATTACACCTGAGCATCTGTTGCCCCCTGGTGTAAATCAGAAAAGCCAAAGGGGCAATCGGGTCAACTTACGCTGATCACCCCATAGATACACTGTTGTGAACAATCTTTTTATTTCCTTCTTGCTCCTGACCTTTGCTGTCTGAAACCTGCCACTAACTATATTCTTTACGGCATATGCTACCTAAATTATATATAATATATAACTATATTTCCATACAGCCTCGTCTTGATACTTGCTCTTGGATTTCACATCCTTTTTCTCAATCTTTCACTGACTCTGTGCTTCCCTGGCTGAATTTCAGCCATTTGTGACATGTGTCACACCAGCCCCGAAGGGTATGGTCCAAGATGTAAAAAGATCATCTTTCTCGAGAGCTGGCAGTGAGGTGATATTTCTATCAGATTATTTGCTATTTCCGTAGGCAATCAGTTGGGCTCAGCCAGATCAGCATGGCTAGAATTCTGAAATATCCTGCTCCACTAAGATGTCATCCCTACTAGGGATTTTAAATTTGAGCATTAGACCCTTTGATAAAATTAAATGGAGGAGATGGCTCAATTGGTACCCAGCAAACCTAGCGTCATCAGCAAGCTCTGTGAGAGACCCTGATTCAAAAAACTTAAAGTGGAGAGTGACTGAGGAGGACACTTGATGTAAAACTCTGGTCTCCACATATACCTGCACACACACACACACACACACACACACACACACACACACACACACCATATACACACATACAATAAAAATAAAATGTATTTTCAAAGGGTATTAATATCTTTGTTTTGTTTTGTTTTTTGAGATAGGTCCTTACTATGAAGTCCTTGCTGGCCTGAAGACTAGGCTGGCCCCGAACTCACAGAGATATGCTGGCCTCTGCCTCCCGAGTGATGTGATTCGTGGGCCATCACGCCTGCCTGGGATTATTATTTTACACTGGTGACCCACAGCACAGTTTAGAGGTTAGTGAGGTAGCGGAGCTGAGTATAGGACTGTCTAGAGCTGGGGCTGGTTCTTGGGTCAGAAGGGCTGTTATGGCAGACAAGCCCCAAGTGTACCTGAAGTCTATAAAAGCCTACAGGGCCAGAGGTTTGGTCAGCCAGAACCTGCCTCAGGCTAGTGATACCCAGGTGAACCACACTAAAAGACAGTGTGTGATACACAGTGGGAGAAAAATAAAATAACTCCCCTGCTTCATGAACTGCTATGGAGCCAACACTGATTTTATCTTTAGTAGAAGCTATTTGCATTGGAGATACACCAATATTTGTACTTCTCCATGTGCCTCACCATGAAACCCAGATGCACTTTGGTGGTATCAGCTCCAAAGGGTACCTTATTTCCCCCCTGAAGGGCAGGCCCACTGACTTGATTCAAAACTGAGTCTAGCTGGACTATAGAAAGATTTCTGGCAGCTAGCATTGCTCAGAAACTTATGAAATGGGTTCCCTTCTGCCAAAAGGAGTAATTTTCCTTGCCTCTGGCAGAAGAAACATGTTTCTCCATATACCTGTGGTTGCATATAAAAGCCCAGGCTGGCCTCCAGGCTCCTACAGTCCCTATTCACAAATACCTGGTATATTTTTCAAAGCTCTCATGCTAGCATCCTGGCCCTTCTCACTCCTCCTCTACCTTAAACTCCCAGGCTGATCTAGTTCACAGCCTTCTCTCCCCGAAGCTACTCATCTTCCCTATAACCCAAACGATTTTCCCACTCTCCACCTCCCTAGCCCTGGCCACATCCAGTGTGCTTCCTTTTTCTCTCTGCTCTGGACTCTTCCAGATGCTCTGCATGTTCTCTCTGATCCACACCACCCCCCACTGTGGAGCCATCTTGGTGGCTTTTTTACTGCGCCCCTGTACACGGGTTGTTAGGACTCATTAGCTCGTTTGATTGTTACACACTGTATACAGGGAGTGCGTTATTATACGATGTACAAACATCATGTCTCAATTTTAAAAAGAAGCCCAGAGGCAAAGTAAAACTCATGTCACAGAGAGACGCTTCTTACATAAAAGGGATGGAGAAATCCACTGCTTTAATTATCCCAATACTCAGGGTAAATTATGATCCAATATATTTATTTGCCTAAAAACTTCACTTGTCACAACAAGTCAAAATGAAGAAAAAAAAATCAGCCTTGAGAACATATTTTGTACATATCTGCCATCTGTCCTAGTGGACCATGAAAAGCCTGCCTCATCCCTCCCTGCTTTTCATGTGTCTTTTTGGGGCAAAGCCTTCTCCCTTAGTGGGCGACGGTGCCTTCTGAAAGTTAGAAGAGGGTCAGAGGAACCTGAGGTTTTTTTTTTTTAACAAAATACAGGAAGTTCTTAGATGTTGGTTAGAGCGGTTACTCCCTCTACTCATTGTAATCAAGACCTGTGTTTATACCACTCCCTCGTGTGTGTGTGTGTGTGTGTGTGTGTGTGTGTGTGTGTGTGTGTGCATGTCTATATGTTGTGTGCTCTGTGTGTGTGTGTGTGCTGTGTATGTGCATGTCTATGTGTTGTATGCTGTGTGTGTGGTGTGTGTGTGTGTATGCATGTCTATGTGTTGTGTGCTATGTATGTATGTGTGTATATGCATATCTGTGTATTGTATGCTGCATGTGTACTGTGTGTGTATGTGTGTGTGGTGTGTGCATGTGTGTGTAATGTGTGTGTATATGTATATATGCATGTCTATGTGTTGTATGCTCTGTGTGTGCTGTGTGTGTGTGTGTGGTGTGTGTATGTGCATGTCTATGTGTTGTGTGCTCTGTGTGTGTGTGTGGTGTGTGTATATATGTGTGTATGTACATGTCTATATGTTGTGTGCTGTGTGTATGTGTATATATGCATGTCTGTGTTGTATGCTCTGTATGTGCTGTGTGTGTGTTTGTGTGTGTGTGTGTGTGTGTGTGTGTGTGTGTGTGTGTGTGCATGCTTCAACTCAGGATCTCATGCATTGGAGGCAAGCATTCTACTCCTGAGCTACACCCACGGCCTTTGTTTGCTCCCTTACACTTAGAAGAAGCCAGAGTCATCCAATGCAGCGAGGTGCCACCTTCCAGCTCCCTGGCTTCAAAAGCCCAGTACCTCAGTGCAGCTGGAAGAGGAAACAGCTTGTGTGGCGGTGTGGAGAGACATTCCCATCCTCTCTAATGACCGTTGACTCTACTTCCTACAGTCTTCCTTGGTTCATCCACACTCTGTCAATATGGCATGTACAAGAAATGCTGTCCCCACCAGGAAGCATTAAAAACGTGTTTGATTTGACAATAATAAGATAATTGCTGTAAAATTTTGAGGCAATGCAAACTAGTGGAAATGCATAAACTGTGGACCAATAGCTGAGGAGCCTCCATGGAACTGGACTAGGCCCTCTGGATGGGTGAGACAGTCATTTAGCTTGAACTGTTTAAGGGGCCCCCACACAGGGGGATCGGGACTGTCCCTGGTGCATGAGCCGGCTTTTTGGAGACTAGTGCCTATGGTGAGATACTTTGTGCAGCCTTGGTACAGGGAGGAGGGGCTTGGACCTGCCTCAACTGAATGTACCAGGCTCTGCTGACTCCCCATGGAAGACCTTGCCTTGGAGGAGGTAGGAATTGGGGGTGGGTTGAGGGGAGGAAGGCTGGGGGGGCGGGAGGAGGGAGGAAAGGGGAATCTGTGGTAGGTATGTAAAATGAATAGAAAATCTCTTAATAATAATAAAAAAAATTTTAAAAATGGGGGGCAAGGTAAGTAAAAATATTACACAAATATAAATTCCTTATTTCAGATGCTTCGAAAGATTTCTTTGGGGGAACAAAGCTCTCCCTATGTCTTTACTATGTTTTGGTTGCCCTTTGAAAAGGACACCCCCAGAAAGTGAGACAGGAAGTAAAGGGGGGCAAAATGGGAGAGAACCCCCTTACTATTCAACTAAGTCACATGACGCTATTAAGCACATTTTCCTGCTTATTCAAGTTCATTCATTGATTTCTTCCTATATAGACCAGGCTGGCCTGGAATTGACAGTGATCCTCCTGTATCTATTTCCTGAAATGACAAACAAGAGCTGCCATGCTTGCTGAGTGAACTTTTTTTTTTAACCTGACCCATAAAAGCGCAGAAATCTTACATACATTTATGGGATACTATGTGATATTTTGATACATATGTGTATTATATAATGTTTATGTCAGGTTAAGCACACGTTTCTCCTCTGCCTCATTTCTTTACAGTGATAACATTTGAAAGTCTGCCTTCTAATTCTGTTATGCAGGATTGGGCTCTTTTCTGTAGTTACCCTGTTTTGCAATCCCATGCCAGTTCTTTTCTTTTTTAATTTGCACTTATTTGTTTAGTAGATGTGTGTGCGTGCACACACCTGCACATACCACAGCATGTACGTGGAGGTCAGAAGACGACGTGTAGTAGTCAGTTCTTCCCCTTCCACTGTGTGGGTCCCAGGAATCCAGCTGAGGTTGTGAGATGTAATGACCAAGCACCTTTACCTGTCGAGCAATCTCACAGGCCCCAGAACTTCTGTCCGTTACTTGGTAGATGGTGATCACCTTTCTCTAGTCCTCTCTCCCATAGATACTTATACAATGAACAATCTCATTTAATCCTTGCTCAGTCTCCATGAGTGAGAGCCAACAGCGTCCTTACTTCCATTTACAGGCGGCGTAAGGTCAGAAAGAGGTAGCTCAGTGATTCTGCTACTGTACAGTGCTGAAGTTGCTCCCTGACCCACAAAGGAGCATCAGTAACAGAGTCAATAGGGAGCAACGCTGACTCTCACCAAAGAGGTGTTTGTCCCAAATGGCTTTCAAGCATGTGCAATTAGCACAAGATCGAGAACTTTTGATGGGGTGTAGCAAGACTCACAGATAGGCTCAGCTCTGTGATGTGCTTAAGTTTCTGCCTACATTGCCATGTTCAATAAGATAGGAACGTTCTGGTGCAAGAGGCCCGTGGGTCACCTCCTGTCACAGTCAGGAGCTTTGGGTCTGGATCTTTGGTCCAGCCTGGTGACTACTCTGTAAATGATCTTCTGTGCTGATTTTCTCATTTGCAAGCTGGAACCCTTGCACAATAAAAGGGGAAAGCATGGCACTGTTCATTCCTGTTGAAAAGTTCTGTGACATGCCTGGGGTAGAGAGGCCCTCACGTCTGCCCTCACTGCTTTTGCTGTAACTCACCGATTTGCCTGGAGTTGTTCATGTCCCCAAACTAGCCCCTTCACAAAGCCTCCATTGTGTACATGTAGTCAATGAATTCCAGAGTTAACAGATTTCAAAGGTTTGGGGATTAGCAGCAGGTCTGGTCTAGTTTCTGCTTGCTGAATGGGTGAACTGTGCAGATGGGCCACCCACTGACTGCCTGGGGTTGGATTCAGCAGGGGTAAGGTAAGTATTTATTCAAGGTTGTCTGAGCAAGGACTCTGGCCTGTGGAATGTAGCCAAGATCTAAACGGCTACACTAAGCACCCTAGAAAGTCTCAACGAGGACCAGTCTATGAACAGACAGGAAGGAAAATACCAGACCAGGTGCGACTGGGCTGCCCTGTGGTGCTTATCACAAGGCCCACGAAGGTGGGAGGATCAGAGGCTAATATAGCCTCACGGAGGTTGCTCGGGGAACTAGAAAATGGCCAAATCAGATTGCATGATGAAGGCCAGCTGGGGGAGGGAGAGAAAAGGAAGTGAAAAGCAAAGTTTCTATATGCAGAAGACGTTAACCTGATGCACAAACAGGCAAATAAAAAGCCAGACATCTACTGGTCACTCCTCTACGGCCTGGACTAAGGTACCAAAAGTCTGCTTTTCACAGGACACTATGCTAGATGCAAAGAGAAGGGCTTTAATAAACCTAATAAAATAAGCAAAGAAAGTACAGGAAAACAGCACTCCTGCAGGAAATAAACCAAGAGGAAGTCTCTGCCCAGTGTCTCCTCAATTGACCTGACAGCCCACCCTGAGGTAACCTGTCTGCCCTGTGCCTGTCTATTACCCACCAGTAGGTACCATCTGGGTATTTTCTACCTTATGTCATAGTCCCACACCCCCACTACCCTTTTACCCAGATTCCATTTTCCAAGGTTTCAGTAAACAGATAGCCAACAGAGTTCCAAAAGTACTAAATGGAAAATTCCAGAGATAAACAACTTGTAAGTTTTAAATCATTTTTATCCTAGTATATGATTGTATTTTTTTCCTGTTTTACTAGCGGCTACTGTTGTTACTCTCTTAGTGTGTCTACTCTGTAAATTAAATTTCATCATGGCCCTGAATGTATAGAGAAGAACATAACTACGTAGAACTATATCTATATATAGTATAGAGTCTATACTATCTGAGGCCTCAGGCATCCATTGGAGGTGGTCTTAGAACATACTCTCCAAAGATAAGAGGAGGGCTAATGTACTCTGTCCTTCCACCTTAATGAAATGAAGCTACTATGAGTTGGAGCATTGGAAGGGTAATGAGGCATTCGATGTAGGGCTGTTGTTAGGAACTTGGCTGTTCTTCAGTATCTCTTCTCCTCTCTGGCTCCACTGGTGCCTCTGCATGGCCTGGAGCTTTCTGTTGTACCTTTCAGCTAAGCTTTTATACGTGTGAGACTTCCTGAGCCAAGGCCACGTTCTACATTGGGACAGCAGGCTTACAAAAACTGGGTCCCTGGGAATTTCATGGGATTGTGTCACTGTTCCAGGCCTGAAGTACATCTCCACCTTGGAATTGCTATAAAAAGGAAAGTCTGCTTCTGTGTGGTTTAAGCCACTGCCATTTGGAGATTTAAATCCCCAGCGCCTGTGATGGTTAGCTTTACGTGTCAAGTGGACGCAACCCAGAATCATCTGGGAATTGATGTGGGAAGACTCAGCCCACTGTGGTGGCGCCACTCCCCAGACGGGGGTTCTGAACTACGTAAGCGTGGAGGAATGGAGCTGAGCACAAACAGGCAAACAAGTGAGTTTGCACGTATTTCTCTGTTCTTGACCATGGGTGTGATGTGACTTCCTGCTAGCTCTGCCTCTGTGATGCCCCTGCAGGAATGCGGTAAAATGAACCTGTTCTCTTAGTTGCTTTTTGCCAGAATATTTTATCACAGCAACAGATACGAAACTAGAACAGAACCCCAACTTTTTCTAACGAAGACTCAGTTTTATAATATCATTTCTTCTTTCAATTATATTTAAACATAAATATTATAATATGTAAACATATCTATACGGAGGTGTTTCTTTTCCTTGGCTCACCTTCCTGCCTCTCTCAGATTGTGGACACCGTAACAATATGAGCTGGAGAGAGGTTCCTTAGCTGTGCAGACGGCTCCATCTGAAGAACATGAATGGCCAAGTCTGGCACACACTCCTAATGCTCTGGCACAAAGAAGGCAGACAGAGTCTATGGAAGAGGACAGAGAGGTAGAGAAGACCCACAGACTCATCAAGGAAGAAGAGACCTGGGAGGAAGGAACTGTAAGTCATTATGGTAAACATCTGATTGCCAGAGACTCCGGGCTGTGTGAGAACTTCAGAGTAGCTGACAGGAACTCAAAACTCATTTGGATGTTCTCTAGACCAGGTGTGTTCAAGCTGAGTTCCTGCCTAGACTGTGTTATCTCTGGTCATGGGTGAAATCTCTACAGCCTTCCAGATCCTGTGTCTTCCTCTATTGCTCTCCATCTTTTTTTTTTTTTTTTTTTTGAGGCAGGGTCTCTTACTAAATCTGGATGTCTTAGTTTGGGTTTCTGTTGCTGTGAAGAGACACTATGACCATGGCAACTCTTATAAGAAAAACATTTAATTGAGGGGCCTCACTTACAGTTTCAGAGGTTCAGTCCACTATCATCATGGCAGGGAACATGGTGGCATGCAGGCAGATGTGGTGCTGGAGGAGTAGCTGAGAGTCCTACATCCTGCAGGCAACAGAAAGTTGACTGAGACACTGGGCGGTATCCTGAGCATAGAAAACCTCAAAGCCTGCCCCCACAGTGACACACCTACTCCAACAAAGCTATACTTCCTAACAGTGCTACTCCTTTGAGATTATGGGGGCCAATTACATTCAAACTACCACAGCAGAGCTTGCTGATTTAGCTAGACTCGATGGCCACCCAGCCCCCAGGATCTCTGCTCTCCTCAGCACTGGGTTTCAGAAATGTGCCTCTGACTGGATTTTTATATGAGTTGGGGATCAAAACTCAGGTCTTCATGCCTGTACAGCAAGCGCTTGACTCCCCCCAGCCATCTTCCCAGCTGTAACTAATGAAGACTTGAGTAGAATTTTGAGACTGGTTGATGGATACATTTCGCACAGTTAGGAAACAAAATAAAACTGGCGATTTTCCTTGGTGGTGATGTGTACTTAGGCTAGCTAATTCCTGATACCCTTGAACTTTGCATGAATCCTAGGTGGTCCTCAAAGATACGGTCTTCCTGACTGTGCTTCTGGAGTTCTGGGATACAGGCATGCATCATGTCCAGATTTTAAAACAAAACCCCCAACTTAGTAAAGCACAAAGGATCAAAGTAAACTTAAAAAAATGCCATAGTTCCATCCTATAACAGTTATTAATATATCCATGCCTCTTTTGTCCTCTGCATTGATTTATGTACTTGTGAGTTGAAAACAAAGCAAAGGAGACAGGCGTGGTGACATACCTCTGTAATCTCAGCGCTTGGAAGTCCCAGGCCGGAGGATCAGGAGTTCAAGGTCACCCTTAACTACACAGTAAAGCTGAAACCTCATCTCAAAAAAAAAAAACAAAAAAACCAAACCAAACCAAACCAAACAATACCAACAGCAGCAAGGGCAGAGGCCATAACAAAAACAAGCCAAACAATCTTTACTGACTAGGTAAGATCTCAGTCGGTATTCAATGACTGCATTGCGTTTCCCTAGTGGCTTCTTAAGGTTTTCCTTCATGAGCTTCCTATCCCTTACTATCAAAAAAGCCCTTTGTGTGGGGGTGGTGTAATAAAATTGTGATGAGCATACTTATTCAAACATCTTCCGCTGCGTTATACTAAATTGATTAATGTAGAATTTTCTGTGTCAAAAGTAGAGTCGTAAATATTTTTTGATACACATTTCTCTTTTTTTTCTTCCTTTTTACAAGCTTTGTTTTCTTCTACTAGTAGGCTCATTTATTTTTTGAAGAGTCATTATATCAGCTATCCTGCAGACATCTGGATCTGTTTCCTAAGGGAGAGAGTCTAACATTCTTCTAGCAGATTCCTTTGTGTAAGAACAATTCAACAGGAAGTTCCAAAATAGATACATTTGCTTTCTTGGAGGGCTGTGTGCCACAGTAGTCACTACGGAAGTGGAGCGAGTAAAATAGTTAAAATTAGTGGCCAACAGTTAGCCATCCACGTGTATTTGGTTCAAGCAAAATCCATTTTTCTTTGGGCAAACTAAAACTGTTGCTCCATACAGTCTTGGTTCCTTTCGTTCCTCTCTTTCCCTTCTTTGAGACAGGGTCCCACTGTCTACTGCTGACTGACCTAGAACTCATTATGTAGACTATGCTGGTCTTGAACTCACAGAGGTCTGCCTGCCTCTATCTCTCCAGTACTGGGATTACAGGCGTGCCTCCTGTGGTGGTTTGAGTAGGTATGCGCCCCCTCAAAGACTGTGTGTTTGAATGCTTGGCCCATAGGGAGTGCACTGTTAGGAGGTGGGGCCTTGTTAAGAGTTGGTGTGTCCCTGGGGGTGGGCTTTGGGGTCTTTCTTTTCTTCTTTATATTTTTTATTTTTTGTTTTTTTGAGACAGGGTTTCTCTGTGTAACAGCCCTGGCTGTCCCGGAACTCGCTCTACAGTCCAGGCTGGCCTTGAACTCACAGAGATCCACCTGCCTCTGCCTCCTGAATGCTGGTATTAAAGGTATGCGCCACCACTGCCCAGCTAGGGCTTTGAGGTTTCAGATGCTCAAGCCAGGCCCAGTGTCTCTCCCTTCCTGCTGCCTGAGGATTTGGATGTAGAACTCTCAGCTCCTTCTCTAGCACCATGTCTGCCTGCATGCCACCATGCTTCCTGCCATGATGACAATGGACTAAAACTCTAAGCCAGCTCCAATTAAATGTTTTCCTTTATATGAGTTGCCATGGTTGTGGTCTCTTCACAGGAATAAAACCCTAAGACACCACCTCACCAGCTTTATAGAGATTTTAATAGAAAATCACTAGATGGTAAAACAATGTGATTTCAGCCAACCATGCAAAATTACAGGGATCTATTTGGGGTGGTGATGCCTCATTCTTGCCATTTCTTTTAAAACATTTTTTAATATTATGGTCATTATTCTGTGTGGGCACATGCAGAGGTCAGAGGGATCTTGCAGGAGTCAGTTCTCTCCTCCCACATTTGTGTGGTTCTGTCGAAGGAGCTCAGATTGTCAAGTTTTGCAGCAAGCACCTGTACCCATGGTGCCACGTTGCTGGCTCCTGTCTTGCATTTCTGAATCTCATCCTTTGGACTTTTTTGTTGTTGTTGTTGTTGTTGTTGTTTCCTAGACAGTGTTGCCCTTTGTATCCATGGCTGGTCTGGAGCTCAGTATCTAGATCAGGCTGGCCTCAAACTCACAATGATCCTCCTGCCTCCCAAGAGTTGGGATTACAGGTGTGTGCCACCATGTCCTGCTTCATCCTGTAGATTATCACCTATCCTGCAGACACGTACGTAGACGTTAAGGAGGAGATGTCTCTGAAATTTCACACCCAGGTATTCCACACTCTGATCAGGATTATGCTATGTGTGTATCTAGATTAGGCAGAAGTTAGAAGACTCACTGTAAATGTGGGAGGTACCATTCTGCATACTAGAGTCTTGAATTGAATTTAAAAAGGAGAAGGTAAGCTGAGCACAGGGCTTCCTGGCTCTGTTTCCTGACCGTGGATGTAGTGGACAGCCACTTCCTGCTCCTGCTGCCCTGTCTTCCTGTGTGACGGACTGTATTCCCTGGAACTGTAAGCCAAGGTGAACGCTCCCTTCCTTAAGTTGCTCTTGTCGGGCACTTTGCAGCAGCGACACAAGGAAGTAATACCCCCAACCTGGAACTCCGAGGCCCAACACGACACTCACTTCCTTGTGGTCCTCCCCGAATTCGGCGTCCCCATTCTCTCTACGTACTCACCTGCCATGGTCTGTCTTCATCATAATCACACTTGTGCAACCGGATATTTAACAGCTGTGCATACCCCTGCCCAACTGTGTTCAGGCATCTCCTCTGAAACACTGGCTGCAGAACTTCCTAGGAGCCCCACCCCTCCTAGAAACCCTGCTATGTTTCCTGTTCTCTAAGATCCTTATGCCAAACCCTTTCCTCTTTTTAATACCTAAAACAAGTCCTCTATATTCTCTGTGGTCCCTCGCTTTAGACTGATGGCTTAGCCTCATGATTCCCTAAGAAAATGCCTGGTGGGACATGCCTAGAATCTCAGCATTCAGGAGGCTGGGACTGGAGTTCAAGGCCAACCTTGTACCAGTTTGAGTTTGAGGCCAGACTGGGTTACATAGACAGATTCTATCTGAAAAATAAATAAATAAATAAATGCAATTAGCTAGAAGCGTCCTTCTTGTCTCATCGTTAACCACCTGCCTCTCTGTCACGTAAAGGACAGGACGTGGTCCCTGTCCAAGCACAGTGTAGCTGCTGCCTGCTCTCTGACTGTCGCCTTTCCCTGCTGTCTGCTCAGGTTTTTGATCGGCATCTACACTGTCAACACTCAGGCAAGTCTCACTACCGTCTTTCAGTTTATTGTCTATTCCCCTAAAGAAACGCCTCCACCCCCAGTCCCCGGCCCCTCGGCTTCCACCTCATCTCCACTCTCCACGCAGGCTATGAACGGACAATGGTCCCTAACTTTGGATCTCCAGGATTTCAACCTCGATGCTTTAAAGTCCTCACTGAGGCTCCTGTTACAAAAACTAAGTTCAAGGCTAGCTACCATCTCCTGGGACCCAGCTGGCCACTCTGTTTGGGGGTGGGGTGGGCAGACGCAAACATTTTTTCTCTTTGGCCTCCTTGATACTCCTGGCCCTTCTCCTTCCTCCCAGATTGTTTCAGGAGCCTTTGCACCCTCCTCATCTAGAACCCTAAACACCAGTGTGGACTGAGGCTCTCCTCTTGATTCCCTGTTCCCTTCTCTCTACACATGGTCTTTTCTTAAAAGCCTGTAACTCTCCGGAACATCTGTGTTTCAGCGATCTTTTACATTAGTTAACTAACCAATTGTGTGTTAGAGGCAGGCATGCGTGTGCTGTGGTGCATGTGTGGATGTCAAAGGAAAATTTGCAGGAGTCAGTTTCCCCTTTCTACCATGCGGGTTCCAGGGGTTGGGGGTCATCAGGAATGTTGGCAAGCATGCATACCTACTGAGCCCTTGACGACTTTGGGGAAAAATTTGAGACGCGGTCTCACTAGGCCTAGCCTCGAACTTGTGCCCCTCTTGTCTCTGCCTCTGAAGCATGAGATCACAGCAGTGCTCCACAAGGCAGGGTCAATGACTGCTAAAATCTCGCTGTCTCCGATCGCTCTCCTCAACCACAGCTGTGCCCACCTAACTCTTACCCACACGTCTGATAAGCATCTCAAGTTCAACACGCTCAACAGAGAATGTTAGAGTGTCTCCATCCCCGAAATTGTTTCCTCTCTGGTATTTTTTCTATCTCAGGTAGTGGAGCCACCTTCCTTCCAGGGAGCAGATCAAAAGACTTGAAGTTCACAGAGTTCTGCCCTTTTCCCTCACGCCTATATCCAGTGCATCATCAAATCTGTGAGTGGGTGCACACTAGTGTGTGAGGGAGCATGTGGAGGTCTTGGACACTTTTCCTCAGGAGTTGTCCACCTTATCTTTTTGTTTCATGATCCCTCATCACTCTGGATCTCATTAAGCACCCCAGGCTTGCTGGCCAGTGAGCCCCGGGGATCTGCCTGTCTCCACCTTCCCAGAGTTAGGATTACAGGTGAATGCTACTCGGCCTGGCATTTTTCATATGGGTTCTATGGATCAAACTCGGGTTCTCATGCATGCAATGTTAGCACTTTCCTGACTGAATTATCTCCCCAGCCCCGCACTGACAAATCTGTAACCTCAAATTGTATTTCAAATTTGCCTATTTTTTCCATCTCTCTTGCTAACAATAGTCTAAAGTGTCATCAAATCACCTGAATGTTGATGCAGGACCAACTTTACTCTCTTCTCTCTTTCCTTTGAATTCCTTTTCAATCCGGTTTTCTCCACTAAGCACCTGGACTAGAGCCGTGTTCTCTTGGCCCGCTGTTGCTGTGGCTGGTGAAGAAGGAGCCAAGAGGGAGAGCAGGCCATACACCTGCTTCCCACACGAGCTTCGGTGTGCTCTCAAGTGTGCCTTAGCCACACGTGTGGTGCTAACACTTTCTTTCCCCTTTGTTATCCTGCTCATGGAATAGAATCACATTATTTAATAAACAACCCCCTTCTCCTGATTGTGATGTGTGTGTGTGTGTGTGTGTGTATGATGTGTGTGTGTGTATATATATATATATGATGTGTGTGTGTATATGTATATGATGTGTGTGTGTGTATATATGATGTATGTGTGTGTATATATATGATGTGTGTGTTGTATATATATATGATGTGTGTGTGTATATATATATGATGTGTGTGTGTATATATGATGTGTGTGTATATATATATATGATGTGTGTGTGTATATATGATGTGTGTGTATATATATATATGATGTGTGTGTATATATATATATGATGTGTGTGTATATATATATGATGTGTGTGTATATATATATGATGTGTGTGTATATATATGATGTGTGTGTATATATATATGATGTGTGTGTATATATATGATGTGTGTATATATATATATGATGTGTGTGTATATATATGATGTGTGTGTATATATATGATGTGTGTGTATATATATATATGATGTGTGTGTATATATATATATGATGTGTGTGTGTGTATATATGATGTGTGTGTGTATATATATGATGTGTGTGTGTATATATGATGTGTGTGTTGTATATATATATGATGTGTGTGTGTATATATAATATATATATTATATATATATGATGTGTGTGTGTGTATTTAAGGGCATGAAAGAGAGAAGAGAACCACAGAAACACTTTGTTGGCAGAATGTTGCCATGGGGGCTAGAGAGACGGTTCAGCAGTTACGGGCGCTTCATGCTTTTCCAGAGACCCTTACTTTAGTTCCCAGCACCCACGTCAGGTTGTCTCACCACCATCTGTGTCCTAGCTCACTTCTGATCGCTGTGATAAAGATCAGGACCGAAAACAGCCTGGGGGAGGCGAAGGGTTATTTGACTTCCAGGTCACCGTCCATCTTTGAGGGACACCAAGACTGCAACTCCAGGTGGGAAGAAGAAGGCAGCAGCCTCTGAAGCGGAGACCATGGAGGAAAGCTGCTTGCTCAGCCTGCCTCCGCATACACCCCCGGACCGCCTTCCCAGTAGTGGCACCACCTACAGTGGGTTGGGCTCTTCCACATCAATCACTAATCAAGAAAATGCCCCACAGACTTTGCTGCAGGGAAATCTGATGGAGGCATTTTCTCAGCTGACATTCCTTCTTCCCAGGTGGTGGCTTGTGACAAGTTGACAAAAACAAAAGGAACAACACCCCCCCCACACACACACCTCCTCCATCACTACTCCCCATCCCCACCCCCAGACTAAGCAGCATAGCCTGGAACTCCAGCTCCAGGGAACCCAACACCCTCCCCGCACCTCCTCAGACATCTCCATACACGGCATTCATTCACAGATACACATGCATTTTAAAAGAAATGTATCAGAAATCCAGAATATGCATGTGTGAAAATGTCATGAAACCATTAAAATAGCATAATGGCATCGAACATATGCTGATTTAAAAAATTTAAACATAAAATATAATAATTTTGCATCCTTCTTACTCTCTCTCATCTCTGGAATCCTGCTTGAGTTTATATTGGCATGTCTCATTAGTATTATTATTATTGTTGTTTTTGTGTTTTGGAGACATGGTCTCACTGTATGGCTTTGGCTGGCCTGGAACTTGCTATTGAAAGGGAAAAACCAGTAGCCATCTTGAGAGACGCTTCCCCCTCCCCTCCTCCAAAGGTATTTGCTGACCAGCAGTTTTGGAAGTGACCAGAGGTTGAACTTATAAGGCTGGGACAATAAATCTATGTATCCTGGACTTGGGAAAACAAGATATGGGGAGTAATGGGCTCAACTGACCAGAAGTTGAACTTGGAGGAGAGTAGGACTGGAACAATAAATCTGAATGTATATATCCTGGGTTCAACAAAAGCAGGACATAGGGAGTAAAAATTTATGTCTCTGTAGATACCCTGAATCCTGTTAGCCATCAGTAACCTCATGCTTATAGTTCAGTCAGTAACTTCAAAGAACTGCCTCACCCCTAGCCCCCTCGTCCAATCCCAAACTGCTTGTAAACCTTTCCTATAGAAACCCCTTCAACTGAGTGCTCAGGGCTGTCCTCCTCCACCCGCTGTGTTGGATGTTGGACATGGACCAAGCTTGCTTGTTTTGTAATTAAAAACCTCTGTGTGCTTGCATCAGATATTGGCTCTGTGGTGGTCTTGCTTGGAGGTCTTGCGACCTGGGCACAACACTGTATAGAACAGTGCTGGGAGCTGCAGGAAAATGTGATGGAATTCGGTTACTATCACAAAAGCTATTACTTGGAAAGGTCAAGGACTTCCAAACCATGGCTTAAGATATTTTAGCTTTTGTATATATATATTAGCTGATACCTGCAATGATTTTCTTGTATGCTATGTATGCTTCCAGGAACTCATAGCAGTGTATTTTATCTGAAATACCTATCAAACATCCAAGGCCAAATGATCTCCTGAATTAAGCTTGGACCCTCCTTTCTTATACAGCCTTTGTGGTATTTAAACTAACATTATAGACTCCTAACATTTACCTAACCACCTCTAGGAATGTAGTCTGAGCACATAAATTCCCTTTTTCTGATATATTAACCGATTTTTAGCTCTCAGTTGACCTCCTCCTTTACCACTCCCCTTTTGGGTTGTAAAGGAAAGCCTGACGGTCACTGCCTGAGGAAAACTCTTGTCTGCCTTTATGACCTTGTAAGAATTCAAGCCTGGTGACCTTGCTTTACCTAGAACACTGCTATCGCATGGGTATATAACTGTAAACCTCAGAGATTGAGAGAGGATTTTGACTGGAAAACTAGATGGAGACCTAGAAGAATGAGATGGACGATGAGGAAGAGCCAGATGGGGAAGAATGAGATGAGAAAGACCAAGAAGGGGCAGAACTAAGATGAGAGAATTAAGATAGAACTTAGCGGGGACAGCAGATAAATGTAGAGAGAAACCAGACAAGAAAGGAGCTAGGCATGAAAACAGAACTGAAGCTGTGTAGACAGAATTTTATCCCAGAGGAATAAAGTAGACAGATGAAAGAGCTCGGTGTACTTAGATTCTTTTCCCTGAAAATAATTCATGCCGTTAGTAGCTTCTCTTCTGGGCCCCTGGGAAGAAGATTATTAAGGCTGGACCATAATAATTTTCAAGAGACCAGGTTGGCCTCCAACTTATAGAAATCCACCTGCCTCTGCCTCCTGAGTATTGGGATCAAAGGTGTGCACCATCACACCTAGCCTAATAGGTCTCACTTGAAAACATTTATTTTTTTCTTCTGTGTATGGATGTTTTGCCCGCATGTATGTCTGTACACCTTTTGCTTTCCTGGTACTTGAGCAGGACCCAAGAGGACATCAGATCCCCTGGAACTGGAGTTACAGATGGCTATGACTCACCATGTAGGTGCTGGGAATTGAACCTTCTTCCTCTAGAGGAATAGCCAGTGCTATTAGCCTCTAAGCCACTCCAGGTCTGTCGGATGATCTTCTCGGGTTTCCTTTTTTATATATCTAATCTGATTCAAGAGCTATTTCCTCCAATGTACTCTCTAATTCACTAATTAGTTCTCTGGTCAGCTCTCTATTAAGGTTTTCTTTCATTTCAGTAAGTATATTTTTGATGTTCCTTTCCAAATACATTCGTTTGTTTCTATAGCAACTGGTTCCTACCGCACCGGCTCCAATTCTTTGCTCTTTCCGTATTTAAACACAGCACTACCTTAAGAATTCTCTTCTGTTATTTCATTCATTCTTGTTCTTACGGGAAGACTCTCCTCTGGGGTGCTTCCTCATGAGACAGCTTTCCCTGCGTGGTGTCTGAGTTTTCCTTCATGAACTCATCTGTAGATCTTGTTTTCTCTCTATGCCCCACATTCCTTGGGCTGTGTAGGCAAACTTCCAGAACAGGTCCACTTGCTGTGGGGTCTCAGAGCTGGCTGCTTGTCCAGTTAGAATGTCCAAGTTTCTGTGTTACAGAGGAGGTGATTCCTTGTTTTTACATGGATCTCTTCTCATGCAGTGTGTGTGTGTGTGTGTGTGTGTGTGTGTGTGTGTGAGAGAGAGAGAGAGAGAGAGAGAGAGAGAGAGAGAGAGAGAGAGAGAGTCAGAGGACACTTTTGTGGAATCAGTTCTCTCCTTCCCCTTTACATGGGTTTTATTGGGGACCAAAACTGGGTCATCGGGCTTACATGCTGTTGTGTACCAGTTTTCTCCTAAATTGAAACACCCACTCTGACAGGGAAGCTCTTTAAACAGGAAGGTGAACAACTCAAAATATCTTCAGGAAGTCCCTGAAATTGACAAGATTCTCAAGACTCCTCCCTGCCAGAGAAAGCAATAAAAGCTTGGAAGGCTCAGCCCATACCAGTTGCCTGAAAGGAGCAGAAACCAGCCAAGCTACCTGGAAGGTTCGGGCCAACTGAGGCACCTGGAAAGGACACTCTCCAACCTGTTGAGCTGCCTGCAGGCTGTGCAGTGGGCTCTAGGTCCCCAGCTCTGTGAGCTGTAACCCATGCTGGAGTGGGCTTTGGTGATGTAGCCCTCTTTGAGTCATTTCTGCTCTTGTAAGTGACCCCTCACCCATATTCCTATAAGTAATCTCAGTAAAACTCATTGGGCCACCAAGTTGGACTTGGTATCTGTGCTTTGGTCTGCCATGGGTTTCCTGTCCTGTGGTGAGTAGACCTGTATGCTGCAACTCCCCCAGGAAAAGTTCGTGTCACAACGCAAGCCAAGCACTTTTACCCACTGAACCATCCCTCTGGTCTCTACATAAGGTCTTTTAAAGCTAACAGAAATAAATGCATTCTGATTTTGTTCTTCCTATTTCCTTTAAAGGAAGTTCCCAGAGTTTGACTCTTGCCCTGAATGATGTCTTTATAACCAACTTCCTCTGTTGACAAGGAACACAGTGCATTTCCGCAGCTGTGGGTACTGTAGAAGTGAGAAGAGGTTTCAAATGTCTTGTTATTTAAGTTCTTAATGCAATACTTTTAAAGTTCAAGACCCTTAGTTTTACCTTATTTATAGCTCTATAGTAAATAACTATATTACAAAAAACAATATGCAATTATATCCATATACTATCTCCACATAACAAAAAGCACAGCTCTATGTAATAAATACAGAAATAATAATATATACATTTTATATTACATACACTCTACAACATACCACTGTAGAAATTGTTTAACTAATGAGTAGATTTTGTTTATTTTATCTTCTACTCTTTTGTCTTATTTTGCTTTAAAGTACTTATCAGCAAAGGCCTGATCATTTACTGGATAGGTCTGGCCTTTGGATGATGCATTTTCCTAGTTTAGTTTTGAATTAACAGTCAGAGTGGATGGAATGGCCCTGCACCCTGCCTTGCCGGCGAGCCAACTGCTTGTACTTCATAAATGTTGCTTTCTGCTGGCCACTCAGATCCTACCAGATGCCCCAAAATGTCCTTCATAGGCTGAAGTGACCCCTTCCTTGCATGATTGTATTTTAATATGTTTTCATTATCTTTATTTTTAACTTGGGGAGGGGGCACCTGTGTGTGCAAGTACTTCAGAGGCCAGAAGAGGGTGTCAGACCCCCTGGTGTTGGAGTTCCAGACAATTGTGAGCCTCCTGACATGGGTGCTGGGACCTGAACTTGAGTCCTCTGGAAAAGCAGTGAATGCTCTTCTTAACCAATGAGCCATCTCTATAAAATGTCTTGATTCCTCCAGATGAAGTTGCTTATCATTAGAGCCTTGCTTACAGCTTTTCTGACTTTGGACACTTATAGTCAAAGGCATAACCTCTATTAAAACATAGTTTTTAAAAATGCTAATGATCATAATGTGACCTGGACAAGAAACTACCTTAACTGCAATGAACCTCAGGAAATATGACTGCGTGCCTTCAATCCCAGCACTCAGGAGGCAGAGGCAGGTGGATCTCTTGAGTTTGAGGCCAGCCTAGTCTACAGAGTGAGGTCCAGGACAGCCAGAGCTACACAGAGAAACTCTGTGTCAAAAAAAAAAAAAAAAAGAAAAAGAAAGAAAGAAAAACAAAGTAAATATAAAAAATAAGGAACATTCTAATGGAAAAGTGTTTAAATGCAGTAGTCTAGTTCTTTTTTTTTTTTTTTTTTTTTTTTTTTGGTTTTTTGAGACAGGGTTTCTCTGTGTAGCTTTGGAGCCTGTCCTGGAACTCACTCAGTAGCCCAGGCTGGCCTCAAACTCAGAGATCCATCTGCCTCTGTCTCCCGAGTGCTGGGATTAAAGGCATGAGCCACCACCGCCCGGCTGGTCTAGTTCTTTATAGGCATGATGTTTATATGAGCAGGTCATACCTATGTTCTGTCTTCTCTCCCTTTTTTTGGTCGGCTCCCAGAGCTGGACACTCCTGAGGAACCCTGTCCTGACACACTGGAGAGAACAGTTCTTCACCCGTGCACTTCCTTGGCCTCCGGCGGCATGTGTGCAGAGGTCAAAGCCATTAGTAACTTTCCACTTGGACGTGAGTCTTGCTGGCAGTCAGGGGTTTTAAGGGCTGAGGGTTTTCAGCTGTCATGCTGAGGGCTCTTTGAAGACTAGAGCCAACCTACACTGTGAATTCTGCAAATACTTACTAAATATGTGGGTGATGAAGACAGGAGATCTATAATCACACGGCAGAGAGGCAATTGCGTTTTTCTCCAGTTGGGTGGAAATCAAGAGTTGGATTTCACTTGCACCATTGTCTCCCCTTCCTTTTCGTGCTTCAGAAACTCTCAGCCTCTGGAGAGGAGTGTTTCAGCTCTGCTGATTCCGGGGTCTCCCTCTGCAGATAGATTTCTGTTCCGCGAAATAAAATAATGAAACCTCCTCTTGGCATCGTGGCCCTTGGTTTGGGCTGTGTAAAGGGACACTTGCCATGTGACTTTCTGGGAATGGAGCTGTACTGTGTAGGAAGTAAAGGAACGGGAAGTGCCTGTGTTGGCAGGTGTCGGTGAGCGTAGATGCTTCCCAGGTCTGGGGAGCCAGCAGAGAAGGCTAAACCGTGGAGAGCAGGGAGTGGGAGGGCTGCACACATGGGCTACAGGTCTGGGCTGCGGCTGGCATGAAGGGCTGCCTGAAGGAGTTTTCCGTGGGCAGGCTCTGAGCACTGTCTAGATGGCCGCCAACATTAGCCCCAGAGCCTTCAGATAAAGGACACAGAACAATACAAGGGACACAGCTGGCTCTGGAAGGAAGTCCTTGAGTTCTGTTTGTCCAGTGACATGGAACTCTTATTCCTGGCTTATCGTTTTCCAGAGCCGGTCGGTTTTCGTGCTGCTGGGGCTCAAACCCAGGGTCTGGCACACACAGGGCCAATAAATACTCTTCAGTGACATCCCTGGTCCTTTCAAACCTTTAAAAATGTAGTTCTCTCCTCGTCAAAATGCAAATCCCTGCCCTGAGAGGTGAGTCTGGGGACTAGAGAGATGGCTGAGTGGGTAAGAAAAGCACGGGGGCCTGAGTGTGGATTCCTAGCACCCAGGTAAAAGGCCACGCTTGCCTGTGTGCACTAGTAACCCGTCACGGGGTGGGGAAGCAGAGATGGGAGGGTCACTGGGGCTGGCTGTGGGTTCAGTGGCACACCCTGTTTCAAAGGACTAACACAGGAAGTGACAGTGGAGGGCATTCCACACCCTTCTTCTGCCTCCATGTGAATACAGGCATAGACACCCTCACACGTGTGCCTACGCCACACACACACACACACACACATACACACACACACACACACGCACACGCACACGCACACGCACACACACAATGGAGTCTGTATGATCCCTGGGTACCAAGAGCGTATGTGTCAGCAAGTGAGAAACATCACATCGCTTCCTGGCACTAGACTGTGATAGTATTTTTTTAAGGTATTGGAAATTACTTCATTGTTAATGACAGTGAGTGTAGTAATTTTGGAAGCTTTCATGTATGTTTTAGAGATTGAGAGTACAGTATATATATATCTTGACTCATTCATTAGAAGTTATTTCAATAACTTAAACTTTTCTTGTGTGATTTTATCTTCAAAGCATTGAAGTCAAAGTCAAAATGCAAGTACCTGTAGCCGTGATGGTCATTGTGTGTCAGGATACTAACTGTCCCCAGAAGCTGTGTATTTTTAAAAGCCTCACAGGCTGACCTAGGTAGAATATAATGGACACCTTTGAGTCTGTACCAGCTTTGTTAGAAAGCCAAAGATCTCTTCCTCAGATGATCGCAGTAGATACTGGGAAGTAACCAGAACATGCAGTTTGTGCTAATAACAGTGCAGTGTTATTAGTTATTAGCCTGTTCCGCAAATGTCACGTGGTACCTGAAACATTACAATAACTGCTAAAGCAGCATAGAAAATTCCAGATTCACAGCTGGGGAACTTAACTTTTAACACAGCTACTGTTCTAAAACCAAACAATCAAATTAAAAACAAAACAAAAACTTGCCGTGTTATGCGGATTTCATGAGCCATGAACCCACCACAAGGATGAGAGGCTTTGCCCTGGGGATGTACAGTAACAGAATTCAGAGTTCCTGGTGTTTCAACTCACATTTTCTCTGTCTGTTCTTAGACCTCAACCTCAATCATCACGTAAGCACCATCGACCATTGCTTTCCACTCACGTCTCCCATCACCTGCTCTGGCCATTTAGGGCTCTTTATAGGGGTTATCTGCTAAAACTGTAATTCATCTTTTCCATTTTCACATGTGTGCATACGCATGCATGTTTTCATATGTGTAGGCACACACGTGTAACTGCATGTGCCCATGCTCTAGCTAGCTTGCTTTGGAGCTGTCTTGTCTCTGCCTTCTGAGGATGGAATTGCAGACAGGCAGCTACAGCCACATAGCATTCACGTGGGTTCTGGAGATGCAGTCCTCAACCACTTTACTCCTGGCTTAGACACACCAAGGCTTATTAGTTCCAGTCCTCAACCACGGAGCCATCTCGCCAGCCCCAAAGCCACCATTTCTTACTCTGAGTTTTTAGTAAACTTGTTATGTTTGCTGTTATGCTCCATTTCACACTATCTCCCCTTCTGTCTCTAAATGGCCTCTTTTGTTTTAGCTGCAAAACCGTCTATCTACCCAGTTGCTCTCACATACAGGTAGGCGAGTCCTCCTGATCAGTTCTCTGTTTTATCACTCTGCAACCCCCAGCCAAGACTTACTCATTTTATTCCTAATTATCTTTCCAGCCTGGGCATCACCCTCTTCTCCTGGGCCGCCACAGTCAGGCACTGCAGGAGCCTCTGAAGTGGCCTAGCCCAAGATAAAATTGGGGGGTAGAGGGGTGGTAGAGCTGTCTGGGCAGGCCGACATCTTTCCCCATGTGACACCTTTGATGAAACTGTCCCTGAGACTGGAGAAGCCTGGCACTGATACAGGTTGGTAGACTTGTGTGCTGGTGCTCAATGTTGGGCTAGATGAGGCGCACCAGGAGCAGGGGAAGACACAGGAAATGGGAAAATCTGTTCCACCATTAGCCCTGTATTTACATCTCTATCCCTTCTACATGGATCTGAATTCCCACCTGGTGCCCACATCTGCCTCTGTTGGAGGAACTTTAACATTTCCTGCAGCCTGGGTCCGTGGGCAGTAGATTTCTTGGCTTTAGTTTGCCAGAGAAAGTTCATTTTACTGATGAGTATGGCGTGTTGAAAATGTTGCATGTCCTTTTCACAATATAATCTCCGTCCCTCCTCAGACAGCAGGGAAAACAGTCAACTAAGATTCTCTTGATCATCTTTCAGCTGTGCTCCTTCTTATCAACAACTTTCTCATCTAGATTTTTTTAAACAATTTCTTAATTTCTAAAACTTTTGCTTATAAAATTGTAAAATATTTAATTTTAAAAATATGCTTTCTAATTTGTTAACCATTGCCTGTGTAAAAATCCCTTCCTGAATGTAAACAGTAAATGTATGGTTGAAAAAAAAGTCCATTTTACTTTAGTTTTTGTATAATATTTTCAGCAAGTGTGGGTGTATGTGGTGGTTTGAATGAAAATGGTCCCCATAGGCTCATAGGGAGGGGCACTGTTGGGAGGTGTGGCCTTGTTGTTGGAGGAAGTGTGTCACTGGGTGTGGGCTTTGGGGTTTCAGATGCTCAAGCCAGGCCCAGTAGCACCCTCTCTTCCTGCTGCCTGCCAATCTGAATGTAGAATTCTCAGCTGCTTCTCCAGCACCATGTCTGCCTGCATGCCACCATACTTCCCACCATGAAGATAATGGACTGAACCTCTGAACTGTAAGCCAGCCCCAATGAAATGTTTTCCTTTATAACAGTTGCCATGGTCATGGTGTCTCTTCACAGCAATAAAAGCCCTAAATAAGACTCTGTGTGTGTGTAGGGGTGGGGTGGGGGGGTTCCATAGGTGCCCCAGCATGTTTGTGAAGACAATCCATGGGAGTTGGTCCTCTCCTTCCACATTGTGAGTCATGGGGACTGAACTCAGGTCATCAGGCTTGGTGACAAGTGCCTTCACCCCAGTCATGGTACTTTAAAGCTCTAGCTTCACTGTCCCCTGGTTTCTAAAGCCCATAAAGCAGAGTCTTCTGATAGTCTACCTTTGTTCCTCTGGAGTATAATTCGTGGTTTTCTGACTGCTTCAAAGATTTTTATGAGTATTTTTCTTTTGCAAATTCACGATATTTTAGTCTTCCATGTCCTATTGAATGTATTTATTCTTCCCTCCTGTTTCCTGGATGTATGGACGGTGTTCTTTTTGCAGTACTGGGGACTGAATTTAGCTTTCACTTGCTCTACACAAGGGGTAGATGAATGAGCGACATTCTCAGCCCTCCTATTTTTTCATCTTGAGACAAGGTCTCACAAGGCTGCCCAGGCAGACTTTGAATTCATGATCCTCCTGCCACAGCCTCCCTATTAGCTGGTATTACAGGCCAGCTGTAGCCAGTACTATATTTATAATGACTGCTTTAAGTTATTTATTTGCATACTTAACATGTGCTCTGTCGTGAGTTCCATATGCATGTCATTTCCGGGCTTCTTTTTATAACTATTTTTCTTCTACTCATCAGCCATTTCCTTCCTACTTCTTTGCAGGTATACTAATGTGTTATTTGTATTTATTTTGGGTGCTGGAAACTGAATATTGGGCCTGCCCATCATGCTCTCACAGGAGCAACTCCCCCGGTGTACAAGCCTGATAAATTTGGATTGGATACTTGTGACTGTCATTGTTCAGTGCTGTGTTCATCTGAAGTGTGTGCATGTTATCCTGACACACAGTCCCACTCTTACAGAGATTCCATCCTTTTGAAGCTTCCTTACATGTGTGTGTGTGTAGGGGGGGTATATGTATGTGTTGCATGTACACACATGTGTGCCTGTGTGTGTGTCTGTGTGCATGCATACATGTGTGCCTGCATGTGCACATGCAGAGACCAGGAAAAGATGCGAGCTGTCTTTCTCTATTACTTTCTGACTTACTGCACTGAGGCAGGTCTCTCAAGGAACCAGAAGCTCTCTCATTTTGGCAGTGAGCACTCTTGTCTCTGCCCTCCCCGTGAATTATCGGCACCTGAAGCCATAGCTGATTTCTTAGGTGAATGCTGAGGATTTGAACTCATATCCTATGCTTTCAAGGCAAGCACACGTAACCACTGAGCCATCTCTCCACATGCTTGCAGATTCTGTTTTAGCTTTGGGATCTGGAGCAGCTTTCAGTCTGGGACTGTTTGCCTCTAGGCAAACAAAGTGAGAAGCTTCTGGGGAGCCTGCCCAGTGCCCCAGGTATCACACTGTTCGTGTGTGCTGGTGGCAACGAGAACTATTTCCAGCCTGAGTGAGCTTCAAGAATGTTTTGTCTGCTCCCCTCCAGTGGCTCCTTCCAGAACTCATCCCGGCCATCTGCATCACTCCAGCCCTCTGGCCTCTGTGCAGTTCTTCTCTCTAATGAGCTTCCCAGGCAGTCTTGACACCTCAACCTTTTTGAAGTTCCAGCTTCCTCTCTTCAGTTCAGTGAGACTGAACTGTAGCTTGAGCTCTCCATCCAAGCAGGCAGCTGGAGAAGTCACAGCTGTTGCTGTAACTCATGCCCAGCCCCCTTAGGAATCACAGTCCTGTGTGTGTGTGCTAGCCCAGGCCCCAGGCATTTTGTGCTTTATATTTAGCCAGGTTTTCTGGCTGTTCATGCAAGGACAGTCCTCCTAACAGTGATCCTTTGTGGCTAGACACAGACGTCCCTTGTAGTATAGTTTAACATTTGCTTCTATGGACTCCAGGCATTGTTTCCATTTTCAGGGGTGTTCTTGGCTTGGGACTCCTACACCATGCCAAGCTGTAAATGTGGACCCCACATGTAGCCATTATGGACTTGAAAAATCTGTTAATTTTTTTTCTCCCCAGAACCACCTCCAGGCAGATGGCAAGCTCACACGGCTTTTCTGTGTCAGTTGGTATTTTTACTATTACCATTTTTGTTTAGTCTAAGCTGCCTTTGCACAGTCTACCTTGAACAAGTTGAGTCCACATCTCTTGTTCTGGCATTAGTGTTAAACACCAGTCCTTGTTGTGAAGGCCTCTATCTATATAAGATTAGTATTACTGCTTTCTAGAGTCTATATATTTTGTGTGTTTATGTGTGGAAGGGTGTGTGTGTGTGTGTGTGTGTGTGTGTGTGTGTGTGTGTGTGTGGTCAACCTCGGGTGACATTCCTTAGGAGCTGTCTACCTTGCTCTGGCCAGGCTGGCTGCCAGAAAGCCCCAGGATCCTTCAGTCTCTGCCTCTCAGTGCTGGGATTACAAGTGCACCACCACCCCTGACTTCTTATGTGATCAAACGCTGCTCTTCACACCTGCGGCCAGTACTTTACTGACTGAACCGTCTTTCCAGTCCGTACATTTTATTTTTATGGACTTGGAATGTTTTTAGATAATTTAGCCTAGGAGCAGCTTAGGTTTCTGATTCTAAACTTAAAATGTTTGGCTATCATTTTAAATCTATATAACATGAGAACCTTTAAGAGAACTCAAATTTTCCATATTTATATACTTTGTTTAATGGGCAATTAAAGTTAATTTCTTGGTAATGTTTTAAGTCAGATAACAGCAATGATTAAAATGGAAAAAATATCAATTGATAAATATAATTTAACAAATTAAAGAGAATTTTTAATATTATAAAGAATAGCCCTAAGACTATTTTTTAATGACTAAATTTTTGAGACTTTTTAAAATAAAAAAATTTTATGTGCATTGTTGTTTTACTTACATATATGTCTGTGTGAGGATGTTGGATCCCTTGGAACTGGAGTTACAGACAGTTGTGAGCTGCCATGTGAGTGCTGAGATTCAACCAGGGTCCTCTGGAGGAGCAGTCAGTGCTCTTAACCACTGAGCCATCTCTCCAGCCCTCAATGACTAAATTTTAAACAGAAAAAAAAATGTAAGGATGCACTTCAAGGACTTAGAAATGTTTCAGAACTTGTCAGTTGCCCTTAGTATATATTAATTTTATAAGAACAGATTTTTCTGTGTTCTAATAGGACTATACCAATAGCCTACCTGTAGCAGGTCACAGATTCATGAATTATATGTTAGGAGGAAATTTCAGCACTGTTACACAGACATGGCTATGGTTTTAGTTGTGTTTTTCCACTTAGAAATAGATTTAAGGCTGGGCGGTGGTGGCGCACGCCTTTAATTCCAGCACTTGGGAGGCAGAGCCAGGTGGATCTCTGTGAGTTCGAGGCCAGCCTGGTCTACAAAGTGAGTTCCAGGAAAGGCACAAAGCTACACAGAGAAACTCTGTCTTGAAAACAAACAAACAAACAAAAACAACAACAACAAAAACAGATTTAAAAGTTACTGGATTGTGTTGTGGATAGTATAGTTTCGTCACTATGATGGCTGGAATAATTCTTAGAATCAGTTTGTTGAGGAATCTCAGCAAATATTGCCCTGAATATAACATTCCTCTCTCCCTCCCTGCTTCCCTGTCCCATCATGTCCTTCTGTCCCATGGTGGGAGCAACATGTTGGCTTCATGTTCTCATACAATTTCAGAAATCAGAACGTGGTATCTTGATTTTGTTTTCATGTGATTCAACGTGCCTTCTTCTTGAGCCTGGGTAGTCCCAGGGCAGGGTGCTGGGCGCTGCTCCCCCCCCCCCCCACCCTTTGTCCCCTAACACTGGAATTCTGCCTCTGGCTCTTGCTTATGTGTGCTGTATTGTGGGTTCTGTGGAGGGTGCCTGGGAGACTGCCACTGCTGGACTCTCCTTTGTGCTGAGGCAGAATTTAGACTTTGTCTGGACAGCCACCTTCCTCGGGGTTCGCTTGCTTTCCAGAAGCACATCTACCAGCCGTGCTCGAATGTATGTAGTTTTCTGTACTGAAGAACTGGAAGCCTGCTGGCTTTGCAAAGACACGGAATGTCTTTGGTTTAGAAGCAGAGCAGCCAAGACCAGGCCGTCCCGCTGGCTTTGGTGAGGGCCTCATGATGAGAATCCACGTGGAAGTGAGGCCTGCCATCACCGAAGAGGGAGCCAGAGTGAGAGCCAGGAAACACCTCCTTCTCATGAAATGAGCTCCAAGTTACAGCGAGAAGTCGGTACCCTGCTCCTGCCTGTGTCCCGTGCGCAGCAGCAGACACTCGGGTGGGCAGTGAATGTCCAACAATCAGTCAGAGCCAACTTCAGCCCGGAACTTTTTAAAGCTCTATGTGCATAGGAGCCATTTCTCCTGAATAGGGATGTCTCTGCTTCATTCTTTTTTTTTTTTTTTTTTTTTTGGTTTTTTGAATCAGGGTTTCTCTGTGTAGCTGTGCGCTTTTCCTGGAACTCATTCTGTAGTCCAGGCTGGCCTCGAACTCACAGAGATCCTCCTGCCTCTGCCTCCCGAGTGCTGGGATTAAAGGCGTGCACCGCCACCACCGCCCGGCCACTTCATTCTTACCATCACAGTTGGAACGTGCCCCCAATGTTCACAACTAGAAACTTATCTCTGACAGTGTTCAGATGCAGTTAGGGTACACCGTAGATGGTTTAGTCGCCTCTGGAGAGGGTTCCTGGGAAAAGGCTGAGTTTGGATCTAACTCCCTGTCCTCTGAGAGTTCACTCTCTTGCTGTCCCTCCTTCTGTCACCAGATGGGACACAAAAAGGTCCCCGACAAGATTCCAGCCTTTTGATCTTGGACTCTGGAGCCTCTAGAAAATCAAAAAATTAATCTCGCCGGGCGGTGGTGGCGCACACACCTTTAATCCCAGCACTTGGGAGGCAGAGCCAGGCGGATCTTTGTGAGTTTGAGGCCAGCCTGATCTACAGAGCAAGATCCAGGAAAGGCACCAAGCTACACAGAGAAACCCTGTCTCGAAAAAACCAAAAACAACAACAACAAAAAACAGCCCCCCCCAAAAAAAAACCCAGAAAAAATTAATCTCTTTCCATTATAAGTTATTCAGTTTCCGGTGTTCTGTTATAGCAGCATTACATAGACTAAGATACCCACCTTTGACAGGAGAAAGGAGGTGTGAACTCTTCAGCATTTTGCCATCTTGTCATAATTAATTGGCACATTTTAATCAGTGACTATTCCATCTTAATGGTGGAGTGTCGGCTAAGTGATCAGATGTGCAGTGTCGGTGTGATTTTGAACTCTGAGCCTCAGTTGACTGATAGGCCTCCCTCAGGTTTATCTAACTATGTCCAGAAGGTATTGCTTTTGCCCCAAGGCTATAAATCGGGAGATGAGCTACCACAGGTGGGAGAGCCCCACCCAAGCAGCCACGTGGTGAGGATCAGAGACACGAGGGGGAAGAGGAAAGGCAGGAGACTCTTTATTCATACGGAGGGAGGCCACATCATCACGAGGCTGCCGTCAGAAATGCACCATCACTACAGCAGCGGTGACCAGCCGCACTCACGGCCTCAACAGTGTGCTTCTGTTTTCACTGAATGGCAAGTGCAGACACCGCCCCCAAGAACTTACAGGTAAACTTCATCCGCTTCCAACTCTGCCCTGTTTCTTCTGCTCTCACTCAACATCTCTCCAACATTTCCTGGCCTTCTTCCTTCAAACCATTCCTTAAGTGTTTCACCATATAAACTGCAGATACAAATCCTTACAGTGTCACTAATCGGTGCCTCATATGTATGAATAAGAGATCTGATAACTTCCTCACAAGCCAGCAGAAAACGGGGAGACACCAGGAGCACTTCCCCATCTGTAACCCAAATCATTTTCTCAACAGCAGCATGGTGGGTGGGTAGCTCAGCAGGTCCTGGCTCTCCTCAGCTCCAGCCCGTCTCCATTCACTTGGACTTGTGGTTGCCTTTCTGGGGCTCGGAGGCGCCCTTGCGTGCTTCCTCCTCCGGGATGAACACGCTGACCGTGAAGTCGCTGGTCTCTGAGCCGTACTTGTTCTTCACCACCAGCCCGTACTTGCCAGAATCTGCAGTGCTCACCCCCGAGATGGTGAAGAAGGCCGTCTTCCCGGCCTCGAACTTGAGGCTGCAGTGGTCATCGGAGGCCAGTGGCTTCTCATTTTTCAGCCAGGACACCTCAGGGGTTGGGTCGCCCCACACGTTACAAGTGAGATTAAGGGCCTGCAAGACAGGTTCATGGGAAGGAAGGTGATAAAGCTGACCCAACTTCATATAAAGGGTGATTATAAGGCTCCCAGGCCGGGGTTTAAAGCAGTTATGTGCTGGCACCTGTGGTCACACTCTGAGGTAACGTGTGGGTAGCGTCTGTAAGGGCTGGCAGGGCTTTGGGGAGTCTAGAGTGCTCATTGTCAGCGCACTCGGAGGAACCTTCTTCCCGTTCTCCATCTCCACTTGGCTTCAAAAACACCCAGATGCCTTTTGCTCTGGTGTGGCCTCTGGGCTGTATCAGCAGAGAAATCTCACTCCATACTCACCACCGGCTCCCTTCTGCGGTTCATTTGCGTCACCGAGCCCAGCGGTGGAACGGCAGCAGCTGCTCTGCATAATTAACTCATTTTCCCATTCCATCTTGCTCATTTTCTTTAGCTCCCTGAACCCCTGCTGATCTGCGTTGTTCCAAAGGTGCTTGCTTGGCCTCAATGCATCCCCAATAAAACCCTCTTCTAAAACGCTGACATTTAGGCTGCAGCTTTACTTTGCCTTGCTGAGAAAATGGCAAGATTCCCATGCGACTCTCAGAAGCACTACAGAGGCCTGTGTGTAAGACTGTTCTAGTCAATGTGTAACGTTCTGTACGCACAACAGTCGATATGTTTCCATCATCACACGTCCCCTTTGTGCTGTCCTTCAAAGGCTGCATGGCCCACCTCAACTTTTCAACCCTGTTCTTTTTTTTAATTACCTTTTATTTTTTGATATTATAATACAGTTTCTGAGACTATAATTTCATCATTTCCCCCCCTTCTCTTTCCTCCTTCCCAAACCTCCCATATACCCTTCCTTGCTCTCTTTCAAATTCATGGCCTCTTGTTTCATTAATTGTTGTTACATTCATATATGTATATGTGTATATGTATGTATGTATATATTCCTAAATATAACCTGCTCAGTCTGTATAGTGTTCCTTGCATGTGTGTTTTTCAGGGCTGACCATTTGGTATTGAATAACCAATTGATTTTCTCTTCCCTAGGGCAGACTTTTTCTCTGGCTCTCAGCATTCCTTAGCTGCCTGTAGATCTTTGTATAGGGTTGAGGTTTCTTGGTCTCTTTCCCATCCACTTTAGCGTGTCCATTGATGTCGTCCTTGTTCAGCTCATGTTTAGGAAGTCATGTTGGTGAGACTTTATGGGTGTAGCTTCTGATGCTAGTAGGAGACACAGTCTCACAGTGATTCTCTGATCCTCTGGCTCTTACCATCATTCTGCTCCCCACCCCTTCTGCAGTGATTCCCAAGCCTAAGGTGTGGGAGTTGCATTATAGATGTATCCATTGAGACCGTGCTCCATATCTTTGCATTTTGATTGTCAACTCTGTTCTCAGTCTCCAGCAACTGCTACTGATTTTTCCATTTATAAAACATCATTTCAAAAATGTTACATGGACACCATCTACAGTATGCAAACTTTCCATGCTGCTTCTTTGTGTCAGCATGATTCCTTGCTGTCCTTCATGGCTGACTAGTGATGTGCATGTCCCTAACAGTCATATATACCATTTCCAGTTTGGGGCTATTATGAAGAGAGAGTACAGGCTCTTATGTTAACGTTGCCATATCTCTGGGCTAAATGCCCAGGTGCAGTTGCTGGGATGTATGATAAATAGGTGATTCACTTTTCTCCCTAGAAATTGCCAAGCTCTTTTGCTAAGTTGATATGATTTTGGCTGACATCCTACCAACAATGTATAAGTAGTTCAGTTTCCCCACATCTTTGCCTGCATTTGCCACTGTTTGCATTTTTGATGCATGTCACTTACTACTGCAGTTCAGGTAGGTATGTTATATTTCACTGTGTCTTTTGTACCCCTTGCCATAGCTATAGATGCTAAATTACATGATCTTGACTAGGGACAGAGTTGGCATTGCTAGGAAAGGAATGTAGATCTTATGTTATCATTTATAGCCTCTTCTACGGGAGCAAAGTTGGGTAAATCGGGGCTGGAGAGATGGCTCAGAGGTTAAGAACACTGGCTGTTCTTCCAGAGGTCTTGAGTTCAATTCCCAGCAACCACATGGTGGCTCACAACCATCTATAATGAGATCTGGTGCCCTCTTCTGGCCTGCAGGCATACATGCAGACAGAACACTGTATACATAATAAATCTTAAAAAAATAAAAAATAAAAAAATGGGCAAATATTGTAGAATATTATTTAAAAAAAAAGTTGGGTAAATCACAAAGCCTGCTTACACCTCATCATTAGTTAGCAAGTTTTTGAGACAGGCTGTGTAGCTCAGGCTTGACCTGTGATCTTCTTGCCTATATCTCCCAAGTGCTGGGCTTTATAAGCAGGTGCCACCATGCCAGTTTTAATTAACATTTTTACTGAATTACTCTACGGGTACATTTCAGAAAGGAAAGTACAAGCCAGAGAGGTGGCTCAGTGGGTAAAGACACTTGCTGCCAAACCGAGTGGCCCAAGTTCAGTCCCCCAGTGCCACACTGTAGAAGGAGAACACTGATACTAGCAAGTTGTACCCTGACTTCTACATACATGTTATGGCATGTCCTCCAATAAATAAATACATACATGTAATGATTTTTAAATGAGCCTAACCATTGTCATTAAATGTATCTGAACAGACCAAGTAAATACTTTTGGAAATCAGTGATTACTTGGGGTAAAATGTAACTAAATCAAACAGAAATCCCAAACACTGTGAGCACTGTGGAAAACTAGCACCCATCCCTCAGATCTGAGTTGTGGATTCGAGAGCTTTCTCATACTTTCTCTCCTAATTTTTACGGCTGCCCAGTGACTTCAACCTCGTTAAGTGAGGAAAGCAGAAAAGACAGTTTAAGAACAGAAGCTGCTCTCAAAGGCTGAGCTTAAAGTTGACTGTGATATGTTCCACCTACAGAGAAATATGCTGAATGGAATCCACAGCCTTGCTTTGCTACGGTCATCTCCCCACCCCCACCATCGCAGACAGTAATGCCCTTTCAGTGGGAGAAGGTTTTACTTCACTACCGGCCTCTCCGGACTTGTAAGAGTTTTATTAAACTTATTTTTATTGATATGGGGTCTGGCTATGTAGCCAAAGGTGACCTTGAACTCTAAACTCCCCTGCTGAGTTCTTTGATTACAGGCAAGTACCACTCTGCCTGGTTTACAGGTTAGAAATCATGTTCATTTCATCTCAGATTATATGAACCCAGGAAACACCAGTTTAATGCCAAGTGGAGAGAAGTTGGTTTTCATTGGAGATGGAGCTAATAGAAACTTATGAGGCAGAGTGTTCCCTGTAGCCATGAGACTCTTAATAACATAGGCCACCTTCCAGTGTGTGCTGGAATAATTTCTTCTTTTGTTACAGGGTTATGAGCAAATGTTTTCAGGTTCATTTTCATACAACCTAATGGCTGCTGTTGGTTTTTAAATGTGCCTCTGGAGAAATGGCCTAAATATAGCACCACAAGACAGACTTTCATCCTGATGCTGGGCTGACCAGACATCACGACTGGAACGCTGAACTTTTCACCCTGTATCTGGCTATTCTGGTGAAGTGCAGATGCCAGGAAAAAGACACAGGAAGGAGGATACAAAAGAAAAGACCACAGTGTAGCTGTTGGGACCTGTTCCCCAGGTGGAGGCAGGGACAACGGTACCCTCAACTCACCTTGCCTTCCTGGATGGTGACAACATCAGGGAGGCCACCCAAGACTCGGGCCCGATCTGCAAGCACAGGAATTTCTGGTTAAACACTGCAATCAGGAGGGCCAATGATCATACCCTCAAAACCATTTTGTGACACAAATCTCTCAAGTCAGTTCTTCCTGTCCTGATGGTTAGTTCAATACTGCTTTCAACATGCAGAGTAAGAAATGACTCAGTGACCCTGGCTTTAACTCTTCTTTACTCACTTACTGCACACACACACAGGGGCCTGTACCTCAAGCACCAGCTTCGGACTACTGTATCTCTTAGACACCCGCTGTCTAATTCTCATGGCTCTATCCAGCCCCAGCCCTCGTGTAGCTCAGCAGGTCAAAGGTCAAGGGAGCAGAACAAATGGTACTGTAGAGACTCGGAGTTGGGTGTGGCCTCTATGGTTTCTCTGTGACGAGCACCAGTTGGACAGTTGGAGGGCTGTACTCTGGGGGCTCCAGAGGCTTGTGCAGTTGTGGGCTTCCTTTGAGGCTTTCCTTAGATAGCTTCCTTGTCTTGGTGCTGTGCAGGCCTGTCTGTGGCTGAGTATATAGATGAAGGTGATAGGTATGAGAGGTGCTGAAATCTAGGGCTGGTGCTGTTGGCCAGGACGTATGCTCTGGGTCTGACTGTCTGAGCACGTGATGAAGGAGCCCTTCTGCAGCACACCCTGAGGACTCCTGACTGGCATGGGCACTGTGGTTACCAGCCTCACATTCTATGGCCCATTTCACTCAACTTGTGACTCTCCAACCTTGCTTCTATGAATTTACCCAATGTTAAAATGACAGTGTTTCAGACTCCTGTTTCCTTTACTGGGTTTAATTATCTTCTGATACATTGTGCCTACAAGTGACTAATACCTATCACATGGTTGTAACCAAGAGATTTCTTAGGATGGCTTCAGAGGACAAGAGTTAGATGTCATAATTGAGACCTTCCTGCAGACATAAGACTAAAGTGGAAACATATGTAGAGCACCTACAATTTATAAAAGAAAGAAAGAAGAGAAAAAAAAATCCATTTTCTGTTTTGAGATAGGGTCTCACTCTGTAGTCCTGGCTGTCCTGGAACTCCCTATGTAGACCAGGCTGGCCTTGAACTCACAGAGACCCACCTCCCTCTGCCTCCCAAGTGCTGTGATTAAAGGCTTGTGTCACCAAGCCCAACAAGAAAAAAAAACAAAAAACAAAAACCATTATCATCTGTAGATACGCTGGGAAAATGAAGTTTTGACTTTGAGTCTGCCTCTGTGCTAAATGTGAAAGGCAGTTACTTACTTTTTTCCGCAATGGCAGCTTGTCTGTGGTTGAGAGAGACAGAGACAGACAAAAAAAGATTCATTAGTGCCACTTCAAGTAGTGTCTCTCTGTTTCTCTGTCTCTCTGTCCTTCTCTGTCTCTGTCTCTGTCTCTGTCTCTGTCTCTCTCTCTCTCTCTCTCTCACACACACACACACACACACACACACACACACACACACACCCTCAGTGTAGGCTTAGAAAGCTGCTCTCGCAGTTATAAATCTTCTCTGAGTAATACAAAGGACTGCAACAAGCTGGGACTACATTTAACACACGGATTGGGGAGGAAAGTCAGTCCACAGCCCACTTCAGAGCTCTTTGGCAGTTCAGCTAAGTGTCAAGTGGGGCTTTTCCTGTGCTTGCTGAAACAAAACACTCTTTCTGATACTCAGATAGGCAAGTGGTACACAGGGTTCCAGGAACGTAACTGAGTAGAAGCGGTAGTTGCCAGGAAGGGGAACTTACTTTAACCTCTGGAATTCAGCAAAGGCTTCATCAAATGCTTTAAAAGAAAAAGAAAAAAAAGAAAGTTAAAAATTTCTCCGTCAGAATTGATGATATACAGGGCTGATTAAAGTCCCAAGGCTAGGTCACTGCCGACCTTTCCAGGAGACTGCCTATGGCTGCACCTTACAGTGAAATGCTCTCAACAAGACAAGCACCCTCTAGGTAGAAAATATGAGGTGGTAGATTCTAGAAGCTCTCATCTCAGCAAGGGCCCTTCAACTGTAAGCAAAAAAGTTAGCTATCAGTCCCACCCAAGAAAAAAATGGGGATAAAAGTCTTTCAAATAAAGGTGTGTTGTCTAAGCATCCTGAGAAAAAAAGAAGAGAAAAGAAAAGGGAAGAAAAGCTTTTTCTTATTAAGTTATCCCTGGTGGGCTCCTGGGCTAGACAGTTGAACCGTCTTCATGACAGGTTTTTTTGGCCCATTTGGGCAGGAGAACACACTGAGTAGTGGGCATCACACTGATGCTAAGGCTGGCCTGAAGTCCAGTGTGCTGTCCATTACAGAACAGAGCCCTGAGACTGTACTTTTTTTCTTTTTGATTTTTAAATACATTTTTTTGTTAGCATACAAAATAATGGGTTTCGTTATGACATTTCATGATATGAATCATTGGTCTTTGCTCATATTCTCCCGCACCTTCTGTCCCTCCTCTCTCCTCTCACTGGCACAGAGGTGGGGCAAGTGAGATAAGAAGATGAAAATTACACTGTTCTAAAATAATCTTATCCCTGTGACGTCAGGGTAAGACCCGTGACCGAGATCATGAAAAAAGGCAGCTCTGTTTTAAAATCCTTCTATCTCATCTTTCATTTCCTTTGGGGCTCAAGAAATACACACACACACACACACACACGCACGCACGCACGCACGCACGCATGCACACACACAGACACACAGCCTCAACCTAAGTGTCCACAACCTATGTGTGGGTTGAGAGTATGCGTTGGCTTGTGTGGAGGGGTTGGAACACAACTTTCAGGAGTCAGTTCTCGCCAGCTGTGCTCAGTAAGATCGGGTCTCTTGTCTCTGCTGCTGCTCAGCTGGGCTGGCTGGCCTTCGAGTTTCCCGACTCACACCCACATCTCAGGGCAGACATACTGAGATTATAGATGTGTACTATGACATCCAGCTTCTCCTGTGGGTTCTGGGGACTGAACTCAGGCCATCGGACTTCCACAGGGGGTGCTTAAACCCATGATGCCATCTCCCCAGCCAAGACCCATATTTTAAGTCTAAAGAATATTTAGACAATACTAGTCTATATGCATATTTTATATATGGAAGAATAGGCATCAAGTCAACTTCAAGTTGCTGGGTCTTATTTTTCCTCATCTGAAAAATGAGTGAGATTCAGGCTGAACCAGGATGGTAGCACAGAAATCCTCCTGGTCCCTACACTGAACTCAGAAAAAGGAGTGTGGTCAAGCTAACCTGTGATCGGTGGCTATGGCAACCCTGGTGAGAGGATCCACACCCTTTGTCTTAAAGGGGGTTAGAAGTGGGATAGCTGCATAAGCTGTGTGGTTAAAACTAATTTTTGAGATGTTTTAAGCCTCTCCACCCCCTCACTGCTTTCTTCGCTTTCTCCTGTGTTTCCCACAGTCAGATGAACGGTGGGGGAAACCCACAGCGCGGCTGGGACAAGGTGGCTCAGAAGACCCTTGCCTCTTTGCTGCAGTTTCTCCCGTGACTACAAATCCTTCAGTGAGTCTTTCAGGCAAAATAGGTAGCGGTGGCATGAGAGTAGGGTATTCAGACAACACCATGTGTGCATGCCTGTACACACACACACACACACACACACACACACACACACACACACACACGCCTCAGTGCATGCTTGGAAAGTGGTTCTCTACATACATTGTGAATCTATTCTGAGGTTGAAAACCATGAAGAGTTATGATACACTAAGACTGCATCTTAATGCACCAAGGAGTGGAGGAAATCCAGTCTAGCCTCCCTTGGTGACTTTTATCTAGATTTTATTCTTTAGGAAAGCATGGGGGCGGGGGGCAGAGAATATAGTCAGAGGATGGGGAGAAACGGCCTGGTGATTTTAGCTGTTGACTCAACTTTTAAGTTTTAGTCAGTAATTGTGCACCACCTTTGATCTGTGAGGGCTGCAAGTCATTTGTTCGCTTCTCTTGATGCTTTCTTTCCTTCCTCAATGATCTACAGAAACCCCAATCCCTCAACAGATGACTAAGACATCTGGGACCTTCTGACTTAGACCCCCCAGCCTCCTCTGTTCTGCTCAGCATTTTCCTCTGGTTCTTCTCATCCACTGCTCTCTAGCTTTGGACAGAGGAGCCCTGTATGATGGTTATTTTCAGAATCAACTCTTTCCCCTCTGCTCCTGGTCACACCCTCCACCTTCGGGAGCTCCGATAGGTCAGTGAGTCCCCTTTGCAGTCAGTCTTTCTAGTCCCATCAACTGCTTTCTTGGACTGGATGATTTCAGTCCCCACACACAATTACTTTTCACACTTTGCTCTTAAGGAGGTGATCATGAGTCAACGGACCTCTCTTCCTGTGAGAGTTGTGCTTTTCTCTCCAGCTTGCTTTTTATGGTTGTTTGCCCACTAAACTCTTGATAGTTAAGACTATCTTGCCAAAACCATTATTAATAAAATGCAGTGGAGGCTGTTATTTTAGCCTAGTTCCTACACTAGTCCTCAGCCAACCAAATCTAACCAGGATGATGTCATTCATATAAGGTGACACATAATCAAATTGAACCTAAAAACAAGTCAGGTTTCCAAAAACATTGGGACTCAGAGTAACCAATCAGAACAGGTCCACTCAACACAAGTGTCACCAACGCCAACTTCTTTGGCGTCACTGTGTAATAACCTCACTTCCCTCTGGTTCACTCTACAGTGAATTGTAATGAGTACATTTACCTTGTCCAGAAAGATCCACTGTCTTCTGGTGTCCAGTCTTGCCATCAAAGAGCTCCATTACGTACTTCCCTTTGTCATTTGGAGTGGGCTCATTGATCTGCAGCCAGATCTGCTCCCCAGTGACTCCGCTCTTAACTCTGTCTGTGTACTTTATGCCAGTCCCACTGTGAAGGCAAAAGAAAGTGTCATTCCTGATGAGCTTTCCTCTGTTTCTTATCAGGTGATACACCGTAAACCTTCACAGACTCCCAGAAAACAGGAGGCCTGCTTATGCTGTTCTGCTTCAGGGTCATTATGGGCCATGAAGCCCCGCACTTGGATTCCAAGGACCTGGGACTGATAGCCTGAACATCTACTTAACTGACCGCTGTAGCCTGGGCCCCAGGATAGATCTCAAGACCAGTACTTCTCAGTGGCACTTATTATCTTTGGGTTTGCTTGGGTTCATTTCTAGGATTAAGGAGATATTCAAAGGTGAAAGGCCAAACTACATACTGTTTTGCTGCATATTTAGCACAAATGTCCTGTGGCCAAACTGGATAAGTAAAGACACAATGACGGGGACTATCTGGGCATGACATCTGTTGACATGTGTGGCTCCAAAGCTACTTCAAACACATAAATACACACTTGGTAGTAGAGTCAGAAGTGAATACAAAGCAGAGTGGCTGTCAAGACCCGTGCGGCGTGTGCTGTGATCCTGTGTGAGAACAAGTGAGATACAGCCCTTGCCGTTGTGATCCGACTGTGTAGAAACACTACTGTTACAGACCAAAGGAGGCCGCGGCAGAGTGATGTTCTCATATTGTCAAAAGATACTTCATGAAGATTTTGTGAAGCTGTGAGGAAATCTAAAAATGCAGTGTAGGGCCAGTGGATGGAGCAGGGGCTAAAGGTGCTTGTTGTCGAGCTTGGCAACTGGAGTGATTCCCTGAAGCTCACATGTTAGGAAAGAATTGACTCCTGCAAACTGTCCTCTGACCTCCGTGTGTGCTGTGGCATGTGCGCATGTACACACACGAAACAAATGCAATCCATTCTTTAAAAAAGCAGTATGTAAAATTACCATATATACATACAGAGTTATAAAAAATTAGAAAGAAAGTTCTTTAAATGTGCATAAAGGGGCAAACAAAACTGTTGAGGATATCATATTATAAATCTATTTTTTAATATCTATAAATGTATTTTCCAAAAAACCATGTGCAAAGTTTATAGCTTAAATAAAATTTCAAAGCAAACTTATTTTTTCCAAAAAAATTTAGCTTCCAATAAATATTTAATATTTTTCTTATAACACTACATACTATAAGATTATTTATTAATATATCTGTAAATATCCTAGCAATTCAATGCCATAAAACTAAAGTAAAGAAACACGTTTGTCCCCTGCAGGTTTTAGCCTGAATAATAGCAGTCAGACAGGAAGACAGTTAGTTCTCTGCTTTGCATGAGTTATTTAGTCTCTGTCTGGTTCGCACAATGGTGCTTTCTATATGTTAAGTACTTCAGATAGAATGGATTCCATTGTTCTGATTTTACACGAGAAAAATAAAATCCACAGAATAAAGTGACTTGCTAAGGAAGATAAAGACAGAGTCAAGGCTAATGCCCACTTTAAGGTGTGTTTTTTTTCTTCTCACTTTGCCTCAGACTTACGAAAAATAATGGTACAATTCTCGGTCTCTGAACTTCGTGTCGGCAAATAAATATTGGAGAAACTCATGTAGACGAGACCAAAGCTATAGGAAGTTCCGGCCTTGCTATTCCAACAGCAAGTTTCTAAAACTCTATTTTCAATGCTCTCATTTTAAAAAATAATTATGTTTTAAAAAGACTTATTTTTAATTATGTGTATATGTATTGCAGAGGCCAGATACACATGAGTGCAGGTGCCCACAGAGGCCAGAGGAGTCAGATCCTCTGTAGCTGGAGTTAAAGGTGGTTATGAACCACCTGACATGTTGCTAAGAATTGAACTCAGGTCCTCTGGAAGGTAAGTCTGTGCTCTTAACCACTGAGCTCCCTCTCCAGCCCTTGAATAAATGATTCTTTAACAAAGGACACAACTTAAAAATACTGCATTTACCTATTTGATTATTTCTCTCTCTCTCTCTCTCTCTCTCTCTCTCTCTCTCTCTCTCTCTCTCTCTCTGTGTGTGTGTGTGTGTGTGTGTGTGTGTGTGTACGTACATGCTACAGTGCATGTGTGGAGGTCAGAGATCAATTTGTTGGAGTCAGTTAGGTCCTGGGGACAGAACTCAGGCCCAAGTGCCTTTTCCCACGGAGCCATCTCACTGGCTCTAAGACACTAAGACACAGAGTTCTGATTGATGATCCAGCTAATTTTACTCCCTCATTCTTCAGACTGATATAATGTCCTGGGTGTCACAGAGGAATTTCCTAGAACTAAATTTTAATCACTTCCCTGCAACGTTTTCTGAAAAAAGAGAACAAAGGACCAAAAGCCCAAGCATTCCACACTGGCATTTTGCTTCCTACTTTTAGAACTCAGAAAATGCCTAACAGCCCAATCAAATACCAGCCTGTATATGAGTCAACACTAACAAACGCTCTGTGGGACCCAGATCTGGTTACCTGTTCAGCTTACCTTTTTCTCTTTTCTTTTTTTCTTCTTTCTTCTTGGTGGTGCTGGGGATTGAACTCAGGGCCTAGTGCACACTAGGCAAGTGCTTTAACATTGAGCTACACCACTAGCCTTAGGCTCTTTTTTAAATTAATTTTTTTTTAAATTTTTTTTTAAAGATTTATTTATTCATTATGTATACAGAAGAGGGCGCCAAATCTCATTACAGATGGTTGTGAGCCACCATGTGGTTGCTGGGAATTGAACTCAGGACCTCTGGAAGAACAGTCAGTGCTCTTAGCCTCTGAGCTATCTCTCCAGCCCCTTAAATTAATTTTTAACTGATACGTGTTTTAATGGGGTAATGTCAGGTCTGCTGTTTTGGTTTTATTTGCTTGTTTTGAGACAGGTTTCGCTCCATAGCACAAGTTGCTCTCAAATGTTTAATCCTCCTGCCTCTGTAGTACTGGAATTACAGGCATGCATCTATAATCCACCATCCTCGGCATCACGTGACTTTGACATTGTTTTCTGAGGCAAGATCTTGCTATGCAGCCCAGATGGCTGGAAGCTCTCTATGTAGCCCATGTTGCCCTTGAACTTAAAATTCTTCTGCCTCAACTTTCCAAATACCGTTATTATGGCTGTGTGCCACCATCCCTCCTTTCCTTACTCCTCCCCTCCCTTCCTCCCTTCCTTTTATTTTTATGTAGCCCTGACTGGCCTGGAACTCACTATGTAGATCAGTCTGGCCTCAAACTCACAAGGTTCTGCTTTCCTCTGCCTCCAACTATTGGGATTAAAGATGAGCACCACCACACCTGGCCTGATTATAATTTCTTTACGATGAAAGCTTTCAAAATCCTTTCCTAGGGTTCGGGATTTAGCTCAGTGGTAAAGCGCTTGCCTAGCAAGTGCAAGGCCCTAGGTTCAGTCCTCAGCTCCGGGGAAAACAAAAAACCACAAAAACAAAAACAAAATCCTTTCCTATAGCTTTTTGAAATATACAATGAATTATAGCTAGTCACTGCTGAGGGTGGACAAGCAAGATGCAAGATGCTAACACCTGATTATGCCAGCTGCTGTAACCAACAGTGATAAGCCAGGGATCTTCTCAGGATGAGACTTCTATGGGAAACGGCTACGAACACAGATGACAGGATACTTGGGGTCTCCTAGTGCACATTGCTTCAGTTTTGTTTCAGATCACATGAGCTGAGTGAATGTATACAGGGCTGCAAGCACAGCTCTGGATGGTTGGCAGAATGGAGGTAGCTTATACATGGCTGTCTCAGGTGGAGGCTACAGTACAGAGATGTCTATGAATAATGATACTTCTTCTATCACAAGAAAGACATACTGTAGCTGCTATGGAATAATCCTTCTGTGAATAATCACAATGAATACACTGAATATGTAGGTGGCTGCCACTGCAAGGCCATAAGAGTTCATCTGTAGTCGGCAAGGAGGATACAGGATGGAGCCCCTGGGAGATCAGTTTTTTCTGATTGTTAAATGAGAGGATGACTGCTCACAAGGAATCACCAGCCAGTTGGGAACATGTTGGACACACAAAATGAGATAGAGGTAAAAGCCAGGGGCCTCAGGGAAGCACACAGATGAATAGAAATGGGTTAAGTTGTAAGAGCTAGTTAGTAACAAGCCTGAGCTATTGGCCAAGCATTTATAACTAATCTTAAGTCTCCATGTTGTTATTTGGGAGCAGGCGGTTGGGACAGGAAAACTCCACCTACATATGATACCCAAATGTTTGGCCAGAATTTCCACATAAAATCTGATAAAACTTAAAAAAGGGTTCTAGGGCTGGAGAGATGGCTCAGAGGTTAAGAGCACTGACTGCTCTTCCAGAGGTCCTGAGTTCAATTCCCAGCAACCACATGGTGGCTCACGACCACCTGTAATGAGATCTGGTGCCCTCTTCTGGCCTGCAGACTTACAGGCAGACATTACACTGTATACATTAATAAATAAATAAATCTTTAAAAAAAAAAAAAAATTAAAAAAAAAAAAAAAAGGGTTCTAAACATATAAGAATGGAGTCAAGTATGGTTTCTTGGTAGCCAGATTTTCCGACTGGGCTCTGTTGACTGGCAGCGAGCAGAGGCACAGATCCTTTAAGAGCCAGCTTTCTGGCTCACTGCTAGTGGCAAAAACTGCACAGCTCTTTTCAGAGGCCCTTCTACCAAACACTTAAATGGTGTTTCTGAGCAGCAGGTGGCACACTATTCAGTGGTGGCATGGACCCAGAAACTTCCCAGAGTTGGGGCAGTAAAACTAGACTCTCAGGGAACTGAGGGGGAGGAGCCAGCCACCAACACACCATGATTGAAGTTATGCTGCAGTTTTGTTGCTCATGCAGACAGAAAAGATGGAGATATGCAGTGAGGGCAGATTTAGACAAAAAGATCCTCTAAATGGTTTACATGTATTTAAAAATATACATAGGCTTGGGAGAAAGAAAAGAAAGAATATATATAGTCATGGACTAAAAATATAGTTTTAAAATAATAAAATAAAGTCCTTTAAAATAATAAAATAAAGGAGAACAAAGGAATTTAAAAGAAAAAAGTCATGTAAAGATGGAATATACACAGAGAGTCTGCATACTGTATGTTATTGTGTTGTCTGAATTTTTTGACTGCTGAGGAAGGAGTAATAGCTGCTAAGAGACATTTGATTATAAATGCTCCTGGATTAAACCAACCTATATATTTTAAAAATTCTTGACTTCAAAATGGAAGTCAAAAGATACATTACTTTAGAAAAGAGGTTCTGCTTTTATTTCCATAGAAAATAAAATACTATAGATTTGTTCAAAGTTAAAGAAAATCAGATTTGATAGAGGAAGACCCCCCTGAAATCCTGACTACAGATATAAAAAAAAAATAAGCCTAGAAGAACTACAAGACATGTGATATATATTTTACCTGCTTAAACACATAACAAAAAATCATCTTTGGCTGACTTGTGCACAATGCCTAGTCTACACTTGTATTAATGCAGACTTGTATGTTACTTTTAAAAGTTTATGTATTTTTAGAGCAAGGGGACCAGACACCAAGGAAAACAGATGGCCCAGGTGATACAGCATTTTAAAATGCCTCTATGACAGTATCCTCAGAATTCTGCATTCAGAACAGCTTTAGGCTACTGACTGAGATAGTCCAGCCTCACAGAATACTACAGCTAAGACAATTATCCTAAATTTTCTCAGAGTCCCCCAAAGATTACCAGTGCCCCCAGTGAGCAGGAAGTACTCTGGAAAACTATGCCCACATTACCAAAAAAATAAGTTATGGATATTTATTATCATTTAAGGGGGTTGGTTACAAGTTGTTATGGATAATGGTCAGGGAAAGAACTAACCAAAGGAGATTAGAGTCAGGGATCTTGTTCTGAAAAGAAAAAGTGGGGATATAGAAATGATAGGATAAAAGGGTAGATTGTTGAATCTATTCTTTAACCAAAAAAGTAACTATTAGTCTTACATATTTTATATTGGTATAGATTTTTATATATTGATACAAATTTAAAGTTAATTTTGTTATACTGTATGTATGTTTCTATTCTTGTTTAAGGTATCATGTTTATGCAGCTTATTCAAAAATGTAATATATGCCGGGTGGTGGTGGCGCATGCCTTTAATCCCAGCACTCAGGAGGCAGAGCCAGGTGGATCTCTGTGAGTTCGAGGTCAGCCTGGACTACCAAGTGAGTTCCACGAAAGGCACAAAGCTACACAGAGAAACCCTGTCTCAAAAAAAAAATGTAATATATAATTAAGAAATACAGATTAATAGTCATCTATAATAGTCAAACTTATAGTCATGTTAAGTATGTTTTCTAGGTCATAAGCAGATATATTTAGATAGATGGTCTTCAAACACTTCAAAGACCTACAGAATATGTCATTTAATATGTTTAATAACCTAAGGCTTTTCATGACAGTGAGACATGTCTGCTCCTGGCAGCACAAATCTACTTCAGAGAAGATAATGGGCATCAAAGAAACTCCATATGGAGTTTGCTTCCTTTATGGCAAAAGGTAGCCATTTGGGCAAAGAAACTGCCCTTGCCTCAATTACTGACAGTTACTGTCTAAACCAGACCAGCAGGACACAAAAGAAGGAGACTGCAAAACTTTGCCAAGACAAGATAGGACAGTCCTTCAAAATTCCCTGCTTCACAGAAATGTCTGTCAGATATACCAGGCCATAGTTGGATGCTCCAACATTACAGAATCTAGGGTGACTGTCCAGGCAGCCAGATGTCCCTGTCATTAGGTAACATTTCATCCCTCTGGAGTCTTTGATGGAACTGAAGACTAGATAGTCATAGTTACAGTTTTTCTTAGTTATAATAAAAGATAAATTAAATGTGTAACTTTAGACTCACCAAGATAGGATATATAATTGAGTATTTTCTCTAATTTTGTCAAATACAAATGGACTGTATATTGTAACTATAATTCTTTTTTTTTTTTTTTTTTTTTTTTAAGACAGGGTTTCTCTGTGTAGCTTTGGAGCCTATCCTGGAACTCACTCTGTAGATTAGGTTGGCCTTGAACTCATGGAGATCCACCTTCCTCTGCCTCCCAAGTGCTGGGATTAAAGGTGTGTACCACCATGCCCAGAAACTGTAATTCTTAATAACTATTTTTGTTTCATAAAATCTTACTATGATAAAGTTAAAGCCTTCCTTTTTAATTAAACAAAAAGGGGGAAATGCTGGGAATAATCTTTCTGTACACTATGAATATGTATTACTCTTATTGGTTAATAAAAAACTGACAGGTTGATAGCTGGGCAGGAAGTTAGGTGGGAAAGCCAAACAGCATGATGGGAAAAAGGGCAGAGTCAGATGAGGGGCCAGCCAGATGGAGAACAAGTTGGACACACAAAATGGGATAGAGTTAAAAGCCACGAGCTTCAGGGCAGCACACAGATGAATAAAAATGGGTTAAGTTGTAAGAGCTAGTTAGTAACAAGCCTGAGCTATTGGCCAAGCATTTATAAATAATCTTAAGTCTCCATGTTCGTTATTTGGGAGCAGGTGGGTGGGACAGGAAAATTCTGCCTAATGTAGCCATTATTGGTACCTCACTATGCATGCATTGAGGGAAAGGCCTAACCTGAAGTAAGGGAGGGATTATGTCCTGTGCTCCTCAATATGAACCCTCTTACTTGAAAGGGGTTTTTGTTTTCATTCCTATTGGCCAGTGGGGAAATGTCTACCAAGCAAGTCAGTTTGCATTACTTACTTGTGGGACCAGTTAACTTTCAAATCATCCAGGTAGTAAGTGACAAAGGAGTACAGCCGGATGCCCTCCGCTGTGCTCTGGATTTTCAGGTCTGTAGCCGACAAAGCTGAGGAGGAAAACGGCACAGTTCAAGCAGCTGTAAGCTCACCCTGGCAGGAGCATACTCAAGCATGGTCAGGAAATGGTAACTTACCTATCTTCCTGCATACTTCAGTCATTAATTCTTGGAAGGCTGTAGAGAGTCATAGACAAAATGTGAGCATGAACATACTCCGTATAAGGTCAAATTTCAAGCCATTACCTCTCAAAAAGTCCCTGTCTAGTGAAAGTCAATCGACAGCCAGTAAATGTGTTGACCATTGATAATTAGTGTTTTTTTGGTGAAATAACTTAATTTTTATAAGATTTTTTTAAAGTTTCTGCTTGTTTTGACTTATTTTCTTGGATTGTTTGTATGAACAGTCTAGGAAAGGCCTCACTTGGAATTTCCAGGAAGCCTGTTGGCTTTGGAACACTCTTTCTTCTGAAGTCTGGGGAAGCCTGAGTTTGAATAACAGGAGTTTTCTTATCTGTGATATCAGTTTCTAATGAATTTACTGTCTAGCTGCTTGGCCCTCCATGGCCCCAGCTCTTCTGAGAGCTGGAAGGCAAACTCTAAAGCATCTGCTGGTTGACTGCAATCCTGCCCTACTGAGGGAGAGAACTGGAGGTTGGAGGTGGGGTTATAAGTAGCTGCTTATTATCATGATATGTTTGTCCTTAGTAAGTCTGAAAAATGGAAACCGCTGCTTTGCTTTGCTAATAACTGCAAGGCTTCAAATTTCATACTTAAATCTTCCTTACCATCCTTAACAATGGGCTCTTTTTTAGTATGTTCCTCATAGAAGGTTTTGATCCTAGAACATTTTTGTAGAGTTGAGAGAAAAATGATGATATAAATTGGAAACAGACTTCTAGAGGTGTGTGGGCTATAAATTCTCTAAGGATCAAAAGTATACTTTTGATTTCTAGGAAGTCCAAAAGAGAAAATATTTTTGAAAAAGAACAGTAGTTTGCTCTGCTGGAATTTCAATTAAACCCAAATCATTGGACACAAATCAGCATGACTTCCGTGGCTAGCCCAGCCCCAGTCATCATTCTGGTAGCTGTAGAACCCATGAGACAGATCCCAGAAGCTGGGAGAGTCACCTTCATCCACAAGTTTCAGTCTGCTCTTGTCTTTTCCTCGGTCATCTTTCAGGATAACTTCATAAAATCCAGCATCTTTCTTGGAAAACTGAGGAGAAAATGAACATTACAGTTTATCACAGCTCAGATTTGGTTGTTGCATTTGTGTGTATAAGTGTGTCTCTGTGTGTGCATATATGCATGTGTGTGTGAGTGTATATTGTGTGGGTATGCATGGATGTGCATATAAGATGCATGTGCTTAGAGGCCAGAGATCAACCTTGGGTATTACTCTTCAGGAGCCATATACCTTCTTTGTTTGTTTTCAACCTTTTATTTTTATTTTATGTGTATGGGTGTTCTGACAGCCATATGTATGTCTCTACACCATATGTATGTTGGGACTGAGTACAGTGACACAGATTTCTAAAGAAATCAGGCCCAAACTATTTTAGTTGAGAAAGGATTACAATAAAGTGAATAGAAGAGAACATTGGATCCCCTAGGACTGGAGTTACAGGTGGTTATGAGTCACCATGTGCATGCTGGAACTCAGATCCAGGTCCTCTGGAAGAGCAACTAGTACTCTTACCAGCTGAGCCATCTCTCCAGCTCCAACCTTGTTTTCTGAGATAGAGTCTCTTACTAGGACCTGGTGTTCTACAATTTGGCTGGAGTGACCACAAAGCCCCCGGGACCCCCCTGTCTCTTTGTCTCCACCACTGGGATTGTAAGTATGTTCCTATAGCATTCAGATGTAAGCTGTTGTGAGTCCTTTGGGCATGGAATGACTGATGAATCTAGTTTCTGTTGGGAGAATTGTAATCCATAGCCAGCAGCTCTCATGTCTGTAGCCACCCACCTCTGTGATGAGCAGAGTACAAATGCCATCCTTAAAGTCATGCTTCTCATCCACTGATATCTCCCGCTCGTCTTTGTACCACACAATGTGAGTCTCTTTTTTAATATTTGCCACCTGTAAGAAGAATCATAATTGCCCTCCTTGAAAGAAAGAAATGTTATTTTTATGATGGTAAGCAGTTTTTAATACATTGGGATATTAAAGAAAAAACCCTGAACCAGAGTCAGAAGACACAGATTTATAAAGAAATCAGTACCAAACTACTGTAGTAGAGAAAGGGTTACAATAAGGTGAACACCAGTGAACAAACCTAAATCAATAGGATCTCTATTTCCAGTGGGAAAAGTTGACTTAATATCTTATATTTCCAAGACAAATTCAATAATGCTGCATTGGGTAGTGGAACTGCTTTTTGCATGGATATACAGGACCGATTGGAATAGAATGGGAACTATCCCATTGCCAGGCTCATTCTCAAAGCAGTGGAGGGATCAGTAATCAGGACAGCTTGTACAATACCAAATTGCTTCAAAACCAGCATAAAACTGATGCCAAGGAGAAGTACTGTGTACCAATTAAAGCAAGGGATATGCTGTGGGATGTCTTGTATGCTATAAATGTATATTTCTATGATTGATTGATAAATAAAATGCTGGTTGGCCAGTAGCGAGGCAGGAAGGATAGTGTAGGCCGGACAAGGAGGAGGAGAATGCTGGGAGGTGGAAGGCTGAGGCAGGGAGACCTGCCAGGCTCTGTAATGAGAAGAAACATGTTAAGATACCGGTAAGCCAGGAGCCACGTGGCAACTTATAGACTAATAGAAATGGGTTAATTTAAGATAGAAGAACAGTTAGCAAGAAGCCTGAGCCATTAAGCCATACAGTTTGTAAGTAATATAAGTCTCAGTGTGTTTACTTGGGGGACGTGAGTGGGAGAGATTTGTCCTGACCATGGGCCAGGCAGGACCAAGAAAACTTCAGCTACAGGGATATCAAAGAAGGAAAGTACTCTCCAACTTAAATAAAAAGTCATTGGATCAGTGTGGCATAGTGGTATAGTATAATAGTCCCACTGATAATCAGAGGATTCCATGGACCCAAGAGTTTGTAAGCAGCCTGGCTAACTTGTGAGACCCTGCCTCCAGTTCAAAGTTCTTAAGTAGATATGAAAAGAAGGGATGCCATATATACTAACATAAATGCTTAAATAAAAATAAAAATCACAAATCCAAAGAAAGACAATTCCTACAGCATTAAAATAGTCTTCCAGCAGAATGAACAGGATAAACTCCAATATATATCTAAAAATTTATAAAAGAGATAAAGGGAGATTACAAATATACATATAAAGGAAGTAAGGTTTAATAAGTTACTTAGCAATTTTGAGAAGATGCATTTAGATCCTAACCCATACATACATCATAATATAAATCTCAGATGGATAAAACCATTGCATATTCTTAGAGGGATCCTAAGCTTTTTCTACAACATTTTTCACAAAGAAGAATATATTCATGTATTTCTTGAAAATTGAAATTGTATGAAAGAGTAAAGACTTCATACATATCAGGAAAACAAAACAAAAAGTCCTAAAGACCCCACTGGACAACTCATAAGAGGATATATGACTGCAAGAGAAACATGGAGAGATGTGTACTTGTGGTGGTTTGAATGAGGATGACCTCCATGAGCTCATATATTTGAATACTTGGTCCCCAGTTAGTGGAACTGTTAGGGAAGGATTAGGAAGTGTGGCCTTGTTGGTGGAGGTGTGTCAGTGGGGGTGGGCTTTGAGGTTCCAAAGGACTCCATGCCATTCTCAGTGTGCTCTCTCTGTTTTTTGCTTGCAGCTGGACATGTGCACTCTCAGCTGTTTCTATCACCATGCCTTTGCTCTGCCATTATGGACTCTAACCCTCAGGAACCATAAGCTCAATTAAACACTTTCTTTTATAAGATGCCTTGGTCATGGTACTTTATCACAGCAACAGAAAAGTAATTAATATGTTCATTATAAACAAAAGTATGTATGTTTTGCTACATTGAAAGAATTTCAGCTGGGTTGTGGATGTAGCTCAATGGTAGAGTGCAAAGCCCTGCAAAACACACACACACACACACACACACACACACACACACACACACACACACGTTCATTTAGTAAATGAACATAAGAAGCAATATTATTTAAACAATAGTGAAGTTAGTAAACAAAAGGCTATTAACTGGTTTCTAAATTATAGAAATCCATTGTGTTACTAGGAAACATTGATAACAAACTTGAAAAATCTGCATCTGGACTGGGAAAATGAATGCTCTGAACTTGCTGAGTACACCAGTATTTAAAAAAAATTATTTAGATTGTGTGTGTGTATGTGTGTGTGTGTGTGGTCTGCATGTATGTATGTGTACCACATGTGCGTCTTGTGCCCACAGAGCCCAGAAGAGGATGTTGGATCCCTTAGAACTGAGCTACAGACAGTTATGAGCTACCATGTGTGTGCTGGGAACTGAGCCTGGGTCTTCTATAGGAGCAACCACTGCTCCTTTTTTTTTTTTTTTTTTTTTTGAGCAGGGTCTCACTATGTAGCCTTAGCTGGTCTAGACCTCATACAGATCCACTCTGCCTCCAAGTGCTAGGATTAAAGGCATGGGCCATCACACCCACCTTGGCCCGTGCTCAAATCCATTGAGCCATCCCTGCAGCCCCATCTCTCTGGGGTTTCTTGAAGCCAGAGTGCCTCCAGCTCCTGCCCTAGGTGGACTTTGTCTCCTGGGCTGTCACCTTGGGTAGCAATGGGAATATTTGTCTATGTAGACTTCTGTAGTGGACTAGTGTCCAACGTTGTTTTGTGGGCAAGCTGAGGCTCTTCCTCGATTCTTTGGGGTAAAGCACCTGGGGTTCATGTGAGTTTCATGAGTCTAAACGTTTAGCTCACATACTCCATGGACTATAAAGTATACCAGTAAGTTGCTAAATTTGCATAAGTTGCCCCAGTGATGAAACAAAGAGTTATGATAGAAGGTTTGTTCAAATCGGACAGAGATGACTGAGGTGGGCCTTGAAATGAGTTGAAGGCCATTTTGGGCCTTGGAACAGCAGCCCAGATAGGTGATGTGTGAACAGCCATTACTGCTTTTAGGCTCCCTTCGATGTTCAGAACATGGGAAAGGGTCTGGTTCTGGGGATGAAAAGTCATGGAAGAGGACACCAGAGCTCACCTCCTAGAGAGCCACAGGTAGCACAAAAGGAGAAGGACCAGACACATGGCTTCAGGGAAGGTGTGGTTTATAGAGACCCCATGCCGAGGAGATGCTGAGTGAGAGTGTGGCAGGCCAAGTGCTCAGAGGGTGACGGGAAGCTGAAGGTTCTAGCGGCTGCCGAGAATGAGTTTTCCAAGAAGCTTATTCTTTCCCAAGAGGCAGAAACCTAGACTTGATTTTTCTTGCATAGTTCTGCTAGGTTCCTGCTTCTTTGACTTTGTCAGTCCTGGCAGGGGCCAGGTACTTTGGCTCCCTGACTATGCCAGATCCATGGTCCTTGTCTGGAGTCACTAGCAATCATGACCCCACTCTAATTAACCTAACAATTCCTTCTCTAAAATTTCTTTTTAATTAGGGGAAACTTCTTTTCTGAGTTGGGCAGTCTTGCTATACAACCCCTAGGCTGTCCTCTAATTTCTAGTCCTAAATGATCCTCCTGAGTAGAAATGATGCTGCCACCATGCTCACCTTCCCCAAACTCTTAATTCAGGGTTAGGGACTAAATTCAGGGCCTTGTACGTGCTAGACAAGTGCTCTGCCGCTGAGCTACATCCCCAAACCCTCTAAACCTTTCATGATTTTCTCAGCTAAAAATGATACGCTAAGATGTACGACAGCTTAGAATGCTATTTTGAATCCCCTCCTCACCAGTCTTCCCAGTGGCTTTCTTTATAAGACCACTGATGATTCCTCTATTGACTCCAGTCTGTAGTAGAAGATTTTAAGGTGTATTACTTTTGTTTATGTTGCATTTGTTTAACTCTGTGACGCTGTGTTACTGTGCCTGTCTAAAACACCTGATGGTCTAATAAAGAGCTGAACGGCCAATAGTGAGGCAGGAGAAAGGACAGGCGAGGCTGGCATGCAGAGAGGATATATAGAGGGAGAAATCTGGGAGGAGGGATCCAGCAGCCAGAGAAAGAGGAGGACTCCAGGGGCCAGCCACCCAGCTACACAGCAAGCCATAGAGTAAGAGTAAGATTTACAGAGGTAAGAAAACAGGAAAAGCCCAGAGGCAAAAGGTAGATGGGATAAGTTAAGGAAAACTGGCAAGAAACTACGCCAAGCTAAGGCTGGACATTCATAATTAAGAATAAGCCTCTATGAGTGATTTATTTGGGAGCTGGGTGTCAGGCTCCCACCAAAGAGTAAAATACCAATAACACCACCAGTCCCCAAAGGCGGCACAGAGGTGAGACTGAGAAGCACAGCTGGACACACTCTGCTATGTTTCTGTGCAAATCTCATGACTTAGAGAAGTTCACCAAATAAGGCAGGAGTTGGGGTGGGCCAGGAATAGTCTACCCCTTAGAAAGCAGGTTTAGCCTAAAGCAAAAGCAATGTGTGGCATTCTGAGATTGACAGAGGTGGCCATCCCTAACCCAAAGTCCAAACCAAGCACTCCACAATCTACAGGTTTCTGAGCATGTGTGTCTTAGTTAGGGTTTCTATTGCTGTGATGAAACACCATGACCAAGAAGTAAACTGGGGAGGAAAGGGTTTATCTGGCTTACACTTCTACATTGCTTTTCTTCACTGAAGGAAGTCAGGACAGGAACTCAAACAGGGCAGGATACTAGAGGCAGGAGCTGATGTAGAGGTCATGGAGGGGTGCTGCTTACTGGTTTGCTTCCCATGGCTTGTCAGCCTGCTTTCTTATAGAACCCAGGACCAGCAGCCCAGGGATGGCTTAGCCCACTGTGGGTGATGCCCTGTATGAGTGTCGATCACTAATTGAGAAAATGCCTTATAGCTGGATCTCATGGAGGTATTTCCTCAACTGAAGCTCCTTACTCTGCAGTGACTTTAGCTTGTGTCAAGTTGACACATAAAATCAGCCAGTAGAACATGGACCCACAAGTGGAACATCCCACACCACAGAGCCTTGCTTCATGTGCCAAATTATTCTAAATAGTGCATGAAATGCCTTCAGGCTATGTCTAAAATATATGTGAAACATAAATGAATTTTCTATTTGGATTTGAGTTCTCTCAGACATTTCATTATGCAAACAAAATAAAAAATATTCCAAAATCCAAAATAAAACAAAATTTGCGCTAAACCCCAAGTACTTCAGATCCAATTCATTTTGGAGAAGGGACCCTCAAGTTATGGCTTAAAGAGTCCATGTCATTCTGTAGCTCGGGGTGACAACAGGCCAGTCACCCTCCTCATCATATGTTCACGTTATTTTACTCTGTTTCTTACAACTAAAGGTTCCACAACATTAAAGGGTAAAGTACCTGCTGCCCATCACTTTATATTAAATAAAGGAAGTGGGAAAATGGATCCTTGTTCCACATTCAGTTTTATCTTTATTTCTCCTGAATAAAATATTAAAAGTGCATCCATCTCTTACCTTGCATTTCAATAGTACGTTACATTCACCAGTCACTTCCCAGCTCAAATACTCAGCAAAATGTGGGCCTACGGAATTTTAATGACATAAGCAATCTTTTAATCAGCTGCAAACGCAAGATCAAAGCTCATCTTTGAATCTCGAGGCGACGTATGTCTGAAGTCAGATTTTCTTAAAATGATGGATTTAGTTTTTAATTTTTTAATGTCTACATATTTAATAATAGCTATTTAAAAATTTTTTTACCAAGCATTAACATAACCAGTGCTGTTCATTTAAATTTGCTATAGAAATAGCCTTGGAATACTTTTTTACAAAAAAAGAAATCTGTTTTTACCTTGTTTCCTGATCCATTCTTGTCGCTGGAATTCAGCCTCTTTCTGGAGCTTCTTGTAAACTAGAAATTGACAAACAAAGAAGTGTGGAGTTGAGTTGAGCAGCACAAATGCACACGATGCACATGAGGATGAAACACACATGACGGCCACTGTCCTAAGTCGGCTATTTTCATTACTGTGGTACTCAAGATTGTGATGGCCTGCTTGTTCTGATTTTTATAGATAGACAGCCTTTGAAGACTAAATAACTGTGTGTATGTGAGTCTGTGAGTGAGTGTGTGTGTGTGTGTGTGTGTGTGTGTGTGTGTGTGTGCCAGAAGGCCAGAAGGCCAAGACAGGGTCTTACTATGTAGCCTTGACTGTCCTGGAACTTAAGAGCAGGTTGGCCTTGAATTCAGAGAAATCTGCCTGCCTCTGCTTCCCAAGTGCTGAGATTAAAGCCATGTACCACCACACCCAGCTCTCCACCTTATTTTTTAAGACCGGGTTTTTGGGGTGGAGAGATGGCTCAGTGATTAAGAGCATATATTGCTCTTGCATAGGACCTGAGTTCAAGTCCCAGCACCCAAAACTGGGCAGCTGATAACCGCCCATAACTCCAACCTACTTCTCTGCATACCAACACAAAAACACACACATACTTGAAAATAATTTAAAGAAAATCTTTCTAACGAAACCTGGAGCTCACTGATTTGGTGAGACTTGCTGACCAGCAAGCCCCAGGGATTCTCCTGTCTGTTTCCCCAGCACTGGGAGAAGTATATGCTGCTATGCTGGGCTTCTGATGTGGGTCCTGGTGGTCTGAACTCAGGTCTTACTTTTTGCACGGCAGGCACTTTACTGATGAAAGCATCTTCCAGGCCCAAGACTAAATAACTTCTCCAAGGTCATAAAGCTAGGACATGAGGAAACCACACTGGCTGTTACAAATATAGACATCTATCCGTCTTTTGCAGCTTGTGAAGCCCCACTTTTTAAACCATGGTGGTTTTCACAGACGTTTACTACAGCTGACCTCTACTGTCTAGTTATAATATTTGATTGACAGATTTGGCACACATTCTGTACTTTTACATTTTTTTCCCAAAGTTTAATAATTTAGAGCAATCACAGATTGTTAATATATATATATATATATATATATATATATATATATATATATATAGAGAGAGAGAGAGAGAGAGAGAGAGAGAGAGAGAGAGAGAGAGAGAGAGAGAGTGTGAGTGAGTTCTGGCCGTAGTGCAACCTCCTAGGTTGGAGAATTTAGTAATGCATACTTGTTTACAAATGAAACTGTTTAAGTCCAGCCATGTCTGAAAGTCAGGAACAATTTTGGGTGTTCTTTTAAAGTTATGTTCATTTTGAGGCAATGGGATACCATGGAAAATATTGACTAGATTTTGTAATTTGATGCAGGAATTCATTAAACAGTTCCAGACACTAGTCACGGGACCTCTTTTAAGCCATGAGGTATTTGCCCTGAAGTAAGCAGCCAAGTGTCCGTTGAGTGTCCCTCAGAATTCTTACCGTCTCCAATGAGAACAAGAGTAGAATGGCCAGTTGCTTTCCCATCTTGGATCTGGAATGTGTACGTTCCCTCGTCCTCATCCTGCAACTTCTCCATAAACATTTCAATCACGCCAGTGTTTCGGTCAATGTGCATCTTGTATTTCTTCAACGTAAAAAGATAAAAACAGGGAAATCAGAGAGGCGAACATTTGAAGACAATAACCCCGATGAAATCAATACAAACCACAAAGAATCAGAATTTTAATATTTCTAAACAACTAAGGAAATTGTTCAAAGATCTTACTCCTGGAAAAAGGAGCACTATGTGGGTGTATGAATTAAACAGGAATTGACTATGAAGAGACTGAAATCTCAACAATAGGGTCACCCAAACAAGACCTTCACAGTTGATATGCTGTGAAGATGGGGGAAGCCTCACAAGGCCTCATCCCTAAATGAGAGTTGTAGGCAATGGCTGCCAGGAAAGGGAGGAACCGTCCTTTCCTAGGACAAGCCCCATAGGTTACCCAGTCCCAGGCCGTCATCCCTAAACACATATCTATACAAGCCACACTAAAGGGACTCAGCAGGTTGTTTAAGAGGTCATGGATCTAAATGGGAGTAGCAGGGCGTGGAGGAGGTAGAGACCGGGTTAGAGAGGTAGAAATGGTGTCTAAATAGTACAATGGATGAAATTTAAAAAAAAATTAAACTATTAAAAATAAATAAGTATTTTTAATTATAAAAAGTAGGAGGGAAGCCTACCGGCCCTTCAAAAATTTCCTTCTCATTAAATATATAGTTGACTTTGGCATTGCCAGACAGCTTCTCAGCCTGCATCCAAAACCGGACCTGACCTTTCTCCAAAATTTCAACTGCCAACTCTGACTTAGTTGGGACAGCTAGGAAAAATAAAAATAGACATAGTAAGTCATCATACTGGCAAACAACAATATTGATACAGACATTCTAACAAGTGAAAAAGAAAAGTCAATACCAATAGCAATGTAGATCCCTGATTCCTGCAAGACCCAGAGACAGCAAGCTTGTTACAGGGAGACCTCAGAATAAGGGACAGAGGCCTTGGCTATCATCCTTGGGATGTTACCCCTTTTGAATCATAGTTGTCCCAATTGTCAAAACAGGGAAGATGAAGTGGTCTATTGGGGGACGTCTGGTTAATGTCTGTGACTCTTCTGCAGCTTTAGTCAAGGTTACTCAAGGGCATACACAAGGACAAATGAAAAAAGTTCTCAGCTGACCCAGAATGGCGAGCACCTAACCCCAAGTCTGCTAGGAACAAGCTGTGCAGCAGGCAAACTGCAGAGATGTCTTTCTTTGCATTTTCCTCTATCCACTCCACAGAACCAGCTACATTTGCTCTGCTTGGACATTCTGCACTTGGAGAGAGAAGACAGGATCTGGAGCTGAAACATGACCTTGAACAGTTGCTCCCCTCCTTAAGCCTTATGGTCCTCACCTGTCAACACAGACATTGTATGCCTCACTTGGCTATCAGACCGTTAACCATGGTACAACAGGATACATTAAAATTGTAGATAATGATCAGTAATTGGAAGTAAGTTCTCTGTCCCCCACCAAGTTTACTGATGAGAAAGCTGAATGCTAAGTAAGAGTCATGACATCTAGGCCACAGAGCTAAGCCCATGATGATCCCTGTTATCCTGTGCTGTTCTTCGTCCCAGTTCCATTTCTCTGATGAACACTGTGGTTTTCCAGTGTGAATAAACATGAGTGGAGCGATAAAAGACAGTTCCCAAGACCAGAGTCTAACCCTTGCTACAAATAAGTCTTGAGACTAGAAAGCATCTTTTAGAAAAGTCTGGAGATCCCATCATGGAGGTCCTAATACATGGGTGATGTGACTTGGAGTGGCAATGTGAAGGAAGGGATTGCCCTTCTTGAGAGCCTTTGATGCTCTGTCTGCCCTGAGTCACAAGAATATCATCTAGAGGAGAACAGACCCCGATGAACGGCCACTGAGGGCCCAGAGCAAACACGGCATGTGCATACATGGAGGCGGACTCTGGCATGGTTACCGGAACAGCGCTAGAGTCAGCCCCTTGGCTTCATCAGCTATATGCGACTGGTCTAGTTACTAGCTCCCTGGCCTCATGTTCTTAACCTCTAAAATCAAACCACCACAGTACGAACTGTTTCCAGGTCAGTGTGTGTCCCAATGACACATTCTATCTAAACGCCATAGAAAGGGCCTGGCATGTAATAAATGCTCTATGCATGTTGGCTATTAATATTTTGGTATCTGTTTTTTCCTCCAGTTGCTTCAACAATACCCTATAATTACAAAATATAGTGTGTTGACAACTAGGAGACACATAGCACTCTATCTATGTTTATGGATACATGCTTATGTGTGTGTACACAATACATTGTTTGTGTGGGTGGGACACGAGCAAATGTCTACAAATGGAGAGCTGTGAGGCAGGATGTTAATGATACTACATATTCTACCCTCCGACTCACCACACTGCAGTTTCATATTGTTACTGGCAAAGCAGGCCATATTATTTTCAGTTTTTACATCTATACTTTTTACTTATCTTTTCCTTTTCTCAGATCCAAATTACCTTCTCTGGCAGTTTATTTGTTCTAGAAAACATATTATTTGTAGATTGAAGGCATATGCCTAATGGCTTTCAAAGTAGTCTTGAAAATGGCCTTACAGAAGAAAGTTTGCTATATTAAAGGATAAAGGAACAGAATATTTAAAATTTTACATTCAATGAGAAATGAGATACTTAAAACCTTATAACAATAAAAATGACTTAATGTTTTCCTTGACCAGGAGGAAGTGGGTGTGACTTAAGGAATTAGATATGCTGCTTTGACCCTGGTGGCGGATCTCTGAAAATGGCCTTTTAGTGACACATCACTGTGACTGGGGGAAGAAAACACTGGAACTGTCCTATTTAAAACGCGGTTTCAAGGCTCTAAGAAAAGCTTCACTGGACTGGGGACCTGATATTCATACTCAGAGTTTAAGACATGTCCTTGCGCTGGGCTCTCCCTGGGTGCCAACCTTGTTGTCACAGCTGGTCTCTAACAAGGAAGCCAGAGTTTGCTGTCACCCTGTCTCCAAGCAGCAACAATTATGATCTTGGGCTTACACAAGATCAAACATCTCAGTGGAGCTGAGAACAACGTGAGTCGGTTATGACTTCCTTAATTATACTGTCTCCAGGTCTATATGATCGTCAAACCGCAGGAGGCCCAGGTAATGTGAACCTGACAGTGACGCCCTGTCTTGACTTCTTCACCACCATCTTTTAACCTAAATGGAAATGTTGTTGGGGAAACGGTTGCCTGGATACGTGAACAGTGTTTACTAACTAGATTAGTGCTTCTTTCCATTTCTACCAGGCTTGAGTAGAGGATGTAAACATGTACCTTAGAAACAGCTGCTTATTAGGTCCTAAGAACTGTCACAATAGCCAAGCCTAGAAAAAGAAACCAAAGCCTGGGCAAATGGAGATAATTTGCTCAGGGTCACAGAGCAAAGAATGTCCAGGGAGGCCTCCACTGTCCCTATAGTTTTCAAAATTAACTTTTCAAACATCATCCACAATAATATTTTCCAGTTTTATGGCTAATAAACACACAGATGAAATTAATGCCATGCGCTAAGATCTCCTGAAACTCCATAGTTACAAAGGAAAAAATATGTGTAAGCATTGAGGAATCTGTTAGATTCTTAGTTTACAAGAGGGAGCATATCTGACCACTTTTTAACCTGCTTTCTCAAACACTGGAGTGTGTTTCTCTGGAGGCGTCTCTACTTTGGCCAATGGGTAAGAGATCGTTTCAGGCCAGTGAGCTTTTCGGTGTTATTTTCTTTCTCTTCTCTTAGGTGTCAGCTGTGGAGTTTAATCTTTTATATGGAAGGTTCCTTATTTAGGGGCTTGTAAATAGTTCAGAAGGGCTCTTCTTCTGAACGAGGCCCTTTAACCTATTTTCCAAGAGTATAAGAGTCTTTAGATTGCCTTTGTTTAGAGTTTTGAGTATTCTATTACAAGCCAACATTATAGACTTGCCTAAAACATATCAACAAGTATGTTTAGAAGATACAAATGTGAATAATAGAACTACAGACCCTCACACTGCCCTGTAGAATGAAGCAGGAGATGTGTTTCTTTCTCTTCCTTTTCCTTTCTCTTTCCTCCCGTCTTTCTTTGCGCGCTCTCTCTCTCTCTCTCTCTCTCTCTCTCTCTCTCTCTCTCTCTCTCTCTCTCTCTCTCTCTCTCTCTCTCTGTCTCTGCTTTCTTTATAGACAGGGTCCCAGGTAGCTCAGACTGGCCTCTAACTTCCTATTTTTCTGTATAGCCACAGATGTCCTTGAACTTCTGATACTCCTGCTTCTACCTTTCAAGTGTTGGTATAACAGATGTGTGCCACCACATCTGGTTCAAATCCAGGCATCTGTGGGCACTAGGAAAGCACTCTACCAACCACAACCCCATGGAGTATTTTTTTCTATGTTAGTATCTTGGCATTTCTGGAGAAAAATGGCAAAGAAAAGTGCCATTTCTAGAAAGTGCTTCTGTGGATACTGGCTTAAGATGGATATCCTAAGGCCATTCCTTATCTCCCTCTTCACTCCCTTCCTCCTCCCACACCTCCTTTTCCCCCACTTTCCTCTCTTGTAGCTCAGACCAGACCATGAACTCAGGACTCCCCTGCCTCCATCCCCAGCTTCTTTTTTAAACTCTCAGGGTCAAGACAGGGTTCATTGTTAAATTGTCTAGTCTGGCCTTGAACTTGAACTCTGTAGCCCAGGCAGGCTTTGAACTTGCCTTCTTCCTGTCTCCGCCTCCAGAGTGACTAAAATCACAAGACCGTGCCATCAGGGAAGGCTCTGAACTGCTCTTAATCTCCTCTGAGCTGTCACTTGTTCTACTGCTGAAGCTGACCTCTGGGAAAACTGCTAAAACCTGCGACTGTGCTGAGGACACTTACTTGGGAACTTGTGTTCCTGGCTGAGGGCAAGCAGGCGCTTCATTTCTGTGTGGAGAATCAGAAGACAAAGCTTTACCAACTAAAACAAGTGTCACTGGATGATGACTGGAAAATTAAAGCCACATTAGACTTGGCAGTGAACGGGTTTTAAATGGATTTTACCTTCTTCGTCTATCAAGTAGCTTGATGCTATCCCATCGGTGTCTGTCACATCACAAGAATAGGTGCCCAGGTCATCCATCCCGAGGTCTTTGAAGGTCATTTTTGTCCTTCAAAACAAAATACTTTTCTTAGAAATGAGACTGTGCATGGTCTGTGGGACTGTCAACTCATCCTGTCTCTGATCCCCTCCACATGATACTCCCCTCGTGTGGAAGACTCGTCATGTCCCGCCCACCTCCTCACCCCCACTGAGCTAAAGCTTGCTAGCTCTTGGTGTCTTGGGTTGAATGTCATTGCCACTAGGAAGACTTTCTTGACCTCTTGTAGGATGATGGGGCACGGGTAGAATGACTCATCTCCACGCTATGCTGCAGATATATAATACACATCCTACAAAAGGACATTTTCCTGATTAGCTGGCTTTTCTCCTACAGGGCAGACCGCAGGCGACTCTGGGTGTTCCTGTACTTCTGCCATTCCTGTACTTCTCTTTTTGGAACTGACACTACACTGGATTGTCCCGTGTAATGCCTGTGCCTTCAGAGTTAGGCTTCTGTTTGCCTTCTGTTGTGTTCCCGGCACCCAGCACCTTGTCTGGAACACAACATAGGAATTCATGAACAGATCAATACTCTATATTGCTGTGTTTTCTCTCTTAGGCAAGCTCCATTACCAGTCGTGGTACCATCTAAGATCAACTAAACATTTAAATGTTAAGTGAATAAACCAAAAGAAAAGTTGATTGTTTTTTCTTAAACCAAATGTGTCTACTCCAAGAACTGTACATTAGAAAAATCATTTTAAGGCTTAACTGGCTATATAGTTTTATAATGCCATATATAAAATAGTTGTGACTTTATCTTCTCAGTCCAAGGAAGTTAGATAGGGGGCAAGGAGCATATTTCATGTTCTTACAGTGAAAATGGAATGTGTTATTAGATAGAAATATTCCTTACTTATTGCCTTTGCTTTCAACTTCCAATCGTGGAGAGTCTTCAGTAGGTACATAATCTTTGGACCAGACGAATTCTGACTTGGGAGTCATCTGATCACATTCATAGTTCAAGGAAATGACTCCATCATCGTCCACATTTACAACCACCTCTTTGGTACCTAAAAGGTCATAAAGAAGGCATTTGGGACTTGTGGTAGAAACAGTCACAGAAGAATTCTTGTGTCAAGATGACTTCCTTTATTTAACCTTAGACCAAGGCACTGTCTCTGGGCCAGGGATAGGTCCCCAGTGTTCACTGCAATTCATCTTCATACTGTATACATGGAATTAAATGAATATGTCATGTTTCCTATGTAAAGTAAACACCACAGCCCACCTTGTCTGTCCAGAACTGAGGAAAAGTTGATTGAAATGGAGGTCACAGTGAGGGAATGGATTAGATTGTCATTATGAACAAAGTCTTGGGCAAAAGAAAAGTAGATTCATGACTTTTGCTTCAGTAAATCTCCCAAATAAAATAACTCTAAATTATTTTAAAATCCAGAAATCTTGATCCTCATTGTATCTCTTAAACGTTATGTCCATTTAAATTTTAATATGGTTCAGTAATAATCTTCTCTAGCTTGCTGTCATTTCTAATGTAGGGAGACATCTTCAAATTGATGAGGTTGTGGGGTGAGTAGAGAAAGCTCCCACACACATTCTTCCTTTGAAAATAACATAACGTTGGATGAGAGAATGTAGGCAATACTTATTCTTTCTAGTTTCTCCTAGAAATTTCTCTCTAGGTTTTTTTTTTTTTAATGTCTTTCTATCCTTTCCTGGTGACCCACTAGATACAGAATTTATTAAAGCACTGGCATCCAATATACCAACATAGCAATTTAAAGTTTGTACAGCAGCATATCTATTGCCAAATCCAGTTTGAAAGAAGCAAAATGTGCTGAATTTATACAAATGCAGTCATCAGCTCAACTTGGTTTGTTTTAATATATTAGGGAAATTGTATTTAGTCTCAGGAAGATATAGTTTTATTCTTTTGCTTTCTTTCTTTTTTTTTTTTTCAAGACAGGGTTTCGCCGGGCGGTGGTGGTGGTGGTGCACGCCTTTAATCTCAGCACTCGGGAGGCAGAGCCAGGTGGATCTCTGTGAGTTCGAGGCCAGCCTGGGCTACCAAGTGAGTCCCAGGAAAGGCGCAAAGCTACACAGAGAAACCTTGTCTCAAAAAACCAAAAAAAAAAAAAAAAAAAAAAAAAAAAAAAAAGACAGGGTTTCTCTGTGTAGCTTTGGAGCCTGTCCTGGAACTCACTCTGTAGCCCAGGCTGGCCTTGAACTCACAGAGATCCACCTGCCTCTGTCTCCCGAGTGCTGGGATTAAAGGCGTGCGCCACCACCGCCTGGCTTTTTTTTTTTTTTTTCCGTTATTCTTTTTCAAAGTACTAGAAAACTTTCCTATAGATTTGTCTCTAGATACTATCATTAAAGTCTGTCATCCTGGGCACTGTCCAATATAATCATCAGTGTGGGTGGGTGGGGTGTCAAAGTCCTGCTTTGACGTTCAAGAGGAAACTGAGTCCATCCAGACAGTGAGTAACTCAGGATCTTGGATCCTGATTCTGATAGTTCATAGAATTTGTGTTCTTACTGATGGCAATGCACACTTTAACTTCCACATCTGTATAAAGATCCACAAAGTGATGGTTAACACATGTAAAGGGTAGAAAGAACACTAGTTCTAGCAGATTCCTAAAGTCTTATTTTTAACAAATGCTCATCATCATATTTGACTCATAGGTGACCTAAAATAACAATAATTAAATGCTTAATTGTTCCTTAAGTGAAGCATGTGCCATGTGGTCCTTGTAAAGTTGCAGGCCTTGTCTTATTTCCGTTGCTGACAGCACATGACTAATCCTCACACCCATGTTATAAGTCCTGGACCAATGTACGTATCGGAACTTAGGCAAAGGCTGGGGCTGAAGAGTGTTTGGGCCCAGGTAGTATTACAAGAGTTTGCAAGAGTCGCTGTGAGAGTACTAAGTCAACATATTTGTATTTCAGTATTACTATAATGAGGACAGAAATGATGGGCGTTGACTAAATCTGTTTCCCTTTTTGCATAGTGTCTACTTTGGAAGCATTACCAATTATTCATACTAATTATTTTCTTACCTGTAATCCTTTTCCAGAGAAAATAAATCACCCTGCTTACTGTTTATTATAGTAAAGACATGACTTAAGTTTATAAAAGTAGTACTTGGGCTAAAATCTTGATTTATTTTTTTTTCCTAAAGCCCAAATACTAGACTTTTATGCAAAGACATTGCAAAACTGAAAGCACAGAAGGAGTTCCAGTAGCTTCACCTTTCTCTCAGTTCTGTAGATGACCTCTGGACTCTGAGCCTCACCCCAGTGGGAAGCTGGCCCCAAACCAAGAAATAAAAACACACAGCTCTCTAGGAGCCAGTGCTCACGGACCAAAGTCCACTTTTGAGGTTCCTGCTCACACTGGGGAGTTCCAGACTGTCACGTGGAATCTATTTATGCCTCACGAGTGGCAGTTCTGACAAGCCTAACTGGTTACTTACAGGTTAAGCTTAATAAACAGAGGACGCCCCCACTCCTGGCAAGCACGTTAAGAACAGAAAACAACCAAAAGGAAGACAGAAAAAAACAAATACCTTCTTACAGGAAAGATATCACTACATTGCAACTCTGTGCCACAAATAAGGTTGGTACTCATGGCTCTGAGCTGTGTACAAAAAGTAAATAAGGCGCAGTACATTGCATCTGAAAGTATTTGTTGAAACATACAATCTTTTCAAATGGGATTTGATGGTCTTAAAATGGAAATTAAAGAACAGGTGACTTGGCGGTGAACTCTCAGATAAATAGAACAGTTGGGTACTTAAAACCAAACGCTATTTATTTATTTCCTTATTTGGTGGTGCTGAGGATCAAACTCAGGCCAGGTTTAATGGCCAAATTTGGTTCCAAATACAAGTGTCAGGATAAGATGGCCATGCCTAGTTGATGTCCGAATTGCCTCAATAGTGTAGAGAGGAGAAGCCAGAACTAACTCATTGAAGTATGTGGAAATTAATTGTTGTAATGTAACTGGTGACCTTTTATGAAATATGAAGTGAAACAAAAGATGCTGCTTCCCTTTTTATATTTCCTTTCAAATATACTATTTTAAACCTCAAGTGATGTGTTCTTTTTACCTCCCATGTGTGAACCTTACTTCATTACCTTATAACTGATGTCTAACCTAAGAAATATGATGTTTTGTAATTTTGGAAAAGAACACAGTTGTTCTTTGTTTTAAATTTAATTTTAATTAAACAAAACCCTAGTATCTAGGATAGACAGTGATGTAGAAACTAACTGCAGATTCAGCTAGTATCTAAGTATCCTCCTTGTCTGTGAGGCTTTGGTCAATTATGTCAGACTGGCACATGGTAACACTGTAGGAAGTAGAAAAGAGTGGTGTGAACCTTTCTTCAATTTATGCAAATTTATTTATACCTATGATGGATGACGGTAGTAAATTTATTTCAATAAATGGACAAGAACAAGAACAAATAAAAACAGCTGGAACTATTTGGGTCTTAAGGCTTAAAAATAAAAGCTTACTAAGATGACTGTTTATTTAGTTGCATTTTCATTTTTCAAAAAGTTGCTCTGGTTCTTTAATTATTGAGAATAGGGTTAAATTCTATAAAGGTAGAAACTCCATCTTTCATATTTTCTATACATATTTACATGTTCCAGGCACTGGACTGAAAACCCAACTTTAAAAAGCATAGTTTAAAATTGTAGTATACATTTTATTGGAATATGTTATATTAAAGCTTCTGCCTGGCCTCCATATTTTGATACCATCAAGTGAAATACAGGTACTGCCCTAGTGGCCATAGCTTTCCTACTTCATTTTACACTTACAGTCTGAAGCAAGACCCAAGTCTGTATACAGTTCTGCAGTCAAGACAGGACTCCCTGGGAATAGTCTTATCTAGGGAAAGGCCAACCCACTTTCTCACAAAGTTAGTTTGAAAAAGGGAACCAAAGTTTTCAGTGTCTCAGGATCTTTCAGGAGCAATTTGTGAATCTGTTTAAAGACATGAAAATTCACTTGGCACATTTCAGTAGAGAAAATGAAAGATTCTTTTTGCCTGACAGGGTTTTAAAAGTTGTCCTGGGTTGCAGAGATGGCTCAGTGACTACGAGGAGTGTTCTACCCTTATTAGAGGTCCCGAGTTTGGTACCCAGCATCCACAACAGCTCACAACTGTCTGTAACTCCAGCTCCAAGAGATCCACCCCCTTCTCTGGACTTCACAGGCACCTGCACTCATGTGCACATATGCCCCACCCCACCCCCACCCCCACAAACACATACTTAGAAATAAACCTTGAAACAGAAAAGTTGTCCCTAGTCAGTGCCTCAACCTATAAAATTCCTAATGTAGACACAGGGACATCTGATCTCAGAGGTGGTATTGAAATGGTCCTCCAGACATCAGGAACTCCCAGTATGAGAATGAGCTAAGAAGTGATCAGGGATAGCATAAACTACTTGAAATTTAACTGATTCTACTCCACTTTTCTCTTTTCTAAAAATAAATAAGTAAATAGCTGGATAACTCAAAAGATTATATCTCAGTGAGCTGTTTGCTTTGCTGCCCATCTCATAACCAGATATAATTTTCCAGTCTTTTACATGAACACTAATGAGCTTCATTTGTTCTGCTCCGTGTGTATATGTGCACAAGTATGACATATGTGCCTTTAAAAAACTTGAAAGAGGAACAGATAACTCAAATGGAGATGAGTTACTGTGATCAGTGACATGCATCACTGGGCTGTCTTGTTATTTATCACACTTGAGTGACATATCATTTTGGTGCCTACCCTGTGGCCTCCACTGAACCTGCCTTTCCCATCTCATCCTTCACAACCAGGCATGAATTACAAGATGCCAAGGATGGAGGGCACATATTCTGATGCTACGAGAACCACACTGCTCAAAACATGGTGGTTGTTATTGTTTAGATATGAAATGTCCCCCATAGGCTCGTGTGGTGATGCATGGTTGTGGTGGTGCTCGTGGTACTACTTTGGGAAGCCCAGAGCCCTTAGGAGGTGGGGCCCATGGGAAATGGAAGTCACTGGAGATGGTCTCCTGTCTTTTCCTCACTCTCTGCTTCCTGTTATGATGTTAGTTGCTCCATCATGCCCTCCTAGCCACATGAACTCAAATCTCTCAAACATGAGGCGAGTGAATCTTCCCTCCTTTGAAGTTTATGTCAGATAGTTGTCACGGTGACGAGAAAGCGTCACACGGCAGCACCTTGTTTCATCTGATAGACTACCTGCTGTCTAATATAGCAGGCTCTGTGCTAAGCCCTCAGGGTACATGAAGAAAAGATACAACTCATCTTCTGAAGAAGCCTGAGTCTAACACGCAGTCAAGCCTGGTTAGTTTAGTTTTTACCTAATTTCTCTGGGTGGAGTGGGTATCGGTATTTTCAGAGTTCCTGGCAGGACTCTCAAGCACAGTCACCACTGAGAACTGCTATGGTGGGAGTCAGAGGGGCAGTTAGGGAGCAGGTACACGTGCAGTTTCCTGAATTAGCCAGTAAAGCTCATCTTTCAGAATCAGCCAGCCTCCTGCCTCGGAATCCCTTAAGTCTCCACCATGAGGCCCCCTGCCCACATTTGCCTTCTCAACGTCGGACCAGGTCCTGGTCAACCACTTTTTAGACACTAAAACTCCAAGACACACTTGAATGCTAACTGAATCCCAACTCACTGTCCTCTGGGTAAGTGCATTCTCCAAACCTGCACCCTGCCTGTGTCCCACTCCTAGGTGAGGCCCTGCTTGCTGTCGGGGTTCTCCTACCCATCACTTGATGCCCCGACTGCTGCTCTGTTTCTCTGGTAAGAACACCCACAAGCTGCTGTGCCAACCCGCTGACCTCCGGATCACCTCTGGCCAGGTCTCTCTTGTCTCACATCTGATCTGGCTCACCTGGCCTCTACCTCCGTTGTTGGTGGGATGCCATCAACAGCAGATACTGTTTAAAAGGATCAGACATTAGGAAGAAAATGTCTTTGTAGGCACCACCAAATTTACTAAATAGTTCTAACCTGTTCTGTCTGTAGGTGTCTTTAGCTAACAGCCGTCTTGGGAAAGCACCACAGGCACACTTAGGCTGTTGTCTGGGTTCTCATTACCAACACAATTAGACTTTGTAGCCCTGGCTGGGCAGCATCTCCTTGGAGCTTCTTTGACTTCAAAGGGAGGCCAGTGATCCTGCTGAGTCCAGTGGATTAAGTGAACCTTTAACTGAAACCCAATCGCACTCGAAGTATCTTGTTAGGTATATTTGTGGTGTGATGTTGCTTGATAAGCTTTATTTTCTACCCAGGAATTTAATAATGTATCACAAATGAAGGTGTTTTTCTCAAACCAAAAAGGCAAAGAATCTCTGTGATCTGAAGAGAAACCAGAGTATTTTCTGAACTAAGTTTGCAAGTTTAACACCCCAAATCATGAAACTGATAACATTTCTCCCCCTTCTCCCTCCTATTTTTTCTAACATAAAGTGGGCAAAATAATACACTTAAGCGTAGTAAAGGTAACAAATATAGTCAATTTTAGACTATATTTAAGTTTTGTTAGTCAGCAACTTGTAAAACCTTGAGTCCTAGTTTCTAGCCTATTTGGCTGTGCAGATTTTTATGTCTGTCCTAGCTCTCATTCTACCAAGCTGTAAACTCTAGTGTTCCTACATGATCATAAACTAAATGAGCAGTACAGTCCTCCCAGGGCACATACAGGACCTGCCATGTAGGAGCAGCTCGAGAAATTCATGTTGCAAGAGCGAACATGCCTGCTGACTATAAACAAACCCAGAATGTCACAGGGAAGCATTTTGACTTTCTGTGCCCAAGGATTCTTTCTAAGTTGTGAGAAGCTTAAGTGTGTATTCATGTCTACAGCTGTTGACTAGAGTTCTAGTCCAAGAACTGAACGGCCATAGATGCAACTTTTGGTGCTTATTCCAAATCAGTAACACAATACTTTCACACAGGAGGTCAATAGTCAACCCCGCAGAGATGGCTATGCTAATGCTATTTATTCCTGGCACCCTGCCATTCTGAAGGCACTGATTGTGGAAACACGTTGATTTGAGTTTTCTTTAATCAAGTTGGGAACCCTACAGCTTAAAAGGTGCTTTTGATCTTCTAGACAGAGAATTCCCTTATACAGTAATACAAATGCTCTCTGAGGGTCGATGTTACATGTGAGCCCTTACAAATGTCTATTTGGTACCATTGATGGTCACACATTTGACAGCTGAGGGGTTGGATCCCTCTAAAATGCATGTATATGTACACATGTCGTGGTGTCTCTGTATGTCTGTTCCTAGCATTTTTCTGCTTTCTTTGGAATTTTGCAAAGGTTACTCTGAGGTGTGACATTCCCTGCCTCACTTTGTAAAGATCACTTTTGTCAAACACCTGTCTACAAACGAGTTTAGGAGTAGCTGAAAGCAGTCATGAAGAAATGGGATGCAGTGGGCAGACTGTTGATATTTTTCAAGTAATAGGCATTTCAAGGAGAAGTTTCCTATGTTTACATTTTCCTCACAGGAAAATAACTATGACATTATCTACTTGCCCTGTGTTTGTTTCACTTTTGAAAACAGGGGCTCACTAAAACAAAATCCCTTACACTAGAATAAATAAAAACAAAAGGTTACTGGATGACAATTTCTACTCTTTATGTTACTAGTGCTTTCTTTTATGAAACTTCAGTGAACAGAAATAAAAATTTTATAACAGAACAAATTGAACAAGAATGGAAATTATCATCATCATCGTGTAGTGATTAGGAACTAACTAAGCAATGGGCACTGTGAACTTTGTTTTCATAATACAGGTGACACTGTCTTCTGTGGGCCCACCATGACTGTGCTAGCTCAGCCAACCATGCAAACAGGACCATTGTTAGTTTTAATTTAACCCACGGGTCAGCAAACCATGGCTGATGGGCTAAATCTGGCCTGTTGCCTCTTTGTGTATGGCCCACAAAGCAATAATGATTTTCATATTTTCAAATGCAAAATTGGGTGGCACACACCTTTAGTCCCACCACTTGGAAGGCATATCTTTGAGGCCAGCTTGGTCTACATAGCAAGTTTCAGACCAGCCTGGGCTACATAATGAGACCTTGTCTCAAACAAACAAACAAAAACCCAGAAGAAAAAAATAATAGCTGAGAGAACATCAAAAGAAGATTAATATTTCAAGATATGGGACTATAATGTGGAATTCAAATTTTATAGTGTGCATAATGCATGGTATTATTTATATAATGTGCAGAATGCACGATATTATATGATGCATTTATGTAATACACATGAAAAGGTTTTACTGGAGCACAAGTGCTCGTGCACTTGTCTGTGGTTGCCTTCATGCCCTGGCAGGCCAGGTTGTAACAAAAACCATATGGCTGTAAAGCTGAAAATACTGCCTTGCCCTTAAGAAAAAGCATGCTGGCCTCTGTTTTAACTTTGGAGCTAAAATTCTATACGATCTACATCTGTGTATGGGGCATGCCCATGCCCTGGGCTATTGCAGCTCCCTCTGTGACTGGAAAATACCTTATCAGGGCTAAAGGCCAGGTTCTAATAGGAACAGCCTTCTAGGGTGCTTGCTTAGGGTGGGTCCAGGAAGAATACCCTGTGGTTAGGTTCGAGCCACAGTAGCCCATAGACTACTTCAAGCCTGGCTCATCCCTGTTCTGAGGTTCCTGTGAAGGAATACATGATTGTCACATGCTAAGGGTATAGTTATTGATTACTTAGATGGTACCTACTGTTGGCTGAGAGTGAAAAATAGGCATTAAACATTACAGGGACAATGTTCATTTATGTTTTAGTCCTACAATATACTTTTAATTTTGATTTTATTTTATGTGAATGAGTGTTTTACTACATGTATGTCTGTGCACCATGTGTGTGCCTAGTGCCCATGGAGGCCAGAGGAGTGTGTCAGATCCCCTGGAACTGTTACAGACAGTTGAGGGCTGCTATGTGGGTGCTTGGAATTGAACTGGGTTCCACTGGAAGAGCAGATCTTTTCTCCCCTTTGGCACTTGGATTAAACTCTGGCTCCTGTGGATGATAGTTGCTCCACTGCTGAGTGACACCCTACGCTGGGGATGAGTACTAATGAAAAAGTAAAGACCCACCTGGACGTGTTTCTGCCACGACAGGGCCAGCAAGCTCAGAAGGCTTCCCAACGCCCGCCTGGTTGATGGCACGTACACGGAACACGTAGCTGACACCCTCTTTGAGGCCTTGCACCTGGAATAAGCAGGTTTGGAAGTAATGCGTGTCTTACGTCACATAAACAGGTGTGTTCTTCCTCTGCAGGTATCATTAATCACACAACACCAAGGAAATAGGGCTTGTGCCCTAGAGCTGACCTATGTCATTCAGGTGGCTTTGACTTTGGTGTCGCCTCTCTGTGGACCAGCTGTCAAAGTTGCTAAAATCCCTGCCCGCCCTGTCCTTCTCACATTCTCTCTCAAATAATTTAAGCACCTCTGAAATCATGTAACATGTTTCTGAAATGTATGTATACTTTGGATGAGTTAGCTGCCTTCTTCTTTGGTCCAAAAGGTAAAATACAGAGAGTTCAAAATAAGCATTTATGTTACACACCTTGCAGTTATTCCCTTGGCAAAAAGACATTTTGTATTTGCTCAAAAGTACATTACAGATGCTGGAGAGATGGCTCAGAGCACTGGCTGCTCTTCTAGAGGACCCGGGTTCAATTCCAAGCACCCACATAGCAGCCCTCAACTGTCTGTAACAGTTCCAGGGGATCTGACACACTCCATGGGCACTAGGCACACACATGGTGCACATACATACATGCAGTAAAACACTCATTTACATAAAATAAAATTAAAATTAAAAGTATATTACAGGACTAAAACATAAATGAACATTGTCCCTGTAAATTTAATGCCTATTTCTCACTAAATAGACAGGACACTAATATAATTGTGAATTTAAAAAACTTGTGAATAATCAAAGTGTATTAAAATGCTACACTCTCTTAGGGAACCAGCCCATATGTCCATCAACAGTTGAATTGATAAAGGAAATTTGATACATTTATATAATGGAATTTTATTTAGCTGGAAAGAATGAAATTATAAAATTTGTATGAAAATGGGGGTGGAACTGGAGCTCACTGGGCTAATGAAATATGCAAGTCTCAGAAAGACAAGGGCCTTGCTTCATCTCACATGGGACACAAATTTAAATGTTTACATACGGAGAACATAAGAGTAGAAGAGGAACTATGAAGGAGAGGGGAAAACCTCAAGGGAAGGAGAAGGGGAGAAGAGAGGCTAATGGAATTCATGGGATATGAAAGTGGAAGCGGGGACTTCACAGGAAGAGGCAGGAGGCCAGCAATAGGGCACGGGGAGAGAGGAAGCAGAGGGAGCTGGGAGGCTAAGAACAAAGGAGAATGATACATGTGTTTTAAAATGTTACAGTGAAACCCATTACTTTGCATGCTAACAAAAATAATTTAAAATATTCTACATCCGGGCTGGAGCGATGGCTCAGAGGTTAAGAGCACTGGCTGCTCTTCCAAAGGACCCGGGTTCAGTTCCCAGCACCCACATGGTAGTTCACAACTGTCTGTAACTCCAGTTCCAGGGAATCTGGCATTCTCACACAGACATACATGCAGGTAAAAACCCCAATGTACATAATAAGTAAATAAATCTTTAAAAAAAATTCTACATCCTTGATTTTAAAAATTATTTATTATTGTTGTCTATGCACAATGGGGCAGGGATACCGGCCATGCCATGGCACACATGTAGAAGTCAGAGGACAACCTGTGAGTGCCAGCTCCCTCCTTCCACCATGTGGGGTCTGGGGACTGAACTTGGGCTGCCAAGCCTGGCAGCAAGTGCTTTAACTTGCTGAGCTTGGCAAAGTATCAGCCCCAAGACTAAGGGTTTTTTGTTCCTTAGTTCTTAAACTTTTATGTGTGTGAGTATGTCTGTGCACTATATGCTTGCCTGTGAAGGCCAGAAGAGGACACCAGGTCCCTGGGATCTGGAGTTACAAATGGCCAAGAGTGGCCATGTAAATGCTGGGAACTGAACCTGGGTCCCCGGCATGGCAGCGAGTTTCCCCAGCCCTCTCAGTTTTAAATAATCAAGATGGTTGCTAAGAACATGTTTCATAAATGTGTGAGTTGGTTTGGGCTCTGTGCTGTTTTTGTTCCTAGTATTAACAACACTGTTAATATTATTTATCAAAATCTTTTATTTTTAAAACATATAATTTAAAAGAGTTGTTTTAGGCAGGAATTTATTATACCCAGGAGGTGTAATTTCTCCCCTGATGCTGTGGCAGAGACCAGCACTTTAAATTTGATTCAAACCCAACAGTGCTCAGGAATATATGTAGTCAATAAATAAAGCCTTTGTGACTATGAATGTAGACTAGCCATGCTTTTCCTGTGAGGTTTTAAAGCTAACTGTTGGATTGGGTTCTGATGGCAGCAGAATATTATTATATAGTGATAGCTCTCACTGGAGCTAATGAACTTTGCTTCTTCATTTTGTTTATGAAACAAGGTCTTGTATAGACCAGGCTGGCCTGGAACTTACTGCTTAGTGGAGGCTGACCTTGAACTCATGGTTTTCTTGCTTGTCTACCAAGTACTAGGATTACAGGCTTGCCACTACACCTAGTTGAGATAATGAATTTTCAGAAATAATTTCAAAATTGAAATAAGTTCAGACTGTAAGTGAACTTGAACAAGGGCACAGGCTAAATGCAGAGTTCAATATATTTCAAATTCTATATTGAGAAATCATGCCAAGAAAGGGACAGGAACATTTTCTTGTGATAAAAACAGACCAGTCACCAGGTGCCTGTCACATCTGTACCTGGCACGTAGCTGATGAGTGGTTGTGAGTTGGGTTTCTGTGACACAAGGAAGTAACCTACATTCCAGAGTCTAGTCAGTGTTGAGACAGAAATACATCTGCACTCTTCCATTACTCCAGCACAGGGACAACCCCATGACTAACTCATAATCTATGCATACATACCCTTAGACTTCCTTTCCTTTCCTCTAATCTAAACAGGAATTATGTTCTGTCTTCTTCCATCCACTCCTGTCTCACACTCTCTAATTAGCAACACAGTTATGAACTGTTTGCTATGAATGCAGTATGCACATTGAGTGCTTGTGGTTTAGTCACCCTAATAAAGCTACAGGCTACAGAATCATAATCCTTGCCCTGCTACGGATTTAGGGTCTTCAGGCACTCTGTCTGTCCCCACCCCAAGGGAAAACATTCTTTTGTGGCTCCCAGCCAACACAACTGAGAGGACCTGTTGCTTCCAAACAGCATCTGTGTGTCAGCGAGGCCCAGGTTCAGCAAGCACGCGCAGGAAGACTGGAGGCAGTGGTATGGAAAGGGTGAGGTGAAGGTCAAGAGTTGAGTGAACCCATTCCAGTAAGCTCCGAGTGTTCATGCAAGCGCAGGCATGCCTGAGGAAGCCAAGTGAGACAGGGCATGACTCCAGAGAGCCTGCAGTTACAGCAGGTACCAGTGTGGATCTGTGAAAAGAGCACCCTCCAGGAAAAGGCCACTGTCAAAAATGGTTAGAGGAGAATGAGAATCACCTTTGGGGGGTAGCAATGAGCAGTAATGTTGTAAGATTGTGCAGAACAAAAACTGTGAGAGGGAAATGTCAAAGCAAAGAGGGGAAGAAGAGGGAGGAGGGAGCTGGTGGACGCCTTTCAAAGCCAGATTAAGGAATTCAGGTGAAATGTCACCAAACAATTTCAAGCATCAAAAAATTCCCCAGCCTTAATTACTGCCAAGTAGATGGAATCTTACCAGGAGCCCAATCTATGAAGTTGATTCTGATTATGTTTGCTTAGTATTAGTAGTTTTCCTTTTTAGAGAGAAAAGGCATGCTGTAAATCCTAGGGCATCCTCTTACCCTCAGATACGTGTTCCCAAGGGCTGCCTCATTGAGACCTCGCCATTGGTCATCTTTGGCACTGGCTTCCTTCAGGTCCACAAAGTAACCAGTGACTGGAGTCCGCCCTGAGTAGACTGGAGGCTTCCACTGGAGAACCAGGGAGTTCTTCCTGACTTCGCTGAGCTTCAGGCTGTGTGGTGGTCCTGAGTCAGGGAGAGAGAGCAGTAGAAGTCAGTGTGCATGAGGAGACTCACTACGATTACATTCACACCCACATCTAGGGTGTCTCAGCTGACTCGCCTGCTGGTATTCTCTATAGAAATCCACCGGTCTCCTGAAAGCAGGCATGTTGTAGCCACTGCAACTATATCTACAGCTGCTGTGCAACAACTGATTGAGCACAGGTGGTCAAGGCCATGCCCAGATGCTGCTTGGAGCTGGATCGAGCATCCCTCAGGCTGTTCTTGGGTGGACAAGTCATCACTGATGTCAATCCCTCTTAGGGCAGTTAGCAGACAGTCCACAGAAGCCAAATAACTTGATAACGCTATGAAGAAAAGACACTATGATGTGTGCTGTGCCCATGGCTGCATTTCTAAGCAGTCTAAACTATGATGTACCTTTGTGTGGTCACTGGCTGCTATTAAAGTGATATACACATTTTTTTCCCAAATAACAACTTCTGTCTAAATAGCCAATCACAATCACCTGAAGTGACTCACAGTGACTTGACATCAACTGCACACACTGGCGCTGCCATGCTGTGCTTCAGCATTTCACAACTGGTAGTTCAATATTTGCCTCACTATTTACCCAGCTTAGGAATTTCAAATATGCACCATTCTTATTTTTCAATGTCATCTCTGGAAATATACTTAAATATTGGCCTCAAATAGTGTGGTACATTCTGCTTAGCAAAGGTCTTTAGTGACCATGAACTTGGGCATCCAAGCAGGCAGTCCCTCTTTGCAGAGGTGAGCCAAGGTTCTGCTGCCACTCCTTAGGGAAGAGGAAGGCCACATTTCCAGCCCTGAATCTGTCACTTGCTACGCATGTGACTTTCCATGTGACATTTAACTTGTACCTCAGTTTAGTCACCTTCACAATGAAAGGAAGGAAATATATTCTTACTTCTACCTTCTAGAACAGCTTCCCAATGCCTGCTTGGTCAACACTACTCACTAAGTCAAGGATGGATCAAGGTGGTCAGTGGGGTGTTTCTCGTCTGAGCCCACCCTGCAACTCTTTTCTCAGCTTGATCACTTTCTGTGGGTGCCTTTAGTGCAGGCCTGCTCATAATTGCTAAGTCTGTAGACAGTCACATTTTACTTTAAGAACTATGAGAATTTGGAAACAGATCCATGCTGTGGAACAATCTTTTTGTACACTGTGAATATGTGTTGCTCTCATTGTTTTAATAAAGGGCTAAATGGTCAATAGCTCAGCAGGTAGAGGTTAGGTGGGACTTGTGAACAAAAAGGGAGCACAAGGATGAAGAAGGGTGGGGTCACCAGGAGACACAGAGAAAGCAGGAAATGAAAACGCCATACTGAGATAAGGTACCAAGCCACGTGGTAGAACATAGATTAAAAATATGGGTTATAATAATCAAACTTGTAGTCATATTAGGTATGTTTTCAAGGTTAAACAGATATATTTAAATAGATAGATGGTCTTCAAACACTTCAAAATCCTACAAAATACCCTGAGGCTTTTCATGACAGTAAGATATTGTAACTGTAATTCTTACTTGATAACTGTTTTTATTGTATATAACTTTACTATGTTAAAGTTAAAACCTTCCTTTTTAATTAGACAAAAGGAGGAAATGCTGTGGAATAATCCTTTCGTACACTGTAAAGATGTGTTGCTCTCATTGGTTTAATAAGGTTAGGTGGGACAGCCAGACTGAGGGAATGCTGGGAAGGAGGGCAGAGTCACCAGCCAGACACAGGGAGCAGGATGTATAGAAGATGAAGTAACAGGCCATGAGCCACGTAGCAGCACATACATTAATAGAAATGGGTTAATTTAAGTTGTAAAAGCTAGCTAGTAACAAGCCTGAGCTATCAGCTGAGCATTTATAATAAGTCTTTATGTGGTTATTTGGGAGCTGGCTGGTGGGACAGAAACCTCTGCCAATAGGTCCACCTGTATAAAAGTGACAGAAAGAAGTTTTAACACTCAGCTCAAAGGCAGGTGTTTGCCTCTGTGTACCTGCTGATGTTGAGTGAGCATTGAATCTCTTCTGTTTCTTTTGCTAATTTTTTACTCATACTTGGCAGAAGTCAAGCAGAAAGGTATTTGCGGAGTAGGGCAACATGGTGGTTCTTCTGGAGCACAGGGTTTCAGACAGAGGAAGGGGTGGCAGAGTGGGTGGAGTGGGCATGATGGCTGTCCATACAGGGTACCTTTATGTGGTTTGGAGTGTTTATAAAATCTATGATTGTATCATGCCAATTATTAGATATGTTGATTATCAAACCCAGGTGTCGTCTGTCATTCAGAATATTTGGGTCTCAGAAATCAATACCAAAATCAGAAGCAAAATTAAATCATCTACAATGTGCATATTACTAGTTGGGATCTTAATACTTAGTAAGTCTGTTTGTAGTCAGTGTTTATATGTGTTTGGTTTATGGCATTATATGAGGTCTGAGCATGGGTAAGCTCTTCTGCTTACTTCTTTTTTTTTTCTTCCTCATGTACCCAACCACCTCCATGACAACCTCCACAGCAGACTATTTGCAAACCAGATTCCAGGACTCCTGAAGGGAGGGAGTGGAGTATAGATATAAAGATATTAGGGCTTAATAGAGAGAGGCAAGTAGAGAAAAGCGAGGCTCATATCCCAGTCAGGCATGATAAGCCCATGTAGAAGTTAAGGAAGAGCTAGGACAAGGGAGAAGGACATGGAGAAGTCACCATCTCAGCCAGGTCTCCAGAAGGAGATCTGGTGTTGATAGATGAGTACTTCAGAGCAGAACAGCAGTGAAGGATGCAGGAAATGGTTCTGGAAATAAATATGCTGTGGGATATGAACTGATGCTCTCAAGTGGCCTTTAAGAGACAAATGAAAAGTTTAGAAGTCCTTCCAAGTGCTCACTTGGCACTCAAACTGTGTGATTCTGTCAGTCCTCCAAAACAGAGGCTGAGCAATGGCAGCTATGGGTTTTAGTTGAAATAGGAGAATGAGAAATTTATTTTCAAGTTTACATTGCTAACTATCTTTTATCTATTATTTAATCCTATCATAAAATATTTGAGGTAACTATAGTAAGCATGTTCTTGTCTCTTAAATGTCATCCAGGTGGTACTTCAGTTAATTACAACTCATAGATTTTATTGGAGGACAGACACAGTTTGCACTTTACCTGGAACAGCAATGGTCCATTCTTCACACTTGAAACACTCACTCACTGCGGAGGGTGCTCCCAGCCCAGCGATGTTCATGGCTGACACTTGGAACTGGTACACTGTGTTTTCCTTCAAATTGCTAATCTATAACGTTAACATCACAAGCAGTTGTTCAGCATTTTATTTATTTAACTCTGTGTCACAAATATATCCTATGGTGATCTAGTTTTATTACATGTGTTTAACATTGAACTTATTTACTTTTTGTGTTGGCTCTATCCTAGAGTGACCTCCTTAAGTCACACCCTTTTATAATCACATTCCTGTTTGTAGCCTAAAGAACAGCCTTCTGTTACTTCTGTTCCAGGGAATTGGATGCCCTCTCTTGGCCTCCTCTAAGGGTACCTGCATATACATAGCACATATGCAGACAAGCAGGTAATACACACATACACATAAATAAAAATAAACTTCAAAAAACAATAATTGTGCCAGGTATGATGTTGCACAACTTTAATCTCAGCACTTGGGAGGCAGAGATAAGTGGATCTCTGTGAGTTTGAGGCTTTCCTGGGCTAGATAGCAAGTTCCAGGGCAGCTAGGGCTCTATCTCAAAAGACATCACCAACAAAACAAACAAGAAACAAACGAAAGACCCAGGTAATTAATAATATTAAAAAGCAGAAGTCAATAAAATACAGCAGCATATAAACTAGGAAGAGGGTAAAGGGATTAAAATATTTTAAGGTTTTATGTTTCTGAGATGAGGGTAAAACAAAGAGAATAACACCAAATTCTACATTTGTTCATCCACCCATAGGAAATCAACCCCAAATCATAGGATATATCTTTCAAGGCAGAGTAGGAGGAAATGAAATGATTTTTAAACTATATTCAGAGCCAGTATGATATCTTAGTGCATAAAGATGCTGCCAATCCTGATACCCTGAGTTCAATCCCCAGCACCCACAGGATGGGAAAAGACCTAACTCTCGCAAGTGTTCTCTGACCTCCAGATAGGTGGGCATACACAAAATTAAAAAATGTATACAAACATTTTAAACAGTCAAAAGTAGTCAATAAAGAACAGAAAAATGCACATGACGAAAAGATCAAGTAGAACATACATAATTAGGTGATTAGGTTAAAAAATATGTAATAAGGTTAAAATAAGGTTAAATATTCCTAAATGATATAAAATATAAACTGTCAGGCCAAGGGAACTACGTTTTTTTTTTTTTTTTAAGACAGTCTCATTATAGCCCAGGCTGGTCTTTGAACTCCTGATCTTGCTGCCCTCACTTCCAGAGTGCTAGGGCCATAAGTTTAAACCTACTTAATGCTACTTCCAAGAGATACATAAAAAGCATTATAGAAAGATTGATTAAATGTTTAAATGTTAAATTAAATGATGAAAAGTAACGTGCCATGTAAACACCAACTAAAAGAAAATGTATACATTGTCATTAATAATTGCAAACACAGCCTTTAAGGCAAAACTTACCATTAGCACTAAAAACTCACTTTGTATTCATCTAATAAGGTCACCTTAAAAATATATATAGCAATGTTTTAAGTGAGCAGGTTTTCTTGTGAGATGATCCCACAATTTTCCTTTCCTATATACACTGTTCATATTATTCATTGGTGTCAAATTCTAGTTAGTTACAGGATAATCTCATTCATTAACACTGCAGTCTGGGTGATAATTAGCAATAAAATCCAGATATAGATAAAAGTAGTAAAAAGAATGTCAAAGGAATATCGACTGCTTTTAGTCGATTACTTGACTATATTACATTGAAATTAAAGGAGAAATAATGTATGACAACTCTCATTTTTTTAAATAATTTGAATTTACTTTTAATAAACAAGGACTATGTAAAACTCTCCTCCATCTGGTAATACTGGCTACGAAACAACTATAGTAAATATAATGCTGATGTTGGAATGTTTTTATTATAGCGACAAGGACTGGTGCTGGGGTCAGTGATAAGGTGCTCCTCTGGCTTGATTGAGGCCCCGGCTTCCAGCCTTAGCACTTCAAAAACAAAACAAGAAAATACGGTGTGGTACCATGTGGCTATAACCCCAGCAAGGCAATTGTGAGGCAGGAGGATTGCTGCAACCTAGTCCAGTGTTGGTTACATAGTAAGACCTCGTATCAAAAAATAAAACAAACAAACAAACAACCAAAACCCAAAGGATCCTGTCTAGAATGACAACATTACCACATCTACTCAACACTGTGTTAAAGGCCTCGGGTAGAAAGTAATGCAAGAAAATAAAGCATAAAGTATAAAATTTGGATGTGAAGAAGTAAATATATTATTGCATTTGATAGGACTATTTCTAAAGCGATTCCCAAAGGACTTACAAATTAATTTTTAAATTAACAAAAACTAAAACAGCTATATGTAAAATCAGTATATGTTATTTGTATTTTTGACTTCTGTGAGTTGTCCTCTTACCTCCTCAAGTATGACCCTCTCACGACAAAAGTAAATGGAGAAAAATACTAATGCTTGTGGGTTAGAAGAATCAATATATTTAATGTGTCAATTACTCAACTTACTGATAAATTCTATGCACTCTCCATCAGAATTCTAATAAGTTTTATTTTATTATTTTCCTTATACTTTGTCTTGTTTTTTGGCAAAACTTAGTAGAAACATAATTCCATAATTTATATCAAAGCGTCAAGTGCTAAAAATGACCCTGAGCGGTTAATGAAATGGGAGAATGCGGTTGTTTGCTGGAAACAGTAATAACTGGTTAGTGGGACATTAGTTCAGTGTTGGATGAACTGACTAGTGGAACAGAGCACAAGGAGAGACACAAATACAAAGAATCATGGGCAAAGGATGAATTTCATGAAGTGGCTCTGACTCGGCTGTGTCTCCATTGGGAGACAATCAATTCTGACCCTGCGCTCACAACACATACAGACTTCACAGGGGAACTAATGACTGAAATATAAGTGCCTGCAAAACCTCTAGACCTGTGGTTCTCAACCTTCCTAATGCTGCAACCCTTTAATATAGTTCCTCATGTTATGGTGACCCCCAACCATAAAATTATTTCATTGCTACTTCATAACTAATTTTGCTACTGTTGTGAACCATAATGTAAGTATCTGTGTTTTCAGATGGTCTTAGGACCCCTGTGAAAGGGTAGTTTGACCCCAAAGGGGTTCCGACCCACAGGTTGAGAACAGCTGCTCTAGAGCAGAACCAAGTGCAGAACTTCTGTGATCCTGGCATAAAGGAGACCTCTCTTCAAAAAGGCACCAAGATCACTGATTATGTTTACAACAATAAAGGTCGCTGCAAGTCGGTAAGAAAGCCATGAGAAAAATGGACAAAACTATGAGCGGGCATGCTAGAGGAGAGGATATAAAAATGAAGCCTATATACAGGAAAAGACATTCAAATGCATTTGACACTCCAATTATCAAAACTGAGAATGTCTGAATAGCCAAATGTGGGTCAAGACGCAGAGCAGGGACTCCACACATATTGTGTGATGTAGCTGAAAACCGTTAAACAGTCCACACAGCAATCAATGAGGGAATGGGGGGCATATTGTGATACAGTCACATGGTGGAGCACCGTATATAATAAAAATAAAGCTGTACATAGCAACATGGGAGAATTTTAAGGATATAACTTTGTGGTTGGGTGTGGTGGTGCATGCCTGTAATAGCAGTACTTTGGAGGGTGAGGAGTAGGATTAGAAGTTTGAGGTTAGCCTGGGGCACATAATGAAAACTTATGACACAAAACAAAAACACAATGATTTTGCATTAGCATACCTGATCTGTGTGTGATATTTCATAAATTTCAAATGTTAAATAAAAAGAGTGTAGCATTGACTTCAAGGTGAGCTGTTTCCAGTCCTGGTCTGGCCTTGTTCTGGACTTTCACTGTGTGGGTGTCTGTGAGTGCTGGGAGTCGGTACCTGGGCCTAGCAGGTGATGCTCTAACAAAGATCAACAGCTGTGCCAACAGAGAGAGCCGCTGGGGTCTGTGATAGGTTGAGGAGTAGAGGCCTCCCCAACAGGAGACATGTGCTCTCTTTTCTGGCCATAAGAGCCATATTAAAGGGAACACACCACAAGGTGGAGGAGGGCCACGCAAGCGGGCCACACCATCATGATTTTAACTGTGAAATTAAAAAAAAAAAATCCAGAGTTATAGGATCTAGCATTGTCTAAAGCTAGTAACAGAGTTACTGATGTTTTCTAAGTTTGAAAGAAAATACCAGTTTCATAATAAATGCACATTTTGTGGTAAATATTCTAAAAAATCATGCTTACATGTATGAATCAGAAAATGTAAGCCCTGCTTGGGTAGCCATACTAATCTTACCTACCAAGGATATTTTTCACAAAAACTGTCATGCCAGGGTTGACAATGAACACTGACAAAATGACAGAAACCCTTTATCAGGTCCTGGGTGTGTACATGCACGCACAGTCTCATTCACAGGATGCATCACACCACAGAGACACGGGCTGGCCTACCTTGTACGCTGCGTCACTGACGGCCTTGATGTTGGCTTCTCTCCATTTTCCTGGCACCCCACCAATTACCTCACGATAGTTCACATAATAGCCCGTGATCTCTGCCCCTCCAGTTGTGTCTGGTTGCTTCCATCCAAGAACCATTGAGTCCCGAAAACTTTCAAGGCAAGCGATGTCATAGGGTGGAGATGGTGCCGCTGTTGCAATATAAATAGCTCGTAAGAGGGAAATGCATTTATAATTCTGTATACATCCACCATGCTTACCTGGTGCCACATACGAGGGCACTCGATGTCATATACAATGAAAATGTGAGATTGATCTGAAACTTGGCACCTGACTTGGTGTATGAGAAAAAAAATAGACATTGAGAAAGTGTACTTTAATCATTAAACTGAGTTTTAAAAAACTTGTCTGGTAAAATGCTATGTCCTCAGAAAATGATCTTTTTCCCATAGGAAGAAATGTTTCCCTCAAGATCTACACCTTTTTGTGGTTTTGTTTTAATTTGATCTCTAATGGTAACAGAATGTGTACATATCTTGGTTTCCATATCAGTTTGTTTATCTGGCATCTCCATACAGTTCCAAATGGTTTCATATTCATGTACACTTACCCTGGGAGACTTTGTGTATACTCCAGTCAGGAAAATATCCTGGATCTCAGTTAAATACACCTTTAAAAAATATTCTATAGCACAAGGCATGATCTACCATATGACTTTCTCTTGGTAGATACATGTTTATCACAACATTTTAAACTCCTAGGATTTTAAATTCCTAGTGTTAGAATGTTTTATATAGCACAGGATACTATATAGCTGTCACTGCATTTGCTGCTGCCTAGCTAGAAAAAAATTGAAGGATATTTCAAAACTCCTTGTACATTTATATGATTTGCAGGTCCACTTTATGTTTGGCTACTGAAATGATAATTTTTAATGAAGAAAGAAAGGTACAGTCATAACAAGAAGTCTATCTAGATATACAGTACATCAAAGGAATCTCCAAGGATTTGTTTGGATTATAAGAGTTACAGAAATTATCACATTCCTATTCAAAACAACTTTCAGAACAAAGAAAACCTTTAGAATAAAGTCATTTCTCTCTCTCTCTCCACACACACACACACACACACACACACACACACACACACACACATCCATTTTTTCCTCTCTATCTTCTATTTCAGAGCACTTACGAGGATGGACCCTCAAGTGACTATTCCATTTCTTCTTATTTAATGGGATGAATAAGGGTTCAAAACAAAAAGTAGAGGAGGTATGAAAGTTGGGTGGGCTAGAGACCAGGAATGGACAGGAGGCAGTTAAAATTCATCAGCACTTTTATGTGATGCATTGTCTCCTAGAACACACACGTAACCCACAGCACCCAACCAGCTCACGTTTAGCTTTCTAATAAACCATCTTCCACGAGTCCCTTCATAGAATGTAGTTTCTCCATGGAATGCAATTCTCTATGGCTATAATACCATTCTGAACTTTTCACAGCTGCTAAGAACTAGTGATTTGAATGAAATGTGAATGATCACTTAAAAACCTGAGGCTGAACAATGGAAATTAATAACTCTGACCTTGGGACACTGTCACTTAGTCATGAAATACTTTCCTCTACCTGTTCTGAGCATGAGTATGCCAAAGAGCTTGTGTCAAGGTCACTCAGCTTCACACAACCTGATTGATCACGTCCTTCCTACCCTCATGTCTAGGCCTGGGATATCTTCCTGGCTAACTCCTCCTCTCTCAAACAGTCCTGTAAACATTTTGTTATTGCTAAGGCTAAGAAATAATGCATACAAGCCAATCCCACATGGCGACTTTGATAGTGTATTAGATGAAAGCATGCTGAATGGCTAAGAGAAACATAAAATTCAGAACCAACAAATGAGGAATGAACACGGATGAAGCATATGATCTGGACAATGAGAGGTGAGGACACTGATGGAGACAGATGAAGGGCTGGACTTGGCAGTTCTCACCTACTGGGTCCTTCTTCTTTTTCGGGGACTCAGATTTACTTTGCTCCTTGGGAGCTGCCTTCTGTGGTGGCGGGCTGAGTTCCTCCTGAACTGATTCACTTACTTTACTCACTTCTGCCTGGCCCGGGCTGGAAGGGCTACTGGGTGGTGAAGATTTGTTAGGTTTGCTACTGAGCAAAGCATCTTTTTGAGAGGTTGGTGGGGAGGCTCCATTCATGCCCCCCCTGGAGTCTGTTAGTCCAGCAGGCGCATCACTCAGTTGAAGCCACACATCTGGAGACACTCCTCCCCCTACAGTCACCAGACAACAACAGAAACGGTGTGAGCCAGACCCCATACATGTTACTCTTGAGTAATAGAACAAACAGAAGCATTAGGACTGCAAGCAGAGCGAAAAACAATCTTGGTTTAACAGAATTGACGCCAGGGAACATTTCAACTTCTCCATATTTTGGGGGAAAAAGAAGAAACCACAGACAGAACAGGAACCATTTCTATTTGCAGAACCCAAAGGCTTTTAGTTTATACAGGGAAAAAAAACAAAGCAGATCTCAGGCAATTCTTGAGAGGTAATAGGCTCTAATATTCAACATAATAGAGAAAGGACCACAAAGTGCACGGGACACAATATTAAAGATCCTAACTGCATGACAGAATCAGGACTGTTAGTGCAACAGTAAGGACCTGTACTTCCCAAAAGAACATGTCTGCCACTGTCTACCTTAAACTAATGCCAACGAAGACAACTAACGTTAAATCTAGTTTGTGTCCCTGTTGTTCTATTGCTTTGGATTTTGAGGCAGGGTCTTGCTGTGTAGCCCAGGATGACCTTGACTTTCCAGTCCTCCTGCTTCACTTTCCCCAGCTGTTGCAATTATAGGTACGCACCATCGCACCTGCTTAATCTCTTTACAGTGGTGTTGGGGCTTTCCACGTCATAACTGTGTGCCTTATCACTGAGACACATAATCAAAGAGCTCTATTAATATGTTAGCATATTACACATTTTATTTTTGTTTTTCCGAAGTAGCTGGGTCCCTTCCCCCACTCCATCCAAGACTGGGAGGTATAACACACATACACATATAATGACCTTATTGATAGAGTTATTGTTAGTTTGCAAACAGATGAAGTATGTGATTAAGCAGCCACATGTGTCTTGCATGAACTTTAGAGGCGTTTTTAAGAAGCATGGTAATGTGCTGTTAGGAGAAAGAAGCCAAGCTCTGCTGCAGATGAAATGGCTTTTAGGTACAAGATGATAGAGTTATGGCGATGTACCGCTTCACGGAAGGGGGCCGGCCTGCCAGGTCCCGGGATGAACATGGAGTTAGCATGAAGTTTCAGACAAGGGGCAGTGTCTGAGGAGATGGGAATGGTGGAGATGAGAGCGCTCCAGATGGACAGGCGCTGGTAAGTGATGACGATCTGTAAGACGTCAGCTATGGGAGGTTAGTTGTCAACCGGAGCCAAGGAGAAAACGATCATGTAACGGCGGAACCATGGCGTGAAATCAGAGACTTTAAACCATTTATGGAGATGACGGAAAGTCGGAAAAAATTCATTTCTCTCTTCGGCCGAACGACACAAAAGGAGCTTACCGATAGCAGCTTTGACTTCAATGGCTTCCGAATCCTGGGAATAGTCACTAAGTCCAGCGGCGTTCACTGCTCTGACCCGGAAAACGTAGCTCTGACCAGTCGCCAATCCATGGCAAGTAAATCTGAAGAGGAGAGGAAGCGTTCAGAGCCTTTCCGGGAGGATTAGGGAAGATGACTGGCAGCTTAACTGAGTGATCTGAACAGCCTGGCTTTATAAAAAGATTCATTTTTTAAAAATGAGAGCTTCAGGTAACATGTGAACCTTAGATAAGAAGGCAATTTGGGCAATTTTTAAAACCCACTCCATCAAAAAAAAAAGGAGTTCTGGCTTACCCTGAACGTTCATCAGAAAATGTTCAACAGAGAAACAATAATACTACCACATATTGATTCTGCATAAAGATGAGCTATCCAGTATTTAAAATACCAGTAATGGGTCTGAAACAAAGGAGGCACTTAATAAATAATAGGTGTGGTGACAATATCGTGAGTAGCCATGTTAGGTATATACTTAAAGTGTGAGGTACTGATAAATCCTGTCACAGACACCTAACCGCTACATTCTTTGTGCCGGGGAAGGAACCATTACTTGAGAAACTACACTGCAATCTGACACGAAGTGAAAAATAGTTTCCAGAATTACCATTAACTACAGAGATCCAGCAACACTGTGTGAATCCACAGCGGGCTCCCATTTAAATCCACCATCCTCCTTAACAGCTGTTACAACTGTAAGTAGCTGTTCATGAATCAATGTAACATTAAATCGGCCTTGAAGACTGTAGCTTCAAGAAATAATGGGTCTGCTAAGGACTCTATCCCACTCACTTGTTGCATAATTAATAAAGAAAGCCGTGCCTTTCAGTCTAGGGTCAACTGGGCTTGGTGAATATTTACTGAGTACTTTAGAGGTGTAGACATCGGACTAGTTATCACGGGTATGAAGATGAGTAACAACAGTGTCTGCCCTTCACTGACTCCTGCTTTTCTGTAGAAAGTAGATGCTTGGGCTTCTGAATGCCCCAGATAAAGATGGAATCCAGGGGCATTTCCTTTACTCTGTTGGTCTCCAGCCTCTCGGGGTCTGGTTCCACTCATCCTCTGGGAATGTGTGGCCTTTGGAAAGGGCTAGGACAGAAGCTGACCAACAAGTCCATCAGACACTTTCTAGGGACCACTTCTCAAGTCAGTCCTAAATTAAGCAGGCTCAACTGGTTGAGAAAATAATTAAAAGCAAGAAAAAACTGTTCTCCCTACATTGAAAACAGACACAAAGAGATGGCAAACTCTCAGAACATCCTTGTTTTGATGGTATTTTTTCCAGTGGCATTTTCCATTTGCTCAGTCCTGAGTTTAATCATGTTGATGTTCAGAATTTATAATGTGCTGATATTCTGTTTTCTGTTCTCTTAAAAATACCAAGGTATTCATGTTTGGTAGCGCCTCTTAGGTCCTTGGAGTCTAAAATCATTTTGTATGTGAAAGACCACAGAGTAACAATGGAAAATGAAAATCAAGAGAAAGAATCAGAGAAGAACTATAAAATGAAGTTGTAGATGATAGTTTATGTCTCTTTTAATGTTTAACATTACAAGTCTTTTTTTTTTTCAAATATATTACATTAGACATGTTCAGCTTTAAATTCATTTGGCTATTTAAAGTAAATATGTATATGTGTTCTTAAAAAGGTTTTTTAATTATATCTATTATTAATAAAATATCTATATGTGTGTGGGGTTGGGGGGGAGAATGTGCCTGTGTATGAAGGTACCTGGTACATATGTATGTGTGGTGGAGGGGGAGAATGTGCCTGTATATGTTCTTGGGGAGGCCAGAAGAGACTGTCAGACCCTGAAGCTGGAGTTACAGGTGGTTGTGAATCACCCAGTGTGGGAACTGAACTTGGGTCCTCTGCAAGAGCAGTATATACTTGACTGCTCAGCCATCTCTCTAACCCCATGCGGGTTATTCTTCCACTGGATGTATGTACTGCATGTAGCTTGCAGTGATTCTGGAACACACCACACATACACACATACACACATGCACACACACACACACACATGCACACACACACACACACACACACACACGCACACACCACATACACACACATATACACAACACACACACACACACACACACACACACACACACACACACACACCACACCACACACACACACCACACATGAGCACATCTGCGCATTACTTACCGTGAGCCCTTCACAGGGTTGTTGTTGCAGGGCTCCCACTTGCCAGAGCCAACCACACTGGACTCGATGTAGTACCCAACTAGTTCTTTGGCATCTTGGGACTCCTCCCAGGAAACCACCACTGAGGTGTCTGTATTTCTACTCGGGATGATTTTTCCAGGGGCCTTGGGGATGTCTGTGTAGAAAGATAATGGTGATGAAACTCAAGGTCTTTCATATACTTCATTCCCATTGCATATGCACAAGCACACGTACATAAATGTTTACACATCATGTTAAACATACAGCTGCTTTGTTTTATAATGTATTTTGCTCAAAATGTTATTTAGGAAGCATAATAGTAAATGAAATGTCTATGGACATTGAAAACTATACTAGCTGGTAAAACTCATGAAGTTTACTTTGCATAAGCAAAACAACACTATTTTACTCTTGGTTCGGGATCTTCTCTTGACACAATGTAAAGTCGCAGGTGCTCAGTCTGACCCTACACTTACCAAGCTTGTCCCCTACGACCGTCACTTCTGTTGCCTCCGAGGGTTCACCGACTCCTGCTGAATTGGAACAGCGGACGCGGAAGCGGTAAGATTTCCCCTCCACCAAATCGAACAGAGCAAAGCGAGGAGACTTGACCGGGAGTTCTGTGTTGACACGCTGCCAGTTTTCTGTTCCCACGTCACACTGCAGCAGGAACAGTGACGTCACTGGGAGCCCCCAGAGCACACAGGGCACTCACACATTTACCAGCCAACAAACCACCCCTGTTTCTAGAGCTGGACTGGAGAAGGGATGTGGGAAAAGGAGACAGTGGAATGCCGCAGGCTTCTACATCGAGTGTGGCTTTGAGCTGTTGGGTAAACGGTTTTACCACTTTACTTCACTTGTACATAGACATGCTTGTCAATCTACTTATAGAAGTCTTTATTTCAAGGACAGTTATCCTTCCAAGTCTTAGGGTAGGCCATCACTTCAATGAACTGTTTTTCAATACTTAAATGTGTGCGATGTTGCTATGAACTGTGTTACTTTAGCTGAGGGTTATGACTCATGGCATCCTTCAGGCCCACACTCGGCTGCCACCTCCTCAGAAAGGCCTGTGCAGATCAACTCCCTTCACCAGTTTGCAGGAGTTTGTGTCCTTCTCTCATCGCCCTCTTTATTTTGCAGTTCAAGCATTTGTCATTATTTGAAACTTATTTATTTGCTCTCTCCTCTACCAGAAAGTGCATTCCATGAGCTCAGGGGACCTGCTTGCTCACTGTCCTGCCTCAGCCCAGAGGACACTTGAAGTTTCTCCTCTGAACGAACAAATGAATAAGGTTATGGAAATACAAAGATGCTCCTTTGTGAAATTGTGCCTAAATTTTAGAATAAACCATAAAATCTTTCAAAAAAAATGTATAGAGATTGAAAGGTACGGGGTGCATGTCTGCATCTCAGCCCTCAGGAGACTGAAGCAGGAGGAAAGCCATGAGTTTGAAGACATTCTGGGCTGCACAGTGACTTCCAGGCCAGCTGAGATACAGAGCTAGACCCTGTCTCCAAAAAAAATTAAGCAAATGAATGAATAGATAAATTCTATCCTTAAAATGACCTCCAGTGACTTGGATGAAGACACGAATGCACTTGTTGGTAGGAGTTAGTCAGCACCATTAGAAAACAAGTCAAAGACTTTCTCCAGCCCTAGCATCCAGCTCTGCTCGAGGTCAGCAAATGCACAGATTTTGTTGCTCTGGCCTGGGTTTGCTAGAGATAAAAAAATCATTTTCAAAATAATCTTCTGGAAATCTACATTTGAAGACGGACAGACTAGCTGTCAAATACGACACAGATGTTTGTACCACACTATTCAACACGGTCTCTACTGACTTGACTTGGGCTGTATTTAGTAGCACGGCAGAAGGGACCCAAAGGGACTGATCCCTGTTAGTAATGAGCTGGATGACCTTGGAATGTGAGATGGGTGCTCTGGGCTTCATTGCTATCATCTGTTATAAGGCAAATTTAACAAGGTGAAACCCTGGTGTTCCTACCATATATTTCATGATAATGTGTCATCTGTATGTGTGATCTGCCCTATGAGTGATGAAATTTCCCCACATTTTTATGACTTGACATACCTCCTCAGGGAAACACATAAGCAATCATTAATCATTTTTCTTTCATAATAAAAACGATCGCTGCTTGCTCTGCTCTATGGATGTTATACGTCACTGTAACTTTAACCCTCTCAGCTGCACGACCACCTTTCCTGATGTACGCTTTGTGTAACCTGGTGAAGCAGCCCACCGTAATGCAGGTGGAGTATCCCTTATTTCAAATGCTTGGAACTACAAGTGTTTAAGATTTGGGGATTGGGGTGTGTGTGTGTGTGTGTGTGTGTGTGTGTGTAAAATCTACATAGACTTTACGATTTAAGTATCCCCAATTCAAAATCCAAAACAGTTTGAGTGTCTTCTTGGATCATGAATTCGGATTTTCCAATTAGAGATGTCCAACTATAGCTGGATTTATGGATCTGTGCCTAGATAATCTATGTTCAAATCCTACCTGTAACTTGTACCTGCAGTGCAGTCTGGAGCAAATCATGAAACCCATAAATTACTCCGTTTCCTTATCTATAAAATAGGACAATGGAAATAAAAGTATGACCCTAACAGGGTTAAGTAGGTTAACTTACATGTGCAGTACAGTGACGGCCTCTGGCAAACACTACTACTGTCACTCCTACTATCTACAGGAAGCAGTGCCAGCAAGTGACACTGTTTTGTACCTGACATAACAGATTTTTGAAAGAGAAATGAGAGAAAGTACCCAAGACCTGAGATATCTGAGGGAAGAGTTTGGGGCTCAAAAGACACATTAGGACAGGGGAGTTTTAAAGGAAGACCCTGATTCACCTACTTCTTTCATTATTGAGCCCCTCAGTCTCACTCATCGTAGGAATCATAGGCATGGCTTCAATGTCTGACTATAAGCCTGTAACGTGATAGACCAGCTCATAGTTTATGTGCATGCAAATCCCAGGTGAAAGTTCCATCAAGTGAAAGCATGGGACAGCCTAGGAGATAGCACTGTGGCTGTATGAACATTCTAGGTGGGTGAAAAACATGCCATGGGACCAGTAAGTGAACCCTTACAAAAGCCAACACCCATAAATGGCCATCAAAAATAATTAGAATCACAGCAGAATGGCTTGATATTTAGAAAATTCTGTAATTGCATCCTATGCCTCTGAATATGCTCTACATCCTTACTCCTCCAGCATCCTGGATGCTGCAAGAGTGGAATACACCCTGTGTGGCTTCTCCATGCAAGGTCATACTCCTAAATATTATCTTCTCTTCCATCTAACTGAGCAGGCTGGTAGAAAAAATGTTTAATCGTCTAATGATAGGTGATATGTATTTTGATCTGGGGAAGCTACAGACTTTCATGGAAAAATTCAGGTTCATGTGACCAAAGGAAATGGTCATCAGAAGCCAGCGCTAACTCAGCTGAAGAACGTGTCTCAGGGTGGCTTGTTATGAGTCATTATTTCAGCAAAATGGTAACTACTGTCACAGAGTTAATTCAGAGCCTCTTCCTGTAGAGTATGTCAAAGAAATGCAGTGGACATGGGTGTGTGTTAAATATACCAGGAAATATACATTTAGCTGTTACTCTATCATTACTTCTATTAAAATGGAAGATGGCTTAGGATGCTACCAAACTTTTATTTGGGGATAACATTTAGAAAATATGAAACTGTAAGTATAATTTCATATTTCATAAAACCACACCCTTGGAAGATGTTTGTGTTGCATGGGAAAATGGTCATGAACTTATTATTATCTGCAATTTGTTGCAGATTAGAAAGAAGTGAGATGTCCATTTCAAGGACATCAAACGAATGTTCACTGCAAAATATAATTAATAAAGGAATACCACAGATGATAACATGTTACTCTGGTGTAATTCTTAAGAGCCACAAATTTGAAATAAATAAAAGGCTATTAAGATATTTACATATTTTACTAGTGAAATGGCTCAGTCAGTAAAGGCAACTGCTACTAAGCCTAACTATCTAAACTTGATCCTGAGACTCATATGGAGAGAGGAGAAAATCAACTTCCATAGTTTGTTATCTGGCACATGTGCTGCTATGGGCGTGTGTGTGTGTGTGTGTGTGTGTGTCTGTATGTGTGTGTGTGTGTGTGTGTGGTGCGTTTGTATACATAAATATATCTATATATAATTTGCAAACTGAGAGCTCCACACATACTTGGGTTGGTCAACACCTTGTGGAATGGGCAGATCTCATGGGTACTCATTAGTTTATGGTTGGTAGTGAAGGGATGACATTTTCTTCAGTGGAATAATCACTGGTGAGGCACCTATGTTCCTATACACAATCCCTCAACCTTGCTCCTGTAAGCAACCCTAATGAAATCCATTGAGTTACCAAAAACCCAAACAACAATAATAACAAAACCTCTAAAAACCAAATAAGCCATGAAAATAGAAGGGGAAAAAGAGGGGGGTCAGCAGGAGAAGGTATGAGATGCACAAAAAATGCCATAATGGAATTCATGATTACATATAATCAATATATTCTAATAAGCTGTTCATGTTTGTATATTGGCCAGGCCTGGTAGTACAAGCCTGTGATCATAGCTACTCAGGGGGCAGCAATAAGATTACAAAAGGGGGTGTCAGTCAGAGCAGTAGCCTGATGTGTATGAACCCCAGGTTCAGTCTCAGCACCTAAAACACATGATATCTGTACACTGTTTTTATATTGTTTGCACATATCTCCATAAACCTATATTCCCCAGAAATGGACCCTCTCACAGTAACTGTAAGGAAAGGTCATCCAACACTTGTTCTAAAACTGAATAATCAAAAGTGCAATCCAGATGAAAGGGGAAAACTGAGTACTAGATACTTTTGTGAAAAAAAAATCTTTCTATGTAATTTTGCAAAGATGAAATTTTAAAGCATAAACACTAGCCTCATTTTTGTTAACAATAGTGCATTACTCTGAATAGATACATAAATGTTTCTACATATCAGACAAACATACCTTCTCAATTAAATCCTGATCTCATTTTTGTGGCAGTAGGGATTGAACCACGGGTGTCACAAATCTAGGCAAGTGCCCTACCACTGAGTTACGGCCCTTACACCTCAATCAAAACTTGGTTAGCAATGGACTTGATTCTTCATGTTACAAACTCTTCTTAAATATCTTTTCCAAGAGCCATGATCTTGGGAAGGAGGACTTCTGTACCAGGTTGTCTGTGGATTCTCGGGCATTTCTACACTGGCAGTGGAACCACTTTCTTCAATAATGTCTCAGCCAGCTCTTGGCACTTCCCAGTTGCTGCTCTCAAATGCACATCAAACTCCCTTGGATATGGCTGCACGGTTGGCCCCCACATCACCCTCACCCAGTTCGTTTTCTTGTACCGTCCTCTAACGTTCTGATCCCCAGCATGATTATAAGATATTTGGGGGAAAGAATTCTCCAGTATCTCAGACTGTTCCGTCACCCCTAACCCCACTCTCTTGTGTATTTAGAGGGCTGCTTCACACAGTGGTGTGTGAAGGCTTGCTGTCTTCACCTACTGTTTGAAAGTTGTACAACTTCTCTATTCCTCCTGCCGTCTACCCCCATCATGTTTCATCATCATGACAGAAAAACCAGCAACAAACAGCTATGATGAGAGCAAGTGTGACAGAGGACTGCTCTAGAGAACACCGCCATACAGGCAACTCAGGAACAAGAGGGAATCTCAAGGCGCCATGATAAAGTTCTATGGGTTATATATTTTCTCAACAGAGGCAGTTCATAATCTGTAAGAATTTAGAGAGTTTAGATCATTCCTGCTGCCACCCTCCTTCACTGCATTGTGATCAGAAATCAACGTGACTTAAGAAGACCATTAGGAGGTGGCATAGGTGATAATGCTGGGGTCTTACCTTTTCTACAAAGTACATAATGCCCTCGTGACCACGCTGGCCAGGGGGTTTCCAGCTCAGCACTACATAGCTCCGGGTGGCCTCAGTGACAGAGAGGTCTGTGGGGGGTCCAGGAATGACACCCTCTGAAAAAACAAGAAGGTAAAGTGAGGTGCACATATTCAGGGGAGCTGGGGACACATGGAGAGCCACAGTGCCTCTCTTGTCCTGGCTCCACCGTGTAAAGAAACCTTGTCTCTAAGCTCTTCTCTAAAAAATAATAATAACAATAAATCATTCCTTCGATTATTTGGATGTTATTAGCATACAGACAGACCGAGGGGACCTGGGACTGGACTTGTCTTTATATGATTAATAGCTGAACTGATGAAGGGAGAAATTAAACTGTGCAAGGTAGTGTGTGCTTGGTTCCAAAGCATACAAAGTGCAATCTGAAGTCTAGAGGGGGCCATGAGATGTTGGGGTTGATTTCTGGGTCAAGGTCAAAAGTGTGGGAGTCACACGGTATTCACTGGATCTACCTCACAATCACGACATTTCATTAGAAAATGTCTCCCTCCCTTCCTCTCTTTTCCCTCCTCCCCTCCTTCCATCCCCTCCACAACAGTTGAATTCCCTGCCACTTTGGAGATTTGTTTCCTCAAAACAATGCTCAAAGGCATTTCTACAAATTTAAAAATATCCAGCATCCAGCAATATAAACTCAAAATATCTGGTATTAATGAAAAGAAAAAAAAAGTGTGTATGAAAGCAAGAAAATAAAGCCTATATTGACGGGGAGAGAATTAATCATTAGTAACAAACCCAGAAATGCCCCAGGGGACAAAATCAGTATCATCTGTGACTTGCAAAGCAATAATTTGTAGACAAGGACACGCAAGTGGCTACAAATATAAACCATGGTGATAGACATGCCACACATTCAAGAGGATGAGGACTGAGAGGACACAGCACCAGTGAGCTGAGAAACAATTCCAGCTGGCTTCAAGTGGCACATAACTGAAAGTCCTAAAGTAGAGGAGAGAGGAAGGAATACATAAAGAGAAAAGTATTTAAAGTAGAGGAGAGAGGAAGGAATACATAAAGAGAAAAGTATCTAAAGTAGAGGAGAGAGGAAGGAATACATAAAGAGAAAAGTATCTAAAGTAGAGGAGAGAGGAAGGAATACACAAAGAGAAAGTATCTAAAGCAACAATAGTGAAACCTCTTCCAATCAGATGACAGCTATAAACCCACAGACCCGAGAAGCAGGTTGAGCCTAAGCACAATGTATAGGAAGAAAACCACTGATGCACATCATAATCAAAATTCTAAAACCAGTGATAAGGAGAATATCATACAAGCAGAGAAAAAAGATGTACTACAGACCCAGGAACAAAAATCACAGTGACAATAGTTATTGCTACAGATCTGCAGCACAATGAACTAACTCTCTCTCTCTCTCTCTCTCTCTCTCTCTCTCTCTCTCTCTCTCTCTCTCTCTCCCCCCCCTCTCTCCCTCCCCCTCCCCCTCCCTCCTTTCCCCCCCTCTCTCTCTGTGTGTTTCTCTCTGTCTATGTTTTTTCTCTCTCTCTTTCAAATGCTCCATTAAAGAGATGGTAGGATTCCAAGCTTCTTTGTGATACTGCCAATCTTGTCAGGGATGGGACATGAGAATTTATTGACATTTTATTGATTAAAATGAGGAGAATGCAGCTATTACATTTCTTAAAATAATCCAATTGTTATCTAAATATAGGTAACTATGAAAATCATGATAGTCTCATGGATGGTGGCTATTTCCTTAAAATGTTAGGATGTCTTTATTCTATAATGACCCCAAGTGATTTTGATATTTCATTCATCTAGCCATCGAAGACTGACTTAAAGTGTCTTTATAAAAACACAGAGAAATACCATGTCACTAAAAGAAACTACATGATTATTTGTTAGCTGCAGAAATAACTACAGTGTTCTGGGAAACCCTACCTTCTGTGACGGGCTGTCAGAAACTGATTGTTTTTGACCAATTTAATATTTGAATGCCTAAACATCAGTTTAATCTAGTAATTTACTTAAAGTAATTGTGTTTCCCATGGGAAGAAAACTCACCAATTTGTCAAGACATTTCCTTTTCAAATGGCATTGTTAAGACCAAATACGTATGACCAAGAAAGAGGAGAGAATCTGTTACACCTTCCTACGTAAGCATTTACGTCATCGTAGAAGGGTTGATTTTGAGTGAGAGTGAACCATCGTCCCTAAGGCCTTTAACACCAAGCTCTGTAGGTCTCAGCAGCTCTCTCTTCATGGGAAATTAAATTATGAAGCTGCTCTTGGATTCATTCATTTTCAACAAACCAATTCAAGAAAAAAATCTGCATTTCTAGGACCTTTGCCAGAGTTTTAAGTTTAAAGTTAAAATGTGCAAAGACTTGTTTTATTCTACAGGACTCACTGCTTCTGAGTTGGAGCATCACAGCATGGCATATGTTCCAGAAACATTTTCCGGGGGCCAGTTTCGGTGCTTTGTGCTCATGTGTTACCTTGTAGAGCACATTCTGATCAACAGAGGCTGTTCTCACCAGCTCCTCTGCTTTCTTAGGTTAAACGTCACTTCTATTACCTTTCAGTTTTTCATTTATCCTTACTCTGGCTGTTTCTAATGTGCTGGGGTAACTTTTTAAAGCTTGTTGTTCGGTCCATGCAGTGTTTTAAAGAGCTGCAAAATCTCCATACATTGCTGTGACACAAGACCACCCCACAAACCCTGCTGGGACACGAGACCACCCCACAGACACTGCTGTGAGATGAGACCGCCTCACAGACACTGCGGGGACACGAGACCTCCCCACAGACACTGCGGGGACATGAGACCACCCCACAGACACTGCTGTGACACAAGACCGCCCCACAGACACTGCAGGGACACGAGACCACCCCACAGACACTGCTGTGACACAAGACCGCCCCACAGACACTGCTGTGACACGAGACCGCCCCACAGACACTGCGGGGACACGAGACCGCCCCACAGACACTGCGGGGACACGAGACCGCCCCACAGACACTTGGCATCGGATCCACGGCTGCTCAAGCCATTGTCACTGCCCCTCAGCGAGACTAAGTTCTTCAAAGTACTGAGTGAAAACTGTCCAACTAGAATTCTGTATTCAGTGAAGATATATTACAAGAATGAAGGTCAAACAAAGACCTTTTCAGGCACACAAAAGGTAAAACAATTATTGACCAGAAAATCTGCACTAAAAGAAGGTTGAAAGGTGTGCTTCATTTGAAAGACAATCTGATCAAATAGAATTCTGGAATCTATACATAAAAAGAGAAAGAAAAGAAGGGCATGGCGGCTCATGAGTGTGAGATTAAGTATGAAACGGAAGGAAGGAAGGAAGGAAGGAAGGAAGGAAGGAAGGAAGGAAGGAAGGAAGGAAGGAAAAGATAAAAATGTGAGTAAATATAGAAAACTTTTTTTCAGAGGGCTGGAGAGATGGCTCAGTGGTTAAGAACACTGGCTGCTCTTTCAGAGGACCTGGGTTTAGTTCCCAGAATCCACACGGTGGCTCACAACCACACCTAACTCCAGTTCCAGGGAATCCAGTGCCCTCTCTGTCTGGGGGTACCAGGCACACACAAAGCGCACTTACATGTAGTAGGCAAAACACTCATATACATAAAATAAGCATGAATAAATCTTTAAATATTGTTTTTTAAATAAAATTTTTTTCTAGCTTTTAAAATCTCTTTGAAAGATAGATGACTATTTGAGGTCAGCATAATATATTGTACAGTTTATGATCTATACACAAATATAATGTATGACAACAGAGCACTAAGGAAGGGAAAAGGTGGGCTGAGAAAAGATGTATATCATAAATATCAAATATTAAACCCTAAAGCAAAGAATGATAAGTAATGATATAATGTAAATAAAATAGAATAATTAAAAAATGTTCAAGTCCAAAGAAAAAATAAGAAAAAGAGAACTGGTGTAATAAATAAAAATACGACAATAGATTTCAATCCAGTCATGTCAATCCTCACCCAAGGTTCCATGAGATGGCTCAGAAGGTAAAGACACTTGCTGCCATGCCTGATGATCTGAGTTTGATCCCTGGGACCATGCCTGGCTCAAACTGTGGCTTTTTATAAGTAACATATAGTCGGATCTCCTGCTTTTCTGTTCAGTTGGACAGTCTTTGTCTTTTGATTGTTTTGTTTTGTTTAAGACAAAGTATATATCCCTGAGAACTCACTATATAGAACAACCTGGCCTCAAACTCACAGATATCTGTCCACCTCTGTCTCCCAAGTGCTGAGCTTAAAGGCAAAAGCGTACATTACCATACCAGGCTGGTCTTTGACTTTTAATTGAAGTGTTTTAACCATTTGCATTTCATGTTATTGTTTATTTATTTGTTGTTTGTTTGTTTGTGTATGTGGGTATGGGCATGCACGGAATTCACCAATTCATAGAAGGTCAAAAAACACGACCTTGGGAATTTGTTCTCTACTTCTACCATGTGGGTCCTGAGAACTGAACTCAGGTTGCTGGGCTTTGCTGCCATCTCCTGTGCCATCTCACCGATCCTCGATGTGAAGATGTCTAGCTGAAAACCAAATCAATGCAACTTACCAACTTAGCGGAAAAAGATAAAAAATCTCAGTAGATGCAAGAAAAACACTTGACAAACTCTAACATCCATACATGTCTGATATATACTTTAAAAATCAAAACCTAGGACTAGAAGGAAACAGAAGTCTATAGCGGCTGGGGAGACGGTTCAGTGCACAAAGTGCCTGTCAGGCAAGCACTAGGCTGGAGCTTGGAACCTCAGAACCCTTGTAAGAGCTAGGCAGGCACTGAGGCTGCCTGTAATCCCAGCACCTGGGATACAGAGACACCGGACCCCAGGGCAAGAGTGCTAGCTGCACTAGTCGGAATCGGTGAGCTTTGGGTCCAATGAGACCCTGCCTCATTAAACAAAGTAAAGAGCAATCAAGGGAGACACTCGCTGTGAACTCTCCACATACATGTGCACATATGTGCACCTACACACATGCAAACATGCATGAACCACACACACACATAGACATGCACGCATGCGTGTGCGCGCACACACACACACACACACACACACACACACACTATCTCCACAGTAATATTAGATTTGTGGCAAATGTCTAAGCGCTTTTCCCCTGAGATGTTTGATCTCACGGTTCCTTCTCAGTGCTCCTATTGTACCTTGTACTAGAGGTTCTAGCAAAGAATTCATCTTTATTCACAGATGGCACAATTAAAACCCCAAGAATCTTCAATTGAAAATTCTCAGCCAGGGTGGTGGTGGCCCACGCCTTTAATCCCAGCACTTGGGAGGCAGAGCCAGGCGGATCTCTGTGAGTTCGAGGCCAGCCTGGTCTACATAGCGAGATCCAGGACAGGCACCAAAACTACACAGAGAAACCCTGTCTTGAAAAAAAAAAAACAAAAAAAAAACCAAATAAACAAAAATCTCAAATTATTTTGAGAATTAACAAATTAGCAAGGTTTCAGGATATAAGGTCAATATGTAAGTGATAATTGCATTTCTATACACTAGCATAAAAACATTAAAATGCAAAACAATGGATTTTAAAATATCAGACATATAAAATAAGGATAAATCTGACAAAAATGTGCAAGACTCATAAACAGAAATTACTACACTGATTACCTAAGTAAAAGGTGGCATTTGCTTTTTCACAAACTAAAGAACGCAATGTTGTTAAATGTCATCTTAGGCTCAGCAGCTTGGCAGAAACTGATAAGCTGATTCAAATTGACATGAAAAGACAAAGAACTAGGATAGTTACAACTCTGGAGAACAGTGGCACAAGATGAGAGAGCTCAGACTCCCTGACTTATACTGTAGTCAGACTTAGGAACAGAGGAAGACCATAAAAGCCATAGCAATCATGGCAGAGCGATACTGATGTAGAGCAAATAAAACTGGCTGTCGGAGATTCTAGAAGTAGATCCACAGGTGTGTGCTCAGTGGGATTTGACTGTGGTGCCAAGGCCAATTCCACAGGGAAAGATCCACATTTCAATAGACAGTTCCAAACAACGACAGCCACACTCAAGTCACAATACACACTGGGGTCCCCCAAACAATCCAGAAAACATTAATCTAGAGTAGGTCACTGACTCAAATGCAAGAGCAAATGCCATTTCAAGGGGGGAAAAAAAGAAAGGCGAAACACTCGGATTTAACAACAGCAAATGCCAACTGACACAGCGATGGGACATGGAAAGATTTTCGATATTAGGAGAATACGAATCAAAAAGGCAGAAACATCACAACAAGCAGGCTAGAAAGGCTAACTTAGAAAGACTGCTCCTACCAAGGACTAGGGGACCAGGGGTCTCTTGTGGAGTTCTCACACAGTACTGGTGGGAATGTAAAGTGGAACAATCATTTCCGGAAAAACAGCAACCCCTTTGCAAATGAAACAGTCACGTATCCCAGAGCCCATCTATTCCACTCCTAGTGTCCACCCTAGAGAAGTGAATGCACACATCCACACAGACACATCTGGCTTACAGAAACTTTAGCGGGGCATGGATGAATTGTGATTCGTTTCTGTAAAACGTGGACAATACAAACTGTAGTGTCAGAAAGCAGGCCGGAGATGACCTGGAGATGGGGGAGGGGTGAAAGGAGCAACCACTGGCAGAACATGACTGGGTCTCAGACGTGGTGGGCGTGTTTGCTGTTTTGATCATGGCCATGGTGTCACATTGCACACACATGTGCACCGTTCATCCTATGACAACTGTACCACAGTATGTCTTTGGGGCCTGGAGGAACAGCTCAAAGGGTGAAGTATGTCCTTGGCCTGCAGAAGGTCCCAGGCTCAATCCTCAGCTCCACCACCCCCACACGTGAGTCTCTGATGAGTTATTTCAGCTACCATCCCTTTCCAAAGCTTCACAAACAATAACACGTATGTTTTCACAAGCAAAGCTAAATTGCACAGCAAAACATCCGCAGTGGCATCTGGAGAGGTAGAGTTTTTACCTGTGGGTTCCTCTTCAGTGACAATGATCTGTCCAGTCCAGGGTGCTGAAGGACGACCTAGACAGGACAAGTGTAAAAGCTGCATGGTCACAAATGTGCTTTTGACTCTTTGGTAGACCAATACACTGGCTGAGTTAGTCAAACAGGTTCTAGTCCTCTTGCATGTCGTCCTAATGCATCTTTGTCAGCATGTCTATGGTGCTAGGGGAAGCATGGCCCCTGCCAGAATCTAGAGTCTCCCTGGACTGAGTTGAATTTTCTGTAGTTCTACTTATACAAGATAAGTGAGTAGCCTGTGATCATGTAACTGCTCAGTACACAACCCCCCAAACACATAGGCTTTCCCAGGCCTTCTTCAGAGACAACACATGTTTGGGAGAAACATCGAGGACAGTCATAAGCCCAGTAGTTCTCTATGTGTTATCACAAAGGTCAGAGGAGACCAGAGGCAGATAAGGCGGGAGAGCTGAATGGGGCCAAATCTTTCCTGTTGTGTTCTGAAAAGTGCTGTCCGTGGGAAGTCAGCTTAGATCACAAGTAAGGAAGATGGAAGAGAAAGGTGTTTTTTGTTTTGTTTGTTTGTTTTTTTGAGACAGGGTTTCTCTGTGTAGCTTTGCACCTTTCCTGGAACTTACTCTGTAGACCAGGCTGGCCTTAAACTCACAGAGATCCGCCTGCCTCTGCCTCCCGAGTGCTGGGATTAAAGGCGTGTGCCACCACTGCCTGGCAAGAAAGGTGTAATTTAAAAACTCCATCCTGTGGCTCTGAAAGCACGAAAAAGAGAATGGTGGGTGTGAGAGATGGGTCTGCAGGTGAAGGTGCCTGCTGCCAAGTCTGGTGACATGAGTTTGAGAACTGGGACCCACGTAGTAGAAGGAGACACCAACTACTGATACTTGGTTGTCCTCTGGCTTCCATATGAGCACTGTGGCATGCATGCCCACATACACACACATATACCCATATACACATACACACACATATACTCATACACACACACACACACATACACACACACATATATATATATATACCCATATACACATACACATATACCCATACACACACACACACACACACACACACACACACACACACACTCATATAAATAGATAGTTAGGTAGGTAGGTAGGTAGGCAGGCAGAGAGAGAGACAGACAGACAGACAGACAGACAGATATGATAGATTGTTTAGGAAAGAAAAAATGGTTCAATCTTGCTTTACTTGGGGCACTTTTCATCTGTGTCTGTAGGAAACAGGAAGGTAGCAAAGAAGACAATGTGTTTCTCATTCACAAAAATCTGGTTTTTACTGGAATTCATAAAACAGGAGTAGAAGAATGAGATGGAACTGACTAATTTAACAGGGAGGGGAGTCTGAATGCGAGACTATTTTCCTTGGGGGGTTGTGATGACATGAAAAGTAACTGGGGTAAATAATAAAACTGTAAATGCGGAATGGACCTGTAATCCTCCATATGAGTTATCTCCTATTCCCAAGGGTATTTGACAGCATCTGGAAGGTTTTTGGATTAAATAATACCACTGGCAGAGACAAGGGCTATCTGTACGCATCCTACATGATATTCCCTCGGCTAACAACTGCTGGCCTAATGTGTGGATGAGGGCTACTGGGACAGACATGTTACTGTCTAGGACTTCTTATGATGTCATTTTATGGTCCCTTGTTTTGGGGATGCCATACAGGTTCCCATTTAAGGTATAATTATGTACCAAGGCTTTGACATTCAGGCTCGGAAGACAAATAGATGAAATGATTATTATTTTAAAGATTTTTTAGATTATATTTTAATTGTGCGTGAGGGTGGGTGGGTGGGTGTGAACGCCCGCGAGTCTCTGTATGTGTATGTGTGGGTACATGTGACTGCATATAACCACAGAGTACATATCAAGGTCAGAGGAAAGTTACAGGAGTCAGCACCCTCCTTCCATCATATGGGTCCTGGGCACTGAACTCAGATGGGCAGGCTGGGCAGCAGGTACCTTCACCTGCTGAACCATCTGGACCACTGAAGATTTTTTTTATATTACCTACATGGAACCCCAAATTTGGATCAGATGTAAATTTGTTTCTTAATCAACATGGAGAAGCTCACAGGGATGGATAGTAATGCTTGGACAGAGACTCCAGGGTCAAGAAATTCACTTTGAACCATCAATGCAGTTATATTTGGAATACACTAATAATGCGAATTAAAAAATGGTCTTTGGACTATTTGTTCCCATATTTCATTCCATACCTAATATTTAGAACACAGATTAGCAAGATACACTTTTCTGAGTAATTTTTTAAAAGATAAAATAAAATGACGTTTTTAAAAAGCTTTAAAAAATGAATCAAAAGCAAATATTTTTTATGTTCTTGGACTCATCCGAACCACAGGATTTTCTGACCACAAAGAGATGCTGTATGTTTGCCTCCCTCTAGTGGACACAGGAGGAACTGCTTGCGGTGACACCTATCACAGTATTTTTTTTTTTTTAAGATTTATTTATTTATTTACTATGTATACAATGTTCTGCCTGCATGTATACCTGCAGGCCAGAAGAGGGCACCAGATCTTATTACGGATGGCTGTGAGCCACCATGTGGTTGCTGGGAATTGAACTCAGGACCTCTGGAAGAACAGCCAGTGCTCTTAACCGCTGAGCCATCTCTCCAGCCCCGTTGGTGGCGCACGCCTTTAATCCCAGCACTTGGGAGGCAGAGGCAGGCGGATCTGTGAGTTCGAGGCCAGCCTGGGCTACCGTGAGCTCCAGGAAGGGCGCAAAGCTACACAGAGAAACCCTGTCTCGAAAAACCAAAAAACAAAAAAAACAAAACAAAACAAAAAAAAACAAAACTATCACAGTATTTTTTAAAGGCTCATCGTGACGCAGAGACATGAAGAGGGCTTACTTTTAAGTCTAGCTTTCTCAGCTGGATCCAGGGCAGCCACGGGCTCAGAAACTCGAGACGGCAGGCCTATTCCAGTTTTATTCACAGCTCGAACTCGGAATATGTAGGAACGACCTTCTATCAAACCAGTGACTGGAAACCGAGCAAACTTCACGGGTGTGTCGTTACATTGAGACCAGCTGTCTGTGCCCACCTCACACCTGAGGGAAAGAGGGGTTAGCACAAGTTACACTGAGTGTGGCCAAGGCACAAATCCACCTGCAGACCTTCCCTGTGTCAAAACACTCAGCGCCTGCATGGCTTCTTAGGTTTAGACTTCACTTCGTTCCACTCAAGTTCAATGTGTCCTTTAATTTCTTTCTTTTAAAAATTCCAGTTCTGAGAGAGAGAGAAAGGGAGAGAGAGAGAGAGAGAGAGAGAGAGAGAGAGAGAGAGAGAGAGAGAGGAAGTAAAAGGACAACTTGAAGATGTTTCTCTTCTATCATGTGGGGTTATATGGGCATCCACCTTTATTCACTAAGACATCTTATCTGCCAGCAACTTGTCTTTTTTATAGGAAGAATGAATCCTCTGCCCTTCCCTGAACAAGCAGCTGAGGGGTCTTGTGTGTCAAAAAGAGGGGTTAGAGATGGGGGTAAGAAAGTTGTGCAGGTATCCAGAATCTTTTTTGTTTTATTTTTTAATGTGTATGGGTGATTTGCCCACACGTATGTCTGTGTACCTCTTGTGTGCCTGGTAACTGCCAAGGACAGTAGACGTTGTTGGATCGCTTGTAACTGGAGTTACAGACAGTTGTGAGCTGCCATGTGGGTGCGGGGACTTGAACCCGGGTCCTCTGGAAAAGCAGCCAGTGCTTTAACCATGGGGCCATCTCTCCAGAATCTTTATAGAGAGGCTTAGGGGATCCCTCACTCATCTCCCTACTGACACCTTTAATTCCACTGCTGGTGATTTCTTTGCCAACTTCTTTAGACATTTTCTTTTAAAAGCAGAATTAAAAGATAACTGCAGCTGGGAATGGTGGTGCACACCTGTAACCCCAGGATTTGGGAGTCTGAGGCGGAGGATCATGACCTTGAGGCTAGTCTAGGCTATACAGGGAGACTGTCTCCAAAAACTAAAGCAAACGAACAGAACAGAACAGAACAGAAAACTGTTTGTACTGCAGTTTGGGAAACAGCTTGCTGTTTTCTGACTTGATGATCTCTGTGTCTTGTGTGGGTTCAAGGGTCAGGAGGTTATTGTAATATATTTGTTTCTTTTCTTTCTTCATCCTCTGGTCTCTCTCCAAGGTCTTGCTATGTAGCCCAAGCTGGTTTTGAATTCATGACCCTCATGTCTCTACCTCCTAAGTGCTGGGACTGCCTGCCATGCCCAGCCATGCTTGTTTCTTTAACAGTGAGGCTGGTGATTCCCGTGGGGAAATGAAGTGCTTGGAAACTTATTTCTAATTGCCTGCTAATGTAGTTCCTGGCACCCAATAACAGAGTCAGGGAGCTGCTCAAGAGACAAACATGATAGTTCATATGAGGCTACCAGTCAACACAGCTTTAGATTCATTGTTGGAGTGAATTGTGCAGCATTATGATAAAGCAATTCCTTGTTTTTTACCAATAGTACACAAGGCTTTTAGTTTGAAATGCACCCCCTGTACGGCATTATGTTCAAAATGTATAATTTTCAAACAGTTCTCATGGGAGGGCAATTCCAGGAGCCATATAAAATACAGACAGGGGCCTGTGTTCCCTTCTTCGCTCTCATTTTCCATTCTTTGATATGGATGATGATCGTTTTCTTCAACATTATGTAAAGTCCTATCAAATGTATCTGCAGTTCAAGTCTTCTATCCACTTTCCTACATCTCTGCTCTGTAGAGTTTCTGGAGTTGCTGTTTGTGTGTGTGTGTGGGGGGGGGGGGGGGATGGCGGCAGAAAGCTGAGGGACTACAGCAGTTGTCCTAGACCTATCTCCCATGGTTCTGTCTGGACTCTCCCACTTCCCTATTCAGACACTGCCACATTAGAACATGCTTCTTAACCTTCATGTGTGCAGGGGGAAAAAGGTGAAGGATGTCTTCTCTAGAAGCTTCTATAGCATGTTGGAGCAGAAGAGCACTGACCTACAGTCAAGCTGATATCTGAACTCTAGCTCTGAACTTCCTATCCATGTGACCTTAGGTGAGGTAATGTTTCCTTGCTGGCACGTGGCTTGGGCCAGCTCTTTCTTACTTGTAATAGCAAGGCCTGTCGTTTAGAACAGTGTCAGAGCAGATGGTAAATATTAGCCATGGTGTGCTTCCCCGTAAAGACCAAGGCCAGAGAAGAACAGCGTGCGCTGACTGCCTGTAACCTCCGTAAAGTTTGCAACCCCCTTGGCTGTTTGTCAGAGACAACAAAACAGAGCTGACAGTAGGGAAGGAGGAGCTTCTGTAATCCTCCACATTCATCAGAAGTAAGCGGAGCTTCCGTCCACGTCATGTCTACAGTTCAACACTATGAACTGATTACAAGCACCTCTCTGGAAGGTACTGAGCACACGGGGCACGCTTTCACTTACTGTTACGAGTCTGAGTTACAAGTAATACGCTGACATAGATCATCTGCCTCTGATGGTTTCCACACACAAAAGCAAAAAGAATTGGGGCAACTATTAGAAGAGAAACTAAGTCAGGGAATCACAAACTTGGGCCAATAATCTGAATGCGTTGCTTGTATTACCCAAACCTAGTAGATACGAATGTGTAAAATCCACAAATCTCAGGATCCGTAAGTTCTGAAGACTGTAATCAGCAAGGACTCATAGGTAAGAGTGTAGCCTAACACTGAATTTTTGTTACTATTTCTTATATAATATAGATAACTGGAAACCACATCATATGGTATAAGGAATTCATTTGTGCTCCTAAAGTCGGTACTCTTAAATAACCGTCATACTAGGGATATTGATGCTGAGTACATTGAATATCAGCTCTTTCACTTCAACATTGGCCTTTGCTGTTAGGTTTCCAAAGTCCTTACTCTCTTGCCAAGTTAGTGGCATGAGTTGGTTGTCAAATTCAAAGAATTTATGTAAATAAGTAGGTATTAATATGTACTAAGACAGGGAGAGGAGGCAAAAACCAGAAGAGAAAGCATTTCACTTAGAAATAATGGGAAAAATCAAGTACGCGTCTGCCCATCCACAGCAGAACTCGGACTGATGTTAGGCCCAGCACTAACTTATCAATAAAGTATCCAAGGATAGGGCTCCCTCCATCCACAGCGGGCTGCTTCCAAGAGATTATGATGTAATCTTTGTTAGCATCCAAAGACACCACATCCAAGGGTGCTGCGGGGGCTCCTTCGATCTCTGCATCAGCGTCTGTGGAGACAAGGGATCCTGTTAATGGCTCCTCCAGGCTCTGCCAGCTTGGCAGACTGAGGTCATGGTGCACACATTTCCTACAGATCGCCGTAGCTACATATTTGGCTTCATAGAGCAAGCTTCAGATCTTATAATTTGTTTATCAATATAACAGGGTGTGCTTTTCACTTTTGCGGGAAGAACATTATGTTAGATAGTAAAAAGGGCTCTGAAAAGAACCCATGGATTTTGTCTCCTCACCCTTGCTTCCCAGAGTATTCTAAAAATATTAATAAGGAAATGTCAAACAGGTGGCTCGTGCCAGAAAGTCTGTTCTTAAGACATTGGTTGGGCAATGGTACCAAATCTCTGACAGGCTCCCAAAGGGACAGACATTCCCTCGTGTTACCTGAACGCACACACAAGAATAAAAACCATGGAGCTCTGACCACCATTAAGTGGGCGTTGCCCTTTGAAGAAGAAAACATCTGCTACGATCAAATGTGATGGTCTATTTGATTGGATTGAGAGACACGGATGAGATTGCTGAAGCGCATCTGAGTTGTCTGTGAATGTGTTTCCAAGACCATTGGATGATGACAGCTCTGGCCTAATCAATGGTTTAGCCCAGTGATTAACAACTGAATAGATGATTGGTGAGTGGTGGACCGTGGAAGGTAGGGATTCGATGGATGAAGGAGGTCAGTGGACACATGTTCAAAAGGTTTGTCTTGCCCTGGCTCCTTCTTGCTACCACCCCTTCTTCTGAGCTGACACAAGTTGAGCAGGTCTGTTCTACCTGCTCTACCACACATGAGTCTCACCACAGGCCCTGGAATATGGGGCCAGCCTACCATGGGATGAAACATCTGACACTGTCAACTAACCTAAATCCTGTAAGAGAGCCTGGCAAACAGAAGACCAAAACCAAAAACAAACAAAAATCAACACATGTGATGACTGTTCCAGAACTGAAGATACGTAGGGAAAAAGCCCACATTTGAGTTTAGTAAAAGTCTGTGATAAGACAGGAAACAGGACACTGACTGTTTATAAAGTAAGTTCCCCAGACTGTGAGCCCTCCCTAACTCCCCAGAACTTCCAGAAGGAAAGGAAATAAAAATATACCATCAGTAACCCTTTAAGTGAGAATGATCAAAGCCAGCGGTAAGTCTGGGGGAAGGGCCCACACTGCCAGTTCATCCTAGCATGTGAACAGAATTAGTTAGGAGAGCCTGGGACACATGGGAGCCACTTACCCAGGAGAAAACACCCCTGCCAACTGAACAAACAATCTTTTCCTATGATCTATACTCCTGCAACTCTCGTGAGTTACAAAGGTCCTTTAGATGATGGCAGAAACATTTGTAGATCTCTGGGTTTAGTGTTAATAGGTCTGCATTACTTGTGAATGTTCTCTGGGTAAATGTCTTCTGCAGACCCGCTAAAGGAGAATGGCACCAACAAATCAAATGGCCAAGGCTGAATTTAGAATCCTCGCATGCTATGCAACAGAAAACCAGTGCTTTCCTGCAAGCATGTCTCTCTCCTCACGGGTTTTGTGAGCAGGGTAGGGACAGTGATGTTCCTGACGAAGGAAGAGCAGAGCAAGAGCTGATGCTGATGCTGATGTGCGCAGGTACCAGAAGAGGCGCCACCCTCGAGGGGGGACAGCTGGCAACAACACAGACACACCCTTGTGTCAAAGGCCGATGACTCCACGCACTGATGGAGCAATTCCCATGTTGACAGAGCAGAGTCTAGTTAGCTGAACAGCCCCTGTGTTTGGTGTGTGTCACAAAGCAGGGACACACTGTAACAGACCATGGAAGACAACAGCTGTCCAGAGAGCCAAAATCAGTACTTTTTTTTTTTTTTTTCTGAGACAGGGTTTCTCTGTGTAGCTTTGTGCCTTTCCTGAAACTCACTCTGTAGCCCAGGCTGGCCTCGAACTCACAGAGATCCTCTTGCCTCTGCCTCCCGAGTGCTGGGATTAAAGATGTGCACCCAGCACGGTCAGCATTTTTGTAACACAGTTTGCAAGATGTCATTCAGGGGGTGTACTTGATGATCTATTTAGTTATTTAGGCATTCACTCATGCATGCATTCATTCATTCATTCATTCATTCATTCATCTACTCATCGCCACCTCTAGACCACAACCTCTATGTGCTGACCCTGAGGAAACACTTCCCAGAAAATTCTGCCTCAATGATACTGGTCTCTTCTTAATCATAGCTGATTCTCCAGCCCCAGCTGACTGGCATTTGCTGTCCCAGAAAAGCAAAGGGTTCACTTTAGTGGTTCTTAATTCAAAATACCACAAGAACAACCACTAATTTAGCTGTGCCTGTGAAATGGGGGGGGGGGCTCACTCTCTGGGGATTTTACTTCATAAATAATCAATGTCTTCCTGTATTATCTTGGACTCTTACTAAACTTGGGTGTGGGTATTGTGTCAAAGTTGTTTCCCTAAGTTCATTTAATACACTTCTAGGTACGTGTCTGGCTAGTTTTATGTCAGCTTGATACAAGCTGGAGTCATTTGGGAAGAAGGACTATCATTTGAAAAAATGCCTCTACTATATTGGCCAGCAGGCAAGTCTGCCAGGCATTTTCTTAATGGGTGATTTAAAGGGAGGCCCCGCCCATTGTGGGTGGTGCCATCTCTGGACTGGTGGTCCTGGGTTCTATAAGAAAGCGGGCTGAGCAGACCATAGAGAGCAAGCCAGTAAGCAGCACCCCTCCATGGCTCTGCATCAGCTTCTCCCTTCATATTCTGGGCTCAGCTTCCCTCAGCGATGGCTCTGTAAGTTGTAAGATGAAATAAACTCCACATTGCTTTGGGTCATGGTGTTTCATCACAGCAATAGAAACCCTAACTAAAACAGTACTAACACAAAAGTTAAAAATAAGTATTGTTCTTGTTCTCAAGAAGGTGCAATACGCTGTGGGGAGCCAAGTATGCTCGGAATGTCAGCAACACAACTGTGGAGTGTTCTCACTCATGTCTGGTTTCCAGCAGCTGATGCTGTCCTGATCTGGCCCCAGTGCCCACCCAGCCAACATTTACTTCTTCTGAGCGTCTATCCTTCTCTCTCCCAACCTCCAAATAGCTGAACTTTTTGTAGGCTGATAAACTGAGTCAAAGATTAGCCTGCTACTTGTTATAGTTTGGCCTCAGACATAGGCAAGTAATAACCTTTTTCAAAATGTTATCTTTTTGTTTATATTTATTATAAAGGTAGCACATGATTATAAAATAAATGATAATCAAGAAGGTTAAAATCTCCTTTAACTCTGTAACTCAAAATAATGACTATTGACATATTGGCCTAAGCCTTTCTAGATTTGTTTTATTTTTATACTTATAAATAAAGGAGAATTTTTTTTTAGATGTGTCTTAATATATAGCTTAGGCTGGCCTAGAATTGAAAATTCTCCTGCCTTGGTCTGGTAAATGCTAGGATTATAGGTGTGTGCCAACACATCTAACAAAAATGATAATGAATATTACTATTTGTAGCCCAGGCTTGGAACTCACTATGTAGCCCAGGCTGGCCCTGAACTCATGGTGATCTTGCTGCTTCATCCCTCATGTTCAAGGGTTACAGTCATCTGTGACCACATGGCTAAATATGATTATTTTTTAAATAATCTGGGTCATGGTCTTCATGAAAACTGCTTTTTTCTTGATATATTTCAATAAGTATAGGTATATATCATTAGTTTTCATTGCTATGTAGTATTTTGCTGTTTGTGTGGAGCATGAACTTTTTATATTTATTCACATATATTTCTGCCTCCTTATTAAAATATACCTATGTAAAAAGACATTTTATTTTACTTTCTCATTATCAGTGAACATCTGGATTTCTCCAGTTTTCTGTAATATTTGTCTTCACCTTGTCCACTTTGTCCTAGAGCTGGAGAAGTTGGATGGTGTACTTTAAATACATAGTTGCACAACACCCTCAGAAACTCTGAAGCAATTCATGGTCACAGGAGAACCTGTTCCTGTATTTCCCTACCCTGGTAGAATTGTTTTTATTATGTGTGTTGTATGTATGTATGGGTGTGTGCACGTGTATGGGTAGGCACGCATATGTGCACACATGTATGGAGACCAGAATTCAAGGAGTGGTGTCTTCCTCAGTTGCTCTCCATATTGCTTTTGGAGATAGTGTCCCACTAAATCAGGAGTCTATGGAGTCAGCTAGACCGGCTTTCAGGGGTCCACCTGTCTCTGAAGCTACAGTTTCAGGGGTCCACCTGTCTCTGCCTCTGCCCCAGCCCCAAGCCCAAGGCCCTCCAATGCTTAGGTTATAGAAGTCTCCTGCTGCACCTGGCTTTCACATGGGTGTTGGGGGATTAATGTGTATGCAGCAGGCACTGAGCTATTTCCCCAGCCCCCACAAGGGAGTTTTAAAATCTTGTTATCTTTTCGGTTCGGTAGATAAAGCATCACCTGTCTGCTATTTAGGATGCTTTCGTTACTAATAATATTTTCTCCATGTACCTGCATGCCATTTGCATGATGTTTCTGTCTCATCATCTATAACTTTATGATGTGTGTGTGTGTGTGTGTGTGTGCACTTGTGTAGGGAGGGATTAAGGTAGAACAGGGTATGTAACAAGTGTTGACCTTAAGTATTTCTGATAACTTATTAGTGGCTCTTCTCTTTTTATTGTTTGTTTACAACATCTATATTTTACAATATACATATTATCTGTGTAATAAAAACCTGTCCGAATGTGCTCAGCTCTGCAATGTTTCTACAGAATATGGTCTTTTACATGAAGGTGCTGATATAGAAGCTACTCTGTAAGCAGTCAAAATACCAGAACCCCAGAAGAGTGCCTTTTAGTGGCTTTTCACACCACCATGGGAAAAGTTTAAAAACACATAAAGATATCATTTGAAATGCTTTGTGGTTCCGAAAAAGTTAAATATGAATGTGTAGTATGACCCAACAATTCAGCATGTGGGTGTATATATTGAAGAGAAATGAAAAAACTGTCCCATAAATATGAACATGAATATTGATAGTGCTAGCACTCTTAAAAACACTACACGGTAGGGACAATCCTGTCACCCATTAACTAGTGGATGTACAGACAGCATGAGGCACGTCTACACATTGGAATACTAATCTAGCAACAAAAAGGGACAGGCTACCGTATGTATGATGACATAAGTGAACCTCAAAACGCTGAGTGAAGGAAGGCAGACTCAGAAGAACACTGAGGTGCAAAGACATCCTGAAAGAAAACTTGTAGACATGGAAAGTAAATTGTGGCTGCAAAAGCCATGACTGGGCATGGGAGTGACTTGGGGAAGCTCAGAGTGATGGAAATATTGGAGAAGGAAGTTATGGTGGTGACTGTTAACTCTGCAAGTATATTTACAAACGTTCAAGTGTGCAGTTAACGTGGGAGAACTTTGAGTGTGTTTATACCTAAGTAAAGATGTTTTCAAGATTCTGAAATACATCATTTCAAATCAATAAAGTAAAGGATGAAGCTGAGTGGCAGAGGGTTTGCTCTGCACATACAAGTCTCTGAGCTTTACAACAGGGCAATAGTAGTAGTAATATAAAAAATAAACTTTTCTAAAAGTTGTCAAGTTCACAGTATAATTGCTGAACTCTCCCCCCACCCCAGTTAGCTACTCAATCCTTCATATTAACATCTGATAAATTTTAGCATCTTTCCATTTCCTTAATTTGTGGAGTATGAAAACTGGTGTGTAAAATTTAAACGTTGGCCCCTTCTCTGCATCTGCAGCCAGTCATGCGTAGTCTTGTCCAAACCTGGCAGGGACATAGCTGTGGTGGGGCATGAGAAGTGCAGAGCAACCCAGCCAGGCCCAGTTCCCAAAGCAAGGCCACCAAGGATCTCGTCTCTGCCTCTGCGGTTGTTTTGCTAACTAGAGATAGTCTCCGGTTGGTTGAGATAAGACGCGAAGAGGGAAGGAAGACTTGGCATATTCAGCCACTACCTAGCCAAGCTGATTCAGGTTGTTTGGCTAACCTAACTTGCTGATGAGTCTCAGCAAGCCTGTTTCCATAGCAACCTTTATGAAGGTTGCCTCCTCCATTCCCTCAGCAATACCTGACTTTACCCACAATGCTTCTGTGGCGAAGACACTGACATATTTCCCAGATGTTACAGATGTTCATACATCTTTCATCAGTTGCTGGTTCGTGACCAAATCTAGTGATCTTTGGTTATTGTTCAACATGGGTATGACAGAGTATTACGTGTCCCTGGAACGCATTCTTCCTGCTTCCGCTTGGTGTTGTGACCACTAAGTGTTGCCAGGAACATGTGGGCCGTCCTTGGTGAGTGTTGTACACAGAATATACAAAACGTTTGTTCACCAAACAGAAGAGATGTGAGCAGCCCCACCCCCAGCTCCTGGGACAACAGTATGAAGTAGGGGGACCCGGGATACTGCATGATCATCCTGAGCAGAGCCAACAGGGCCACCATCCAACCTCTGAAGTGACGGACTTAGAGCAAAGGCCAGGAAGTGAGGAACCATCATGGACTGACAAGTGAAAGCTCAGTGGTTATCTCATTTCTGCAGCTAGCCAGCACCCTAATCAAAATCTTAGCTGAGGCATCAGAAGACGTGTGTCCTAAACCACTGTCATGGTTTGTGGGCCCTTCTGAGGCCCCTTGTAAGAACAATGCAATGCTTTTTTTAAATTAAATTTTGTGGGGTGTGTGTGTGTGTGTGTGTGTGTGTGTGTGTGTGTGTGTGTGCACATGTTGTATGCATGTGTGCAGGTATGTGTGTGTATTGTATGCATGTGTGCAGGTGTGTACTGACTGTGTGTGTGTGTGTATTATATGCATGTGTGCAAATGTATGCTGATGCATGTATTGTATGCTTGTGGCAGGTGTGTGCTGATGTGTGTATTGTATGCATGTGGCAGGTGTGTGCTGATGCATGTGTAGACCAGAGGCTGATGTTGGGCATCTTCCTTGGTCAATCTCCACCCTACTTTTTGAGACAAGGTCTCTAACTGAACGTGGAGCCAGCAAATTCAGCAAGACTGGCTGGGCAGACACCCCACAGACCCTCTTATTATGTCTCCCCAGCACTGGACATACAGGTGGGAGCCATCACCCGGGTGCTGGGGATCTGAACTCAGGTCCTTGTGCTTACCCGGCCAGCAGTTTACCAACTGAGCTGTCTCCTGAATCCAGTAAGAACAATGCTTTAAAATTTATAAAAGACATGAGATTTCAGAAGAAATCAATTTTTTTTTTTTTGAGACAGGGTTTCTCTGTGTAGTTTTGGTGCCTGTCCTGGATCTCGCTCTGTAGACCAGGCTGGCCTCGAACTCACAGAGATCTGCCTGGCTCTGCCTCCCGAGTGCTGGGATTAAAGGCATGTGACACCATCACCCAGCCAGAATAAATCAATTATATTGATACAAGGTTCTAATTACAGAGCTAGTGGGAGTCTTTGATCTTATTGTTAAGACATCTGGATGGCATCTACAATTCCATCTACATCAAAATGCCTATGAGTCAATTTTTCTATTTAGTACATAAGAGATAACAATTAGTAAATCATCTATATTGTTTATACTTTTAATTGTCTGTGCATTTTGATGTCCTCTACTCTTTCTGGCTGCAGAGAGGCTGCTCCTTCCCAGGCTATCTGAAGCTGAGAGAGGACAACCTCTCTCCACAGGAGGGCTTGGACATGCACACAAGCATCCTGCAAGTGAGTCTCCTCTACCTGGTTCACACTACCCAGGAGGAACATTCTCAATCAGCCTCCCACACCCCTACCTGCCCTCTACCCTTAACTAGGTATGTATAGAGGACCTCCACAGCTCAGAGCCCCCCAAAGTCAATCTAACCACCACACCTACACCTTTCCCTTTCCAGACAACTCCAGTGAAGGCCACAGTCCAAGTTCTCCCAAGTTCCTGACCTTTGGCCTCTGGAGCCATTGACCCTGGTGCTTTCCCACGTGGCCCTGAGGAGCCTCCTGCTTCTGAGACCTGTGAGTAGAATACACTTTGTTTCCTTGAGACTATTCTGTGTCTCCTGAGGCTGTACATGCCTATTACATGAAAAAACATAGAGCACAGGTTGAAAGTGCTAGGATCCCATGGAGAGCAACACGTCGCTGAACATACCCGGCCTGTTCAAGACACTAGTGGGAAAAGAAGGCATAAAACCAACAGCTGCAGTTAGTGTGAGAACCAAGTTCCACGCGTGTTCCCTTCCTCATCAAATCTAAGCCATGAGAAGGAGTCTGGCATGAAATAATACGTTTGCTCTCTGAGGTGCTCATTAAAGAGGAAGTTTCCAAATAATGTTGAGTCTTTCATAGCAGCTTCCATGAACTCAGACAGATTTCCAAACTATGAGAATTTAGAAGCTCCACTTACTGTCCTAGTGACATTAAAGACATTCTCCTCTTGTAAGTGACAGACACGGTCTGGAAACCAGTTACTTTTGTGCCGGTGCCTGTGAGGATCATTTTGTACTCGGCCTAGTCCTGTTCCGGGTTATCAGGAGGACTTTTTAACGACTCTGACCATTACTAAAACACGTCGGACTGACTGTGGACTCAGTGTTGGAGTGTGGCTGTGTGTTCTGCTTTTTGCCAGGTCTTACCTCGAACAAAGACGTAAGCGCTGTACTGTTCATAATACTCTCCCATCCGCACACGGATTGTGTAGAGGCCTTCGTCTTCTTTGTTGAGGTGAGAGAACGTGAGCGTTGCCCGGTCTCCACTCCAGTGCGTTTCCACCCATTTTGACGGAGAAACAGGTGCTCCTAGAAATGTAGAAAACAAGCAGATTCATTGACGTGACCCTCCTTAGTTCCCTCTCTTCCCCACTCCACCCCTCTCCCTCTCTCCTTTCGTCCACGCTGAAGGTCACTTGACTCTTAGAACTCTCTAGATCTTTAAGCCATTCTGGCGTGTTTAATATTAGGAAAAATACTAGACAGAAGTGAGGGACTCCATGGCAGACACATAATTTGTAACATCTGACAAAATTAAAATGTAAAGCTCTGTGTTCAAAGAGCAGAGAAGTTCAAAGTGTTGAGTTTTGCCGCTGTGCTGGCTGGTTTATATCAACTTGATGTGGGCTAGAGTCATATGAAAGGAGGGAACCTCAATTGAGACAATGCCTCCATAAGATCCAGCTGTAGGGCATTTTCTTAATTAGTGATTGATGGGGCAGGGCCCAGTCCATGGCGGGTGGTGCCAACCCTGGACTGGTGGTCCTGGGTTCTATAAGAAAGCAGGCTGGGCAAACCATGATGAACAAGACAGTAAAAGCAGCACCCCTCCATGGCCTCTGCATCAGCTTCTGCCTCCAGGTTCCTACCCTGTTTGAGTTCCTAGCCTAACTTCTTCAGTGATACTGTGATGTGGAAGTGTAGGCCAAATAAACCCTTCCTGTGGTTTTTCATCACAGCAATATTAACCCTAACAAAAACAGCCTCTTTTCATTTAAAAATATCCTGTTACTTATAACAGGGGTCATAGAAACTACAAAAAAAATTTAGTGCCATAATTATGTGCAACAGATAAATATAAATCTTAATATTCTAGAATAGGTGACTGTTGAGGAAGAATTTTTTCTAAAATGACTCAATTGTACAATCATTTTTTGTATTATCTGAACTGAATTTTAAATGTAAATTTATACAATTGTATTTTAAAGTTTATTCTGATATGTCCTTTAACTTTTAGAAGTCGTGATTCATATACAATCTAAAATTCCTGCTTATGCATTCCATCTCTATGTTTTCAGCAAAAGGAAGAACTAATTCTACAACTGTTCCTTTTGTTAATAACTGGCCCACTCAGAAACTTACATGAAAAACATCTTTCCATTGAATGCTACAATCTTTAAATTGCATTTTAAGACTCAGAGCCAAAGGTTCCAAACTCTGAGGAAGACTAACCTCCTCACTCGCTCTCCTTCAGTGTCTATGAGCTCACTGGGATGTGTGGTATTTCACAGATAAGCTTGCTGCAGGCTACTCAGTCCTGTCCCTGTGTGTGTGTGTGGAGGGGAGGTTAGTTTCCACCCACAGCCTCTAGAAATGAGTTCTGGGGTAGGTGGGGGAACTACCTCCTAGTGGGTCCCCCTATTATTTCCTGTAGAGTCTGTTCTGTCTGGGGCCACAGCCATGGTCACCACTTCGCTGCTGCTGCTGGGACCATGACCTTGCTAATTCCAATTGGGTCAGGTCATGGTCCCAACCAGCATGTTGGAACCTTAGGGGCCCCAGATTGCCCCAGGTGTTCACATGTACACCTGATGGTCAGGCCCTCAGCTTAGAGGGCATATTGCCCATGGCCCACCACTAACCCGAGCCTATGATTATCTATATTACCACTCGGCCTGTCTTCTCTGTTCTGTGCACGCTCTGTAGTCCCATAGGGCTTCACATATAAAATGTAAGTTTACAGATAAAATGAGGGGCTTGAGAGATGGCTCAGTGGTTAAGAACACTAGCCGCTTTGCCTGAGGACTTGAGTTCAATTCCCAACAACCACATGGTGGCTTACAACCATGTGTAACTCCAGTTCTGGGGGACCTAATGGCCTCCTCTGTCAGGGCATACACATAATGCACAAACATATATCTAGACAAAACATCCATACACATAAAATTAAATTAAATTTTTTTTAAAAAATAAAATGATATGAATGTCAAGCCAATGGCTACATAGCATTGAACTCAGCTCAGGTAGCCTTCCAGAGCAGTCCTGTGTGATGGCAACATTTACATTCCCCAGCAAACAGGATAATTTTTATTTATTTTGTGTCCATTTTTGTACTAGTTTACATATTTTGTATGAAGAATATATTTACTATAAACTTTTAAGTTATGAAGAGACTATCATATTAGCATAAGATTACCAGTCAGCAGTGGTGGTGCATGCCTTTAATCTCAGCACTCAGGAGACAGATGCAAGTGGATCTCTGAGTTCAAGGCCAGCCTAGTCTACAGAGCAAGTGCCAGGACAGCCAGGGCTACACAAAGAAACCCTGTCTCATAAAACCAAAAAAAGAAAAAAAATTACTACTGTCTGAATTGCTTCTGAAAATTTACTCTGCTGATTAATTAATAATATTAGGACTTATTTCACGAGGTTATATATGTTTTTAAAGTTTTACACAACTCTTATAAATGATATCTATAAGGAAAAATACTTTATCAAGTATCCTAGCTTACAAAGTAAACATACAGGTTTTTGGTAATTTATTATACATATTACTTGGTGACAAGTAAATATTACCTTCAGAAATATATTTTAGCTGGGCATGTTGGCTCAGACCTTTAATCCCAATACTGGGGAGGCAGAGGCAGTCATATCTCTGAGTTTGAAGGCAGCCCGCTCTACATAGTGAGAGTTTCAGGACAGTCAGAGCTACACAGTGAGACCCTGTCTTAGGGAATAAACATTATATATATATATATGTGTGTGTGTGTGTGTGTGTGTGTGTGTGTGTGTGTGTGTGTGTGTTTTAAAATGTATGTTAAAAACTTAGTACAGCAGAGTGTTGTCTTCAGCTTACAGGCCCTGGGAAGCAGATCTGCAACTGGCCCACATGCTTGTTTCATTAAGAAGCAAAGTAAGGACTCAGTCGAAAGACTTACCATTTCTATACCACTGGACCTCCGGCTGGAAGTGTTTAATTTCAGGAGTGATGACTACACGACAGCCCAGACTCATCGTCTCTCCTTCTCTCCCAAAAGACACATCAAACTTGTCATCAAAGTGGATCTCAAACTTGGATGCATAACCATAAGGGGTCACAGCAACTGGGCACAACAGAAACAAATACCAGTGATATGTCTCTCCAAAGGGATGCACAATTTTTAATAAGCATGGGCAGAAAGCAGCAGCAAAAAAATAGACCAAATTATGTGGGCAAAATCAAGTTGTACATAAGAAATACATGTATGCATACATCATATGCGTAAAAACTCTTACATCACTGATCATATAAGCTAAATGTCCATATTATTATTATAGGAACACAATGTAAACGGTCACATGTAATGTCTTAAATCTAAACTAAAACAACATTTAGCCTAGACTTTCTTAGCTATAATATAGGGGCTTTTTAATTTTAGATTTTGAGATAAATCCTACTGCTTACACCCTTGGGATAAAACAGTCCTATTAATTACTCATATGCTTTTCAGAAAGTTACTTCATTTTTTTTATGAACTATATAAAATATTATAAGAAACATCAATAGGAAAATACTAAAAGTTTAAAATAATACAACTTCTCAAAGATTATTCTTAGAAGTATTTATAGATTGAGCAAATGTCTACATCCTGTCAACTCTTCTGGGTTAGGACAGAAATGGCCACATATCGACAGGTTACCTAATATACCAGGCACTTCATACGGGGCACATAGTCTCTTCCTTTAACAACCTGATAGTAAAACTCATTCTGATTATAGAAACTCATGAAGGTAATAGACAGCTAATGCCATGACTTCACAAGCCCATAACTGCCAAAGCCTAGTTCTTGAGTCCTTTCTTGTTATGTTTTGTCTCTTTTCCCAAGGCCTTGAAATATTATCTTGAAAATACAACTTATCCTCTGTTGAGTTCAGTTTTGTCAGATATTCTAATAGCTGTCAGTTCAGATAAGCCCATAATGATTCTATTAGGTAAGTATCATTATGTTCTCCACAGAAGAAACTGTTGTGTGTGACTCCAGAGTAAGGCTAAATGTCTGCCCATATTCACCCATAGAACTTTCTAGAACTTTGGTTTTCAACCAATACATTGAACTTGTGTGTTGCCAGGTAACCATTAGTCAATGAGGAAATAGCTTCTCTTTGAAGAACATCTCCAGTCTGCCTAATTTCTATGTGATAATATTCCAGTGAAACCCAAGAGATTTGACTGGCTCAGATCCTGCAAAACCTTCAGAGGCTAGGTGATTCCAGAGCTGCCCTGGGGGACAGAGGAGAATTATAAGGAAGTTCTTTATCAGCCCCAAGGTCCCAAACCCAAATGGAAATGCACACAGGCTCTAACTTCTCCATATGTGGGATTGAGCTGGACCATCAAGAGAGTGCCTTGGTATTCAGTGGGAAGTCAGTTCTACCAACCAGGAGACAAAGCAGTCCACTGTCACTTTCTGTAGGCCTGTATCACACATGTTTTCCATCTGGGGGAAATGGCAGTGTCTGGGGAAACCTGTGAGCCAAATCCAGACTGCTTCCTGTTTGGTATCATTAAGAATGGGTTTTATTTTTAGATTTTTTTGATAGTTGAAAAAGATAAAAATCTAATATTTATGATGTGTGAAAAGTCATAGGAAATCCAAATTTCAGTGTCCATATTTATGGCTTTACTGGAATCCAGCGATGCACGTTCATCGACCTACGGCTTACAGAGGTGTTTGTGTTTCATATGTTAGGAACAGACGCACTAAGTCAGGAGGCAATCGGAAGACACTCTGGGAGAAACAGAGTCAGGCTGGGCTTTCAGAACCTGGCTTGAAAGAGAAGAAGAAAAGGGGAGAAATTTGGCCACGGGAATGAGCAGGATAAGGTCAGAGAACTGGGAAATGATAAATCAGGCCAATCATGGGGACTCTGAGAGCGACGCCATGATTTCAGAATTACTGATGTGATGGGAAAAGATCCTTTCCATCCACGGGATTGATACCAGGGATTGTAACTTTGAAGTTAGGAGCCATTCATGAAGTCAAGGAATAGGTAATAAACAGACAGCAAACTAGCCATTCATGAAGTCGAGGATTAGGTAATCTACAGATGGCAAACTAGCCAGTTAAGTGGAAGATGAAGCCAGAAGAAAGTATTAGTGTTAAGTATTTTCCGAACCACCATTCATGATTTAATGTGTAGAGAGTAAGTGAGGGCTGGACTGTCCTTTTCATTCTGAGCATACGATCAGTTTAACAAACATACACAGGCTACTTTTAAAATACAAAGAAAAAAACAAACTTGGAAACAGAATAGTAACCAAAGAATTTAAAAACAAACTAACCATGGCTGGATAGTATTATATCCATCCTGGCAAGTACTAATATATCATAGGCATTGTGAATTTATTTCATCATTTTAAAAATCATGTTGCTTCCCTAAACTCAAGGCTTCAGAATATTGTTTGGAATTGGAGCATTACTGTGCTACATCTTACATACAGGTGACATGTAGCAAATGTGCTGTTAAACTTACAGCTGAGAGGCATGGACGCTCCAGCACGGAAGTGAGTCTCATCCAATTCCCCCTTATATCCTAGAGAAGAAAAGAGAACACGCGAGCTGCTTTGTGATTGCCTGACTCTTTAGCATAGGAAGGAGTTTTAAATCCACTTTGAACAAAGCAAGGGCAAACCTACTCTTCACCACAACAGAGGCATATGCCGAGAGCTCTCCCTGAACATTCATCGCTGAGGCCCGGTACTGAGCCGTGTCTTCAAAGTCACATCTGCAGAAACACATGGAAATGAATAACCGTGGTGGTGACTCCTTGTAACTGTTGGTTGTTTTGCCAAGAAAGTCTTTGCTAACATAGCAGATTGCAAATCAGTGGCTGACATGTGCCTCTTTAGGACTCTTGCTGAAGGGACTATCTGTTCCTGTGGGACACTATATAGTCCAAATTATCTACTAATTTTCACAGTGCAGTAGGGCAGGAAGAAAACATCTACTGTGACTCTAACACTGGTTCATTTAAAATGCCAAACAAAAAGCTAACCCAGTACTAAGGCTATAAATTACACAGCAAATAACTGCTTTGTACTACTGAAGGAGAAAACACCCAACCATGCATAGCTTTGTAGCAGGTAATGACCCTGAGTGTGTATACTCCATGCTGTCCTGTCCCAGGAGGTGGGTTTCAGTCCGGTGACATCAGGATGACAGGGAACAGAAAGAAACAACTTCTCATGATAGTTTCCCACAGCCTCCCTGAGGCACAAACCTGAGCAAGGCTGGTCTTGTATACTGTTCTGTGTTCTAGTTTCAAAACACAAATGACTTCATCCTGTGGTTCTACTGGTGTTGGGCTCCACTTGGAGTTCCAGCTCATAGTAGAACACAAGTCAAGTACTATCTGAGTGTTCCTTTAAGTTATAGTATGGAAATTGGAACGTCTTACAAAGACAGAACAAGGGAAAAACACTCTCACAGAGGTCAGGCTGAGATTTCAAAGCAGGCTGTTCTGTGTCTAGTCACACTAGTTCCCATGTTCTTCCTTGTTTCTCGGGGTTTTGTTTAGTTTCATCTATGATACACTTACGTGTTGCAGACATGAAAAGACATTAGACTCCAGGAAGGTAAATATAATCACCTTTCTCAGAGCTGTTTAATTTTAAAAGCAACCACAAGATTCACCGCTGCTTCAGCAGAAGTGATACCATTTCAGATCAGAGCTTGGTGAATGTCAGGGATACCCAGGTTCTGTCTGAAGCCCAGTATCTATCGAGCCAACTCTTCTACTGGAGAGAGAGCTGTCAGTCTTGATGATCAGTGTCAGTTCCCTTTACAGCTCAGCACATGGGCCTTGTTGGAACTGAAATGGTGTGCACTTGTTTGCTCTCTCGTCCACATAATCAAGTTTGCATTTCAAACATTATACATTTTAATGACTTGGAAAATTCAATAGAGCTTCCATTTCAAATTTTGCTTAACCTTGAAACATCCCAATGTCTATCCTTGATTCACCCACACAGATTGATGAGGCACACAAAGTCCCATAGTTTCTGATGAGCTGAAGGAAAGGACATTCTCTCAGTCTATCCAGCTCTCAGTGACACCCATCCCAGCTTCTATGCCTTTTGTCAATTAAAAAATAAAAGAACACAGTACAGTGGGTTTGGAATTGTGATTATACTGACATAGAAATGCCTACTTAGGCAATTACCTTCTTAATAATCTCTATAGGATATGCTCATACATAGAGAAGGATAAATAAAAATATACATATTCATTTTATCATCTTTATGAAATTCAAATGTGAGATCATGTTGGGGGTGCTGTGGGCAGCATGGCAGACTTAGTCATGCATGTTACCTTATAAGCTTTCATCAAGTGAAACACCATTGCACTGAGACCAGGGAAAAGGTAGATTTTGTCTGTGACCTGGAGTGGTAAGGTGCTTCCCTGAGTGACTACTGGGTGGCACACACAAGCGCCGATGTTCTCTTACTTGTTGATCTCAAGAGTGTGCATCCCATACCGGCTTTCAATGATGTACTTTCCCGGGTTTGCATGGACATTTATAGGCACCTGGTTTTTATACCTGAAAGATAATGGAAACAAGACGAATAGATTAAAGAATAATTAACTGCATGCTCGCTCCTCTCTCTCTCTCTCTCTCTCTCTCTCTCTCTCTCTCTCTCTCTCTCACACACACACACACACACACACACACACACACACACACGATCACTGTTCTTGTAGATACACCTCTTAAGTGAAGTTCAACAATACCATCTATTGAAAAAAATGCAAATTACCTAAGCTTTATTAAATTCACTAGCACTACAATAAAACTTCTCAAAGTGCTTTCTCCTCTTCCTTAAAATAGCTATGAAATAGTCAATAGGGTAGTGATTGGTTTATATAAAATAGAAAAACAGAATGAGTCATTGATGCTGCTGGAAATCAGGACAGTGATTTCCTAAGATAGGCATGGGGCACAAAGGAGGTGTCTTGGGTGCTAAATATGCTTGGGCTCCATTTGGGTGCTGTAAACATAGGTGTGTACAGTCCAACAAAAAGTCACCCAAACTCATCCTTTATAGATAACATACATTTCTTTGTATGGACATTATACTTCAACAACAGCCAAAAAAGTTGGTTATTACTAACACGGCAGAATGAAAGCTTTGTGTTAGGGTTTTTCTTGTTGGCCATCTCTGTGGGAGCAAAGCAAAATACTCCTACTAGCATTCTCTCCATGTTATTCTTAAGAACAGTGTCATTGTACTGAAAGGTCATTATACTCAAGTGACTTGTTTTTTGTCATAAGTAAGCATGGCTTTTGCCTTAGAATAACTCCAAACCACGAAAGGAAACTTCCAACTGTTCCATTCCTGTTTACAGCTTGCTTCCCTCGGAAGGTAGCCTATGTAGAAGGGCTTCTCTGTGAGACATTGACTTCCATTCTGTGAGGGATACTGGTCTTCTCAAGTTCTCAATAGCCAGTGCTATGCTGCCACATGAGGCTTATCCACTTAAACTTTTTTTTCCTTAAAAAGAAGAGGAGTGGAAGGAGAAGCAGCAAGGGGTCCCTTGCTTCCCTTTTGGTAACCCACTTCATATGTGCAGGTAAATTTAACATAACTAATAAGCACAGGTAGCAGAGGACTCCCTACTTCGTGTATATACAGCATCAGTAAATCTAGTCCTTACAACCACCAAATAAGATGACACTATTTAACCTCACTTTCCAATGAAGAAACTAGGGCATGGAGAGATCAAGGAACTCACCCTGGTCACAAGGCGGGCCTAGCAGAGCTAGGATTTGAACCAGGGCTGCCTGGCTCCTGGCTTATGTGGCATATTATATTTCCATTTTTTAGTCGTTTTCTGTGTAACTGAACTTCCTTTCTTTTAGACTTTGTGAAATGGATACAAGAAAGGGTGGGAGGAGAAAAGTGGTATAAAGGAAGAGAAAAATACTGGTTTCGGTTAACTCTTTCACCCTAACTTTGTCCTCCTAAGATTCGTGTTTTGGAAGTGGGCCCCCAGTGTTGTACCACTAGGAGGTGGTAAAACCTTTAGTGGGGAGGGCCTGGGATCATTGGGGGCCTTATGGTGTTTGTTAATTCCAAGAAAATAAGTTACCGTAAAACAGCAAGCCCTCTCTGGTTTCTGTATGAAGGTGTGATGCCCCTCGACCCCGGCATGCTCTTACCATGATTCCATTTGCCATGATAAGGCACTGCCAAGAGGTACCCCCATAAGAGTTGGCACCATGCTGTTCGGACTGTTAGATAAATCTACCTTTTTGTAGGTAGCCTTAGGTGTTTTGATATAGAAATGGAGAGCAAATATAATTCCTAAGGCACACTGTTTATTTTCATGTGTATGTGTGCATGATATTAACGAGCATGTCTCGGTGTATTCGCATATTTGTGTTCTGGTGCATGTGAATACAGAAACCAGAAGTTGAAATCAGCAATTTTCCTCAATTAACTCTTCTGCCCTTTTCCTTGGAACAGGGCCTCTCAATGAAAACCCAGAGCTCAACAACATGGCTAGTCTAATAGGCACCTTGCTCTGGGGAGCCCTGTCTCGGCCTTCTGAGGCTGAAATTACAGGCAAGCCACCATGCCCACCTGGTAATTATGTGGGTTCTCGGGGAATCTGAACCCTGGTCCTCTTGCTTGCATGGTAGGCACCATTTCCCAGCCCCTGCACATTTCTATTGATGTTATCATTCTCTTTTTCTACCCAGCAAAGCTGCAACTCAGCTGTCAAGATGCAGGTCAGATGCCAAGTCTTCAACACTGCTCTTTATGAGTCTTCCAAACTATGAACCGTGCTTATCTCTTTGAATCATGGCTACTCTGCTAAATACAACATTTATCAAAATTATTGTTGGGAGCAGTAAGATAGCTCTGTGGGTAAAGGAACTTGCCACCAAGCCTAATGATGACCAGTGTTTGATCCCTAGGACACACATGTTGGAAGGAAAGGAACCAACTCTGAGTTGTCCTCTGACTTCCCCACACACGCCATGGCCTGTACACACACACACACACACACACACACACACACACACACACACAGATCAGAGACAGTTAGCAGCAACCTTCATCTCTGACGCTCCGGTTTTCATGAGCAAAGGGGTATGCTTTCTGACTAGGTCGGCTTGGGCCAACTGAGACTCAGCTGAGCAGCTCCCTCTTGTTTGTTTCTTTGTTTGTTTGTTTCACATGCTGGAGGGTTTTCAGGAGCTCTTCCCAGGACAAGGGGACCAATGTGCCACTAAACACTGTGGCATGTGCTGCCTGACCAAATGACTGAGTGACACTCGGGTTGGCTTCCTCTCAACAATGCTGTCCATATCTCTATAAAGTTCGAGTCAAAGTGGTATTTTGCAGCTCCCACAGTTACATCACGTTTCCTGCCCTCCAGCAATCCTAGACTTAGCACCTTTATCTGTTCCCAGCTAAACATTCACAGCTCTTCTGAAGTGACCCCCCGGCAAAGGAAACCGGTTTAAAATACACAACGCTTGACCATGGAACTCCACAGAACTCCACATGTCAGAGAAAGAAACTCCTAGCTAAAGCAGGACAAAAGGACTGTGCCAGAAAGAGATTCTGTTCTGTTCTGCAGGGAATGTCTGCTATGAGACACTCAAGTTTTGGGTCTCTTGAGCCCGGCTGCCTTCAGTATTAAGTCAGAGTGGAAAAGAAGGGGGTTTGGCCTGCCCCCACACACTTCACAGCTTGTTGCTTCTGGAAAGTGGAATTCCAAACTAGCCAGTCATTAGCTAGCTGTGGAGAGTAATCTACACCCTGGGATTGTTTCCAAAGGCTTGCTTAAATGCTTTGTATGGATAGTGCTTTCCTTACCTGCTCATGTAGTTTATGAAGCACTAATTCATTTTTGTGTGTGTGGTATTTCTGGAATAACACTCTACTGTCCCACAACATTGTCCATTTAATGTATAAAACACACTTCATCCTTACACACAAATGTCAGCCTAGTGCAGAGTTCATGTTGATGATGAAGGGCGGGCGGGAGAGCTCTTTGGAGTGAAATTCAGTGAAACAAGAAGGCTCTGTGATCCTTTCTCTGTCATGATGCCATGCAAATTGAAATGACTTTGAACATGTTAAGTGGCACCACAGATGGGAATGCTCGTGAGAATTGCCTTAAAGAAACAGTACTCCCCCCTGTAAAACCAATTATCTGGGACTACAGAGTTGGCTCAGTAGTTAAGAGCAGAATGCAGTTAAATCTCGCCATTTTAAATAGTCCACAACCAATTTTCTCCTTTCATAAATAACGTTTTTTTTGAAATAGGGTCTCATGTATCCCAGCCTTGCCTTGAACTCCTTATGTAACTGAGGCTGACTCTGAACTTCTGGTCTCCCTGCTTCCATCTCCTGAGTGGTGGGGTTACAGGCATTCGCCATTTGCTCAGTTTAGGCAGCTGTGGGGCTAGAACCCAGTGTTTGTGCATGACAGGTGAGTACTCTACCAACTGAGACACATTCCCATCTGTAAAAAGCATGTGTTGTTGTTGTTGTTGTTTTTTCATTCTCTAGGTCTTATCACTTTATTGGAAATAAGTTGGAAATATGGGTGTCTAAGTGCCAGAGGACATAGGCTGCTCAGTACATAGTGCCTCTGCTCTTTTATCCCACTCCACAGGGTCAATTGCTGTCCTCGGGTTCTAACACAACCTTCCAGAATGTACGCAAATGAAACAACATAAATTCTGCTTTCCCTGCTTAGACCAATAGATGTTAGGCAGGTTATTGTATAAAATAGCCTACTAAACATTAAAATTTCATTTTTTCCCCACCACTGAAATATCTTTTCCTCCATGTCGACAAGGCCCTCTCCATGATGGAGGCTTCACCACCCTAGGTGTTGGCGTTATCTGTAACCACCTTTCCTACTGAATGAAGACACACAAATAGGATTCCTTCTGCTTTCAGGGTGATCTGGGACCTCCGATGTGCTCTGTACCTGGCCTTGCTGAATGTTGCGTTTCTGCTGCACATCGTTCTCTGGGTAACCTCTAAGTTCCACTTAAATAGATGTGGCCCGTAACATGAGCTTGGCCAGGAGAGCAGCTGCTGCCTGCTCACATTTGTTAGACCTAACAGTAGCCAGTGGAAACTTGGAGCCAAACTGCCTTTGGAAAAGGCTGTGAGGGAACCAGACCCCTAGTGCACATGCCTCTCAGAGGCACAGCTGAGGACTTAGCTGCTACCCATGAGGCACTCCGACTGTACCAAGCACCCTCACAAACACTTCCCTTAACCCACCCCATGTTTCTCTCATCTGTACTCGGTGTCAGGACCATGAAGCTGCAGCCAGGCACCAGAGAGGTCAATGATGTGATCACCAGCAGCTTTGGTGATCACACCTCCCTGCTCTGTGAGTAAGAGGGTGCTTATGAAAAGTGTTTGCCTTGCATCCATGTTGTGACATAAATTAGAATTCCAGCTGATGTTTCTTAGAAAAGGCACCATGTCTACGAAGAGGCACAAACCTACAAGGCACCTGTTCCCAGAGCTTGGTTTACCTGGCAGTGAATCGGGCTTAAGTTCCAGGGATCCTCTCTGGCAGAACCTTAAGATTATTAGCCTTATATTCCTTTCTGCAATGTGACCCTCAAGTTCTAGAAGCTTCTTGCTCGACAAGCCTGGATTTGACCCTGTTGTCACCATACCCAGCTGTGACTATGTGCACGCTGATTCTCAACATTTCTACTCACCCATGGCACCTCTTGGTCTAGGAATAGTGCAAGGCACCTTCCTCACTGAGCCAGCTCGCCAGCCCACTCAGATATAGAAGAACGTTTTCTTAGTTGCTCTCGGGTTCTTTTGTTTTTATTTGTATTTCTCATGAACGTGAAAGGGAGGCATTTCTCTAGGCTTTCTGGCTTTTCCCTCCTGGAAGAACTGATGTAAAGAATGAGCCTCAGTATACAGTGCCCTCCTTCAAGTAAAAGGAAGTCACCTCCGCCACCTATGAGAGTAGGACGCTACCGCAGAAGGAGGCCACTCTCCCAGTCCTTCCTGAGACAAATAGAAATAAATATTTCAAAGCCACAGTTATAAGGTTTGGGGTCAATGTACTGTAATTCATCTCTGTTAGTGAGGAGAACTGAAAAATAGACAATATTTCTATTTTTTAAATGTAACTTGAATTTTAAGAGTTGTCTCATACTTTGTATGGGGAGCTTTTATCTGTTTGTTTGTTTGTTTGTTAATTATTTATTCCTTTTCCAGGCCAACAAAGTACACCTAAGGAGTTTAATCACCAAAGCTGAGCCCTGCCTCTGAGAAACCCCATGGCTGGTTTAAAAACACCATCAGGAACATGGTCAGGTTATGTTCTAGCTGCTGCATTTTTAAAAATGCTTAAGAAATTAATACTTTTCTCCTAGACATTACTTTGCATTCTTCTGAAAGTCATTTTTAGTGTTTAAAAACAAAACAAAAAAAGAGCTAAGCAAAGTGGTACACTCCTGCAGTCTGGAAGTCTGAGTCAGTAGGATCATGAGTTCAAGGCTGGCCCTAATCTCAAACAAACAAACAAACAAACAAACAAATAAAAACAGATAACAAAAAAATCTTAAATTAAAAGCAAAAAAGAGAACAAGGAAAATATTCAGCAAACCTTTCTATCTGATTAAGGACTCTAGTCAACATTCATATATTTAGATTTCTGAGAGAAGGATTTTTTTATTTATCAAATAGTATTTATGGGAACTAAGCATTTGCTCATCTTCATGGATTTCCGTAGGAAAGTTTGGATTTTCTTTCTCATTTGGTAAGTGATATTTGTGTGTGGGGGATCTAATTCAGGGAATCACACACACAAGACAGGTGCTCTACCAATGAAGTTCATCTCTAGACCAGTAATTAGACTTTTTTGTTGTTTTATAGTTTTGTTGGTGTATCTTTTGGTCTGGTTTTTGGACAGGGTCTCATTATGTAACTCAGGCTGGTCTTGAACCTGTAATCCTCTTTTTTGAGAATCTTGGAGCTCACTATATATACCAGGTTGGCTCAGACTCATTAAGATCCTCCTGCCTCTTCCTCCTGAGTGCTGGGATTAAAGGTGTGTGTGCGATATCACATCCAGCTATATTTTTCAATTACATTTATCTATCTGTATATCTATCTATCTATCTATCTATCTATCTATCTATCTATCTATCATGTGTGTGTGTGTGTGTGTGTGTGTGTGTGTATGTGTGTAAGAGAGAGAAAATATATGAATGAATATATGTATGGGCATGTTGTAAGAAATGGGTCTCTCCTTCCATCACTGGGTCCTGGGTCTTGAATGTAGGTCATCAGGCTTGGTGGCTAGTGCCTTTACATGCTGAGCCATTTTGAAGGCTCAGTGGTTGGTTGGTTGTTGATTTTTAAAGAGAAAACATTCCTTCAAAGGTTGAATGGTGCAACTTTATAGTCATAAGGAAGTGTGGGGGCAATAGCAATTTTTAATTTACTTTTATATTTCAAAATTTGTAAGTTAAATTTTTAAATATTCACTTTTGTTGAAATATTAGAACTGTTTTGTGACACTTCTCATCTTCGTTTATTATAAATTATTTGCCATAGCAATTCACAGTCATTTTTGGCATTTTGCTGCTGTTGCTTTTGTTTTTGATTTTGAGACAGGAGGGGTAGAGGCAAAGCACTCTGAGTTTTAGATTTTTTTGTGTATAAGCACATATTCATGTGTGCATGTGCACATGTGCAAATGTGCACAAGCGTGTGTGCGTGCCTGTGTGTGTGTGTGTGTGTGTGTGTGTGTGTGTGTGTGTGTGAAGGCTAGGTCAACATCAGGTGTCTTCTTCAGTCATTGTCCACCATACTTTTGAGACAAGGTCTTTCACTGGACCTGGAGTTTCATGATTTGTCTAAACGAGGTGATCAGCAAGCTCCAGGGTTCCTCCTGTCTCCTCCTCTTCGCCACCCAGCTTCCTACACGGGTGCCGGAACCCCAACCCAGATCCTCACGTTAGAACAGCCAGCACTTACCAACAGAGCCATCTCTCGCTCCTTTATGATTATAAAGCTATTAAAATGTATGATCTGTGTATAAGACCACGTGGTCTTCCCATTCATTAAACTGTCTCGACACCTTCACTCTTGAAAACACGTACAAACTTACAGTGTCTTTGCTGACTCTTGCATATTGCTAGTTCAGGGTGTTTCCTCTAGATGTAAACTCAGCTTGCTAATCAATTCTCTCAGCTTCCACAAAGAAAACATACCATGTGAGACGAGGTTCCGGCCAGCCTGCCACGGAGCAATGTAATTTCACATTCTCGTTCTCCCAAACGGTGTGAGAACGAGGTTTAATGATAAACTCGGGAGCGTGGAGTAGATGGTCTTCATTTAGCTTTCCATGATATGCTTGGGTCTCTTCTAACTGAAAAAGCAAGCAAGTAAACAAGCAGGCGTTTCCAAAATACTACCAAGTGAAAGTTACTTCTAGTGCTAAAATAACCAGTAGAAGCCAAAAGTGTGCTTTCCCTTTGTTTTGTTTGAGGTAGATTTTTATGTAGCCCAGGCTGGCCCCCAACTCACTTTATAGTCAAGGATGACTTCAAACTTCTGATCTTCCTGACTCCACGTCTCTCTGGCATCGCCATCATGTCCCACTTTAAGGGGTGGTGGGGATTGAACCTGTGGCTCTATGCATTATGCAAGCAGTATAATCTTACTGCATTCTCAGACCTAATTTTTACATTCTGATCCTTATTTTTACAGTCAGGTAAACCATTTCCTTCCTGATTTTAAAAATTAGTTTGGTTTTTAAAACCCAAAGATTGAGCAACACCCCTATGATGTCCCGCTAAAGTGGCTTCAGAAACTTATTTCATATCTTTCAAATCTGGATTTCCATGAAGTTTAAAATTCCAAAGTTTATCTTTGTTTGACCTGTGCATTTTGACATCTTTTCTCCTCGTTTCCATTAGCTTTGTTTCCTTCTAACCCACATAGTTCAGCCCTTGAAACAACCCCGCCTGGATCTATGCACACATGTGCTCACACACCGCTTCTTAAACACATCTCCATTTTTCTAAGTAGCATGACATTAGCTCTCCTTACTGTTTTCCTCAGCGACAGCTCCTCTGCTTTTTCTCGAATTACCACGTTCCTCGACTTCTTTTCAAATGTTTCTTCTCGTTGAAGGGAGGATGTGGCCTGTTTGGATACTTTGGACTGCTTGGAGGCTGTGGCCTGCTTGGAGGCTGTGATTGCTTCCTCGCTCGCCAGAAGAGTCCTCTGAGCTATGTACGCGGCAGCTTCTTTGATTCTTTCCTCCTCTGTGTCTCTGATCCCACTGATGTGCACTTGGCTGAAACAACGGGGCAGAAGGCAGGAACAGCGTGGGAATGACAAGCCGGCCGAGTTTCACTGAGCTCAGGCCCAGTCCATGCCCTTAGGAAATCTGCCATTAGAAAACCCTGGTGTGGGGCTGGAGAGGTGGCTCAGCAGGACACTTGCAGAGGACCCTGGTTCAGTTCCCAGCTTCCGCATGGCGGCTCACAACCTTCTGGAGCTCCAGTCCCTAGAGATCTGATGCCCTCTTCTGAGCTCCATGAGCAATGCATGAAGGCAGTACACTTGCACACATGCAAGGAAAATATTCATACACATAAAAAATGATCTCTTAAAATATCCTGATAAATCAGAGTCTAACTCTTTATTATAGAAGAAAGTGCCTCCCTTTAACACTAAGAATGACAAGAGCAACGATTCCTATTATGGTTCTAGTGCCTTTCACATATGATATCTCATTCCATCCAAATAAAACCCCACAGGGTAGACACTATCTCTCCTATTTTAGATATACGGTTAACAAGACTTAAAGAAGTTAAGTAAACAGCCCAAGGAGTTTCATTGGCCAACTTGGTGTGCTTAAATATGATTTCATTTACAATAAAAGATGAAGTTATGATTTTTTTCCAGAAAAGACAACAATGTACAATGAAATAGAGATCAAATGTCTGTGACCTGATATGTGACTGTGTGAACTCTGCTGTAGTGCACAGCCAGAAATGCCCAGACATGTAACATGTCCTAATGTCACATAAGACTCTGGTGGGTTTCTTCAGTCCCCCAACATTTTATAGTCTGGGTTTTTAACATACATAATTTTTTAAATTATTATCAGCAGATACTAATTTTGTAAAGTACCAGGCTTTCTTATTGATAGTCTATACATTGATCATACATAATACATTTGATCATATTTGTACCTCCAGTGCCCTTTCCTATCCCTCCTCCTCCCTTTGCCCTTCCATATCTTCACCTACCCTGTTTACTTTACGCTTTAGAGTTTTGAATCTTCCTTTTTACTGGACAAATATTGACTATGAATAGTATTTAATCACTCACATCTAAAGCTCTACTTCCCATGTCAACTGACCATATACAGCATTATGCCCTAATCATTCTCTTTTGCCACGTATCCTATGTATGACAAAAATGTCTGAAAATGAAATACTTTGACTTCAATGAGCCCATCCTTCTCAGTGTGGCTTTCAACCGTCCTAGGTCCTTTTAATACTGACATATAGTGAGTCCTCAAGAAATGGTAGCTACTATTGACTCCTCACTTATAATAATTACACACTGGGAGAGAAAGTACACTCACCGTCCAGAGTAAATAGGCACCATGTAGTTTCCTGGCAGGTTTTCTGTCTCCTCTCCAGACAGAAGGCTCCGCTTGGCTCTCTTTATTTGGGGGCTCAACTTGGATGAATAATCTTCTAATAGCAGACTGGAATCTGTACGTCTGAAAGAAGACCCCTAACATTAGACAGAACACAGAGTGCATTTAAGATGTCCCAAGGGCTGACAAAGTAGAGGGTGAGGGGGTACTACTTAGGGGGATTTCCCTAGAACCTTACGTCTCTAATATTATTGTCTTTTCCCTTCAGAAACAAATTGGAGTTAGAAAGATTGCAGATATGTAAATGTGCTCCAGACAGACACTAAGGAAAAATAGTGATTTCATGGCTTTTTCCCTCTAAAACTTCAAGGGAAAAGAGGAAGATGTTGATATTTTCCTTTTCTTTTTTTCTTTCTTTCTTTCTTTCTTTTTTTTTTTTTTTTTGGTTTTTCAAGACAGGGTTTCTCTGTGTAGTTTTGCGCCTTTCCTGGAACTCACTTTGTAGACCATGCTAGCCTCGAACTCACAGAGATCCGCCTGCCTCTGCCTCCTGAGTGCTGGGATTAAAGCCACATTTTCAAATAGACTTTGTAGTTAAGATAGTTTTTAAAATTTAGTCAGTCTATATAAATGTGTTTCTTTCTTTTTTTTGAAGTGTTGGGAATCAAACCCAAGGCTTATAGACAAACATATAAATGGTTTTGATACATTTTGTATTCAAGTCCTCTTAGACTATAATGGGAAATGGACAATTCTCCACACAGGGATCCAGGGCTACTCTGATGCAGAACCCTAGGTTCTTACTGTGAGACCTCTCCATACTTACTGCAGGCAGATTCCAGCAATCGAGGAAACCCTGAACTCATCAAACAAGTTTTCATTACATGGACATTTGGAGTTGAGTAATACAGTATGATAAAGAACACTGGGGCCAGTTATATTTGACTATGCACACTGAGGCAATGTGTGTAAGGAGGTAGTTCATGTTGGAATGAATGAAAAACTCCATTGGGGAGGTGGAAAACAGTAGGAACCATTAAATAAATAAATAAATAAATAAATAAATAAATAAATAAATAAATAAATAAATAAATAAATAAATATATATAAATATATAAATAATAAATAAATAAAATAACAAAACAAAAATAGCCTTAACCTATGTAGTGGTGGAATTACATAAAATATAGTTTTCACACAATTTCATGAACTCAAGTACATAGACTCCCAGGAACCAATGTGTAGATTGAAGACTGCAAATTCCCTGGTCTCTATGGTGGTGAAGGATGTCAACAATAGGAGACTGTGTGGGAACTCTCTGTACTTAATTTTTCCCTGTAGACTTGAACTACTCAAAAATAAAATAATATTATTAAAGCTCCTAGTCTAGAGAATTCTTAAAAAGGTGAAGCCTGTGAGTTATATCTCTTGGGAAATATCAAGCTACACAATTAAAATTATTCAAGCCTTGATCATTGCGTAATGTTTAAAAAACACTTGGAGACACTTAATGGCTGTGCATTAAGAACACTTACTGCTCTTGCAAAAGACTTGGGTTCAGTTCCCAACACCTAGATGGTGGTGAGCCACCATCTGTAACTCTAGTTCAGGAAATCCCTCTGAGGTCATCTGCATGAATGTGGTGCACATAGATTTATGTGTGTGCACGCGTACACACACACACACACACACACACACAGAATAACCTTTTTTTAACATTTAGAAAAGCAAAGAGAAATTACCTATATCAAAAGCAAAGCCATGGGCCAAACATACACACAGTATAAAATGAGTAATGCAAGAAAGTAAGTAGTACTTTACAAAACAAAGATTTCCAGGATGCACAGAGGCCCAGAGTCTGAGTAGACATTAAGCACACACACATGAATGAGTGTGTGTATATCTTGTCTATTAAAACTGTGCTGCATGTACAGGCTTAGCTGCTATCATTGATCCTCTGGTGTGGTCACATGGAAGCAGCACACTCTGCTACCCAGGACGACAGCTAGCTCATTTCTATGGAACTGTATTGAAGCTAAAGGTTAGAACCTTGAAGTTGAGCTTTTGATTTGCTTACCAACTGGAAGCCAGAGTGAAATTTGTTCCTGGCTGACTCTTCCAGCAAAAGGACTGCATTTTATACCCCAGGTCACAGAGTACAGCCTGTGCTTATACTAGTCTAAGTTTAAAGTGGTATTTACCTCCACCTCTATACTCCATTACTATACAAAATAAACCATGAGATCAAGGATATTCCTGCCTTTTTTATTTTGAGAACAGTGAAATTTTCTTTTTATTCTTTTATTTTACTCTATTTTTTCATTTTTGTTTCTACAATCAAAGTTTTGCAAACTCATTTTTCAATGTTTGATTGCAATAGAAGTTATGATACTCCATTATTTTGTCTGCTCCTTTTTTCCTATAAGAAAAATATTTTAAATAATGAACTTATTACATATCCCAAATGAGATTATCTTGTTTTCACAGGTAAATCATAGCAGCTGAGTTTTAATAGATAAATTAGATGCTAAAGATTTGTTTTAGCCAGCTAGCAATGGCTCCCATTTAATATTTTATCTTGAATAAATACTTTATAAAAAGTACTATGTTGTTATATATTATACAATATTATATAGGAAATACAAAATTGCTACATTTTTATGCTTTCTAAAGCTTATTCAAGTTATTTTTTTCTTTTTTTCAATCTGAGACAAGGTCTCATTATGTAACCCTGCCTGTTCTGGAACTCACTATGTAGGGGCCTTGAACTCACAGAGATCCTCCTGCCTCTGCTTCCCAAATACTGTAATAAAGGCATGTGTCACCACAACTAGCTAAGTTATTGTTCCTTACAGAGTATGTGAAGTAGGTGTCAAATTACTCTAATCTGAACTAATGATATAGTAATGTCAAATCATTTACTGACTGATTGACTGGGATAGGTTGTCCCAGGATCATGGTGGCCCTCCTATTTCTTCCTCTCAAATGCGGCTACTACAGGTGTGTGCAACTATGTCCAGCTTCCAAAATATTTACTGAAGCTAGAAAACAAAATTAAATTAGGAGCACAATGTTTTGAAGAACCATGTAATAATCAGTTTGAATAGAATAGCAGTCTATTTTGTTGTGATCCATGAAACCAACGTCTACTGTTTTATACTATCAAATCTTAGAGGAGTTCAGTAAAATATGTAGACTTTAAATTCCTTTGACTCTAAAAACCTAAATATGAGTTTATTAACTTCTTGCGACTTTAGTTGTATCTAACTTTTGGTAGTAATCCTTCTCTAATCTCTCAGTTTCTGAGTAGATAGTAAAGCCGACATGTATAGTACTGTGTAAATATTCTATCTATTAAAATTGTGTTGGCTGTTCCTTATGTACTAACTTAGATTATGAAATTCCCTGTCCTTGAATTTTAACTGATCAAGTAAGTCATATTAAACGTGAGGCCATGCATCTGTCTGTGGCTATGTCTAGGTTCATCTTTTTGTACTGGCTTATTATGTCATATGCTCTGCTAGTAGGCCTACATTTAGTAGATTTTAAACAAATATCCTGATAAATATATAAATAAATATATAAAATCACATCCATGGCCAGTGGTACCATGGAGAAGGAATGGGGTCAAAGGCCAGACATCACTCTCTGGGAATATTCTAGGAATCCAGATATAGGCTGACATATGCATCTAGTTAAAATACTGAACAGCTAAGAGTGTAGCCTCCACACCAGTGTGCTGGCACACACCTGTAATCTTAGCAGTTGTAGCCTTCACACCAGTGTGCTGGCACACATCTGCAATCCTGGCAGTTGTAGCCTTCACAACAGTGTGCTGGCTCACACATCTGTAATCCTAGCAGTTGTAGCCTTCACACCAGTGTGCTGGCTCACACATCTGTAATCCTAGCAGTTGTAGCCTTCACACCAGTGTGCTGGCTCACACCTGTAATCCTAGCAGTTGTAGCCTTCACACCAGTGTGCTGGCTCACACTTGTAATTCTAGCAGTTGTAGCCTCCACACCAGTGTGCTGGCTCACACATCTGTAATCCTAGCAGTTGTAGCCTTCACACCAGTGTGCTGGCTCACACCTGTAATCCTAGCAGTTGTAGCCTTCACACCAGTGTGCTGGCTCACACATCTGTAATCCTAGCAGTTGTAGCCTTCACACCAGTGTACTGGCTCACACATCTGTAATCCTGGCAGTTGTAGCCTTCACACCAGTGTACTGGCTCACACATCTGTAATCCTGGCAGTTGTAGCCTTCACACCAGTGTGCTAGCTCACACACCTGTAATCCTGGCAGTTGTAGCCTTCACACCAGTGTGCTGGCTCACACATGTGTAATCCTGGCAGTTGTAGCCTCCACACCAGTGTGCTGGCTCACACCTGTAATCCTAGCAGTTGTAGCCTCCACACCAGTGTGCTGGCTCACACCTGTAATCCTAGCAGTTGTAGCCCTCACACCAGATATGTTGACACACATCTGTAATCCCAGCAGATGGGAAGCAGAGGCAGGTGGATTACTGCAGGTTTGAGGTCAGCTTGGTCTACATATTATATAGCTCTAGGATGCAAAGGCTACAGATTGAGACTCTCTCTCAGCAAACAAATGAAAAGTATACTCTCACACTTGGACCGTGACAGAATAATACTTAACAGGAGAAACAAGATGAAAAGTATGCACAGAATTCTAGAGCTACACAGTATCTCAATGACACTTGTTTAATAGGCTCTTCTCATATGCGTAGAAACGAAAGCTTAGAGCCAGTTTTACATGTTCGTACAGCAAGCTGGTGTTTGAACTGGGATTTGTACCTAAGCCTTCTTGATTTTCAGGTCAGTATTATTTCTAGTATGCCACTGGTCTCCAACTTCTGTGACAGTACACTTAATCAAAAAATATTAATTTACACATACTTGTTTACTAATAAATTCTATGTATACACAACTATACTGTCTCAGTTGATAGATTATTATGGAAAATTTAAAGACAAAATTCAATTTAAAAGAGAAAAAGAAGAGGTACTAGTCTCCCTATACCTTTCCAAATGTGGACTCCCCACTGTGGAGACCATAATACCATGCCACATTGCCTAGAATGACTCTGATGTTCATGTTCTGTTATTGAATCACAGCTTGGCATTTTAAAAAATCATTGCTGGCCAGATAGAAATAAAATAATTATTAAACAAATTAAAATGTAGTGACTTAAAATGTTTGTAATCGTCTCATGACTTGTGGAAATTGTTCTGGTTTCCTGAAATGGATAGGTATGGGAATGTTTAATGAGCATGTTACTTTCTCAAAATACCCTGTCAAGCATCACAAAAAATGGGGCAATGTGGGCCTATTCTTGCCACCTTTGCCTCAAACTCGGAGTCATCCACCCTCACGTGCTCCAGGCTACCCTGCATTGCTGGCTTCTCTGTTGTCTTTCCTACTGAAGAGTGGTCTTAGTAGTTACTTTTGGATCCTCAGCACTGCAACCACACTTGACATCCAATAAATGCTTATTGACTGATATGGAATCAAGATTCCTACTCCTGTAATCATATCCTGACTGTGGGTTGAAGAGCTATTACAAATGAGCAATACAGGCACCTGGGTGATGGCTCGGTTGATAAAGTACTTGCCATGCCAGGATGAAGACATGCATTTACTCCCAAAACCCATGTTAAAAAGCTAATTGCAATGGCGTATTTCTAATTCCAGTTCTGGGGAGGTAGAAACAGAGGATCCCTAAGGCTCACTCACCAGTCAGCCTAACTACTTGGCAAATTCCAGGCCAATGAAACATTGTCTCAAAAAACAAGGTGGAGAGCACCTAAGAGCAACACTGGAGACTGACCTCTGGCCTCAACTCACACACACACATGTGTACTTGTGCCCTCCCTTACACACACACACACACACACCCCACACACACCCCCCACATACACACCACACATACACACACACACACACACACCACACACACCCCACACACACCACACACACACACACACACACACACACACCCCACACACACACACACACCAATGCAGAAGCAGGATTCCCAGTACTGAGGTTAGTTTTCCATCCATTCCTCTAGTCAAAAGGCAATGATAAAACACAACATATCATCAAGACTCAACTCTGAAGTCAGACAAAGGAATACATTAAACGGATAAGTGGTTCTTCATTTAAAAAATGAATTTCTTTTTAGAACTTCATACGGTTATTTATTGTGTTATGTGGAGTTAGAATGCTCTTGTGGGATGACTGAAGCAGAAGGATCACAGGTTTAAGGCCTGCTTAGGTAACTTAGTGACCCTGTCTCAAAATAAAAGGTAAAATAAAAGAAGGCTAGGGGATATGCATTGGAGGTAGAAGGTTTGCCTAGAATGAAACAACCCTATTCAATACTGTAATATCTAAATATATATTGTAAGTAGATTAAAATAAGCACCAGAGAAAGGGTGACATGATAAAGATTCAAGAAGAAACAATGAAGTAGGAAACAGAACAGAAATAGATAACATCGGTGAAGACTCCCCAAAAGAAAACTCTGAAAAAAATTTTAGTAGCTTAACCATGAAAAGAAAGAAAGTATAAGTTATTAAAATCAAGAATAAAAGTGGAAACATTATAACCAGCCCCACAAAACTAAGGAGACTCATAGGAAAGTAATGTGAATGCTTCTGTGTCAACTCACTAGACTACTAAGATGTAATGGAACAATTCCTACAAAGACCAAAGTGATCAAAACTATGTCAAGAAAAAATATAAAACTCTGAATGACCAAAGCCAAGCAACTGAAATAATAATCTAAAATATTCTCACAAGGAAAAGCAGACACCTAGGTGGTTTTTACTGATAGATTCTATCAAATATTTAAAGAAGAAATGATAATGATTACTTTCATATTTTTTTAAATTTTTTTAGATTTATTTATTTATTTTATGTATACAAGCTCTATCTGTATGTACACCTTTATGTCAGAAGAAGGTATCAGATCCCACTAGATGGTTGTGAGCCACCATGTGGTTGCTGGGAATTGAACTCAGGACCTCTGGAAAAGTAGTCAGTGCTCTTAACCTCTGAGCCATCTCTCCAGCACCTACTTTCATATTTTTAAAAATATGTTAAAATAGCACTGTCCAATTCACCCTGTAAGGTCAGTATTTTCTGATCAAGATATCGAGATATGGCTATAGCCCTGGATTTTTTTTAAATAAATATAGATGTACAAACACATTCACAAAGCAGTAAAAAAAACTGCAACTGGGGCGGCAATGGTTAAGGGTACTGGGTACTGGGTACTCTTACTGACCCAGGTTCAGTTCCAAGCCCAACATGGTAGCTCATGACCATCTGTAACTCCAGTTCCAGGGAATCCAACATGCTCTTCTGGTTTCCTTGGGTACCAGGCATGCACTTGGTACACATACAGAGAAGCAGTCACACACACATATACAAATAAAAATAATTAAAAAATAAGTCTAATAGGTGCCAGACATGGTGGCACATGCTTGTAATCCCAGATCCCAAGAGGCAGAGACAAGAGGGTCTCTATGAATTCAAAGCCTGGTCTAGTGAGCTCCAGGGCAGCCAAGACTACACAGTGATAGCGTGTCTCAACCTCCAGTCCTTAAAAACTAAGGAGAATAGGATCTAAAACCAGGTGAGGTGAAACGAACCCTGTCATTCAAGATTGATTTACTTCAACAGAATAAAAACGAACCTCACACTATCATCTAAAATAGATGTAAAAAAAAAAAGTTTGGACAAACTGTAGTGCTGTGGGATGTTCTGTATGTCAAGTGTGTTGCTGATTGGTCAGTAAATAAATCACTGATTGGCCATTGGCTAGGCAGGAAGTATAGGCGGGACAAGGAGAAGAATTCTGGGAAGTGAAAGGCTGAGAGGGAGACATTGCCAGCCGCCACAATGACAAGCCACATGTGAAGATCCCGGTAAGCCACGAGCCATGTGGCAAGGTATAGATTTATAGAAATGGATTAATTTAAGCTGTAAGAACAGTTAGCAAGAAGCCTGCCACAGCCATACAGTTTGTAACCAATATAAGTCTCTGTGTTTACTTGGTTGGGTCTGAGTGGCTGTGGGACTGGCGGGTGACAAAGATTTGTCCTGACTGTGGGCCAGGCAGGAAAACTCTAGCTACAATGTAGTGTTCATGTTTTTTTTTTTTAAAAAAAAAAATCTCTCAACAGGGGCTGGAGAGACAGTTCAGTAGCTAAGAACACTTGTCCTTGCAGAGGACCAAGGTTCAGTTCCCAGCACCCATGTGGCAGCTAACAATTGTCTTTTAACTCCTTTCCCAGGGGGGTGGTTTCTCCTCCACAGGCTCCTGCATGCACGCATGTGGTACACATACATTTACTCAAGCACGCATAACAAAAAAAAGTAGATATTTTTAAAAATCTCTCAACAAAATGGAACAAGAAAGGAACTTCCTCAACCTAATGGAAATCTTTGGCTCTATCTACATGAGGAATCTCTAGCTAATATCATACTTAGCTACGGTACTAATATACCATACTTGTATCCTTATGCTTCTCTCCTACTTTTACTTGAGCTCCAAAGATTAAACTTAGGTTCATGGGCTAGCTGTGCAACAGTAAGTAGCTTTAACCACCGAGCATCTCACTGGTCCTTTAACAGTTCTTTTGTTGTTGTTTGTTTGTTTGTTGTTTGGGGTGTGTGTGTGTGTGTGTGTGTGTGTGTGTGTGTGTGTGTGTGTGTGTGTGTTTTGAGATAGGGTTTCTCTGTGTAGTCCTGGCTATCCTGGAACTCACTCTGTAGACCAGGTTGGTCTGGAACTCAGACAGATCCACCTGCCTCTGCCTCCCAAGTGTTGGGACTAAAGGTGTGTGCCACCACACTCAGCAAGAATGGAAGAGCTTGCTCCTTGTTTTCTAGGCAGATGCTTAACTTTAGAATCAAGAGATGCCTTGTTCTGTCAAAAAGCTGTCACTTTTGTGCTGAATTGTTCCATCCTGTACAAGTCACATTGACACATCCCAACTCACAATGTAGATGGTCCTGTAGTTGACGAGATGTGGTATCAGATTTACTTCCTCATTCACAGAGAGTGCTGGGAAAAGGTCAAGCCTGCTGAAACAGTCAGTTCCCATGGGCTTCCCCACTGTCTGGTCAGCAGGAAGGTGCCGACAGACATGACATTTCACCCCAGGCACAAGGATCATACTCAGGTCAACAACAGGCTTGGCAAAAGCACCTTCACCCACTGAGCCCTACTGCTGGCCTTCTTCTAGTATGTAAGTACCAAAACAAAGATGTCATACTACTTCCTGTATAGCTGAAGATCGAAGGAAAATGGAACAAAAGCAGAAAAGCCCGAGTTACAGAACATGGGCTCGGGATGTGGCTCAGCATGTAAAGTGTTTGCTGTAAAAGCATGGGCAGATGAGTTGGATCCCAACACTCACGGAGAAAGCTGAATGTGGTAACACATACCTGTCATTTCAGCACTGGATGGAGAGGAGAGGATCAGAGCTTGCCGTCCAGCTAATCCAGCTGAATTCTCGAGATCTTGGGTCAATGAGAGTGCATGTCTCAAAAACGTGGAGAGTGATAGAGGAAGGCACTGGACATTTACCCTGGCCTCCATCGTGCATGCACACACAATGCATGAAAATGCACACACAGAGCCCTTGCATTCCCCTTTTGATAACAGAGCCTTGTATTTGTTGTTGATACCACTGTTATGTAAAACATCGACCTTGCCATTCTGACAGGGTTTGTGCTGCTTTTAGAGTCTTTTTTTCTCAATGTAACCATGAACTAAAGGTATTTAATGTGTTTTATAACACAGTCAGTAACTAATCTGTGCTACAGCCATACTGACTCCAAGCGAGACTCACTGAGGTCAGCCAAGCCCTGAGCACATATAAATCTCTGAACTTTCCACCTTAACATTGGACATCTAACTACAAAGTAGAGGATAAAAATAGACCTAGCCTAGTGCTTACACACACTGCAGAGAAACGCAGTTCCAACTCAGGGGCCTTTATCAACAATACTGTTCACAATCCAAAGACAAATCTCATTGAGCAGGAAAAATTCTATCATTTTGAATAAACTTAAAAACAACCTGAAGAAATCATAAAGATTCTAAGCCTGCACCTGTTACTCCTAGTTCTAAAAGCAAAAAACTGAAATGCCTCCAAGGTTATGTCAGGCTCCTTCTCTTTTATATTCATAGGAAGAGGAAAAGACAGCACTGGCATTTTCCCTTCCACATGTACTGTTTTTAGCTCATCCTGTTCCCACCAAGAAGCTTGAACTCCATTTTGTTCGAACATAGCAAACCATTAATAAATAGCAACCTACTCCATACACAGTAGGAACAAGGTGTGGTGTGGAACATGGAAAAATGATTATAGTTTGTTTCCTATATAAAGTTTGTCCAAGCCTACATGGCAAGGTCCCCCATGCTCCCAAAGAGCCAGTCCAATTACTAATGTTTGAGATGAGATGTCAAATTATAAATAAAGAAGGATACTGCACAGAGTCCACATAAACCATGTGAAATTAAAGTGGTTCAAGCATGAAAGTTTGCAGTAGAGCTAAAAAAATAAAATCATTTGAAAATATAAATGTAGAACATTCTATCAATTTTTCCATGTTAGAAAAATAAAATAAATGCTCAAGAAATTAGCTAACAACTTCATGATCATAAAAATACCATCTTCTGTAGACCCAGGGCAGACATTCCAGAAGGATGGATATTTAGCGTCTAATCCTCCTGCAAGACAGCTGCTTTCCTAAGTGAGGTTCTTGAACACAACTACGGAACATTCTTCAAGAGGACAGACTGATGCTGTCACACACACACACATGTGGTGTTAATTCCTCCCAACTTTCCTTTGGAAGGAGATTCATTTGAAGTAAGTGCTAAAAGAAATATATTCTCCTCAGCGGCAATATTTCCCTTTCTGCAGCCAACATGAGATCCTTTTGGATATCCCATGGCAGAACATGACCTATGAAAGTGAGATTGATTGCAAAGTGATCCTGTTCCATTCCAGGTGGAATTTCAGAGTGTTACCACCATACATTCCAGGTAAACCCCAGCGGACTCTGGCTCTGGTATAGATCCTGCCAGAAGCTCCCTCGAGGTCATTGTCACTGACAACATGACAGCTGTAGATCAGGGATTTAGGAATTTCTGCCTTTTCCACATCGATTCACACAAGCCACTGCGTTATTCCCCAGTCACCTTTTGTATGCCCTGAAAGTGATACTTTTTCCAGTTGCCTTGACAAATATTTTATACTTAAATTTTGGACAACTTAAATATTTCATTTATTATTAAAAAAAAAAAATGCCACCTAAGCCTGATGCCTTGGAGAAGCGTATTAGAGGCAGCAGGTGGTTACAAGCCACACAGCCCAGAAATGTCTACATTTTAAAGATCAGCAATTTTTTTCTGTAGACTATAAATAGACTTAGCTATAAATTGTGTATATCTTGCATGTGTTTTTTTAGTCCTCATAAAATGTTTTATTCTTAAGAGCAGTAAGATAAAAATTGTCTGAGACTGAAGAAACAAACATCTATCCAACACAGTGGCTAGACAAGCAAACACAGCTAAGCCAACTGCAGAATTATGGGCTGTCTCCCAGGGAAGCTTCCATTGTACAATGTCACGGCAACCTCCTTCTTTGAGTGACGCAGACTCGCTGTAACACTTCTCCTTTGATATCCAAAATGATCAATGAGTTCACTGTTTGGAACACTGAGACCTGCTGAGGTTACTGCTGAGGGTGGAGGAAACAGAGATTGGGTAGTAGAGGAATGTAACTGAAATACCAGCTAAGACCATGTGACCAGTTTCAGAACCAAAGATTATAATTGACATAAGTGTTTCTGTCATACTTTGTTAAGAAAGTGTTTGTACAGATATTTGTGTTTTCTTTCCTCAAGTTCTTTATCATGCTTAAGTACAACATCAACTAAGAAAATTAGTGGTTATCATATTTAGGTTTGAGATACTAAAAGAATATCTTTCAAGGAATATTGTCACCAATTCTAAAATTTTTTTGAAAATTTATAATGCATTTGCAGTTGTTTAAGGGATAGTTACATCATGTTAGGCATAATTATGACCTGGTTAAATGTATAATGTATTTGTAATTGTATGTGGGATAGTTATATCATTTTAAGTATAATTATGACCTAGTTATTGTTTTCATTTGGAAATTAAGCATGACATAGGAGATATAATTGTGTGTCAAGTTGACAAGGGGTGGAACTGTGATGGCTATTCTTGGTTGTCAACTTGACTACATCTGGAATTAACTAAAACCCAAATGGTTGGGTACACCTGTGAAGGATGTTTTCTTAATTAAATCATTTGCAGTGGTAAGATCCACTTTTAATCCAGACCTTTTGAGGTGGGAAGACACACCTTTAATCTGGGCCACACTTTCTGCTGGCAGCCTGTATAAAAAACACGAAAGAACGAAGCTTGCTCTCTTTGCCTGCTTGTTCTCACTCTCACTGGCAAGTCCACTCTTACACTTGCATTAAGGGCTACTTCTTCAGGATTTGGGCATATATTCAAAGCCAGATGAGACATCTAACCTTGTGGACTGAACAACTACTGGATTCTTGGACCTTCCATTGGTAGACAGCCATTGTTGGACTAGCTGGACCACAGCCTGTAAGCCATTCTAATAAATCCCATATCCATGTATATGTGTGTGTGTGTGTGATAGAATGAATCTATACATTGAATATACGATGAATATACATATTCATTCTATCAGTTCTGTTCCTCTAGGGAGCCCTGACTAATACAAATTTTGGTACTGATGAGAATGGAATAACTTGGTGCTGGAGAGTTAGCTTAACAGTTAAGAGCACTAATCCTCTTCAGAGGATTCAGTTTCTGTTCCCAACTATCACATTGTGTGGCTCACAACCACCACCTAAAACTCCAGTACCAGGGGCTCTGACACCCTCTTCTGGGCTCTGTGGGCACCTGCATGCAAGTGGTATACATAAGCTCACGCAGTCACTCTTCCATACACTGAAATAAATTAATAACTTTAAAAGAAGGAAACTTCCCATTCTCACCTGGAAGGCCTCAGTCAGGAAAGCAGCCTTCACTCCCACCCCAGGCAAAGAGATCCAAATTGGAACTTTCTAGACATAACAGTTCACATTTAGGTTAGCTTTATCGTTTCTAAGGAAACGAGATTCTGGGTTTGCTTTGCAGAGCAGACCTTCATCTGCAATTTACTCTTCCTAGCATCCTAACATAACTTTTTTTGTTTGGGAGTAGAGTCTCTCTCATTGTGTTTAGTCAATAATCTAATTTGGCCCAATGCATGCTTATTCCTATTACTCTTAGGCTCGCTGAGAGAAGGTCATGCTTCTGCATAAAATATTCCAGATAAAGAAAATTTATTTGGGGGGGAGGGGAAGACGGGCACTCGGGAGGCAGAGCCAGGCAGATCTCTGTGAGTTCGAGGCCAGCCTGGTCTACAGAGCGAGATCCAGGACAGGCACCAAAACTACACCAGAGAAACCCTGTCTCGAAAAAAACCAAAAGAAAAAAAAAAGAAAGAAAGAAAGAAAGAAAGAAAGAAAGAAAGAAAGAAAGAAAGAAAATATTTGTTGCTTGAATAATAACTCAGAATTCTGAGTATTGGTTTTCAGAAAAATTCCAGTGCATCTCTGCTGTAGATTAGTTCCCTGGCACCCATGAATTTTAAATTCTGTATTGACTTTTAATCTAAGCAGAAGCATTATGGGAGCCAGGAAACCTGCTGGGTGTCAAAATATTTTCTGGCTCTGTTGCTGCCAGAGTAACCAAAACTCGCCTGCTAGGAATATCACCGCAGTGGACGACTCAAGCAAGACTCTCCAGTGAGACTCTAAAACGGTGAATTTCAACCAGACAACAAAAGGGGAAAGGTAAGACACGGTGCTCAGGTCTCCCTCCACACCCAATGTAACAGGGTTGCCATATTTCAGACAGGAAATGTGGCCGGGCGGTGGTGGCGCACGCCTTTAATCCCAGCACTCGGGAGGCAGAGGCAGGCGGATCTCTGTGAGTTCGAGGCCAGCCTGGGCTACCAAGTGAGTTCCAGGAAAGGCGCAAAACTACACAGAGAAACCCTGTCTCGAAAAACCAAAAAAAAAAAAAAAAAAGACAGGAAATGTGATTAATTAGAGCATGTGCCCAAGGTTGGAAGGCTGCTCCTGACATACCCGTGGGAATAGCCATAATCGTATGCCGAGGCTGTCTTCCGGCTGACTTCGGACCCTCGAGAGTACTGGGACGCTCCAAGACTGTAGGGCTGCGCAGCCTGCTGCTGGTGGGAGGCGGCTGCCGCCTGACTAAAGGCCTCCGACTCCTGGCGGTGTGCTGCAGAGGAACGGCCGCTGTAGGCGGTGGAGCCATGGGTGTAGACGGCAGAGCGCTTCTTCTCCTGTTGGTAGTGGCTCATGGTGGTGCGAAGGTCCTTGTTACGGTAACTGAGATCGTAGTGCTGGTGGGACCTCTGATAAAAAGGCAAAGCCATCGTGTGCCCTGGAGGGGAGGAGGCAACCTGCAAGAAAACGATTCCTGATTGCACAATCCCAGAGAACAATTCATCTCAACCAATGCAGAAAAATGCGGACTGCAATCGTTCTGAAGGATGAATGGGAAAGGCTGTAAGTTCAGCTTAACTGGGTACTCACAAACCCCCTCCTCAGTGGCCCACATGTGCACCCGACCCCTGCCATTATGCATTCCTTTCTTTCTTGTCTAGGACAACTGAACAAAGTTTCTTCTCTGGCGAGTGTGCTTTTCTCTCAAACACTCCATCATGATGCCTATTTCTACTTTTCTGACATTCTATTCTGATGCACGCTCATTCATTTAGGAGAATGTGGAATGATGGGAAGTAATGTGGTATTCATTTAAGAAATAACGAGCACCTACTATGAGACTGAGCTATTCCAGCACAACAGGGGTGAAAAACAAAACAAAACAAAAATCCTTCTCCAACTGTCCAATACAGGACGAGTATTCTGTAGGAGATTGACACAGAGAGACTTAATAGTTGGGAGTGTATTAGAACGCATCAAGGGCCACGGAGTAAAGTAAAGCCAGACACAACCTGAAGCCCCCTCAGCAGAGACTGCTTCACAGGAGAGAGACATCAGAGCCAGAGGCTGTCTGGAGTGAATGCTCAGGATGGAACACTCAAGCACAAACACCAGGAAGGAGCAAATGCATCACTCTCCATGCAGAGCTGGGGACAGTGGGGCTGCAGGACTTGAAGAGGGCACAGGGAAGGTACAAATGATGACAGAGGTGAAGAGTGGGTAAGAGAGAAAGGGCAGATCGTACAGGGTCCTAGAGGGGACACTAAGGGCTTGGCCTTTACTCAGAGAGGAGCTGAGATGACACTAACAGTCTCTGAACTGACAAGCCCTTGCTCATGTCTGAAGAACAGGATGTTGAAGGAAAGCTAAGAGCTCGATTAGAGAACTATACTGGGCTGAGTTATGTCCCTTTCCCCAGACTGATATGCCCCAATCCTTCAGATTGAGACTACATTTGAAAACTGGGTCCTTAAAGGAAAAGTTAAACTGAAATAGCTCATTCAGGTGTTAGCCCAACAGGGCTGGTATCCCCAGAATAAAAGAAAATTAAGACAGTGTCTGAACACACGACAGTGACCACCATGTGGAGGACAGTGTCTGAACACATGACAGTGACCATCATGTGGAGGACAGTGTCTGAACACATGACAGTGACCATCATGTGGAGGACAGTGTCTGAACACATGATAGAGTGATCACCATGTGAAAGTACCAGAGAAGTAGTCCATCTACAAGCCGTCAGAAGCCTTATCCTTGTTACCTTATTTTTATTTTGTGTGTCTTGATGTTTGTATCATCAAACGTATGTTATGTTTGTACACCATATGTGTGCTTGGCACATATGATGGACAGAAGATGGTGTCAGATCCTCTGGGGCTGAAGCTACAAATGGCAGTGAGCTGCTGCGTAGGTGTTGGGAATTGAATCTGGGTCTTCTAGATGAATAGCCTTATTTAGCCAAATCTAACAACACTTGACCTTGTATTTCTAGGCTCCAGAACTGTAAGGAAATACATTTCTGTGGCTTAGACCATCGAGTCCTTTACACTCTGTTCTCATGGCTCTAGGAGAGAAATACAATGGTCCGTCCCTTCCAGAGTCCAGGTTGATGATGACAGTGGCCACAGTGGGAGAGTAAGAAGTGCTTGGACTCTGCATATGGTTTGAAGGTACAGCCAATGGTATTCACTGGACGTTCCAAATGAGAACATGAAGGAAAAGGAAATGTCCCCAAGGCTTGTTGCCTGACTAACTAAAAGATTGAAGTTATCATTATCTGAGATGGGGAAGAGAAGAAAGTATCATCTTGGAATGGAAAAATCAAGAGACTGGTCAGAGATGTTCTACATTTGAGGCACTTGCTACCCTCTTCAGCTGATGGGTTAAGTGGGGAGCCAGATGTGTGACTTTAAAGGACAGGGTCGTAGTGTAGGATGGACATCTAAATCTCAGCATCAACAGCATGTAGGTGAAACTGAAAACCAGGAAGATTGCTGGGGTGGTGGCGCACACCTTTAATCCCAGATCTCTGGAAGCAGAGACATGTGGATCTCTGTGAGTTCAAGGCCAGTCTGGTTTCTGCACGTTTCAGATCTGCTAAGACTGCGCACTCACACCCTTTCCGAGGTGAAGGAAGACACATGAGAAGGACTACAGATAGAAAAGCCCCAAAACTAAACCAGGGTCTGGTAATTCTTATGAATACAAGTTCTCCCAAATCTTGCAAACACTTCAAAAAGGCAACTTTTTCAAACCAGAAAAATAATTTATTCCATATAAAAATATGTAGAAGAATTAGGCCTCAGTGTGGCAGCTGACAGGGTGAACTTGGGCTGGTAGTTTAGCTTCAGGAGGGGAGGCTTCACATTGTATTTACTTTTCTTTTTTACATCTGTCTATCAATTAATTTTGTGTGGGGTGCATGTGTGTCAGAGCGTGTACACGGAGGGCAGAGGACAACTTGTTCTTTCCTTCCATCATGTGGGTTCCAGGGATGGAACTCAGGTCATCAGGTTGGCAGGAAGTACCTTTACTCACAGAGCCCACACATTCACTCTTGTAAATAACATGTTCCCCAAAATGAAGACTATCAGCCATGTGGCAAACTAGGGTAAGCCATAATTTTATAGACACTTCCCCCTATGTTTAAAAAAAATACTCTTATGCATAATATTCTAAAATATTATTTTCAAAAATATGTAAGAAAATTGTTTTCAAGTAGTTTTTTTCAAACCTTGTTTTTGTTTAAAAAAATCCTAAGGGAGGATCTAAAAGGACTAAGTAAGTCCTTTTAATTTTTGTCAAATTTAAAACTAAATTTTATTTAAGCTACTTAAAAAGTCAAGATAGAAAGAAAATCCAGAAATATGCATCTTCGGTCCCATGGAAAATACCAGTCTACATGGCATTTCCTAAGAAGAAAAAAACAAAAATAGCCACTAGCAAGCAACTGTTTCAACCCTCAAATAGATTGCTTTTTGTTACTAAATATACAGAATTGTACTTGATGAATAACTATTAGATAATGTTTATAATATAAAGGTTAGGATACATTAATCTAGAGTGATATTAGTGTCCTGAAGTGTTAGAGAAGTCTCTGTAACAACACCATCAGAATGACTTACAAATAATAAAGATCTTTCACTGTGTTACTTTATAAATTAGCACCACTACCCAGATGATTCAAAATGTTATCATTTTCACAAGACAGATTATTTAAATGCCTTGCCATAATTCTATTTTCCACTCTTCATTATCTGCCCCAAGTATATTTATTTTATTACCATTTACTACTTAGTACATAGGGGTCATGTATTACCAGTAAACAGGGCTTGACTTTAAGTCACCAGGGCTGACTGACCTTTGGAACGAAGGTGTAACCACCTCCTTTTCTTAAGTGAGCCAGGTTTAGCCAGAATTTGTTAGAAAGAAAGATGGTTTTGTGGTCTTCTGTGCCTCTGAAACCTAAATTTTCTTCCTAAAAATAATTTGGGAGCTTAAGAAATACTAACTCCGTAATTGTAATCTTGCTGCAGTATACTCTTAATGCTGGCAGCAGAGGCCAAAAGCTATGAAAATTACCTACAGAAGGTAATAGTTTCAGGATCACAGTGCCAGATCTGCCACCTCTCTAGTACCCGACCCTTTTCAGGTCAGAAATAACACACTGCACTTGAGAGTTTATCCACACTGCTCTCTTGGAGCAAAGTCACCAGATCGTGAACTAGTGTCTTTAAAGAGAATCTGTATCCTTCTGTCCTAATTTGCACTCAGGGAGATAGACAGATCTGTAGGCATGCAGAGGAGGGAAACACTTCTCTGCCTCCTGTCCCTCATCCAGTCCAGATTTCAAACAAACGACTGAACCTAGAGAGAGTCCTTGAGTTGAATCTGAGACAATATGATCTTATAGTTCCGGGATTAGCAGCTTCATTTCAAAAGAATACAGTGATAGGGCAAAATAGCCCTCCCCACCCCCGGCCTCAGCAAGCACCCTGCTGCCCTGCTTTCCCTTCCAGGAGCGGTCCCTGTTATTTCCCTGCTGAGCTGAGAAGACACCCGTCAGCTAAGGAGTGCATTTAGGGCCTCTGTGTCACACTTACCAGTCTCTGGGGCAGGGAGGGCAGGGGATGGATGTTGTACTGCTGCAGCCAGCTGAGGAGCAGGAGGAGAGAATGGAGACCCTAGGTGGCCGAATCCCAGAAAAAGTCAAGAGGCAGGGCTAGAGGCAGGATCTGGGGGCCAGTTCAAAAATAATGCATGTGGTCAGGCAGCAGAATGTCAGGGCCCCACAGCCAGCCTTTTATGGCCAAGGAGGCAGATAAATATAGCAGCACATGGGGAGGGGAGTCCCAGACCCAGAAGAGACGCGAGAGTACAGCAGGAAGCTGCACGCGCAGTAGGACTAGGTGGATGGCTCAATGAATGTTGCCGGATTAAACAAAATAGAGCAGTTTCACTGGGTTATACGGGCAGTGTCCAATACAACTTTATCGCTTCATATGTGAATGTGCAATGCAACAAGACAAGCAGCTTGCATTCAGAGCTAAAAACAGGTGTAGCAATCTGATCTCCAAATGGACTCCATGGAATTTCACTGCCAACATATGGCTTTGTGTGTGCTGTTGGTAACCCACGGACCACAGAGTTAAAAGACACAACAGGAAAGGAAGAACTCCAGGCTCACCGAAAGTACTGAGTGGCGGCGTTTTCACTCCATGATGAGCACTCACTGTTCCTCTCGGTTCAGGAAAATTTACAAAATGAATCACAGCTTCAGGTGCAAACATTTAATTCCTCGTTTATTAGCAAAAGCCTCAGGAAAAGGAATTCAATATTGTGTCCTTCCAAACTCAAGAGCAGGGTCAACCTTGTTTCCAACCAATTCTGAGTAGTCCTACAGCAAGATGACAGGAGGGTCACCACGAAGCTGGCGGGCCAGAGGACCTGGAATACTCAGCACAGCTGAACAAGACAAACACCGCCACTAAGTGAAGGAAGAACCAACTCGGAGCAAGTTGTTCCCTGACCTCCACACACTCCCACATACATACACACGGTATATACACTAACAATAAACAGAAAATATGTAACTACAGTCTGCAAACTTCAGAAACCATTTACTTCAAGAATTCTAGTTAGATTTGCCTCACACAGTTCCAAGAGACTTTTCTTAGTAGATATAGTTTATTGTGATCATATTGTCTATAAAAAAATTCTTAAATTCAAGCTGGGTTGTGGTGGCACATGCCTTTAATCCCAGCACTTGGGAGGCAGAGGCAGGTGGATCTCTGAGTGAGTTCCAGGACAGCCAGGACTACACAGAGAAACCTTGTCTTGGAAAAAAAAACATAAACAATAAATAATACTTTAATTCTAAAATTCCAGTCCTCTATATTCAGAGAGAGAGACAGAGAGAGAGAGAGAGAGAGAGAGAGAGAGAGAGAGAATTCTAGCTAGTTTCTTTTCTTAAGAAAATGACTGATTTTTAAGGTAGATATAAATTTTTCTCTTTAAACTAATTGAAGGATATTAACATTTTCTGAGTATGAAATGATGAGTAACTAAAAGACAAAATAAATGTACAAGTTGTAATTAGGCCCTAGCATTCTGCCAGCTCACTTTCATTTTACTGTAGAACATAAAATAATTAATAGCAGATCATTACTCTATGTATGAAGGGAAAAAATGAAGGAAGTATTGTTAAGAAATGAAATGTAAAGAAAACAATTAAGAACCAAATTCCACCTAAAATTAAAAAAGCTTTTTCCTAGGCTGTCAGTTTTAATTCACAACTAAAACTTACATGTAGTTGGAAGTTTTCCTGTGTCCCACCCGGTCCTGCAGCTGCTCAGAGGCTTATATTAATTATAACTGCTCAGCCATTAGCTCAGGCTTATTACTGACTAGCTCTTACACTTAAATTAACCCATAATTCTTATCTATGTTTAGCCACATGGCTTGGTACCTTTTCTCAGTTCTGCCTTGTCATTTTGCTTCCTCTGTGTCTGGCTGGCGACATCTGACTCAGCCTTCCTCTTCCCAGAATTCTCCTTGTTTGCTTATCCCACCTATACTTCCTGCCTGGCTACTGGCCAATCAGCATTTTATTTATCAATCAATCAGAGCAACACACATTCACAGCATACAGAACAACATCCCACAGCACTCATATATCAGCAATATGAAAAAAACAAAGGTCTGCATCTATTCAGTTTAGTTCATAAAGCATTTGTTAAAAGCCTACTGATGAGTCCAGCACTGAGCTACACCCAGCATACTGAGGCACAGCACAGCACATGGTAGCATGGAAAGATTCCTTAGGAATAATTACACCATGATGGGATAGGTGACATGAGGACATAAGGGTACAGAACAGGAGGGAGATACAATTCCTGGTTAGAACTTCCTAAAGCAAAATCTAAAAGAGTCCTTCAACTTTACAAGATGAGAATAAGGGGGGAAATCTAACGTTATCCTAGGAAAGGGAAAGATAGATAACTGATACAGGCACTGTGGTTTAAAGTTTCCAAATTCTAAGCCCTATTTCTCCAATGCAGATCATTTAAACATAAGAAAAATCTTATGCGTGGGGAGAAAAGGAACCAGCCCGGCTGGTGGGGCTGCCACAGCCTTGGTGGTATACATAAACATGTGCAATAACAACTTCCCTTGAGTCAACCTGGAGTCCGCTGCTGCACTCGGTGATTGGTGACCTATGAACTTCAGAATGATGAGGCCAATGAGAAAAAGCCAGCACAGCCAAGGAAATGGCCGACAGCCATGGGGTGCCAGAAAGGAGTATTTAGGCTCTCCCTGTATCTGAAATAAATGAGTCTGCCTTTTGCTTCTCATCTGACTCCCCGTGTCTGCATTGTTGACGCTGTACCTTCTCCCCCCCCCCCTCCTCCAAGAGGTGTTCAGGTGGTTCGGCCCACAACACTTAAGTGAATTGTTCAGTGAGATTTTTGAAGGCTGCAGTTAGAGTAACCTATAATTGTGGATAACTAGCTTATATCCCCACTAAATTTGCCGTGTGTGTGTGTGTGTGTGTGTGTGTGTGTGTGTGTGTGTGTGTGTGTTTGGAGGCAGGGTAAGTCTTGGGTATCTGATGTCTGGTCTTGCTGTTTCCTGAATGACTTCAAGAACCACTCCACACCTCTAAAGCTCTAGAGCTGCATCCCTTCTCAAGTAGTCTCTGGATCGACTTTCTGGGCTGTTAATCTAGAAAGCAACTCTTCTACTCTGTCCTCACTCATAAACTGATCAGCACACCTCATCTGGAACAGTGTGTTCTAAAAAAGGAAACTTCATGGGGTTGACATCTCACCTCTGAAATGCCCTTTCATGGGTGCTGTCTTGTTTTTAATCTCTAACGTCCCTGAAAATAATCCAGAAATGTGTTTGTGTTACCGCTTAAGACTGTGGGTTGCAAACAGGGGAGGGAGTGGGTGAGGAAGAGAGGAGAGTGGAAATCAGCGAGAGAACAGGGCCTAGAACTCTTACCAGAAGCCAAGTTTCACCTAGTTATTAAATGAACCAGTTCTGAACTAGATCTAGAGCTAAAATTAGAGTTAGTTATCTGAGCAGTGGCAAAATGCAGCCAACAGTCTTCACCGGGCCCTGCAGGCTGCAAATGGTCTGAGCAAGCTCCCTCCAAACTAGGCAGAAGGGAAGGATTTCTGGGTCAACGGTCCTGGGAAAGGGCAAACCTGTGATGGAACAGCACTAGCAGATAAGTGACAAGACGGGTCTCACATCCACTCAGATCCTGTCCGCTGCCATGTCCCTGGAGGAAGAGCTCAAACCATTCCACAGAGGCCTTGGTTTTCTGTGGAATGCTACACTCGTGCCTTCAAATATTAATTTCTTTCTGTTCTTTCCTGTTGCCTGTATTTCCTTCTCTCACTTCTTCCCTCCATCACAAGAATCTTTACTCTGCCTATCTAGACTCTGTATTAACTGTTTCTCACTGCTGTGGCAAAACCCCTGAAAATAAGCGGAGTAAGGAAAGAAGGGCTTGTTTGGGCTCACAGCCTGGGGCTGTGGTCCACCCTGGGAGGGAAGGCATAGAGACAGGAGCATGAGGCCACTGGTCACATTATGTTCAGTCGGGAAGCAGAGAGAGATGCATGCTGGTGCTCCGGTGGCTTTCTCCTTTTCACTCAGTCTGGGCCCCCAGACCATGCCATGGTGCCACCCACATTCAAGGTGAGTCTTTGCTGCTCAGTTAAACCTTTCTGGAAATGTCCTTAAAGACACACCCAGAGGCATGTTTCTATGGTGATTCTAATTCCTACCAAGTTGACAACCAAGATTAACTACCACACTCTCCATGTTTGCTTGAGGAGGGAAGCCCTTGGTTGCTAAGTTGAATCTGTTGGTTAAGTCAGCAGAGGCTGATAAAGTATTTCTGCACAAGCAGACAAAGAGTGGGTAGTCAGCGGCACTAATGGGAACTCTTACTGATGCAGAGGTGAAGGAGGGACCTTGGCTTCCACCACCACCCCAGATCCAAACCTCACCCTTGACACTTCTCTTCCTAGACTGACTACATCTTCTGGGGTGAATGAGGGCAGAGTTTATTATGAATGGGGCAGCATCTTTTTTGGTTTTGTTTGTTTGTTTGTTTGTTTTTGTTGGGTGTTTTTTTTTAGACAAGGTGTCTTTGTGTAGCACCCCTGGCGGTCCTGGATCTCACTCTGTAGACCAGGCTAGCCTCAAACTCACAGAGATCTGCCTGCCTCTGTCTCCTAAGTACTGGGATTAAAAGTGTGCCCCACCACCGCCCCGCTTGTGGGGCAGCATCTTAAATGACAAGCAGGTCCCAAGCCCATCTGAGCCGTAACTACCTGTAACATAGTCTAAGATACCCCAATGTCCCCCAAGATAATGAGAACTATACTATCCGTTAACCTTGATCCGTGCCCTGCTCACACCATGCCCCTCTGCTCACCAGTGGAAAATGAAGGGCTCTGTGCATGCTGAGAAGTTCTCCTGAGGCTAAACACTAAGTGAGTCGGGCAGCTGTCTGCTCGGTTTCTCTCCTTTTCCGTTTCTCCCCACCCCATCCTTCTTCCGGGGGTTCTGACAGAATCATTGCTGGACTTGGGCTGCACTGTTTCCCTCTCATTGTCAAGTGATGTGTGTCAGAAAAAAAAAATATGTTTGAATTTCCAGAGACAGCAAATTACACAATGTTGCATTTTGAGAAGAATGATGTCTCTATCATTGTTTCCACACAAAGGCATTAGCAACCAGGACCAAAATTCACCCATGAATCCATTTATTTTCCAGACTATCAGACACATTAAATGTAATTTGTCAGAATTATTGAAAGCTGAGATCCACTCACGCATCAGCACTAAGACACACTGTCAGAAAGAAAGCCTGGGCACTATGAAGAACCATAGCAAACCAGGTCCTAAAGCCAAGGCAGAATCAGGGCTGCAGCTGGGGACGGAGGATGGACAGACAGCTCATTCCAGCTTCTCTCCCTTAGCGCCTCCCTGGGGCCCCTCCTTGCTTTTCCAGCTACCCTCCTTCGCATCGTTTAGGAAATCTTGGCCATGGACCCCACATCCTCCTCTGGCCCCACCCCTCTCTGCTTCCCTAATGCTGCCCCTTAGTTCCAGCCACAGCTCTGGGACTTGAATACCTCAGGCCCCCCGTACCCCACTCCTCTCAGGTTGCCGAGCACGAGCACGCTTCTTTCCATGCTTCACTCCCTGTCACCCCCTTTGGGGAAATGTCCCAATTCCCCTAGGTTGTGAATTTATGGTATGATGTGTAAAAACAATGTCTTTATCTTTCTGTCTTCTGTACTGTGAATTACCTGCAGACAGAAGCTGGTCTTTTTTGCGTAGGACTCCCAGTATCTAGCATATCTCTTGACACATAATGGGCATTTGATAAGGAATCAGGGACTACTTAGAGGTGGGGAAAACAAGACCTATAAGACAGCCGGGCCCAGGACCAACAGATGAGTAACAGATCAGAACAGCTTTCGGTACCATCTACTCTGCATTTGTCTCCAGAGCTGGTGACAGAGCCAGCCAAACCACTATGCCCTGAGCCTGTAAGAGTCAGATTGACGGAGACAGAAAGTGGAATGGGCAGTGGCTAGGGAGGAGGTGGTGTGTTTGATGGGTACAAAATTTTGGTTGGGAGAGGTGAAAAGTTCCAGAGATGAGTCAGGGTAGCGTACTTAAAGCCACAGGATGGCCTATAAAATGGTTAAAGTGGGAAGCAGGGGGTCTGGGGGACTCTTCCTGACTCATAACTGCTCTGTATGGCCAGTTCACCATCTATGAGTCACAGATGCTCAGAGCCCTGCCCTCCAACAGATAGACTTGACTCTCGTAGATCAGAGAAAGGCAAGAAAGAGTTGTGCTCCCCACAAAGGAGGCAACAGCTCCAGCAGGAACAAGTGCTGCTCTGTGTAGGGGGCAGTGTGGACCCCAGACTGTGGTTCTCATCAACCTGATGCATTCATTACCTTTTACCCTGTCCGTAGTCAGGGTAGACTTTTTTTATATTAAGCTGTAATAAACATCCATGTTGCTGAGAACGCCTGTACATTGCATACCATGCCAGTTCTTTGCAAATATTGTGTGTAACTTTTTGATTTTTACCAAATCTCTGAAAGATACTTAATTCCCAAGTATAAATGAGAAAATTAAAGTTCTGAGAGGTTAGGCAGGGCTGCTTCTCTGGCTTTCTGAAGTTACTGGAAGTCACAAAACTAGTAGATAATAGAGCTAAGCTTTAAATCCAGTTCCAGCACGCTCTAAAGGCCCACTCTGTTTGCTCATGACAGATATGCACGCTGTACCTGCTCTGCTTATATCCCTTCCTGAGCACAGCTACCCTGCTTACCACTCCTGCTGGGGTTCTTGCTCGCCAACCACAGATGATGGTTGACTCCAGATCCAAAAGTACCTGGTGTATATCCTGGCCAACAAGCAGCCTACAGAACACAGACTGGCCCAACAAGGTGAATGAAGCTAGATGACATGTTTCTCTTGAGAAACTCAATGTGGAAATACTGCTATCACACTTAGCAGCAGGAACAAAAGTCAAAAAAGCTAACCAAGAGATGCCTTGAGTATATTTAGAATCAGGTAAGCCACAGCAAACTGAGGTTAGGAGGGACCTCAAGGTAAGGGTGGTGGAGGAAGGCAGGGTAAGGTGGTGGAGGGACCTCAAGGTAAGGGTGGTGGAGGAAGGCAGGGTAAGGTGGTGGAGGGACCTCAAGGTAAGGGTGGTGGAGGAAGGCAGGGTAAGGTGGTGGAGGGACCTCATGGTAAGGGTGGTGGAGGAAGGCAGGGTAAGGTGGTGGAGGGACCTCAAGGTAAGGGTGGTGGAGGAAGGCAGGGTAAGGTGGTGGAGGGACCTCAAGGTAAGGGTGGTGGAGGAAGGCAGGGTAAGGTGGTGGAAGGACCTCAAGGTAAGGGTGGTGGAGGAAGGCAGGGTAAGGTGGTGGAGGGACCTCAAGGTAAGGGTGGTGGAGGAAGGCAGGGTAAGGTGGTGGAGGGACCTCAAGGTAAGGGTGGTGGAGGAAGGCAGTTAGCAGAGGGTGAGCAAGAGAGCAGCAGTGCAGTCGGAGAACATCCATCCTGCCCGTGAGACAAAAAGCAAGGGGCCCGTCCCTCAGGTTACCTGTGTGTTCTTCAACTCCCGGGGCCGTGTGGATCCCTAAAGCAGGTGACTTTCTCTTGGACTCTTTGAACTGTGTCTCTATTCCTTTTTGTCAAACAAGTGAAAATGCAGTACTATATTAACCGTCTTATATTCTAGAGATTATGCTTGTATTTGTCCTATCTATCATAGACCATTTCCATTCTATTTTTCCTTATTATAGTCTTTTATTAAAGCAGAACCATAAGTTGTATACTTCCACCAATTCAGGCAAAACTAACCCTATTCATGCAAAGTCTACTAATGTGAAGGACTGGTCGTTGCCTGGGTTTGGGGAAGGGGAGACGTCAGAGAATTAGGAAGATGCCACTGCAAAGGGGCGGGAAGCTCTGAGGAGTGATGTGAACACTCTCTATCTTGGTTGTGGTGATGATTTCACAGGAATATGCACATGTCAAAACTTATCACACTGTATTGCTTAGTTTAAATGTGTTGTTAATCGTATGTTAGAAAATACCTTAAAGCCATTTAAAATTTTGATATTCTCTCCAACAAAAGCACAGGATTCCATTCTGCTTACTATGTTTATGCTTACCTGTGACATGTCTGCAATCGGTCACCATATATATATTATAAGAGATTATTCCTGGGGTTGGTCTCGAACTTGATCTGTAGTCCAGGCAGGACTTGAATTTGCAATTGTCTGTGTTCAGCCTCCTGGGTGCCTGGGGTTCTAAGCCTGCACCACCAGATGTGGCTCTCAGTTTCTGCATTTTATTTTCCAGCTGTATTTCATTTTAAAAAGATGTCTTTCATCATGTTTATGACACTCGGGGAAAAGAGGTGTTGAGCTTCATAGTTTCAAATTTTTACCTTTACAATTTTTCATCCATTGGCCAATTTTCTGTGTTGCAGGAATCTTAATTGGTCTTTTAACAAAACCCAGAGCCAGATATTGGGGTAAATGCTGAAAGATCAGAGGCAACAAGCCACAGCCACTTCTCACCTCACCAACTCCTCAGTCTAAAGGGGATGATCCTGTCTCCAGAATCCTCAGACTGAATGCCCCTGAGTCCTCAGCCAAAAGGACTGAGCTCCTGTCTCCCCCTTATATACCTTACATGCCTTTCTCTGTCCAGCCATATAACTTCCTGTCGCAACCTTCCTAGTTCTGGGATTAATGGTGTGTGTGCTTCCCAAATACTGGGAGCAAAGGTATGAGATCCCGAGTGCTGGGATTAGTGTGTGTGCCACCACTGCCTGGCTCTGTTTCTCCTTTAAACTGGATTAATCTCATGTAGTCCAGGGTTGCTTTGAACTCATGGAGATCCAGACGGATCTCTGCCTCCCAAGTGCTAAGATTAAAAGTTTGTGCTACCACTGCCTGGCCTCTATGTTTAATCTAGTGGCTGCCTCTGTCCTCTGATCTTCAGGCAAATATTATTTGTACAAATAAAATATCACCACATTTCTGTTTTTAAACTTAGTAGCATCTGGTTTGGAGGAATCTTGCTAATTTATAATACTGTAAGGTTATGCTAAGACACGATCTTTCATGAGGCATTTTATATGAAATTATTATAAAACAGAATTACTATAAGAATTAATGTAGTGGTGCTAAGTATTTTCTTTATTGTCCTCTTTTGCCTTGGATAATACTTTTTATTAAGCCTATCTATCCAAACAATAGCTAACCTACCTAAGGCTAATCTGGCCATCTGTGCAGCTGAGGAAATTTCACGTTGGACCTAGGAGACCGAAAGAAATTTGATGGCATTCAATGTGGTGGAGTTTCAAACAGCACTACTCTCATCATTTAACTACTCCCTAAAGTGTCCTGTGTCTTCTCTACTGCTTTTGCCCCACTCTTTCTTAGAGATCGACTTATTTATTTTAAGAATGAGTGCTCTGTCTGCACATACAACTTTATGCCAGAAGAGGGCATCAGATCTCACTACAGATAGCTGTGAGCTAACCATGTGGTTGGTTGCTGGGAACTGAACTCGGGACCTCTGGAAGAACAGCCAGTGCTCTTAACCACTGAGCCATCTCTCTAGCCCTTGCCCCCAATTTTTATAGTGCACAGCCTTAAAGTTTTTATTGTATTCAAATTACACACCTGCTATTCTGAAAGGCACTGGGAATACAAAGGAAGGAACTAAAACCTTCATATGGTTTTCTTCTTCCTCATCCAAGTAATGAGTGTAATGCACAGGTGGACAGTAAAGAATCCTGACCTAGGGAGGCCCTTCAGGTTAACCTCTGGGCCTATGGCTTTCAGGGGCTAGGAAATAGCACCAAGAATAGTGCTTTCCTAACTGGGTGCTCTGTAGCCAACACAAACGGGGGTGTTCTGTGTGAAATACTGACCAGTTACATAGATGAGAAATTTTGTCTGCCATTGCTTCTCTGGGAAATGAGAACTCAGCATAAATCCAGAGCATATCTACAGATGCTTGGCAATGTAGCTGTTTCCTAAAGTACGGATTTCAGTGGGGGTGAGCCTTGCTGGGGAGTTCCACAAGGTTCATACACTCTGTCTCTCTCTCTCTGGGAAAAAGAAAGAAATGAGTAAGTGTTACAGTTTAGATAAGTGTTCCCCAAAGACCCATCTGTTAAAGGCTTGGTCTCCTGGCTCCTCCCACCCCTCTGAAGCCAACCCCCTGCATCTCTATTTGCCTACAGTCACACTGCTGTCTAATTTCCTCGGCCTCCATGTTCTACTCTAAAAAACTCTGTGACACTGGTCCCAATGGGACAATGCAGGATAATCTCCCGAATTTAAGGCCAGCTCATTAGCAACCTTAATTTCATTGTCTACCTTAATTCTCTTTGCAATGTAACCAAACAGATAAAGATTCTAGGAATTTGGATATGGATATCTTTGAGGGACCGTTATTCTGTCTACTAGGCACAGGATGCATTATAGCATTCTTACTGATGGGAATAATCCAATAGAAAAAAGAACTGGATATTGCAGAAGAGGGCAGAACCACTAGTGTGACATAAGCAAGGAAACAGAGAAATGGGCTTTTTAGGATCAAGGATCAATTTCCCCTAGTTATCAACAGAAGGATCCTGGAGCAGATGTTGGGCAGTAGATAATAAAGTGGTTATTTTTTCAGTGACCTACAAGCAAGATCAGCAACTGTGAGTAACAATGGGGCAGAAGTGAAGATGGGCAGAGAATACGGCTCAGTAAGTGCTTACATGGCAAGCATGGGGACTGGAGTTTGATCCCAAGAACCCATGTTTTAAAATAAATAAATAAATAAATAAATAAATAAATAAATAAATAAATAAATAAAGCCAAGCATGGTGGTGAGAGTCAGAAATGGGCAGATCCTTGGGGTTTGGGCTTTGCTGGCCAACCAGCCTAGACTACCTAGAAGATTCCAGGCCAGTAAGACACCTATCTCGGCCGGGCGGTGGTGGCGCACGCCTTTAATCCCAGCACTTGGGAGGCAGAGCCAGGCGGATCTCTATGAGTTCGAGGCCAGCCTGGGCTACCAAGTGAGTCCCAGGAAAGGCGCAAAGCTACACAGAGAAACCCTGTCTCAAAAAAAAAAAAAAAAAAAAAAGACACCTATCTCAAAAATAAAGTACATGAGGAACAATATCTGAGGTTTCCCTCTAGCCTCTACATGTACACACATACATGTGTATGTTTATATGCACACATGTATGCACGCATGCCACACACACACACACACACACACACACACACATACACACACACACACACAGAGGAGATACATTATAAACCTGACACCTAAGAGAAAAGAGCATGACAGTGCTAGAGACACATAAGAAGCATCAAGGACCCACTTGAAGACTGTGATCATTGCCTTAGAATATGATCACTCACTCAATCTATGTCTTCCAGTCAAGCAGACAAAGAAATCTGCCATGTTAATGAGTCAGGGTAAGCTCTATCACTTGAAATTTCGGGCCTCAATACAAACAAAGTTGTGTACTGACAAAGTTGCATGAATTTCTCCCTTAATCCTCACAAAAACTGAAAAATTAGATTACATTAATATTATCCTGGCGTTTTTCAGATAAGGAAACTAAAGGGGTTGCTAAAGTAAGCCTACACTATAGTTCTGGTTTTATGTATTAATTTAAAAGGGAGTTAAAACTCATAGTTGCATCATAAAATCAACTCAATAAATACAATCTGAACAATACATTTATTCATTATCAGTTAGAATCAATTATGTCAAGGTAACATTTTTGAAATAGCTTGTGATAGTAGGAATCTTTCTAACAACTGGGGCGGCCTGTCTTTAACTATTAGAGCTAGGTACAATTATCATGGTAATTGTTACTGTTCTTTTGGTATGTTTCATCTATATTCTGTCTTGCGTATTGCTTAGTATTCTAATTTTTCTAGGCTTTACTTACTTAGTTTTACTACCACAGAGCTAAGGGTTTAGCTCAGTGGTAAAATGCTTACTGAATATGTACAAGGCCCTAGGTTTGAGATCAGAAGTGAAAAAAAAATAGTTAGCATAGAGTAAGTTTATTCAAATATCCTTAATTCAATTCCACATTTCATTTTTTTCTTTCTTTCTTTTTTGGAGACAGTCCTCAAACTAGTAGCTGAAGATGACTGGATAGTCGGGCCTCCTCCTCCCAAGTGCACAGATTACAGGCATACACTGCCACTCTGGGTTTATATAGTGCAGAGGATTAAGCTCAGGGCTTTGTGCTAGCAAGCACTCTACCAACTGTACTACGTGCCCAGCCTGAATCCCACATTGCTTTTACCTTCTTTATCATTCCTCAACTTAAAAATAATTTTGATTAAAATCATTATATGAATGTATGAGAATTTCTAAGATTTAATGAAAATATTACATTGAAAATAATTTTGGGAGCTAGAGAGATGGCTCAGAGATTGGGAGCACCGGCTGCTCTTCCAAAGGTCCTGATTTCAATTCCCAGCAACTACATGGTGGCTCACAACCGTTTACAATGAGATCTGGTGCCCTCTTCTGGCCTGCAGGCATACATGCAGGCAGAACACTGTATACATAATAAATAAATCTTAAACAAAAGAAAATAAGCCGGCGGTGGTAGGGCACGCCTTTAATCCTAGCACTTGGGAGGCAGAGGAAGGCAGATCTATGTGAGTTCAAGGCCAGCCTGGTCTACAAAGTGAATTCCAGGAAAGGTGCAAAGCTATACAGAGAAACCCTGTCTTGAAAAAACAAAACAAAACAAAAACAACAACAACGAAGAAATTATTAAAAAAAAAGAAAATAATTCTTGGGGCTGGAGAGATGACTAAGTAGTTAAGAACACGTGTTGGCCGGGCGGTGGTGGCACACGCCTTTAATCCCAGCACTCGGGAGGCAGAGCCAGGCGGATCTCTGTGAGTTCGAGGCCAGCCTGGACTACCAAGTGAGTTCCAGGAAAGGCGCAAAGCTACACAGAGAAACCCTGTCTCGAAAAACCAAAAAAAAAAAAAAAAAAAAAAAAAAAAAGAACACGTGTTGCTTTTGTAGTGGACCCGGTATCAGTTCCCAGCACCCACATGGTGGCTTACAGTTATCCATAGCTCCAGTTCCAGGGGATCCAATACCCTCTTCTGACCTCCAAGGGCACATGTTACACATAAATACATGCAAGCAAAACACTCATACATAAAATAAACTAAATATATATATATATATATATATATATATATATATATATATATATATTGGTTTTTCAAGACAGGGTTTCTCTGTGTAGCTTTGCACCTTTCCTGGAACTCACTCTGTAGCCCAGGCTGGCCTCAAACTCACAAAGATTCACCTGCCTCTGCCTCCTGAGTGCTGAGATTAAAGGCATGTGCCACCACCACCCGGCTAATATAAAACGTTTTTAAGAAAAAAAAATAATACTGACTAAAATTAGAAACCAGAAATTCTTCATTTCTGTTGACTTTTCTATGCACTTCTAAAGCACGATTTGTAGTCCATTTGTCGCTCTGGTGCTCTAAATTTAATTATCAGACAGACTTATTTAAACATCCTCTTCATTGAAAAGACAAGAGCTCCTCCTGCTGTTTTCCTAGACTAACAGGTTAATGCCCATTGTTTCATCATACAGATCTCACCTGCAAAGAATTAGAATTTATGTTGTTAAAACCAGAAGGACAGAGCTGGAGATGTGGCTGAGTTTGTATCGTGCTGGTCTAGTGTGCATGAAGCCCTCACTAGGATTCCCAGAGTGGGACAGAAACAGGCATATGGCACATGCTGTAACTAACCCCAGCACTTGGGAGGTAGAGGCAGGAGGATGAGGAGTTCAAGGTCATTCTCGGCTACTTACAGAATTTAAATCCAGCCTGGGACTACATGAGACCATATCTCAAAGTACAAACAAACACGAATGTAAGCCCTTATTTCTCAACATTCAATAGTTTCTTACATGCAACAAAAATCAAAAGTGATCAAGCCAATGAGATAGCTAAGTGGGAAACGGTGCTTGCCACGGAGCCCGCCGACTGAAATTTCATCACTGAGACCCACGTGGTAAAAGACGAGACCTGAGTCCCACACGGACACGGACACACACACACACCGTTTTTTACAAAGAAATAGAAAACATGGATTTTTCAATTGCGCTACTAACGAGCTATCTGCACTCAAATTAGTAGCCAATTATCGAAGATCTGCTGGTGTTCACAGTTGGATATTATATGCGGAGAGAGGGATGAATTTGCCTCATGCTTCTTTCTCTCCTACCCCTGGGAAACCAAAGACATAAGTTATACTTTTGGCTTTTGGATGACTATTTGGATAACCTGTGCAAATAACTGAAGTATATTGGATTTCAGTTTATGTGAGAAAAGCAAATGGTAATGCAGGTCCCATGGGTCTCCTTCTTTCTCTTTAGCCCCGACCTCAGAAAAATAAATATCTTACTCTGAGGAAGGAGAAATAAATATTGTCATTTTTGTATTCATAGTACCCCCAAATAATTATTGTAATACTGGGCCCCCCAAATCATTAGTGTAGTGTTTTCTCAATCTTAGCCCTTTAGACAGCAATCTCTGACTTCTACTCCCTACATCCCAGTAGCAGCCCTCTGTTTATGACGATCCCAAATGTCTCCTGATGTTGCCAAGTGTTCCTTTAGAGCACTAGTTCTCAACAAGTGGGTCACAACCTCTCGGGGACTGGAATGGCCCTTTCACGGGGGTTGACTAAGACCATCAGAAAACCCAGATATTTACATTATGATTCATAATAGTAGCCAAATTACAGGTACAAAGTAGCAACTAAAATAATCTTTTGTTGGGGGTCACCACAACATGAGGAACTGTATTAAAGGGTCAAAGCATTAAGAAGGCAAAATCTACACTCCTTAACCCTGGCTGGCTATTGAGAACCACAGCATCAGTGGAAGACAACCTCACATTTTAGTGGGAGGTGAGCACTATTTCGAGAGAGGAACCCTAGGAGATAATAAATATTTAGAGACACCATAGGGTGAGGCCCTAATCAGTCAGTACTCACAGGAAGAGGAGGGAAAACTTCTCCCTGCCATGTAGAATAGGGCAAGGAGGAGGCCGTGTGTAAGCCATAAAGGTCTTCAGCAAGAAGTGAAGCAGTCAGTTCCTTAATCTTGGACTTCTCAGCCTCCACAAAGTAGAAAACAAATTCTTGTTATTTAACAATATAAAAAAAAATATATATATATATATAACAAATTCTTGATATATATATATATATATATATATATATATATATATATATATATATATATGGCAGCCATGTGAATTAATACAGATTTTTAATAGGACATCTTGCAAAACATCACAGATATATATTGCTTAATGATACACATTTCTTTTTAATTTTTATTGAATTTACTTATTTTGTGGGTGTCAATGGACAGTTTTGGAAGTTGGTGTTCACCTGGCACAGCTCTCCCAGCTGAGAAAGTCACATTCCTGCCTCCCCAAACCCTGCTCTCTCAGAGAAACTGCCAAAAGTCGAGGTCTACCCAGTTTGTCCTGTGCCTACGGTTTGCTCCACTCCTCCTCCAAACCCTGTCCTCTCAGAGAAACTGTGGAAAGCCCAGTTCCAGGGCAGTGGCCCCAGACCCCACTAGAAAGCTTACCATAGCACGAACCGGCCTTGGGGCATGTCATCACTCTGTGTCCCTAAGGGGTATTTAAACCACCCCCTTTAGAACGGCCATGTGATTTCTCTCCTGCCCCCCTCCCCCCACTTTCCTGAGAGTCACCCAGGACTGCTTTGCTCAGGTTAGACCTGGTCCTTTACTTTTTAATTGGGCTCAATTTGGCTTACTGCGTTGGTGGAGAGACTTAATATCGGGGCTCGGAAACCTTTCAGTTGTCCTCTCCTTCTGCCATGTAGGTCCCAGGGATTGGATTTAGGTCATCAGACTTGGTGGCAGGCTGAGCCATCTTGCCAGCCCTGGTATAAATTTCCTACTACAAGTTTCAGTTAAAAGTTTGAAAGCCAGCCGGGTGGTGGTGGTGCCTCCACTCTGGAGGCAGAGCCAGGTGGATCTCTGTGAGTTCAAGGCCAGCCTGGTCTAAGATCCAGGACAGGCACCAAAACTACACAGAGAAACCGTGTCTCGAAAAGACAAAAAAACAACAACGAAAAAGTTTGAAAGCCACTAGAAGCAGAGTGGACGGCCCAGTGGGTAAAAGCACTTGCTGTGTGTGCCTGTAACTCCAACACCGAGGGGCAGACACAGGAGGATTCCACGGGCTCACTGGCCAGCCAGCTTAGTAGAAACTGGGAGCTTCTGGTTCAGTGAAAGACAGTGCCAGAATAAGACACCTGAAGAAGACATTTGACATCTTGTTCTGGCTTCCACATGCTCATGCAGGGTGTGTGTACCTACACAATGAGTTATATGCACCACACAGTCACACACACACACACACACACACACACACACACACACACACTTTAAGCCACTCTTCTGTACATAGAAAAATCTTCTTAAGTCATAAGTGAGGGGCTGGAGAGATAGCCCAGCAGTTAAGAATGCTGGCTACTCTTCCAGAAATCCAAAGTTCAATTCCCACCACCCACAGGATAACTGTTGTCCTATGGGATCCGATGCCCTCTTCTGGTGTGCAGATGTACATGCAGACAAAACATCCATATGCACAAAATAAAATCGTCAAGAAAAACAAAATTATAAATGACTTCATTTAATCAGAAAGCCCTGTAAGGCAGGCTGGAGAGAGATTAGAAAAATGAGGTCAACCGAGCGACTTGCTCTCAGAGGTACGCAGCAGCTGCTTGAAGGAAAGATATGGAGCAGAACCCCGATTGTCAAACTTGGAGTGAGAAGGTTCTCACCTGCTGCTTTAGGAAGAGCTCTTCTACGTTCCAAAAGAACAGGGACGTCAAATAGCATCAGAGGCCTTCGGTAGTGGGCCTAATCATTAGAATTTCATATCAGGACATTAGGTAGAGTAGTAAAACTTCAATTAATTTTTCCACATTGACTTGATTCTGTGGAAATGAATAAAGGGTGAACAGAAACCAACTTTCACTCAGCCAGGTTCTTTGCCCCTCCAGACAAACTGGACATCGTTTTCTCCTTTCCTCCACTAACCCCTAGAATCAGTCCAGGTACCCCCTGGGAACATCTTCCACTGGTCCCCAGGTGGGTCTATCTGCTCTTCCGTCCGTCACCTGTTCCATATTTGTTCCCTCTAATTCTCCACCCTTTCTGTTCCATCCCACAACCCCATCCCAGAGGCGGCAACTGTTCGTTTTTAAAACGGGCAAACCACAGCCCCCACCACAGTGTTGAACAGTTTAATAATTGTTGGGCTGATTTGACAGGACACAATGGGAATTCCTCCAGAAGCAACAACGTGCTGTTTTCCAGGTGAAGGGGGAAACTGAACTGCCCATTTCCTCCTCATTATCTCAGGGGTTTTGGTTTTCCCCTGAAGGACAGCCAGCCCAGAATGCCTGAGCTTCCCAGTGTGACAGGCCAGGTGTTAGTGTGCGGCTGCCTTGCAAGTCACACTCCAAGAACCCACCACTGTCTCTGACCCCTCAGCCCTCCTGAGTTTGTCCTGTCCACAGCCTGCCACCAGCTGTGTCCCCAACCTTCCCCAAAAGTCATGTTGGACCCCCTTAAGACCTTGACGTCCCATAACCTGTTCTTGAAGACTTTAATTCAGGGAGCTGGAGACGAATTACCCAATTCTTTGTATTTTTAGTTAGCACTGCAAGTGATTCATATTACCAAAGAAGGGAGGGGAATCTTGTTTGTCACCTATAGGGTTAGGGCAACGTTTTTCTTCAGTGGCTTTACCTCTGAGTTAACTTTAAACCCTATCAATGCGCGTTCCATGAAGGAAAACAGCTGGTCTTAGGGACATTGAACACGTATCATTCAGAACAAGCGCCTTCGTTTTCGTGGGTCAAGGGACAGAGCTTTGAAGATGAAGCTGGAACTCTTAGAACTGCTCTGGTCTCACCAGGATCGTGATCTCGAGATGACCACCAACAATATACAGCCTTCGCCTGATTCCGGAGAGGGCCGAAGGGATCAAGGAGGCTTTTTCCTTTAACAATTGTTGGCAGCTGACTCACCAAGGAGACCTGGGGGGTAAATGGGTCCAGCACTTTAGTCCTATTTCACCAGGTCACCCTGGAGCGATGGGTGGAGCAGGAGTCACCATCAGGGTAAAGGGGACTGACTCTGGTAGGAAGTTCCAGGGAACGTTTCTGGGAGAGGGAGCAATCGAATTCATGAACTCTAAACCGAACCAGGGAGACCCTGGGGCCCTGAACGTTCACTGTTTCCTCCCACGTGGAAAGAGTGAGGTACTCCATAAAAGGCCACTTCGTAACTTTTCAAACCGCTCGCACACGCCCTCCGGCGCTGAGCGGACCCGGAGGTGCTGACCTCGACGCTGATGCACACCAACTTCCTGCACAGGCGCACTCCAGCCGGACGGGGACGCCGGGCGCTCGGGGGCGGAGCCAATGCCAGTCACCGGAGGCCCGCGGCAACTCTCTCCGCGATTTCCCTACATGGAAATTGGGCCCCGGGTCCCCGCCTCTCTCCCAGCTCTGGAATGCGGGCAAAGGAAAGCTACGGGACGGACGCAACCATCTGCTGTAAAGAAAGGGGGGGAAGCAGGATCACAATTCCAGAAGGGACGCAAAAAATGACCAAGAGTCAGTCCTTAGAACAAGAGATCCTCTACACGACCTTTTCTGTTCTAAGTTCCTCGCTCTGGACTCCCCATCGGCGCCCTGCGCGCTCCAACTGCTCGGACATCTTCCCCGAGGTCCCCTCCGGTCAGCGCTGGCCCACGGAGGCGGCGGAGAATGGTGGCTAGGCTTACTTCCGGTTTGCTGGCGGGAGGCCGGAAGTGGCCGTTCTCGGGCGGCTGGAGAGTTGTTAAGTTGGTGGGAGCGGTCGGCGGGGCTTCGCGGAGACACCCTTTCTTCTCGCGGCTGAGCAGGGTGAGTGGGGCTGGCCGCGGGGCGTGTGTGGCCCGTCCTGAGAGGGTGTCCCCCGCGGGGCGGCGGTGAGCGCGGGGCCGCGGGGCGGGGAACGCACCTGGGCAGGTGTGTCTGCGCGATCGCGGGCTGAGAGCCCAGGCTGGCGGCCGTGGGTTCGAAAGCCGCGGGACTGGCTAGGGCGGGCTGGGGCGGCCGGGAAGCAGACTTTGTTCTGTTTGCCAAACTTGGAGCTTGGAAAATAAATGTTGCTTAGTTCGCTGGCGCCGCACGCCTGGGCGACTGCCGGCCCGCGAAACCAGAGCCCTGCAGGAGCTGACGCGGGAACTATGTTGGGTTGCTAACGTCAACTTGCCAGATTGGAGAGAGTTTGCAGATAAAACTGTAGCACAGCCCCCTCTCTGCAGCTGTTGTTGCCGCTGTGCGGCTGCGTGCAGTAGGAAGAACCCATTCAAATTGGCGGCTCAGGGTGCGCTCCTCTAATCAGAACTTTTCAAGTGATCCATGAACAGGGAGGAGATTGGGGTTTTTCATTTGCTTCTCGAGGGGACTAAGTCGACTTTACACAGGAGTGTTTTTAGTTAGAGTCGTTCAGTAGGTGCATAAAATATATTATTGGATCTTTAGAGAGATCGATCTTAAGATTTTTAACTTCTTAAAATGCAAAAGTTGTATCAAAAGGTGAAGAAAGCAAATCTTTACAAAAATTGGTGGTATTTTCTTTTTGTGGATGGCCCTTGATGAGGATTAAATAGAAAAGCATTTTATCTTCAAAAGTGAGGCGTAGTTGACAAGTCATCCTGGCAACTAATTGACTTTTTAAAAGGTGTTCAGAACTCTTGGGTGTGGCTGTCTGGGAGATCTGACTCTCAACCGGAAGTGTGCCTAAGAAATGAAAACTTTCTTGGGACTGAAACACCAACTTGAAAATAACCCTTTCAAAAACTGAATTTGCAGCCCCCCCACACACACATACACAAATCTCATCATGGAAAAAAAATGGCACTGATTAAATGTGACAGATTTGAGCTGAGTTCAAAGCAGGCCAAATACCTAGGTGTTAGCACCCTACGAGGTTCTGAGATGGGAGTTTTCTAAAGGATATATTTCCCAGTTTTAAGAGTTTTTCGTTAGGTGGTATTTCCTAAGTATACTTAGTTTAGATGTTCTGTTAAAGAATTTTTATCTTTTACATGTTTTACCAGTTTAGGAGTGTGAGATTCTACTATTTTAACTTAGGCAGTCTCATGTATAAAGTATGGATTGGTCCTTCTTTATATGTTTCATAGGCTGCTTTGTTGTTATTTTAGATAGAGTTTAATTGTAGCCTATCCTGGCCTAAAACTTGAGACAGTCTTTCCTGCTTCAAGTGCTAGGATTATATTCCCAGTTATGAACCGCCACACCCAGCCTTAGCTTTTTCAAAACTTAAGATACTGTAGTTTCTATAAACTCTACATTTCTAAAGATTCTGAAAATCCCCTTTGCCCTTGGTATGTGTAGAAAGCCTCTCTGAGGATGTTTTTTGTTTTCCCCGGGTCATAGTCTGACATCTTCCTTGAGCGTGAGGCTCCCATCTTAGCAAACTGCTAACACACCAGATTGCTTGGGCTGGGGGTGTGGCTCCGCAGTAGAGTGCTTAGCTAACGAGTGAGGCCCTAGGCTCAATCCCCAGAACTGCAGAACAAACAATCCACACCATCCAAGTCATTGCTGCAGCGCTGTCTCAGCTTAAAACAAGGTTATGCTCTTACATCCCTAAACAGAGAGCATCCTGACCACCTTTGACTGTCCTTCCTTCTCTTCCTGATGCTTTGAAACCCTCATGTGTTTGCCAGAAGGCCAGTCTGCAAATCTTCCTGCTTTCCAAGTTTCACCTCAAAGATCTTTCACAAGGGCTTCCAAAGTGATCTCAGGTGATCCTCCCATGCACCCTTAATAAAAAAATAGTTACAACGATTATAAAATATTTGCAATTTCACTTTGCTCTAACTTTTTAAACTAACATGAGAATTATGCTTTACAGCTTCACTTTTTTGAGATAGTTGAATGGTGTCTTAAAACCACAGCAAAGAGAAATCTACCACTGTCAAACATGATCTCTTTGATATCACAGCATCCTTGTGATCCCTTTACCTAAGTTTATTCCAGCCATGTTTGTAGTTTGGTATGAAGAGATAAACAACTTCTGTTGTTTTGTATAGATGTGTAGCTGACCATCCCACAGCTGTGAAGCTCCAAGTTTCTGTGTTGGGAGATAAACTCTTGAATCCATCTCATCTGCTTGAAAAAGTTGAGGGCCGGGGAGTAACTTACTCAACATTACGTTATCAGATTTGGACAGAATTAACTCTTTGAATTAAGATGAACATCTGACTCTTGGTTGTAAAGATAGTTTAGAATTTCCAAGTGATAATGCATTGGGTTATTTAGTCTCCTCTCCCATCTTGTAGAAATAAGTGAACAATTCTGAACTCTCAGGGTTTGATAATTGTATGCCACCTGATGAGTCGTTTTTCTTTCTTTCTTTCTTCTTTTTTTGGAGACAGGGTCTCACTATGTATCTTTGGCTGTCCTGAAACTCACAGAGATCCATCTGTCTCTGCCTCCTGTTGTTGGGATTAAAGGCATTCACCACCATTCCCAGCTTCATTATGTCATTTTTGTGCATTGTTTTAACTTGAGCGTCATACCTCTGGAATGGGAAGTATGTAGCTCATTTCGTAAGTTGAACTAATCAATGCATTTCTTTATAGTTAGTTGCCTTTCCAACTATATTTTAACTTCTTTAAGATAGGTCAGATATGTGCTTTACATTTTAACTTTTGACTAGTGTTCAATGCTAGTAACATTTGATGTACGTTAATATAATTAGCTGGTCCTAATACAGTCATTTGAATTAAGCATGGGATGGGCTAAAGTTCTGGGTGAAGTTATTGTTAATGCTAAATAAAACACCAAGAAAAAAAAATCTTTTCTCCTGTTTTGTAATGCATTTACTAATTTTTGTTGTGTGTGTGTGTGTGGTTGAAAAAGTCAGTGGACTCTATTGTTTCTGGGGTGTGGGGCTCCGGAACTCTTGGTGGGATGGTCTGGGATGGTCCGTTTCCTCTTCACCACCACAGGCTTCTGGCTTCACAGGATGGCACTGGTCCTGCAGATGGCCACCATGTACAGATCAGGTCCATACTTGTTCTTTCGGATCATGTGCCTGAGACTGTTGATGGTGATCCTTAACTAAGAAGTGGCTGGTTTTCTCTGACCCATCTGCGTTTCATGACCCCTTTGCCTTCCACGGCGGGCTGCACTCCCACAGTATTGTTGGGAATCAGCCTGTTGTAACCGACCTTCAGGTTATTGGGCTTGGTGCTGTACGTCTGCTTATTCCTCTTAATCAGGAAACTGGAGCAGTTCCGAACCACCATCCATTGTAGATGGCAGACGTGGCAGCGCTCCTTTCCCTGTGGTGGCCAGAGACAAAAAGAGTGCATTTATTAATTTTTAAATTCATGGTTTAAATATTAGGAAATATATTCTTAAAAATTACATGTTACTTTTAACATGTTAAGCATTTTTATAAAGGAATTTTAAGAGTACCCCCATCAAATTTAGTTTTACATGAGATTTTTGTAGATTAAAAATTCACCTTTGTCACCCATTTGACCTGTGATTCTCATCAGTTCTTCTGTTCTTAAAATAACTGACATTCCTGTGTCATTGGGGGAAGGGAAACAATGCTGTCATACAAAACAGGCTATTTTTGAAGATGATTTTTGACTTGCAAAGGCATGTTATGCTTAAAATATTGAAGAGATATGAACTAGTAAGTATGTGTCACTCAGTGGTCTCAACTCTCACTGAAGTACTTGAGTGCATTTTAAGAGGCAGTAATAATAGTCTCTATAACACCTTGTCATTAACCATTTAGAGCAGGAGGGAAGAATACAACTGTGTAGTAAATGAGATATACAGCCTCCCAACTATATCAGAGTGAAAATGTGCATTCATGAACGCTTTCAATGGGTTATAAAAGACAGTCTCCTAAAGGATAAATAGAAGTAGGAAAATTGAGAATATATAATGTCTTTCTAAAGGCATTTTGCTGTACTGCCTAATGTGCTGTAGTAGATGAACTGGGTTTGTGACTGACCAGCTTTTTAAGAATTTCCTACTAAAATCTAAAACCAGATTGACATATAAAGTAATGTGAGCAGAGCTTTTCTGATTGTTTCCATAATTGTTTGTACTCTGTTGATGTGGTGTAATCAAGAATGTCAGAAATAGCTGCTTCTTTTTTTTTTTTTTTTTCACTCATAGGAAACATTCTAAGGGTCACTTTGGGTGCTGGAATCTAGGTAGCGGTTCATTCTTTGCAGTCCACAGGCTTATTTTTAGAGCAAGGGCATGGTGCTTTGCGCATCATGGCTAAATGTTGTTTTCAGAACGTAAGCTTTAAAATTGTTATCTTGGTCAGAGTGGAGTCAGTAGTGCCTGTTTTAGCCCTGCCGGGGGACTATAACTCAACAGTGACTTAGTCTTGCTGATCAGGACTTTGCAGGCTGTCATCTCCAACTCACCTCTGAAGAATGGTACGCTAGAATTTTATTATCTGATACCTATGGGGTTTTCCACTTCAAACATTTTATATTGTTTCAAAGTTGCATGTTCACAGGAAAAATATATTTTCATCTTATGTATTAGATGTTCTTTTAAGTTTTACAGGGATAAATTTACCAGAGAGCAAAGATAGTATCTGTGATTTTAAGGTGTTCTTTAAATGAAATTGCTTTACAACTTGTGTTCTGATTTCAAAAGAGAAGTCTTAGTTATATCCAGTGTTGAGTGCAGAACAGGTCTGTATAAAGTACAGTCTGTAAGACTTAACTCCTGGTGAATTAACTTCAGTTTCTATGCTTTTATGTTAGCCTTTCAGCAAAATGTTCTTGAACTACATTGAATCCAGAAATGAGAGTGCAATCTGTAATGTTTTCTGAATGGAAGAACAGCATTTGTCAGTAGAGATTGGGAGGGAGGCCTGTCCATTGGTCATTCTTTCTCTGATGGACTAGAACTACTATTTTAGGGGTGAGCTGCAAAAGGCTAGGCTTTTGAACATGAATTAGTACCTCCTAGCAACCCTGTAGTGCTAATGTATAAGAACTGTTACTGTTTCCCGTGTATCTAAGGTCCCTTCCCCCCCCCCCCCCCCCCCCCCACACACACACTCATAGATACATCCACCTCTCCTTGGTTTTTATTTTTCTTTTGTTGCTAGGTCCCATGGTAGCACTAGGGATATGCAGTCTTGATGTGCTGTGAGCTTTGACATGATGTTGGTTGGAATTGGAAATAAGTGATGGTCTTTTTATAAAAATCTTTCAACTTTAAGAGTAAGTGAACTCAAAACTCAAGACTAGTTTTTCCCTTTTAGTTTGATTGTTGGGGTGATAGTCCTGAATAGCTAGAAGTTTTTACCTGGTTATGTTTACCACTGACTGATATAAAGATGATTCCACTTATCTTTGTTAATCACTGTTATGATTCATACTTAGTAATCTCAGATACTGATTTTATTTCCCTTGAATTCTTTCTTAATTAGGATTTAACCATCACCATGTCGAGCAAAAGGGCAAAGACCAAGACCACCAAGAAGCGCCCTCAGCGCGCAACATCCAATGTGTTTGCCATGTTTGACCAGTCCCAGATCCAAGAGTTCAAAGAGGCCTTCAACATGATCGACCAGAACCGGGATGGCTTCATCGACAAGGAAGACTTGCACGACATGCTTGCTTCAATGGGTAATGTCCACTTACAATGTCGATGTATTGGGTAGAATTTCCTTCACGTTTTTCATGATTCTTAAAGCTCTATGAAGCCATCTAAGTGATTAATTTTGAAACAGTGTTTCCCACTGGGCAGACACCTGTACCTACCTCAGGGTTGGGCTGAAGGACTGTGTGTTCATGCGTGTTTGTGGGTGGGTGTTTGAGAAAGTGAGGGCTAAAGAGATGGCCGAGACTTAAGACTGCATACTGCTCTTGCAGAGGACTTGAGTTTGGTTCCCAGCACCTACATTCAGTAACTCACAACCACCTGTAACTCCATCTGCAGGGGGAGTCCTACTCCTTTGGATTCTGTGGGCACCTGCACGGATTTGCACATACCAGCACGTATATACATACATACATACATACATACACAATGAAAATAAATCCTTAAAAAGAGAAAGTGAAAGATCTTGATTAAAGGCAGTACTAATCCTTCTAGCATCTCACTGGAATATTATATACTTAACTATATGTCTCCAAACTTTCCCATAGTTTTGCTGTCATGAACCCAGATAGCAAACAATACAGCGGTTTCATTTCCTGCCAGAATGTTTACCGGGATTAATAGTTGGTATATTTCCTAATGTGATTACGAATATGGGCTCCTTTTGTTTAGGAAAAAATCCAACTGATGAATACCTGGATGCCATGATGAATGAGGCCCCGGGCCCCATCAACTTCACCATGTTCCTCACCATGTTTGGAGAGAAGTTGAATGGCACAGACCCGGAAGATGTCATCAGAAATGCCTTCGCTTGCTTTGACGAGGAAGCAACGGGTAAGTCAGGGGTAATGTAATCACAGAGTTGGTTTTTAGTTAGGTAACAAAATATACAGTACTTCAAATGTAGTGAATCAGCACTTTTTGAAGATTTTCTTTGCAGCTTGCTTTTGGTGCGCTCATCACTCACCTTACTCCTCCTCCCCTTAAGTATTAGTAGTTTTCAGAGGTTCGTTGGTTCCATTTGCAACATCTTTGGGAAACATATTTACGCTCTTATTTAAAGGTTAATTCCTCCAGGGTCCTGGCTGTCAGTACTGTGTTACATGAGTAACTGACCAGAGGAACCTGGTAAATTGCTACAGACCACAGCACAGCACAGTACTGTCTTGTGTTTGCCTGTCGGGTATCTGTCAACTCCAGAATTGTCTAATGTGTGATAAGCTGTGTAATTCAGGACAGGTTACTTTGGTACGGTTCTCTTTCTGTTTTTGATGAAACTGGCAATAATATGACCTGTCTCAAAGAGCTGTTGTGAGGATGAACTGGGGAAACGACATGGTGTCCTTAATGCCTAGCATGCTGCTTGCGTAGTTGACTGAGGAGAATGAAGTGCTAGGTGTGGTGTTGCAGGACTGGCCTGTAAGCCCAGCACTCAGAAGGCGGAGTCAGGAATCATGGGTTTGGGCTACCCAGTAAGAAGACTATATCCCAAAAAACAAACCATTAAAACAAAAAATGTTAACTATAGGAATGGCTGGTCCTTTGGCAAAAGTAGAAGGACAAGCATATTTTCTAAGGTTTCCACTTCGTGGCTCAGCCAGTATGTGTAGAGAGGGAAGGCACACCTCTGATTTCCTACATTACATAGGCTAGTTTAAATGCTGGTGGTTTTCAGGGCCAGCTGAGGGAAGCATGGTCTCCTCCTCACTCTAGCTTTCAAACTCCCCACAGAATGGCCATCTTCTGATTTTCATGTATGGCCCTCATCCACAAAAGAGGCACACATGAGCACATGTGAGTGTGATTTCGTAGACTTTCTCTTGGCTCCTCAAAAACAGTGAATCTTTCCTTTCCACGCACCAAGTTGTTTACTTGTGCCTGTCTCCTGACACATTCATGGTTGATTTATTTTACTTGTGTTAATTTATGTGCTAATCGAGTGAGTTGGCAGAAGATAATGATTTATTTCTACAAAGCTACACTTCTAAGATTTTAGGGATTTTTTGTTTGTTTGTTTGTTTGTTTGTTTGTTTGTTTTTCCAGACAGGGCTTCTCTGTGTAGCTTTGCGCCTTTCCTGGAACTCACTCTGTAGCCCAAGCTGGCCTCGAACTCACAGAGATCCGCCTGCCTATGCCTCCCGAGTGCTGGGATTAAAGGCGTGCGCCACCACTGCCCTGCTAGGAATCTCTTAAAAATGTAGGATTAAGGTTTCTTTTTTTATTTCTCATTTTGTTTGTTGAGCTCACTTTGTATGAAATACATTCTTAGTGTATTAGTTTCACATGCTAGGAAGTTGTCAGAGTCTTTTCTTTTTTTCTTTATGATTAAACCTGTTTCATTTATTTTCTACCTTAATATATTAAGGGTTCTTAGTCATTATGCATACAAGTTACTTGGGGAGCTCTTTAAAACTCCCAGTCCTAGAAAAGAAATCAGGGCTGAAACAGGGTCCTGCTTCTGTTCTGTAAGTAATTGCATTCTTTTCGGCAGGTGGGTTTTATGAAAATGATGTCAGGTAGCAGGTGATTGCTATTGACTTGTACAATAGGTATAGGCTCTTGCTGAACACCAAAAGGAAGGATGTGGGGTGGGCAGACAGAGCAGAGTAATGCCATTGAGCATCTGTTCGTCTCTGTACTAGGGTTGCCAGGGCTGGTGGAAATACACAGGCTGTGCAGTTGGGTATGGGTGTTCTGATCCTTGGTTCCTTATTCTCCAGGCACCATCCAGGAGGATTACCTGAGGGAGCTGCTGACCACCATGGGCGATCGGTTCACAGATGAGGAAGTGGATGAGCTGTACAGGGAGGCCCCCATTGACAAAAAGGGGAATTTCAACTACATCGAGTTCACACGCATCCTCAAGCACGGAGCAAAAGAAAAGGACGACTGAAGAGCTCCAGATTCCAGCCAAATGTTCCCTGTTGCCACTTGGGGTATTTCTGAGATCTTCCTCCTAGAACCTGTTACATGCCCTAGTTTACCGCTTTTCCCTTTCTTGTTTTGTATTTATATAATCTCAGCCTCTTTGGGCCACATGTACCTTTATAATCAGACTGGAAATGGGACTTTCTGTCATTATCCGACTAGAAAGTAAGGTCATTAACTTACAGGCAGTCTTGTCCCTCCTGTGTATAACTGCAGCCCACACAGAGTCAATATATTTTTTCAGAGAAAGTTATCCACTCAATTTTTTCTGAATGATAATTAAACTTTCTGATAAAATACTTAGTCGTTTAAACTTATTTCCTACGTGACTTTTAGTTTCACTTGCGTCTTTGAAAGCAGGGTAGATGAGGTAAATGTCGTTCCTATCCAGGCTTGCTCGGACCCCCTCCGGTGTTCCTTGTGTTTTTTAAAGCAGTCCCAGTTTCCTCTGCTCCTGTTTATTTCTCCCCTCCTAGGGAAATCAGATTTTAACTGCCCTATTTGGGTTTCCTTGACTTGGTCTTCAGTTTTGGAAATAATTCCTGCAGAATTGTGATCCCTTGAGTAGCTGAAAAGACTGGCGTTTTGACACTCTTGCTTTATCGCTTCCCACTTTTAACTTTGGTACATTACTTCCTGCCACCTAAAATAAGATCAGGCCACTGAATATACCACTTTTCACTTGTTCTGTTTAAAAACTATTTCAGCTTTAAAGGTTCTGTGGAATGCTTTTAACAAAGATTTCTGTGTTATATTTCCAGCTGTTGGAAATACACATAGAATTTTTTTTGTTATGTAGTTTTTCCTTATTATAGCAACCCCTATTGCAAGACCATGTTTGTTTATGCAGAGAGATTCATCATGAGCCCATGTATGAGTTTTAGACATTCCTGACCTACCCACAGTCAGAACAGCTGTGGCTGCATGCCTGGGAAAGTGAGGTCATTGTTTCGATCCTAAAAATAACTTCGGTTATTTGTGATAATTCAGAACTGTTGCTGAGTTAATTGGGGAAAACACTTGTTCTGTTTAGTTTTCTAATGTTTCAAAAATTCCCAAGTTAAAAGGGTTTGAAACATGGGGATTGGAGGGGGCTGCTTCAACAAGACTGTCCTTGAAGGAAACCATTACCTCATTTGATAAACAATTCCGGAATGCCTTTGAGCAGCAGGTTAGAGAGCCAGAGAGGAGAATGAGGGGTGGGGGTGGGGGACTGGTAACAACTGTTCTTTGCTTCATTCAAGATTAGAATCACAGAAATCTGTCCTAATTTTCTGCTTGAATTTCATTCAGCAAAATACCTTTTTCAGCTTATCCACTCGGTGCTAGTCTTGTTGAATTTCCATTTCTACTGAAAACAAAACAAAACCCAAACCTACCATCTCTGCTTTAACATATCTTCAATGAGAAGTAAGTTATTTCCACTATAGGTAAAAATTACTACTAAAATTATCTCTTGCAACAACATTTCCATCTGGGCACCTCTTAAATAGCTGTTAGGAACATTAGGTGGTCAATCCTGAGTGGAATGACTTCTTAATTTGCTAGCAGGATTCTCTTCGTAGTAGTAGCTGGGTTTTGCGTAAGCAAAAATAGCTGCCAGTGAGTAGCTGTAAGAATCTTCCCTAGCAGCGGACTGGACTGCAGAACCAGTCTCTAAAGTTTCCATGATGAGAATGATCTTGAAACCATCCAGCTCAAAAGCCCCAGTAGGGCAACCCATGGGGCAGCTCCCTGCCACCTGCTTAGGGTTATGTCGCCACTGGGACTCCAGTGCCCAAATTGAATTTGATCAGGGAACTTGAGACTTAAGGGCAGGAAGTGAATTTGACTGGGACAAAGGGAGGAGGACCAGAATAAAAGACAGGTGGAGGGCTGGAGAGGTGGCTTAGAGGTTAGGAGTGCTGGCTGCTCTTCCAGAGGTCCTGAGTTCAGTTCCCAGCAACCACATGGTGGCTCACAGCCATCTATAATGACATCTGGTGCCCTCTTCTGGCCTGCAGGCAGAACACTGTATTCATAATAAAAGGTGGAAGCAGATTCTGAGATTCTGAGAAGGGAGCCACTTTCTACAAACCGTGAGGAGAGCAAGGACAAGAAGTTTAAGAATCAAGTAGATACTGACTAGAGGCTTTGAGGGGTGTGGGCCACAGAAACAGTTACAGAAAGCTAGTTCTAGGAGGAACGAGGGTAGTTAGCAAGTCACAGAAAATGTAGGGGAGTTGAAAGGAGCCCATCAGATTTGGCACGCATCAGCCATTAGGTGGTTTTGAATGTAGAAACCATAGTGAAACGGTAGTGTTGACGGAAATGTTGACATTGAGGACTCTGGCAGACCTGCATTTTTAGGTCCTAGTTTGGCTACACCAGGGCTTAGGCAAGCTGCTTAACCTTTGTCCTATTTATTCACTTATAAAATGAACTAACGCTGTTCATACTGACATTTTTTTTTTATTTTTTATTTTTTTTGGTTTTTCGAGACAGGGTTTCTCTGTGTAGCTTTGGAGCCTTTCCTGGAACTCACTTGGTAGCCCAGGTTGGCCTCGAACTCACAGAGATCCGCCTGGCTCTGCCTCCCGAGTGCTGGGATTAAAGGCGTGCGCCGTCGTCGTCGTCGTCGCCGCCGCCGCCGCCGCCGCCGCCGCCGCCGCCCAGCCATACTGGCATTTTTATGATTAAAAGCAACATGTATCTAGAGCTGGGTGTGGCTGAATAAACCCCACCTGTTGCCCAAGTACATTTGTGGTCAGGCTGTCCTTAAATTGCCAGCTTCCTCATCTGAAATAGGAATGCCCCCTTCTCAGTTCGCTACAAAAATTAGAAACGTGAAAAAAAGGATGTGAATGCAGCGGATATTCAAATTGTAGTTATTCTTGTTTTGCTCACTAGTGGGTCCCTGAAAAAAAATCCTGAAGAGAAAACAAGGCTCAAAGGACCTATCTTAGAGATGAGGTCTTGTTTATAGAGGGGAAAGTCTGGCCTGTATTTGAGTGCCGGGAATTCAGTCTTGGGGCCCTCTTGCCTGCATAGCAAGTGCTCTTGCCACTGATCCATCCCTCCAGCCTCACTCTGGTTTTTTGAGAGGGGGTCTTGCTGTGTTAAGTCTGCCTTGAGCTCAAGGCCCTGCTGCTTGCTTCTCTACCACTGGGATGCCAGGATTAAAGGCATGTGCCACCACATCCCACCTAGTAACTGATCGTGCATTGTGTAGGGTGACGGCTCAGGAAGTGGAAATAGACTGGAAGGGTTCTGTGACAAACTTATAATAAACATCATTATTTAAACAATGACGAGTAAGGACAGCATCAAAGGGAAAGAACACTCGGGACCAGACATAGCATCGGCATCACCCGGTGCCTATTAAAAATGGAAATTATTTTCCATCTCTGACCTACTCAATACCAGTGCCAGATTTTCAAGTGCAGATTTAAAACCACCCTCAGTTTATTTGGGGGGTTCTTTTATTTTACATTTTATCTCCGTACTTTGTTTGAAGAGGGAGGGAACTACTCATTCCCTGGTGCCTGCCTGCAGAGCTCAGGACAACTTGCAGGAGTTGGTTCTCTGTGTGGGTCCTGAGCATCTAACTCAGGTAGTCAGGCTTCACCTGCTGACCCATCTTGCTGGCCCCTAACTTGTTTTTGTGTTGCAAGTACTACTCGGTGCTGGGCACATACGGTGTTCCCACCTTCTAGGATTTCTGCTCAGACTTCTAGGATATGAACTCAGAGGGAAGACCTTAATCGTCTCCCCAGCACCTGGCACACGTTTAGACCAAAGAAAAAAGAAAAAAGAAAAGTGCTTAATCAACACTGCTACTAGATTGACTACCCTTCATTATTTTAAAATAGTGCTACTCATCTAGATTATCCCAATATGAGGGGGCTAAAAAACTATCCTCAAGAATACAACCATGAACAGAATCTAGAACAAATCCTGTGCGGTGCGTGCTCTTAATTCTATCCTGTCTTTAAAAATAACTCAAACCTTTTCTTGTGATTGAAAGCTGAATGAACCAGACTTTGGCTGAGCCCTGATAATCTGCAAGTAGGAACTGGGGAGAAAGTAAAGAGCACTGGAGTGCGTTTTCAAATCAGCGAAGGCGTTTCTTGGAGCTCACAGGGGGAGTGCTCAGCCGCCGCCCTCTTCCGTATTGCATTCCTTCTCTAGAAAACTGTTTATCTAAAACTCAGTTCAACCAGGCCAACTGCCCTTTGCTAAATCAAGCAACCTCGGACTGGCCTGGCCGCTACCGGCGCCAGGGGACCCCAAAACCAGGGCGGATCGCGGCCCACCCGGGTCAAATTCCAGCGCTGGCGCTCCGCCCTCGGCCGAGGAATGCGGAAGGGCCGCGGGACCGGCGCTGGAAGTCGGGGAGGCCGGCGGGCCGGGGCGGCTGCGGCTGGGGGATGCCGTGCAGGTGACTTGGGGAACGCGTACTCGTGGACACCCAGGCTGAGTTTGTCGGGCCGCACAACCAGGCTCGTCGCCGCCGGCGTCCGCCGGACCCCGAGTCCCGCGAAACGCTAGCGGGTGCACCCCCCTGCCGCGGTTGGTAGCGCCGCGCTTGCGGGTGCTCCTTCCGCCCCGCCCCCGGGCCGGAAGTGCGGCGCCGCCACGGTCCCTCTGCACCCCTCGGCTGGTCGCAGTAGCTGATCGCAGTAGCTGATCGGGTCCTCTGGTGCGTGCATCCTCGGAGCTGGTGAGTGGCTCTCGGCCCCGCGCGGCACCCCCAGGCCGCGCCTGGAGCCTCCGGGCAGCGGGGCGGTCAGGCTGGCGGAGAGGAGGCGGTTCAGGATGAGGCCCTGGCGCAGGTCCTGGGCTGGCGAATCCTGCCCGAGGCCTCCGGATCTTGTGCACAGGCCCGGCATCCCCTGGGTGATTGACACCTGGTACCCGGCTGCCTGCACCTGCCGCAGCTGCAGGCTTCAGGTCGTAGCCGGGTGTTAGCGCCAACTGCGCGCATCCGTTCGAGAGGCTTTTGGGGGGAGGAGAAGCCCGCTGGTGCACGGTTCCTGCCTAAGGAAGCCGGCAATCTGTACTGGAGTTCGTGGTTAGCAAAGGCTAAAACGGGCCGATTTCCATACATTCTTAACTGTACCCTGTGCCTTGCAAAGATTGAGTTCATTGTAAGAGAAGGACAGTTCAAAGAAAGCTGGAAAGAATTGAGAACTTACCGAGCAAGGGCTCCAAGAGGAAGTACTGGGTGTTTTTTGGCTTGATGTCTGGTAGGAAGTAACGAAAGCAAAAACTCAAAAGGTGGGTATCGTATCATATGTACAGGAAGCACGGGAGACCAGCCCGAATGGAGACGAACAATAATGAATAATAGCTGGGAACGAGGAAGGTAGGTAGGGTAGGGTTCTTGTATAGAAGGCTCTGGGCCTAGAGCCCGTAAAATAAAATAAGGTAGTTAGCTAAGTTAGGCCTTTTTATAGGTGGATTGAAAACTTGAAGAGAAATGAATTATGTAAGAGGCCTTAGGGAGTCACTTGGATTCCTCTAAAAGGATGTTTAGGGCATCGGGTTGACAGGTTTGGTTAAAGATGGCTTTGCTGTAGTCCTGAGTGTTTGGAGAAAAATCCACAGCATTTTCTAATTCAGTAGACCCCTCCAGACCATCTGAAACCCTTTCAGTTTACAATCATGGAAAGTGGTGAGGTCATTTGCCTGGGATCACTTGAGGAATGCATCCGATGCCACCAGTTTTCTCTGTCCTCCCTCTCACTTCACACACACACACACACACACACACACACACACACACACACACGAGTGCACAGCTTTTTGTTTGCTCCTGCTAAGTTAAATAATTCTATGATGGCTGCCTCTATTCGTTTATGCTTCAATGTGGCTGAGTTTACAGAGCAGCAGCCTCTGAAGGACAGATCCCCAGGTGATGGTGGCTAAGCTTAGGAGAGCGAAGAATGGGGCCAGTGTCCCCATTCTCCCAAGGTTGAAAGATACCAGCTGTCTACAGATGAGTTTTATTATACCCTAGTTACCAGCATCTTTGGGCTCTGGCTAGTTCCACACGGCAGGCAAAGCCAATTCCCTTCTACCCTCTGAAGGTTGATCACCGAGTCCACGGTAACTGGCAGTAGCCAGATAACAGGAGGAAAGGTATTCAAAACTTACTCTCTGCAAGAGATTGAGAAAGACAGGAAAAGCAATGAGTCTTAGCAAGCTCATAGCGGGTGAGAGTGGGTGCAGGTTGGCATTTTTAGAGGAAGTAAACTGTCTTGAAAAACAGGATGTAAAGGACAGTTCCTTTGGGCTGTGAGTGTGGTATGAATCTAGATTTGTTTCCAGACAAAGAGAGGTAGCCCTAGCTACTCCATTCTTCCTGGAGGTGCTTCCCATGCTCAGATCCTCCTCAGACTTCGCAAGGGAAAGAGGGTCTGCACGGAGGAGAAGGGAGGCCAGGGAGACCTAAAAGGCGCTTCTTTAATTCAGAGTGCTCAGCATGGCAAACGTCATACTTGACGTTATTTTTATTTTCTGATCCCGGAGGCACACCTTAGCCTTGCCAGTCAGTCACCTCAGCTAAAGTTTTCAAGGTGGGCATGTGGCAGCTGCTGATACAAAGGACACAAGGGGCTGGTGGGACACGTCCTGTGGCCGGATTCCCTAGTGGATTCTACCACTGTCTAGCTTCGTGAGAAATAGCGATAACAACTTAGCCTACGTTATAAGCTATTGTGAGGGTTAAATGTTAATGTGTGTGACATGCTCACTCCAGTGCCTGGTAGCCTGGTGCACCTGTAGCTTGTCCTTTGTTACTATTCCTTCCTAGTACTGAGCAAGGGAGAACTAGTAGAGTTTGTGAAGGATCTCTTGAAAACGAGACTAAGTGCATGCTGACTCTAGAAAAAGCCTTATTTTAGGAGTGCTCAAATCCAACACTTGCCTTCCCACGAACATTTGTGTATGCAATTTGTTTTTGATGGGAAGAAATTAATTATATGTATGTCCTAGTATTTATTTGGCACCTGCCATGTGCAGGCTAGTCTTCTAGACTCTATAATCCCAGCAGAAAGGCAAAAGGCTGTAAAAAGCCTTTGTAAATAAAAAATTAAAAATATTGGTAAGTTGTACCGGCAGTGCAATTCTACTAATTAGTAGGACAGAATAAAGGACTGGTTGTATGGCACTTGCCTAATATGTTTGAGGCCCTGGGTTTGATCCCACACACACCCAAAAACATCTTTTAAAAGAGGAGGAGAGCCGGGCGGTGGTGGCGCACGCCTTTAATCCCAGCACTCGGGAGGCAGAGCCAGGCGGATCTCTGTGAGTTCGAGGCCAGCCTGGGCTACCAAGTGAGTTCCAGGAAAAGGCGCAAAGCTACACAGAGAAACCCTGTCTCGAAAAACCAAAAAAAAAAAAAATAATAAAATAAAATAAAATAAAATAAAAGAGGAGGAGGAGGACCACTCATAAACTCAACACAGTGGGTCAGTCTCAAAAATACTGCATTGAAAGAATCCAGGCTGGGCTGGGGAGATGGCTCAGCAGTTAAGAACACTGACTGTCCTTCCAGAGGACCTGGGTTCAATTCCCAGCACCCACATGGCAGCTCACAACTGTCTGTAACTCCAGTTCCAAGGAATCTGGCATCCTCACACATGCAGGCAGAACACCTATACACATGAAATAAAATCAATAAATAAATCTTTAAAAAAGAAAGAAAGAAGCCGGGCCTACACAAGTATACATTTGTCATTTGATTTAAAAGAAACTCAGACAAGAGCAGGCCAAGGTAGTGATAATCTCTAATAACCTCTAATCCTAGCACCTGGAAGCTGAGGCAGGAGGATTCTGAGGTTGAAGTCAGCCTGGGCAATGTAGTAAGGCTTTGTCTCAAGAAAGAAAAGGAAAAAAAAAACCCAAACAAGATTTGCCTGGGGTGGGGTGGGGTGCACAGTTGACTTCCGGGGAACTTCCTGGAATGCTGTTAACATTTGTAACCCACTTGGGTTGTTACATGAGCGTACACAGTTACAGAAGTGATTAGATTTGTACATTTTAGAAATGATAGGGATATCAGAACAGGGAGCTGACCGCCGGGGACACCCAGAACACTTGTATGTGTATGTGGCGAGTGTGAAAACACACCTATGGGAAAGTTTGCCTGGTGTTAAGAAAAGTTGTAAAAACTGGGTTTGGCTCTTTAAAAAGAAAGATAATTATGGAACTTTAAAGAAAACCTACGTATGTAGCATAAAAACAATTATGTCATTAAGTCTATGAGATTCATTTCGTCAAGTGTTTTAATTTGATTATATACTGAATTCTCTTTCTGATCGCTGGCTTCAGACTATTGTTCCTGTGTCCGGTCATTTGATCCTCGTAATTAGAAAGAACAATAACTAATCATGACAATCCATGTGAAATTTCTAGATTCCGACAGACCTTGGAAAAGATGAAACTGCACTTAAAAAGACCATAGTTTTCACCCTGGAGCCACTCTGTGCTTTTCACTTTCAATTCCTCCGCCTGTGAATCTGCTTACAAACTGTCCTTGCCAAACAAGTCTCCACTCCCTCACTCCACAACCCCCACCTGGGGCGTCTGTCCTGGGTGGCTCAGCTACCATTTTAGCCCAACTGGGCTAAAATGAGAACTCTCTTTTTTTTTGTAAAGATTTATTTTTAATTATGTGTACGGGGTGGGGTATGTACATGGGAATGAGTGAATACAGGTGCCCACAGAGGCCAGAGGCATTGGGTCCCCTGGAGCTGGAGTTACAGGTGCTTGTGATTCCCCACCCCCTTCAAAGTGGGTGCTGAACACCCGTCTGGGACTCCTTTGCCCGCAAAGCCAGTTCCACCCTTTCCTCCCTAACTGACTCACATGGAGTGATAACTTTTATTTTCGATTTTTATGGTTTGTGTTGTTTGGTTCAGTTTTTGAGACAAAAAACCTCATTCTGTAGCCAGGCTGGCCTAGGGCTCACTGTGTAGCTCAGGCTAGCCCCGAGCTGTGGCAATCCTCTTGCCTCGGCCTGGAGAGCGCTGGGATTACAGATGGGAAGCACCACACCCAGCTTGAGTGGTACCTTTGTGATACAAGTTTTTCAACCAGTATTTAACGAGTTTAAGGATAGAACTTGGAAGAAAGCTGCAATTAGAAAACAAGAAAAACCTGCAAAGCAGTAGAGGAGCAGGAAATAGGATGTGGTGACGGAGAGGAGGAGACTTGTGTTTAAGAGGATCTGCCAAACTGGGGCGGAAATTCTATCATAGTCACATCTTTTTTTTTTTTTTTCCCCAAGATAGGGTTTCTCTGTGTAGCTTTGGCGCTTGTCCTGGATCTCGCTCTGTAGACTAGGCTGGCCTCGAACTCACAGAGATCCGCCTGGCTCTGCCTCCCGAGTGCTGGGATTAAAGGCGTGCACCACCACCGCCTGATGGTCACATTTTCTTAACTGGAAATAAGAAAATGCCCTTGTCACCTCCTGGTCCATTTGAACTCTCTAGAATTCTGAGGTTCTAATCTTGAAACAAAGATGTTTCCTCGCCTCACTGTTAAAGAAATCATATAACTAGTGGTGTTGCTGCTCTTCCACTGATACATAACAAATTGCTCTCAATTTTGTTTTGAGCATCTATAAGGCAATACCTGGGGGTGTTTGTTTTTGAGACATGGTCTTTATAGCCCTGGCTGTCCTGGAACTTAACTATGGCTGACCTTGAACTTAAGAGATCTGCCTGCCTGCCTCTGCCTCCAGAGTACTGGGATCGGAGGGGTGTGCCACCACACCTGGCTAATAAATTCCAGTCTTTAAAAGCCAAGAATCCCCAAGCAGTTTAGTGTGGTGTGGTTGTCCTTTATCTGAAGGAGGATTGTCTCCAATGCGGCTGATGCATGTGGCTGGCCAGTTGCTGCTGGCTGTTGGTAGGGGGCCTCAGCTCCCAGCTACCTGCTGCTAGCATCTACATACCAACTCCCAGCAGAGCAAGCAAGAGAGGTAATGTCTGTTGTGACAGTTCACCACCACCATTTCATAATGCTCTGTTGATCACGGGTCACTCTTTTCACATTTGGGTAGCTGGACAATGACAGCTGTGTGAGGGTCATCTTGGAGTCTCACTACCCTGTAGCTGGAGTTATCTCCAGTCCCGCCCTGGCCCCCAGCAACTCAGACCCAAATAAACACACAGAGACTTATATTATTTAAACTGTTTGGCCTAATGGCTCAGGCTTCTTGCTATCCAGTTCCTATATCTTAAATTAACCCATTTCTATTAATCTATAAGTTGCCACATGGCTTGTGGCTTACCGATATTTTTACATCTCACTTCCTCTCTGTCTGGCTGGTGACTCCTGACTCAGCCTTCCACTTCCCAGAATTCTCCTCTCTCCTTATCCCATCTACACTCCCTACACTATACTTCCTGCCTGGCTACTGGCCAATCAGCGTTTCATTTATCAATCAACCAGAGCAACACATTCAGAGCATACAGAAAGACATCCCCAGCACTACCCCCTTGGCAAGAGGGGGAAGGAAGTTCAGTGCCATCAGGAACCATGCAGGTAGCATGAACTTGGAGGGGACAGGGTATAGGGAGGGAGATGCTAGTCTAGTTCATTCTGCAGTCATTCAAGATGTCTGAAATTCAGGTTTTTAAGTAAATGTCACATTTTAAAAAAACATCAGCAAACTAATTTTTGAAGAAGCATTTTTAAAGGCCGTCTTGGAGGGTACTAAACAAACCTTCCTACAGACTGCATGTAATTTGCTGGCTGCCAGTTATTGGATACGAGCTGCCTCTTAGTATGTGTGTGTATGTGCGCATGCATGTGCAGGCCAGAGGACAATCTCTGGTGCCATCCCTAAGGTGTGTTCACCTTTTTAAGACATCATCTCCCACTGGCCTGCATGCGTCACCAGACAGGAATTCTAGGCTCAAACTCAGGTCCCCATGCTCAAAGGGTAAGCGCCCAGCTGAGCCACCTTCCTAGCCCGTGAGCCACCTCCTAGATGGATGCAGAAAATGGGGTCTGGGATAGCTAGACTGGCCAAAAGTCAGACAACCGCTCATGTCCGAACTGGAGTTAGAATCCAGGCCTCCTGTATCTCCATTTACTCGTAATGACCAACTTTGAGAAGCCAGGGGAAGCTGGACATTATACACCCAGAGTGGACTAGATGGTTTCAGCCTTAGCTATAGGTTGGGATCACCTAGTGCATTTATAAAATTTTATTTATTTTATTATCTCATGATTATGAGTGTTTTGCCTGCATGTATATCTGTGCACCATGAGCATGCCTGACCCCTGTGGAAGTCAGAAGAGGGTGTCGGGTCCCCGGGACTGTAGTTGTGAGCCTCCATGTGAGTGCTAGGAATCAAACCCTGGTCCTCTGCAAGAGCAACAAGTGCTCCTAACCAATGAACCATTTCTCCAGCTCCCACCCAGCGCATTTTAAAAACTAAATTCTTGGCCTCCGCTCCCAACATCCTTTTTCTGTTAGGGCTGACTAAGACCCAGGCATCGTTTTTTATAAACTTCAGAGATGACTGATACATGACCTACTGCTGGGAGAGCAGTGTTTATTGTCCATATGGTGATAACAAATACTTGGGAAAGCATCACAGGGGTATTGGAAGCCACAGGCCTCTGCAGCATGTGCTCTGAGCATCTTTCCAAGCCTGGGGAAGCCTTACAGGCAGAATGAGACTTAGATTTCTGCTAGTTAATGATATGTTCTCTTGCTTTGACTTGGATATCAGACATCTGCATCACTTGTGAAGCCAGCTCCCTGCATCCCTGCCCATGGCCAGCTTCCTGCATCCCTGCCCATGGCCAGCTTCCTGCATCCCTGCCCATGGCCAGCTCCCTGCATCCCTGCCCATGGCCAGCTTCCTGCATCCCTGCCCATGGCCAGCTTCCTGCATCCCTGCCCATGGCCAGCCCCCTGTATCGCTGCCCATGGCCAGCCCCCTGCATCCCTGCCCATGGTCAGCTCCCTGCATCCCTGCCCATGGCCAGCTCCCTGCATCCCTGCCCATGGCCAGCTCCCTGCATCCCTGCCCATAGTCAGCTCCCTGCATCCCCTGCCCATGGTCAGCTCCCTGCATCCCTGCCCATGGCCAGCTCCCTGCATCCCTGCCCATGATCAGCTTCCTGCATCCCTGCCCATGGTCAGCTCCCTGCATCCCTGTTCATGGCCAGCTTCCTGCACCCCTGCCCATGGCCAGCTTCCTGCATCCCTGCCCATGGCCAGCTTCCTGCATCCCTGCCCATGGCCAGCCCCCTGTATCGCTGCCCATGGCCAGCCCCCTGCATCCCTGCCCATGATCAGCTTCCTGCATCCCTGCCCATGGTCAGCTCCCTGCATCCCTGTTCATGGTCAGCTCCCTGCATCCCTGCCCATGATCAGCTTCCTGCATCCCTGCCCATAGTCAGCTCCCTGCATCCCTGTTCATGGCCAGCTTCCTGCACCCCTGCCTGTGGTCAGCTCCCTGCATCCCTGCCCATAGTGTGGCCTGAGTTCACTTACCCTTAGTTCACTGCATTAGGAATGTAGAAAAATAGTAAAGTGTTTGAAGAGGAATGTGTTTTGTTTTTATTAAAGGTAATTTACATTCTGGGCTATGTTTTATTGTGAATATTTTCATCTATAACTGTAGTCTAAGGGTAGAGGGTTGGGTTAGGCGGGTCCCCACACACAAAACACTTTGATTGATAATTGAGCATAAAGGTTTCTCTGTTAAATCATGGCTAATAGAAGATATTATTATTATGTATCTGACCTGCTACACTGCGTATCCCAGGGTTTACCTTACGCCTGTCTGTCGCTCACTGTGCAGTCCTACTATCCTTTGGTTCTCTGCTACGGTTTGGATTTATATGAAACGTCTGCTTGTCTGTGATCTGAATGTAGAGAAGAATTGTTGCTCAGAAACCTATGTTTGTCTCTGTTGGCAACTTGGAAAGATTTTAAGTGAGTTAACCAGAAGAGAGGTTAGCACGACATAGGGAGTATTACATGGAAATTACTTCCAATGGGGTTTGAGTATGGCTGATCTCCCAGGTTATTTAATGTCTGGTCTTCAGCTGCATCATTTGGAAGGCAGGCAGTTTCATTTAATGCAGGGCATCTTGAACTTTTTCCACTTGTGACTCCTTTTCTCATAATAATAAAGATATAGATATATATATATATAAAGATATATATAATATATATATTATATATATAACGTATACACAGGGCTGAAGAAATGTCTCAGTGCATAAAGGCTGTTTCTGCCAAGTCTGGCAGCCTGTGTTTGTGTGTTTGATCCCAGAACCCATGTGGCGGGAGGAAACCGGTTCTCAAATCTCAAATGTTGCCTCTGACATCCATCTGCATGTGTGGGCGGGCGCGCATATATATGTATGTGTGTGTGTGTGTGTGTGTGTGTGTGTGTGTGTGCGTGCACATACACACACACACAATGTTTTAAAAAAAAAAAAAAAAAAGCAAAGTATGTAGCACATGCTTGTGATGCCCGCACTGGAGAGGCAGGATCAGGAATGTGAGGTCGCTCTCTCTCAAGCTGGAATTTAGTGTACGTGAATGATGAAGATGGGGCTCTCCGTGGTGACAGAAACAAGGAAGATGAGCACATCTGAGACTATTTAAGAGACCGGAGGGATTTATTGGGGAGGAATTTGTGGAGGATGACTTGGCTTCCTGGCTGGGTGAGTGGGTAGACGGAGAAATCTGAAAGTTGGGAAAGTTGAGAGGGAGGATAATGGACTCGGTTTTCAGCACGTTGACTTTGCGGTGTCTGGGGAATGTCCAAATGGGCGTTTCCTAGGCAGTCAGCTATGAATCTGAAGTTCAAGGTGACGTACTAGCCTGGAGGTGTAGGCCTCGGAGCCAGAACAGTGAGAGTTGAGATCATCCAAGGAAGAACTTTAAGCCATGTAGGGGAATTTTGATGCAGCTAAGAGGCAGAGACTGGCTTGGAGGCTATAAAAATATTCTACATAAGACCCAGGTATGGTGCCATAATTCCAGCACTGGGGAGGCCGGAGCATGGAAAACCCTATACCAGCCTTGGATGGCTAGTGAAACCCTGTCAGAAATGCCAGGACGTGAGAAACCTGCATAAGTGAGTGGAGATCAAAGTAGAAGACAATCCAGGGGGCCAGTCCTGCAAGTAGGAGAACTGAGACCATACAAGCGGACTACAGCATTCCCCAGTCCAGCCTAAACAGTCCAGTCCAGTAGAAAGGCCCTGGAAGACTTCCTGAGGTTGTCAGCTTGAAGCAGCGGCTGTGGCAGAGATGGCCAGCTTGCTGTGGGCTGGAGAGTGAGTAGGAGGTGAGAAAGTCGAGGAAGCCAAGAGAGTTATCTCAGAAAGCAAGGGAAGGGGCTGTTTTCTCCTGGACCAGACCTCTCTTTAGATTGGCGGTTTGGATACCTTTGCTCACTTTTCAGCTGATGTGTATGTTTAGTTTTTATAGGTGCCATATAGTTATACAAATATATGAAATACTTCTGGGGATTGAACCCAGGATCTTGAACATCTAGGCAAGTACTCTACCACTGAATTATATCCCCAGCTAAGAAATCTAAAACTCCCAGCACTTAGGAGACAGAGGCAAGAGGATCATAAATTCAGGGCCAGCCAGGGCTACAACCATAGTCAGACCCTAAACAACATATATGGGGCATGTGTGTGTGTGTGTGTGTGTGTGTGTGTGTGTGTGTATGTGTGTGTGTGTGTGTGTGTGTGTGTGTGAGAGAGAGAGAGAGAGAGAGAGAGAGAGAGAGAGAGAGAGAGAGAGAATGTATGTATGTATGTATAACAAAGTTGGGTTTCTGGTGGTAATGGTTGTTTGAGACAGGGTCTCACTATGTAGCCCTGGCTGTCCTAGAACTCATTCTGTAAACCAGGCTGGCCTCAAACTCATAAAGTTCCACCTGCCTCTGTCTCGAGTGCTAGGATTAAAGGCGTGTGCCACCATGCCACCATGCTTGGCTCAAAGTTGGGTTTCTTGAACAGTTTTAGCACTCAGTAAAGTGCTTGGCCATGCAAGCAGGAGGCCCTGAGTTCAGATCCCTGGCCTCCACGTAAAAAGTGTGCCTAAAATCCTGGTGCTGGGCAGGCAAAGTGGCAGGGATCCCTGAGCTCCTTGGCTAGCTAGTCAGTGAGCTCTCCAGGTGCAGTGAGAGACCCTGCCTCAAAAACTAAAGTAGAAAGCGTTTGAGGAAGACACGTACCCTCAACCTCCGACCTCCACGAACATTTGCGCGGGTGCACAAACACTTTTAATAGTGATTTAAACACAAGCATTAAGGAAGGAATGCTTAGGGAAAAGACAGTACATAACTCAAGACATAAGAGAGTTGTGCCAAAAGGAACTTTGAGAGAAATTAGAGTGCTGTTACAGTCAGCTGCTTGCTCTACCACATGTTTTGATAAAGGCCTCTTAGTAATCGCGTTCTCACCTCTCAGCCTCCTCCTTGCCCTCTTCCTTCATTTGGGGATCAGGCTGCTGCCCCAGCTGAGGCTTGTGGTGCTGCCCCCCCCCCACCTGTTCTTTTTCACTAACCAAGCTCCCTAATCCAATCCTTGCATTTAGCCCTCCCTTGCCTTACCTCCTTGAAGAACTCTAATTAACCTCACAAATGTTTAATGTAGGATATTTTGAGTTAACTTTCAACATGATACAATTGGCAAATTATTTTTTAAATGTTACTCTTTAGTGAGTTTGCGATATGATTGGTTCGTAGAGCTTATCTATGCCTTCAGACTGCTAATATCTATTAAATCTTGAAATAAGACTTTTATCTTATCTAAATTCCTGGCTTCTCTATGGCTAATTCCTGTCAGCTAGTCGCTGGCTCTGCCCTGGATTCAAGGTTAATTTTATTAACAGTCTCTGAGTGTCACAGTGTGATGTAATATCCCACAACAGTCCCTGGGCTCGTTGGCCTGGGTTCTATAAGAAATTGGGCTGAGCAAGTAAGCCAATGAGCAGCACCCCTCCATGGCCTTTGCATCAGCTCCTGCCTCTAGGATCCTGCTCTGTTTGAGTTCCTGCCTTGGCTCCCCTCAGTGGACTGTGTAAGCCAAACAAACCCTTTCCTCCCCAACCTGCTTTTGGTCATGATGTTTTATCACCAAAATTGTAATCCTAACTAAGACAGGGCTGCAGCAGCTGCAGCAGCAGCCAGAAAAATAAAAGAAAGCAAAAAGGAGAAAAGTCAAATACCTTGCTAGTGACTACATTCTCTTTTTCATTTAACTTTGAATGTAACTACAGTCAGATATCAAGCTAAGTTACAGGGAGGAGAAGAAAATTAACATTTATTCAGGACAGACATGTGGGGAAGGCAAGGCGCTGGAATGTTGAGAGTCAGGACCGTGGAACTAGAGTACTTCAAAACTGTACTAAGCCAAACATCAGTACGCTTTGGGAGCGTGTTTTAGATTGACGGAAGAGAATAAATATTATCTTTATAGAAAGTCCAAAGCCCAACCAAGTTCCTTTTGTTGACAACTAACATGGTTAGCGTGCTGGTTGGTTTTTATCAACTTGACACAAACCTAGACATAATCTGGAAAGAGGAAATCTTAATTGAAAATATGTCTCCATCAGATTGGCCTGTAGTCCAGTCTGTGAAGTATTGTTTTGACTAAGGATTAATGTGGGAGGCCCAGCTCACTGTGGGTGGTCCTGGGTTGTATAAGAAAGCAGACTGAGCAAGCTGTAAGGAGCAAGCCAGTCAGCAGCACCACTCCAAGGTCTGGACTTGAGTTCCTGCCCTGACTTCGCTTGGTGATGGAGTATGACCTGAGACTTGTAAGATAAAATAAACCCTTTCCATCTGGGGCTGCCGATGGGAAGTTGTCCCCAATGCTGTCCTCACTGCTCTCACCAGTTATAAGTTCAGGCGTCCCTGGGACCATGTGCAGGTTTGATGATTTGCTGCATCTCACTGAAAGCTGCGGTTCTCCCTGCAGGGCAGCATCCAGGGTTATTCCTAACACAGAGCTTCAGGTGTCTGTCCCAGTGAAGTCAGTGTCACCTCCTCCTAGCAGTGACGGGTCACAGCATGCAGAGACTGCCAATCAGGGACATTAGGACTTACTGTGTAGGTATACTCAGCTCTCCACATGTCTGACCTCAGTGTCCAGCCCTGGTAGAAGTCAAGCTGATACCATATGACCATAATCTCCCATCATAACTCATAGTTAGATCATCCAGTGTGACAGACAGTAAATATCAGGGAGGACATCGCAGGAGCCTAGAGATCACATTCCAGGAGCCAAGAGCAAAGGTTATATATACCTTCCTCTGAACAACCTTGAATTATTTAATACACAGGGACATTGATTTTTTTTTTTTTTTTTAACTTAGGCAGTGCCTATCTCATAGGGTGATTGTAGAGATATAATAAAACATTAGACCAAAGAGTTGCCATGGCAGGTGAGATTACTCAGTGGGTAAAAAGCACTTGTGTGGGCTGAAGACAGAAGAACTTTGGATGACTGTCCAGGCTGCCAGCTGTCTCTGTCTACTCTTACAAGACTCCTGAAAGTTGCTGCATCCTTCTCCCATTTCTCAAGTAGTATTATATCCTTCTGAGGTCTTTGATGTAGTTGAAGACTAGAGATAGTTATAATTTTCCTTAGTTATGATAAAAGATAAGTTAGATATGAAACCTTAGACTCACAAATATAAGATAGGATATCTTCTTTAATTTTGCCAAATAGACTAGTTATTATAAATAGACTAGATATTATAACTGTAATTCTTGCTTGATAATTGTTTTGTTATCTGTAATTTTACTATGTGAAAGTTAAAACCTTCCTTTCTGAAAAAAAGAAAAGGGGAAGTGCTGTGGGATGTTCTGTATGTCAAATGTGTTGCTAATAAAACACTGATTGGCCAGTAGCCAGGCAGGAGGAAGTATAGGCGGGACAAGGAGGAGAAGAATTCTGGGAAGTGGAAGGCTGGGTCAGAGAGACACTGCCAGCCACCGCCATGACAAGGAAGATACCGGTAAGCCACGAGCCACATGGCAAAGTATAGATTAATAGAAATGGGTTAATTTAAGATATAAGAACTAGATAACAAGAAGCCTGAGCCATTAGGCGAAAGAGTTTAAATAATATAAGCGTCTGTGTGTTTATTTTATAAGTGGACTGTCAGACTGCCGGGACTTGGCGGGACCCGGAGAGAAAACTCCAGCTACACACTTGCCATGCCAGCCTAACAACCTGAGTTTGATCCTAGATCCCACAGTGAAAGGAGAGGAAACAGTTCCTGAAAGTTGGCCTCTCCCTTCCACACACTCAACTCCACTTTCAGACACACATCATACTCATTATCATCATCATAATTGGAGCTGAAGAAGTGACTCAGTGGTTAAGAGCACTGACTACTCAAAGAACCCAAATTTGGTTGCCTGTTCCCATGGGGGAGCTCACAACCATATGTAACTCCAGTTCCAGGGGATCTGGCACCCCCTTCGTGCCTCCTTGGGCACTGCACACATGTGGTGTATCAACTACATGCAAGCAAAACACCCATATACATAATTTTAAAATAATAATAATGATGATGATGATGATGATGATGATGTTTTTAAAAGTTGGCCTCAGGGGCTAAAGAGATGGCTTATTGGTTAAGAGCACTGGCTACTCTTCTAGAGAACCTGGATTCAATTCCCAGCAGCACATGGAGCTGCACGTGAATCTGTAACTCCAGTCCAGGAGGACCCAGCACCCTCTTCTGGCCTCCATGGGCACTGCACACATGTGCACAGACTTTACAAGAAGGCAAACACTCTACATATAAAAATAATAAAAGCTCAAAAATATTTCTAAAAAACTGCCCTGATATTTGTGAAGTTATGTATAGCTAGTCATCCGTGACTTAGATTTGAACGTAACTTCTAACTCAAAGCGGAGAGTATTGGGTCTTCTCTGCAGCTGCGCATTGTCTAGTAATGGGGATGCATTCTGAGAATCCCTTTGTTAGGCAGTCTCATTGCTCTGCAAACACCATAGAGTTTACTTACACAAAGCCAGGTAGACTAGCCTGTTGCAGACCAAGACTGTATGGTATATACCATCGTATATGCTGTCCGTCAAATTGACCAAAACATTACCATGCAGGTATTTACATGGTTTTAAATGCAGCCAGGGCCTGTACCGTGCCTGTAATCCCAGCACGCCAGAGACAGGTGGGAGCTCAGGAGTTTGGATCATCCTCAGCTACTTGGTGAGTTCAGTACCAGCCTGAACTACGTGAGACACTGTATTTTTAAAAGATGGAAACTATCCTGTTTGACAGTTAAATTGCTGGTGGCTGTCAGTAGAGTGTTGGAGGGTAACAAACACCAAAGCCGTTTGTGGAAGCCCTAGAGATGATTGGGAAGATGATGAAGTGAGAGCAGTTAACTCTTAACTGATGTTCCGAGTTGTCACATGAGGGAAATGCAGGGATAGCTCGGACACCTGCAAGAGGAAATTGGGTTTGGATGATGTATTTTAAAGGTGAGCACCAGATCAGGCTCTCCTCGTCCTATGCACACTGTCCACTTAGTTCACACTATACATTATAATAGATAGTATGCTTTGATGATGCAAATTGGGGTTCTAAAGATCGTTTCATATGGGTAGTAAAGTGGAAGTAATGAAAGTACTGATCACATTTGGTTGTTGTGAGGGATAAGTGGGAAAATGGAACCTAGCAAGGGAAAGAGGTTTGTGTGAAGGAAACTTGTGCCTTTAGAGACCTGCTTGGCACATAGTACTCAGCTACCTGTTGTTGATAATATTTCTTTTTTTAATGATTTATTTATTTTTATTTTATATGTGTTGGTGTTTGCCTGCATGTCTGGGTTAGGGTGTCGGATCCCCTGGGACTGGAGTTACAGACAGCTGTGAACTGCCATGTGGGTGCTGGGAATTGAACTCCAGTCCTCTGGAATTGTCCTTAACTGCTGAGCCATCTCTCCAGCCCCTGTTTTATATATTTCTATAAACTCCAATGGATAAAAATTAGTCTTGGGAGCTGGATGGTAGTTGCATACACCTTTAATCCCAGCACTTGGGAGGCGGAGGCAGGTAGATCTCCAAGTTGGAGTCCAGCCTGGTCTACATAGTGAGTTCCAGGACAGCCAGAGCTACACAGAGAAACCCTATTTCAAAAAACAAACAAACAAAAATTAGTCTTGGGGCTAGAGATATGGCTCAGTGATTAGGAGCACACACTGCTCCTGCAGGAGACCTGAATTTGGGTCCTGAACTCACATGGGAGCTTTTACAATTGCCTGTAATTGCAACTTCAGTGGCCCAACACCCTTCTCTGGCCTCTGTGGGCACCTGTACTCATGTGCACATATCAACACAGACATGAACACATACATACATAATTTAAAAATAAAAGCCAGCCGGGCGGTGGTGGCTCACGCCTTTAATCCCAGCACTTGGGAGGCAGAACCAGGCGGATCTCTGTGAGTTCGAGGCCAGCCTGGGCTACCAAGTGAGTTCCAGGAAAAGGCGCAAAGCTACACAGAGAAACCCTGTCTCGAAAAACAAAAAAAAAAAAAAAAAAAGGCCACATCTTTAAAAGAACTTGCTGGTCAGTGTTGGTGCACGCCTTTAATCCCAGCATCAGGAGGCAGAGGCAGGCCTGGTCTACAGAGTGAGTTCCAGGACAGCCAGGGCTACACAGAGGTACCCGTACTGTCTCGTAAAAACAAAAAAAGAAAGAAAAAATCTTGTGAGATGTGATGCAAAATACATTGATAAATTCTATTAACCTGTACTTTTTAAATTCACTTCAACTGTCATATTGAAAATAAAGCTTGGATATACTTACTCCTGCCCTATTGAAGTAAATTTCTATATTAAGATACTTTTACTCTAGCTGGGCATAGTGACTCGAAACTTCAATCTCAGCATTTGGGAGTCAGCAACAGGCAGATCTGTGTGAGTTCCAGGCCAGCCAGGTCTACACCGGGAGACTCACAGAGAAAGAAAGAAAAAGAAAGATTTTTATTTACTAACTTTAGGGGGTGATGTTTGTATACCCTTTTTGCTTTCTGTATTATGTAATTTTTTTGTTCAATTAATTCCAGATTTAAACCACCACCATGTCGAGCAAAAAGGCCAAGACCAAAACCACCAAGAAGCGCCCTCAGCGCGCAACATCCAATGTGTTTGCCATGTTTGACCAGTCCCAGATCCAAGAGTTCAAAGAGGCCTTCAACATGATCGACCAGAACCGGGATGGCTTCATCGACAAGGAAGACTTGCACGACATGCTTGCTTCTCTAGGTAGCCTTTTTTGTGCATTGTCCCTGATGATAATCCACCTTGAATCATTTGTTTTGTGATTCATTTCTTGTCCCAAACAGCCTTCAAAAACTTTGAGGTGTGGGAGGGGCCTTTTTGGAACTGGGCCCCATGTAAGGGGCATCAGCTCTAGTGGGGGACCTGGCAGGTACTGTTCCTGTTAGCTAAGTGGATTGTGTCAATGTGAGCCTGAAGGGTGTGTGTGTCTGTGTGTGCGTGCACGTGCACGCTGGTGGCTATGTGCAAAAGATCAGAAGTCATAGTAACAAATGCAGCTAATAATACACTGTGGGTAATACCTATGAGTAGAAGACAGGTCATGAACAAATGAACAGAGGGACACTTCCTAACTAACATGGCTGCCTGGGGAGGAAGGGCAGTGTTACTCAAAAATGGACCCTGGAAAAGAGATTTCCACAGTAATGCTTTTATAATTTAAAAAGAAAGAAAGAAATTGAATTTTTTTTTTCTAAAAACCATAGTGGTGGTGGATGAGATAGTTTAGCAGGTAAAGGTGCATGCTGCCAAGCCTGGTGACTTCAGTGTGAGCCCCAGGATGGAGAGACCTGGCCCTTGGACATTGTCCTCTGCCGTCCACATGTGCTCCAGAGCACTGGTACACACACATGCACACATACACCACCAACAGACACACACACACACACACACACACACACACACACACACACACACACACTTTCTTGTTTCGTTTTTGGTGGTTTTTGTGGTAGTTGTCCAGGAACTCGCTCTATAAACCAGGCCTGCCTCTACTTCCCTAGTGCTAGGATTCAAGGTGCATGCCGTCGCCGCCGCCACCACCCGCTACACACACATTTTTTAAAAGATCCATTTTAGATTCCTATTTCACTCCGAGAAGAACTCTCTTGAATCTTTGGGTCACAGCCATCCCTGCCCTCTACACCCAGAATGCACAAGAGAGTTGGGTTTGATCTGCAAACAGGGAAGTGGGCTTTTACTTTTGCCTGCTCAGAGGCTCCTGTGGTGCAGGTGAGTTAAGTAGGTGTGGTGAGGTAGGGTTGCCATGCAACGGAATAGCCGTCCACGCGCTCCTTAAATTTCACCCCGGCTCTAGACTGGGCTGTCGTCAGCTCTTGGTCTGTTGTAGTTCTGAGATGCTGCCTGAGACCTGCAGATCCAGCCAGCACACTCGTTCTGTGTGTGTCAGCTCTGTGTCTGACGGGACCTTTGAGATCCTGACTTGACCAGTCCCTTTCACAGGTTCAGATTAAAGGAGGCCGTCTGGGCCTGGGTTCCAGTTCTTCCACCTTCTCCAGGCCAGTTGGTGAACCGGGTTTCCAGACCTTTCCTGTGAGGAGAACTGGAGATGTCTGGCCGCCGTCCTAAGAATCGTTTTTTCAGTAGGAGCTGAGATCCAGGTTTCTCTTTACAAACAAGACCGAGCACCCTAGTTCAAGTCTGGTGTGGTGGCTCATCCGTCAGCATGCAAGGGGGATGAGACAGGAGGGTCTCTGAGGATCTGAGGCCAACCTGGTAGAGGACCGCTTCCCTCAAAAAAAAAAAAAGCAAAAGAAGACTCTAGACAACCTCATGCAGAAGAAGCACTTGGGGCTGACCCTGCTTTCTTTAATACTGTTCAAAAGAAGTTCCCAGTCCCAAACTGACCTGATAGTTTTAACCCAAATGATCAGTTTATAAATAATTTTGAAGCATACCAGTTCACATGCAACTGTATCATAATTGGAAATATTAGTGTTGATTTTTTTTTTAAATAGCTGGTATTAAAATAACCACTGATGAACCAATATAGACTCACACAACATATGAGTGTGATGTTTCCTGTCAAAACTTGAGACTTTGTTTTTTTGTGTGTTTTTTTATTTTTAACGAAAAGTGGTAAAGCTGGCAAGAGGACTCAGCATGGAAAGGTGCTTATGTCTTAAGCCTGTGGGGTTTGATCCCTGTAGCCCTTGTGGAAAGAGAGAACCAGCTCCTGAAAGTTGTCCTCAGATTTCCACACATGGGATACGGTGCATACACACACAATGATGCAATAAAAACCTCTTAAAAATATGTTGGGTAGCATAACAATAGCCAGATGATCCAAATGAACTGGGTTTTCTCCTTTGTCCGAATGTACATTCTCACAGGGAAGAATCCCACCGACGCCTACCTGGATGCCATGATGAATGAGGCCCCGGGCCCCATCAACTTCACCATGTTCCTCACCATGTTTGGAGAGAAGTTGAATGGCACAGACCCGGAAGATGTCATCAGAAATGCCTTCGCTTGCTTTGATGAGGAAGCAACAGGTAAATGCTGCTAGCATGTTTGTGTCCAGCTTCATTTTAGGACCTGTTTTTAATGTGCAATACATTTCTTTTAATTAAAACGAAAAGAAAACCCTGTTGTTTTAAAATAGGCAGTACACCAGAAATGTCCTCCTCACATACCTGTTGTAGGTCATAAAACTACAGCTTATCTTGTTCACCTTTGAATTTGGCTTCAGGCTTCCTGGAAACATCATAAGAATTTAGGGTCCATTATAAAATCTTAGAGAATGAAAACTATTCTTTGAGAGAACCTGGTTTCTCTAAAAGGCATAGTTCATAATGTGAGCATTTGAAGTGGTCTGTGTCCCTGGGGTTACCTCAGGGCTTTGCTCTGTTTTGTCTTCATTTTCCTGCCCTTTGGAGAAGTAGGCTTTCTTGTGAAAGCCTTTCAAGTTTCACCTTTCTTCATCGTTTCTCCTTGTCTTCTGCTTGGCCTCTCACGTCCCCTGGAGTCTCCCTTGCTTGTCCCTGACTTCCCCATTCTTCCTGGCCATGCTCTTCTCCCTGAACCACTGGTCTGGGCGACATTGCCTTTTGTTCTGGGCAGCTACCACTTAATTTTTATTTAACTTTATATTTCTATACTGTGGTTTTTAAAAAGATTTATTTTTCTTTTTCGTGTGAGTATTTTGTGTGTATGTGAGTGTGTGTGTTACCAAGTACATGCCTGGTGCCATCAGGGGTCAGAAGAGAACATAAGATCCTTGGAAACTGAAGTCACAGATGATTGTGAGCCACTCTGTGGGGTGCTGGGCATCAAACCCCAGGACCTCTGAAAGAGCAGCCTGTGCTCCTAACCACTGAGCCATCTCCCTGTAGTTTAGTATTAATAAAAACCTTGGAAGAGATTGGGAAGCGGTGGTGCAGTTGGGTGTGCCGTGGCTGTAGTGTGTGGTAGATGAATGTCGACTTTGCTGAAGCATAAGGCTGGTTTGATGTAGAGTCGTGCCATGAAGTGTTTGTGAGTCCGTGTTTTGTTTCTCTCCAGGCACCATCCAGGAGGATTACCTGAGGGAGCTGCTGACCACCATGGGCGATCGGTTCACAGATGAGGAAGTGGATGAGCTGTACAGGGAGGCCCCCATTGACAAAAAGGGGAATTTCAACTACATCGAGTTCACACGCATCCTCAAGCACGGAGCAAAAGACAAAGACGACTGAAGAGCTCCAGCGGAAACTCCTCCTGCGTTACCTTACTCACTCTTCGTTTCTCAGACACTTCTCCCCCTTCATAGGACCTGCTGCATGCCACTGAGTTTCACAGCTTTGCCTCTTTTTTAATGTATTTATTTCCGGCCTTTCTTTCATTTAGCACTTGTATAATCAGACTGGAAATGGGGACAATGTTGTAAATTGTGTTGAAAAATGAGATGCGAATAAAAATCAACAAATGTGAAAGCCCAGGAAAATACATCCGTATTTCCGGTTTTGCTGGATTTTTTACATTTTTCTATAATAAAAATGTTATTTTGAAATAAAGATGATGCTGACTCAAGTGGAGTATAAAACAAATGAGTGATAGTTTGGGGTAGTCCTTCCTTCAGGTTTCCACATTCGTGAAAAGTAGAGAGTGTTGTCTAGAAAAACAGGTATTTCATTAGCTGATGTCGTAAGCGCATGTGTAGTTATGGAGAAGTGCTCTTCCCTGTGTGCAGCATCACACCTCCACGGCCCTCACAGCGTCTTCTCCACAGTCTGATGAGATGGATTATTACTAACTGCACTGGAAGTGGAGGTGGTGGCTGGGGATTGAACCCAGGGCTCTGAGCGTGCTGTACCACAGAACCACACCCTCAGCCCCTTGCCCTCTTTTGTAAGTTGGGGTTGGGAGTGAGGGATAAAATCCGAGAAGCCGAGTGACTGACTCTCAGGTCACTTGGTGAGAGTCATAGTTCTGTCTTACTAACTCCAGTGCTCACAGTTCTAGAGCGAAGGTCTACAGAAAGCCAAAAACACCAACACATTCCCATTTCACTGAATTCAGAATTCAGTCGTCATTGTTGACATTTAAAATCATCTTGCAGTAAGACGATTACTTGGGAAATTTTTCAGAAGATTGATCCTCGGGAGAAAACAGAAGACAAAGACGAACAGGCTGGGGTGTGGGTTGGTGGGAGTCCTGTGCTCAGCATATGCAAGGCCCTGTGTTCAATCCTCGGTGGAAAAATGAGAGGGAAACCATTACAAGCAATTGTAGATGTGCTTGAAGACAGTTGAGGTGGAGACGTAGGGAAGGAAAGAAAGGCAGACTGTTAAAAGTGCTTGAGAGAGGAAGTTTCGTGACAGTGGCACCTATTTTTCCTTCTAAACACGTTCCTCAAAATCCGCATGTGCACTGCTTGGTGAGACACTCTGGTCTGCTTTCCCTGGCTGTCCTTTGACTAGCGGAGTGCTCCTCTCTTCTTGAAATGAGACCGTGTTCGGCTCAGCTGGACGTGAACGTTGTTCTGCGGTCAGATCAGCATTCCCACTCTGCCAAAGGAAAAATGACTACTAACTGCTCCCTGACAGAAGTTGAGAAAAGCCCAAGCTCCCATCCAGAACCATGATGAATCCCGAGCATTCCATTTAGAATCTCAAAGACCCTAGGAAGTGTCACAAAACCAAGGGGATTGTCATGTAGGTAAGGCAAGGCGGAAATCGACACCAGGCCATTTATCCAGTACCTGTTACCCAGCAAGCTCTTGTGTTGCTGACCGAAGGCCAGGATAGGCAGGGAAGACAAGGCCACTGATCTGGCAAGGCTCAGATTCTAGGCAGAGGCATGATGAATAGCAGCACATAAGTACTGTGGTAAAGAACACTGCATGGCAGAACATGGTCAAGCCGGGGTGAGACTCGGGAGACAGCTCTGAAGGCGCAGTGGCAGTACTAGGGGAACACGAAGATGCTCTCAACTCAAGGATGTCATCGATGTAGTCTAGGAGGGGAATCACATGGCTTTAGGTAGGGAAATAACATGGTTTATGTTTGAAAAACTCCTTGCTGTGCATAGAATTGAGTGACAGTGAAGAAGTAAGGCCAGCTAGGGAGCTATAGCCAGCACCCGGAGGAGATGCAGCTACTTGGCTTGGGCCAATGGGGACATGGCTGTCCTTGGCCCCCTGACCTCCAGTCTAGCTGTGCCGTGTTATGACCGTCTGTAAGTTCATTTCGTTACTGCTAAAAAGCAGATTGGAAAGACTGGTGTAGGGTACCAGGAGGTAGCAAAATCAGTGTCCAATAAATAACCCTTGGTGTTGAATCCAACATCATCCTCCCGGGAACTTTTTGTTGATCCTATGGCCATTGGAGTGTGTGTTTTTAAACCTCTTAAATGGCATGGAGGGGCCTGAGGATGTAGCTCATTGGTAGAGGTCTTGCCTAGTATTTACACATGAAGCCTCAGGCTCCATCTCCAACACTGCATAAAAACAAGAGTGTCACCTCAGGCCTGTGATCCCGGTACTGGGGTGATCCCAGCACTGGGAAGGTGAAGGTAGAAGGGTCAGAAGTTCAAGGTCATCTTGGATACATTGTGTTTGAGGCCAACCTGGGCTACATGAGACCCTGCCTCAATAAACAAAATGTACTGAGTATTTTTCGATGGTTACAGGAAAGAATAAAATCTGCCTCAAGCTGGAGACATGCCATTGTTTCCTGTCTTTTTCGTTTTATTAAATCTTTTGTTCATTTTACATATCAATCACAGATCCCCTCTCTTCCCTCCTCCCACCCTTCCAGCCTCCCCCCCCCCAACTCACTCCCCATTCCCTCCTCCCACAAGGTGAGGCCTCCATGGGGAGTCAGCAGAGCCTGGTACATTCAGTTGAGGCAGGTCCAAGCCCCTCCCCCTGCATCAAGGCTGTGCAAGGTGTCCCACCATAGGTGGTGGGCTCCAAAATTTGTCTCCTGTCTTTAAGAGTTAATCGAGCATGCTGGAGAGATGGTTAAGAATGCTTGCTATTCTCATGGAGGAATGGGGTCCCAGCACCCACATCAAGCAGCTCAGAACTGCCTGTAACTCCAGCTTCAGGGGATCTAAAACCCACTTTTGGCTTCCATGGGTATATGTACACACAGACACATAAATTAAAATAAGTCTCAATGAGGAAAAAAGTTAACCCAGAGTCAGTGTGATGTCAAAGGCCTAGTAGGATTACTGGAGTTCCAGTCCAGCCTGGTCTACATAGCCACTTCCAAGCAAGCCTGGGCTATAGTGAGACCCTATCTCAAACAAACAATGGTTAATCCAATGGGCAGGTCAATCACTTGTGCCAGGGCAGGTCCACCCTACTCTATGCTGAAGAGGTAGGAGAATAACCATCCCTTCAATGAGCTACTGTACTCCTGAATCCCCTCCCTCTGCTGCTGCTCCTCAGCTGTGGTGAGGCTCTGTTGGGTCTGCCCACTTTTCTCAGTCCTGACTCTCAGAAAGGCATAACCTTCTTCTCTTCTGTCTTCCTTTTGGGTGCCGACCAGAGCCTACATGTGCTTTTTCTGGGGCTTTGGGCTTCCTTACTCTTTCTCTAAAGCTGCTCTCTCTGCCACGTGGCTGCTAGTCGGACATGGGCTCATCTCTGTGCAGTCTTAACCCACATAGCAGAGCTTCTCTTTCTCTGCTCCACCCTCTTCCAGGCAGCTGCCGGGGTTTACAACTTGTTTCTCTTGGGGTTTTTATTTTAAACCCTAGTAAAGTTGTCCTTAAGCTCCCCTATGAGTCTGTTCTTAAGTCATCTTACTAATGGAACTGAGAACCCCTAGAAGGGACCCGGATTCTTTGATATCACTCTGTCCTAAGTGTGATAAACAACTGCCTCCAGGAGTGGCCCAGGGGATGATCAGAAATGATACCACTAGCTTGTTATCCTTGTACAGAAGTTATAAAAGCCTTAGTCATTGCATTTTGTTCTCAGAACTCTAGGACATGGATAATGCAGGCATTGTTAGCTCATTTTACAGGTAAGAATACTGAACTACAGAAGTTACCTGGTTTGCTCAACTTTACTCACTAGACAGAGTCTAGCTTCTAGACTAGACTTACTGGCTTGCTCATCATGACGTGCTCAGCCTGTTTTCTTATAGAACCCAGGACCACTATCCCAGGGATAGCACCACCCACAGTAGTCTGTGTCCTCCTCCATTAATCACTAATTAAGAAAATGCTCTACAGCCGGATCTTATGAAGGCATTTTCTCAATTGAGATTCCCTTCTTTCAGGTGACTCTAGAGTTGTAGGATATTTGATCATACTGTGGAACTCCAAGACTGTGTTAATAAAATTAACCTTGGATCAGGGGGCAGAGCCAGTGAGTGACTAGTTAACAGGAAGTAGCCATAGAGAGGAGGGAGAAGCCAGGAGTATGGATAGAGAGACGCACAGGAAGGAGGAGGGAGGGACTTAGAGATCACGGTCATTTTAGTTTGTGACAGATGGAAAGATGCTCTCTTCCTGGGTCTCTGGCCAGAAAAGAAGGTCAGCTGGTTGTTTCTCGGCTTCTCTGATTTAGCAAATTTTCACCCCAACATCTGTCTCCTGAGTCTTTATTGGTAAATAGAACAACTTAGATAGAAAACAACACTCTAGCTTGTATGAAGTTGACATAAAACTAGCCAGGACACTGGGCTAGATCAACAATAGGAAACATGTAAAAATCTATCTGCAAGCGCCTTTACAGCCTCACAGACGACTCAAGGCCAGGTGTTTGTCATCTAGTCTGAATAGGGGCTGAGGCTTGGGAGCGAGCAGAGAGGTGCTGACAGGTTTTTGGAAGGCTGCAGGGAAGAAATCTACGGCGATAAAAATTGTCTTGTTATACAGATAAACTCTCCCAGGGAGCAACCTCTAGAGGTCACAGGTCACAGCCTGGGGCAGAAGCTGCTCTGGGCTCAATATGGACCTTTGGTCTCTTTTCCTGGACTCAGATCTTTCCTAGAATGCTTGTTAGGCTTTTTTTTTCCCCCAGAGCAAACCTCAGCTTGCCTCTGCCTTTTCATGATCCACTCCCATTCTTAAGCAGTACACAGCAGGGTATTTATTACTTTTCTGAGCTCTGATATCAATATGCATATTACTCTCTAGACTGATAAGTAATTCTATCAATATTATGCCTTACAGGGGGTGGAGAGATGGCTCAGCAGTTAAGAGCTTTTCTAGCTCTTGCAGAAGATCCGGGTTTGCTTCCTGTACCATACAGAGGCTTATAACCAGTTGGGACTCCAGTTCCAGGGGACCCTACCCCCTCTTCTCACCTCCTTGGGCACCAGATGAACAGATACGTGCAGACAAAACACCCATACGTATAAGTAAAATAATGGTAAATTTTTTATTTAAAAAAAAGTTATGCCCTACCATAGAAGCATAATCGTTGAGATATGAACATAGGAACTGTTGGAAGACCTGGTGTGGAGAGATCCCAGGAGAATGTAACCTGGGAGACTGGTTGAGGAATGTAACCTGGGTGACTGGTTGGTTCAGTTTTGAAGAAAGGGTCCTAGGGTTGAAAAATGGTGACACTCACAGATGACACACATCTCCTTTGTCTAAGTGGCTCACTCTTTTAAAAAGTTGTCAAGTTCAATGGTTTAGAGACAGTAACTGGGAGTGCCACTAGGTGACACTATTGTTCCTGGTACTGGAGTAAACCAAGCCTTCGCCGGATGATGGCTGCAGTCTTCAGAGTCCCAGGCAGAGTTCTTCACAGAGAACAGGAAATGCGTGCATCCATACATTCCAAATTTAAGCGGCAGTTTCTGGGATTCGTTTTTTACAAATACCCATAGCAAGACCCTCCCTCCTTCCCTCCCTCCTTCCAGCCAGCCATCATTAATTCACGTATAAATATTTGTTTAGTGTTTGGAAAGTCCCAGAATATTCAGCTCTGACTCTCTCTCTCTCTCTCTCTCTCTCTCTCTCTCTCTCTCTCTCTCTCTCTCTCTCTCTCTCTCTCCCTCTCCCTCTCTCTCTCTTTTATGGGCTTGCATCAAATTCCTGGCTCAAACTATCCTCTGACCTTACTCTCCCAAGTAGCCGAGGCTTACAGACACCGCCTCACTCAGTTCCACTTCCTTGGTCAAATGAGCATTTGAACAGGACATTATTGCTATTATCGTGTCTGTTTTAGAGACGGGAAGACTAAGGCTGTAGCCAGCCGAGGTGTATAAAATTTACTAAGACAACGCGACTAGCGTATGAGACAGCTTCTTCCTATTGCTATCCCCTCCCCCATCTCCTGGAACTATCATCAGAATAATAGCAGGAAAATGACAAATGAATGGAAGACTCGAAGCGCTTGGCAAAAGGGGGCTAGAAATATTTTATGGGATGCACATGAGTCTATAGGTTTAAATATGAGAAATCGTTTGACATATTTTCAGGAAGCCCCCCTAATCCCTCTGGTCTTGCTTCTGCTGTCTTGGGTTCTTGGGGCACAATGCTTCCACTTCCAAAGGAGCAAGATGAAGTCTATTTCCTCCTGGAATTTGGTAGCTAGCACTGCGAAAATACACCCTGAATGCTTTCCTGCGCTCACTTTTCTAATTGTCTTGGGGCAAACTGACTTTGGCTGTGCTGACTATCCATTCTCAAATTATCTTTTTCCATACTTTGCTTGCCCAGTTCTCACTAATGAAGTTTTTGTTATAGTCAGGTGTTAACTGCAATACAAAAACTGACCCTTCTCTCTGGAAGCAGCATAGCACCGGCCCTTTAGTGTTGGGATGTAGCTCAGTGGTAAAACACTAGGTTAGCATGTCGGGGCCCTGGGTTCAATCACACACACACACACACACACAACTTCTTTGTCTAGTACAGTGTAGTAAATGTCAGCTCTCTTGTTTATTAGCGTGAAAGACAGCTGTTGTTGAGCTACAGTGTGTAACACCCCAGGAGGCTGTCAAAGCTAGTTTTTAAAACCTGCTTGCTGGAGAAGGACTCTTATTTCCTGTGCAATCCCATTGCTGACCTTCATGCTGGTCAGTTACCTCAGCAACACTAAGAACTCAACCAGACTCGTAACAAACGAAAGCCGTAGATCGGATTTCCATCACAGACCCGGTTTTTGAAATGTCTGTGATATTCCTTGTCCACGCAGGGGGGCAGGGTCCATTTGCTAAAGGCATTTTGGGAGAACAACTCCTACTTCTCAGGGTAGAAGACCAACAGTCCAGTGCCCCTATTCTCCCTTGTGACGTCACAGACAGTTGTAGCAGAAGTGTCGCCTGCTCCAGGCTCTTTCTCAGCCCCGTGCTTTCTATCTTCTAAGTCTATCCGGAGGTGGGATTGGCCTGCCCACCCAACTCCAGAACTTGATGATGATGATGATGATGATGATGATGGTGGTGGTGGTGATAGTGGTGATGATGAAGCTATCCTTGAGTTCCACACTTGGGTTGCAAAAAAAAAAAAAAGTGTTTTCACATCTTTTGGGTCTATGTTAATTATTTTTGTGTACCTATAATCAAAGTTTCTGAGAGAACAAATCTAAAGAGAAAGGACATGTTTGGGGCCATGGTTTCAGAGAGCTTGCTCTGTGGTTGCTTGGTCCTATACACGGGATAAGAATAGCATGTGGAGAAAAACGTTCACCACATAGTGGGTAGAAAGCGGAGAGCCCTAAAAAGGGACCAAGTATCACCTTCAATTCCACGTCCCAGTGACATGCTTCCTCAAGATACCGTATTCTAGAGCTTCTAGAACCTTCCAGAATAGCCCCCACCAGCTGGGAACCAAGCCTTCATTGACTATCTGAAAACCATGACAGAACCCAAACCTTGAATGTTAAGAAAAGACAAGAATTTCCAAGCACGGAGACAAATGGGAAACAGTGCCTGCTTTTGTCCGTATAAAGAGAGCAGTCTTAGAAAACCGTTATGCCAGCCAGCTTTAATCAGTGATTCCGAGAAACTCCTCCCAAACCGCAAAGGTTTGTTGTGTCTGACTCTCTCTCCGTCCTCACTCGTGTATGTTAGTTCTTGACTAAAAGAGCACCAGGGGATTGTTTACTTATTTACATTTTTTATTTTGCAACATACTCCTTAAACTGTACCAGATTTGGATTTTTTTTTTTTTTTCATCTTGCTCATGAGTCTGTTAAAAGACAGCAGGGTCTCCAGTCTCGTCTCTCCACAGAACATTAACCCAACAAGAACAAAACCCCTTCCACCTCACGGGCTTGCCGATCAGAGCAGGCAGTGCAGACACACTAGCTGTCTAGAAGCCCGTGCCGTGCTGCTGAGAGGCAGGAAAGGAGGAGAGAAGGAAGGATGAAGGAAGGGAGAGGGAGGGATGCAATCGGGGGTGGGGGGGACAACCCATGGCTAGTCTAAGATGGCTGCCTTGGGAAGACCTACAAATGGAGCCGGCCCCTCAAGGCAGCAGGCTGGGCCAGGGATGAGTGAAGACGAAGACATATGGATGCAATCAAATAGTCACAAAGAGGAAACAGACTGGGCAATTTTAAAGAAACCAGAAATAAGCATTTCTGCACTCTCCACAGTTATGAAGACTAGGAACGCTAGTATCCTTTTCTGATCTCTTCCCATATATATTCATTCTCTTATTATGTAGTGTTGGTTGTGAGTCCTCCCTTTTTACCTCCACATGGCTGTCACCTCCACCACTTGGTTACTTGACCAGAATATAATCAATGGACCTCAATTTTAAAGCTCTTGGTGGCACAGTTTTCTTTGAAAAGATGCTATGGATTTAGAAAATACAAAGACATTGTCCAACTTCCTTCACTGCTGGGCTGAACCCCAGGGATGTAACAAAATGGATTATCTCCCGATGGGTGGCATGCTTCAAGGACGCTCGGTTGTGGGAGCTGGCAGATAACAACTGGGTAGGCTAGGCCAGGCCAAGGGCATCTTCCCTCCTTTGGGCTTCCTGTACTACTGAGATCAGAAATGATAGCGAGATATGGAAACCCGTGGCCACATGTTAAAACAGTCCAGTTAGAGCCCATATGGCACGGGAGGAGCTGCTGTGTACTATGAATGTTCTCCCTCCCTCTCTCTCACTCTGCGTGTGTGTGTGTGTGTGTGTGTGTGTGTGTGTGTGTGTGTGTGTGTGTATGTGTGTGTATGTATATGTGTGCGCGCACCATAGCATGCATGTGGATAAGGGGTAAGTTTTCTTCTATCATATGGGTCCAGGGGATCCAACTCAGGTCATCAGATTTTCAATTTAAAAATTTGCAAGTCATGCTTGCATTTCTCATTTAAAAAAAATTCCATAATCACCCTAACAAAACAACATATTTCACAAGACTAAGTCAGTTTAAAAGATGTTCTCTAGAGGAGTTCATTCCCTTTACATAAAGCAGTGAAATCCCCTTTCTCACTTCAGTTTGAGGGAAGGAAATGGAGTAGGCCCATGCACTATGGTTTTACTACTGTGATGTTGAAGTACAGGTGTCCGTGTATGTGCCAAATAGTTCTGGAACAGCATGGGTTTGGAACTCCTGATTGCAAAGCTTGGGGAAAACACAGTAAGAATTTGGGGGCTGAAAGCCACTTTCCTGACCCTGTCAACAGGACACTTATATGTTTGTAAAAGATGTGGACTAAGGTTGGAGTGGCAGAGTTGAAAATAAACAAGCCACGGGAAGATAATCAAGAAGTAGATGGGCGGTGCACCACCTGGGAGGCACCTCTGCTTACCCTCCTGAGGCAGCCAGAGCAAGGGGGAAGAGGCTTTTTTGTAGCTCACGATTCCAGGCTGTCATCAATTACGGCAGGAACTTGAAGAAGCGAGTCACGTCATACCCACGATCAACAGCAGAGAGCAATAAACACATGCATGCTTAGTGCCTAGCTAGTGTTCGCCACTCATACAGTCCGGGACCCCAAACCAGGGATTGCGCCTCCCACTTCCAGGCTGGGTCTTCCCCCATCAGAGAGTCCAAACAAGACAGTCCTCACAGACATGCCCGCAGGACCACCTGAGGTAGACAAACCATCGCTAAGACTTTCTTCCCGGTGTTTCTAGGTTGTGTCAAGTTGATGGTCAAAACTAATCATCAGACTGAGTAAATTTAAGATTCACAGCAGCAGGAAAAAGAAAGAAACGACACAGGTTATCACCCTGAAGAAAGGATGTGAGCCGATGGGAGAGCCGCACAGTTCCTCCGGATGGTGTGGTCTGCTGTGTGGGGGGGGGGAGGGGTGAGGGGGGGCGGGGTGGGGGTGGGGGGGGCGGGGTGGTCAGAGAGGAGGGTGAGTAAGGAGTCTCAGCGGACTGATCAACACACAAGCTTCCCTTTCAAAGAAACGGAAAGTCAAGTGGCCTGTGTGCCACTGGTACCTCTCAATCACGCTGAGGTCACATGGGACAAGAATAGCTGTCACCAATTGGCGTCTGACTTAGGGATGGCCCAGCTGCCATTTTGTCAGATCTGTGGGGGATCTGTGATTGACTGATGCCTTAGGTTGACTCAGCTCCTTGTCCTTTCTCAACCCTGTTGCTTTGTTTTATTTATGTCAGTCAAACATGCTCATGTGCAATGTTTAACCCAAAGGCTTTCTTCTTTCTATTTTCTTTTCCTTCTTCCTTCTCTCTCTCTCTCTCTCTCTCTCTCTCTCTCTTGTTGTTGTTGTTTTCAAGACATGGTTTCTCTGTGTAGTCCTGGCTGTTCTGGAACTCACTCTGTAGACCAGGCTGGCCTTGAACTCACAGAGATCTGCCTGCCTCTGCCTCCCGAGTGCTGAGATTAAAGGCGTGTGCCACTACACTAGGCTTTTAAAGGTTTCTAATGCAACACCTTTGTCATCATTCTGGAACATATTTTGAGTTTCACCTGGTACTTTAGTTTTTTCTTTCCTTTTTCTTTTGAGATTATAGTATCATTACATCATTTCTTCCTTCCCTTTCCTCCCTCCAAACTGTCCCATATATCCCTCCTTCTTGTCTTTCAAATGTATGGCTTCTTTTGTCATTAGTTGTTGTGACATGCATATATGTATATGTATATACAGATATATTCCTAAATATAACCTGTGCAGTCTGTATACTGTTACTCATATGTGTGTTTACAGGGCTGACCATTGGGTATTGAATAACCAGTTGGCGTGTTCCTTCCTGGGGACTGTTTCTTCCTCTCTCAGCATTGTTTAGTTGCCTGGAGTTCTTTGTGCAGGGTTGAAGCCTTGTGGCTTTCCCCCATCCTCTTTGACATGTCTATTGCTGTCCTTATTCAGCTCACAGTTAGGCAGTCATGTTGGTGTGATATTAATGGGTGGAGCTTCTGACATTCCTAGGAGTTATAGTCTCACAGCAAACTCCTTGATCCTCTTGATCTTACATCTTTCTGCCTCCTCTTCTGCAGTGTTCTGAGCCTTAAGTATGGGAGTGGTTTTTGTATCGTGTGTGTGTGTGTGTGTGTGTGTGTGTGTGTGTGTGTGTGTGTGTTATATGTATATATATATACATACATATATATATATATATATATATATATATATATATATATATTTGAGATAAGGTCTCACTATAAAATCCTTGCTAGCCTGGGATTTGCTATATAGACCAGATGGCCTCAAACTCACAGAGTTCTATCTGCCTCTACCTTCCAAGTGCTGGAATTAAATGTGTATGCCACCAACCCCACCTAGTAAGTATTGGTTTAACATTTACTTCTATTTGTGTCTGTATGCTCGCACACACCAGTGCATGCTTGTGGTAGTCAGAGGACAACTTTTTTTTTTTTTCAAAATAATTTATTTAACTTTATTTTATACACATTGGTGGGAAGGTGTCAGATTTCCTGGAACTGGAGTTACAGACAGTTGTGAGCTGCCGTGTGGGAGCTGGGAATTGATCCCAGGTCCTCTGGAAGAGCAGCCAGTGCTCCTAACCTGAGCCATCTCTCCAGCCCCTCGAGGACAACTTTAAGTGTTGGTTCTCTTCTTCTCCCTTGTGGATCTCAGGGATTAAACTCAGGTCCTCGGGCTTGGTGGTGGCAAGTGTCCCACTGAGCCACCGTGCCAGCCCTTCATTCTGTTAATAAGTATTAAAAGTATTAAAGCAGTTATCTCTAAAAGACAAGGCTCTCTCACTTTTTAAACATAACCACAAACTATTACTTTATTGTAAAAAATTATCAGGAATGGGGATATAGTTCAGTGGGAGAGGCCTTGCCTAGTATGAACAAGGCCCCAAGTTCAATTCCCAGTACTACACAAAAAATTCACTGGGGCTGGAGAGATGGCTTAGTAGCAAAGAGTACTTGCTACTCTTGTGGAAGAACCCAGTTCAGTTCCCAGCACACATATGGGGTGGCTCAAAGATGTCTATAATCCAGATCCAAGGGATTTGATACCCTCTTTGGTCCTCCAAGGACACTTACACATAAATATATTTTTTTTTAAATTAACCGTGACTGTTGTGGGGTGAAGACGTATTGCTGTGATTGGTATAATGAAGAGCTGAATGGCCAATAGCCAGGTATAGGTGGGACTTCTGGGGAGAGAGAGGACTCTGGGAAGAGAAAGATGGAGATACCAGGAGACGCAGAGCAAGCAGGATGTGCAGGAGGAGAGGTAACAGTCACTAATCACATGACATAACATAGACAAATATAAATGGGTAATTTAAGTTTAAAGAGCTAGTTAGGCCGGGCGGTGGTGGCGCACGACTTTAATCCCAGCACTCGGGAGGCAGAGCCAGGCGGATCTCTGTGAGTTCGAGGCCAGCCTGGGCTACAAAGTGAGTTCCAGGAAAGGCGCAAAGCTACACAGAGAAACCCTGTCTCAAAAAACAAAAAAACAAAACAAAAAAAAAGAGCTAGTTAGGAACAAGCTTAGCTATTGGCTAAGCTTCCATAATTAAAAAGAAGTCTCTATGTCATTATTTGGGAGCTGGTGGGACAAAGAAAGACTCTTTACATGTGACTTTATTTATTTATTGGTTTTTTGTTTGGTTGGTTTGGCTTGGTTTTTGGCTTTTGATTTTTTTCAAGACAGAGTTTCTCTGTGTAGACTTAGATGTCCTGGAACTAGCTCTGTAGACCAGACTGGCCTGGAACTCAGAGATTTGCCTGCCTCTGCCTCCTGAGTGCTGGGATTAAAGGCGTGCATCACCACTGCCCAGCTATTTATTGTATTTTTAACTAATTCACAAGACATAAATGTTTATATATATATATATATATATATATATATATATATATCAATCAATGTGGTACCATGTAATTAATGTCTACATGTATAATGTTCTAGTCAGTTTAAGCATATTTTTCCCTCAAACATTTATAACTTCTTTGTGATAAAAGCATTCAGAATCACCCCTTCCAGCTCTTAGAAATGTCCAGCCTGTGATTGTCACTTATGGCTCTCTGAAATGAAGCAACACTCTAGAGCCAATCTCACGGTGGCTTAGATTTCCATTTCCGTAATGACCGGTGATGTTCAACATCTTTGTCCATTTACATTTCATCTTTTGAAAAGTGTCTATTTAGAGTGATAAGATTTTTGTTTGTTTGCTATTGAATATTTGTAGGCCCTTATATATTTCATATATCAACTTTTTTTTCTTTATTTTTTTCCCCAACATAATATACCTATTGATTATTTGGGAATTTCATACAATGCACCCCATCACACCTGCCTCCCATTCCTCCCAGGTCTACCCTCCCACCTTTGTACCCTACCCCCCCCCCAAAAGAAAAAAGGATATATTGAGTCCAATTTGTGTTGTCCATATACTCATTGGGTCATGGTCACATTCCCAGCTGCCAACCCCTTGAAGATAACTGAGTCCTTCCCTACCACACACATCAGAAGTCATCAACTGTGAGAAACTACACTTCAGCATCTTTGTCGCAGTTTTCAAGGACTCTCTTCAATAGCTTTCTGTATGGACTGTTTCTGCTTTTTTCGGGGGGTTGGCGGTTGTCACAGAAGCCTTCGTGTCTCTCATTCTCAGTTACGAGTCTGCCATCATTGACACCACCACAAAAGAAGCTCCCCTGCCCATAAAATCCAGCAGCAGAGTGGATCGTGGACTTCCATATGGTTTCCTCTAGCTGCATGGACCTCGGACCTCAACATGGTTCCCAGTGGCAGCACAGATCATAGCCATCAACATGGCCTCCAACAGGAGAACAGACCCTAGACGTCTATTGTTGGAATTTTAGATGGTCTTTAATAAAAAAAAAAACCCAGAGCCAGATATCAGGGTGAAAGCTGAAAGATCAGAGAAACAGTGCAGCCAGCCACTAGTTCTTACCTCTATGAAATCCTTAGCCTAAAGACAGTGAGTTCCTGTTTTCTCATGTCTTACATACCTTTCTGCGGCCTGCCATCACTTCCCGGGATTAAAGGTGTGTGCCACCACTGTCTGACCTCTATGTCTGATCTAGTGGCTGGCTCTGATCCTCAGGCAAGCTTTGTTGGGGCACACAATATATCACCACAGATGTCAACATGGTCTCAGGCGTCTATATAGACCATGGACATTGTGGTCCCCCAGTGGCAACATAGATCACAGACATCAACATGGCCTCCAGCGGGAGAATGGACCAAAGACACCAATATGGCCTCAGGCAGCAGCGTGGACCATGGAGGTCTTTTGAGGAGGCTTAAGCCAGAAAATTAACCATTCTTCATCTCAGATATCTTGTTGTTGCTCAGAGCCAGGGCGATGGTGTGGCTGAGCCCCACATTCAGGAGCAGAGCATGCTCGAGCTCCCGGCTGCTGCACGCCACCCTACCACCCTTCTCGGCAACCACAGGCTCCTTTGTCTGTCTCAGCCATGCTTCAATACCTGTTGCCACTGCCGCCGCTGCCGCCTCTGCCGCCTCCGCCGAGTGTCTAGTTTTGCTACTCTCCACCACGTGCGATGTGATATCAACTTTTAAAATGAGTTTTTATTAGTTTTTAATTATGTGCACGTGTTAGTCTGCGTGTGGGTATGTGCATGTCAGTGTGGGTGCCTACGGCGCGGTTCAGAAGAGGGTGTCAGAGCCCCTAGAGCTGGAGTTACAGGTGTTTGTGAGCCTCCTGGTGTGAGCGGTGGGAACCGAACTCAGGTCCTCTGCAGGAGCAGTACGTGCTTCTAACTGCTGAGCCATCACTAGCTCCTTAGATAGCAACTGTTCGTTTGCATTGCCAACATTGATGTTTTCTCTGCCCTGCAAGAGCTTGCTTTGTTGCATGTGTGTGGGACAGTGGAATACAGGCATGTGTGTATATGTTTGCATGTGTGTGGGTTCGCATGTATATACAGCTGCAGGTATACATGTGTGAACATGTGTATGGATGGATATGTGAAGCTGATGTTATATGTCTTCCTCCATTGCTCTCCACTTCATTTGTTGAGAGGCAGAGTCTCAATGAACCTGGAGCTCACTGATTCATTCAGCAAGTCTGGCCAGCACTTTGACCCTGTGATTCTCTGTTTCTGCCTCCTGGATGCCTGTGTTACAGGCAGCCACCACACCCGCCTGTATTTTCATGCATTCTGAGCTTAGGAACTCTGACCCTCATGATTGGTCCCCAGAAGCTTTTTGTTAACTGACTTCTTAATAATACATTTGTGTGTGTGTGTGTGTGTGTGTGTGTGTGTGTGTGTGTGGTGTGCACATACACGCAGGCTTTCTCTTGCATGCTCACAGCTATGCCTATGTATCTGCAAGTATACACGCATATGTGGGCATGTTCAAGTGGAGGCCAGAGGACAACCTTAGGAGCTGCCCACCTTTTGTTTTTGAGACAAGGTCTTCCACGGGCCTGAAATTTGTCAAGTAGACTAGGCTGGTTCATCAGTGAACCCCTGGGATTCACTAGTCTCTGACTTCATGGGTTACAAGGGTATGCAACCACACTCTATACCAATTATATTCCATATAGATAATTTTTAGGTCAATGAGAGAATATATCTAGTGTTTGTAACATTAGAAGGCGGGTCAGTATGACCCAGAAGAAGACTTACAGTGGGTAGAAGATGAGAGCAGATGCTGCTATAAGATTTCCTGGGGCTGAAGGAGGAGTCCGTGGGCAGGGGATCGGGACAAGGGAGTGCTGGCTGCTATGTTGGGGGCAGAGACTGTGGAGGTCAACTGTATACAGTAATTCTCCTAGGCCTTCCAAAATTTTCTTCACCAGAATACTTGGCAGGCCTGTGAAAGATTGGGTCCTGCTCTAACCACCTCCTCACCCCCCACCAAAATCAGACTTTCTGGAGAAAACCCTGGACTATGCTTGGCAAATGTTCCTTAGAAGACCTGCTGCAGGATCTCTAGAAACCACTGACTCACATCCATCCCACACAGTGTTCCGGTCCACAGCGCACACTCATACGGGGTGGACACTCGCTCTTCACAAGCATGAGCTCATTTACTGGTGGAGTCATTAACACACCCAGGAGAATGAAACACTCTGGAGGTGTCTGGCCTACGCAGCACCATTCATACTGTGGTTGTGTTACATTTTCAGATGAATGAGAGAAACTCCGAGGCCAAGCTCTGAAGAAATTGGATCTTGAACAAGAAAAATGGAAACAGAATCATAAATGATTTTATAAGGGTCCGTGTTTGGCTTTCAGTCATAAACCCGGGCCAAGGAAGAGGAGGAAGAGGAAGGAGGGTGGGACGGAATGACAGAAGAACGTACGAACCCTGTGAACCCAATGGCCAGAGCTAGGACACCATGCGTGAAGCCAGGGCTTCTGATATCCTAGGCCTGGCTATCTCACGTGGTCAAGCTGTTTGCCCCAAACCACAGCTTGGTTGTGCTTATTATCTTCAGGCAGGCTTTGTTTATTCAGAAAGTACCCATTGCCTTTAAGGAATTAACGGAAGCTTCCTGCTTAGAATTTGGCCTATCTCCCCTTCCCAGCTGCACACGCCCCTTCATACTCCCAGCGTAGACTCCTCCTCAGCTCCAACACTCTTTACTTTCTTCTCATCCAGCCTATTGTGAGTGCCCACCCCAACATGCATGTGGAGGCCAGAGGATAACTTTCAGGAGTTGCTTCTCTTCTCTCCAGTATCAGTTCCAGGATTAAATGTCGGTCATCGGGCTTAGCAGCAAGCATCTTAACGTGCTGAGCCATATCACTGAGCCTTAAAAATTTTGAAGCCTAATTGTTATCCCCAGAAAAATGCAGAAGATATTAGCTCACCTCTCAGAGGGGTCCCCTGGATGGTGGCTGTTGTGACCCATAGCAAATTTGTCACCTCATGTCTGGATCCTTACAGACACTCAAGACTTGCTAGTTCTTTTTCTTCAAGGTATGTTGACAAATATTCTGTCTTGGAACACTTTATATCATTAAATATGAAGTCATTTTTTTATTTTAAAAAATGTGTTGAGGAATAGGACCAAAGTGATAAGAGGAAATGAATTACACAATCAATGAGTTAAATCAACCCTTTCCCTGCCTGTAGATAAGAAACACAGAGCCAAATGCAGAGTTGAAAGCCCAAGAGGTCAGAGCAGTAGCTAAGAGCTGAGACTAAAACCCTTTCTTACCCCTTGATGCTGCCACCGTCCTTCCCCTCAGAAAGAGACCTACTTCCTGTGTATCTGTCTTTTTATTGACTTTCTGTTCTGCCTTCTCATTGGTTGTAAACCCAACCACATGACCTCCTCGCCACTGCCTGTCTATACAGACCTCTAGTTCTCTATGGTTGATATTGAGATTAAAGGCATGTGTCTTCATGCTGGTGGTGTCCTTGAACACACAGACTCTGCCTGTCATGTGATCGGGATTAAGGGCGTGTGCTACCACTGCCAGACTTCTGCTATGGCTTGCTAATAGCTTGCTATTAGCTCTGACCCCCCAGGCAACTTTATTTATTAACATACAAATGAAATCTCATTTTAGCACAAACAAAATATCACCATACCTGCCTTTCCATATTATTTAGACAAATGAGCTTTTTATGTATGACAGGTACAGACTTGGGACACATGGACAGATATTCAAGGACGATCTTGTGGTGGCTGTCCTTGTACCAAAGTGTCACTACCTGATGTAAGAGTTGCCTCATGTAAGAGTTGTCACAAGGACATTTCAGAAGGTCTGCTGCTCTTAATTGCAAGCTTAAAAGGGAAAATACACCGGGATTTAGAGCACAAGCCTTTAATCTCAGCACTCAGGAGAGACAAGTAGATCTCTGTAAATTTGAGGCCAGTCTACATAGCCTACAGAGCAAGTTCCAGGCCAAGCAGCCAGGATTACACAGTGAGACATTGCCCCCCCCCCCCCCCCCCCCCCCCCGCCCTCCAAAAAAAGCCACAATGCACAGGAATAAGTATTTGGTACAGAGCGGCAAGCTTTTGTCTGTTGGCTTGTTTAGTGGCACTGGGGATGGAATCAGAAGGTTTTGTGTCCTACAACTAAGCACCGTCCCCGGCTCCCATGCTGCAAACTTTGTAATTTCATTCAGGGAAGAAGTGTTCTTTGACTTTGTTTTTAAGTAATAAATAGGGCCAGAGATGTGGATCTGTGGGTAGAGTGCTTGCCTAGTGTGGGGAAAGCCCTGGGTTCCATCCCCAGTACAAAGTGTACTGGAAGGGGTAAGTAGGTGGGAGTTTGGGGGTGGGGTAGGTGGGTAAGGGGATGGGGGTGTCTCTAACAGGGTTTGCTGTACACCTTCTCTTTTGTTCACTTAATTTAACAGAATGTTTTTGTGACCTGGCTTTAAAGTGTTTCATCTTATCCTCCTCAAAAATCCCTAAAAATAAACATGGAATGTTAAGTTGGGAGGACAAATTCATGAGAATAACAAAGGCCACGCCCCCTCTTTTTTAAGACGGGATTTTACATAGATTCCTGGCTGGCCTTGAACTCACAGAGACCTACCTGCCCCTGCCTCCTGAGTGCTGTGATTAACGACATGAGACACAACATCCAGCATGAAGAACCTGTATCTTTAGTGCCTCCTGTGTTCTTCTGGTAGAATCTGACATGTGATGAGTCTCAGCTGTCTGATGATGTATATATTTTCTTTGGTGTCTGCTGGGAGGTGGCATGTAGTGAATGTGAGCATGTGTGTGCACATGTGTATGGAGGCTAGAAGCTAGCATCAGATGTTATCTTTGATCACCCTTTACCTTGTTTGTTTGTTCGTTTGTTTTTGAGACTGAGTGTTTCACTGAACCTGAAGATCTTCAATTTGGCTAAGCCAGTTGGCCTATGAGCTTCAGGGAACTACATGCCTCTGCCCCTCAGTGCTGGGGTCTCAGGTGACTGCCATCATGATAAGCTTTTTACTTGGGTTCTGGAGGTGTGAACTCAGGTCTGTATGCTTGTATAGACAGTGCTTTACAGACTGAGCCATCTGGTCAACCTGAGCTAAAAGCTGATTAGTGGTTTTTTACTAAGAAGGGACAGATCTGTTACTGTTGTGCTGTTAGCTATTTCTTAGCTCCTAACTGAGCTCATGCTGTGTGTTTTTCTCCTTAGGCAGCTGTCTCCTAATATATATATTCTAACTGGCCTTTAATAGCAGTCTAGATCATTTGAAAGTCCTGCTTAGCATGAATAATAAATAATAAGAAGTGTTATAAGTGGCATTGATGGAACTTTTCCAATGATAGCCTGACTTGAGTTCCTGTAGAGTGCTACTCCTCCATGCCTCCACTTGCCTCCTCAAATATCATCTTGAGACCAGGCTTTAGGGCCTTCATTCCATGCCTGTTTCCCAGTTCCTTTACTAACTACTGTTGGGTAACAGCCTGAAATGTCACTGACATGGTTGTTTAGTTTCCTGGGATGGCGGGGAGGCTATGTGGATGTGTGTGTGTGTGTGTATGTGTGTGTGTGTGTGTGTGTGTGTGTGTGTTTCAATCCAACTATTGGATATCTAGAGGTAGGCAGGGATTTTGTCAGAAAAATGTGTCATGATATGTGTTAGCATTTGTCTTTTTTTTAATTATTGTTTTAAATTACTTACTATTTATTTACTTACAATCATGTGCTGTGGCTCATATTCGAAGGCCAGAGGATAACTTGCTGGCGTCAGTTCTCTCCTTCCATCGTGTGGGTTCTGAAGATGGGATCCATATTGTTAGTTCTGGCAGCTAGTGCCTTCACCCTCTGAGCAATTGTGCCAGCCATGGCAAGTGGTTCCCGTGTAAAATCCTGCCGTGGTCAAGAGGGGTGAGCTCTGCTCTTTGCTTCACTGTGTCACAGAAACCCCGACTTAAACACGGAATCAGAAATCGTGAGTGTGGCACCGTTGACTGATGTGAGCTTTGCCACGGTCCTCCTTTCTCATGGGAGTCTCCCACTCCTGTGAGCTTCAGAATGGGAGGGGATTCTGCCCCGTGATGGTTCCAGGTCTCTGCAGCTAGGCTGCTTAACATCAGCCTCTTCTCTGCTATTTCTCTCCTCCTGGGTGTCTCTGTTAGGGTTTTATTGCTGTGACCACAGCAACATTTAATTGGGGCTGGCTTACAGTTCAGAGGTTTAGTTCCATTATTGCCGTGGCGGGAAGCATGGAGGCACACAGGCAGACACAGGGCTAGAGAAGGAGCTGAGAGTTCTACGTCTGGATCTGCAGGCAGCAGGACGTGAACTGGCTTGAGCTTCTGAGACTTCAAAGCCCACCCCCTAATGACACACCTCCCCCAACAAGGCCACACCTCCTTATAGTGTCACCAAGTATACAAACACATGAGTCTATGGGGGCCATTCCCATTCAAACCACCACCCTGGGTGACATACCATATTTTGTCATTCTAAGGCAGCGGTTCTTAACCTTCCTAATGTTACGACCCTTTAATACAGCTCCTCACGTTGTGGTGAACTCCCAGGCATAAAATTACTTTTGTTGCTACCCTATAACTATAATTTTGCTACTGTTAGGAATCATAATGTAAATATCTGTGTTTTCCAATGGTCTTAGGTGACCCCTGTGAAAGGGTTATTTGACACCCCCAGAAAGGGTCATGACACTGGTTGAGAACCACTGTTAAGGGTTTACCACTAAGTGGGGTTTGGTTGGACTGTTCCTAGCATGTGTATTCATTGCTAATCAGTCAAGCTATTTGGAGGGGATAGGTTAAAGGACAAGTATGATGTGGTGAGATTGTCAAGACCCTAAGTAAATACTCGCTTTTATTTCTGCTTCTACATTGTGGACATCTGGTGAGGAGCACTAATGTAATGTCACACCCCACCAGACACTGTCTGCTGTGACACTAAATGAAGTTTGTACAGATTGCTTTTGAAGGCTTTGAACCCATGTTCCAACTCTTTGACCATACTGTCAGGTCAGGGCTGCCGTCTGTAGGGGCTGAGCTGTTCTTGCCATTGCCAACTCCAGACTCCTGAAGGCTGCTGCTCGGTGTACCTAAAAGGGATTGGACTGAAATATTCTCATTCCCCACAGACAACAGCAGTGGTAGATGGGGTATCCCCATGAAGTTAGCTCATGGCCAGGCTAGAACCCTGAGCTGGGTGTGCCAGGTTAGAAGCTGTCCTTAAGAACACAGGGACTCTACCCAAATCAGACCTTTGCAAGAAGTCCAGATTTGGGAACCTTTAAGTTGGTACTTTGGCCCTCTACTAATTCCCCTAAATCTAAACAAAATCCATTCAGGACTTGCCTCCCCAGGGTCTCTATGCTCGAACTCTGCAATCTACCTGCACGTACACTTTCTTTTTAAAAAAAATAAGCTTATTTTTATTTTATTTATGTGTATAAAGTGTTCGGTCTGCATGTAGGTCTGTGTACCATGTGTATGCAGTACCCGAAGAGGCCAGGGGAGGGTGTCAGACCCTCTGGAACTGGAGTTACAGGCAGTTGTGAGCCACCATGTGGGTGTTGGGAACTGAAGCCAGGTCTTCTGTCAGAGCAAATGTGCTCTGAAACACTGAACATCTCTCCGACATCTCCCTGCATTTGTTCTTAAATGTCAAATAAGCAGGAATGTTCTGAGACACAAGACACACATTTCCGTGACTTTGCGGAGCTACAGGCCGATGCTGAGGAAAAGGGATGATGACTAGAACAGGAGGGAAAAGCAGAACTTAGACAAAAAGAAAGAAGTCAAAATCCTTCTCTAATTCATTTCCTCGTTCCACCTCGTTAAGTTTTCTCCGATCTCTAGAGCATGCCAAAAGTTCAAGCATACATAAACCATAAAGAGAGAAGCCTTAGAAAAATTCTTCTTTAAAAGAGATGTATTAAATCTAAGATCTTTTGCATAATCGTTTTTAAAAAGAACACGGTGAGCTCGGAAGATAAGAGGTGGTGAGAGGTGTTCTTGAAAGGATAAAATAGATTAAAACACATTTGCCCCCCTTTGCCTAAGCAGCCTTGCTCTGCATGGCTTTCATTTTAACAATAAAAGGGCCCAGGAGATGGCGGGTAAACTTGAGAACCTGAGTTCAATCTAGGATCCACCAGGAGAAAGGGAAGGAGACAGTCCTGGAAGTTGTCCTCTGACTTCCACCTGCACACAACCACATTGACTCTCTCTCTCTCTCTCTCTCTCTCTCTCTCTCTCTCTCTCTCTCTCTCTCTCTCTCTCTCTCGCGCGCGCGCGCGCGCGCGCGCGCGCGCACGCGCACGCGCACACACACACACACACACACACACAGATGAGTAAAAATAGAATAAGAATAAAAAAATAAAGTCATGAAAACAAATTTTTTGTGTTAAAGTCCAGGATAGTAGCTACCTCTGTTGTGTATTTATTCAGAGTGGCACAGGAAGTCTGCTGGGTGCTTGATCTGGGTAGAGGCCAAGGCCTGTTATAAGGTGTTTGCGTGTGTGAAGATTTGAGCTGAACACGGTAATTCAGCACATTACTAAATGCAAAAGTTACACTTCAACAAATAAGACTTGGAAATGAGTGAAGGGTTTACTGACCTCTATTTATGAAGGAGTCCATTTCTAGTTACCCTGGGGCAGTGCTCTAAGCCGCTCAACAGTCCACACTTGTGTTCTGTGAACAAAGTGGTAAGTTGACATGTGGGGACTGCACTTCACAATCACCAATGGACCTGAAGTGTCTGGTCACCAGCAGTGACAGCAGTTTGGACATGGGTATTTGTTCCAATGCATCTGGACCTCTTTAGTGTTAGCAAATGAAACAATGGAATCTAAATTGATTGAAATTTCAGGTATACTTGGAAATAATTATCCAGGTATCACAAGATATAGTAATCAGTTGTTAGGGCTCCTGAGGACTTGACTTCACGTCGGGCAGGGTGGCACATGCCTGTAATCCCAGCACTCAGGAGGCGGAGGCAGGAGGACCATGGGCAGCTTGGGTTACATAATACTGTCTAAAAAAAAAATGAGGACAGGAATATATCTCAGTGTCACAATGCTTGCCCAGGAATTCTAATTCATCCTCAATATATGACAGAGAGAGAGGGAGAGGGAGAGGGAGAGGGAGAGGGAGAGAGAGAGAGAGAGAGAGAGAGAGAGAGAGAGAGAGAGAGAGAGACTTGACTTCCCATCTTCCCATTTTGGCTGTGTTACTAGTTTGCTCAATCATTTGGTCCAAGCCACCTAAATGTTCTAGACATCATTTTTCTTTTTTTTCCTTCCCTTTCCTTTCTTCTCTCTCTCTCTCTCTCTCTCTCTCTCTCTCTCTCTCTCTCTCTCTTTTATTTGAGGGGGCAGTGGTGTGATTTTCAAGACAAGAGTTTCTCTGTGTAGCCCTAGCTGTTCTAGAACTCACTCTGTAGACCAGGCTGGTCTCAAACTCAGAGATCTGCCTGCATTTGCCTCCCAAGAGCTGGGATTAAAGGCATGTACCACCATGCCCAGCTGACTTCAATTTTCTTATGAAGGTCTCAACTTGCACATTATGAGACTCTAACAGTTTGGATTTGATCAATTCATTTGAATGTATCAGACATTTGACTGTGCTCATTGGGTGAGGTAATCTTTTTTTTTTTTTTTTTTTAAGAAAAAACAAGAAATACAGATGGTTGCTGGGCGGTAGTGGTACATGCCTTTAATCCTAGCAGTTGGGAGACAGAGGCAGGCAGATCTCTGTGAGTTCAAGGCCAGCCTCATCTAAAAGTGAGTTCCAAAACAGCCAGGACTACACAGAGAAACCTGCTGTGGGATGTCTTTCTGTATGTTATGAATATATGTTGCTCTGATTGGTTGATAACTAAAGCTGCATTGGCCTATGGCAGGGCAGGATGGAGCCAGGTGGGAAAATCCAACAGAGATGGTGGGAGGAGAAAGGAGAGTAAAGCAGACGCTGCTAGCCGCTGCCAGGAGAAGCAAGATGTAAAGTACCGCTAAGCCACAAGTCATGTGGTATAGCAAGGTATAGATTTACAGAAATGGGTTAATTTAAGATATAAGAGCTAGCTAGCAAGAATCCTGCCATGGCCATAGGTTAAAAATAATATTAGCCTGTGTTTGTTTATTTGGGTCTGAATAGCTGCAGGACTGGGAAGGACACAGAAAAACTTCCAACTACAGAAACTCTGTCTGGGGGAAAAAAAACAGAAAGAAAAAAAAAAGAAAGAAAAAGAAATATAGATGATACAAACAACTCAAGCAGTACAAAAAGATATGGTTATAGTTTGAACTGTCCACCACAGACTTGTGTCTTGTTTCTTGGCTGTTGGCACTATCAGCTAGGTTGTGGAACCTTCAAGAGGTGGAGTTTATCTGGCAGAAGCAGGTCACTGGGTATGGGTCTTACTATGCAGCTCTGGCTGTCATGGAACTCTCTGTAGACCAGGCTGGCCTTGAACTCACAGAGATCCGCCTGCCTCTGCCTCCCAAGTGCTGGGACTAAAGGTGTGTACTGCCATTCTTGACTGGTTATGAAATCTTCAGGAGATGTGGTTTTTCTGACAAAAGTGGGTTGATTTTGGGACTGTCTTGAAGGTTATGGCCAAACCCTACCTGTGGCCTGAGCTCTTTGATTCCTGATTTGCGGAGACATGAGGAAGTCACACCACAATTTATTTGACTGATTCCCAAATAAACATGCTTGGGGTGACTTCTAAGACATTATTATTATTAATGCTTTTTTTTTTCTCTATGTGAGTGCTCTACTTGCATGTATGCCTGCATGACAGAAGAGGGCATTGGATCCCACTATAGATGGTTGTGAGCCACCATGTGGTTGCTGGGAATTGAACTCAGGACCTCTGGAAGAGCAGTCAGTGCTCTTAGCTACTGAGCCATCTCTCCAGCCCTATTATTAATGCTTAATGAACGTCTTTATGCTTACAGTAAGGCATGCTTTTGTAATGACATCCCATTTATAAGTCACAGTAGAACTAGTGGATCAAATAATAAGTACATTTTAAATTTTGGTAGAGTTTGTTTCATTATCCCTCTGTTGTAGTTAGCCTCAAGTGTTGGTGTAATAGAGCCTAGAGTCATCTCAGAAGAAAGCCTCGGTTGAGGGATTGCCCAGCTCAGCTCAGTCTGTGCACATTTCTGTTGGGGACTGTCTTGACTATTAAGTGATGCAGAAGGGTCCAGACCATGTGGGTGGCACCATCCCTCAGCAGGTGGTCCTAGGCTGTCTAAGAAAGCTATGTAAGTATGGGTCTGTGAGTGAGCCAGAGAGTGAGGCAGCAAGCATCATTTCTCTATGGTTCCTGCCTTGAGTTCCTGCTCTGACTTCTCTTGATAATGGGCTGTGACCTGGAAGTGTAAGCCGAGTTGCTTTTGATTAGAGTATTTGATCACAGCAAGGAAAAAGTCAAACTAGAACACATTCCAAAGAGCCTGTCTGTTTATCATCCTACTGATCATGTATCAAAGGGCTTATTCTCTTCTCCTATTGCCAGTGCTGGGCATGATCAATCTTACATTTCTTGTTAATAACAGATAAGTTATTGGTGAGGGGCAAGTCTTAAGATCACAGTTACATGGTGTAAGATTCGGTTCTTGCTGTATCCCCTTGCATTTGGCCTGACAGAGCAGCTCCTCTCTCCCTATCTGTCTAGTGTTTTCACTACTGGTTTATTAGCTTGTTCCATGATAACTTAGATGTTTAACAATTAACCGATTTGCTTCTGCGACTCAAGAAAATCACAACTCACCTTAACATTAGCTTCACATTTTAGTGCTGTGTTTTGTTTAATGACATTTCCCCTAACGGGCACATCCTCTGTGATTGAACTGATGTTAAAGAGAACACAATGCACACTTCATTGAATGTTTGGTTCATGAGAGGATCCCTGAGCGAGTGGGTAAAAGGGAAAAACAGGTCATGCTCTACAGAACGCAAACAGTTTCCTTGGATGATCTCATGGTGGACTTTTCCTCTGATCTGGTTCCATTCATCCTAACAGCAACCCGCTAATCCTTCCAGAAGGGCAGAGTGCATTACCTTTCTTTAAACTGCTTCAGGCAGAAATGTCATAGTTGAATATCAACTAAGTTCTGTTATGTATCCGGCTTCCCCGACTACCATGAGCAGATCATGTAGGAACATGTTTATTTACAGCCATAGGTGATAAATTAAAACCCCCCACATTAGAACATACCTAAAATGCAGTGTCAGACTTTTAAAACTGATCACACAGGTACTGGGAATGTAGCTCAATTGGTAGAAGGCTTACCTAGCATTTGTGACGACTGGACTCCATTCCAAATGCTGCATAAAACTGAATGTTGCATGTATGCCTGCAATCCCAGTACTTGGGAGATGCAAGCAGGAGAATCAGAGGTTCAAGGTCATCCTCAGCTATGTTGCTAGTTTTTTTGGGTTTTTTGTTTGTTTGTTTGTTTGTTTGTTTTTCAGAGCTGAGGACCGAACCCAGGGCCTTGTGCTTGCTAGGCAAGCACTCTACCACTGAGCTAAATCCCCAACCCCAACTATGTTACTAGTTTGAGGTTAACCTGAGCTACATGAAAGCCAGTCTAAATAAACAGATTTAAAAAAAAACAAAAAAACAAAAAACTATACACGACCTATTTCACTATTCCCATCAGGAAACGCTAATGATCACTAGCTGTTTGCAATTGTCGGTTAAGCTATAAAAATCAATATCTATCGCCAGGAATAAATCTCCAGAGTTTGCTTACTTTTGTTATATTTGTTGTATATTGTTGAGTATTTGTTGCTCAAGCCCTCTAAAAAGTAGCGGGGGGGGGGGTTGTCTTAGGGTTTGTATTGCTGTGAAGAGACACCATGACCATAGCAACTCTTATAAAGGAAAACATTTAATTGGGGCTGGCTTATAATTTCAGAAGTTTAATCCATTATCATCATGGCAGGGAGCATGGTGCTGGACAAGTAGCTGAGAGTTCTACATCCATATGCTCAGGGAACAGGAAGAGAGAAACACTGGGCCTGGCTTTGTAGGCCCAGAAACCCAAAGCCAATCCCCAGAGACACACTTCTGTAGTAGAATATTCTAAGGTATGTTACTTTTGTTTATGTTGCATTTGTTTAACTCTGTGAAGCTGTTGTACTGTGCCTGTCTAACATACCTGATGGTCTAATAAAAAGTTGAACAGCCAGTAGTGAGGCAGGAGAAAGGATAGATGGGGCTGGTAGGCAGAGAGAATATATAGAAGGAGAAAACTGGGAGGAGGATCGAGCTAGCAGCCAGAGAAGGAGAACTCCAGGGTCCAGCCACCCAGCTACACAGCAAGCCACAGAGTAAGAGTAAGATTTATAGAAGAAAGGGAACAGGAAAAGCCCAGAGGCAAAAGGTAGATGGGGATAAGTTAAGTAAAGCTAGCAAGAAAGAAGCCAAGCTAAGGCCAGACATTTATAAGTAAGAATAAGCCTCCATGTGTGATTTATTTGGGAGCTGGGTGGCAGGCCCCCCAAAAAAGAGTAAAAAACCACCATCAACACACCTCATCAAACAAGGTCATACCCCCTAATCCCTCTCAAGGAGTACCATTCCAAGCATATTGATGACCAGGCATGCAAATATATGAGCCTATGGGGGCCATTCTTATTCAAACCACCACAGGGAAGAAAGGGTTTATTTGATTTACATGTCCATCATCAATCAAGGAATGCCCGGGCAGGAACCTGGAGGTAGGAACCAAACCAGAGACCATGGAGGAATGCTGCTTACTGGCTTGCCCTCATGGTTTGCTCTCCATGGCTTAGTTGGCCAGCTTTCTTCTACAACCCAGAACCAGCTGCTCAAAGGTGGCACAACTCACGGTGTTCTGGTCCCTTCCACATTAATCGTTTATCAAGAAAATGGCCCACAGACCTGCCCACAGGCAGTACGATGGAGGCATTTTCTCAGCGGGGGTTTCTATCCTTCACAGATGACCTGAGCTTGTGTCACATTGACAAAAACTAAGCAGTGCACGTGCACCTACAATACAGATACTCCTCAGTGTACAGCAAAGTTATGTTCTTATAATTCCATTGTATATTTAAAATACCAGAAATGCATTTACCACCTGAGCATTGTGGAGCAGGCCTGTGATACCAATATTTGGAAGGCTAAAAGCAGGTGAATCATGAGTTCCTGGTTGGCCTGGGCTACACAGGGAGACTATCTCACAAAACAAAACCAGGCCGGGCGGCGGTGGCGCACGCCTTTAATCCCAGCACTTGGGAGGCAGAGGCAGGCGGATCTCTGTGAGTTCGAGGCCAGCCTGGTCTCCAAAGCGAGTTCCAGGATAGGCTCAAAGCTACACAGAGAAACCCTGTCTCAAAAAACCAAAAAAAAAAACCAAACAAACAAACAAAAAAAAAACCAAACAACTTTTTTTTTAAGACACTTCCGCTTCACTGTCCTTTGCATAACATAGGGTGGGGTAGGCATGCGTTTACTACACCTAACTGTTAAATATCATAGCTTAGATTAGCCTACCTTAAACATGTCAGAACACATACAGCAGCTTCCAGGTGGGCACTGCAGTTTTCTGCTGCTTACTGTTAGGCAAGAAAAAGATACAATTCAAAATGCCAAGCACAGCTTCCCTCGAACATCCATTTTTCTTTTCCTTTTATGTATATGGGTGTTTTTACTATGTATATTTCTGTGCATCACTTGTACGCCTGGTGCCAAGGAAGCCAGAAGAGGGAGTTGGGTCCTCTGGAACTCGATTAGCAGATTGTCTGGTGGGAATCGAACTTAGGTCCCCTGGAAGAACAGCCAGTGCTCTAACCACGCCGGGGTCACCTCTCCACCCCCTGTGTATTTTTCTTTTGCGCTATTAAAATGTTGAAAAATAACAAATTAAACTATCACAAATTACTTTACATGCTAAAAACATGGGGGGAAATATATGCTTCATGAAACACTGATGTACTTTTCTTTATCCCTCCCATTAACTACAGTGCTAGTCCCTGAACACAATACATAAGATACAGAGCAAAACTCTGAAATGTAGAGAGAAAAAGCAGGCAGGCAAGGGACCTTGAGATACAGGGAAGAAGACAGTGACTCCCTAGGCTTGCCTCTGCCTCCTCCGGCCAATGCCCTGAGGAAGCCAGCAACCCAGAAGTTCCAACTGACACAGATAAAACAACAGAACCTACTCTCTCTAGACAAGGGCTCCAGGGAAGGGCCACCTAGCCACTGACTCTACCCAAACACCACTCTTATCTGCAAAACCAGATGTGGAGCTTAGCTTTCTCCAACTGTGACAAGAGCCCCAAATACCCGACCTGGTTGTTGTCAGAGAATACCCACTAGGGAGTCAGGACTCTTGTATAAGCAACTCTGTCACCCTCTGTTGTCAGCAGAGGTCCTACTGCAGCATGAGTGAGACACTCACATTCAAGAGGGTGGTTCCAGAGGATATTCTATGGTGCCCCAAAACTCCCTTCACTGTTTAGAAGAAATGAGAAGTCTGACGCCCTCTTCTGGACTTCGTCGGCACCCACATATATATGGCATACATTCAAACAAATATACACATAAGTAAAAAATAAATCATTTAAAAAGAGAGTTTAAGACCAGCCTGGGCTATTTAGCAAGACCTTGTTTCAAAAAAATGAAACAGGTTGGAGAGTTGGCTCAGTGGTGAAGAGCATTTCTTGCTGTTGCAAAGGACCTGGGTTCGATTCCCAGCCCCCACATGGAGGCTCACTACCTCCTTGAGCACCACACATGAATGTGGCACACAGATACATGCAGGCAAAACACTTGTGCACAGATGTACATGCTGGCAAAACACTCATACATATAAAATAGTAAAAATAAATCTAAAAAATAAAACAAAAAACAAACCAAAGAAACAGGGCAGTGGTGGTGCATGCCTTTGATCCCAGCACTCGGGAGGCAGAGGCAAGTGGATCTCTGAGTTTGAGGCCAGCCTGGTCTATAGAGCAAGATCCATGAAAGCCAGGGCTACCCAGAGAAACCATGTCTTGAAAAAAAAACAAAATAAAACCCTGAAATCCTCCAAACACAAAGAAACCCAAGAGAAAGAGAGAGAGAAATGAAGTTTAAAGCAGAAATCAATGAAAAAAACAGAAACAACAAAAAATGGGAAATTAATATAGGAAATCAACCAAAGAAATAGCTGGGTTTCTGAAAATATAAATAAAATCAAGATGTCTCTATTCAGCCTGACTGGGTGGGGCTGGAGGGAGTAAGCAAACGGGGGATCACCCCATGCCATCAAAAGGCTAATTGAGAAACTTCTGTCAGGACTAGAGTGATAGACAGCTCAGTGGTTAAGAGCACTGCCTGTTCCTCCAGGGGGCCTGGGTTTGGTTCTGAGGACCCTCATGGTGGTTCATAACCATCTGTGACTCCAGTTCCAAGGGATCTGACACCCTCTTCTGACTGCCACAGGTACCAGGCACACACGTGACGCACATACATAAAATTAAATTGGAAATAACCCGATTGCTCACACAACATACCCTACCATAATTCACCCAATATAAAACAGCTATGTTGTTTGAATCTTAGATGGTTTTATAATAAAAAAAAAAACTTGGAGCCAGATATTGGGGTGAAAACTGAAAGATCATATAGGGCCCTGGCCCCCCCAATTTGGGTAGCTGTTGCCTTGCTTGCTGACCCTAACCAGATGTCCTCCCTATGCTGATTCCCTGCCAGTTTCCTTCTTACTAAAGCTCACTGGAGGTTCTTTGTTCGTGTATCCTGCATTTGGTGTAAACAGCTTAGATGCAAGAACATAGAACATTCGGCAGCGAACTTCTGCCCTCCAGGGTTCTCCCATTGTGCTGTAAGCCTGTATTTAAGGTTTCCTCCCTCTTTCAATAAACGGCATTCGGCATTCTGCTGAGGTGAATGACCCGCTGTCTCTTGTCTCTGTTTTTTGATCCACAGCCCCTCGCTGGGACATGGTGAACGGGTGGTGGTAGCGCAGGCGTTACCGAAACAAGATCAGAGATGCAGAACAAGCCTCAGCCAACCTATTACCTCACCAACTCCACGAATTCTCTGACTGAAATCCTCTGAGTCGTCACCTGAAAGGGTCTCAGCTGAACTGCTTTAGTTCCTGTTTCCTCACGCCTTATATACCTTTCTTCACCCAGCCATGCCACTTCCTGGGATTAAAGGCATGTGTGCTTCCCAGTATTAGGATTAAAGGTGTGTGCCACCACTGCCTGGCTCTGTTCCCAGTGTGGCCTTGAACTCACAGAGATCCAGATGGATCTCTGCCTCCGAGTGATAGGATTAAAGGTGTGTGCCACCACTGTCCGGCTCCTGTGTCTAATCTAGTGGCTGGCTCTGTCCTCCCATCCCCAAGCAAGTTTATTAGGGTACATAATATATCGCTACACAAGTAACATTGTAAGAGGTTGGTATTGGCTCAGGACCCCCAAGATCAAGTTCCTAGCACAAAGGAGATTTATTTGCCCCAGAGAGACAGAGGGCAGGGAATAAGAGACAAAGACAGGAGATAGAGGATGAGGGAGAAGGGGAGGGGACAAGACAGAGAGGGAGGAATGGGTATTTGTCCTGGAGGGGGACAAAGGACTGCCTCTGGATAGAGAGAGACAGACTTGGCCCATAGGAAAATGGGGTTTATAAAGATAAAAGGGGACCCGCCTCTCCCCTCATCACCACCACCACCTTAGGATGAGGTGTTTCATTTTAATTGGGCATGTTAATTAGGCGAGCCAAAGGGGGCTTTTGATTGCTGGACTTCAATACTTTGATAGCTGGATCTTGGTGGTCTCTAGAGAAGTGGCCAAATAAGGGAATAGGCCTTGGCGGCTAACTTTTGGAATGTAATCTACGAGCTTTTAGCAACGCAGAGGGAATGGAGGAGAATGGCCAGCCATGCCAGAACCGTGCTCACCATGCTGGAGCTGGCTAGAGCTCCTGCACTGAAATTGAATTTGTATTTTAAAACTCTCGAAAAAGGGGATTCATCAGGACCAGATGATTTTACTAAAGAGATTTGCCAAATGTTAAAATAATTAACACTACTTCTACACAGCTTCCAGAAGGTAGAGAAGCACAGTGCTTTAATGTGTAAAGCTGGTGTTGCCTTAATGCTAAAGCCAAAGACAGAAGCCAAGCAAATGCCCACTGACCCATCAGAGAGCCTTCTGATCAGTACTGCTCGTGAACAGAAAAGTGAGAACCTTCCACGAATCATCAGAGAGTGGAATTTAGCAACAGATGCTGAAAACAGAAAAAAAAAGTCTAGGGAAAAGCAATCCATGTTAAACATTCCACAAGGTCAGGTGAGGGACCTCAAGATTACGGAGTGCTAAAATGTTGCAGACCAGTGCCAAACCATCTTGGGCCATTGTTTTCAGTCCCTTGCATTGCCTTCCCATGTCTGACCTAACATCCGGTCACTCTCAAAAATCTTTAAAATGTAACTTATGATATTTTTGAGACAGAGTCCTGCTGTGTAGCCTCAGCTGACTTGGAGCTTTTGATGCAGACCAAGCTGGCCTCCAGCTCACGGAGATGCTGCAGCTAAGAATGTTGTCAGGTGGTAGCTAAAACCCGCAGGTGATGCTCCCCATCTCCCCTCATGCGGCTTTGCTGTGGTGGCCCATCTGAGGCTCCTGCCAATGTGTTTGATAAATGCTTTGATTTATGATTCTCTTCGTTCTGCAACTAATAAAATCTCAGGTAAACTGCTGGGTGTAGTGGTGCACACCTTTAATCCCTCCCTCTCGGGAGGCAGAAGCAGGCAGATCTCTATGAGTTCAAGGCCAGCCTGGTTTACACAGTGAGTTCCAGGACAGCCAGGGATACATAGTGAGACACTGCCCCACCCCCAACAACAACAACAACAAACCAACCGAACAAACGTCTCAGATAACCACTTCCACAGTGGAATATGGAATTTGAGGCAACAGGAATGTATGTTCCTGGATCATGAGCACTCATATTTGACTCTAAAATAAACTATCTTTTATTGCGTTTTTGTATTCAGAATATGAAGAATTGGACGCAAAAGACCAGATACTGTATAATTTTATTTATATGAAAATTTGGAACAAACAAGACTAAACTATATTTTTAAGGATGAACAGTTAGGTAGAAACAGACTGAAGCAGAGCATAGAAGTGGTTTCCATAAAAGTAAAAAAAAAATGGCTATTTCTAGTGTGGGCCAGGGGCATTATAGGTATAGAATATAGTGAGACAGGAATTGGGTGCTGGCAGGATTTTATTTCTTACGGTCATGGGCAGCTTTTGTTATACATTTATATTTGGTGTGCTTTTCTGTATACAATTGCATTTCTTCTTAAACATTTTATTGCATGATATTTATTTATGTATTTATTTACTCTGTGTGTGTGTGTGTGTGTGTGTGTGTGTGTGTGTGTGTGTGTGCGCACGTGTGTACATTCATGTTGAGGAGCATCCCAGAATGCTGGTATGAAGGTCAGAGAGCACTTTGCAGGAGTCAGTCCTTTCCTTCTGCCTGTAGGTCCCAGGAATTGAGCTCAGGTTGTCAGTATGTCAGAAGTTTAGTCCATTATCATCACAGTGGGGAGCATGGCAGCATGCGGGCAGATGTGGTGCTGGAGGAATAGCAGAGAGTCTTGAAGGCAACAGGAAGTCATCTGAAACACTGGGTGGTGTCCTGAGCATAGGAAACCTCAAAGCCCACCCCTACTGTGACACACTTCCTCCAACAAGGCCATACCCACTCCAACAAAGCCACACCTCCAAATAGTGTCACTCCCGGTGAGATTATGGGGGCCAATTACATTTAAACTACCACAGCCAACTATGAAAATTCACTATCACAGATGCAGAAATAAGCTTTGTTCGGGATTTTGAGGTGAGATATAGCTCTTCAGTGAACATTTTCACGTGCTATTCTAAAGCCTAGAGGAAAAGTCTAGGCTGCAGATGAAGATTTGGAAGACATTAGGGTATAAACTGTTGATGTCCATGACTCTTCCCCAGAAGTAGGACTTACCCCTTCAGGCTAATTAAGTATAAGGTCCTCTATGAAGACCCCACTGATACTCACTTTCAACACTAACCAGCCTTTCCCCAGCGATTCTACAGTTGTTTGGAAATAGCTTTTCTATAACCTTTCCATACAATAATGTTATTTATTTACATGCCTGCCTTACCCAGCAAAATGCGAAGTAACCTGAGTTGGGATTGTATCTTACACTTCCTAAGTGTGGGGCTTTGGATGAGAAATGTCCCCTAGAGGCACATGTACCTGAACAGAGTCCCTAGGAAGTGACGCTGTTTAGGGCGGTTATGGAATCTATAAGATCTGAAGCCTGGATGGACAAAGTCAGTCCTGAGGGCGGGGCTCAAGGGCTGACTTCCTGCTTGCTCTCTCTGCTTCCTGTGTATAGTTCAGATGTGATCTCCCAGCCGCCTGCTGCTACATTGTCCCCACCGTTATAGACATCTAGCCCTCTGGAACTGTGAGCCAAAATAAACTAAACCTTCCTTAAGCTGCTTTGGTCACGGTGTTTTATCACAACAACAACTAAAAAGAAAAAGCAAACAAGACCCTAATTCACTCATAAGGAGTGCAGAAACAATAGGAGACTGAATAAACAAATGAGGAAATGAATGACTCATACCTTAGACAGATAAACACAAAAACACCTAAAAACGTGAAAACCACTATGTATTTATGCTAAGATCTTATTGGTAGGATATTTCTTTTAAGTATTTTATTTGAGTTTTAATTATGTGCATGTGCGTTTGGGATGGGGGTATTAAAATTCTGTACATGTGCACCTGAGGGAGCCAGAGGCATCAGATCCATCTAGAGCTGCAGTTACACTGATCTGAACCACCTGATGTCAGTGCTGGGGCCAGAACTCAGGTCCTCTGCAAGAGCAGCATGTGCTGTGACTGCTGAACCATCTGCCCAATTAGACTAAAAATTGAAAACAGTTCAGTATGTGATAAACATAAAACTGAAAAGAATGTTTTCTATAAATATGTTTTCCACCCTTCATCTGGACTTACGTCTGTCTAGAGACTATTTCTAACTGCATAAATTTATCTTCTTTGTGGTATTTGGACCAGGGGAGATTTTGTAAGTTATATTTGGAAGAGGCTCAGTTGTATGGCTTGAGTGGCTAGTAAAAGAAAAAGAAAGGAGCAGACAATGCCTTGAGATCTTGCGACTTACAGAGTTTAATGGATTTTTCTTTTTGACCCACTCAATAAGGGATTGCATATAAATTAGTTAAATAGCTTCAGGCACCTCTTTGACTATCTTAGGAAGTTAAGAAAATCCTCTAAAACCTTTGATTTTTATACCAGTGTACTTTATTTAATCCAATAAAGCGAAATTAATTTATTTAGACTTTAGAAGAGTCAGTGTAAGGACTTAAACACTATGCCCACAGGCTACCCTATAATTTTAGTTTCCCAGCCTTTTGGTGAGTGAAGAAAACAGCTGTGTTTACCCATTTGTGGCTGACAAGATCCATTTGTTGGTACTGTGCTATCAAAGTTGCTTTTACAAATGCAAAATCTGGCAGTAATTTAATTTCAAATTATCCCGTGTGCCTGAATGGATTGTCAGAGGGAACACTGCCAGTTTTGAAGGGCTACTGAAGGTACTAAAATATTCATCAGATGAGAAGACTGCCAAGAGCTTCAGGAGTCCAACCGCTTCCTCTGATTACCCAACAGACAGAAGAGGTGGGGAACGTGCACAAGATGAGAATGTTAGTTGCTTAGATACCTTGGTTGAAATCTGAACTGTTGAAATTAAATGGAGAGTAGCTCGCCCCACCCAAGGTTAGGAGCAGACAGAGTGTTGCACAAACAGAGAGCCTGGTGAGGATTCTAAAGACTGCTTTAAAAGTAACGTCATTTATAAAAGCACTGGGCTCCTGAATCACACATCCACTCAACACACAAAGGTTAAGTGTTGTGGTTGCTAATGTAACTGTTGCCATGGGAGGTCTCTTTAATTAACAACAGAAACAAGGAAGGCTGGGCAGGATTGTTGAAAACTTTCAACTACACTGCACAGTGCTTTACTGTCCATGGTAATACTCATAACTCCTGCCTCTTCCCATCCCAAACTAGTGTCCGCTTTGTGCTCCCTGGTCTTATGATATGCTCTTTAGATTTATTTAAAGTGTATGTGCGCATGTGTACATGCTCACACACACAAAAAACATGTACTTGCACACACATGCTCACACCAATGCACGCGTGCACATGGGCCTGTAGAGGCCAGAAGTGGGCACCTGATCCCTTGGAGCTTGAGTAACAGATGGTTGTGAGCCATCAGACATGAATACTGGGACCAGCCCCCTAGAAAAGCAGCAAGCACTCCTAATGACTGAGTCATCTCTCCAACTGCCCTCCCCATATTCCCTTTTAAATATTTTGAGTCTTAGATCAGTGATTCTCAATTATTTTTTCTCTCTACACAGGGTCTTACTATGCTGTCCTTCAACTTAAATTTTTCCTGCTCACTGTCCTGAGTGGGACTACAAGTATACACCCCCATGTCCATTTCATTGACTTGTAACCCAACTGACTGTTAGACTCCCACATGAGAAGTTTTTAGACCTGCAATGGGAGCCACCCTTAGAGATTCTAACTCAAATCCTCAGGGAGAGGTCCAAGCATGATAAGATGTTTTTAAAAGAAATTCTGCATGTGGATCTATCGTACCAGCATTGCTTGAGATCCCAGCCTCTACGGCAGACCTTGCAGTGTAGACCGCAGATACTAAGGCTGGGAGACATCCAGCATTAGATCTAACTGCTGTGCTGCACTCCCCAAACATCTCTGTAGTCCAGTGTGATACTCTGGGAATAACAATCACTAAAATAGCTCTGCACACAGCACTGCTGCAAGATACTTCTGTAGACCTTTTCTTCCATCCTCATCACAACGGTATTTACCAGACGCTAAAAATACCGTCTTTTCAGTTAAAGAAACTGCTACTAAAGCCCTGTGCGACTACTCCAGATTTGCAGCAATTCTGTAAGAAGTGCAAACTTTCAGGTCAAGGAAGTTGCCCAGAGACACGTGGCTAGAAGCACATGGAGCCCAGCTCTGCTCTCATCTAAATGTTCAGGAAGCATTGTCTATTGGATTTAAATGACATCCTGTGCCAGCGAGATTACGTTGTCTGCAGATGAAGAAGACCACAACTCTGAGCCGTACAGACAATAAAGACGTGCTTTATTTTCCATGCAAGACGTCCAAGGCTAGGGTTGGCTCAGAGGTTAAAGTGTAAAGACTCTGTCTTTCTGAGTGAGTTGGGTCCTCTCACTGGGTGGTCACCGCTCATCACACCCAGACGCAACCGCAGCTCTTTTTCTAGGGGATGAAATGAGAGCTGGAGGCCTGCGGGGATTTGGATGAGAAATGTCCCTCCTAGGTGCACGTATTTGAACATTCGGTTCAGTCGCTGTTTGAGTTGTTGGAGGTGAAGCCTTTTTGGAAGAAGCGCATCATTGGATATGGGCCTTAAAGTTGTATAGCCTGTCTTCCTGTTCTCTTCCTCCGTTTTCTGATTGTGGATGAAAATGTGATCAGCCAGCTTTCCGTTCCAGTCGCCATGCCGTCCCTGCCTGTTGCTGTGTCTTGCCCACTGTGAAGAACTCTATCCATCTGGAACTTTGAGCCAAAATAAACTCATTTCTCTTCTAAGTTTCATGAAAAGCTCACCGCTATTCCCATCCCCCCTGATAAGGGCATGTCTGAGTTCTCAGAATCCTTTCCTGGCAGTTCACCCTTTTAATAGTTTACCCCAGAAATCTATGTGAAACATACGGTGTTGGTTACCCTCACCTATTGTCTGTAGGGAAAAGATTGAATTAGTTAAGTTAATTAATTAAAAATAAAGTTTTTGTGGTGCTAAAGATTCACTCCAAGGCCTTGCATATGCAGGCAAGGAATCTAACACTGAACTATGTCCTCAGCCCTAAAATGTTTTAATTTTACTAATACTTCATATATTAAAGTACAAATCTTACAACTCAATGCCTTCTTAGGCTTTTAAGTTCTGTTTATTAATTCTGTTTTTATAAGCCCAATAGACTCAGCAACTATTTTATGGAGGCCTTTGTTTTAGTTTGTTTTGAGAAAGTTCAACGGGCCTTGAACTTTCAGCCTTCCTGTCCCAGCCTCCTGCATGCTGGGATTGTATGTGTACTCTACCATACCCAGTCTGAAGAGATGCTGGGATTATATGTGTATTCTACCATACCCAGTCTGAAGAGATGCTGGGATTGTATGTGTACTCTACCATACCCAGTCTGAAGAGATGCTGGGATTGTATGTGTACTCTACCATACCCAGTCTGAAGAGATGCTGGGATTGTATGTGTACTCTACCATACCCAGTCTGAAGAGATACTGGGATTATATGTGTATTCTACCATACCCAGTCTGAAGAGAGTGTTGATCAAAGCTTGGTCCTATTTGTAAGCAAAATTAAATATTTTAAGAGCTTTTATATTTTACTTATCAATGTATGTCTGATTTTATTACATAGTGTCATAAATCAAAGCTTCCTGAGCACTAAGTCATTCTAAATCTGATATGTTAAGTCCCACTTACAATAATTTGGACGTGAAGTTCTCTTAAATTCTTCACTCCTGAATATGAACTTGAATATACCTAAATCAATTATCCCCATGCACACTTGCACATTTGCAAAGCACCTATTCTAATATGTCAATCATACTCAAACACACCAATTTTTTAAATTAATTTTTTATCAAGGAATTTTTTATTCATTCAACTAAAGATCCTCCTCTCTTCCCTCCTCCCACCCCTCCAGTTTTCTCTCCCCCAAACCACCCCCCATTCACTCCTCCAACAAGGTATGGCCTCCCATAGGGAGTCAGCAGAGCCTGGCACATTCAGTAGAGGCAGGTCCAAGTCCCCTCCCCTGCATAAAGGCTGTGCAAGGTGTCCCACCATAGGTAGTGGGCTCCAAAAAGCCAGCTCATGCACCAGGGATAGATCCTGATCCTACTGCCAGGGAGCTCCTTAAGCAGATCAAGCTACACAACTGTCTTGATTATGCAGAGGGCCTAGTCCAGTCCCATGGAGACTCCACAGCAGTTGATTTAAAGTTATGAGTTCCCACTAGTTCGGTTTGGTTGTCTCTGTAGGTTTCTCCATCATGATCTTGATGTCCCTTGCTCATAGAATTCCTTTTTTCTCTCATCAGTTGGACTCCTGGAGCTCAGCCTGGTGCTTGACTGTGGATCTCTGCATCTACTTCCATCAGTTACTGGATGAAGGCTCTATGATGACAGGGTATTCGCCGATCTGATTACTGGGGTAAGCCAGTTCCGGCACCCTCTCCACTATTGCTAGTAGTATAAGCTGGGGTCATCCTTGGTGATTCCTGGCAACTTCCCTAGCTCCCAGTTTCTTTCTATCCCCATGATGTCTCCCTCTATCATGGTATCTCTTTCATTGCTTTCCCACTCCATCCCTATTCCAGCTCGACCATCCCATTCCCTTATGTCCTCATCCCCCATCCCCTACCCTCCATTGCCCCCCCCATCCTGAGTTTACTCATGAAGATCTCATCTATTTCTCCTCCCTAGGGTGGTCCATGCATCCCTCTTAGTGTCCTTGTTTCCTAGCTTCTCTGGAGCCATGGGTTGTAGTCTGGTTATCCTTTGCTTTACATCTAGTATCCACTTATGAGTGAGTACATACCATGTTTATCCTTCTGAGTCTGGGTTACCTCACTCAGGATGATATTTTCTAGTTCCATCCATTTGCCTGCAAATTTCATAGTCATTGTTTTTTACTGCTAAATAGTACTCCATTGTGTATACGTACCACATTTTCTTTATCCAGTCTTTGGTTGAGGGGCATCTAGGTTGTTTTCAGGTTCTGGCTATTATAAATAAGGCTGTTATGAACATAGCTGAGCATGTGCCCTTGTGGTATGATTGAGCATTCCTTGGGTATATTCCCAAGAGTGGTATAGCTGGGTCTTGAAGAAGATTGATTCCCAATTTTCTGAGAAACTGCCATTGTTTCTATTGTGTGGAACAATTTGAAGAGTATTGGTATTAGCTCTTCTTTGAAATTCTGGTAGAAGCCGGGCGGTGGTGGCGCACGCCTTTAATCCCAGCACTCGGGAGGCAGAGCCAGGCGGATCTCTGTGAGTTCGAGGCCAGCCTGGACTACCAAGTGAGTTCCAGGAAAGGCGCAAAGCTACACAGAGAAACCCTGTCTCGAAAAACCAAAAAAAAAAATGAAATTCTGGTAGAATTCTATACTGAAACCATCTGATCCTGGGCTTTTTTTTTTTTTTTTTTTTTTTTGGTTGGGAGACTTTTAATGACTCTTTCTATTTCCTTAGGGGTTATAGGTCTGTTTATATTTTTATATTGTTTATCTGGTCTTGATTTAATTTTAGTATGTGGTACCTATCCAGAAAATTGTCCATTTCTTTTACAATTTCCAGTTTTGTGGAGAACAGGTTTTTGAAGTATGACCTGATGATTCTCTGCATTTTCTCATTGTCTGTTGTTATGTCTCCCTTTTCATTTCTGATTTTGTTAATTTGAATGTTCTCTCTATGTCTTTTGGTTAGTTTGGATAAGGGCTTGTCTATCTTGTTGATTTCCTCAAAGAACCAACTCTTTGTTTCATTGATTCTTTGTATTGTTCTCTTTGTTTCTATTTTATTGATTTCAGTCCTCAATTTGATTATTTCCTGGTGTCTATTCCTCCTGGGTGAGTTTGCTTTTTTTTGTTCTAGAGATTTTAGGTGTGCTGTTAAGTCACTAGTGTGAGATTTCTCCAACTTCTTTTTTTTTTTTTTTTTGTTTTTTTGTTTTTTGTTTTTTGTTTTTTGTTTTTTGTTTTTTGAGACAGGGTTTCTCTGTGTAGCTTTGCGCCTGTCCTGGAACTTACTCTGTAGCCCAGGCTGGCCTCGAACTCACAGAGATCCGCCTGCCTCTGCCTACCGAGTGCTGGGATTAAAGGCATGCGCCACCACTGCCCGGCCTTCTCCAACTTCTTTATGTGGGCGTTTAGTGCTATGAATTTTCCTCTTAGCACTGCTTTCATAGTGTCCCATAAGTTTGGGTATGTTGTACATTCATTTCCATTGAATTCTAGGAAGTCTTTAATTTCTTTCTTTATTTGACCCATTGGTGATTCAGTTGACCATTATTTAGTTTCCATGAGATTGTAGGCTTTCTGTAACTTTCGTTGTTATTGAAATCTAACTTTAAGCCATGGTGGTCCGATAAAATACAGGAGGTTATTCCAATTTATTTTGTATCTGTTGAGATTTGCTTTGTGGCCGAGTATGTGGTCAATTTTAGAGAAGGTTCCATGGGGTGCTGAGAAGAAGGTATATTCTTTTGTGTTAGGGTGGAATGTTCTGCAGTTATCTATTAAGTCCATTTGAGTCATAACATCTGTTAGATCCCTTATTTCTCTGTTAAGTTTCTGTCTGGCAGACTTGTTCATTGGTGAGATGGGGTGTATGGGGTTTGAGGTGTGATTTAAGTTTTAGTAACGTTTCTTTTACATATGTGGGTGCCTTTGTATTTGGGACATAAATGTTCAGAATTGAGACTTCACCTTGGTGTATTTTTCCCGTGATGAATATGTAATGTCCTTCTTGATCTCTTTTGATTGATTTTAGCTTAAAGTCTATTTTGCGAACACAGCAATTTTTATAACACAAAGTATTTACAAATTCCTTGACCCCCAAATACAAATGCAATTTGGTTCAGTTCCCTCAGATTGTGTTGAGGTTATAAGTAAGATACTTCCCAGTCATCCTACCAGTCTCCCATGTAATTATGACTTGAGGTTGTACAGCCAGCAAAGGTCCCAGCCAGGATGCTAACTGAAGTCCTTGGTGACTAAGTGAATACCATTTGTAGCTGCCAAGTCAATTCTTCTTAATCGAATGAGGAGGATGTGGTGAGTAACTCAAGACTGAGACCCTTCTGACCCTCCTGCCAAGACTGTTTCTCCTGCATCACTTTGTTGGGCTTTTTGCATTTCTCTGCTGCTGTGGAATAATCTTCTTATACACTGTAAAGATTTACCACTCGAATTGGTTTAATAAAATGCTGATTGGCCAGTAGCCAGGCAGGAAATATAGATGGGGCAACCAAACTAAGGATAATGGGAAGGAGAAGGGTGGAGTCAGAGAAGCAAGATGAGAATGCCATACTGGGAAAAAGTACCAAGCCATGTGGCTAAACACAGATAAGAATTATGGGTCAATTTAAGTGAGAATTAGTAACAAGCCTGAGCTGTCAGCCAAGCATTTATAATTCATAATCAGCCTCTGAGTTGGTTATTTGTGACTGAGCAGTTGGGACAGGAAATGTCTGTCTATACTTCACCTCTTAAAGTACAGAAACAGTAAAGAATTTTGAGGGGCCTGCTAGAGAGCTCAGTGAGTAAAGGTGTTTGATGACACCCAAGTTTGATTCCCATGGTTGAAGGAGAAAACTTTGCCTCTCAACCACAAAAAGGTGTCCTTGACCTTCACTTCCACATGTATATGTATACACGTGCATGCACATGCACATGTGCATACACACACACACACACACACACACACACACACCACACAACACACAACTGAACAAATATCTACTCACCCTAGGTAGGGAACCAATAATAAACCAAAGTATAGATAACACCAAAGTCTACCTTGCTGAATCAATTTGTTTTATTGGTGCTACTTACAGGGAAATGGATGAGGGGCCTACAGGAGTGACAATAACTCAAAGACAGCTACATCATCAAAGCCCACCTCACATGGGTGACAGCTCATGACAGCTGGAAACATGGAGCACACGGCACAGCCTGCAGGAAGCACCACAGGTTGGAGTGTCCGTTCCAAGTAGCTGTCCTGGTCTGAAGCTCTTCCAGGCAGCTCAGCTTGTCTGAGAGTGTCCTTAGCAGTCCTTACTGCTTATGTATGCTGAGGGGAAGGAGGAGTCCTTATGTCTGGTCAGTTTCAGGACTTCCTGAAGCTGTTGAGTTAACTTCCTCTTGTTTCATACACACACACACACACACACACACACACACACACACACACACAAACACCCCCCTTTAAAATTCTAGGTCTTAATAAGCATCCAAGATAGAAGGTTTTGATCACAGAGGAAACTGCTACACAACAGTCAGTATGAGGCAAAGTTGGAATTTATTTAAAAAATAGTTTTAATGGGGCTAAAGAGAGGGCACAGCAGTTAGTAGCACAGAGGACCCCAGTTCAATTCCCAGAACACACATAGCTGCTTACAACTGTCTGTAACTACAATTCCAGGTGATCCGACATCCTCTTATGGCCTCCATGAGCAACAGCCATGCATGTGGTATGTGCATACATTCAAGCAAAACTCCAATAGAATAAATAAACATTTTTTAAAGTTTTAGCATAAATTTGAGTATGAGCATTAATGTATGGAGAAAGATGCTAAGGAAAAAGCTTATAACACCCAAATGTGAGTGTGGACATCCAAGACTCTTGTCTACAGATCTTAACAATAGTCACATAAACAATTTTGATGGCTTCTGAAGTCACACAAAGTGTTGCCAAGGCTCCTCTCAACCCCGCTGAGTGAGATCACAGATGGATCTGAAGGTTGTAGAGATCAAAAGAATCCTCACTATACTGGTCACAAGGGAGTCATGAAGACATATGCTTGAGTGAATGAACTTCATAAATGTGTTTTTGAGATTCTAAAAAAGTTACATTGTTTAGAGTGGGGAAAGAAACAAAGTTAAACTCAAAGATCATGTATGGTTAGGCCTTGAGCATGGTTCATTTCAATGTTAATATTAATTAAGTAATGATACATATGTATGATTATAATATGAAATAATTATATATATATATATATATATATATATATATATATATATATTTCTAATTCACAGACTATGGCAGCATGCACAAGACTTGCACAGGTTCAAGCCAGATGGGGTCCCAACAATGAGAGAGGAAAGTAGACACAAAGTCCCACCCCTAACCAAGAAACTATTTGTAAGAGACTATTGGTCTCCACTGGTAAAGGGAAAATCAGTTATCTCCAAAGGAGTGCTAGTGGGCCTATCAACCACATTCCGGGACAGACCCCAGGCCCAGGAGTAGTTGGCCAACACAAAGCAAACTCAGTGATGTTTTGTGGACACATTTTTGTGTCTTTTGTTTTGCTTTGAGTTTGTTGTATTGGTTTTGGGCTTGTGTGTTTTGATTTTCATTTTTGTAGGGTTTTTTGTTTGCTTGTTTCATGCTTTTTTTTTGTTTCTTGTTGGAGGAGTTTGAAAGAGAGATGGGACGAGAAAGAACACAAAGTTGGGTGAGTAGGGAGGTGAGGAATATCTGGGAGGAGTTGGGAGAGGAGAATATATGATCAAAACATACTGTATAAAATTTTTACTAAAAAAGTAATAAAATAAAATCTCTCTCTCTCAAAACAAAGGTCTTTGTGTAAGGCAGACTTCAGGGCCATTTTAGTTGTGCTGATTCTTGACTCTCGAGTGTGGAGACTTCAGCTAGACTCTGGCGAGGCATTCCTTCTCTATTCCACGTCCCCCAATCTCCGCTGCCTTTCTAGCCTTTCTAGGTGTTTACTACCAAGCTCAGTGACCAGGTTCAAGCCCTGGAACACACATGATGGGAGGAGAGAACCCACTCTTGGAACTTGTCCTCTGAACTCCACATGGGTGCTCTGGTGCATGATCCCTACCCCCATTAAATAACTAAGTAGATAGATAGATAGATAGATAGATAGATAGATAGATAGATAGATAGGTAGATGGATAGATAGATAGAAATAAGTAAATAAATAAATAAATAAATAAATAAATAAATAAATAAATAAATAAATAAATAAATGTTGAAAGAAAGAAAAGCCCAGCAGAAGCTTCCAAGCTAGTTCACTCGAGGCCTGAACTTTTCCCTGCTTTCTGCAGTGGATTTTGTGAAACAAACAATAAGGTTGTTGTTTCTGTAAAGGGTTCCTGTCTACTTGGGCAAGCAGAAAGAGGCTTCTCAGGCAGGCTTAGAAAGAATTTCACAATAAAGTCTCCATTTAGGGGTAGCATCTTGCTGTGGTTTGAATACACACACTAAAATGCATGATGAGCTTTGATTATCATTGTTAGGTATTGAGTGGTAGGGCAGATGGAAACTCTGAGACATGATTGAGGCAAACATAGATTAACCCATTCTTGGTTCCCAATTTTGTGAATTGCTATAGGAGTTCTCCTGCTCCTTGCTGTGTCTCACCATGTTATACTCTGCACGTCATGACTCAGCAGGAAGGTTCTCACTAGATGCCAAATAGATACTGGCATGTGCTCTTAGATGACTAGGACCTTGAACATGGTTCTTTATGAATTATCCAATCTGTGATTCTCCGTTATAGCAATAGGAAATAGATGGAGACCTTTGGTGCTTTTATGAACTGCTCTGAGCATTAAGTCTTCATAAAGTGGCTATTCTCATCATAGCATCACAGATTGGCCAGCCACTGGTCAGACTGGCAGCCATTCTTAGTAAAATCCCAACCTTGTCATGGTACCCAGAGATGAACAGGTATGTGTGGTTTGTTTGGTTTTGTCTTTTTGAGGGAGGGTCTTCTGTGTAGCTGGTTGGCTGGCCTGGAACTCGCTCTGTAGACCAGGCTGGGCTTGAACTCACAGAGATCCACCTGCCTCTGCCTCACACGTGCTGGGATTAAAGGGATGTGCCACTATACCTGGCTTTGTTTTTTTTGTTTTGTTTTGTTTTGTTTTGTTTTACTTTTTAAAATTCTAACTCTTACTATGCATTCATAAGAAATGGATTTGGAAAATGAATCTCTCCGTTCTCTTTGAATGCCTTTGCTCCCCCATTCCTTTCTCCCTCCCTCCCTCCCAATGAGACAGTCTTGCTGTGTAGTTTAGGTGGCCTCAAATCATGATCCTCCCTCTTCAACCTCCAGAGAGTTGAGACTACAGGCAAGTACCAACCACCACGGACCCAGCTTGAGTAGATTATTTTAAATAGTCCACATAGCAGGGTGACAGAGGTTTCTGGAGACCCAGGTGTTAATGTCAGATGGTTTTTGGCCTTGGGCAAGTCCTAGCCTTATTGAAGCTTGGTTTCTTCATCTGGAAATAAATGAATTGTAAAGATGCTTCTCAGGATGTCTTCCAGCTGTGGCATTCTGTAGTTTTCTATATTTGTGCCCTTGAACTGAAAACTCATGGTATTTTGTATGAGTTATACCTCACTAGAGGATTAAAAACCAAAACCAGGGTTACTACAAGAATGTGGATGGTTAGCCGGGCGGTGGTGGCGCACGCCTTTAATCCCAGCACTCGGGAGGCAGAGCCAGGCGGATCTCTGTGAGTTCAAGGCCAGCCTGGGCTACCAAGTGAGTTCCAGGAAAGGCGCAAAGCTACACAGAGAAACCCTGTCTCGAAAAACCAAAAAAAAAAAAATAAATAAATAAAAAATAAAAAAAAGAATGTGGATGGTGATGGGAACAGCAGGAGGAGGAAGAGAGAGGAAAGCTGGACAGGCAACGGCTGGAGGTAGGAACTGAGCTCAGAGATGACAGCCTGTCAGCCCACAGGTAGAGGGACTTCTTGAGCTTCAGAAGCTGTACCTGTCTGGAGTGACTGAATGCTGAAGGCATCGGGTAGAAGAGGGAACCCAGGGTGTGTTGTTTGTGGTTGTTTAAAATTACATTATTTATTTAGTTTGTGGGGGGAGAAGGGAACATATGCTTTCCCTGGTACACCTGTAGAGGTGAGGGCAACTTATAGAAGTTCATTCTCTCCTTCCACTGTATGAGTCCTGGAGATCAAACTCATGTCAGGCTTGGGCAGATGCCTTTACTGGGTAGACCACTTCATTTGCCTTCATTGTCTGTCTTTTATCTGTCTGCTAATCCCTCCTTCCATTGAAATCTCCAGAACACTTGTCAATACAGAGCAGGCACTCAAAGAACATTTAAAAATAAAAAGTGTGGGGCACGTGGTGCAGGAAGGGTGGAAGACACCTGAAAGCCCCCCACCCCTCACAGGTACCACTATGATGAGCAAGTATGTGGTGGAGAGAGGGGAGAGAAAGAGATGTGCATTATGAAGAGAGGCAGAAGTAGAGACACAAGGGTGGTGAGGAACAGTATGATGAGAACAGCCTGCCATTGAGGGCCATGTCTGGGTCGGTGGCCCTGCAGCAGCAGGGGTCTGGGTCAATGTCTGTGGCCCATGTTACCGCCAAAGGCCATGCAGATGTCCCTGGTCTGGGCTATCACCTGGGGTCTTGTTGATGTTTAAGGGCTGTGCAGAGGTGGCCCCACCCCTCACCAGCTGAGGAGCTCAGGAGAGTGGCCATAAGCTTGGGAGAGCTCCCCACCACCACCACCACCACCACCATCCCGCTCCCTCCCCACATAGAGTGGGAGAGCTTGCCCAGGTGGTGCAGGTGTGGGAGAACTGGTCCTGCCCCTGCCAGCTGCAGAACTCTGGAGAGCAGGTCCTGCACCTCACCTGGGCAGCGTGGTAGAGCTGGCCCTGGTGCCTGGGCAAAGTGGGAGAGCTGGCCCTGGTGGTGTGGGTGCACGAGAATGGGCGAGCTGAGCAACTCAGCCACCACCCAGGCCCAGACTCAGGGCTTTGAGTTGGCCCACCCCAACATCTACCCCATCCATGAACTGCTGGAGCATGTGAAGGCGCTGGTCTTGTGGAACAAACGCTGCAGGATCTTCATGACACAGGACAGCAGCAGAGTATCCGAGAGGAGTCCTGGTGAGGATCCCGTATTGATGGTGTAGCAGAAGCCAGAGGCCTCGAACCAGACCAATGACTCGTTACAATGAACATTTATTTGCAAGTACAGCTGTTTTGGCAAAAGGGTAGATTGTGTGATATACCGGGACACACCAAGGCTTCCATGGTGAGATTTTGTTTATTTTGTTTTTTTTTTTTGGGAGGGAAGTTGTAAGGGCAGAGAGCAGATATGGAGGGACAGGGAAATGAGTGGGATTGGGATGCATGGTGTGAAATTCACAAAGAATCAATAAAACAGTTAAAAATAAATAAATAAATAAATAAATAATAAAAAGTGTGAGGCTGTCAATGCAAATAGTCTTTGCATGCTTTGGGGAAAGCTAACATTCTAAAGAGTACATTTTTCCCTATATAAGAACCATTATTTTCTATCTACTATCTATCATTTATCTTTATTATCACCTGTCAATTTATTTTATCATCTATGTCTCTTTTAAAACAAAGCCTCATGAGACAACTCTTAGTCTTGTTAGTTTCAATGGTTTCTGACATTTTTTATCTTCTATTTTTCCCATGCATGCCTTCACATATGTGTATGCGTGTATATGTGTGTGTGTACATGTGTGCATGTATGTATATTGTATACACACAATGTGTGTACATGAGTGCTTGCCTGTGTGTGTGTGTGCCTACAGAGACTGGAGATCAATTTTGGGTGTCTTCTTTTATGGCTTTGTTTTTGAGACAGGGTTTCTGAGAGAATCTGGAGCTCACCATCTGGCTAGACTAGATGGCTGTTAAAACGCCAGGCTTCATTTGTTTCCCTGCCCTCCACACCCAACTCTGAGGTTATAGGCACTTGTCACCACTGCTGGTCTTTTTGTTTGTTTGTTTTGTTTAGTTTTGTTTTGTTTTTCCAAGACAGGGTTTCTCTGTGTAGCTTTGCACCTTTCCTGGAACTCACTCTGTAGACCAGGCTGGCCTCGAACTCACAGAGATCCGCCTGCCTCTGCCTCCCGAGTGCTGGGATTAAAGGCGTGTGCCACCACCGCCCGGCTGCACTGCTGGTTTTGACATGGGTTCTGGTAATCCTAATTCAGGGCCTCACGCTTGTGCAGCTAGTCCTTCACCCAGTGAGTCATCTCGGCTCTCTGCTATTTTTCTTTTTCTTTTCTTTTCTTTTTTTTTTTTTTTTTTTTTTTTTGTGTGTGTGTGTGTTTTGAGACAGGGTTTCTCTGTGTAGCTTTGTGCCTTTCCTGGAGCTCACTTGGTAGCCCAGGCTGGCCTCGAACTCACAGAGATCCGCCTGCCTCTGCCTCCCGAGTGCTGGGATTAAAGGCGTGCGCCACCACCGCCTGGCTTCTGCTATTTTCCTTAAAAACTTATTTCTTCTGAGTCAGACATAGTAGTGCATACCTGTGGTCTTAGCATTTAGGAAGCTAAGGCAACAGATACTGTTGTTTCTGCCATCGAGCTATTAATTTGAGCTTCCGGTCAATTCTCCTGTATCAGCTTCCAAACTTGCCATAGCCGTGTTGGAGTTACAGAGGCAAGCCACTACATCCAGCACTTTTATGTGAGTTCTGGGATTTGAACTCAGGTCATCGGGCCCGCATGACAACTGCCCTTACCCCTGAGGCCGTTTCCCCAGCCCAATTTTTTCTTTTTCTTTTTCATTCAGTCCAGGACCTCTGCCCAAGAAAGGGTGCTGATGACATTCAGATTGAGCCTTCCTGCCTCAATGAACTTCAGTGATGTAATCCCACAAAGATGATTTCAGAGGCCGATCTACTCTACCTAATCCTTTACAAACCTGCCCAGAGGCTTGCCTCCTAGGTGATTCTAGATTCTAGAATCTGTCAAGCTGACAAGCAATGTTAACCATCACACCCTGCTCTTTTGACATTATGTAAGAAAGACTTCTCCCACTTCCTGTTAGTTTTTTTAATTTTATGTGTGTGAATGCCTTGCCTGCATATACATGTGTGCACCATGTGCATGCCTGGTGCCCAAGAAGGCCAGAGGGGGCATTGGAACTGGAATTACAGATGGTTGTGAGCCACCCCGAGGCTGGGAATCAAACCTGGGTCCTCTAGAGGAGTCGCTAGTGCTCTTAACTGCTGAGCTGTTGCTCTGGCCCCGCCTCCTGTTTTTAAATGCAGTGGTGTGGTGATATTTTATTTGTGCATCCCAATAAAGCTTATCTGGGGATCAGAGGAAAAAGCCAGCCGCTATATTAAACATAGAGGTCAGGCAGTGGTAGCACATGCCTTTAATCCTAGCATTTGGGATGTAGAGATTCATCCGCATCTCTGTGAGTTCAAGGCCACACTGGGAACAGAGCCAGACTGGTGGCACACACCTTTAATCCCAGCAGTAATTAACCATAGAGGTCTGGAGGTCTGGACAGACAGACAGGAAGTGATAGAGCTGGGCAGAAAGAGGAAGTGAGATGGCAGGGACAGAAAGGCATCTAGGCGTGAATATGCAGGAAGCAGGTCTCTCTGGAGGCTGAGGAGTTGGTGAGGTGAGGTTGGCTGTGGCTTGTCCTGTTCCTCTGATCTCTCAGTTTTCACCCTAGTATCCGGCTCTGGGTTTTTTATTGATAAGACCGTTTAGCAATTCATGTCACACGATGGCTTAACTGTCAATGACCAGAATCATCCACGACTGAGAGTTATCTGCATTTGGCAATTTAAATCAGACCTCGATCAAGCAATAGAAGGAGAAAACAAATGACACAGAGTGAGCACGCTGCCTGTCCAGCTGAAAGGGGAATTGATACAAGCGTGGGTCACACAGCGAGTGATAGAGAATGCTCTTCCTGTGTGTGCTTCCAATCTGTCCTCACTAAAATGGAGTGGAAGCGTGGGACTTGAGGTAGACCAACCGGGTTACCCTCACCTGATGAGGCTTTTTAAAACTGTCCATGCTCAGCACCTGCCACTGTGTGGTGCTGAGGACCTGAGAAGTCACCAATGACCTCTGTTGTTTAAGGCAGGATCCATCCCAGATACCCCTGTACACTTCCTCCCTTAATCCAGTGGTTCAGAGTTTTTGCCAGGATAAGCATTTCATTCATCTTGATGGCCAAACACTAGAGAGGGTGGGGCACAAGGCCAGGAGTTCAAGGTCATCCTCAGCTACCTATGGAGTTCTAGGCCCGCCTGTGCTACATGAGACCCTGTCTCAAAAATACAAACGAACCCAAAGCAAAAGAAACCAAACTAAAAGGAATAAACCAGGCGGGAAAGTCCAGGTGTTTCCTCAGAAAGTTTCTGTCTTGGGGACACCTGTGGGGACCTGACAACTCAGTGGTCCAGTCCTGGTAAGTCTTGATTGGATTGAGAGACTCCTGGGCGCTTAGGGAAGCCCATTTCTGGGCGTGTCGGTGTGGGCATCTCCAGGGATGACTGGCATGTGGGACAGAAATTGAGGGAAAACCTTCTGAATGGAGCTAACACCATCCAACATGCTGGAGGCCTGAGTGGAGCTGGAGGAAGGCTGCCAGTGGAGGCCTGTCTGTCTCTGCCTCCTGTCCATCATGAGATGAGTCGCTTTGTTCCATCACACACACCAACTCCACCATGATGCTCCATCTCATCACACAAAGGCCCAGAGGCAATAGAACCAAGTGGCCGTGGACTGAAGAGCCAAAATAAATCTTTATTTCCTTTTTTCAGGTATTTTGTCAGAGTAATGGATATCAACACAAGTCTTTGACATATTAGCACTATGTTTCAGAGCCTCAGATTAAATTTCCCCAGGTGCTTAGTATCGTAATAATATCATGTAGGGGAGAAAGAGAAGAACACAGGACAATTCTAAGGGTCTTGCCTGGACACCCTGTCCTGGTGGCCAGAACAGACCCGTCACTCCGTAGCTTGGGTGCCTCCACACTTCTGAGTCTCGTGGGTCCTTGTTACCCAGAAAAATGATCACATTCAAAAGGGTTACTTTCTCTCCCCTCATATCTTTCTTTGTGGCTCACAGAAAAAAGTGTGGATTTTTTTTTCAAGTGTCTGTCCCTGTAAACAATGTATTTTCGCCTCTAAGAACAGCTGCCTTCTCTCAGAATTTTCCCTTGCTCAAATGTCTGGTCCCCAGCTGGGGCTGCTGCTTTTGGGGAGATGTAGAACCTTTGGTATGTGACAGGCACAGTCCACTAGGAGCCCTTGGGAGGTCACATCCACTTGAAGATCTGGCGTAGGTCTGCTTCCCTGACTGGCTGTCACCGAGCCACTCTGTGTACCTTGCCCTGACCACTGAGCTGCTCTGCCACGCCACCCCCTCACACAACCATGTTGAGCTTTTTGTCACAGCAGTAAGTACTGTAATACACTCCCCATGCTGTCTCGTCTGGCCCATACCAGAAAGGAAGGATGAAAGTCTCACTTGCTATGGCACTTTCCCTTATACAGCTCACGCCTCCCAGTGGAAGACAGTGGACAATCCATGGACCGTATGCCAAAGAAAGTGCTTTTGAATGAAAACTATCCTAAGGGTTAAAACTCCAGCCAAAGATATTCAAAACAGAATTTGGAAGTAAGGCACTAAATCTGTTTCCCAAGTCTGGAGCAGTGTGTGGTATTATTCCTCCAGTCCTCAGTGAAGAGACCCCCAGGACAAAGAAAAGAGGAAGTCATCAGGTTCACATAGCTTTACACGCACGCACGCACGCACGCACGCATGCACGCACGCAAGCACACACACACACACACACACACACACACACACACACACACACACGATAGTCTTGCCACTAACTGGGCCACAGGAGGGTCATTTCTCTGGGGCCGACCCCTCACCCCAAAGGGCTGCCAGTGCCAGCAAACAGACAGGTCACCAGTAGAACTTGAGTTTGGGGTGAATAATGAATACATTTTCTTTTTAAGAACGCCCCCGTTGTTACTTGATTGAAAATTTAACAAGCCATCCTGTGTTTTATCTGGCAACCCTTCTCCCAGCACTTAAAAAAAAACAGGATCAGTACAGTACAGTTAGAGCAAACTTGGAGAAGCCGTGGAGGTCAGGAATGTAACTCAGCAGGGAGGGCATGCCTAGCATGTGTAAGGCTCTGGTCTTAGCTCGGGCACCGCACATGCACAAGAAGGAAGATGGATGTGAGATAGAGCAGGGCGCTTAAACCTGCCTGGCGGAAGTCAGTCAAGAAACAGTCGTGCAAAGGGCTGGGTTTTGTTGTCGATTTCTTGCCTGGTTGAAACAACCGTGCAAAGTGTGTAAGAACAGCAGGGAGCGAGCAGAAAGGAGGTGTAGCTTTGCTATGCCCGACTGTCTAATTGTCTGACATTCTCCTTTGTCTACCTCTGAACTCAGATGCTGGCGAAAATTACTCATATTTTTCCTATTTGGCGGCATAGGTGAAGAGGAACTACACAGGAGAGGGCCAGGGGGAGGGTTTGCATGTGCCCGAGTGACAAGTTGGAACAAAATCGGAGCTTTATATTTTAACACCCACGTTTATTTAGTGAACACACAATGAGGTATTTTATGTGTTGCCTCCATCACACACCTGTACGTTGTCTGCCCTGAAGAGTGAGCTGGGGGGGTTTGGGGCCACCCAGGTCATCCTTGTGTTTCTTCCCAGCCTCAGACATCTTTCTGAGGGTCAGATTCCTGGTATGTGACCAGGCAGGGCTGGATGGGAATGTCTAAGGGCTCTTCCTGTTCTTCTGAGTTAGTTGACAACCCCTTAATGGGCTTTTGTGGGCCACAGGAATTTCATAACTCAGAAAAGAACAAGTGTGCCAGTGTTTTTCGAGTTTCAGCTAGGGGGACGAAGCAGCTTCAGCTTTACAACTGAGTAACATCCATAAAACAGCAAGGGCTGAACTTTATTAGGAGGAGGTGGGGGACAGAGAGAGAGAGAGAGATAGACAGACAGACAGACAGACAGACAGAGAGACAGAGAGACAGAGAGAGACAGAGACAGAGACAGAGAGAGAAAGAGAGAGACAGAGAAACAGAGACAAAGAGAGAAAGACAAAGAGAGAGAGAGAGAGAGAGAGAGAGAGAGAGAGAGAGAGAGAGAGGTGTAAGGCAGCCCAAGGAGCAATTGTTCAAAGGCTGCTGCCTCCAGGCCTTCACTCTCAAGCTTTCTGGAAAAACATTAACCCCCTTCGAGTCATGACATAGCACATTCATACGTTAAGTCACAACAGAGTACCAAAGTGTAATGATAAACTTTCTACCCCAACTGTTTAAGCAAGGTCCAAAGATTCCGGAATTTCTTCTCTTTGGGCCATTTCTCGTGGGGGAAATCTGCTTTTCCTTTCTTCCTCCCTACCATTGGCCACGGGAGTTCCCCAGGTTTGGGTGTCTCACCCCTGCCAGCAAGATCCTTTAGTAGATGGCTGACCCTGGTTGGGAGCTCACAATTCCTATTTATTTTCTATGAGTATATGGGAATATAATAGCTACGTAAATGTGTCGTGCATGTGTGTGTGTATGTGTGTGTGTGTGTGTGTGTGTGTGTGTGTGTATCTGTCTGTCTGTCTGTGTGTCTGTGTGTATGTGTACATGCACGTGTGTTTGCAGAGAGGGGCTTATGTGAGCGTCCAATGCTCACATAGATGCCCGATCTCCCCGAGCTGGAGTTAGAGGCAGCTGTGAGCAGCCTGATGTATGCGCTAGGAGCCAGACTTGGGCCCTCTTCAAAAGCAGTTTGTGCTCTTACCTCCTGAGCCGTCTCTATTTCATTCCCACTCACCCTCATCCCTGCTTTTCTTGAAATGTTTTTTCCTTTCTCTCTTCTCTTGTTAAATTTCCCAGACCTGGAGTTTCGTTTGTTTGTTTTGGGGACAGTGCTGAGACAGGGTCTCTCTATGGAGCCCTGGTTGTCCTGGAACTCTATGTAGACCAGATTGACCTTGAACTCACAGAGATCATCGATACAACAGTAAAAATAGCCACTGTCATCCGGAGCATGGCTCATGGGCCTCCACATGGTTTCTGCCAGGTCCTCAGAGGCAGCCTAGATCACGGACATCAACATGGCCTCAGGTGGCAGCACAGGCCACCCACATCAATATGATCCCCCAGGGGCAGCACAGCCCACAGACATCAACACAGTTTCAGGCTGCAGTACAGACCATAAACATCCACATGGCCTTTACCAAACACGGGCCATGGACATCAACGCAGACCTGGGCTGCAGTAGGACCATAGACCCACGTATGGCTCTTGGTGGCAGCACAGATCTGGACCTCACCATGGCCTCAGGTGGCAACACAGGACACTTACATCAGTATGGCCCCCAATGGCAGCACGGCCCCCAGACATCAACATGGCTTTAGTCAGCAGCATAGACCTCAAATGTCCACATGGATCTCGGGCTTTATCACAGCCTGGGGCAACAGCATGGACCACAGATACCAACATGGCCTTCGGTGGCATCTCAGGCCACGGCGGTGGTCCATTGAGGAGGAGGTCCAATTCAGAAAGTGAACCGTTCCTGATCTCAGACATTGTTGTCCAGAGGCAAGACCATGCCTTGGCCAAGCAGCGTGTAGTGGGGGGTGGCTGAGTCTGCATCTGTGTAAACTCCAGGCTGCTGCACACTACCTGCTGACCCTACTGGACAACGACATGTTCCACTGTGACCTCAGCCCTCTCTTACACCTGTCACCACAATGGGTCTCTAGTTCTGCCTGTCTCCATAGTGTGCATACCACTCCGTTTTTCTATCTTTCCCACCTCTCCATCATGTATTTGTTCATCGTATTGGCGCCTACCTCATGAGGCAGGGCAGCTTGGCTGGCTTCTGCCACTCCAGGCTCTTTTCTTGGGCTCTCCTACAGAGGATGTGATGAGACCAAGTTCAAATCAGTGATGTCAGTGGCCCTAGGAAGTGCCTTTGGGAGACTGTCTTCTAATAAAGATTCACTTACTTTTATTTTACGTGCATGAGTATTTTGCCTGTGTGTATGTTTGTGTATCACATGTGTGCAGTGCCCACAGACACCAGAAGAGGGATTGGATCCCCTGAATTGATGGGAACAGGCAGGAACTAACATGTCTGCCTGCAGAGGTGTTTGGCTGATTGCTGTATGCAGTTGCTCATTAAAAGGTGTGTGTGTGTGTGTGTGTGTGTGTGTGTGTGTGTGTGTGTGTGTGTGAACATAATAAGTTTTACCACTGTGGTGGTTTGAAAGAAAATAGCCCCCAAAGGGAGCAGCACGATCAGGAGGTATGGTCTTGTTGGAGGAAGTGTGTCACTGTGGGGGCGGGCTTTGAGGTCTTTTTCTCAAACTTCAGTCAGTGTGACAGTCGACTTCCTGTTGTCCCTGAGTCAAGATGTAGGACTCTTAGCTCCAACACCATGTCTGCCTGCATGCCACTGTGCATCCCATCCTGATAATAATGGACTGAACTTCTGAAACTGTAAGTGAGTTATCCAAATTAAACGTTTTCTTTGTAAGAGTTGCCATGGTCATGTTGTCTCTTCACAGCAATAAAAACCTAAACCAAGACAACCATTTTTTAAGTATACTCACATTATGTCATAATTGCAATCATGGCCCACCCACAAATTATTAATTTTTCCAAACAAAACCTAGAGGATATTACGCTGAATGAAATAAAGCAGAAAAAGAAAAAAGAATGAATAGTCTCTCAGGTGTCAAGTCTAAAATAAAATAAGTTTAAACAGAATGAAATGGGGGCTCCCGGTGGTGGAGGAGGGGATGCAGCGGTGGAAATGAATGACAGGGTCCAAGGGTGCCTGGGAACCTGGCTCTGCAGGGTGAGCATGTCATGTGGTTGCTGCTTTTCTGTTACTGTGATAAGACGCCATGATCAAGGGTCCAGCATGGTGGCACATGCCTTTAGTCCTAGCACTCAGAAGGCAAAGGCAGGCAGATCTCTGTGTCTTTGAGGTTAGCCTAGTCTACATAGAAAGTTCCAGGCTAGCCAGATCTCCAAAGAGAGACTTTGTCTCAAGTATAAATAGATATAAATAAATAAAATAAATAGATATAAGTAAATAAAATACCATGACCAAGAAGGGGTTTATTGGGGCTATTGGTTCCAGAGGGACAGAGTCCATCGCGGTGGGAAAACATAGCAACAGACCAGGAAGCCTGGCCTGCAGGAGCAGGAAGCTGGCTCATCGCTTTTTTATCAACACACAGGAAGTGAAATGAGGTTATAAACCCTCAAAGCCCACCCCGGGTGGTACATTTCCTCCAGTAGGTCTCCACTTCCTGAAGGTTCCACAACCTCCCCAAAACTGCACCACCAACCAGGGACTAAATGTTCAAATACATGAACATATGAGGAACATTTCTCATCCATACCACCACGTGTGCAAATATGTATGTGTTTGTGTGTATGTGTATATCAAGACAAGTGTATTAGAATGCCACGTTTCACACTTTAATGTATCCAGTTTTTTTAAAAAAAGGAGTAACAAAATAATAGTGATTTCTTTCCAGTTTTCTGTATGTGTAACATAACAAAAATATGCTGAATTTTGTTGATGAAACATTTAAAAAGTCATTTAGTTTTTTATTTTTATTTTTTTAAAGATTTTATTTATTTATTATGTACACAGTGTTCTGCCTGCATGTATGTCTGCAAGCCAGAAGAGGGCACCAGATCTCATTACAGATGGCTGTGAGCCACCATGTGGTTGCTGGGAATTGAACTCAGGACCTCTGGAAGACCAGTCAGTGCTCTTAACCTCTGAGCCATCTCTCCAGCCCCCCATTTAGTTTTTTCAAAGGAGGTATTTCTGGTATGATGATTGTAAGAATATCGTTAAGATTATAGTTACATCATTTCCTCCTTCCCTTTTATCCCTCCAAACTCTCCCGTGTACCCCAACCCCTTGGCTTCTTTCAATTTTATATCCTCTTTTTCTTTTTCTGTAGTTGTTGTTGGTGTGTTTGTGTGTGTGTATGTGGTGTGTGTGGTGGTGGTGTGTGTGTGTGTGGTGTCTGTGTGTGGTGTGTGTGTGTGTAGGGTTATGTGTGGGATGTGTGTGTGTGTGTGTGTGTGTGTGTGTGTGTGTTCCTAAATAGTACATGCAGCTTTCTGCTTGCTCTGTTATGATAACTTTACTCCCCTGTCCTTTAAACTGGGGTTCACGAAGCAGACACCAGGAAAGGAAGGACCCTGATGCTGCACTCTCAGGGCTGTTACCAGATAAATGACTATGATATCTGCCTGCTCCACCGAGGCTCTGTTACAAATGAGCTCAGATTTGGGGAATCTGTGCTGATGCCCAACAGTCAGCACATTCTTGAATAAACACACAAGAATTCCTTTAATCTTCCATTCAAGCCTTCACTGAACTTAGCCAGTGCACAGACCTGCAGGTTGGGTGGGAATCTGGAACGTGTTTGCTCGTCTCCCAGAGTTCTCACGTCCCTGAGTTCTCCGGTTGGACAGTCCTGTGATCACATCTGTTAGTTCTTTGAGGGTGTTGGGCGCCATTAATCTAAGTCAACAGCCAGCCTTGCCCTCGTCTTCCACCATGAGACACTCCCTTCCCATCTGCCTCCGAGAGGAAACAAAGCCTCATCACCTCTGCTGTCTTATCACAGGCAATCACAGGCATTACACGTTTTTTATTTACATTGACTTCTTTTTGTCTTCCCTGGTTCTATCAGCAAAAAAAAGGTGTATTTGCTGTTAAACGCATCCTTTATACTAAATTTTCATAGTAAGTCTATCAAAGGACAGGATATACTGTCCAGAGCTGTAATGATTCCCCTACCAGCTGTAGGACCTACGAACATGATACACTACTTTGTATTATAATAAATACACTAAGGGGTTGTCCATAGTTTTTTTTTTTTTTTAAGCCAATTCCTTTAAGTTTTCAATTAATCTGGAATCTTTGTCATGTGTTGTACTGTTTCTACAAGTATCACAAACTAAATCACAGCTGTGTAATCGCCGTTCAATGAAAGGGCATATTTCTTTCCCTCCACAATTTTCCTGTCAAGTGCACATATCTTCCTACTGCCTAGACTCCGCTCAGGGACTGACTCATCCATCACCTCCCTGAGACCCCAGGCAAAGTCTGTAAAACCTTACACATTGACCTCTCGCAGGACCGAGCCAAGTGGAAACCCATCCCGCTCACCGCTCACCGGAGTGCGTTGGTGCTGATGCCTAGGGCTACTGCAGCCAAGGAAGGCCTCTGTCACTTCCCAGACTGCCCCGTACTCACTGCAACATTGCCTGGGAGGACGTGCAGGACCTTCGTAAGAGGGCAAAAAGGAAAGAAACTGCTGTTTCCTCTCCAGTCCTTTCTCACATTCCGCACGCACATCTTTGCAAGAAGGTTAATGGAAGAGAGGCTCCTTTCTCACCTCCTTATCTATCTCCTCCCCCACCACACACACAAAAGTTTCACTGTGTAGTCTAGGCTGGCCTCAAACTTGCAATCAGTGCTGGGATTGTAGATGTGCACTATCCCATTCAGGAAGAGGTTCCCTTTCTGAGCTCAACTTAAGGAAATGCAAAATGCATTGAGATTTACACACACACACACACACACACACACACACACACACACACACGGTTTATTTGTTTATTTATTTGTTTGTTTGTTTTTATTTGTCAGATTTGATTGCAGGAAACCCTCCAATGTGATTTACAGTAAACGTCTCTTCAGGCTACTCATTCTCACCCCCACTTAAAGTTGGCAGGGTTAGTAAATGAATGATGACAGAAAATGCATCCAAAAGGAAAAGAAGCAATGAAATGATTCTATTTATTATAGATGACAAGATTTTATAGAGAGGAAAATTGAAAGCCATCCCTCATGGCGACCTGAACGATTTGTGTCCTGGAAACCTGTCTTGGAGCACTGAGGGAATACGAAAGGACAGACACACAGACACTTGTACAGAAGAGTTGGGATCAGGTGAATTGTGTGGGCTCTGATGGAGCCAAACCAACTACAGCAACGATCTTGAAGCTCAGCTCTTTAGGTACAGCACAGGGGGAGGAGTCAGCTAGTCTTCCCTGGAGGTCTCGGCAGGCTGTAAACATCTGGGAGGAGGAAGCTGTGATTGGTAGGTTTTGCACACACTAGTCACTCATTCATAAACACTTACACTTGCACACACTTCCAACATTCACACTCAGACCAGAGGAAGGCTTTACCATCCCTCTGGGGCTCACTGGGGGTGATGGGGTTGAGGGAAGTTTGTCCATTCCCGTGGAACTGAGGCATTGGGTCCTTTGACATGGCGGTGCCCATGATTACAATACACATACATTCACTCAAGGCTTTATCTGCTCTTTACACATTCGGGGCTTCCTCAGCTCCCCCTTGCCAAAACAAACAACAACAAAACACTATTAGAACTGATAAATTAATTCAGTAAGTTAACAGAATACAAAATAAACATACAAAACAGTAGTTTGTATCATGACTTCTTAAACTTTTTCCACTTGTGGCCTCTTTTTGCTCCTGACATTTTTATGCAACTCTGGGCATACAGGCATATAAAATAGGTGTGTACAAGATGGCTCAGCAGTTTAGAGCATTTCTTTCTCTTCTAAGGAAGAAACAAGGGACCCATGTTAGGAGACTCACAACCACCTGTGGCAAGGGATCCAACACCCTCTGCTGGCCTCTGAGGGCACTTGCTCACCTGTAGTATACGCTCAGACACAGACACACGTGCACACTGTGTTGGTTTGAATGAGAATAGTCCCCATAGGCCCAGTCATCAGTTTTTACGAGGTGTGACCTTCTTGGAGAAGGTGTGTCACTGTGGGGTTGGAGGGTTTTTGTTGTTGTTGTTTTTTTTTTTTTTTAGATTTACTTATTTATTTATTATGTATACAGTGTTCTGTCTGCATGTATGTCTACAGGCCAGAAGAGGGCGCCAAATCTCATTACAGATGGTTGTGAGCCACCACGGTAGTTGCTGGGAATTGAACTCAGAACCTCTGGAAGAGCAACTAGTGCTCTTAACCGCTGAGCCATCTCTCCAGCCCAGGATTGGAGGTTTTAAAAGCCCACACTAGGCCCAGTCTCTCCCTGTCTGCTGCCTGTGGATTAGGAAGTAGCTCTCAGCTACTTCTCCAGCACCCTGCCGGCCTGCAGGCTGCCATGCTCACCATCATGTTGACTATAGACTCATCCTCTGAAACTAAGCGAGCCCCTAATTAAATACTTTCTTTTGTAAGAGTTGCCTTGGTCACGGTGTCTGTTCACAGCAATAGGACACCTGACCAAGACACTAAAATAAAAATGTCCTAAAATAGAAATAAATAGGTATATAAATCCAACAGTTACTGATAACAATCATAAATTTATTTGAAAAGGAATCTTTGGCATGCATGTAAGTTTGCCATCTATTAAACATGAAAGCAGATTTGGAGAGTAGAAATCATAAAAGAGGCTATGAAATGAGTTACCACCAGAGCAGGAACCTTCCAACCTTATAAGACAGGGTTCTCTCTAAAATTGTAAAATACTAACTAGAGGAGAAAGTCTAATTTCCTGAGTTGATCAAGACGTATGAATGAAATAAACATTTTATAAATTCAGAAGCCCATAGGAATGTCAGCCGTGCACTTCACACACAAGGCAAAAGGCAGAGGGCACAGTCTGGCTAACACTAACAGCTGTCTCTCTCATACTTGCAGCCCTCGGACACTTGGAAGGGAAAGACACTGCAATGCACAGAAGAGGGTGTGGACAAGGGTCATGGAAAAGGAACCACTGCCCTGCTTCCATGGGGGCAGGATGGCTGCTCTTAGATAACTCCAGAGTGTTTGCAGCCAAGCTGGAGTTGTGTGTGTTGAGTCTTCCTGAAGGTGCTGCTGAGCCATCGTCCCCAGGTGAACCGAAGGGCCTGTCTTAATCCAGTTGAGCCGCTGCAACAGAATAGCTGAGCCTGGCGAATTCACAAACAACAGACACGTGTTCTCACGATCTATAGGCTTGGGAGTCTAAAATCAATAAAGTCAGTGCCTGGTAAGGGTGCGCTCCTCACGGGGGATGCCTCTGATTTCCTCCAATTCCATTCACACAAGGTTCTTCTTCCCAGGCCTCATCAATCAACTCCTAAAGTCCTCACCTCTTAATATGCAGGAAGGAAGAGGGGTTTCAGCGGGTGAGTTTGGGGGAGGCATCAGGAAGTGATGTGTAAGTGTATAAAGTAGTCAGTACTGTACCCATCTCAAATCTGGTTTTGATTATATGCTGTGGTCATTGGTCGTGTAAGCTGTTATCACTGGGAGGAGCTGAGGGTAGGCGTTATACAGAAATCAACTATACAAGTTTGCCATGTCTGTGTCTCTCAAATCAAGTCCAAGCATAAGGTTGGGGCTGGAGAGAGGGCTTGGTGATTTAGAGCTCTTGTTACTCTTGCAGAGGACCTGGGTTCGATTCCCAGCATCCATATGTTGACTCACGACCCTCTGTAACATCAGTTCTAGGGGATCTGATGCCTTTTTCTGACCTCTTCAGGGACCAGGCACACGTGTAGTACACATACACACACATAAGAGAGAGTAAATAAATGTAAAAACAAAATTAAAACTATAGCAACATGTTGTGTCCAAGATAAGAACACTTTCACATTCTGCATTATAGTGGCACACTTGTACTCCATATTCTAAACAGAATATGTACATGTTACTAGTAACTTAACACAGATGAACTCTTAAAGGTTGGTTTGTTCTGACTTACATCCCCTCCCACTCCCCTGAAATGGTACAAGAGTACTGGCTGGTTTTGTGTGTCAACTTAACACAAGCTAGAGTCATCAGAGGAAGGAGCCTCAGTTGAGGAAATGCCTCCATGAGATCCAGCTGTAAGGCATTTTCTCATTTAGTGATCAATGGGGGAGAGTCCAGCCCATGGTGGGTGATGCCACCCCTGGGCTGCTGGTCCTGGGTTCTATAAGAAAGCAGGCTGAGCAAGCCATGGGAAGCAAGCCAGTTAGCAGCACTCCTCCATGGTCTCTGCATCATCTCCTGCCTCCAGGATCCTGCCCTGTTTTGAGTTCCTGTCCTGACTTCCTTCAGTGATGTACAGCAATGCTGACATGTAAGCCTAATAAACCCTTTCCTCCCCGACTTGCTCTTTGGTCATGGTGTTTTGTTGCAGCAATAGAAACCATAACTAGACAACAAAGTTGATACCAGCAGAAACTAACCCAAACACCCACAGAACTGGGGGAGAATGAAAGGCTCACAGGGAGAGGAACACAGACGCCACAAATCTCAGGAATATGGCTTGCCACCTGACCAGAGGGGCAGGACAGAACTCAGGAAGGACAGACTGCTTGTTTCCTAACCCTTCCCTGTTTCTCTCCATACCATCTGCTGGCTGGAAGGAGATGTCAAATACATTTCCAGGATGTTGTCCACTATCCTCTCTGTTGTAGAATATGATTTCAAGGTGTGTTACTTTTGTTTATGCTCTGGAACGTTTAATGATGCAAAGATGTGTTCGATTAACTAAAATTCACCTGCGGTCAGGAGGCTGCGTCAGCAGCTGGCTGACAGGAAGTGGTAGGGAGGAGCCAGGGGAGAAAGGGTTTATAAGGAGGGGCCAAGAGAAGCAGCTTTTTTTTTGGGGAACTCAAGCAAGGAGGGGAGGGGAGCTACTTGCTATTTAGTGTCTGAAGAGCAGAATTCCACCTTCACCTTTGAATCTGGAGTTCTTTAGAGGGAAAGAGGTTTAGTTAAGTTCCCTGTGTAGTTTTGCAAGAGTGGTAGCTGGAGGGAACAGATTCAGACAGCTGGGGCTTAAAAGGCAGCACCTATTTAAAAAACACATCTCAGATCGCAGGCGTTATGAATATGAAGCTCAATTTTAATAGTTTTCAAGTGTGGAAAAGCAATCCATTTGTACACCCCCCAAAGAGACCTGACACCTGTAAGAGCTCTGGTCTAGGGTACAGTAAGTAGAAGGCTGAGCCAACTGTCTACCAGGTTGCTCTGTTCTCACCAGGGAGCAGTGAACCTCAATGAGCCCCTTTTTCCCCCGAGCCATTTGTTCAAGTACTTTCCTGCAAATTGTGATTTCCTTTATGCAGTTAAGAAAAATTCCTGGAGCTGGGAATGTGGGTCAGTCAGTAGTGTTTGCCTGACATGAACAGGCTCTGGTAACTCGACTTTAATCCTAGCACTTAAGGGCAAAAAGAGCTGAAGTCCAGAGACGTCCTCAGCTACAGTAGGAAGTTTGAAGCCAGCCTGGGTTATGTAAGACCTGTCTAGAGAGAAGGGAAAAGAGAGGGAGAGAGGGAATGAGAGAGATAAGGAGGAAAGAAGGAAGGAAGGAAGAAAATTACCAGGCATACTCACCAATCTTGAAGAGGGAAAAGATGCACTCTGCATTTAACCAACCATGGATTGAAGCTATTTGAGGGTAAAAATGTTTTTTCATTGAATATTTATGGACTTTGGGGTCATTATTCCAATAAAGAATAATAATTACATGGCATTGATATTGCATTCAATATTCTAAGTAATCTGTGTTATTTAAGTAGGGAGGACTGAGTGAGCTACATGCAAATAAAGTGCTATTTTATAAGAGACTTGGCCATCCACAGATGTGGGTATCTGTAGGGTTCCTGAAACCATTCCCCTATAAATCCCGAGAGATGCCTAACGTAGGAGATACAAAGCCCTGTGTAACTTGAAATCCCGACTTTGTTTGACTTAGAAGATGCCAAGTCTTGTGTTCCTGGCACTGTGGGTGGAGGACTTCCTGTGTGCCAGGACACTATCACAAGAGGCATTAGCCCATAGCTTTAGGAATTGCAGATTTCTTGGCACGAGGGGATGATGAATAACACTCTCCACTCCCCTTGACTAATAGAAGCCTCTTCAAATACTTCTGGGCCTCACCTCTCTCCACCACCTGGTAAGAAGTTAGGCTCTCAGGCCACGCTCACTGAAGTCCTGGTTGGAGCAAGTCGTTTCCATCCACAATGGCTCTGATATTATGTGACCTGGCTGCAGACCACCTGGTAAAATGCACTGATGGAGGGGACTGACTTGTTTATGAAAGACACAGGACATAGCTCATCATACACTAAATGTCACTGACGGATATGAAAAATGGCCGGGGAGATAACTCAGTTGGCAAAGTACTTGTTGGGGGAGTCAGGAGGACCCGATTTCAATCCCCACCACCCACATAAAAAAAAAAAAGTATGGTGGCAGACACTTGTAATCCCAATACTGTGGAGGTGGAGACATCCCTGGGATTTGCTGGTCAGACAGGCTAGCTTAGTTGGAGAACATTAGGGCCTAGAGAAAAACCTGGTCTCAGAAAATGAGAACGTAGTCTCCTGAGGAATGGCACCTGAAGCTGACCTCTGATGTGACACATGTATACAATATGCATGCACACACACATGCACACATGTTCACGGACACACACATACACACAAAGATGTAACACTCAAAGGTTTCTGAGACAAACGCTGAATCACTGGACAGAAAAGAGTGATAAAAGACCACATCTTGCATTTCAATTTCCCGTTAGCAGTTAATCACTGAGGAATGAAACTTTAGAGTCGCATGGTTATTTTCACTTGTTAGGTATGGCATCATGGCAGTCACGCATTGCTTAACAGAAGGGATGTGTTCTGAGAAATCCGTCACTAGGTGATTTTGTCCCTGTGTAAGCATCACAAAACACGCTTACCTAAACCATTTTCAAAGTCACCAGTCAATACACTGCAGGGTCTCCATGTCAGGAGCGGCCCATCCTTGACCAAAATGCTGCTGTGCGGTGCATATTTCAATGTCTGATTGGGACAGAAGGAGACAGAATCCCTTAGCATCCTTCCCTGATTGCTGAGTTCTCACATATAAAGGGGCTGTTCTCTTGTGGCCTTCAATCGGTAGATTAGAAATGATTGAGGCACGCTTGCCGAGTTTTCATGGATGGCGATTGCTCAGCAAAGCTTGGGCGAAATCTGCATTTTAAAGTTTGGCCTTGTGCTCCCCAATAGCTTTTTTTTTTTTTTTTTCAACTCCCCTGACTCAGTTCATATTTCTCCTTTCTGAGCTTCATTCCTGTGAGCATCTCATTCACCCCCAACCTTGGCTGTTGATCAACCTTTCTAGCAGAAAACGTCTGCCTCAGCAGGACTCTGGGTTCGGAGCAGAGCAGAAATCGTAGTCCCCCTCCTACAGAGCTCCGTGTACAGTCATGGTACAAAAACATCTGCTGTGTGAATCCATGAATATATAAATGCAGATGTACAGGCAGCCACGGTACCTTCACTAGGGCAATTGCCTCTCTGGGGGGAAAGAGTCATATGTTACAGAAATACTGCATTTAGATTCAGAAGAAGTGGCCCCCTCCTTCTCAGCATGTAACCTGTAAACCAGTGCCAGCCAATGAAAATGCAGCACAGCTTATAAATGCATTCTAACTACCTAACTGTCTCTATTTAGTAGCTCTAGTTTTCAAAGTAGTAAAGAACAGGTGAAATTAATTTTAACATGACATTTTATCTAACCCAATGTATCTAGAATATTTTATCACATAATGAATATACACTTAAAGACTTAAATTTTTAAGTTTTTATTTACTTACTTTTTTTTTTCTTTTTTTTTTTTTTTTTTTTTTTTTTTGGTTTTTCGAGGCAGGGTTTCTCTGTGTAGCTTTGCGCCTTTCCTGGGACTCACTTGGTAGCCCAGGCTGGCCTCGAACTCACAGAGATCCGCCTGCCTCTGCCTCCCGAGTGCTGGGATTAAAGGCGTGCGCCACCACCGCCTGGCACTATTTACTTACTTTTTAAAGAGAAGTTCTTACAATATAGTTCTGGCTGGCCCAGAACTTACTGTTTAGACCAGGCTGGCCTCCAATTCACAAAGATCCACCTGCCTCCGCCCTCTGAGTGCTGGGATTAAAGATATGAGTTACCACACCTGGCTGTTATTTTTAATCAGTGTGTGTGTGTGTGTGTGTGTGTGTGTGTGTGTGTGTGTGTGTGTGTGTGTATCTGGGGGTTGCGTGCCTGAATGCAGTGCCAAAGGAGGCCAGAATAGAGCACCGGGTCCTCTGGTGCTTGAGTTCCAGGGGTTTGTCAACCTCTTGATGCAGGTGTGGGCAATCAAACTCCAGTCCTCTGCAAAAACAGCGCCCGGCTCTTAACCACTGAACCATCTCTCCGGCTCCCCAATAGACATGGCTTTCATTGTGCCAGGGACTCAACTCAGTGCCTTGTGTGTGTGAGCACATGCTCTACCACTGAGTTACACCCTGGAGTCTGATACGTTACTAATGAGACACTTTGCATTCTCTTCTCATACTGTTTTTTAGCCTGATGTGTGGTTCACACTGACACTGCCCACCCCCAACTCCAGCTCAATTAATTTGAGCTAGTTACCAGTTAATGAAACTAATTAACAGCTCACTAGTTACACATGGAGTGCTTCTGGAGTTGTGTTAGCCACAAACAAAGGCTGACTTCCTTATTTGTGACTGTGGAATAATACCTACCTCATCAGGTTCTATTAGGATAAAATGAACAATAGAGTGTGGAGGTGGATGGTGGCTTGTGCCCTGAAGGTTCGTTTCTTGCTACACATTCGAGAAAGGTCGCCTGGGGCCTCTGCTCACTCATGTCAAGCTTCTGCTGCATCTTCTACACTAGAAGAAGCAAAGAAGTTCATTTAGTCACCAAAATGTCAGCGGGAATGGAAAGCTGTAATCCTCCCATGCATGTGCAGCGGGCGGAAAGGAAGAAATATTTGCTGAGCTCATTTGGTTGAAGATACTTTCGCTAGTCTGAATTGGATTTATGTTGTTTTAGTCATGTGGTGGCTAATTTGGTGGTGGTGGTGTGTGGGGGGGGTGTTGACATGATCAAGCGATGCGTAAAGGGAGAGTGTACTTCACTTCTGGGCATGCTAGTGAGCGTGTTTCCGGAGAGTGTGCCAACTGAGTGGAAAAGAACTCCTCCCTGTGTAGACAAGGCTGGGCCCGGGAAGAAACAGCAATCCTCTCTGAGTTAGTCATCTTCTGCCACTGCCGCTCTCCATCCTCAGACTCTAGGTGCCTTGGTCTTTAGGGTCTGGGATTCCCACTAGTGCCCATTGATGCTTTAGGTCTTTGGCTTCTGCCGGTGGGCTGCATCCTTGCCCCTTTGGTTGAGGCTTCCCGCTTCTTAGATTGAGTCATACTTCTAGCTTCCGGAGTGGAGTTTTTCACATCTGTGGTCTTGCAAGCCATTCCATTAAGTCCAAACAGAATTGTAAGTATATACACAATTACTCCTAGGTTCAGACTGTTACAAAAAGAAGCCCAAGTAAGGGCAGGGTCTCATGTATTCCAGGCTGCCCTCAAATTCCTTGTCCTCCTGTGTCTGCCTCCCAAGGGCCAAGATTACAGATGTCTTTACTTTTTTTTTTTTTTTTTTCTGGAGCTGAAGACCGAACCCAGGGCCTTGCGCTTGCTAGGCAAGTGCTCTACCACTGAGCTAAATCCCCAACCCAAGAGTACAGATGTATACTGCCACACCCAATGCCCAATATCCAAATTTGCCTGAGGTTGGACCCATTTTTAGATGTCAAAGTTCTAGAAGATTTTTTAAATTTTCAATTTCTGCATTACTTTGGATTCAGACTAGGGTTTTAATCTAACTAACAGTCACTAAGTCAGTGCACTCTAAGGATCAGCTACTATGGGCCTCATGTCTTATCTGGGTTGAGCTAAAGTCCAAGCCCCTCTGTCCATGTCTAGGTCTTTCTTTAGCTCTGAATCTTCTCTGGGGACACAGAACTGAACTCCTCTTGAGTTAGTTCGTTGTGGGTTTGGGGTTTTGTTTTTTCCTTTGAGACAGTCTTTCTGCAGGGCTCAGGCTGGCTTGGCGCTCCCAATCCTGCTGCTTCCTGATGGCGGGGATTACAGGCGTGGGCCCACGCACTGCTATTAAACTCGTTTGTAGGAGCTTTTCTTGTTGCTGCCTGCCTCCTCAGTCTGTACAGAGTGCAGACACTCTCTGCCCCTGCTTGCCCCAGCACCTCCAAAGGCAGGGTGAGGGTGGGACGGATGACTCACGCTGGCCTTTTCAAGTTGGGGAATTCAGGTTGGGCCCAGGGCCACTCTGGAAGGAAGAGCCACAGACAGACAGACAGACAGACAGACCTCCCCCTTCTGCTTTCCAGTTCCATGGCAGCCCCTAGAACCCTGGAGAGTGCTGGCCACACTGGGGCAGTTCTCTACGTCCATAGCATGTCCTCTCACCCCCATCAACCCATGGCACAGGTGTACACTGCCTTCCTTGCCTTGCAGGCTGTTGGGGTCCATGAAGATCCCCTCTTGAGTTCTCTCTGTAAAGGCCCGTGCTGACTAGAAGTCATTTCTCATAAAATTCACCTTTATGCTGCTTCTTTATTGCATTTAGGGGTCCCAAATAACATACACAAGATTTTTATACCTTTCTCACTGTACTTTATCAGTGAGGACACTTTATGGGGAATAAAACCTAAGTATGCAGGTTTCTTGGAGGCTATGACCTGTGCTCTATAAAGTGAGTGTAGACTTCTAATTGTCTTTTCACCTGTAAGATGATCTGACCCAGAGAGCTGAAGGAACTTGTTCAAGGTCATTACATTAAATCTGTTTACTTGAACATGATAATGGAAGCAGCGGTTTTCTTCCATCCAGGACACCTGCCTTTGAAGAAATAGTCTCTCTCTCTCAACTCTCAGATGACTCTCGCTGTGCCTGAGCTGGAGCACCAGCTCTGAAGTGCCCTGGGGGCAGGGGTGGGGGCACCGGTTGTGAGGAGTGTGCATGAAGCTGCATGACATCACCAGACTGAGCTGACACAGATAGATTGACTTGATGTTTCTTTCTGGTGCTCGTTCCTTATTTACACTTCTCACTGCAGTCTCTGCAGGAATATTTCTGGGGATTTAGGACACATCGCTGTTGAGTTTAGAGATTTGGTTCTTTTAAAATGGAAAATGAGGTATGAAGCCAGGCATGGTGCACGCCTTTAATCCCAGCACTCAGGAAGCAGAGGCACACGGATCTCTGTGAGTTCGAGGCCAGCCTGGTCTACATAGTGAGTTCAAGGACAGACAGGGCTACATAATAAGACCCTGTCTCAAAAACAAATAAATGTGGGAGTCTGTTGGAGTCCAGCTCTGACCTGCCAAAGTGTTCTTGGGGGAAGGAGAGAGGAATGAGGAAGTATTAGATAGAAATAAAGATGTAGACGGAGAGAAAGACAGAGACACAGGATAGCTTTGGGAGGGTCCTGGGTCAATACCCAGCTGTCTAGAGATTTATTCAAAAGGGCTTTTTATATACTACCTCCCCCTTTCAAGATCAAAGCACAATGTACAGCCAAGTGTAGACCCTTCAAAACACCTGATAACCACACACCCATGGTCAAATCATCCTATTATGCAGCCCTGCTGGTTAAAGCAAGCTCAGATTCTCTGACCTTGAGCAAGGTCTTAATAGGGAGCCTCTGTGGGCCCCCACAAACAAATAATTAAATAGAAGAAGAGATTGCTTGGTTGTAACAACAAAGTCTTACTATCTGTAAATAACATGAATATCTCAGTGTAAATAATACCTGAAAATGAGTCTAGTTATGCAAGCCCCAAATATGCCACTTTGGCAAAAGGATTATTTTGAGCCAAAGACAACTGAGAATCAACAGCTCCATCAACTGGGCCTCCCCTTTGTGAAGGTATTTAACAGTAACTTCTCCATTATCTGTTGATCTCACTAGTCTGCTATGCACCATTTTAAACACTTCAAAACATCTTTGTCACTTCCAAAGGACTCCAAACCCATCAAGCAATTGTCCTCCAGTGCCACCTCCTCCTCTAAACCCTTGGCAACCACCAATCTGCCCAAAGTCTGCATCAATTTACCATTCTGGAAAAATCCCATGAATAGAATCATACAACACATGGCATTTTATGTCTTGCTTCTTTTACTTAGCCTAAAGTTCATTTTGCTACAACAAGTATCAGAACTTAGTATTAGTATTAGTTTTGGTGGGCAGATTAATGTTCATACACACACACACACACACACACACACACACACACACACACACACACAATGGGGTCGGGTGCACACAACAGTTGCTTTATCTGTTCATTTGTTGATGAGCATTGACTTTTTTCACACGCTTTTCTCACATCCTGTGTTAATGTGTTTCTGGTTAAATGCTGGGTGTTGTATTGCCTTTGCATTCTGGAACTAAAGTCCCGTTGATCATGTTGTGTAACCCCTTCATAGATGGTTGGATTGAGCTTGCTAATTTTTTTTATGGAGGGTTTTTTTACTTTGTTGTTTTACAAGCCAGTTTGGACCTATTGTTTTTTCTTGTGTCCTGAGCATACAGGATCTGACTCAAGGGAATAGTGTAAGGTAGGTAATAGATGTTATGCCTGGAACTGAGTGAGACTGACACATTTTGGAGAGGACAATTCTGCTAGAAGAGGTTTAGTCTGAATGCCCTTAATTGCTACAAAACGCTCAGTATCTTAATCATATAATCTTTAAAAAAAATTTAAGGGTCTAGAGTGATGGTTCAGTGGTTAGGGGTGCTCACTGCTCTTGCAGAAACCCAGGCTCAGTTCCCAGCACCCACAACAAAGGGCTCACCACCTCCTGTAACTCCAGTTCCAGGGGACATGACGCCGCACACAGGGGTCACATAAATTTACACACACACACACATACACATAAATAGAAATAAGTAAGATGTTTTAAAATTAAGTATCTAAATCACTGTTTAAGATTTCCATTTTAATATGCTTTTAGGATTTTTCTTTTCTCATGATGAGTGATAATTACAAACCTGTCACCTTTGTAACTGTAGTTCTCTATTTTTCTTGAGGACTATTGAAATAAATTAGCATTTTTATGACTTTTAATTCCCTTACTTAAAATTGGTTTCTAAAATTGATTGCTAACTTCACATCTGTGTCTGTTACGTTGGAATATCACTCCACTAGACCCATGTTAAAACTGATTTTTCTCGGGGGTGGAGAGATGGCTCCGAGGTTAAGAGCAGGGACTGCTCTTCTAGAGGTCCTGAGTTCAATTCCCAGCAACCACATGGTGGCTTGCAACCATCTGTAATGAGATCTGGCACCCTCTTCTGGCATGCCGGCAGGATACTACTGTATACATGATAAATAAATAAATTAAAAAATAAAAATAAGCCGGGCGGTGGTGGCACACGCCTTTAATCCCAGCACTCGGGAGGCAGAGGCAGGTGGATCTCTGTGAGTTCGAGGCCAGCCTGGGCTACCAAGTGAGTTCCAGGAAAGGCACAAAACTACACAGAGAAACCCTGCCTTGAAAAACCAAAATAAATAAATAAATAAACAAATAAACAAATAAATAAAAATAAAAAAATAAAAATAAAAACCTGGTTTTTCTCTCCAGGGGCTATATTGATGTGGGTGGCCTACACTACTACCTGAGGACAAGTTGATGTCCATGGTCCAGGCTGCCTCCGAGGGCCTTGTCTGGGTCTGTGGTCTGTGCTGTAGCCAGACACCACGTGGAAGCCCATGATCCATGCTCCTGCTGACTGTACAGAGCAAGGAGCTACTCTAGCACGGTATGGATGACTGCAGACGCACAGCTGAGAACGAGGGGCATAGAAGGCTTCTGTGACAACCCTACCCCTCACCCCATCCCCCACCCCCCAAAAAAAACCAGTCCCCAAAGGAAGCCACCAAAGAGAAATAGTGTGACAGGGATGCTGAGGTTAGCTCTCCGCAATTCATGGCTTCTGGCGGGCTGGTGGGAGGGAAGGACTCAATGCTATTCAAGGGGCAGGCCCCTGGGAGTTTGACCATGCCCCAGCGGGTGGGCATAACCTATTTTTCATAAGAAAACTAAGCACAGGTTTAAATCATCCAAAGCCACACAGCAGAAAATGGTAGGAGGCCTAGGCTGGGAACTCTGGCTTCTGTTGTCATGTTTTTTGTTTATTTGTTTGTTGGTGTTGAGATAGGGAGCTATGTACCCTGGCTGGTCTAGAACTTAGTATGTAGTCCAGGTGGGCCTAAAAAAAAAAAATCAGGGCTGGAGAGATGACTCAGAGGTTAAGAGCACTGGTTCCTCTTCCAGAGGTCCCTAGTTCAATTCCCAGCAACCACATGGAGGCTCACAATCATCTGTAATGAGATCTGGTGCCCTCTTCTGGCCTGCAGTGCAGACATGCAGACAGAACACTGTATACATAATAAATAAATAAATAAATCTAAAAAAAAAAAATCAGAGATCCACCTGCCTCTGTAGGTACCAGGCACACATGTGATAAACATATACACGAAACACACAGACAAAACACTTCACAAGATTTAAAATTTAAAATTTTTAATTTAAAATAATATTTTTCTTTTTCTTTATGCTATGTGTATACAGGTTCCTGTGGAGACTGGAAGCAGATGTCGAATCCTGTGGAGCCGAGGCTACAAACAGTTGAGTCCTCTGGGACAGAGGCAAGCACTCTTGACTTCTGAGTCATCTCTGCGACCCCTACTTGTAAAAAGCTTTGGACGTCTATTTTTATGTGAGTTTATGACAGAAAGTAGCTTCTCTATCAAGTTTCCTGACTTCATGTGTGTGTGTCATCTGTTCTCACAAGAACAGTGCCTACTAAGAAGGTGTAGTGTATGTTTTTATTAGTTTGTTTGCTGTAGATCCCTGGGTGGCCTCGAACTACCAACCTGGCCTCAGACTTGAGTCATTCCTCCTGCCTGTGCTTCCTAAGTGCTAGCATTACCAGCGTGTGCCACCACACCCAGCAAGAAGGGATGCTTTCTATCTCGTTATATTTTCCTGTTCCGTGTTGAAACTGTCTTCCTCCATTTGTGATGACCCGAACGCAAACAAACCTCAACAAGGAAAGACCCCAAACCTCCAGCCCCACTCTCTACTGCACAACAGTGGGCAAGTGTTTGATGTCAATGAACCCTTAAACCTAGACATGAACGGCGAAAATGGAAACTCTTGTTACATATATTTAACATACATGCACAATCACACACAAGAACACACACAGGCCTGAGGGTGTACCTCAGTGGTAGAGCACATGCAAGCATGCATGATGAGCCCACGGGTTCAAATATCCCCTCTTGCCGATACACCAAAATGCAAACAAATATTAAAAGTTTAAATGGATAAGGGTTCTAGATTCACAAACATTTCTGACCAAGATGAACATTCCAGAGCTTTAAAAAGTTGACCGATATTATGTCTCCAACAAATGTTATTAATCTTGATGGCAGTTTTTTATATTCTTCTAATATCTCTATGCATTAGGGAATCAAAACAATAGTTTGGCAGCACATACCTGAAGTCCAAGCACTCTGGAGGTGGAGGCAAGAATATCAGGAGTTCAAGACCAGCCTTGGCTACATTAAGAAAAAAGGAAAGATAGAAATAAAAACTTTCCCAGTCCCTATTCTTCACAAGAAATGACCCAATTTCTGAAATATTATTGCTCAATGTCCAAATAGACCATGAAAATGGAAAAATGAAGAGTTTACACACAACTGCTCCTGTGACTGAGAACTTAGGCAGCATCTCCCATGAGTCGCATACAGCTGTCACTCCATGAGCCATAAAACCACAGTGCAACAGAAATAGTTATTTCATGTGTCACAGTCAATGAATCATTCAGTTAGATAAACAACAAGATTCCAGTAGAGGTCACTGCCACTCACTTCAACACCAGAAGGAGGTGGTGGTGTTTTAATAGTTGTGTGTGTGTGTGTGTGTGTGTGTGTACACATGCTCACAAGTGTGCATCCATGTAAATGTAAACTCAGAAGAGGGTGTTGATCCCCTGGAGCTGGAGTCACAGATAAGTGTGAACCACCTAATATGGGTCCTGGGAACACATCTTACTTAGGCTCTCAGAATGAACAGCGAGTGCTCTTACCCTCCAGGTAAGGTGTTTTATTTTTATTATGTGTGTTACCCTCCACCCTGTGTGTGCACATGAGTGCTGGCACCTGTATGAATCTCAGATCTCCTGGACTTAGAATTACAGGCAGTTGTGAGTCACCTGATGTGGGTGCTTGGGGTCTGAACTCAGATCCTATGGAAGAATAGTCTGTGCTCTTAACCACTGAGCCATCTCTCCAGCCTTGATTTTGTTCTGAAACAAGGTCTCATGTACCCCAGGCCAACCTTAAACTTGTTATGTAGCCAAGCTGGCCTTCGGTTTCTGACCTTCCTTCCTCTATGGACTTCCTAAATGCTGAGATTACTGTTCATCACCATGCCTGGTTTTAAAATCATGAACTGGCTGAGAAGAAAATGTGAATGGCATGTACTAAGATTGTTTTGAAAACCAGTTATTTCTTTCAGCACATCTACTGTATCTCATTACTCTGAATCAATTTTAAGTCTTATGAACCAGTGCTTTATCAAATGTACATAGATTATTTTAAGGATAACATATGATTGATGATAATTTTTTAAATGTAGTGAAATTATTCCTATATATCAATATCATCGTTGAAATGGTAGATAGTGGGGTAGATGGGATAAATTATCACAATTCCCTACATTATTCAAAAGTGGGGCTTTTTTGCTCTGTGTGTGTGTGTGTGTGTGTGTGTGTGTGTAACTCTGTCCTGTAACTCACTGTGTAGACCAGCCTCCTTGAACTCACAGAGATCTACCTGCCTCTGCCTTTGAAGTGCTGAGATTAAAGGCATGTATCACAATGAAAGTACTAGTTTATGAACATAAAATACTTTCTACTAAAACACATTCATTTAAGTGCCATCTCTGCCAAAAAAATAATAATTAGGGCTCCCTGAACAAATGACTAGTTTTAGGTTAGAAGTAGGCCTGTATCATTATTGTTCCAGGAGGTAAGAATATGTTCAAACGGGGGTGGGGGGGGGGTGGGGGGGGGTGGGGGGGGTGCAGTGAGATGGCCCAGAGGGTGAAAGTGCCTGCTGTCCTGACTTCAACCCCAGGAATCCATGTGGTAGGAGAAAACTGATCCCTTTACATACACATGTATTCTGTGGTATAAACACTCCCCATCTCCCCACACACAAAATAAACGTAATTAAAATTTTTTTAAAGTAAATGCCAAATTCTTTAAAAATAACAACAGAAAACACATAGGACAAGTAAAAAGCAGGGGTCTACAAGAATAGTCTTTGGATGAACAAATTTAGAATAATTTAAGCATGTACCAAACAATAAGAGTGAGAACCATAGCCAGGCATGGTGGCACATAACTTTGATCCCAAAATTTGGGAGGCAGAGGCAGGCAGCTCTCTGGGAGTTTGAGGCCAGCCAGGGCTACACAGTAAGACTCTGTCTCCAAAAAATAAATAAATACATTAATTAATTAATTAAAAACAATAGTTTAAGATTCTGAAGGATGTGTGTTAGTCAGGGTTTTGTCTGTGTGATGAAATATCTAAGCAAAATACCTTCTGAGGGAAGATTTTGCCTCATGGCCCCAGAGTTCCCAGAGTTTCCCTCTGATCATGGCTAAGAGAACAGGGTGGAGCAGAACTGTTCATGTCGTGGTGGTCAGGAGTCGGCACTAGCGGGATTTTGTTTTCTGTTTTCGATTTTCCCCATCCATTCTGTCCAGGCCGGCAGCCTGCAGGGTGGTGCTGCCCACATGCAGAGCAGGCCTCCCCTCTCTTAAAATGCCCTCACAGACACACACAGAGGGACGTTCTACTGATCTCCTAGGGGCCTTCAGTCCCATCAAGTTAACTGTCAAGTCACAGAAGTGACTTGAGCGTCTGCCCTTGTGGTGTTCAAGGTCTTGGGATAAATGGTCCTTGATTCTGAGGGACATGTGCATTCAAATAAAATAATATAGGAAGCTTACTCTATTTAATATAAGTATAGACTCTACACTCCCAACACAAAGATAAGGCTCCTGGTGGGACATCATTAGAATTAAGTAACAAAAAAAGATTAAAAGTACTTTCTTTTATTAATTTCATAATACTTTTAAAAAAAATCTGAGTCATATTGAATGCTATCTTAGATGTGTTACCTTAAAAAATAAATAAACCTGTTGGCTATTACTATATTCTATCAATAATAAATATCCTAATATTGAATTATCTCATAGCTTTTTTTTATAAAAGATGGCCAAAGACGTATCAGGCTTTCCAATGTTAAATTATCTTATAACTTTTTTTTTTTTTTTTTGGTTTTTCGAGACAGGGTTTCTCTGTGTAGCTTTGCGCCTTTCCTGGAACTCACTTGGTAGCCCAGGCCAGCCTCGAACTCACAGAGATCCGCCTGGCTCTGCCTCCCGAGTGCTAGGATTAAAGGCGTGCGCCACCACCGCCCAGCTATCTTATAACTTTTGATATAAAGCAAAAGATGGATAGAGTTTTCACGTGATCTGAAATGAAGCAAACAAACCTAGTTCACAATTGTACCGGGTGGTTTTGTGCGTCAACTTGACACAAGCTGGAGTCATCAGAGGAAGGAGCCTCTATGGTGATACTTTATTTGTACTGAAATGTGATTTTATTTGTATGTTAATAAATAAAGTTGCCTGGGGGATCAGAGCTAATAGCAAGCCATAGCAGAAGTCTGGCTGTGGTAGCACATGCCCTTAATCCTGATCACATGACAGGCAGATCTCTGTGTGTTCAAAGATACAGCCAGCATGGAGACACACACCTTTAATCTCAATACCAATCATAGAGACCTGGAGGTCTGTATAGATGGGCAGTGACGAGGAGGTCATGTGGTTGGGTTTATAACCAATGAGAAGGCAGAACAGAGAGTCTATAAGAAGACAGATACACAGGAAGTAGCACTCTTGCTGAGGAGGACAGCAGCAGCAGTGAAGGGTAAGGTTTTTAGCTCTTAGCTATTGCTCTGACCTCTTGGGCTTTTAACTCTGCAATCGGCTCTGTGTTTCTTATTTAATAAGACTGTTCATCTACAAGCCTCAGTTGAGGAAATGCCTCCATGAGATCCAGCTGTAGGGCATTTTCTCAATTAGTGATCAACAGGGGAAGGCCCAGCCCATGGTGGGTGGGTGGTGCCATCCCTGGCTTCTGGTCCTGGGTTCTATAAGAAGGTGGCCTGAGCAAACCAGGGGAAGCAAGCCAGTAAGCAGCACTCCTCCATGACCTCTGCATCAGCTCCTGCCTCCAGAATCCTGCCCTGTGCTGTGGGATGATCCTTCTGTACACTGTGGATATGTATTGCTCTCACTGGTTGATAATAAAGCTGTGTTAGCCTATGGCAAGGCAGGATAAGATTAGGTAGAACAGTCAAACTAAGGACTCGGAGGAAGAGGTGTGGAGTCAAGAGAGACTCGAGCCAGCTGCCCAAGAAACAAGAGGCCAGAGGACTGGTAAAGCCATAGACCACATGGCAATACATAGATTAATAAAAATGAGTTAATTTAAATGTAAGAGCTAATTAATATCATCGTTTGTGTGTTTATTTGAGATTGGGCAGACAAGACAAAAAGCACCTCCTGTGATTACAGCCCTGTTTTAAGTTCCTGTCCTGACTTCCTTCAGTGATGCTGAAGTGTAATCCTTTCCTCCCCAACTTGCTCTTTGGTCACGGTGGGTTTCATCACAGCCGTAGAAACCCTAAGACAATGTAACATTACATTGTTAATGTATTGTTATGTTATTGTTAATGTAATGAAATCAGGGCCAATGCCTTAAACAGGTACAGGTGAATATTTATTTTTAATTAAATTTAAATGGAAGCAGAGGAATGAGAATCAGGAGTTCAAGGCCAGCCTCAGCTACATAGCAAGTTCAAGGCCAATCTGGGTCACAGAATCTCCTCTTAAAAAAAAAAAGGAAGGAAGGAGAAAAGGAAGGAAGGAAGGAAGGAAGGAAGGAAGGAAGCTACATGGATTGGTTGGGAAGCAGAAATAATCCAAAAAAATTTTAATTAAAAGCTTTGCCGTAAACCAACCTGCTTCTGAAAGGGAACTGCTGTTAATTGGGTTAATACAGATTACACTTCGTGTGCCTGGGAAACATAAAAGCCAGAGAAACAGAAATGAACTGCGCACCACACTTTAACAACATTTACCTTTCTCATTCTCTCTTTGACAAAAGGCAGAGGCAACAAATAAAACGGGCTGTGGAGGCTCTAATAATCTAATAAACCAGTTTACAAGGCAGGATGCACATTATCCCCAGTGTCAATAGAAAATAGTGATCGGACGCCAGGCTGCCTGAGGAGGAGTGAACTAGCCCAGGCTGGGAAATAATGACAACATTTAAATTATATAGAGTACATTCTCTGACTATAATGCCTCAAGACAGAAATCAGTAATGAGATTTTAAATTCTAACCTTTTTTTTTTTTTTTTTTTGGTTTTTCGAGACAGGGTTTCTCTGTGTAGCTTTGTGCCTTTCCTAGAACTCACTTGGTAGCCCAGGCTGGCCTCGAACTCACAGAGATCTGCCTGGCTCTGCCTCCCGAGTGCTGGGATTAAAGGCATGTGCCACCACCGCCCGGCAAATTCTAATCTTTTTAATGTGTATGGGTGTTTTGCCTGCATGCACATCTGTGTGACAAATGCAGACCTGGTGCACAGTGAGGCCAGAAGAGAACACTGGATCCCTTGGAACTGGAGATACAGGCAGTTGTGAGCTGCCATGTGTGTGCTGGGAACTGAGTCTGGGTCCTCTGGAAGAGCAGCCAGTGTTCTGTTAAATCATTTCTCCAGCACCTGAGATGTCAAAGTCTAAATAACCAGAATTTAGCATTTTAACTACAAATGCACGTGAGCATTAAGTTAAATTGCATGTAGGCAAAACATCCAGATTCTAGCAGTAACTTCCTGCAACTGTTTTCTTCATGCACAGCTATATACTTGCACACACAGATTACTAATTGAGTCCTATTGTGCAGGAAAACAATGAAGAAAGTAACATATAAACTGCTATTAACCTTCATGAATTGACAGAGGTGGAAGTTTAGTGAGCCTGCTATTCATGGGAGAGAGGTGATACTCTCACAAACTCATCCCCCCACCCAGCTTTATCATTGTCATAACCACTGAAACTAAGAAAAAGAACATTTTCGGGTCATGGTGGTGCACTCCTTTAATCCCAGCACTCGGGAGGCAGAGGCAGGCGGATCTCTGTGAGTTCAAGGTCAGCCTGGTCTACAAAGTGAGTTCCAGGACAGCCAGGGTTATGTCTCCAAAAAAAAAAAAAAAGAAGAAGAAAGAAAGAAAAGAAAAGGAAAAGAAAGGAAAGGAAAGGAAAGGAAAGGAAAGGAAAGGAAAGGAAAGGAAAAGAAAGGAAAGGAAAGGAAAAGAAAGAAAGAAAGAAAAAGAACAACTTGAAGACAGCAAGTACTTTACTCGTGGAGTAAATATCAGAAGTAGGCGTGACAGGTGAAAAACTGAACTAAATCATCCTTCTGACTTCGTATTCCAAAGAGGCCAGGGACTGCGCTTCTGCCTCACCACGCCCCTTGGGGCTTCGCCACGCCCCTTGGGGCTTCACCCTCTTTCCCATGGCGCCCCGCAGCAGTGTGTTCTGTAACTGGCAGCCAGGCAGCTGGGGATTTGCTCTCTCCTGGTGACAAAGCCAGGCTGTGCTGCCAGCTTCCACTCCTGCTGGTAGCTCTCGGTCTCGACTGCTACCAAGGAAACATCCTGCCCCGAGGACCTGAAATTAACAGAGGATTGTTGGTTTAGTTGTGACTCATTCTCAGAATTTTCTCCTTCGAAGGTTGAGGCCAGAGGCCTCTATGCTGCGCCTTCAAATGAAACACCAGAGAATATATATATGTATACACACACATGTACATGGAACTGATAAAAATCAAAATAAGATGAATGGGAAAATCCTCCATTGCTAATAGTTGAAGTGTTAGCACTTTGTTGCATTTTTTTCCTTTATTTTTTGTATAAACTTCTACAAAGTTTTTTCTTTGTTTATTTTTGAGACAGGGTATCTCTGTGTAGCTCTGGCGGTCCTGGAACTCACTCTGTAGACCAGGCTGGCTTCGAACTCAGAGATCCGCCTGCCTCTGCCTCACAAGTCTGGGATTAAAGGTGTGCGCCACCACTGCCTGGCTCTTCCTACAAAGTTTTAATAAGGAACAGTTCTAGCTGGACAGTGGTGGCCTTTAATCCTAGCACTCAGAGGCAGGGAAAGGCGGATTTCTGTGAGTTCGAGGCCAGCCTGGTCTACAGAGTGAGTTCCAGGACCGCCAGAGCTACACAGAGAAACCCTGTCTCGGAGGTGGGGGAGGGGGGGGCAGGAGACTTAAAATGTAAAAGACAAGTTGTTTGAACTATTCCTGCCCTCAGCCTCAATTTCCAGGAACAATTTTTAAGACTTTTATGAGTTCTGTTTTTTCTGGTGACTATAGTGAACAGTTTCCAATTATGTGTCTATGTCTCCCTTACCTCTTAACTAATTTGCATTAACATTTTAAACATTTACATGACATTCCATAATTACGATTAAGTGTTTTGTGCTTTGGCATTGAATTATCCCTGGATGTTTTAACCAAAACATTTTTAGTAGGTCACTGTGTCTATACTATTTCCTGGAGACTCAGATAGGGGCTTGCAGGGAAAATGGAATTCTGTGTCACAAAGGCCCTTTCCCTCTTCAGAAGAAATGGTCTCAATACCCTTCGTCCCAGAGATGCCTGTGGTGGTTTGAATGAAAATGTCCCCCATAGTGTCGGGCATTTGACACTTGGTCCCCAATGGTGGTCCTGTTTGCATATGTTTAGAAGGATAGTCTTGTTGGAGGAAGTATGTCCCTTTAGGCAAGCTTTGAGGAATCAAGAACCATAGGCCACTCCCTATTAGCCCTTCTTGTTGTTAGATTTTCTTTTACTCTAGCCCCATGTTGGAACACCAAATTGTTATTGGTTATTTCTACTCTTTTGGGGGGTCTGCCATCCAGCTCCCAAATAAATCACACATGGAGGCTTATTCTTAATTATAAAGGCCAGGCCTTAGCTTGGCTTGTTTCTTGCCAGCTTTTCTTAACTTTAAATTATCCCTTCTACCTTTTGCCTCTGGGCTTTTCTCTTCCTTTTACTTACATATATTTTACTTTCACTATTACTCCGTGTCTGGCTGTGTGGCCCCTAGCATCCTCCTCTCCTTGTTCTCTTGCTCTTTCTTCCTCTTTCTCCTCCCAGATTTCTCCTCCTATTTATTCTCTTTGCCTGCCAGCCCTGCCTATTTCTCTCTCCTGCCTCCCTATTGGCCGTTCAGCTCTTACTTAGAATTATCAGGTGTTCTAGACAGGCAAAGTAACAGCGGTTCACAGAGTTAAACAAATGCAACAGAAACAAGTAACACACCTTAAAATAGTATTCCACAATACCTTCTGCTTTATATGTGTAGTTCAAGATGTAAGCCTCAACTCTCAACTTCCAGTTCCAGTGACCATGTCTAGCTACATGCTTCCTAGCTACCTGTCAAGACGGTGACAGACTTTTCCTAGCTACCTGTCAGGACGGTGACAGACTTTTCCTAGCTACCTATCAGGACAGTGACAGACTTATCCCTCTGGAACCATAAGCCCCAAATAAACCCTTCTTTAAATTGACTTGGCCATAGTGTTTTATCCCAGCAACAGAAAGTAACTAATACAATGCTTTTTCTTGCTTATTTGTTTTCACGGACTTATTCCAAATCTGCCACTGTTTTTTTTTATTAAAAACATAAAATATTAATTTAATTTAATATTATTGGTTTGGTGGTGCTGGCTGTTGAACCTGGTATCTATCCCATGTGATAGGTGAATAACTAACACTGTACCCCCAGCCCTTGTTTAGATTTTTTTTTTAATTGCCCTTTTCCTTTTATAGGAAAAAAAAAATCCTCATACCAAGTTGAATTTTTGTGATTCCTCATATCAGGAAATACCTCCCCCATCTCTTCTCACTGGGATGTTAGGCAAGGAATAGAAATCAAGCGTCAGGGTTGGGGTGTGGCTCAGGTGGTAGCATGCTTGTCTAGCGTACACCAGGGCCTGGCTTCAATCCCCAGCACTGAATAAAATGGTGTGGTAATGCACACATGTAATCCCAGCACTAGGGAGATAGAGATAGGAAGATTTCAAGTTCAAGCCCTTGCTGTAGAGTGCATTTGAGGCTATCCTGAGCTACATGAGCTCCTTTCTCAAAAAATTAAAAAAAACTGTAGAAAATACTTACAAAAATCTCCTTAGAAGAGGGTGGGGGAGGGTTGTTGAGAAGAAGGAAAGGCTCAAAAGAGATTCTTTCATTCGCTTTGGTTGCTCCTGGGCCCTTGCTCTGGTTATTTATTGTTATTTAACGGTCCTAAACTTGGTGGTCAAAAGCAACACCCATTTTATTATTGCCAATGATTCTATGTGTTTACTGGGTCTGTTGGGCCAGTTTTTAGCTGCGTGTGATGTGGGCTGTGGCTGTGTTCATCTGGGCATGTGGCTGGGCGGGGCCGTTTCAGTCGCCCCTTCCCATGGCTGGCAGGGACAGGCTGGCAGCTGGCAGCTGAGCAGGGCTGTTGGCTGGACACGCACTTGGCCTGTCCGTGCGGCTTGTGCTTTTCACAGCATGGCAGCTGAGTTCCCAGTGTCCCCAGAGAAGTAAGCAGAAACTGCCAGACCTCTCTCCCAGGCTGGGTCTGGAGAGCTTGGGCCTCTTGGGAAGGCTACATGCCTGCTGTTGGCCATCTCTGTGGTCCTGAAAAGGCTCCTGTATCCTCCAGCATGACATTCACCCTGGCTCAGCTTGCTTTCCTGGCTCTGCCGTACTCTTGCCCTTTCATAGTCTTGGGTTTTTTGTTTGATTTTTTTTTTTTTTTAATTTTGAATCTTTTTATCAACGGAACCTTGAAGAAGGAGAACTATGATCGTCAGGTAGTGGTGTTCTTTTGGGAAGGCCATGGAATCTCTAGGAGGAAGAACCGTACTGGAGGAAGTGGATCCCTAAGGGTGGGCCTTGAGACTTAATAGTCCTGCCCACGTTCTGTTTACTTTCTGGTTTCTAACACAATGCGACTCCTGCCACGGTGCCTTCCCGCCATGATATGGTGTGCCCACATAAAATACAAGCCAAAACAAACCCTTCAGCCCTTAAGTTGTTTGCTATCAGGTATTTTGTTACGGAGTCCAGAAAGTAACTAAGGGCCAGGTGTGGCATGCATGTCTTTAACCGAAGTACTCAGGAGACGGAGGCAGGTAGATCTTTGATCTTGGTGAGATTGAGCCCAGCCATGCAGCCATGGGTATACAATGATACTCTAGGTTTTGTTTTGTCTTTTTTTTTGTTGTTTTGGTTTTATTTGGGGTAAGGAAGAGCTAGTACAGCTACTTCTGAAGTAACAACGGGTGTGTCCGCCTCATAGTTTTTGAGATCCAGGTTTAAGACTGGGTGAGTCCACTGCTTTGGTCCTTTGATGAGGATGGCTAATAGCAGTGCAGCAGAGAGAGAGACAGCATGGATCAGGTCCCACAACCCCCTTCAGCGGTATTCTTTGTCTCCTAAAGACCTCCCACTAGACCTCACCCTAGAAGTTCACAGCGTCTTCGAAGGCACCATCCTAGGATACCAAGTGCTACCCACATGCCAACCATAGCAGGAGTGTGTCCACCGTCATCATCTAGCTCCAAAGCGTCGGGCTTTTGTGGGTGTATCCTGGAACTTTTATCTCAGTATATTACTGACCAAGTAGTTTCATACCATGAAATAATGCAATTTTTCTGTTTGTTTTTTGAGACAGGGTCACAGTATGTATATTTGGTTGCCCTAGAACTCACTATGTAGACCACACTGACCCTGAACTCAGAGAGATCCACCTGCCTCTGCCTTCAGAGTGCTAGGATTAAAGGTGTGTATATGCCATCACACCTGGCTTTTATTATTATTAGTAGTAGTTTATTTTTATTTTATGTGTGTCTTAGAGTTTTTATTGCTGTGAAGAGACACCATGACCAGAGCAACTCTTATAAGAAAAATATTTAATTGAGGGGGCTCACTTACAGTTTCAGAGGTTCAGTCCATTATCATTATGACGGGGAGCATGGTGGCATGCAGGCAGCTGTGGCGCTTGAACTGAGCGTCCTACATCTTGTAGGCAACAGGAAGTTGACTGAGACACTGGGCAGTATCCTGAATATAGGAAACCTCAAAACCTGCCCCCACAGTGACACACTTCCTCCAACAAGGTCATACCCACTCCAACAAAGCCATACCTCCTAATAGTGCCACTCCCTGTGAGATTATGGGGGTCATAAACAAACTACATTCAAACTGCTACATTGTATAAATGACCTGTTGTAAACTGTCATGTGGGTCCTGGGAACTGGACCCATCTCTCCAGGCACCCAAAATATTCTCTTGCAGACGTCATTAAAATCACAGTATTGAGAAGTAATAGACAATAGATACAACAATGATAACTATTTATCCCTATGTTTGATTGAATAAAATATGTGCTGCTGATTTCTATTATAACTCCTCCAATTGATTAAAAAAAAAAAGATAGGGTCTTAATATGTAGGCCTGACTCATCTGAAACGAGGATGTAGCCCACACTGGCCTCAAACTCATGGAGGTGTGTGCCACTACACCCAGCTCTCTCTTTCTATTCAGCGAGGGACCAAGCTCATGGTTGCTGCTGCCAGTTGGAGTGGATATTCCCACATCAGTTAACCTAATCTTGAAATGCTGGAGCTGATGAAATGGATCAGAGGGTAAAGGAACTTGCTGTGAAGGCTGATGTCTCAGTCTACTCCAAGAACCTGCATGTTGGAAGACGAGAACTGACTCTTAACCTATATATTTGCATCGTGGCATGAAGGCAGGACAATACACAAACAAACAAACGTATGTTTTTTTTTTTTTGTTTTATTTAAGAAACTGTGAGATATAACCCAGGGACTTGTCCCCTGGGTGGTTCTAGACCTTATCAGTTTGACAATCTCCTTAGGCATCTGTGGGCACTGCATGCACATAATGCACAGATATATAGGCAGGCCACTCATACACACAAAATAAATCTTTCTTTAAAAATTTGGTTTTACTGGGCTGGAGAGATGGCTCAGAGGTTAAGAGCACCAACTGCTCTTCCAGAGGCCCTGAGTTCAATTCCCAGCACCCACACAGTGGCTCACAACCATCTGTAATGGGATCTGGCACCTTCTTCTGTATATATAATAAATAAATAAATCTTTTTTTAAAAAATTGGTTTTACCAAGAAGCCAACTGACAAATACACCGTTGGTTGGTCTTTGGTCTTTTTTAGGGAGCCAGCCACCCAGCTCTCAAATAAATCACACATGAAGGCTTATTATTACTTATGAATGCCTGGCCTTAACTTGGCTTAGTTTCTAACCAGCTTTTCTTAACCTAAATTAACCCGTCTATCTTTTGCCTCTAGGCTTTTCCTGTTCTCTAACTTCTGTAAATCTTAGTCTTACTCCGTGGCTTGCTGTGTGGCCAGGTGGCTGGCCCCTGGAGTCCTCCTCCTCTGGCTGCTCCATCTTTGCCCCCCATCGATTTTCTTCCTCTAGATATTCTCTCTGCCTGCCAGCCCCGCCTATCCTTTCTCCTGCCTTGCTATTGGCCAGCTCTTTATTAGACCGTCAGGTGTTTTACACAGGCACAGTAACACAGCTTCACAGAGTTAAACAAACGCAACACAAACAAACGTAACACACCTTAAAATATTCGACTACACAAATATTTGGTGATTTTTTTTTTTTAAACTTCAATTTACTTAAGATGTGAGGGTTTGTGGCATTTTACTCTGCCTCCTCTACTCTGCCTCCTCTCTCCCCTTCTCCTCTCTCTGGGCCACGCTTCCTACTCGGCTCCCCATCCTCTCCATCATGAATGGTCACTCCTGTCCAAATTCTCCTTGAATATCAAGAAGTAAGTTTCCTTTCCTTCAACCTTTATACTATGTGTGGTGGTTTGAAAAAAAATGGTCACCAAAAGGAGAGGCACTATTAGGAGGTGTGGCCTTGTTGGAGGAACTGTGTCACTGTGGGGGCGGGCTTTGAGGTCTCTTTTGCTTCCGCTGACCTCCTGTTGCCTGCAGGATGTATGACTCTCAGCTCCTCCTCCAGCACCACGTCTGCCTGCATGCCACCATGCTCCCCGCCATGATAATGGACTGAGCCTCTGAAACTGTAAGTGAGCCACTTCAATGTTTTTCTTATAAGAGTTGCCGAGGCCATGGTGTCTCTTCACAGTAATAGAAACCCTAAGACACCATGGGACTGCAGAAAAGTCTCAGTAGTTAAGAACATACACTACTCTTGTGGAAGACCCGGGTTCAGTTCCCAGCCCCCACGTTGGGCTGCTCACGGCTGCTTGTACCATCAGTAACTGCTCCAGGGAGATCTGACCCCTCTGGCCTTCATGAGAAACACACACAACACTAAACGTAAATCTTTTAAATAATAAAACAAAAAAACTCTCACACTCACTAAGCCTGGAGCTGGGGATGAGGTGGTGGGGGTGGGGAACTCAGAACTCAGTTTCTGCCTGTCCAATCTGCTTAACCAAACAAAGGCTTTAGTCACAGGTGAATTCAGGTGCTTAAATGATGTCATCAAGATTGTATTTCCCACTCTTCCTCTCAGATTTATTTGTCTCTGTTGCTCTTCGTGTGTTCGCCCCGGTCATATAAATAGCCCATGATTCATGCTTAGAGAGTGAGACCCTCCCCAGCTTTCCCAGTGTGTCACACAGCAAATCTCTTGGAAGAAATGCGATTGGACTTGCTTGGGACAATGCCCGGTTGCACTGTGTAAACATGGCTGGGTTGGCATGACTGGATGGGGCGGATTGTGTAGCCAGTCCCATGGGGATCATTCAGGATCTGGGAAGGCCAATTCTCTGGTGCAAAGAGGGAGGCTTTGTTGAGGAGACAAAGGCCACAGCTGCCCACACCTCACACTCTTTGGGATGGAAATGTGCCCTGGCAGTATCCCTGCCCTCCTCTGGCTCATCCTGCCTCTGGTTGAGGGTTAGTTGAAGGACCTTTACACTTCAAATATCTATCAGGATGGGAATGCTGGCTTGTGGCCTGGCTTTTCGTATCTTTTCCCCCCTTAGTGATTAGAAAGGAGCAACAGTGACAAGTTACTTCATGAAAAGCCTTCGGCTTGTTTTTATTTTGCTTGCCTGTGAGCCATGGCTGAAACCGAAAAGCCAGTGAGAGTAAATAAGAAGAGAGAGGAAAGACTAAAGGGAAAATTACCTCATAAATCCCAGGCTTTCCAGATGAAATCATGGCTGCTGGGCTCGGTGAATTACAACAGAACAGGGCAAGTGGATGCGTAAAAGTGCTCAGTCAACTGGGTAATGAGTGGTGCTGGGGCCAGGGGAATGCTGGGTAACCGAGTGGTGCCGGGGTCAGGGGAATGCTGGGTAACCGAGTGGTGCCGGGGTCAGGGGAATGCTGGGTAACCGAGTGGTGCCGGGGTCAGGGGAATGCTGGGTAACCGAGTGGTGCCGGGGTCAGGGGAATGCTGGGTAACCGAGTGGTGCCGGGGTCAGGGGAATGCTGGGTAACCGAGTGGTGCCGGGGTCAGGGGAATGCTGGGTAACCGAGTGGTGCCGGGGTCAGGGGAATGCCTCGCTTTGGAGCTATCCACAGGAAGCAAAGTGACTGAGTGCTGGGGGTCTGCCAGTCAGTGCTGAGTACTAAGCACAATCATGAGTACTTCGACAGACAGAGTCGGCTTAAAATCTGATTTTGTGTTGCCTCGGTCTTTTATTTCCTCCACACACTCCATTCTTTATGGCAAGTGGTGATTTTTAAAGGTTCTACTCCCTTTATTTCCATTTGAAAAGGACGTAAAGGTCTGGGGATGTGGCTCAGTTGGTGGAGCGCTTGCCTGGTTTGCACGGGAGGCCGGGGTTCCATCCCCCAGCACGCATAAACCAGGCAAGGGTGGGACTTACCTGTAACCCTAGAAGTGGAAGCAGGAGGCTCAGAAGTCCGAGGAGGCTAGGAAGATGGCTCAGCAGTTGGGGGCAAGTACTGCTCTTGCAGAGGACTCAAGTTCAGTTCCCAGCACCCATATCAGGAGGTTCACAACTGTCTAACTCCAGCTCCAGAGGATCTGATTCCTCTGGCTTCCTCGGATACCCGTTCTCACATGCACATACCCGCACACAGACACATAAACATAATTAAAATAATCTTTTAAATGTCTTTTTATAAAGAAATTCAAGTTCATCCTTGGTTATATAGTGGGTTTAAAGCCAGCCTGCCTGGGACCCATGGTCTAAAAATAATAAATAGAAAATACAAAATAAAGTTCTGTTAGGTTGCATACACTTATGTTACTTATAATATCTTGAATCCTTCTAAAAACCCTGAGGTAAGAGTAGCTTGAGTTTTCCTGCCCACAGTCAGGACAAATCTCTCTCACCTGCCAGTCCCACAGCCGCTCAGACCCAACCAAGTAAACACAGAGACTTATATTGCTTACAAACTGTATGGCCGTGGCAGGCTTCTTGCTAGCTGTTCTTACAGCTTAAATTAATCCATTTCCATTAATCTATACCTTGCCACATGGCTCGTGGCTTACCGGCATCTTCACATGCTGTTTGTCATCGTGGTGGCTGGCAGTATCTCTCTGACTCAGCCTTCCACTTCCCAGCTTTATTCTCCTCCTTGTCCCGCCTACACTTCCTGCCTAGCCAATGGCCAATCAGTGTTTTATTTATTGACTAATTAGCAACACATTTGCCATACAGAACATCCCACAGCAAGTAAGTATGATTATCTTCAATTTAAGAACACTGACTGCTCTTCCAGAGGACCCAGGTTCGAGCCCCTGGACCCACATGGCAGCTCTCAGCAGTTTGCCTCCAGTCCCAGAAAGGAGATTTAAAAGAATTAAAGATCAGTCCAGGAAAGATTAAGGTGTCTCAAAGAGACATCTTGTTGGAGAATATTATAACATGTATTACATTTGTTTATGATGTGGAACATTTGTTTAATGATGCAGAAATGTGTTGCATTCTTTTATGCTGCATTTGTTTAAGTCTGTGAAGCTGTGCTACTGTGCCTGTGTAAAACACCTGATGGTCTAATAAAGAGCTGAATGGCCAATAGCAAGGCAGGAGAGACAAATAGGTGGGGTGGCCAGGCAGAGAGAATAAATAGAAGGAGAAATCTGGGAGGAGGAGGAGGAGAAGCAAGAGAGATCAAGGAATAAGAAAAGAAGGGGCCAGCCACCCAGCCAGCCATGGAGTAAGAGTGAAAGTAAGATTACAGAAGTAAGAAAAGGAAAAAGCCCGGAGGCAAAAGGTAGATAGGATGATTTAAGTTAAGAAAAGCTGGCAAGAAACAAGCCAAGCTAAGGCCGGGTATTAATAATTAAGAATAAACCTTCAGCCAGGTGGTGGTGACACATGCCTTTAATCCCAGCACTTGGGAGGCAGAGGCAGGTGGATCTCTGTGAGTTCGAAGCCAGCCTGGGCTACAGAGTGAGTTCCAGGACAGGCTCCAAAGCTACACAGAAACCCTGTCTCAAAAAACCAAAAAAAAAGAATAAACCTTCATGTGTGATTTATTGGGGAGCTGGGTGGCAGGCCCCCCAAAGGAGCCAAAAAGAACAAAAAACAAACAAACAAACAAAAAACATCAGTAACACTTGCATTCATTCACTGAAGCATTTCTCACCACACCACAAATACAGGAAACATCCTGTGTTCGTGTCATAGGTGAAAAGTGTGCTACCCAAATGCAACAGAGAACTGTTCAACACTTGGAAGTCCTGGTAATGTGAGTGAACCTGTCCATGGAGGAAGCCAGGGTCAGAAGTGATGCATGGTTTCATTTATATGTGGACAACAGCAGAGTGGAACTCGTAATGGGGAATTAAATGGTGGTTTCCAGGGCCTGGAGTTTGGTGAAGTGGGGAGATGCAGGTCAAGAGGTGTGAGCTTTCAGACGCTGTGTTTGTATAGTGTGTGAAGATGTATTGCTGAGATTGGGGTAATAAAGAGCTGAACGTCCAATAGCTAGGCAGGAGAGAATAGGTGGGACTTCCGGGGAGAGAGACGACTCTGGGAAGAGGAGAGGTGGGGAGATGCCATCAAGATGTAGGGGAAACAGGACAGGCAGTATGGAGATGAGGTATCGAGCCACACGGCAGAATGTAGATTAAAAAATACGGGTTAAAGTATAAGAGCTAGTTGGAAACAAACGTAGGCTAAAGGCCAAGCTTTCATAATTAGTAATGAGTATCCGTGTCATTATTTGCAGGCTGGTAGTCCCGGCGAGAAAGTACTACTACATTCAGTTATGAAATGAATCGATTCTAGAGATCCAACGTGTAGCACCATGAATAGCACACAGTTGGAAGGCGCTAAGAGAGTCCATCTGAAATGTTCTTGATTTGCTAGGAGAGTAAATCTTTTTATAAAGATTATTTTATTTTAAAATATTTATTTTATCTGCATGTGCACACAGTCGCATGCGCATGTCTTTACGTCTGTGTATGTGTCCGGAATAGGGTGTCAGATCCCCTGGAGCTAGAGTTACAGATGATCGTGAGCCACCAAAAATGGGCCCTGAGAACAGAAAAGAGTCCTCTGACAGAGCAGCAAGTGCTCTTAACCCTTGATCAGTGTCTCCAGTCATGGTTATTTTTAATTATTTGAATATGTGTATCTGTGAATGTGCACATGTTAAGTGCAGGTGCCCTCGGAGCCCCAGTCCTGGGGCTGGAGTTAGAGGGAGACGTGAGCTATTAGGCATAGAAATTGTTGTGCCATCTGCTAGAGTGAACCTTTCTTTTTTCTTTTTTTTTTTTTTTTTTGAGATAGGATCTCTCTACATAGCCCTAGATGTCCTGAAACTCAAGATGTAGACCAAATTGGCCTTAAATTTACAGCGCTCTGCCTGCCCCTGCCTTGAGTGCTAGGATTAAAGGCTTGCTCCACCACACCCAGAGAGTAAATCAGTGTACACAAAGACACACACACAGTTGGAAGCAATGTCAGATGACGGCTATGTTAATTGGCATAATTTCATGATGTATGTGTATATCAAAACATTATACACCTTAAATATACACACATTTTAGTTGTCAAGTTCAGCTCAGTTAACATGGGGTGAGTCTAAACCAAGTGGGAGAGCCCAGCTAGGAGGGCAAATCTCCAGTCCCGTCCTCCCCCCCCACCCCCCCCACCGGCCCCCACCCCCCACCCCCCCACCCCCCCACCCCCCCCCCGCAATGATGTCATCTCACTCAAGGCTTTTATTTATACCTAATTTTTTGCCTTCCCTGGGTAAGTGCCTCGTGTGCCATTTCTCAGTTTGACACAGCTTATCTTTGTCCACTGCTGGTTCATATCAGCATCTTCTGGCTTGTCCTAGATCAGGTAGCTACGCCTGTCCTGACTGATCACCTGTGGTGGAGGCAGGAGGGCGGAGTTCCCTAAATGGTGTGAGTATTCATAAAGGCGACCAGCCTAGCCTTGAACATAGGCACTCCCAAATGCACAATTTTTAATCTATTAATAGCTGGCAGCCGGTGACATTTTAATCACAGGCGGTGCTGGAGAGGAGCAATCCAGAGATGAAAGGAGGCATTGGCTAAGTAGTAGCAGGACCTAACTTGAAACATTAAATAACCTCCAAGGGTTGAGTTTTCAGTTCTCCTGTAAGCAGCCTGAGGTGGCCTGGGGAAAATGGTTCACTGCTCTCTCGACTGAGAAAAGCCAACACAACCAGGCACATTTAGAGGATCAAATCTTTTTGTTCATTCTCTGTTCGTAAAAGTGTCCAAGCCATCAAGGATGTGTCTACCATAAAAGTCACCAAAGACCTGACAGATGTCACTTACAGAAACAGTGTGAGCCATGTACCCCAGGCCAAGGGGGGCTGGTCACAGAGCCAGTGGACCAAAATGAATGCTGGTTGATTTTTTTTTAATTACATTTATTTCTGACTCACTGTGTCTACGACTCTGTGTATGTGTGTGTGTGTGTGTGTGTGTGTGTGTGTGTGTGTGAGCGAGCACGCGCCACGCACCATGGTGCATGTATGAAGGTCAGAGGACAATTTGCCTTCATGCACGACAATTTGGTTTTCTCTTCCCACCGTATGAGTCGTGGGAATTGAACTTAGGCCGTGAGGCTTGGCAGCAGTCACCTTCCCTCTCTGAGCCATCTACTTCGCCAGCCCAAATGCTGAACTTTTACTTCATATGCTTAAAATGCAAAGTAATGCTGAACTTGAGGATGTAGACACTGATGCTCTGGATGATGGGCATCTCCAGAGGAACAAAAGCTGCAGCCATGTGGTGATGAGAGAGCTGGGTCAGGCTAACCCTCCCACAGGCTCAGAGATGATCCTCACTGCAAAACAACGAACACATTGTCTCTGAAACAGAAGAGGAGACTACACAGAAAAAAAAAAAAAAAAAAGATATCCCAGAAGACACCAAGGAGACAAAAACTTATGGCATGGGAAAGTATTCAGCACAAAATAAATGCAAATAAACATGAAAAAGGGAGTTATGTTTTCGAAAGATTTTCATAACATGAGACGGGGCTAAAATACACCAAGTGGAAACAAAGGCATGTGTGATAAAATGTCTTCATACATAACGCAGTAAGTGAACTCATCGTGCATTTTAAGTAGGCAGAGGACAATGTCAAGCTAAAAGGAGGAAAGGAGAGGGAATTTGAGAAGCAAGAAAAGAAAAGAAAGAAAATATAAGTTTCCCCACACTGGTACCAGAGGAGGCAGCAAGATCTCAGGATGAGTACATTACAGGCTCTTGTGTTCTGGGGAATAAAAACTTTTGGTAGCAGAGTTAGCATCCTTTGTTGGGTTTTTACAGAGCTGGTCTGTGACTCTGATGCCTTTGCGAGTAGCTTTATTTTCTGAGAACATTTCCCCTATTGGCCAGAATCCTGGGCTAGCCATTTAGCTCACAAAGCAGCCCCTGTCTAGATAGTGAGACTTCCTCCGCGTTCGCCGCAAAAGCTCTGAAACTTGGCACAGAGAAAGCAAACGCAGGACTGTGTGTGGTTGCCTCCCTGCAGCAAAAAGACACCAAACAGGTTCAACCTGAAATCGCCCGCAACCTTGCCCGTAGCTCACTCCAAAGTCCTGAGATCATTCGACCGGAGCGCCAGCTCTCCACATCTAAGCCTGAAGTAGCGGCTGATGTTCTGGGGTCTACAGCTTACCAATGAGCTCCAGGAGACAGGACCTCCTCTGTTTGTCTCTGACTCACACCCACGTGTGTTTCGGTGCTCGGAGGAAGGTTTTCTGTGGATTAGGAAGAAATAAACCGGTTAGATGAAACCAGGGAGAAAACATTGGGTGCGTGGGTGGGGCGGCGCGGGGGGGGGGGGGAGGTGTAGATCACAAGCTTCATATATCAACAAAGCAATCGAATGCACACACACGCTTTGTGACTGACTGTTCAGTGATATCATTGTTTATAAAATAATTTCCTGTCTTCCTCTGTCCCTATCTAGTGAAGGCAAGGGGAACTCCAGAGAAAGCCACGCTGGTGACATGGAGTCTAGAAACAGATGAGAAGAATGTGAATAAAAACAAAGATGTTTGGCTGGAGAGATGGCTCAGCGGGTAAGAGTATGTACTGCCCTTGCAAAGGACTAGAGTTCAAATCCCAGCACCCGCGCCACCTGGCCCACAACCCGCAGTAACCCTGGCTCCAGGGAATCAGACACCCGCTTCTGGCTGCCCCAGTGTGGTGGTTTAAATAGACTCATGCGTTTGAATGCTTGGCCCATTGGGAGTGACTCCGTTAGGAGGTGTGGCCTTGTGGAGTGGGTGTGGCCTTGTTGAAGGACACTTATCACTGTGGGAAAGGGCTCTGAGGTCCCAGATGCTCTAGGTCTAGTGTGGCATTCAGCTCCTGCTGCCTGCAGATTAAGATGTAGATCTCGAGTGTCGAGCACCCATCTCCGAGAACCCGAGCTGGAGTAGGGGCTGCGGGTGGCGGCGCAGTCTCCGTAGGCGCTATGAGTTTGGCTGGGAACCGGCTTTCTGGGCTCCTGGAAGCAGAGGAGGAAGATGAATTCTACCAGACAACTTACGGGGGTTTCACAGAGGAGTCTGGAGATGATGAGTACCAGGGAGACCAGTCTGACACGGAGGATGAGGTAGACTCCGGCTTCGACATTGATGACGGGGATGAGCCATCCAGGAGAAGCAGAAGAGCCAAGAAGGAAGCGCAGAGTCATCACCAAAGCCTATAAGGAGCCTCTAAAGAGCTTGAGGCCTCGAAAGGTCAGCACCCCAGCAAGTAGCTCTCAGAAGGCCCGGGAGAAGGCACTGCTGCCCCACCGGAGCTCCAGGATGATGGCTCTGACAGTCGGAAGTCTATGCGTCAATCTACAGCTGAGCACACTCGACAAACTTTCCTCCGGGTTCAAGAGAGGCAAGGACAGTTCCGGAGGCAAAAGGGTCCCCACTGTGATGGACCACTGACCCAGGAAGAGCTGCTCAGGGAGGCCAAAATCACAGAAGAGCTCAGCTTACCTTCACTGGAGACCTATGAAAGGCTTGAAGCAGACAAAAAGAAGCAGGTTCACAAGAAGCGGAAGTGCCCTGGGCCAATAATCACCTACCACTCTGTGACAGTCCCGCTTGTTGGGGGAACCTGGTCCCAAGGAGGAGAACGTGGATGTGGAAGGACTTGATCCTGCTCCTACAGCTTCTGCATTGACTCCACATGCTGGGACTGGACCTGCAGTCCCTCCTGCTCACTGCTCACGATGATGCAACATTTGAAGAGTGGTTCCCCCAAGGGCGACCCCCCAAGGTCCCTGTTCGGGAGGTCGGCCCAGTGACCCATCGTCCAGCTTTGTACCGGGACCCTGTTACAGATGTACCCTATGCCACTGCTCGAGCCTTCAAGATCATTCGTGAGGCCTACAAGAAGTACATCACTGCTCATGGACTGCCCCCCACTGCCTCAGCCCTAGGCCCTGGTCCCCCAGCCCCTGAGCCACTCCCTGTCTCTGGGCCCCAAGCCTTGCGTCAGAAGATTGTCATCAAATACTTGTTCTTAGGCGGTGGTGGTGCAAGCACTTAATCCCAGCACTTGGGAGGCAGAGGCAGGCGGATCTCTGTGTTAGAGGCCAGTCTGGTCTACAGAGCGAGATCCAGGACAGGCACCAAAACTACACAGAACTACTTGTTCTTTGCCGGGTGGTGGTGGTGTATGCCTTTAATCCCAGCACTCAGGAGGCAGAGCCAGGCGGATCTCTGTGAGTTCGAGGCCAGCCTGGGCTACCAAGTGAGTTCCAGGAAAAGAAACGTCTTTCCTCTGCTGACCCGGGCTCGGTTCTGCTCTTCCCTTTGTCCCAGCAGATCTTGGGTGTGTTTTTTCTTTCCAACTTTCCTCGCCTGTTCATGATTTGGTTTTGTTATCATTTTTTTATGCTAATAAAATGGTAAAATCCTTAAAAAAAAAAAAAATGTAGGACTCTCAGCTCCTTCTCCAGTCATGTCTGCCTGCATGCTGCCATGACAATAATGGACTAAATCTCTGAAATTTAATTGTAGGCCAGCCCCAATTAAATATTTTCCTTTATAAGAGTTTCCAAGAGTGTGGTGGCACACGCCTTTAATCCCAGCACTTGGGAGGTAGAGGCAGGCGGATCTCTGTGAGTTGGAGGCCAGGCTGGTTTACAGAGTGAGATCCAGGACAGCCAGAGTCACTAGACAGAGAAACCCTGTGTCGAAAAGACAAAAAGCAAACAACAACAACAACAAACAGAGTTGTAGTGGTCATGGTGTCTCTTCACAGCCATAGAATCCCTAACTAAGACACCCAGGCACCTGCACTCACATGCACATACACAGACACACGTATACAAAAATAAATAAAATAAAATAAAATAAAAAACAACTATGCAAATGTTTTGTAGAAATGCATGAGTTTCCTTGAAGAAACAGTTAGGAGAAATGGGAAGAGAATGGCCATAGGGTGACCCCAGGGTACAGTTGTGAAGCGCAAAGTTTTGCATCAAGTCTTCAGAGCAGAATCCTCAGCCCATGACACCCCTAGGTGACATCATCCAAAGGGGTTGGATTCCACATTCCTATTGCCCCTCTCCAGCCTAGCCTTTGGTACCCTCAGCAGCTGTGCTGGACTTCCCTAAGTGTGGTGGTCTCTGGGCTCCTAGCTGATCGGAGAGGACCCTGTCCTTCCCCTGAGTCCCACTTCTGCTGTGGTATAGAGGGGAAAACTGTAGACCTCCGCTCCCCGCCTGCTCTTACAGGCTGTTCACACTTCTAAGGGGAGTCACTCATTTTTCCTGTTGAAACCAATTGATAATAAAGTTTTCCACTCTTGCAAATAAATAAATAGAAGGAAAAAAAAAACAAAACCAAACACTCATAGGCGCACCATGGAATGAACACTGTTGCAGGCTCATTTTACAAATGAAGAAACTGAGGCACCGAACCATTAACTCTTCTGGCCAAGATTGTCACCGATAGTGTCATGCATGATAAAGTAAGGAAATGCGAGTGCTCCCGGGTCCAGCTGTTCCAGTTTTCATACAGACACATCCAGCTGTAGCGCTCACTTAGGATTGTGATAGCTTCCTGTGCCACAGGGTGCCGGGAGTAGGTGTGTAAGAGTGCTTCTGGGGAGATTAGCATTTCAACAGTGCAGGTGGTAAAGCTGATCGCTCTCTCCAGGGCAGCTGGGGATCAGCCTGGCCATTCAGGGCCTGAAGGCCACAAAAGGTGTAAGGGGGAGGAGTCTGCTTTCCCCCTTTGCTTTCCGATCGCCTGATGATGTAGGGGCCTTCGCTCCTTGGGCCCTCAGACTGGGATTAACGTCTCTGGCTGTTTCCCGCCCTCCCTTACCTTGCTCCCATTTCTCTGCAATGCACAGTTTGCAAGAGGATAACTTTGTGTGTGTGTGTGTGTGTGTGTACACTCGCGCGGGTGCGTGGGTGCGTGCGTGGTGCGTGCGGGGATGGGGTGGGAGTGGGGGTGGGGGTGGGGTCCGTTCTCTTCTTCCACCATGTGGGTTCTGGGACAGAACTCAGGATGTCAAGGCAGCACCCTTACCCACTGAGCCATCTTGCCTGCCCTTTCTGATCACTGTCTCTTCTACTTTTGAGTCCATCCACTCACCCTACATAGGATGGTACTGCTCATACTGAGGGGCCTTCCCACCCTCAGTTCATTTCTCTGGTGTGCCTCACCAGTCTCCTGGGAAGTTTATAATTCAAAATGGTAAAATTAACCGTCCTACCATCCATGCATTCAACTCATCCACTGTGGGTTTGAAAAGTATTTGTGGGACGAGGGCTGGAGAGATGGCTCCTCGCTTCTTCCGGAGGACCTAAGCTCAATTCCCAGCACTCACATCAGGTGGCTCACAACCACCTGTAACTCCAGGTCCAGGGGGATCTGACTCCTCTGGTCTCTGGGGGCACCTGCACTCACATACACAGACGCATCCTTAAGATAATAATAATAATATATTTTTTAAAGTATTTGAAGTCAGATGTTACCTATGCTTTTTATCCTTGCGCTCAGGGACTAAAGCAGGAAGATGATGAGTTTGAGGCTGCCCTGAGCTGCATAACAAGTTCAAGTTCCACTCTCTCTCCAGAAACAAGCAACGAACTTATTAAAAAATAGTGGTACATGGCCTAGAGCAATGGTTCTCAACCTTCCTAATGCTGCAACCCTTTAACACAGTTCTTTATGTTGTGGTGACCCCCAACCACAAAATTATTTTCTTTTTTTTTTTTTTTTTTTTTAAAGATTTATTTATTTATTATGTATACAGTGTTCTGTCTGCATATACACCTGCAGGCCAGAAGAGGGCACCAGATCTCATTACGGATGGTTGTGAGCCACCATGTGGTTGCTGGGAATTGAACTCAGGACCTCTGGAAGAACAGCCAGTGCTCTTAACCGCTGAGCCATCTCTCCAGCCCCCCACAAAATTATTTTCATTGCTACTTTATAACTGTAAGTTTGCTACTGTTACAAATCATAATGTGAATATCTGATATGTGACCCCTTCCAAGGGTCATGGCCCACAGGTTGAGAACCAATGGTCTGGAGTGATGATTTGGTGGTTAAGAGCATGGATTGCTCTTACAGAAGACCCTGGTTTGATTCGCAGTACCCACGTGGCAGCTCACACCAATCTGTAACTCCAGTTCCAGGGAATTCAATGTCCTTTTCTGGCCTCTGTGGACACCAGGCATGTACAAGATGCACACACATACATCCGCATGCATAAAATAAAAATAACAATCTTTAAAAAAATAGTAAAATAATGTTACATTGTCCCTGCTATGTACTATGTAGTTAGGCCTATTTATATAGCATTTACTTGTGTTATATATTACAACATATAATATAGAAGTGATTTAATGTATACAGAACCACATAGGAAATACACAAATATTAAGCCATTTTGTCTTGGAACTTGAGCATCTTCAGGTTTGGGTGTGGGTATGTGGGTCCTAAAATTGAGGCCCTGCAAGACCCAAGGGTAACTTTATATCCTCTTGGCTTTATTTCTCCACGAAAAAAAACCTAATATCCAAATCTTTCCAGGTGTCTAGCAAAGCTTTGACATCCAGGGAGCAAAAAGATATTATGAATGACTTTGTATTAGAAAAGAATCCTTTCAGAGACCAATTAGATGGCTCAGAGGGTAAGTAAGGTCCCTTGCCACTAAGCCTAACAACCTGAGTTTGATTCTCAGGACTCATATTGTAAAAAGTAGAAAACCAGCTCCCCCAATTGTCTAAGCACTGTGTGGTACATGTACACCCTGACCCCAGCCGTACGTTAAAAAAGTCTTTTAGCCCTTGTATTAGTTACTTTCCTATCCCTGTGATCAAACACCGTGACCAAGGCAACTTATGGAAGGATTTCTTTGAGCTTCCAGGGGAATAAGAGTTCATCACCACCACCATCATGGAGGGCAAGCCTGGAGACAAGCAGGCTCGGCAGCTGGAGCAGCAAGCCAAGAGCACCCTGGGAACGGCCTGAGCCTCTGAAACCTCAACGCCCACCCCAAGTGATGTACTTCCTCCCAACAAGGCCACATGTCATAACTCTCCATCTTGAGACCACGTTGATAAGTGGGATCCCCAGTCATTCCTCCAATGATGCAGTAGGCTAATCAAACCGAATTAATAAATCCAGGTTTAATAAACAGAGCGAAGCAACTCCTGGGTGACTCTTGGGGGAGGTAGGAGGGAGAGCACGAGGCAGAGGCAGGTCTGGTGACCAGGTCTTAAATAGCCTATAGGCGTGGTCTTGAGCAGCCCTGGGGGAGGAGCTGACCCTTGGCGGGCTTTCTTTGGGGAGAGAGAGAGAGGTGGGGCCCAGGTAGGGCTTCCACCTAAACATCCCAGACTCCCTGGGTCTATAATGCCGATAGGGCTTCCACCTAAACACAAGTATTAAAATGTCTGAAACTATGGGAAATCTCTCTTTCAAACCGTCACAGCTCCCAACTGGCTTCTATTAATATCCAGCAATATCCACGGATACATAACAAAATACTCTCACAATTTGCACATCAGAAGAATGTTGTAGAACGAGCTAAGATATTTGGCATTACAGCAGTGCACATTTACAGAGTTCAAAACATTTAAAGATTTATGTTTATTTGTGTGTGTGTGTGTGTGTGTGTGTGTGTGCGCGCGCGCGCGCGTGTGCTGATACCAGAAGAAGCCAGAAGCCAGAACTTATTCCCTTGAAGCTGGAGTTACAGGTGGTTGTGAGTCACCTGATGTGGGTGCTGCAAGAGTAGTGTGGTGATTTGAAAAGAAATGGCCCCAAAGGGAGTGGCACTACTGTTGGGGGATATTCGATCACACTGTGAACCCTGAGTTTGCATTTTCTTTTTTTTTTTTTTTTTAAAGATTTATTTATTTATTATATATACAATGTAATGTCTGCATGTATCCCTGAAGGCCAGAAGAGGGCACCAGATCTCATTACAGATGGTTGTGAGCCACCATGTGGTTGCTGGGAATTGAACTCAGGACCTCTGGAAGAACAGCCAGTGCTCTTAACCTCTGAGCCATCTCTCCAGCCCATGAGTTTGCATTTTCATTAATTAAATAAAATTAACCTTGGGTCAGGAGGCTGTGTTAGCCACTAGTTGACAGAAAGTAATCATAGAGCCTCAGAAGGCCTCCGGGAGAGGTAGAGAGACACCGGGAGTAGTGGGGTGTGGTTTGGAGTGACACAGATTTTTCTGGTTTGGTAAAGTGGAAATATAGGTCTTCTGTGGATGCCAGCAAGGAGAAAGGATTAGCTAGTTGCTGCTCGGCCTCTCTGAGCTCACAGGTTTTCACCCCAGCCTTTGAATCTTGAGTCTCATTCATAATTAGAACGACAGAGATTTAGTTAAAGCTACCTTTAGCAGCAACAACAGGGCCGGGGCCTGTGGGAGCAGAATTCTTGCCATGCTGCAACCTGGTTGACCAGGCCACTGCTAGAAGCAGGCTGGGAACTATGGAATTGCAGTTGCTGGCTGACATAGCACTAGATGAAGGCGCAGCCACAGTGCTGATGTTAAAACAACACACTATTAGGAGGCGTGGCCTTGTTGGAGTAGATGAGGTCTTGTTGAAGGAAATGTGTTGCTGTGAGGGTGGGCTTTGAGGTCTCATATATGCGCAAGTCATGCCCAGTGTTTCAGACCAGTTCCTGTCACCTGCAAATCAAGATGCAGGACTCTCAGCTCCTTCTCCAGCACCGTGTCTGTCTGCACACCACCATGTTACGCCATGATGATAATGGACTGAACCTCTGAAAATGTAAGCCACCCCAATGAAATGTTTTCTTTATAAGAGTTGCCGTGGTCATGGTGTCTCTTCACAGCAACAGAAACCCTAACTGGGACAAGCGGCAAGTACTCTTAGCCACTGAGCCATCTCTCCAGCCTTTACATATGGTTTTATACAGTGTTTGGTTTTCCTTTCTTCTCTTTTTTTCTTCCTATACTAACCCAGGGTCTTGTGCACGCCAAGGTCACGCCAAGCACATATTGTTCCACTGAGCTACACCATAGCCCCTACGTTTTCATTACAAATTCCTTCATTTACTCTTCATTAAATCATGGAGGCTGATAACATTCTCCTTCTTCTATGTGTGAAATAGTTCTGAGGGGTCAGGTGGCTTGTCCAAGGCCACATGTCAACTCACCACAGAGGCAGGACCAGAATTAGGGACTGGTCCCCGGGTGGGAGAGGCCAGGGAAAGCCTTATTCTTTGGGATCTCTCATACAACCAGTGTGGCCATAAATAACTAAGAAATGAATGTGGTTGAAAGGTTTTGGTATCAGGAAGAACTAATGTGGTGATGTATCATGTCCCTCCCCCACCCCAGCAAAATTCATCTGAGGATCAGAGGAAAAAGCCAGTCACTAAATAGAAGTCAGGCAATGATAGCACATACCTTTAATCCTATCACTTGGGAGGCAGGGATCTGTCTGGATCTCTGTGAGTTCAAGGCCACACTGGGTAACAGAGCCAAGTGTGGTGACACACACCGTTAATGCCAGCACTAACCATAGAGGTCTGGAGGTCTGTACAGACAGACAGGAAGTGACAGAGCTGGGCAGGAAGAGGAAGTGATGTAGCTGGGCTGAGAGAGCCAATGAGAGAACAGAACAGAAAGGCATATAGGCGTGGGGTATACAGGAAGTGGCTCTCTTTGGAGACTGAGATGTCGGTGAGGTGAGGTGAGGTTAGCTTGTGGCTTTCCCTACTCCCCTGACCTCTCAGGTTTTCACCCCTATGTCTGGCTCCATGTTTTTTCATTTAATAAGACCTTCTAAGATTCGTCTACAAACTTGTAAGTGCTCATTTAAATCTGGAGGATTGCCTGTACTAGGAGGAAAGCGCTTACAAGAAACGTGTACTTAGTTCAGTGAGTTCTTTTTAAGATTTATTTATTTTAATGAGTGTCAGTATTTTGCTTGCGTGAGTGTATGTGTACAACATGCGTGTGCCTGGTGCCCTCAGAGGCCAGAAGTGGGCATCAGATCCCCTGGAACTGGGGTTACAGATGGTTGCCCACTGCCATGTCAGTGCTGGGAACTGAACTTGGTCCTCCGCAAGAGCAGCAAATGCTCTCAACCGCTAAGCCCTCTCTCCAGAAAGGCACACCTTTCACCTGGAGATGGTAAACGCTGTTTAACAATACCTCATTGTTCGTGGTGTGCCTTCCAGTAACGTGGAAGTGTCTATGTTTTAAACAGAGATTTGCTTTGTTATAGCTCTCAGCTCTCTGCTTCCTCGACCTGACGACCGTGGAAGTGAGAAGGAAGAACTGGGCTCCAGCAACACAAGGGTAGACTAAGACTAGACAGGAAACACGTATGACTGGACCTGAAAGGATGTGACCCAAAAATGCCACCGCTGGTGACCAGTCTCAAGTTTCCATTTTCTTCAGAATAGCACCCTTGGGTTCACTTCAAACCCTGGTAACATCTGTTCAGTGTGGAAGCCTTGCCTTCCTCTGCTTGAGAAATAAGGTAGAGGGCTTTACACTGGCTGAGAGGCGCAGCGGGCCAAGAGGCAGTTATGAAACCTCCAGAAGGAAGCATCAGAGAAGCCCCTAGGTGTGGGGCATGGAGGAAGTAGATCACCTTGTGGAAAGAAGCTCACTGAGCCCAGGAGGCTTTGGTTCTTGGGGAGGATTGATTCTCTGCAGACAAGCAGGGCTGGGGTTTATAGGGCTTCCTAGGGGCTCTAAAGGGCAGTGTTTTCTGGGTAGCCATACATATGCTCCTAAGCACACACACCCTTGAAGGCTGGGGGCTGGGAGGGTTCCTGTAAAACTCTGGGCTGGAGAGATGGCTCAGCAGTTAAAAGGCCTGGCTGCCCTTACAGAGGACCTGAGTTCAGCACCCACATGTTGTCTAAAAACATCTGTAATTCCAGTTCTGGGGGGGATCTGACACCCTCTGGCCTCCACAGGCACTGCACTCGTGTGGTGCATAGACATAATATGCAAGCAAAACACCCAGACACATCTAAAAAAAAAAAAAAAAAAGGGCATGAACTGCCCTGTGTCCTGACAAGTCGAAGACCCATACCTGTGGCTATCCGAAAAGTGCCCTTAGTTTCCACCTTCGTGTGTCTGTGGATGTGTGGACATGACTGACAGAACATGGAGGGAAAGGAAACCACAGAAGTACAACTACGAGAAAAATTATTTAGGTGAGCCACATGTAAATGTGCACCAGCAACAGACGCGGCCTTGTGGTGACTTCAGACAGCTGAAAGGGAACCTGTGCTCTAGCCACACAGATCCGGTTTCGGCTGGTGGAATCTAGCTGCTGTTGACACTCCTTTTTATAAAGAAAGGAGTGAGGGTCTAAGCCACCCCCAAACAGCCGTGATTATTAGCAAGTACAAAATCATCCTTGTATATATTGGATGTCATCTGTCTTCTAGGAAAGGAACTCAGACACAGTGCACATTAGGTACAGCTACGTCGTATTGGGTATCTAAGAGTCTCTCAACAGCTATGAGGTATTAACACTGTACACATTCAGGAACAGTTGTGAAAACTGGCCCTAGAGGAGCCCTACACCCACCTGAGTCACAGTTTTGATTCAGCTTCTAAGAAAAGGGCATTGATGGGGCTGCAGAGATGGCTCAAGTGGTTAAGAACACTGACTGCTCTTCCAGAGGACCCGGGTTCAGTTCTCAGCACCCACACAGTGGCTCACAACTGTGCTCCAGTTCTAGGGGACCTGACACCCTCACACAGACACACATGCAGGAAAAACAGTAATGCACATAAAATAAAAATAAGTAGATAAAAAAGAAAAGGGCATTGCTTTGTAAGGACCTTTATGTTTTAGAAAGATCTATTTTACCCATGATGCATTGCTATCCCCTGGAATCGCTTTCACATTCTGTCTCGTTGCTATGGGATCTTTTTTTTTTTCTTTTTTTGAGACAGAATCTCATATAGCCCAGGCTAGCCTCACCCTCACTATGTTGCCAAGGATAACTTTGAACTTCCTTTTAAAATAGTTCATTTATGATGATCAGTGACATGTTTGTAGAGAAGAGGAGATGGCAAACCAAAACCAAGAGAATTCATAAATACAGGAAAGATATTAGGCATATAGTAGGTTCCCAAAAAATATTAATTTATGGGTTGGTATGTAGCTTGGTGGCAGAGCACTTACTAGTATAAGGCCCTGGGTTCAATCCCTAGCAATGCACACACACACACACACACACACACACACACACACACACACACACAGAGTACTTGTATCCTTTAAACCTCAGCTCTTTTTGGTTTTTTGGGTTTTTATTTGTTTGTTTGTTTTTTGAGACAGGATTTCTCTGTGTAGCCCTGTCTGTCCTGGAACTCACTATGTAGTTCAGGCTGGTCTTGAACTCACACAGATCCACCTACCTCTGCCTCTCAAGTGCTCGGATTAAAGGTGTGCATGAGCCACCACCGCCCAGCAACCTCAGCTCATTTAAGTAACACAATAATACGATTTCACGTTGTGACGGTTTGAATGAGCCCCCAAAGCCCATGTATTTGAATACTTGGTCCCCATTTGGTGGGACTATTTTAAAAGGAAGTTCAAAGTTATCCTTGGCAACATAGTGAGGGTGAGGCTAGCCTGTGGAAGGACATGTTCGAGAAGGGGGGGGGCATGGGGCCGCCTTATAAAGGCCAGGATATACTTGCACACACAGGCCCATGTGGCTATTCCACGCATGTGCGTAGATCACATGGTCATGTTAGCGCGATTACATAACCATGTAGCCATGGGGCATGGGTTATGTAGGACGGAAGACCTGAAAATGACTAGTCTAAGTGTCCTGCCGGGCATGCACGACCATGGGGGCATGGTTGGAATTCCTATCACTGGTTAACTTTCTTTTTAATAATTAAAAAAAAAAAACAAAAACTGGATTATAATTGGTATTAAAAGAGGATAAGCTTAAAGTTCAAAATGTAGAAATGACATTATTTAGCACAGAAGCGCACATCTGTAAGCTCAGCACTGAGACAGGAGGATTGCCTACAGAGTTTGTGGTCAGTCTAGGTAGGCTAGCCTGGGCTACAGTGAAAAAAAAATTAAGAGTACAAGCAAAGGGGAAAGAAGAATCAAAAGAAGCAGAAGGGACCATCAGTTATCTTAACTTTCCGGTAATTATTTGGAAATGTGGTTTGTGACATAGTAAGGCTCTCTGGGCAGAGGGGCTTCAGCAGACAGGTCAGTGAAGTGGCCATGCCACTTCATCAAATGTTTAACTTTTCCTCTGGTTCTGTCTCATTTATTCAAAGGCTAGCTCTCCTCAAAACGGCAAATTACCCAGTGTTCCTTCAGTGTTTCTATCATAATGGGATCCCAAAGAAGACACCTGCCGTAGTTTGAATGTAATTGGACCCCATAAGCCCATGGGGCGTGGCATTATTGGGAGGTGTGGTCTTGTTGGAGGAAGTGTGTCACTATGGGGGGCGGGCTTTGAGGTTTCCTAGGCTCAGGATACCTCCCAGGGAGTCAGTTGACTTCCTGTTACCTCTAAGTCAAGATCTGGACTCTCGGCTCCAGCATGTCTGGCTGCACACTGCCAGGCTCCTCACCACGATGATGATGGACTGAACCTCTGAAGCTGTAAGCGAGCCCCCTCAAATAAATGTTTTCATTTATAAGAGTTGCTGTGGTCATGGTGTCTCTTCACAGCAATAAAAATCTTAAGTAAGACAGAAGTTGGTACCAGGGACTGAGATGTTGTTGTGATAGGCCTGACCATGCTTTTGTTTGGAGTAATATGTACTTTGGGAACTGGGGTTAGGAAAGCAGTGGAATACTTTAAGCACTGCTTACTGAGACATACTGAGTGTGATTTGGTGAACTGTAGGGGGCTACCTCAAGAGGTTTTGTTAGTTTTATGTGGCGCTGTTTACCCTGCGAGGAAAGTCATGAGGTACAACAAAACCCACTATGAGAGTTCATTAGAAGGGAGGGACAGGAAAGGGTGTACTTAGGCCTATTTGAGAGACATGTGCAAAAGAGAGGGGTGGGTACATGGGATCCGCTTTTTATGGACTCCCCCACGCATGCGCATATGGGCCTACATAGCTACGCATGCGCATGTGCATAGATTACACGATCACGCTGCGCATGTGTCCATGCTGCACACATGACCACGCAGCACACAGCTTATGTAGGATGTACAGCCCAGGAAATGACTGAGTGTCTCGCCAGTGCATGCACAGTCATGGGGGCATGGCTAGAATTCCTATTAGATTTCAGAGGAGAAGAATTTTAGTATGTTGCCTAGAAATCATTCTTAGGATATTTTGGTGAAGGAAGCAGCTGCTTTTTGCCCTTGTCCAAAAAGTTTGCCCAAGACTAAAATGAAGAATTTTAGATTAATTCTATTGGCAGAAGAAATCTCAATGCAGCCTAATATAGACTCATGTGGTTTTTGGTGCTAACTCTAATTAAGCTATATCATGAAAAGGAACTAAAGAAAAGCTTAGAGCCAGGTGAGATGGTGCACACCTGTAGTCCCAGCACTCATGAGGCAAAGGCAGGCAGATCCCACCCAGCTAAATTTCCAACTTGTAAAAAGGAATTTAAGAAAAGCTTAGAGCCAAGTGTGGTGGTACACACTTTTAAACCCAGCACTGGGAAAGCAGAGGCTGGTGGATCTCTGAGTTTGAGGCCAGACTGGTCTACAGAGCAAGTTGAAGAACAGCCAAGCTTAGTCAGTGAAGGTGGCAAACAGAAAGCTGGTGAAGATGTAATTGAATGAGAGGGCCGTGTTCCAGCCCCAGCAAGCAGCAGAATTTTGCAGGTTCATCCACATGGTTCTAGCTTTAGAGTTAAGGATAGAAGAAAAGGATTATGGAAATTGTCTCTGTGCCTAAGGAAAGCTGCTGAGGCCAGGCATGTGTCAGGGGTTCCCTGAATGGAGGCCTAGTAGAAAGGCCATTATGTGAAGTTGAAGACTAGATCGCCTTGGAGAACTCAAGATGCTAGAGATGCCAGAGTTGTGGGATATTTGCCGAGGAGAGCTGCTAACAGGGAGAGGAACCAGCCCAAGGGAAAGAAGTGTGCTGCAGTCAACAAAGCTGAGTAGAGTTAGAGATCTGAAGAGCATTTCTATGCAGAGTTGAGAGTTTGCCCACCTGGCTTTTGGTTTTGCTTTGGTCCAGTATTTCCTCACTATGCTCCCTCCCCCACATTTTGGAATGGTAATGTATATCCTATGCCATTATATGTTGGAAGTATGTGATCTGCTTTTCAATTTGATTTTATAGGGGATTATAGTTAAGAGATTGCATGAATCTCAAAAAAGACTTTGAACTTTGAAACAGTGTTGAGACTACGAAAGACAATGGGGAATTTTGAAGTCAGACTAAATGCATTTTGCATTATGATATTGTTAAAGGTTTATGGGGGCCAGGGAGTAGAATATGGTAGTTTGAATGTATTTGGCTCCCATAAGCTCATAGAGTGGCACTACAGGGAGATGTGGCTTTGTTGGAATAGGTGTGACCTTGTTGGAGGACGTGTGTCACTGTGGGGGCAGGCTTTGAGGTTTCCTATGCTCAGGATACCGCCCAGTGAATCAGTCGACTTCCTGTTGCTTCTGAGTCAAGATGTAGGACTCTCAGCTCCAACACCATATCTGCCTGAATGCTGCCATGCTCCTCACCATGATAATAATGGACTGAGCCTCTGAAACTGTAAATGATCCCCCGCAGTTAAATGTTTTCATTTATAAGAGTTGCTGTGGCCATGGTGTCTCTTCACAGCAACAAAAACCTAACTAAGACAACACCATTCAGGAAACCTTTGCAAAATTCCCCAGCAGACATCCTATGCTGTCCCCTGATGGAAACTGAGTTCTTGGCATGTCTGTAAGTATTGCTAGAAATGAGAATGGGATCAGACAGCAGAGGTGGGTCATTACCCCACTTACCTCATCGTTCTCTTCTTCTTTGCCATGATAAAACTCCTTGAATTATACCTAGACACATGACCAACAGGATAGAAGCATCCCTTCCCAGCCTCCCTTGCACTTCATCACGTGACTCAGTTCTGGCCAATTAGATGTGATTGCAAAGTTTGTAAGCAAATTGTGGATTGATCCTTTAGATTCTCTATGCTCTCTGCTGTCTTGCTTCCTCCTGGCCAGCATGAAGGTCTGTGGTATAGGTCAGTATCAGTCACTCCCACAGATGACAGAGACCTAAGTAGAAGAAACCCAGGACTCAAATCCTTCTCATCAAGAAATTTCTTTACATGGCTTCCTAGTCTGAAATAAAGTTTGAAATTCTATTTATTTTCAGTCATTATTAAAGCAACATATCCTAAGGATATCCTACTGAGAGGGCCAAGCTTCACTTAGGTTAGTAGTTCTCAACAAGGTTCCTGCATTACCCGGGTGCTTGTTGGACATGCAAGTCGCTGGACTATACATCTAGATTTATCAAGTTAGAATGCCTGAGTCTAGTCCAGATACCCACGGTGTCAATAGTCTTCCAGGTCATCCTGTTGCACACTCAAGTTTAAAAAGCAGGTTACTCACAAGCTCCAGGGGTGAGCTTACTACTATTAGTTTGCTAAATGGACAATGTATCAACCTGCCCTCTGAATTACTCTCTATACCCACAGATTAGTGTGGCTCTCAGAACGGATCAGGGGTTTCTTTGTGCAGTGGACAGCAGTTCATACAGAAACTCACAGCTATGCAAAGTGCAGATGAAGTGTCAGTGGTATGTGTTATTTATTAAGTGGTGCTGTTTACCATACAAGAGAAGCCACAAGGCACAAGAAAACCCACTTGTTTTAAGAGTTTATTAAGGGAAGGGAAAGAAGGGGTGTGCATAGGAATGACCATGCAGGAAGAGAGAGAAGGAACAGGTGGAACCCACTCTTATAGGTTCCCCCTGACACACACACATGCACATTTGGGCTTATGTGGCTATGCCACACATGTGCATAGATTATGTGATCATGCAGCACACAGATTACATAGGACATTAGTCCCTGGGATGACTGAGCATCTTGCCTGACTACGGGACAGCACATGCTCGGTCATGTAGCTGGGGGTGTGGCTAGGAATTCTAACAGTGTGGTCAGCTACAAATGTAACATCTGTATCAACAACCCACCAAAGCCTCAGGGACCAGTGCAGAAGACTGGACAGAAAGATTGTAAGAGTCGAGAGGTTGTGAAGGACCAGAGCGAAACTGTGTCCTCCGAACACGACAAGACCACTCCACTCATGAGCTCCCAGTAGCTGTGGTAGGGCAAGACCAGCACTAGGTCGAGCCAATCATCACTCTACCACGGAGGGAGGAGGGGCTTGTGGGACCCACCCCCAACTGAGGAGCTGTTGACAGTGGATGGTCTCTGTAGAAGAGAGAGCCAGTTTTCATGAAGGGTGTGGCTCCTGGAAAGTTGACCACGCTCCAGTAGATGCCTCCAAATCCATGAATATTCAGTCGGCACAGACTGGGGTTTTTTGTTTTGTTTTTTTTTTTGAAAAGGGCACTAGGTGTGTTGGCATAAGCCTTTAATACCAGTATTCAAGAAGTAGAGGCAGGTGGATCTCTGAGTTCAAGGCCAGTCTGGTCTATACAGTGAGTTCTAGGCTGGCCAAAGCTACATAATGAAACCCTGTCTCAAAATACAAACAGACAAACAAAAATGCATGCAACAAGTTGGGAAAAGGGCAGTTGGGGTGGATCTAGAAGGAGTTGGGAGAAGGAGTTGGGGGGTGAATATGATCTAAATTCATTGTATGAAATTCTCAAAGAATTAATAAAAATCATATATAGTTATGCCAATTAACTAGGCATGAAGGCACACACCTTTAATCCTAACACTTGGGAGGGAGAAGCAGGCAGATTTCTGTGAGTTCAAGCACAGCCTGATCTATGTATCAAATTCTAGGACAACCAATACTACATAGAAAAAAAAAAATAGTCACCAATTAGTCCATGATGGATTCACTTTTTCTCACTAAGAATGTATATAGGCTTCTAAAGCTTATGGCCACATAGAAACTATGAGGTTTTGTCAGGACAGAATGGAGACTGGGTAGGCTACATTTAGCCTTTGCTACTGTTATAATCAGTACAGTTCATGTGGTGGGTAGCCATTCCAGCTTTGATCTGGAAGTTCCAACCCCCATTGAGACTGTCATGCCTATAAGGCGGGGCCAAGGGAGGCACCTGGAGACCCGAGAACTGGATGGGCCAGCACTCTCTCTGGTCCGGGACCCTGGACAGTGAGGTGGACCAAGCAGAGCTCCAGAGAACACTGCTGGACTGCGATACACCTTCCCCAGACCCCGCGACCTACCTATCCCTTAATTTGTAAGTTACGCCATTAAATAAATCTCCTTTTAACTACGTGGAGTGGTTTTAATAATTTCACCAATAAGTTCATGTTTTCACCTTCTAGAATCAACACAGAGATAAGTGTTTACTTATGGTTTCAGAACAGAATTGAGAGGTGTTGACCATTTAAAGCGTTGGTGCCGGGCTGGGTAATAGACATGAAAAGGAGAAGAGAGGACAAAATGGGAAGGGCATTGATGCTGGGGATGTCTCTCTGTACACTGTGAATATACATTGTTCCCATTGGTTAACAAATAAGCTGCTTTGGCCTGTGGCAAGGCAGCTTAGAGGCAGACGGGAAGGGAGAGAGACAGGAAGAAGAAAGGCAGAGGCAGGAGAGACGCCAGCTGCCACCAAAGGAGAAGCAAGATGCCAGCAGATTCGTAAAGCCACGGAACACGTGGCAAAACATAGATTAATGGAAATGGGTTAAGTTAAGACATAAGAGCTAGCTAGCAAGAGGCCTGCCATAGGCCATACAGTTTGTAATTAATATAAGCCTCTGTGTGTTTACTTGGGTCTGAGCGGCTGTGGCACCAGGCGGGACCGGGGAAACCTTCTGACTACACGTGGGAGCAAAAGAACCTTCCCGCTGTCTCTGAAGGCTGCTAACATAAGCCTGCTGAGATGATGGTGAACGGAAGAGGCAAACAGGCTCACTGACCCAGTACCCAGTTCTCCAGTGCAGTGTTCTGAGTAAGACTAGTCCCCCTAGGCTCATGTGCTTGAATACTTGGTCCCCAGTTGGAACTGTTTGGTAAGGATTAGGAAGTGAGGATTTGTTGGAGGGGGTGTGTCACCAGGCGGTGGGTGGGGTGGGGGGGCAGACTTTGAGGTTTCAAAAGCCTATGCCATTCCCAGTTTCCTCTTCCCTCCCCCGAACCCCCTCCCCCCCTTCCTGCCTTATGGTTTGTGTCTCATGATGTGAGTGAGCTCTCAGCTACCGCTCCAATGCCGTGCATGTGTGCTTGCTGCCATGCTCCCCATCGTGATGGTCAGAGGCTCCTCCTCCTCTGAATCTGTAAAACACAAGCTGAATGTTTTCTTTCATAGGTTGCCTTGGCCGTGGTGTTTTGTCATGGTGATAGAAAAGTAACTAAGACACCCAGTGACAGCCAGAAGCTTACTTGCAGGGGAGAGGAGGAGGAAGATGTGAATTTTTTTTTTCCAGAGCTGAGGACCGAACCCAGGGCCTTGCACTTGCTAGGCAAGCGCTCTACCACTGAGCTAAATCCCCAATCCCTGAAGATGTGAATTTTAGGGGAGATGAAAGAGTCTGAAGAATGGACCGCAGCCTGGGTGAAAGTTCTTTGTACTCTGGCAGGGCATCAATGGTAGTCATCCCTCCTGCCGTGTGTACCAATTCCTCCCAGATGGTGTGATTACCTGGGGAAGTTTCACAAGTGAGAAGGTATCTTCTTGAAGAGCCATCATTCAGACATACAGCAGGGAACCTTTCTCTGCTGTTTCTCAGGTGCTCTGTTTGATGTTCAAAGAGGCATTTTGGGGGTGTTTGTTATCTGTTAGCATTCAGAACCCCACCTCTTGGGGACCCATTTTGACCGTGTCATTTTATGTAAAGTCCCCTTTAAGAAAAACAAAACCAGAGGCAGACGGAGCAGTGACAGAGGCAGGCAGAGTGGCCGCAGAGGCAGGCTGAGCAGTGGCAGAGTCGTGGTCATAATAAAGACCAGAAACTGAGCTACATGCTGAGAAGTTAGTGAAAACAAGGAGAATAAGAACCTGGAACAGGGACGCCTTTAAACCCAGCACCCGAGGAAGGAGCCATTTCCATGGGACACGACCAGAACGGATCCGAACACTCTGTCTGAGGCCAACCCAGGGCCCAGCTGCTGATCCTGCGAAACCCAACAACTTGGAAGTGTTGGTGAGACTACCCTGCTAAATAATCTACTCAGCTGAGATCCATTCAGTAGAGGATTCAGAATCCTACAGTCTGCAGTCTGAGGAAACAAATCAGCTGAGGAATTGACAAATGAACAAAACGTGACCTGAGAACACAAAAGAAGGCGCCGACCAGCCACCGAACCAGATCACTAGAATCATAAGCCTACACTACACCAACTGGGAACAGCTGCTCCCAAAGAAACAGAGCCCAACAGCACCGATTTAACCAAGAACTCCTAGTGGACCAAGACTAACAATTAGAACAAGAGAGGTACCTTCAGACACAGACACCGCCTATACTGAGCAGAAGAGATGAGTAGACGCCAATGCAAAAATACAAGCAACAACATAAAGACCTATATGACAACATCAGAACCTAGTGATTCTACACCTGCAAGATCTGAACATACCAAGGCAGAAGAAACAGAAGAAATCAATCCTAAAAATGACTTTAAGATGATAGAGATCCTTAAAGAGGAAATGAAAAACTCCATTAAAGAGGAAATAAAAATTCCCTTAAAGAAATGGAAGAAAAAACAAACAAAAAAACTAGAAGAAATCAAAGAAAGCCAAGGAAAAGTAATTAAACAGATGAAGAAAACAATTCAAGATTTGAAAATTGAAATTGAGACAATAAAGAAAACACAAAGTGAAGGAATGCTGGAAATAGAAATCCTGACTAAACGAACAGGAGCTATAGAAGCAAGCATAACCAACCGAATGTAAGAGATGAAACACAGAATCTCTGACACTGAAGATACAATAGAGAAAACAGATGTGTCAGTCAAAGAAAACACTAAAGACAAAAAAGTCATAACACAAAACGTCCAAGAAATTTGGGACACCATGAAAAGACCAAACCTAAGAATAATAGGGATAGAAGAAGAAGAATATCAGCTCAAAGGCACAGAAAAATATATTCAACAAAATCACAGAAGAAAACTTTCCTAACCTAAAGAAAGAAATACCTATGAAGATACAAGAAGCTTACAGAACACCGAATAGGTTGGATCCAAAAAAAAGGTCCCCTCACCACATAATGATCAAAACACTAAACATACAGAACAAAGAAAAAATAGTAAGAGCCCCAAAGGAAAAAGACCAAGTAACATATAAAGGCAGTCCCATCAGAATAACACCAGACTTCTCAATAGAGACTATGAAAGCTAGAAAGTCCTGGACAAATGTTATGCAGACACTAAGAGACCACGGATGCCAACCCAGACTATTATACCCAGCAAAACTCTCAATCACCATAGACATAGTAAACAAAATATTCCATGATAGGGGCTGGAGAGATGGCTCAGAGGTTAAGAGCACTGGCTGTTCTTCTAGAGATCCTGAGTTCAATTCCCAGCAACCACATGGTGGCTCACAACCATCTACAATGAGATCTGGTGCCCTCTTCTGGCCTGCAGACAGAACACTCACTGTACACATAATAAATAAATAAATCCTTTAAAAAAAAAAAAAAGCCTGTTTAAAAAAAAAATATTCCATGATAAAACCAGATTTAAACAATACCTATCCACAAATCCAGCCCTACAGAAAGCACTAGAAGGAAAAATCCAACCTAAAGAAGTTAAAAACATCCATGAAAACTCAGGCAATAGATAATCCCACACCAACAAACACCAAAGAAGGACAACACAACCCAACCACAAAAAATAACAGGAATTAACAATCACTGTTCATTAATATCCATCACTATCAATGGTCTCAACTCACCTATAAAAAGACACAGACTAACAGAATGGATAAGAAAACAGGATCCATCCTTCTGGTACATACAAGAAACACACCTTAACTTCAAAGACAGACACTACCTCAGAGTAAAGGGCTGGGAAAAGGTCTTCCAAGCAAACAGACCTAAGAAGCAAGCTGGTGTAGCTATCCTAATATCTAATAAAATAGACTTCAAACTAAAATCACTCGAAAGAGATCAGGATGGACATTACATATTTATCACAGGAAAAATCCACCAAGATGAAGTCTCGATTCTGAACATTTATGCCCCAAATACAAAGGCACCCACATTCATAAAAGAAACACTACTAAAGCTTAAAACGCACATCAAACCCCACACATTAGTAGTGGGAGATTTCAACACACCACTCTCACCAAAAGACATATCTACCAGACTGAAACTTAACAAAGAAATAAAGGACCTAACAGATGCTATGATTCAAATGGACTAGACATCAAAATACTGAACAATCCAATTAAAAAATGGGCTAAAGAGCTAAACAGAGAATTCTCAAAAAAAAAAAAAAATCACAAATGGCTGAAAGACATTTAAAGAAATGCTCAACATCCTTAATCATCAGAGAAATGCGAATCAAAACGACTCTGAGATATCATTTTACACTTGTCAGAATGGCAACGATCAAAAACACTAATGACAGTCTATGTTGGAGAGGATGTGGAGCAAAGGGAACACTTCTCCACTGTTGGTGGAAGTGGAAACTTGTATAACCACTGTGGAAATCAGTATGGCGGTTTCTCAGAAAATTGGGAATCGATCTACCTCAAGACCCAGCCATACCACTCTTGGGCATATACCCAAGGAATGTTCAATCATACCACAAAGATACATGCTCAACTATGTTCATAGCAGCACTATTCATAATAGCCAGAACCTGGAGACAACCTAGATGCCCGTCAGCTGAAGAGTGGATTAAGAGAATGTGGTACCTATACACAATGGAGTACTACTCAGCAGAGAAAAACAATGACATCATGAGGTTTGCAGGCAAATGGATGGAACTAGAAAAATATCATCCTGAGTGAGGTAACCCAAACCCAGAAGGACAAACATGGTATGTACTCACTCATAAGTGGATTCTAGATATAAAGCAAAGAACAATCAGACTGCAACCCACAGAACCAGGGAGGCTATATGGCAGGGGAGACCCTAGGATGACTGTGGCTTATAATAAGTTTTGGTAGCCGGGCGGTGGTGGCGCACGCCTTTAATCCCAGCACTCGGGAGGCAGAGGCAGGCGGATCTCTGTGAGTTCAAGGCCAGCCTGGTCTCCAAAGTGAGTTCCAGGAAAGGCGCAAAACTACACAGAGAAACCCTGTCTCGAAAAACCAAAAAAAAAAAAAGAAAGAAAGAAAAAATAAGTTTTGGTTGTACCCCCAAAAAAATAAATAAATAAATAAACAAAAAACAAAATTTAAAAAAAAGAACATTAAAAAAAGAAAGAAAAACAAACCCCTTTTTCTGGTGGCGGCACCGCGTGGTGAGGAGCTCCTGTTCATCCTCGTAGCTGTGCTGCGTCCAAGGGTCCGCTGCAGTCGGTGCAGGTCTTCAGATGCAAGAAGATGGCCACAGCTGCGGCACACTGCAAACGGGAAACGGGCTCATCAAGGTGAACCCGCGTCCCCTGGAGATGATTGAGCCGGTTCTGCTGCTGGGCGCGGAGCGATTTGCTGTGAAGGGTGGTGGTCATGTGGCCCAAATTTATGCTATCCGACAGTCCGTCTCCAAAGCCCTGGTGGCTTATTACCAAAAGTATGTAGATGAGGCCTCTAAGAAGGAGATCAAAGATATCCTCATCCAGTATGACCGGACCCTGCTTGTAGCTGATCCGTGTCGCTGTGAATCCAAAAAGTTTGGAGGTCCTGTTGCCCGTGCTGGATACCAGAAATCCTACCAATAAGCCCATCTCAAGGATCAGGGGTTTACCTTTGTAATAAACATCCCAGGGTAATGTTAAAAGAAAGAAAGAAAGAAAGAAAGAAAGAAAGAAAGAAAGAAAGAAAGAAAGAAAGAAAGGAAGGAAGGAAGGAAGGAAGGAAGGAAGGAAGGAAGGAAGGAAGGAAGGAAGGACCCTCTTTCTTCCTTCTCCTTTTCTCCCTCTCTCACCATGAGGTAATGCTCTCTCGCTCTCTCTCGCTCTCTCCCTCTCTCTCTCCCTCTCTCCTTCTCTCTATTCCCTCTTTCCTCCTCCTTCAATAATAAAACTTTCCACATGGATGCCGCGTCTGCGTGGTGTGAGTAACTTTCCACCACGACCGCGGCCACCCATGTGCCCCTTGGCTCCACCCACCAAGCCCTCTGTTGGTTTTATTGTGGCACTCTTACCCTGCCAGGAAAAGTCACGAGGCACAACAAACCCACTATCAGAGTTTTATTAGGAGGGAGGGAGGGAGGGAGGGACAGGATAGAATGTGTGGTCAGGGCTGCTGAAAAGACGTGTGCAGAGAGTGGGGAGGGTACACGGGACCCACCTTTTATGGACTACCCTGTGCATGTGCACATGGGCCCACGTGGCTACTCCACGCATGCACATAGATTACGTGATCACGCTGCACGCAAATTACGTGACTACATAGCGCACGGATTACACAGGACAGTCGGCCTGGAAATGACTAGGCAGAAATGACTAAATGTCTCTCCAGGGAATTAGCGATCATGGGGCGTGGTTAGAATTCCTGTCACTCTCTCCAGCTATTTTACATAATTATTTGTTTCTCAACCCCAGCAGTACAACCTTCAACGTAGACAGGAGGAATACACTTTTAAATCCTGACTAACAGTAATCTGAAAACTGGGAGGTGGTGGTACACGCCTTTAATCCCAGCACCGGGAGGCAGAGGCAGGTGGATCTCTGAGTTCAAGGCCAGCCCGATTTACAGAATGAGTTCCGGGACAGCCAGGGCTACACAGAGAAACCTTTTTCTCAAAAAACCAAAAACAAATAAACAAAAAACAAAATAGTAATGTGACATTGCTAAGAAAGTAAATTACAGGTATCCTCAACACACACACACACACACACACACACACACACACACACACTAAGGATGTGAGGAAATGTCTGTTAACTAGTTTGCTTTAACCATTCCATATTATTTAAGTCTATCAAAATATCACATTGTACCTCATAAACATATGCAATCATAATTCACCAATAAAAAGTCAAATTTTTAAAACTGAAAAGAAATGGGGGAGAACAGTGGTAATTAGTAGTTGGTATAATAAGAAATGAAGCAATTTGATTGAAAATTATAAATGCAACCAAAACTCAACATAAGAACAACTATTAGCAGAAAGGCTGAGTATATATAAACTAATTTTTTTTTACATTATATTTATTTATTTACTGTGTACATTTGTGGGGGGGGCATCATGGACATGTGAGGGTCAGAAGACAACTTGGAGTCAGCTCTCTTCTACTACATGGGGCATGGGGATCGAACCCAGGTCTTCAGGCTTGGTGGTAAGTGTCTTTTATCCTCCAGGCCATCTTGTTGGCCCATATACCTTAAATTTTCATTCTTCATAGCAGGAAGTTATTAGATAATTTCAGAAAATACTGCATCAAGGGGCATCATCCTTGTTAGTACATTATTTAATAAGACAACAACCAGAAGAATAAGAACAGGCAATTAAAATAAAACCCTAGAAACACACAGTAATGCATTGGGGGGATGGGGAGGTGGGGTGCTTGTTTTGGTTATTATCCCCTTCTTCCCGCTTGAGTTTTTGTTTAACCTAGGGCGAGTATACCCCTGGCCGCTGTCCATAAGGCCTGACAACAATCTATGATAGCTGTACTTCAGTTTCAAATGACGCTCTAACAAGCAAAACTAAAAAAGACAATACAAAGTAACAGATAGCTAGAGGCAGCCAACGCATAACAAAACATCCCCAGGTGGGGTCCTCACACCACCCTATAGAAGTGATTAAAGTAACCTAATTGGGAGTGGGCCAACCAAGGTAATCATCAAAGCGGGGCGGGGCGGGGGGGGGGGGGCATGTTTACAACATCCGCCAGAAATAGACTAGGGAAGAATTTGTGTGCCGGAGCTGCTGATTAAGACTCTCTCCAGTGCAGGCATTTTCCTTCCACGGGATAAACAGTTGGTTCACTTTTCAGCTGTTCACCAAGCTGCAATGTTTTTAACATCCTTAGCTGTTTTTCTTTCCTACTGTCAGTGCTGGGGACACGACAGCCTGGGCCAGAACAGGGAGTTTTGGAAGGCAGCTGGAAATAAACACGCTCCAGGGCTCTGAGATGGCTCGGTGGGTCAAGTCAGTTGTGCCAAGCCTGACGGTTGTGCTCCGTCCCTGGAACCCACATGGCTCCAGCAAACTGTCCTCTGATCTCCACACGGATGCCTGTTGCCCAAGTGCCCGTCTCTCCCAGACGCGCCCCACATAAAGAAATGAATTTTTGTTTGTTTGTTTTTTGTTTTTCGAGACAGGGTTTCTCTGTGTAGCTTTGCGCCTTTCCTGGAACTTTCTTTGGAGACCAGGCTGGCCTCCAACTCACAGAGATCCGCCTGGCTCTGCCTCCCGAGTGCTGGGATTAAAGGCATGTGGCGCCGCCGCCACCACCACCGCCCGGCAAGAAATGAATATTTTTTTAAAGTGCGTGAGGAGGGCTCCTAGAGTCTGCTTAAGTTGCACATGAAGTACTTATAATGACAGAAATTTTGCTGTCAAATATTTAAAATTAAACCACCGGAGAGAGGCTGTACACAATGTGGGGGACGAATTTTCCGACTCTAAAAGCTTCCCTGCGATGCCCTGCTTTACCCAGAAGCCACCAGAACATTTTTCAGAGCCTCAGCCCCTCCAGTCTGGAAGCAGCTTTGAGAGTGATTGAATGGGGCGGGGCTTCTGACAAAGGACCCTCTTTCACTGGCATAATCCTCTGGAGAGCCCTGCAGCAATGCCTGTGGCCAAGCCATGGGAATCGGCTGGGGGCAGCCTGGTGGCACCCTGGTGGCTGTCACCCTCTGTAGCACCGCCTCAGTCAGCTGCTTTCTCATTCCGGCAGAGAACACACTGTCTTGAAGGATCATGGATGCTTTTGGCTGGAGAATCCCTGCTAGCCACGCCGCTCTGTGATGTGAACATTCACATCCCTGAAGTCATGGGCATTTCAACCACCCCTGGCCTCAGCTCTTGTTCAGACCGCTGCAGTAAATACAATGTTACGAGAACAACAGGGAAACCCTGGTCTGTCTTGTAATTCAGCTGGTATGCTTCCTCTTAACACAGCACCGCCGTCAGTTTTTAATATACCTTGTGCACCATAGTAGATGTCAGGATCTCTGCTTTCGGCGCCAAATAATCCTGGTGGGGGATGGGCGAGGTTGAAGAGCCCTGCAGCGGGGACATGCTTTGGAGGTGTTCCTGGGAGTGGCCCCGACTTGGAGTGGCACGTCGCATACTCTGATAGACAATTAGGCTCTGTTACATAATTATATAGTAACTCCTTGAAAACAACTGGCGCCCTTAGGACGTTGACACAGGGCTTGATCAGGTTTCTCATCTACTTGACAGGTCTGCAACCATGAGCAATTCAAATGACTCCCTTGACTCCGTTTCTTGGGTATAAAATAGAGGTGATGGTGTCTTCTTCGTCTTTACCACAAGACTTAACTCTAAAGCCTTCTGCTTCCATCTTTCCAGGAAGTACTTAAGGGACCCATCCTGTAGCACGAATCTTAACAGGTCTTATTAATAAAATGAAACCTGAAGCCAGGTATTGGGGTCAACACTGGAAGATCAGAGAAGCAGAACAAGCCACAGCTTCCTCACCTCGCCAGTTCCTCAGCTGATCCTGTTTCCTCAGACTGGAAGCCTCTGAGTCCTCATCCAAACAGATCTCAGCTGAACTGTGCTTCTCGAAAGCCTAAAAGCTTAACCAGCTCTAGTTCCTGGTCCTCACGCCTTATATACCTTTCTGCTTTCTGCCATCACTTCCTGGGATTAAAGGTGTGAGTCACCATGCCTGGCTGTTTCCAGTGTGGCTTTGAACTCACAGAGATCTGGATGGATCTCTGCCTCCCAAGTGATAGGATTAAAGGTGTGTGTGCCACTATTTTCTGGTCTCTATGTCTATCTAGTGGCTGTTCTGTCCTCTGACCCCAGATAAGTTTATTAGCGTGCACAATATTTTGGGGAACACAATACCACCACATTCACTTTGTTTCTGTGTTCCCCATCCTTCTCTGTCTCTCAAGCCGACCTCCTAGTCAGCTTGTTAAAATGCTCACTCTCTCAGTCTGCTTTGGGGACTAAAGCTTTGCTAGATTCAGGAATTGCAAATAAGAGTCAAATGATGTATTTAAACTAAATTTTTGTCGTTCTAAAAAAACCTTCTGAGCCAGGTGGTGGTGGCATACACCTTTGATTCCGGTACTCGGAACCCACATGCATGTAAGTGTACCGTGTGTGCCCGTAGTACTCTCAGAGGCCAGCAGAGGGCATTGGACCGCATGACTGGAGTTACAGATGGCTGTGAGCTGCCGTGTGGGGCCTGGGAACTGAACCGAGGTCCGCTACAAGAGCAGGTAGTGTGCTCTTAACCATCGACCCATCTCTCCAGGACCTAGATTTGGTTGCTTTTTAGTAATATTTCCATGTCTTCCCATTAATTCAAGCTTATTTCAGGGCAAACATTTGATATATTCATAGTTCACTTGCTACTAGGGCCAGTTAATACCTTAATCTGGTTGAGTAAATTACCTTAGATAAAATCCATACTCTATCTTTTAAATTCACTCTCCACCTCTTCCAGGAGAACGGGCTGAACTTAGTACGTCCTGGTCAGGCCTGGGATAAAAAAAAAAACTGCTTGAATGGTACAGTGTCTCAGGTCTCATCTGACCCTTTCCAGCCTCAGAGGTGGCTGCCCCATGTCAGCTTGGCCACTGCTTGTCCTGTGGGTGAAACTGGTCTATGAAGTAATTCATGGCTTGGCCAGTGCCTTGCAGACTGGCACCTTCGGTTTGTCTGAACTCATGCCACAGCCACATCCTCACACAGCAGGCCCCACCAAGTCCCTTCCCTCAAGTCTCTTACCCTTGTCTCCTTGGGACCCCACAAAGTTTCGGTTCTCAAGGCAATCACCTCTGTGTCTTCGCCAGTCTATGAGACAAGTTTCCAGGCCTGGTGACTTTGAGAAATGATACTGTCTGCCTTGACCATGCTTCATGACCTCATCTCAACCCAGAAAGAGAAGTTGGGAATGGCTAATTGGTATCTCCTCTCTTCCTTCTGTCTTCAACAACCCTAGGAAGAAGGCCCAGGCTTCTTCCTGTCTGAAAGAGCATTTCCCTTCATCATATCCTCCCTCTTCGGGAGGTGATTATTGCCCTCACCCTAGGATAGAAGGACTCAGGAAACAGAAGGTAGCTAGCTTATCATAAGGAAACATAGGGATCTTTCAAAGACGTTGTATCTGTTATAAGGGGAAAAGGGGTGTGTAGGGCCACAGTGATTTGCCTCTGATCAGCAAAAGCCAGGGTCTTGTGGGAGAGACCAGCTACAGAGAAGGTGGCAAGGAGCCAGGAAACTCTCTGAGCACTGGGTACTCTTGGAGTTGGCTACTAGAATGGTTTGACGGGGCAGGGAAGCTGGTCCCTGCTCTGTGTGGCATGTGGCTCTCTCTGTCCTTGTCCTTGCTCTTGTAGGCAGAAGCACCAGGTAGCCCCACTGATAAAGAATCCGATCCAGGTAGGAGAAGTCTGTAGCCTCATCCTACTCATTTCTAGTTCCCAGCATCTAGCCAAGGATGTGGTTCATCAAAGACTCGCTGGGAATGCCAGCATTGACTGAAGGAACTAATTCTGGCTCTTACTATTGACTCATCCTTTGACTTGTTGAATTTTGATAAAGTCTGGGTTTTCCTCCATAAAATATGTCTGATCATAAACAAACAGATACTCAGATATTTACAATGTAGAACAGTAGGTTTCACATTGCCTTTGTCAGGGGTGGCTAGGGGTTGTCAGCGTCATGGCTAAGGCCTTGAATATGCTAAGGAACTGCCGCATCATTGAGCTTAACCCTAGCTCTTGTTTTTTGAGATCAGGTCTTGCTATTGGTCTTATATATATAAGCTATTGATAAAGAAACACAAAACACAGGGCTCCAAAATGATAGGAAGTTTTTTCCCTCCCGTGTTACAATGAAGCTGAATCCAAAGTTATGCAACAACCCAGAGTCCTCTCCTCTTGTGTTACCTCCAGGCCGGTGTCCTAGCCACATGATAGAAGCTAGCTGACCTCCACATTCTTGCCTATACAAGAGTCCAGGTTAAGCAAATTTGTCTTTAAAGTAATCACTTGAGTTTGGCAGTGGTGGTACATGCCTTTAATCCCAGCACTCTTGGGAGGCAGAGGCAGGCAGATCTCTGTGAGTTCGAGGCCAGCCTGGGCTACAGAGTGATCTCCAAAGCTACACAGAGAAATCCTGTCTTGAAAAACCAAAAAAGAAAGAAAGAAAGAAAGAAAGAAAGAAAGAAAGAAAGAAAGAAAGAAAGAAATCACTTGAAAGTCACCACCTCATTTTCACTCACCACTGGCTTAAATAATCACATGACCACACTGGTTTGCAAGGTGAGAAGGAAGAAGTTGGGGCTGGGGAGATGGCTCAGTTGGTTGTCACGTTTGATCCCTAAAACTCGTGAAATGTCGAGACAGAAATGGGTGGGTCCCTGGAACTTTCTGGCCAGCCAGTCTAGTTGATTTGGTGAGCCCCAGATTTCATGAGAAATCCTATCTTGAAAAAGAAGGTGAAGGAGCTGGAGAGATGGCTCATTGCTAGTGTGTCCTTGGCTTTCATGAAGACCAGAAATCAGATCCCCAGTACACAGTAAGTCACAAGCAGGCCCTGTACCGTCAACTCCAAAGGACATACTGCCCTCTTCTGGGGCATGTATTACACAGTTTATACACATGAGAACATACATTCACAGAGACACACATGCACAGACGCATACACACATAAGTAAAATAAATGTTTTTTAATAAAAAAATAAGGGTGAGGAGTGATTGAGGAAGGCATTGGATGTTGACCCTATACAGACACAGACAGACAGACACACACACACACACACACACACACACACACACACAAGCTCTTTAATCTATATCTGTTGTCACTTTTGGGTTTTTGGTAGTGGCCATGTGCTAGAGGAAGAGAAGAGAATGCACACAGAGGGGCAAGAACTCTAAAGCAAAGCTCCAACCAGCTACCGCAACGTTAAATCCAACTCCAGTGATTGGGAGAGAGGCTCCCTCCTCATCTGAGGTTCCTCACAAGACCTTTGAAAAATGCAGTACCTGTCCTCCCCACTTCTACCCACCAAAAGGAGAGTGATGGCCCAGACCCAGAAACACACTAGTAAGAGGAAAATGAAGACAAGGCAGTCGTTGGTTTGCTACAATGGGGAAACATCCTGTGAGCTACATTTATACACATTTCACCCTGGCCATTGCCAAGGATGTTGGCCCTAACTCTGCCAAGGATTCTCTAGTGTCCTCTGTGTTTTGTATGTGTTTGTATGTCTTTCTAGAAATTTCTTCCAACAGCCATATCTGGAACGGTGTTAAGAATTCTGCTGCCCTACAGTTCAATTTGGGGCATGCTAGCTATTGCTTTAAGAGGTAGAGTTTGAGTATTAAGGTTCCTCATTCTATTTTTTTTTTTTTTTTGTTTGTTTGTTTGTTTTTGTGAGACAGGGTCTCTCTCTATAGCCTTGGCTGTCCAGGAACTCACTACGTGGATCAGGCAGGCCTCAGACTCTGAGCTTCTTGAACCACCCCAGGCTTTTCCCTCCTGTCTCTTAAGCATTGCTTAAGTGAGCCTATCTCCTGAGGAGTGGTCTCTTAGCCAAGTGACTCACCAGCCCAACTAGATTAACTCTTTTGTTTCAGGTAATTTAGAATGTTCAGTCTCCACCCAGGTCAGAGAAATAGTTTTTCCTAATGCGCCTCCACAGATCCTTGACCAAGCTTTCTGTAACAGTAGACCAAAGTCTTTATTTCTTTGACTTTTTAGCTGCCTGACCTGACCTATGACTTAGTTCTAATTAACAGGCTGTGGTAAAAATTATAAACCAGGGGCTGGAGAGATGGCTCAGCAGTTAAGAGCACTTGTTGCTCTCCAAAGGACCGGGGTTCGGTTCCCAGCAGCCATGTGGTAGTTCACTACTATCCATAACTTCCGTTTGAGGAGACCCTACAATCTCCTTCTGATCTCCTTAGGCACAAGGCACACACATGGTGCACATACATATATTTAGGCAAAACATTCATTCATACACATAAAAGAAAATAAATCTAAAAAAATTAAAAAAAAAAAAAAAAAGGAATTATAAACCAGGCATAGTGGTGCATGCCTTTAATCCCAGTCCTCGGGAGGCACAGGCAGGCAGATTTCTTTGAGTTCGAGGCCAGCCTGGGCTACAGAGCAAGTTCCAGGTCAGTCAGGACTACATAGATAAACCCTGTATAAAAAGGAAAAAGCCGGGCGGTGGTGGCACACGCCTTTAATCCCAGCACTCGGGAGGCAGAGCCAGGCGGATCTCTGTGAGTTCGAGGCCAGCCTGGGCTACCAAGTGAGTTCCAGGAAAGGCGCAAAGCTACACAGAGAAACCCTGTCTCGAAAAACCAAAAAAAAAATAAAATAAAATAAAATAAATAAATAAATAAATAAATAAATAAATAAATAAAAAGGAAAAAGAAAAGAAAAAGGAAAAAGATATCTACGAGGTCACTTAGTAACGTAAGTTTACAAGCCACTGTCATATACATGGCCTGGTTTTGACTGGACTGTTGCTGCATGGCACAGGTATGCCTTGTTCCTTTCATCCCCATGGTGGAGAAGTTGAGGTAGTGAGAAGTAAGAGCTCAGTGGTGGAGCATTTGCTTAAGGAGTGTGAGGCCTGGGTTTCATCTCTAGTACTAAAAAGAGGAGGTGAGAGGGAATAGCAGCAGGCAAGAGAACAGCCATGCAGAGAACCCGAGTCTCCAACAAACACCCAGCTAAGTAGCCGCATGGAAGGCTTATGTTTAGATGGAGACATGGAAATAAGATCTTCCAAGCTGTAGCCTAATTAAGTTACGTACATACCTCATTGTAACTATTTGTGTTAATTATGATTCTCTCCCCTCAGTGCTGGAGGTCAATCCAGGGCTTGGCTTTTGTTATACTCTACCACTGAGCTATATCCAGCCCATTTTAAAAAGTGTGTGTGTGTGTGTGTGTGTGTGTGTGTGTGTGTGTGTGTGTGTAGGGAGTGTCTATGTGTGTCTGTGTGTGCATACACAGTGCCTATGGAGGCCAGAAGAAGCTGTCCGGTCCCCTGGAGCTGGAACTGCAGATAACTGTGAATCATCTGACTCTCTCTCTTAACAGCTGAGCCATTGGTCTCCACCTGCCCCGTGATCAGTAATCATAACAGCGCCAGTGAATAATAACATGCAGTAAATCTTTACTGCATGGGGGCTGGAAGTTCAGCTAGTCCTTGCAGGATCTGGGTCAGGAAATAAGGAAGTCACCAGTAAAGGAGGTTGTTTCTATGTCTGTGAGCCAGATTTCTCTGGTGTGACACAGTGAAATAGACATCTGACCTTCATTTCCTGGGCGTACAACTACGAGAAAGCCCTTGGACTCTCCAAAGGATAAGAAATAGGATAGTGCTCTGGTGTCAGCAATAGGGTGAGCTTTCCTCTGGGAAAAAGATGTCTGTCAGTATTGACAACTTGTTTAATAGACCTCGAAGCAAAAGTAAAGACAGCGATGGTCGGCGAAGGGCAGGACCACACCTAGTGACTGGGACTGTTTAACGATGCCCCTGGCGCTGTTCAAGTCTAACCCTATGCCAGGACCCCAAAGATGAGCTTGGGGTAGGAGGGGAGTTTCCTGCATCTTTGTTTTTCCCTAATGTAGCAACATGAACTAAATTAGTTTTCCCTTTCACTACTACATGTTTCTTTACTTGGCTTCCTGAGACAGGTAGCCGAGGCTTGCTGGTTAAGGGCTTCCCAGATTTGACCCTAACAACTCTGGGACTGATGCCTCCTCCAGCGAGTATGGAAGGTCATTGTATGGGCTGAGCTCCTATACTAGGGTCCGACACAACTGTTTCCAGAATTTTAGGGTAGCAGTACTTGGGCTGCTGCCCCCCACTCCCCGCCCCCAACCGCTGTGCTCACCCAACCCTCCCCTCCCCCATGGCCGATCAAAGAAACAAGACCTGGTGGAAGGCAGAGGACTTAGTGCAGCCACCTTGCTCCAAGGCGCTGACTGGAGCTTCAGGTTTAAATAGAGGGAGACTAGAGGCACAAGAGGTGTGTCATTAGAGTCCTGGTCTTGTTGATCTTTGTCTCCCGGGGGACCTAAGTGAGTCCTTGTTGCTTGAGGGGACAGGGGGCAGCCTCACCTTCACAGAGAACTGCCCTCTTCTGGGGAAAGGAGTGCTCTGTCGGGGCGGTTCTGATGTTTCTAGAATTCAAAGGGACACAGGTGGAGAACTTAAGGACAATGACTCATCTCTGTGCCTTCAGAAAAAAAAAAAGAAAAAAAAAAAGCAAAGGCGGCCAGGGAGAGTGGAAGGCTTTCACCTGCTCTTCCCCCCCCCCCCCCCCCGGAGGCTCAGGTCAGGGGTCACTGCTTTTTAGCAAAAGTGACTTCTAGGTGCCTTGTTTCCACACCGGACCAAACCAGAGTACAGCCACTCACCCTCACCCGAACTGAAACTGTAAAGAAGCGGTTTCCCTGACGGACCAGTTTTCCCCCCTAAGATTGGAGGTTCCGGTCAGCTCCACAAGGAAGTGCTTTCCAGTCAGCCCTCCCAACACAGGGATCTGGCCGGACCTGATGGTAATCAGGTGTTCTTGTTTTTCTGTTTCCTTGTTCCCACCTCACAAACCCCAGTGTTGAGCAGGGCCCAGGGGCGTGGGGGAGGGGGATTCTCATGCCTTTCAGGAAAATAGAGACTGTTCCATTCATGAATCCCAAACGAAAGTCAGTTACGCCTGTGACTAAACCCATTGTAGCTTTGTTTTTGACAGTACACAGCCTGCAGAAAACCAAACGGGACGGGGTGCTGGGGTGCGGGGCTTTGAGGGGGGCCGTGCATCCAGAGAGGGAGAGGCTTTGAACCCTTTCTGATGGACAGAGGATACCAGAAACCTCATGTACATTATTTTAGTTGATTACAAGCTCAGAAAATGGCCTTTCTTTTTTTGGAGACAGGGTATAATGTAGCCCACAAACTCACTCTGTAGCCCAATTTGACCTTGAACTTCCGATCCTTCTGCCTTTGCCTTCCTGATGCAGGTATGTGCTACCAACCTGATTACAGGTATATACTAGGGACCAAACTCTTTGCTTTATATATGCAAGACAAAAACTCTACCCACTGAGACATACCCCTAGCCTGGAAGTTCCCCCCCCCACCAACCCATGTTTGTTCCAGTGTGTGTATATGTGTAGACGAATTTATGGGAGTTGACTCTCTCCTTCTGCCAGGTGAGTTTTGGGGATCTAACTCAGGCGTCAGGCTTGGAGCGGGTACCCATGCCCACTGAGCCATCTCACCAGGGCACCGTTGCCATGTACTTAGTTTTGACAAAGCAATGTCACAAGAGGTCTTTCCAAAGACGCGCTTGCAGGAATATGGAAATGCCGGTGAATGTGATTGTTCACTACAGCACTGTTTATTTTATTCTTTTTGTTTTGTTTTTGTTTTTGTTATGTTATGTTATGTTATGTTTGAGACAGGGTTTCTCTGTGTAGCTTTGGAACCTGTCCTGGAACTCACTTTGTAGACCAGGCTGGCCCCGAACTCACAGAGATCCGCCTGCCTCTGCCTCCCAAGGGCTGGGATTAACGGTGCCAGCACTGTTTATAACTGCAGTCCAAATGTTCGAAGGTAAGAAAGAATTAAACTGTGGTCCGCTGAGGGGGTGGAGTACTATAACCTCACTGGAAGGAGTGAAGATATTCTGGAGAGACACTTGAGCCCTTCCCTTTAGCTGACAACAGATCCCAAAGAACTGGAATTTCCCTGGGAATCTTACCTAAGGAGGACTGTGACGCCTGAGGCCAGCCAGAGGAAGAACTTGTATCCCAGGAAGAAATTCCACAACTGGACTGCTTGTCAGCCCACCTTGCAAGACAGATTGGAGCCAAGACAAAGATGGACCGATTGATTTGAGAGACACACCCTGACCAGGAATACTTAGGTATGCAGTCCTCCTGCCCTCTGTTTAAGCCTCAACTCTATGTCAATAACCTGAAGATGGACCTAAGGAGCTACTGGACCTCTCTGTTTATTTCCTTTTCATAATGTAGCTACCTGAATAAATATCCTCTCTCTGCTTCTCACTCTATTGGTCTCGTCTCTGCACTTGGCTTATGGTGGACAGGTGGCCAAGCCTAGCTTACTAGGATTGCCAGGGCCTAGGCTTTGACACTTAAAATTCTGGTAAAATTAATATGCAACTGTAAAAATAAGTAAGACTTCAATACCCTGATATAAGCATTTTCTAATATTATTTTCCTTATTTTTACTGCCAAAAAAATGGAACCCTAAACACAAATCCAAAATCCATGCCGGGCAGTGGTGGCGCACAGGTCAGAGGCAGGCGGATCTCTGTGAGTTCGAGGCCAGCCTGGTCTACAAAGCGAGTTCCAGGAAAGGCACAAAGCTACACAGAGAAACCCTGTCTCAAAAAACCAAAAAAAAAAAAAAAAAAAAAAGTGCAAAATCCAGCACACACACACACACACACACACACACACACACACACGCACATTTTTTTATTTTATGTACATTGGTGTCTTGCCTGCAGGTATGTCTGTATGAGGGCATCAGATCCCCTGGAACAGAAGTTACAGACAACTGTGAGCTGTCATGTGGTTGCTGGGAATCGAACCTGGGTCCTCTGCAAGAGCAGTCAGTGCTCTTAACCGCTGAGCCCTCTCCAGCCCAAACACACTTTCGTTTTAAAGACAAGATCTCATATAGCCCAGGCTGGCCTCCAACCCTCTATGTAGCTGAGCATGACCTTGAAATCATAATCCTCCTGCTTCCAGCAGTGACCTACAGGATTGGCGGAATCTGTGGGTTTGACGGCTGGGTGAACCTTTCACTTAGTGAAGGCTGCTAAGTTGTGCTAAATGTAGAAATGCAAAAGAAAAGTTGTAGAGTCAGAAGAATGATGGGGAGGCACAACATGGAATACAAAAAAAAAAAAAAAACACAAAACTTCAATGTCTTCCAAAAGAGTCACCATCAATTGAAGAGCATGGAAGGCAGAGTTGACTGAAGTGAGTTTAGGTAGGGGTATTTGATTTTAAACCCTCGGGCCAAAGGGAGGAAACAAACAGGAGTTAATTATTGGTGGCAGGGCTGCTCTCTGCAGGGACCTGCCCGCCACATTCTAGGACTAAGTACTCATTATCCGAGAAAGTGGGAAGCAGGTTTCTCACTGTTAGAAAAGAGAGACACAGATACCAGAAGTGGGGAATGGAAGGAAGTGCTGCTGTCCGTAGTGTTGGGCTGAACATGGAAGTATCAGAATAAATGTTTGCCACGCACTCATATTTTTTTTATTTTTCAGACTGTTTGGACATAGACTCTTGCCTATGTAGCCGAAAATGACCTCAAACTCCCAATCCCCGTGCCTCGGTCTTCTAAGTACCGGAATTATAACTGTATACCTCTCTACCATCATACCCTGCTTGAATTCTTGATTTTCAACATATGAAGGTGTGTGTGTGTGTGTGTGTGTGTGTGTGTGTGTGTGTGTGTGTGTGTTAGCTCTGCTGAGAAACCCAGAGGCCATGATAGCCCAGTAGGAATGCACCAGCCTCGAGCCAAACTTGGTGTCTAAAAAACAAGTCCCTTTACCATTGAGGATAGTCAGGACTTGCTGGATAAATGACCAATTCCGGGGTTTCGGGGCTGGAGCAGGGAAAATGTAACATGCCTCTGGCACATATTGCCTGTACAATAAGAAAATCTAAGAATGGTAGAGATGATGAGGAAACCAGTCTGGGGAACTATTGACTACTGGATGCCGCTGGGGAAGGGGGAGCCACCGTGCTCCCTGTGTGCCCACTGGTGGGTTTATCAGGGTCAGAAAGTAGTTCCTTTGCCCAAGGTCACAGGAACCACTGTGATTCAACTCAGTGGGTCACAAAACAAAAAGGCACGAGGGGGCTGGAGGGATGGCTCAGAGGTGAAGAGCATTTGCTGCTCTTGGAGCGGACCCAGGTTCCCTCTTTAACACTCACACAGTGGCCCATAGTCATCCTAGCTGCAGTTCCAAGGGATTCAATGCCCTCTTCTGGCCTCTGCGGGTACCAGGCACACATGGAACACATGCACACATTCAGGCAAAACACTCATACACGTAACATTTTAAAATCCTAAAAAAAAAAAAAAAACATGAACACGACAAAAGCATTTGTAGGGAAAAGGAGGGATTGGAGGATATGAGAGGGAGGGGAGAATAATCAGAATGCATTGTATATATGAAATTATCAAAGAATAAATTTAATTAATATTAAAAAAAGTTTGAGGAACTCCCTCTGGGTAAATCTGAACATTTTTACGATGATAATAGGAACGCACTATTAACATACTGAATGAACCAGGATTCCAAACACCCATGCTCCTGTGAGTAAACAAAGCAGCACAAGCTCCTGGAGGGAACGCTCTCCTGATGGAGTCCGGAGGCGCAGGCTGAAGGTTTGAAGGATGGGACATCCTCCTATTTTGATGCATTTGATAGATTGATCAACCACAAAGATAAAAATAATCCCCATAGTGGAGAGCTTTGAGAGACATTATCTCAGCCATGTGACCAAGGTTAACAAAGGAAGCCAATGCTGCAATCATTACTTGACACTTTCACTGAGAAGGGCATAAGGTCACTTTTGAAGTGTGACTGTCAAAAATGCACAGCTTCAGTCTAAGTGTGAGAAGACGTCAGATGATGCCGAGCTGGAAGGGGAAACTCTAAAACAGCAGGCCTTTACTTTGAAAAAAACGCCAAGGTTATAAAAGATAAATACAAAATAGCCCAGGTTAAAAAAAAAAAGCTAGAGAAGCTAGGCGGTGGTGGAGCACACCTTTAACCCCAGCGCTTGGGAGGCAGAGACAGGTGGATCTCTGAGTGGAGGCTAGCCTGGCCTACAAAGCAAGTTCCAGGACAGCCAGAAGAAACCCTGTCTGAAAGAAGGAAAGAAGAAGGAAGAAAGGAAGGAAGGAAGGAAGGAAGGAAGGAAAGCAAGCCAACCAGCCAGAGAGGTTAACCAAACACAACCAATATCCGATCCTCATTTGAATTTAGGAAAGTTTATTTCTGATAAAGGACATTATTTGACAGGTAGAGAAATACAAACGGAAGGTGTGTTAGATAACAGCTTCAGTTCGTTATGTAAGGAGATGCCCTTGTTCTTAGGACACACGCTGAGGTCTCTAGGGGCCAATGGGCCATGTATCTGCAACACGCTATCATAAAATTCAAGGAAAATAAAATCTATACGTCTGAAGGAGGATTGTGTAGGGGCTCGATGGTTGACAGAACTTGCTTCTTTTCTAGAGAACTCACGTTCAGTTCCCAGCACTCACACTGTGTGGCTCACAATGGCTTATCATGCCAGCGCTACTGGATCCGATGCCCTCTCTTGGCCTCCTCAGGCCTGCCCATGCCTGCGTGGGGGGGAGAGGGGGAAGAGGAGAAATTCCTCCTTTGGACAGGCTTACTCTTAGATATTCATTTCCATTCTTTCTGCTGGCACCTGGGACACCACGTGCCTGTTTTGCTCTGTTGTTTGGTGTGTGCATGTACGTCCATGTATGCATATGTGGAAAACCATGAACCAAACTGTAGAGTCCAGGTGGTAAAGAGCATATGGGGTTTCTTTGTACCATTTGTAAATTCTTCTGTAAGGCTGAAATTATATTAAAGTTAATAGTTATGAGCCGGAGTTCAGGCACGGTGGTGCACATCTTTAATCTTAGTACCCAGGAAGCAGCGGCAGGTAGAGGATCTCTGTGAGTTCCAGGCCAGCCAGGGCTGTACAGTGAGACCCTGTCTCCAAAGAGTAAAAACTGAAATAAAAAAAACAAAAATTACAGACTAACAGTCTACACTTTGGCATAAGCCTGGTCTGAAGTGGTTTCATTTTCTTTTTTTAAAATGGTTTATTTATTTTTATTTTATATGCATTGGTGTTTTGCCTCCCTCCATGTCTGTGTGAGGGTGTCAGATCCCCTGGAACTGGAACTACAGACAGTTTTAAGCTGTCATGTGGGTGCTGGGAATTGAACCCAGGTCCTCTGGAAGAGCAGCCAGTGCTCTTAACCACTGAGCCATCTCTCCAGCCCCAGTTTCATTTTCTTATTGACACACTACTCACTACAGAATAAGCAACGGCAGTGGTGAATACCACACACAAGTCACACGCACAAATCACACGTACAAGGCACAGTCAAGCCTGTATTATTTGTAATTTCTTTCCATTTAACGAAGATCCCCTCTTGAGATGGGGAGATAGCACGATGGGCAAAAGGACTTGGTGCACAAGTCTGACCGGAGTTTAATCCCCAGAACCCACCCTAACGCAGTGGCGTGTGGCTGTAATCCCAGCACGCTTGCAAAGAGACGGAAGATTAACATGTTAATTATACGGTGAGAATCAGCCCAAAGCTTGTAGACCGCCTAGCCTGGAGTTCTCAGTGCAGAAGCAACAGGAGAGATTCGGTCCGGAATCAAGGTGGAGGGAGAGAAACGCTGAAAGTTGTACCCCCTCTCGCCCCGCATGCCTGAAGGACATGTGTGTGTGTGTGTGTGTATGTGTGGCACTCGGGTGCAGGTGTGTTTTACAGAAAAAGAAAGGAAGGACCGGTGGGAGGGAGGAAAAATAAAGGCTTTTGTCTTTTTTAAAGCATTTATTTATTTATTTATTTATTTATTTTGGATTTTCCAAGACAGGGTTTCTCTGTGTAGCTTTGCGCCTTTCCTGAATCTTGCTCAGTAGACCAGGCTGGCCTCGAACTCACAGAGATCCGCCTGGCTCTGCCTCCCGAGTGCTGGGATTAAAGGCATGCGCCCCGCCGCCGCCGCCGCCGCCGCCGCCGCCGCCGCCGCCGCCGCCGCCGCCGCCGCCGCCGCCGCCGCCGCCACCACCTGGCGATTTCTTCTCTTTAAGAAGAGTACACATGTATGTTATGTACTTTTTAAATATGTTAGAGGGCTTTCAAAATGTAAAACTAAAATGCAATATACCAATCTTTGTATATCAAGTACAGTAAATAATATATAATAGATGCCAGAGTTTTAAAATCAACTTTTAAGGTTGATGTGTAGCCCAATGGTCAGTGTTTGCCTAGCACCAGGGAAGTCCTGGATTCAGCCCCCAACACTACAATAAATAAGTAATTAAATAAATATAAAAAAAACACGCTTATTCGCATAGCTTGAAAGGGAATAAGCATTCCTGTCTTTCAAGAAAATATGAAGGGCTGGGTAGCGGTGGCGCACACCTTTGATCCCAGCAATCAGGAGCCAGAGGCAGGCGGATCTCTGTGAGTTTGAGGCCACCCTAATTTTACAGAATGAGTTCCAGGACAGCCAGGGCTACACAGAGAAACTGTCTTGAAAAAAGAAAATGTGAAGGAATTTCCTTGGCTTCTACAGGACACCCTGTGGAGACAATTGATTACTCTCATTGACACGCACACCGCTGGACTGGAAAGCCTTCGGTTAACTAAGTTCCTGCCTTTCGAGGAGCACATTGACTTACCCACTCATTTATTAGTTCATTTCTGATGAAAATGACGCAGCCCTATTTCACACATCATGATGCTTAGTCTATAGAGATGATAATGTTTTTAATTTTTTCACATCTGGTCACCTACTCCTAGGCTATGACAGCATTTGTTCTCACTTCTTGTAAGGGGCAATGAATAGTTCCCAGTGCCATTAGGGGTTCACACGGGCTAATGATTAACCACCACGGGCTCTTGGACAGAGAATCCGACCGGAGAGCCTTAAACACAGCAGACTCTCACTTCAGATCTTCCCTCAGGAGATTGTACGAATCGAACACGAACAAGACCCAGACTCATACACTAGTAGAGACTGGTGCGTAACGTGTAATCCATAGGAGGATTACTACTCAGTCGTTACAATGGCATGATGGTATGTGATAGGCCCCACTCCAGCCTTCCGTCTCATGGCACCTCCAGAGGTAGCCACCTTCAATATTTTCTTGAGAATCATTCCAAAATATGCAGGCATTCAAAGATGTTTATGAAAAATGACTTTGTACTGTTTTTACAGTGTGTGTGCGCATTTGTGTGTACAGACAGTCATGGGCCACATGGTGTGTTTCATAAGACTGAATAGCCTTGCCAGGTGTGGTGGTACACACCTTTAGTCCCAGCACCTGGAAAGACAGAGGAGGATATATTTCTGTGAGTTCCAGACCAGCCTGGCCTATGTAGTGAGTTCTAGACCACCCAGGATTACATAGGGAGATCTGTTTAAAAAAAAAAAAAAAAAAGTGGCCTAGTGACATCATGCCCATTTCGGATAAGGACACTGCATGATGTCTGCATAATGAAATCACCTAACCACCTGTTTCAGAAGGTATTACCATTGTTAATTGATGATCAGGCTGACTTTCTCTACCTTGTGATACATCGACAGCAAATTATGTCTTTTTTTGTTATTTATTTTTGTTAATTTTTTTTGTAAACTTCTAACCTGTAGATTCATTTGTCAAACTTTAAAAGTATTGTGTGTGTGTGTGTTTGTGTGTGTGTGTGTGTGTACACATGCATGTGCCTGAGGAGGCAGAGGGCATCAGATCCCATGGAGCTGGACTTCGGTGGTTTTGTGCCTTCTGATAAAGGTGCTAAGAATTGAACCAAGTCCTCTGAGAGCAGAAGGGCCCTCCTCCCCCTCCCAGTCATCTCCCCCAGCCCTCCTCACTTAACACCAGGTTGTTCTTACAGCTGCATGAGCTCCTCTTGAACTAAGTCTGTGTCTCCTGTGTCTGTAACCATTTACTCTGGCTTCCTCGCATTTGAGAAAATAAACAAAAACGCTTTTTGACAAGGTCTCAAAAAGAAAAAAAAGACAAAATAACAAAAAAGGGGTTGGGGATTTAGCTCAGTGGTAGAGCACAAGGCCCTGGGTTCGGTCCTCAGCTCCGAAGGAAAAAAAAAGTCCATGCTGCCCTAAAGCCCCCTTTGCTAATTTACATGAGCTATAGCACTGGCTGGCGATTGAAATACAAAACGGAAAAATAACTTATTTTATGGAATTTGCTTTGAATTTAAGGAGGACTCGGGGAGAGCAAATGTCACATACTCTTCACTGTCGGAACCTCACCGAGAAAAGTTGCCTCTCTCCTCCCATCTCCCTTGGTGATCCTCAATATAGCCTTCATAGCAAACCTTGGACGCACTTCCTGTTAATTTTATTCCTAGATACTTCGACTTATTATAAATGGTTCTTCTACAGCTTTGGGCAGCGATAATGTGATAAAAACATGTGAATGGATTAACCTTCGGTGAGAAGAACTAAGTTAAAGACTCTTGGGGATGGTTCAGTGGCTGAAAATACTCGCTGTGTAAACAGGAGGACTCACCTATGTAAAAGCCAGGTATGGCTGTGGGTGCCTGTAACCCCGGAGTTGATGGGTGGATCCAGAGAGCCTGGTTGCAGAACCCTCAAGTTTCAGGTTCAGGAAGGGACCCTGTCTCAGGGGACTAAGGCCAAAAGAGAGAGGGGAAGACACTGCTCTGGCTTCCCAACATGAAGCATGTGCACCCCCACCCCACGTACACACACGGAAAAGTGAACAGAAAAGGCACACGGGGTAAAAATCTAGTAACTTCCAGCATGGAGATCTTGGTGTCTCTGATCTTAGGTCAAACTTGGACCTTCCAGAATGACAGGATTTCCTTGACAGCCAGGCAATCCATGCCCAATACCTTGTTTTATGTCTTTTAGCTACATCATACTTGAATGTGTTGTTTGAGTTATCTTGACTTTAAGAAAAATATAATTTGGAGATTAAATGAGAGCGTTTAAATGATTCAAAAGCTATGAAGCACAATGAAGATACCAGATGTTGAAAGTAGCCTAGCTGGGCGGTGGTGGCCCACGTCTTTAATCCCAGCACTGGGGAGGCAGAGGCAGGCGGATCTCTGTGAGTTGGAGGCCAGCCTGGGCTACCAAGTGAGTTCCAGGACAGCCAGGGCCACACAGGGAAACCCTGTCTCAAAAACAAACAACACGTTGAAAGCAAAGGATAAAGACTGGGCTCAATGAGTTAGTTTTTTGTCTGTCCCCTAGATTCTGAGGGCCATCGTTGGAGGAAAAGCAGAGCTCTCGTACCAGAGGTGGTAAGAGATCATTTATTCTGAGCCGAAAGTGACCGTGGCCCAGGGAACCTGAATTTGGGTGGACCTCAGAGACATGGCTGCATCATGGTCGTTGTCACAAACTAAGCTATAAATGAATGCACCAGACACCTTGGTGGGGCTGAAGGGAGGAAGGTTAGGACAGCACCGGGAAAGTCTCCAACACTGATGGCGTCTGTGGTGGCCGCTGAGTTGGTGGTCCGCTAAGTCTGTACCTTCTAAAGATTTTAACTGAGAATCAAAAATAGGGTAGGTGATAAATGGCTATGGAAGGGCCTTAAGATAGATGGGGATAATTTGGTTCTGGATCTGTATCATTCCAACTCTTCCCCAACCAGGACGTTTTAATCGGACCACCAGTCCACAGAAACAACACCGTGTGGCTTTTTCAGGGAACTCCGGTCTAAATCACCCAGGTAAATAAAAGTGACTTCTACTGTGGGAACAGAACGGGTCGGGGGGGGGGATTTGTGCTGACTGGTAGAAAGCCACCAAAAACAAACGCAGCCCGGCCGGCTACTTACACTCATACTTGAAGAGAATTATCCTGATAATGTTGATAAACTCACCCGCAAGATGGCTGGCTGGGGTCACCCTCCTGGGGGGGGGGGGGTGTCCTTGAAAAGACGATGGTTAGCAGCCAGAGCTCCTTAGACCTGAGATGTGACAAGATGATACAGGTCCCCAGTGCGGTGTTTGAAGGCCAGCAGCCTGCATATTTTATAAATAATACCCTTGCTGCTGAGCTGCAAGCAAAAGAGATCCGATGACTAGGTGAGTCAGCCTTCCCCCCACCCGGCCCGGCACCTGATGGCAATCAAACCTAAACAGCCGTCCAGATGAAACAAACCCCTCCCTCAATCGTTTGACAGGCCTGGGACCAATAGTAACAATTACACTTACGGCTACCGGCCTCTTCTCTCGGCCTTCCCAAACCGGCGTCCTTTGAAATCTCTGCCTGCTCAGGGTCTGCAGACCGCGACAATTAACTTGCTTTTTTTTTTTTTTTTTTTTTAACAACTCTTGTTTGGCTTAAGGCCCCAAACGGGACTGCGTGTATCGCAAAGAAAATAATAAGCAAATACATACGGATGGGAAACGTTTATCGCTAGGTTGTTGAGAGCGCAGGGCCACCTCTCGGTTGAACTTAAGCAATTTCGATGGAGAGGCGTTTTAAGAAGCCAGTAAATAACACGTGGCAACAACAACTAACCCCAAGTCAACTGAATCAGTGACGCGGAGAGGCCCCGAGACGTTGGGAAGGACACAGCCAGAACTGAAGCTTGGTTTTTCTGCGGTGCAGACAGCGGATGTAAAAACATTGCGGGGTGTTACGAGCTCGCGTTGGGGGGTCGTTTCCCTGTCCTGGAGCTGTTGGGCAGAGCGGGCGCACAGTCCTGCAGGAATGCCAGGCTCCTAACGAGCTCGGCTCCGGCCCCAGGGGTGGGGTGGGGTGGCGGTGGGGGGGGAGGGGCACGGCTCCAGCTGATCGCAGAATCCGGCCCGCGCGTTCCCGCTTCCTAACGGCCTCGAAATGATTTACACGAGCAGAAGGTGTGCACTGGCGGGGTCCAGCTGGCCTTCGCGTCACGGTGAGTTTTATTCTGCCATTTTTTTTTCCCCCTCCCCTCCTCCCCTCCTCGTTTGAAAGCGGCTTCTGCTTCCCTCGCCACCCCTCCCCGCTCGCCCTGTAAAGTTTGTTTTCAAACCGTCAACCCCGGTTTCCCATCTCTGTGGCCGGAGAATCGCCTTCGTGAGCCAGGGCCGACTTGGGAGCAAAGAAAAGCTACCTTGTGTACATAATGAGAGGCACCGCGTGGCCGCGGATAACCGCCGCCGGGGAAGGAACGTTTCGGCCTCGCGCCGCCGCGGCTGGCTTTAGCCGACCCGAGGCGGGTTCCGTCGAGTGGCCCCGAAGCCACGGTCCCAAGTTAGCAAACAAAGCGACTAAGCAAGCAGTCACCGCCGGGCCCGGGACGGGACTCCTGCCACTCACACGGCCCAGCTCCTCCTCCTCCTCCTCCTCCTCCTCCTCCTCCTCCTCCTCCTCCTCCTCCTCGCGTCTCTCCTCCCTCCTCTCCGGAGTCCCCCCAACGGATGTGAGCCACCAATCCCAGCCACAAACAACCCTTCAAAAGCAGAGAGAGGCGGCCCTCCAACGGGCGCCCCCTCCCCGCACCACATCAATCCCGCACCGGGGCGCAGCGGCTGAGTCATCGCCAGCCAGGTCCCGGAAAGCGCTGCGCCCCGGGCGGTGGGTTCTCCCCTGGACACGGTCCTACAACCGCCTTCTGCGCCGATTTCCGCGTGTGCACTCTGCAAACCACCGGGGGCGCGCGCCGGGTCGGGGTGGTTTTTAAGGTTCCTGCCGTACGGGGACGCTTCCCGCAGTTGGTTCATTTTGGAAAGAAAAAAAAAAAACACCCAAGCTTCTTTAACGCCGCGTTTTTAAACGCGCTCCCCGGAGGGGTTGTCTTTGGGAAGGGGGCGCGGCGAAGGCTTGCTTTAATTTCCAACGTCATCGTAAACAGACTCCAAAGTCTAGCGGGTCATCCTGTGGCCGCCTTGGTGTGACTCGGCTTTAACCTTGTTTTCACCGGGATGCCTCCTGCCGGATCTCCACCGAGGTCACAAAACCAGAACAGCCACAGAGCCGAAACTGGAGACAGCCAGCGGCGCTGACGTCGCTGCTCGGCTTATTTACGTTTGGGGTTTTTCTTCTTCTTTTTTTAAGTAATGGGGGAAAGTCTTCTGTGACATGTGACAGTTGGTTTGCTTTGCTTTTTTTTTTTTTTTTTTTTTATACAATCGGGCATAAGTGAAAACTAGACCCAGAAGTGCGGGCATGCGCGTCTTGAAGTCAGCCAAAACAGCATCTGGGTTGTATTTGGGGAGGGGGTTATTCATCGTGGAACGCCTATTGGAGCTCCCCTCTCAAGCAAAATAAACCAATAGGAACGAGTGTGTACTTAATGGCTAGTTTCTGTTTGAAATACTGAAGGGTGGAGGAGGGTATCCTCTGGTGGGGACTGCAGCCCACAAAGTAGACACTGTTTACCGAAACGGACGAGCAGCTCCGGCGTGATCACCCCTCTAATATAAAGGCGTAGCTGCGGGGGGTGGGGGTGGGGAGGTGGTCGCAGCGGGGCGCAAAGTGTGCGCCCCGGTCGTCTTCCAGCCGAGACATTTAAAGAGCATGTGAGCATGACAAGTGTCTATCCGCAACGTGTTAGATTTCGAAACTGCCTTGCAATCCAATCCGGAACTCAGAGCCCGGGGGAACAGACATTCGCCTAGTGTGCCTGTGTCTGTGTCTCATCCTCCCCCCCACCCCATACACACACACCTCCCACTGTCAAGAAGAGTCCACGAGGAGAAGGGTGCGCCGTGCCGCGCCCGCGTGTCAATGGCAGCTGCGCCTTCTGGAAGAAGTTGGTTCTTGTCCGGAATACTTTTCCTCTGGTGCCCCACCCCTTGAATCAGAAGCCGCTGCCTCTTGCGGCTGGAGCCGGGACAAGTGGAGTTTGGGGCAGCTGTCAAAAACAAGGGTGGGGGTGTCCTTTCTTCCCTGGGGTGGACAAAGAGGGGGAGGAGGGGGTGTCTTTAACCCTCTCCCCATCTGTTGCAAACTCAATGCAAACTCTTCACCCGGGAGGAAAGGCCTCCCTAAGGAGACACCGATGTGGCCGCCGAGGGCTGAGGGATGGGGACTGTACTAGTGCTACAGGCAGGCGGGCATGACCCTGTTTGTGGGCTCCGCCACCCCCGAGAGGGACCGGTGACCGCGGCCCCCCGGACCAGGGCTGTTGAGCTGGAAGGTGCGGGGGAGGGGCAGAGGAGCGGCTGGGCGGGCGGGCGGGGGACTGGGCGGGCGGCTGGGGGCGGAGGCAGGACCTCCTGTACCTTCCCTCTGCTCTCTCACTCTGACAGCGCCGAGGTGCGCGGAGTGGAGCGGGAAACAAAGGAGTTGAGTAGGGAGGGGAGTGAGTTGGGCCAGGGAGAGCCCCCGGCTGGCTGCCAGAAGATCCTGGCTGGAGGAAGCCCAAGTGTCACTTGAATTCCAACCCTGGGAGCCAGCGCCTGGGACCCAAGCACCTTGTTTAGCAATAGTGGCTGGAATACTCTCCTGTAAGTTACCAGAGCGCCAGTAAAGGAGGATCATCGCCCGACCCCCCCGCCACTCCGACTGCTGGCCCCTAGGAACCCCAGCTTCACCTCTCGCTGGGACGCGAGTTCCAGAATGAAAAGCAAAAAGGGTAAGGCTGCGGGCGGGCTGTGAGCACCCGAGGCACCAGTGCGGGACATGTGCGGGCCGCGCTCGATCGGGGGGACACTGACTTGGTGGACTTTTCCGCCCGGTGGCACCCGGGCTTGGAGAGGTGGCCGTTCTCTTTGTTGAGGCTGTGTCTCAAATGGCAGTTGCTGTTCCTTTCCTTCTAGACACAACACGAGGGGCTGTTGTGGGGAGACAGCCTCACCACGCTGCTGGCACGTTGTCAAGAAACACGCTCAGCGCCTTGTTTGTGCGCCTCCAAGTTTCATTGTCTTCCCTGACACCCCATGCTCGGCCCTGCCGCGTGGTTTCTGGTGCTGTTTCTGGGACAGGGTTGTGGGGTGGGTGTTTAAGGAGACCCTCACACCTCGCTTTTCCCTGTGGGGGGTCGTTGGCGCATTCCAGCCGCCTTACCTTTTGTCTAAAAGTTCGGTTCCGGGTGCTCTCACTGCTCACCAGACCCTGGTACTGTTTTTAGGGATGTGTGTGTGTTTTTTTTTTTTTTCTTTCACTGTCAAAGGAATGTGATCCCGGACCCACACATGGTCTTAGGGTGAGCATCGCCTTGGAAAGCTGGACTTTTAAAATTACTAGCTTCTAAAAGTTTTCCCACGATGAATTTAGGACAGCGTGAGCTGTTAGAATACCAGTACCATGCAGTCAAAATGTGTCCAAGTGTGACAAGCAGGCTTGGTTGTAAGTGCAGAGAGCGAGACTGTCATTGTTTCCACCAAGCTTTACAACTAAAACTTGCCGTCAGTCTGATTTAAAAACAAAATACACAGGGGAGGGGGAAAAAAAAACCCGAAAGGTCAAAAGCCTGTGAAGTCCCTTTTGAAGCTAACTTTGGAGTCCCTGACTGGGAGGTCCCTCGAGTGTTCAGTCGTGGACTGGAGTTGGCTTTTCTGTTGTGATTTATGTGGAGTGGTTCAAAACAGAAGTTAATCGCTTGGGGAAGCTGGCGAGAGGGGGGCGCTGCTGCGCATGCCCAAGAGCTTCCTCGAGTTTGTTACTCCACATTCTTTCAGACCCCGACCGCGGCTGCCGTTCCAACGACCGCGGTTCCAACGGAACACGGTTACGGTGGCCACCGCCGCACACACACACCCCGGGGTTCCTCCCCGCTCTCCGCCTTGTAGAGTTGTGCCGATGTAGTTCCGTAGGAGACCCTGAAACTACGGAACTCATGAAGACCCCGGGTACTTGGTTAAGTAGGCCGCCTTGCCCATCTCCATCCTGGGACAGTGAGAGCCGGGGCGCTTCGAGTTGGGAAGAGTTTAACTGAGTTCTGGGGAAAGGCTTGGGGATCCTCTGCAGAGCCCTGTCACCCTTTGACTGACAGATCTAGACCGGGTGGGAGGCGTTCTGTCCCGACAGCACCTACATGAGGGTGTTTCGGTTTTGAGTGAAACGCGAAGCTGGGTTTCCGTGGGTGGGAAGGGGGGCTGACTACTAGCCTCCCACTCAGGTACCACCCTCCTGGGTGTCCCCTTCCACAGATGCAAGGTCTGGGGAAAACATCGGAGGTCCCCAGCCCAGGGCGCGTGGGTCCCGCAAGTCAATCCCCAACTCGTGGAAACAATGAACGGTGACGTGTTGGAGGGGAAACTTCGCTGCCGCCGCTTCAGAGCTTCTGGTGGGGAGAGAGCGGAGACTGCTGAGGTTGCCCCGGGCTCCTTTCCCTTTTTAGGCTTCCCCAGCACATGGTCTGGGACGGGGGCAGACCCCCGAGGCAGTGAGCCGCAGCACCGCCCCATTTCGGGGTCCTTAGGGACCACGGTCCAGCTCAGTTGCTAACTTGAACGGTTAGCAAGCGGGCTTCACTAAGGGTTGAAGAACTCCGAAGAACAAAAGCTGCTTGCTCTCTCTCCTCCGGCTCCTCCCTCTCCTGCGAGCCTCCACAGCCCTGCCTCCTCCTGCCTGAGACTACCTGGGAGGGGAGGGCAAGCTTCCCTGTCCTTGGGCCAGGACTGCTTAAACCTGTCCCGCCTATTGTCCGCCGTAGGAAAGTCTGAACATCCTTTCAACTTTCCATAGAACAAAGACTGGTCTGATAATAAAGTGCCTTCATAGAAAGCCGAGACGGCCCGAAAGAGCTCCAAAAATGGCTTCGGAACAGGCTGGAAGAAGGCTCGGCTAGCAAAACCCCCAAGTGTCCTCGCGGGGTCTCCAAGCCTGTTGAATCAGTTTAGGGCTGCGCTGCGCTGTGGATTTAGTGACTTGGGTGTGAAGTTCCGTCTGGGATACTTGTCCAAAGGGGAGACTTGTTAAGTTTGTTTTTTCGTAAACTTTTCCTTTGATCTTTCCCCCACATTCTTTTTCTAGTCTCCGCTAGGTCTTTAAAATCCAGGCTCTCCCACCCCCAACCTCGATGTTTCAGAGCTTCAGAAAAAGAAAGTGAAGAAGCAAGATTTGCTTCTTAGAGCCATGGGATCCACAGGCCATCTTGTGGCTTTCTGAACAACATTTCCTTGTATGTGGGTAGAGTAAGAGGCTTGTGATTCTGTCCCACACCCACCCCTCTCCCTCCCCAACTGCATTTTTTTTTTCAAAGTGTAAGCAAAGCAAGACTATTGGAAACAAGTCCTGACCGGGAAACTTTTAAAAAGCTCTGTTACAGTAGGAAATGAGTAACAAGGAAAAAAGCCTTTGTTTTTCCAAGTCGAGCCACGATCGGGTCGGGAGGGAGTTTTAATGGAAGCAGCCCTGACAGTAGCAAACGTGGTCTAGCAGAGCTGAACACATCAGCTGGCGCGCCCAGGGCACCGAGTCTCAACTTCCTGTTCCTTCAGCCTTTGTGCATGCTTTGGAAATACTTGTAAAGAGGGCCTGGCTGCTGGCGCTCTCTCTCTCCTCTCTCTCTCCTCCCTCTCTCTCTCTCTCTCTCTCTCTCTCTCTCTCTCTCTCTCTCTCTCTCTCTCTCTCTCTCTCCCCCTCTCCTCCCCCTTCCCTCCCCTCTCTTCCTCCTTTCCATCCATCCTCCTCCCTTCCTTTCTTTTTTTTCTTTCTTAAATGAACAGGGGTGGCAGTTTGATGTTGGCTAACTGAAACCTGTTTTGTGTCCCTAAACCTATTCTGAAAGATCGCGCTTCTTGTCACACCCGAGGGATCAGATCAAAGGCCAGACTTTAGGGGTTTTTTGTTTCAAGCACTTTGTTATTACCAATTTACAGTTGGGAATTAACTGTTCAATGAGCATATTTTCACACTTTTTCCCTCCTAGATTTAAAAGGAGGGGGCAGGGAATAGAGTGTCTGGCTTTTCTGAAGTTGGGGGAGTTGAAGCAAATTGCTTTATTCAAATGCTTTTAGTTACCCAATTAACCTGGCATGTTTAAAAGTGAGATTTCCTTGGTTATCAAAGCAAATGTGAAACAGGAACTAATTTATAATCGAAAAGTTGTTTTTTTTTTAATGGTTTTTCACCCAAATTTCAATATGGGACTTTTAAAATTGCTCAGATTCTGTATAAGGATATCACTTTCGGTTTTAAAATTGCCCTTTCTTTAGACTTTTTCTTTCTCGAAATATTAATTGCATCTTTAGGAAGGGACCTTCAATTGTGTGGCAGTTAAAAATGGAGGGTTCGTGTGGTTCTTTCTGGCAGTTTGTTAAGCCTTAAGCTACAGTGAATTTGCAAAATCATCTGCCTCTTTTGTTAGAACTTGCTTTTACTTTGTCTTTGTTGGATTTGGGCTTTTCCTGTAGGAATGCCTTCTAGCATCTTCTGCCCCCTGCAGTCCAAAGCTAAAAATGTGTCAACAAAGTCAGTCTGCTCCAGGTTGCAAAAAAAAATTCTTTAAAATTCATGGAGTTGGTGTATCACTCTGAAGAGTATTCTGTTTTATTTTCTGGATCAGTAAAGGGACTCAATTAAGATTGAATAAAAAGCTATACAAAAGCTTTAAAAAGATACATCTTTGAAAACTTTTCCCCTCAACCAGAAACACAGTTTCATAGATTATAAAGTTTACATTGCCCAACTTGTAGGAGCTAATGGCATTTGTTAGAGAAGACTTAAAGTTCAAAATAATGTTAAAATGTCTGCAAAAGTCCAGCTGGCTTGAATTGTCATTGAACTCTGATTTAAATACTCTGTAGGGTTTGGGAATTCTTAGCATTTCTGGTAGGATTAAAGTATTTACCACCAAAATGGCTTCCTTTGGGGGTTGCATATTCAATTTTCTTTGTCATGTAAGAATTAAAGACTGATGGGTAGGGTAGCACTCGAAGTTCATATCTAATTGACAGCTTAAGGGAACATCCAAGTATATAAAAATGTACGGTGCTTGCTTTCATACGAACCTTTCATGAAAGGAAAATGTACTTATTCACTGGAGTATTGTCTCTAGTTAGCAGTGACCTTAAAGACAGGGTAGTGAGGTACATTCCCGCACTGCCCAGCACTCTTCCTGTTTCGAGTGTGATGACTTACTCCCTTCGAGTGCAATTTGTCTTTTCAAAGCATCATGTTAAAAAAAAAAAAGTTATAGCTCAGTTGACAACAGCCAGAAAGACTGGGAATGAGGTGGGTGAGTGTTTATAGTCTGACTACTCCCCAGGCCTTTCTATGGAGACCCTGCCCAGACTGAAAACTTCACACTCCGTAGTTGAGAAAACACAAGGACATGGAGTAGTCTAAACAAATGAGCTTTGAGATGGTTACCCTGCTGATAAAAGTGAGTGACAGTGGGCCCTTGTCCTTTCTCAGGCATTGTTGCAGCATCCGGCAGCGAGACTGAGGATGAAGACAGCATGGATATTCCCCTGGACCTTTCCTCTTCAGCGGCCTCTGGCAAGAGAAGGAGGAGAGGCAATCTGCCCAAGGAGTCTGTCCAGATCCTGCGGGACTGGCTGTATGAACACAGATACAATGCATATCCCTCCGAGCAAGAGAAAGCCCTGCTCTCCCAGCAAACACACCTGTCCACACTGCAGGTAAGGGGTAAGCCACAGGTTAGTGCCAGAACTGCGCCCCTGTGGTGCTGAGTTCCACCACCATGGTGTGTCCCTAGCGGACGCATATGCTTTTTTCCCTTACCCTTAGACGGTTTATAGCACTCCTGGGTGTCAGTAAGCTCTTCCCTAGTCTCCTATTCCAGAGAGAGAGAGAGAAACAGGATCTTTCCATTTGAAGCTTTATAGTGTGAAAAGCTAATAATTGGCTATTTATAGAGGACAGAAACACTTGACACTCATCTGACAGGAAACGTTTCCTTCAGTGCCTGAAAGAAGACCCTGTGCAAGGTGTATTGGAAAGGAGGTTAAACCTCACTCTATTGCCCAGGAAACTGGTTTGATATTTAAACAAGGACAGAACCTCAGTGAGGTAATTCGTGTTATGTCTGTTGACACAGTCATTTGAACTGAGAGAAATCAGTTACTGGGGGGTGTGGCCTCTTTTATACAGGAAAAGCTTCCCTGTAGTTGATTAACTTAAATGCTAGGGCAGTAGGTAGGAGGTTGAAACAGACTTAAAGGTGAACCTTCCTTAAAGTTATTTGCAAGTATTTGAGATTTTATACCTTTTCCCTGCTTCCGTGACACATCCAAAGCAAATTTGTACTTGTGACGGGCTGACTTGGCTTAAATGCCTCGCAATAACTTGTACGTCCCGAAGCTTTTTCTTTTCTTTCTTTAGTCATTTGCTGTGGTTGGGCCCCTGGCACGCTAGGCAAACGTTCTACCATTGATTGAACTACTTCCCCAGTCTCAGATAAGCCCTTTATGCCTCCTTGAATTCAGAGAGGGCGGTCAGTTAGGCACCCTACATAGGATGTTTTCAGAACCTGTTTGTCAAGTGCATGGAGAAAGTGTTGAAGCAGATCCCTGTGATTTCAGGTCTGTAACTGGTTCATCAACGCCCGCCGCAGACTCCTCCCCGACATGCTGAGAAAGGATGGCAAAGATCCAAATCAGTTCACGATTTCCCGCCGTGGGGCCAAGATTTCAGAAGCTAGCTCTGTGGAAGCTGCGGTGGGCATCAAACACTTCACGCCAACTCTAGATGAGAGCCCGTTTCATTCCTGCACGGCTGGACCCAACCCAACCCTAGGGAGGCCAGTGTCTCCCAAGCCTTCCTCCCCGGGATCCATTCTGGCTCGCCCATCAGTGATCTGCCATACCACTGTGACTGCACTGAAAGATGGGCCCTTCTCCCTCTGCCAGCCGGTCGGTGTGGGACAGAGCACAGATGTACAGCAGCAAATAGCAGCCAGCAACTTTACAGACACCTCTCTCATGTACCCAGAGGACGCTTGCAAATCTGGACCGAGTCCAAACCCTCAGAGCGGTCTCTTCAACACTCCTCCCCCTACTCCGCCGGACCTCAACCAGGATTTTAGCGGATTCCAGCTTCTCGTGGATGTTGCACTCAAACGGGCGGCCGAGATGGAGCTTCAGGCCAAACTCACAGCTTAACCCTTTTTCAGACAAAACAGTGCTCCAAAATAGGGTCCTGATTGTCAGGGTGATGGCAGAGATGCATTATTTTATATATTTTTCTATTAATATTTGCACATGGGATTGCTCAAACGAAGCTTCCTGTTACTGAGATGTCTTCAGTGGAATACAGTCATTCCAAGAACTACAAACTAAAGCTACTGTAGAAACAAAGGGTTTTCTTTTTTAAAATGTTTCTTGGTAGATTTTTCATAATGTGAGATGGTTCCCAATATCATGTGATCTTCTCCCCACTCCTTTTTTTGATGTTTTTTTTTTTTTTCAGACTGTGCAATACTTAGAAACCGTAGTGTCTTTCTATTTCCATGTGGAACAGGATGCCCACAAACAGTCTAATGAATAAACATTCAGTTTTTTTTTAGATTCAAGCAAGTATGAATCTAGTTGTTGGATATCTTTTTTTCATGATGTAATAAAGTATTTTCTTTAAAAGTTATTGCAATGAAGAGTATTTCTTGAAGGAAGCACTTAGGAATATGGTACACCCATGAGCAGGAAGTTGGGGGCAGGGAGGAGTGTGACTTAGGAGTGTGTCACTGCTTTGAAGAGCTGTGGACAACAAACCAGTATGAATAAACAGGATGTGTGATATTTACTCTTAAGTGGAGGGGGAGCTGGCCCTTCAGTCTTTGCTTAGAGATGAATGGCAAATTGCAGTGAGGTATCATTGCTCCCTCAGTAATGAGCTGCCGCAGCTTTCAGACAGGCCAATGTTAAATGAAAGGCTTCAAGCCACTGTTCGTAGGTTAATTTTTCACAAGTAAACAGTACAAGCAATTTTCAGATGTCTTTCTAAGATTTGTTCTGGTGGTACAGGTGGGATAGTGCCGCACTCATTTGTAGAGAAATCACCTTTGATACACTTGGAAAGCATGTTCCAGAACGGTAGCATGACCAGGAAAGTACCATCTATGATGATATTCTGAGTTTATTAAACTTTCCACGGTCATAAGTTTGAAAAAAACGGTGCCACGTACAAGTGGCGTTTGTTGGGATAGGAAATTACTTACAAAGTCGTGTCCCTTTGTCTTGTGGCATGCCACAGAGTCGTTCTTACAAAGTCATGCTTAGCGTGAAGTTCCTTTGTTGTTAAAGCCCTGTCCTCTGTATCCCACGGCACCAACTCTCCAAAGTTTGAGGGTGCATCACAGCTTCTGTGTGCTGATTTTAGCCAGTAGCAAACTCTCACACAGTGAAGCTGACCTACATGCGGAAGCGGCCGCTATAGAAAAAGATAACACTCCAGCAGTTCCCTTGTAAGTAAAACAGAAAAACCGGCGGTGAACACCCAGAAGGGTAACGAGATGAAGGGAAAGTCTGTCAGATGGTTACCTGACCATAGTACAAACGAAATGAAGGTGGGTAAGGAGTTGTGCTTACGTCAAAGCAGGGTCAAAGGTCACTAACCTTGCTTTAAATCTGACCGCCTACCCACGTTAAGGTGTTACTCACACATTAAAAGACAGTGAAAAGAACCCAAAAAATATAAAGCTGGGAGGGAGGTAACTCAGGCCTAAAGGGATGCATGAGGCCCTGGCAAAAAAAGGAACAAGGTTAAGTGTCAATGAGACCCAAAGCCCATGTTTTATGCAGTTTTCCTTACTTGAGCTCCTTATAGATCCTAGTTATCATTAGCTGATACAGAGTAAACACAAGCCATTATGTTGAAACATGTCATTCAAAAACTGTCATATCAGCTGGGCATGGTAGCACACCTGTGATCCCAGCACTGAAGAAGCAGGAGAAGCCTAAGGTTGAAGCCATCCTGGGCTACTTTTTGTTGTTTTTTGTTTTTGTTTTTGGGTTTCTCTGCGTGACAGTCCTGGTTGTCCTGGAACTCAGACCAGGCTGGCCTGAAACACACAGAGATCCGCCTACCTCTGCCTCCCAAGTGCTGGGATTAAAGGCTGCTTTTTGAGACCCAGATTTACAACAAAATTACTCATGGGGCTGAGGAGTCATTTAGTCGGCAGGGTGCTTGTCTAGCATGCAGACGACCCTGGGTTCTGTCTCCCATAGACTGGACAAGATGGCACATATAAGTCAACCCAGCCTATATTCAAAGTTATACTCGGCTACGTGGGGAGCTTGGCCAGCCTGGGCAACTTAAGACCCCTGTCTCAAACTATTTTAAAAACCAAATAGAAAAACAAAACAAATAGAAATGATTCTTCTGCATCTACTGTTTACGTGGTACAGGTTTTCATTTGTTTACTTTTACCATCTCATTGGGTCTTTAATTTAGTCTGCCTTTGAATCAATGTATTTGGTCACTTTACACCTAATCTCTTTCCAGCACCGTGCCCAGCCATCTGTTGATAGATTTGTAGTCTCTCTGTGTGTTTGTTTTTTCCCTCCTTTGTATGACTTCATTTTTGCATTATTTCAGTTTAATTAGTATTATTTAGTATTTTGTCTTTAGTTTTTTGTTTGTTGTCAGTCATGAACTATACTGTTAGTTTATTTGCTGTGTTTTTTGGAGACAGTCACATTAAGGAGACCAGGCTGGCCTTGAACACATAGATATCCACCTGCCTCTGCCTCCCAAGTTCTGGAATCAAAGGCATTCACCACTGCACCCAGCTGTACTGCCAGTTTTGAGTGGTTGTTATGGGGATTACAATGTGCATCTTTAGTTTATTGAAGTCTCCAGTAAGTTCTGTTCACCTAATCTCCTGCTTTGCTTTCCTGTGTCTGTAAACATGCATCTGTATACAATGAGCTTGATGATCCAGATAGAAGTTTCGCTTAAAACAAATCAAAACCTTGAGCTTGGTCTGGCTTGGTAGAATATGCCTTTAGTCCTGGCACTAGAGAGGCAGAGGCAGGGGGATCATGGTGAGTTCCAAGCCAGCCAAGGCTGCGTAGTGAGACCCACTCTCAAAATGACGAAACAAAACATGAGCTTTGTGGGAGACAAAACATAATAATACTGGTTTAGCATTTCCAGTGTCTTCCATTCTTTCCTGTAGATTCAAGTGACATCTAGTGTCATTCCTTCTAAACTGGAGGATGCTCTCCTACAGGAGTGGAGTGTGAAATGGATCAATTCTCAGCCTCCCCCTCCCACCTCCCTCCCCCGGAGAGAATATTTTATTTTTTAGTCAACTGAGCGTCATTTCACTTCTGTCTTGGAAGGGTACTTTCACTGATGGAGAATTTTAGGTTGGTATTTGTTTTCCTTTGGCTCGAATAAAGCACAACCTCCGTCCCCACTGTTTTGGAGGAGACACTTGCGGTTGTCCCTTTTGTCTTTTCCTTAATGGAGTGCATTTCCTTGGCTGGGTTGTTTTGCCAGTGGAAACGATGTGGCTAGGTGGGATTTTCTTTTGTTTGCAATCATTTTTGTTGGTTTCCTTTGCCTTGGAGTTCACTGGACATCTTGGATGTGTAAGTAAAATCAGGGAAGTTTCGGCCATTTGTTTTTTGTTTTGTTCCGTTTTTTCAAGACAGGGTTTCTCCTGTAGCCTTGGCTGGCCATTCGTTTTTAAAATACATTTTCTATTTTCTTCTCTCCTAAAATGCCAAGAAACTTATATTAGATCACCTGAGGTTGCCTTACATGTTTATAAGGTTTATATATTCACTCTATTTCAAATTCAGGAGTTCATCTAATTATCAGCTTACTCTTTGTCTTCAGTCTGCTGTTGGGTCTATCTGGAGTCATTTCGTTATACTTTTTATATATAGATTCCCATTTGCTGGAAATAGAACCCAGGGCCTCGTCCATGCTCTGCCGGTCCTTCACCATTGAGCTGCCCCCAGACTCCCATCTGGTTCTTTGTTTTACAGGATCTCACCTTGTAGACCAGGCTGGCCCCGAACTTGAAGTGATTATCCTGCTTTTGTTTCCTGCATGCTGGTTAAAAAGGAGTCCACCACCACACCCAGCTTTATTCTTGTTTTTGAAAAGTCATGTCTATTCTATTGTGATCACTGGCTTATTAATTATGTATTATTCCTGTGTAAGCTCGTTCTCTCTCTCTCTCTCTCTCTCTCTCTCTCTCTCTCTCTCTCTCCTATTTGTGATGTAGGCCAGAGAATGACATTAGGTGTCCTCAATCACTTTCCATTTTATTTACTGAGCAGGGTTTTTTTTTCCTGAACCCAGAACCTCACGCACCACTGCCCTGAGGATCACCAAGTCCGAGTGCTTGGATTACAAGTGGGCTGCTATGCCCACCTAGCTTTTACGGTGGATGCTGGGGTTCTGAACTTCAGTTCTTACATTTGCATGGCAAAGCTTTGTCCACTGAGCCATAGTCTTCCCCGTCCCTCACAGGCTATTTATGATTAACAGCCTTAAAGCATTTGTCTGCCAATTGTAATGTGTCACGAGAGACTAAGTTTCTGTTGGCAGCCTTTTACTTCAGTAAGGGGTCAACTTTGGGGGCCAGTAACTTTTTTTTTTTTAACTGTACACCAGACATTGTGGATGGGACATGAGTAATGAGTCAGTTCGATGACATTCCTCTAAAGAATTAATTTTTGTCTTCAGCCAGTTCTCCTGGTTGGATTAAACATCATGTTGTAGCTGAAGTCTGGACCTACTCTTTCACTGTCCTGCAGTGGGTTGCAGAGCGTGCTCTGCCTTACACAGACTGAGACTTGCCCCTGCAACTACAGCATTTCCCAAGATCTTCCTAACTCTTCTATTTTGTCCACCCCAACTCTTTCCATGACATCTTTAAAAAAAAACCATATTTTTAGAATTTACTTACTTTATATCCCTGAGTGTTTTGCCTGCATGGATGTAGATTCTGGATGAGCCCTGGTCCTCTGGAGACCTGAGCTATCACTCCATCCTCTTTCCGTAACATCTGGTCTCCCGACTCCCTAGCCTTAAATTCACCATCCTGCTTCCAAGGCTAGGATTATACAGGCTTGTGCCAGCATGCCTGACTCAATTAAATCTTTGTTAAATATTTTGTTCCTAGTTGGTAATTGTTAACCTTGAATGCCATTAGTCTAGAAAAGACTACATTATTACTGGAAATTAGAACGTTACTGTCCCTTTAAACTCAAAATCAGTGGGGAGAGGAAGGGGTGGGGCTGGGTTGAATATCCCAGGCTGGCTTAGACAAATTCTCCTGTCTCAGCCTCTTATTACAGTTGTTCATCACCCCAACCAAGCTTAAATCTTTTTTTTATTTTTTAAAGATTTATTTTATAAATAATTTGCCTATATATGCAGTCTCCAAGGGTTTCAGAAGAGGGTGTCGGATCCCCTAGAACTGGAGTTAACAGACAACAGTAAGACATCATGTGGGTGCTGGGAACTGAACTCAGGTCCTCTGCAAGGGCAGCAAGTGCCTGCTGGGCAGTGGTGGTGCACTGCTTTAATCCCAGCACTTGGCAGACAGAGGCAGGCGGATCTCTGTGAGTTCCAGGACAGACTCCAAAGCTACACAGAGCTGTCTCAAAAAAACGGGGGGAGGGGCGGGGGAGGGGCAGAACAGCAAGTGCCGTTAACTGCCGAGCTATCTCTCTGGCCCCCTTAGACCCTTTATTTTTTGGGGGGTGGGGTGGGATGTTGGTGTTCGGACAGGGTTTCTCTATGTAGCCTTGGCTGTCTTGAAATTCACTATGTAGAATGGGCTGACCTCACACTCAGAGTCCGCCTGTCTCTGCCTCTGGGATTAAAGACATGGGCCACCACTCCCGGCCACTTAAGTCACTTCCTTGAATATTAGAATCACCTTGAAAGTTTTAAAAACTATTGTGGCCAGGGGCTGGGAACTTTTTTTTTTTTTTTAAACTTTCTATTGATTATATCTTATAGATGAGTCTGGGAAACCTCTGCCCTGAATAGCCTAGATTGGCTTGGCATGGAAGAGGCAGGTTCATCCTAAAGTCCCGATTCTCCTGGATTCCCCCCCTCCTTTTTTTTCTCTCTAGTTCTCTTCCGATCCAGTGCTCAGGACCAAATCCAGAGCCTTGTGTTGGTTCTGTGGTGTTCTACTGCTGAGCTCAAGTCCTACACCTTGTTTCTCTCAGGAGTTGTCTGTACTCTTGGGTCTGGCTTGGTAGCACGTACTTTTAACCCCCGCACTCTGGAGGCAGGAGGAAGAGGCAATCTGTGAATTCAAAGCCAACCTGGTTGTATAGTGAGTTCCAGGCCAGCCAGGGCAGGGATACACTACGAAAAGCTGTCTATAAAGGAAAAAAAGGTTAGCCCTTCTCTTCCCAAGCTATTTTTTAAAATGTACTTCCGATAATAGACAATTTTGGAAAAAATATATAATTTGATGTAGAATTATTTTGTAACCTAAGTCAGTGTTTTTCCTTCCTTCCTTCCTTCCTTCCTTCCTTTCTTTCTTTCTTTCTTTCTTTCTTACTTTCTTTCTTTCGATTTTTTGTGACAGGGTTTCCCTCACTGTCCTGGAACTCGCTCTGTAGACCAGGCTGGCCTCGAATTTAGAGATCCACCTGCTTCTGCCTCCCTAGTGCTGGAACTAAAAGTGTGTGCCACCAATGCCTGGCTAGTTAAAGTTTCAATATAAATTTGCTATTTGGCACTGGACTCACGAGACAGGATTCACGTGGTTATTACTGCCTAAGAAGCCAAGCCCCTGTTAACCCTGAAGCCACTGCAAGAAGGTAACATTCATTTTTATCTAACCCCACCCCCCAAATGAATATGTATCTCTGGAACATGGCCAAAGAACAAAAAATAATATGTAGAGATCTGAGTTTTAGATTTTATTAAGCTCATTAGCGGGAGAATGTGTTGAGTCTTGACCTCTCAAAATCATGACCTGTAATTAAAAATAGACTGCCCTGTGGGCTGAATTTTATGATTCAGAGGCTGAGAAGAGAATGCTCAACAACTGAGTGGCAGATGAAGGAAAGGAGGTAGCTTAGGCCAGTGGTCACAGCAGCAGAGCCAACAGACAAGGGAAACATGATAAATGGATGAGTAAGAATAGCAAGTTTGACAGAGATTTAACAAATGTCAAGGAAATAGGATTTCTGAATGAAGTTGTTTTATAGACACCGATAGCCCATGCAACCCTGGAGGTAGCGTGTGGGTGACTTGCACATGACTCAGATCCCATGATGGAAATTTACTCAGCTTTTGGAGACTGTTGTAGGCAGACATTTAGCAAACAGCATTTACAGGTAGGTAAAACAAAACCGTGGGGAGATTTCTGAAGACAGTTGTTACCCTAGGAAGCGTGACCAGCTTGGTTTCTGCTTTAGAAAAAAAATCTCAAGCTCCATTTCAGTATCTTCAATTTTTTTTTAATGTGATGTGATGTGATGTGTGTGTGTGTGTGTGTGTGTGTGTGTGTGTGTGTGCCTGTGTGGGCCACCCTACATATATGAGGATCAGAGAACAAATTGTGGGAGTCAGCTCTTTCTTTTTTTTTTTTTTTAAGTTTTTTGAGACAGGGTTTCTCTGTGTAGCTTTGCACCTTTCCTGGAACTCACTTGGTAGCCCAGGCTGGCCTCGAACTCACAGAAATCCCCCTGGCTCTGCCTCCCGAGTGCTGGGATTAAAGGTGCGCGCCACCACCGCCCGGCAGTTCTTTCTTTCTAATGGAACCTGGGTCATAAGGCTTGGTGAGGAGAGCCTTTACCCACTGAACCGTCTCACTGGCTCACTATTTATAAATAAAATTACTGAAACTTGAATGTGTTGACATTTGATAAGATCATTCTAATTTATGGTATTGGGATAAATTCAGCTCTTGTCTGAAATTACTGCATATACACATATGCAATAATGGATAGGATATATATATCCGAAAGGTATGGATTCTCATATAAATTTTAATGTGAAATCATAAATTGAAATAAAACAAGGACAGTTGCTATTCTAATTTTGTTTGTCTATTGTCACCTGGTCTAATCATATTTTATTGCTTTAAATTCTTTCTAATGAATTTCGGTTTGAAATTTATTTGAATGATTCCGTAAAAAGCAGATCTATACTATTGTTTCCCTTTATCTACAGTTCTTAGGGTTTCAGTTACTCATGGCCAAACAAGGACCTAGAATATTAACATGGAAAATTCAAGAAATAAACAACTCATGTTTTAAATTCTGTGCTGTTCTAAGGAGCATGACACAATCTCATGCAATCTTACCCTGTGACTCATCCCCCTTTTCTATACAAGGGATACGAGGCCTGCCTGTCAGTCACTTGGTAGCCACATTAGTTACTGAATGGACGGATGGCATCCAGCGCTGGTGTTCATAAGGCAAAGACGCAAGTGTAGTGAGCCATGATGGCAATTAGCATATGCCAGAGAGTGGTTTACGAAGATCGTTCTGTAAGTGAAAAAGTGAAAGTTCCCAGTAAGGTTAGAAAAAAAATCATATCCTGTAGTTGGTCAGATCTAAGGGAGATCAAATCTACCTGTGACATTGGAGGAAGGAGACAGAAGTTCACGCTGATTCTGGCTGTTTAACCTCAAACTGCACATGGTCCATGACAAGTACTTAGTTAAGATAAAGGGTGATAACTGTGCGCACATAATTTGGAAAGAGCAATTATATGTGATAGGATTCAGTACTATTGGTGACTTCGGGTATCCAGCAGGTGTCTTAGAATGTACACACCTCAAGGACACTACTTTAAGACGGCTGCCAGTTCGTGATGGTTACTTGACATTTTTTGACCCATCCATGGTCTGAAAGCAGTCGACTCATACTTCTGATCCTGATGGTTTCCCAGGCCAGTGAGGACACTGTCATGCTGAGCAGCCACAGTGAGTCACAGCTCTCAGTCAGATCATGAGGGGAAACAAATGGTACCTTGATGTGCAGCACTGTGTTGATATGCAGGTTTCGGATACAGGTGCTTGGGATGTTCAACACGTTATAGCCTAGGTTTATGGCCCCGTCTCAAAAAACAAAAGGTGCTGGAAATGTAGTTGAGTTTGAAGGGCAAGGCCTTGGCTTCCCTCTCCAGTAAGTACAAATAACCAAAACACCACAAAAGAACAAAAAAGATAGGCCATACTAAACTAGATAAGTGGGGGCTGGAGAGATGGCTCAGTGGTTAAGAGCACTGACCTGGGTTCAATCCCCAGCACCCACATGGGAGCTAACTATTGACTCTAACTCCAGTTTGAAGGGGACCCGACACCCTCTACATACTGGCAAAACATCCATACATACAAATAAAGTAAATCTCTAAACTAGATAAGTGTATTAAATTCCTTTTGGAATTAGAATATTTTCAATTTATAGCAGATTCATCTGGTTGTAATATCATTATAAGTCAAGGAGATAAGTATTACACAGACAACGTTTTATCCCCAAGACCATGTGCACAGCAAACTACACAATCCATAACATCATTTATTTAATATTTTCCAATGAACGATCGATATGTTAATTAGCTCAATCCAATCATTTCACAATTTATACCATAGATCAAGATGCCACAAAAAACCAGTTTTTTTCTACACAACTTTTGTAAAGCCTTTATAAACTTCAAAATAACTTTTAATTGTAGAATTTATTTTTTTTGTTGTTGTTGTTGTTTTTGTTTTTCGAGACAGGGTTTCTCTGTGTAGCTTTGTGCCTTTCCTGGAACTCACTTGGTAGCCCAGGCCGGCCTCGAACTCACAGAGATCCGCCTGGCTCTGCCTCCCCAGTGCTGGGATTAAAGGCGTGTGCCACCACCGCCCCGGCTTAATTTTTCTAGTATCTTCTGTAAATCCAGGATAGCAGTGAAATGTCAGATTAAGAGCTTGGGAGTGTGCTCAGTGATCCTGCACTTGCATAGGGTCCAAAGTTCAATTCCCAATACTACATATCGTAAACATAGAAACAAAGTCAGATTAACTTATAAGCAACAGTATAATATTTATTGAACACCTTATGTTGCCATTTATTACATTATTGTATTTTATTGAGTACCTTACGTACATGTCGTTTGGACTTCACAGTTTAGTGGGAGGTGTTACTACTGTACAGGGGGAGGAAGCCGACTCCCTTGAGTTTAGCTTGTCTGCAGCAGCTGGCTGTAACTGAGCCCTCCATTCACCGGCGGATCCTGCAGATTCACGCTGTGTGTGCACTGTGCTGGAAATCAAACGACCTGCAGAGAGAAAAACAAAACCAACAGACAAAACCAACCCTACACTCTCAAAGATTTTGGAGTTGCCTTGGCAAAAGATCGTTTACAAATTGTATTTTCTAAACACCTTTATTTTTTTTGTTGTCTATCAAATGACCCTCTCTCCATTTCCTTTTGGCCACACCTGCTTCTTGAGCAGGCTCTCCGGAGGCACTGATCCATCCTCTGGGTTTCCTAAGTCTCATGAACTACGTAGTCTGGCAAAATGAACTCCTTCACTGTGCTCTTTGCTCTCAACCAGCTCAATTGCTCAATACTTTTTCTTTCCTAGGTCTCAGCTCTCTGAGCCCACAACCTTTTTTTTTTCCCCCAGTAAGTTTCTGATTTTATTTTGACCCTTTAATTCTACTCATTTTTTTCTGTTAATACTCCGGCTTTTAATAGAGATGAGGAGACAGCGGTGTATTAGAAGGACCCGGCAAGTTTATGATAAATCCACTCCTTCTCTCTCCCAACCCCACCGCATCCATCTACTTTTGAAAACGGGATGTGCGTTACTTAGAGCCAGGGGGGCTCAAGTGGTGTAAAGACCAACTTCGAAAATAAATAAATACCTCTGTGCAAAGAAAACAGACCACGCCTTTCCCCTTCGACCCAGACAGTCCCGGAGCGATCAGCCTGGGCAAGCTTTCTGAAAGGCTCACCTCCGGACAAGATGAGCCGGTCTGCGGCCGCGCGGCTCTTCGCGGGCAGGTGCTGCGCGGCTCGCCAGCTCCCCGTTAATTTGAGCCCGCCGAGGGACCTTTGATCAGCGCGCTCGCTCGCAGCCTGTAGGCTTCCCGAGCTGGCTCCGGCGACTTCAAAAGAGCTGTAAAGCGGACTGTAATCTCGGCCTTCCTGTTTCTGCGCCTGCCCCCTGGGTGCTCACACAAACGCCCGGCTTCCCACAGGACCATTGTCCTCTGGTCCTGCTCTGTGCAGCCGCCGCAAACCCTGTGTGCGCCCGCTTGCAGGGGGCTGCGCCGCTCTGTGACTCAGATTTCGGGCCAGAGGAGGACCCAGTTCAGGTTCATTTGCTGGGATGTGGGGGTGGGCATGTCACTTGATGCTCGCTGGCCGGAAGCTGGATGTGAAAAGCCATCAGTTTGGGGAACTCTATACCAGGGAGGCAGCTTTTTAAGTGCAGTGCACTTCCACAGACTGGCAGTGGGCTGAAATGTTGATCCATAAACTACAACAAAACTCCTGACGAACGCAGTCAGTCAGCCAGTCAGTCAGTCAGTCAGTCTGTCTGTCAACCTACCTACCTACCTACCTCTCTATCTATCCATCCATCTATCCATCCATCTACCTACCTACCCACTTACCTGTCTATCATCTATATCATCCCTGTGTATTTTGAGACAAAGTTTCCCTTTATATTCCTAGCTGGCCTCAAACTCTACATCCTCCCTCCCTCTTCTCCACTGGCGCATCCTTTTTCCTCTCGAATATTAGTCCCCACTTGCCTTTGGACGTTCATTCTCTCTCAAGGCCCACATAATTTTGGGTTCTGGGATCTTAACTGTATTTGGGATTCAAAAAACGACTTTTTCAAAACTGCACATTTATTTTGTGTGTCAAGTGTGCATACCTTGGCAAGTGTATACATGTCAGAGGACAACTTGAAAGGGTTCTCATCTCCTGTAGGGCACTGAACTCGGGTCCTTGGGCGTGGCAGCAGCAGGTGCGTCTACCTTCGGAGCTGTCTCCCTGGCCCTGATCTATGGCTTATATTACGGCAGCACAGAGGAAAAAGAGAACTAGACCAGTGTGGCTTAAGCAAGCTTTTGGTTGTGTTTTGACAATACCAGGGCTTAAACTCAGGACTTGGCTGACATGAGGCAAAGCTTTTCCTGCTGGGCTACATAGAGTCTTCAAAGTAAACTATTGAGAATCTTTGAAAAGCTTGATTTCTTTATCTTCCATTTGGTATTTATTTTTATTTATTTGTTTATTTATTTTTTGTTTTTGAGACAAGGTTTCTCTGTGTAACCGCCCTGACTGCCCTGGAACTCGATCTGTCGACGACGACAATTTGGTATTTAAAACACTATCCTTCTCCCCTACCTGCAAAAAAAAAACCCCACTAAACTTCAAAGTTGTTGAAAATCACAGAAGGTAAACTCAGGTCTCTTCTGAGTATCCCACCTATGCTGGCCAAAGGGAGAAGGTGAAAGCAAATTAGAGGTTCTGCCATGGAGTGACCCACCCTTGAGTAATTAAGAACTGGGATTGGGGGCTGGAGAGATGGCTCAGTGGTTAAAAGCATTGGACCCAAGGACCAGTACCCACACTGCAGCTAACAACTGACTGTAACATCAGGTCCTAGAGATGCAACACCGTCTTCTGACCTGTGCACACACATGCAGACAAAAAACTGATACCCATAGAATAAATAAATAAAAGAGCTGGCTTTGATCTGGGGCCAAACTCACTGGTAAAGCTCTGGCTTAGCGTGTAAAAGGCCCCACGGTAGGTCCCAGCACCAAAAACGCCCAAAACAAAAAAAAAAACAAAACCCTTAATCTGAGAGATGCTGGTCACCCTGTCCTCACTGAAGTTGTCACCGCTCCCTTGAGCTTGTGGCCATCTTTGAGGCCCTCACACTGCTTCCTCCTAGGAAGTCCTAAGGACAGCTTTGCTGCCGCCTTGTCAATAGAAACTGGAGAAGGGCGGGCTGAGGGATGAGCAAATCAGAGCCAGACCGGAGCCGAAAGGCAGAAGCAAGTCCAGGACGCTCGCCCACAGGCAAGTAAGAGGAAGCAGGATTTTGGCCCCAATCCAGGGACGGTCACTGGACATTTTAACGGTTTGTTGCCCACTCCATTTTGCTCTGAAGAGCTTGCTTTGGCTGGGTATAGAGGCACAGGCCTTTATTACTAGCACTTGGGAGGCAGAGGCAGGCAGATCTCTGTGAATTCGAGTCCAGCCTGGTCTAAATAGTGAATTCCAGGACAGCCAGAGCTACATAGTGAGACCCTGTCTAGAAACAAACAAACAAAAAAAAAAAATACAAAACAAAGAGAAAAGAACTTGCTCTTTGTTACTTCACGTGTGTGTGTGTGTGTGTGTGTGTGTGTGTGTGTGTGTGTGTGTGTATGTATGTATGTGTGTGTGTGTGTGTGTGTTATCTTAATCTGATTTCTGGTGCTGTGATAAAACACTGACCAAAACCAACTGGGGGAGGCAAGGGTTTATTTGGCTTACACTTCCTCATCACAACCCATCTCTAAGGGAAGTCGGGGTGGGAACTCAGGAAGGGACTTGGAGGTAGGAACTGAAGAGGCCCATGCCCTGCTCCTCCTGGCATGCTCAGCCTGCTCTCTTATGCTACTCAGGACCACCTGGCCAGAGGTGGTACTGCCCACAGTGGGCTGGGCCCCCCTACATCAAGCATTAATAAAGAAAATGCCCCACAGACGTACCCATAGGCCAATCTGATGGAGACAGTTTTTCAATGGAGGCTCCCCCTCCATAGACAAAAGCTAACCAGCATAGGAGCTATGATAGGATGTATGTCTTTGGACAAAACCATCAAAAGGACCATGGCAAACTTCAGGGCTGACACCTTAGGGAAAAGAACAATCTATGTTAAAACATGAAATTTGACAGTCAGGTTTTATGTTTCAGGTGGGAGCAATCAGGGTACCGAAGCGGGGTGCCCTGAAATAGTGGGGAGAGAAGTGAAGGGTCAAGGAGAGGTCAGAGTAGGGACAGGAAGAGGGGTGTGCTGTGGTCTGGTGGCAGACCACTGTTCCACGAAACCAGAGATCCAGGCAAGTCCTGCCAAGTACAGACAAGGTGTCCTGTACTGAACGTAGGAGAGGAAGATCGTAAAAGACTAAAATATTTCTTTCCTTTTCCTTTCCTTCCCTTCTTTCTTTCTTTCCTTCCTTCCTTCCTCCCTTCCTGCCTCTGTCCCTCTGTTTCTGCCTCCCTCCCTTCCTTCCTTTCTTGGTGCTTAGGGATTAAACCCAGGATCTTGTACATCTTAAGCACACACCCCACCACTGAGCTACACTCCCAGCCCCCCTAATTCTCTGACACCCAACAGAGCTCCTGTAAAACCTGTAGTCAGTCAGGGATGGCTTCTGGATCATATCAATGTAAACTTAGCAAGAAACCAGAGGAAGACCTGGAGGCTGGTGAGGAAAGAGCCCCATGACTGCAAGAAATAAAAAGACACAGTCTTGAAGTCAGGGAAAGCACTGGGCAACTGCATCCACAAAAGGACATCTTACTGGAGAGTGAGCAGCGGGGAGAGGCAAGGCTGGTTAGAGCCGGAACAACAGCCCAGGTCGGAGGGGGCTGGGTAAGTGTCGGGGTCAGATAAGAGTCAAACTCCGAGAAGCCTCGAAACAGACCCACGCCCAGAGCTTGCAAGCCACGTACCCAAAGTTCTCTCTCGCTCGAACTCTCCAGTACTCATGTCTGCACACAGCCAGCCCTGACCAGTTCTGGAGTCTGCAGGTGCCAGTGCAAAATACACATGTAGAGCCCCTTCCAAAAGGACCACCAGGGCGGGCAAGATGGCTTAGCATGTTAACGTACTTGTTGTCAATCCTAATCACCTGAGTTTGATCCCCAGGACCCAGGTGGTAGAAGGAGCAGACTTACTCCCTCAAGTTGTCCTCTGACCTCCACATTTACAGAGCGGTATGAGTCCGTTCCATCCCTCACAGATAAATAAAATGTAATTTTTGAAAAAGAATCATGGGAGGTATTTAGGTTCTGGGTACATACTTTACAGGTACTTGGATGGCCGAGGAAGACCTAGTTGAGCCCAGGTGTTCAAAGTCAACCTAGACAACACGGCAAGACTCCTGTCTCAAGAAACAAACAAAACAAATCAAATCAAAGACACAAACAATCAAAATGCAAACAGCAAAAGAGGAAGCGAAAGGGTCAGGAGTCCAAGGTCACCTTCAGTGGTACACAGAGTTGGAGGTCAGCCGAAAATACATTTAACCTTGTCTCAGAAACACCAAACAAAGCAAGGTACCCAGGGGTCCTTTTCCTCTCTGGGCTCGCACACTGTGATCTCTACTTAGGCTATCCTGTTTGCAGTGGAGAAGATCGACGAACCCATAGCATGGATTCTCTTGGACACTGCCAGCTTTAAATGGAAATGTAAGAGCGTTTCATCATATGTGGAGTCCCCCAAACTACAAACTTCAATTTCACCACTTGTAGGAGCATTTGGGATCGTACGCATCGCGTTCTTATAAAGAGCTGCACGCAAGCAGTCAAACTGTTTAGTTTTGCTTTTTTTTTTTTTTCCCTCTTCTGGTCTTAACTGGCTCATATCTCACTAACACACTCCAAGTCAGGCAGAAGGGAGAGTCAGAGGCGTCATGGTGACCCCGTCTTGCCCTTGCCTTCTTGATCATTGTTGGCTAACACAGGACAGTCACAGGAGCAGGAAAGAATGTGACCGAGTTCCTTGTTCATTCATGTTTCTCAAATATCAGCTTTTTTTTTCTTTTTTCCTTCTGGCTTGAATGAAAAGCATTCCCTTTCTGGACTATAACTACCATCTCTGGTTCTCAGGGGCACCCGTAACAGGTTTATCTGACACCCACTCACTACAAGCACACGTGAGCTGACTCTCTCGTGCATATGTGAGCTGACTTTGGGGTTGTGGCTGCGTGTGGACGAGATAGTGAGGAAAACGACAATGTATGGTCAAGGCTGGAGAACCGAGCTGATGTGTTGCCAAGGGAGACACTGCACACTTGATCCCAGAACTCCATGGACCAGGCCCGTAGGAGTGAGCACACAGTCATGTCGGAACACAGACCAAGAACGGAGTCAGGTGAGGAGAATTCAGGTGCTTGTGAGAAGACTCCAAGAAAACAAGACCAGAAACCGGGCAGTGGCGGCGCAAACGCCTTTGATCCCAGCCCTCAGGAGGCAGAGGCAGGCGGATCTCTGAGTTCGAGACCAGCCTGGTTCCAGTTTAGCCAGGGGTACACAGAGAAACCCTGTTTCCAAAAATGAAACGACCTCAGTTTCTTCAGAATACAGAATTATTTTTGGAGTATGTTTTCATGCTCCTCACAGGTGTAGTGGATAGGAGTGAGTTTACTTCACATTATTTATTACAACTGGCTATTGCTATTTGTTTATATGCCTCTATGGGAAAAACATACTTTTGCCGCATGCCGCAGCATGCAGCCTGGTCGCCGTGCTCAGCCTTTAAGGGCTCTATCTAGCAGGACTGAATGAACGCGGCAAACACAGGCCCAAGCATGGCAAACATGGCACTGATAGGTTTTGCCTTTACCCCGCCACCCTTGCTAAAAACCATTAGATTACATTACTAAAGCTAGCGGGTAAGGCCTATCCCTTTATTATGCCATGACTCATTCTAGAGACAAAACACTAAGGCCCAACCATTAAAATTCATTCTTTGGCTAACAAGTCCAATCAGGATTTACCAACTCACCCTAGCACAGACTCTCCCTTTTCCTCCTTGAAAACCAACAAGGTTTTCTTGTTGTTTGATTGCGGCTGCTGCGGTCCGCCCTTCCCTCCTTGCTGGAGTAATACATCTCCTTTGTGCTGAAAATGTGGTGTCTGGGTGTGTCCTGTACAGACCCTGAGGGGGCCCAACCTCATACCACTGCAGCCTGTCTGCCTCGAGGACATGTGATCGTGTACTTTACTCTTCATAACCCTCAGAATACAAATTGTCTGATGCTCTGAATAAAGCTTGCTGTTGCATGAGACTATCCAGCCTCATTCACAGGCTCCAATAGAGGACAATTCATGCTTCCGCAATAGACACATCCTGACTCTCCTTCCAAGAGCAGGGGTTTTCCATCTGTAGAAATGTATGGCTTAGGCATACATTTAGGTCTCAAACCCTGGACCAATCACTGAGGTGCCTATTTTACATATCAAAGCTGACCTGACCTCCAGGTTCTCCCAGCATCCCTCAGTCCCTCCCTGTCACGGGGTAGATGGCTAGCATACCCTGCCTTCCTCTCTGAACTCTCCAGTCCAGGGGCTGGGCTGCCCTAACCCCAGAGACTCTTCCCTATATAATCCAGCCATTTTGGTTACCCATGCCTTTGTGCCTTTGGCGTTCTGGGTTCCCCTCTCTCCCCTCTCCCTTCTCTTTCACATGGCCCAGCTCAGTCTGGTCGCGTCCACCCTGGACTCTCCCAGATGTCCCTGCCTCTACCTGTGCTCCCCCTTTTCTCTATTGAAAGGAATGGTATTGGCTCGGGCCCCCAAGACCAAGTTCTCAGCACAAAGGAGACTTGGTTGAACCAGAGGGACAGAGGGCAGGTGTAAGGAACACATGTAAGGCCTAGGGTGAACAACCCTGGTCAGGAGTGATAAGCAATAGAATGATGTAAGTAAACCACAAATGAAGTAGTGATAAGCTATAAGCTATGTGTGGAAGTAGGGATAAGACTAGAAACCTAGCCAGGAAAGAATATAAAAGATGAAGCCCCAGACCCGACCAACAGAGCTTGTCAGGCCCTCGTGAGAGACGACTCTCCTCTGCCAGAGACGTGAGATCCTGTCCCCAGTTCGGACGTGGCTGACCTGAGGAAGGGTGACCCAAGATCCAGAGGAACAGACGTAGCGAGTCCGGACCTGTATACCTGGAGAGGTACTCCTGCTTCCATTTGGAAGACAGGATGAATATTGCTTGTAATCTTACTGTGTGAATAAATGAGTGTTATACCAAGTCTGAATCAAGAGTGATTATTCCTCCCCCATAACTGGGGTATGTGCTCGCTACAGCAGGGAATAAGAGACAAAGACAGGAGATAGAGGACATGGGAGAGAGGAAAGGAATATTTATTCTGGGGGGACAAAGGACTGCCTCTGGATGGAGAGGAGACAGATGTGGCTCCTAGGAAAATGGCGGTTTATAAAGGTAAAAGGAGAACCTCCCCCCACCCCGGGTTAGGTAATGAGGTCTTTCATTTTAATTGGACAGGTTAATTAGGTAGCCAAAGGGGGCTTTTGATTGCTGAACTTCAGTACTTTGGTAGCTGGACCTTGGTAGTCAGCCTCAGGAGGAGGAAGTGGCCAAATAAAAGGATAGACTTGGTGGCCAGCTTTAGGAATATCATCTAACGGTTCTTAGCCAGGCGGAGGGAACGGGAGAAGGGGAAGGCCTGCCAGAGCAATGCCTGCCATGTTCAAGCTGTCTAGAGTCCTTTCATCTCAATTAACTTTCTCCTCCACCAGAACTAGGAGCAACCATGTCATTTCCTTTTTATTTCTTTTTTTCATTCATTAATAAGTACCAATTAAAATTGATTTCATTGTTTCATCTATGTCTAGTGACCCGGCAGCTAACTGGCTGCATCGGAATGATTGTATCACATCTGGTTAAACAGCCTCCCTTGTCCACAGTCTTGTTCTGCGTGTTACCTGCCGCCAACCACAGCCTGAAAATGGTGCCATAGTCCAAGGAAGAATTAAGTCATTTTGAGAGTGTGGCGGTTCACTCCTGTAACCCAGAAGTAAAAGCTAGAGCCTGGGGCTAACCTGGGCTGTGTAGTGAAATCCTACCTCAACTGTGTCTGTGTACATGGGCAAAAGCCTGAGGCCAACCTGAGCTGTGTAATGAAATCCTACCTCAAAAAAATTTTTTTGAGAAAGATCATATTCACATATATTTTAAAATGATGATTTACTTTGATGATGATGATGATGATTGTTTTTTTTTTTCGAGACAGGGTTTCTCTGTGTAGTTTTGGTGCCTGTCCTAGATCTATCTCCCTCTGTAGCCCAGGCTGGCCTTGAACTCACAGAGATCCACCTGGCTCTGCCTCCCGAGTGCTGGGATTAAATGCGTGCGCCGCCACCGCCCGGCTCCTTTGATTATTTTTAACTCTCTGTCTCTATCTCTGTGTGTGAACCTGAACAACACACAGTTAGAGGTCAGAGGGCAGCCTGTAGTCTGTCTTTGTCTTTCACTTGGTTTGAGACAGTGTCTTTTGTTGTTTTTCAGCTACACACTCCAGAGTAACTGGTTGGCAAGCCTCTGAGGACCCTCCCTCCAGCTCCCGTCTCCTGGGGATGATGTAACTCTGGGGTTACAGACAACTGTGCTATGGGCAGGTGTGTTCTGTATGATTTGTGGGGACTGATTGGCCCTCAGTTTGTTCAGCCAATGCTTTTGCACACTGAGCTAACCCAAGTTGCTGTTGTCTTTGTGTTTATAGGGTTAACCTCTCAGTTAGGCTCTTTCCAGAGAGTTAATAGTACTGACTATATCCAAGATAACTATGGGAGCCCACAGAGGTTTCCTAGTGAGATTTGAGCTTGCTTTACCAGCAGGGCTGCATAAAAGGATGATTGGACCACAGGCTGGGTACCAGGTGTTTGAAAGGGTCTGCACTTGGCTGTATCTAGCAAGGGGGAGGTCTTTTGCCTCACCCCTTGGCATTGTTATAAAAAGCCCTTTGAATAAAGTTCTGGGCCGGTGATCCAGGCCCTCCTGAGACTATCCTGTGTTTCTGTCTGTCTTCTTCTCAGCTAAGGCCTATCATTCTACCTAATATTCATTATTCCTCTCTCCTCCTCATAGGAACCCTTCAAAAGGTGGGGGCTGGTTCCCCACAGATAAGTGACTGCATGGTCAGCTGCTTTCTAGATCCTGGGGTTATATGAAGTAGGAACGTAATTGATAACTGTCATTTAGGTGATTCTTTTTAAAATGCTGATTCTCGCTAGGTAGTCATGGCACCTTTCATCCCAGCACTTGGGAGGCAGAAGCAGGCAGATCCCTATGAGTTCAAGGCCAGCTTGGTCTACAGAGCAAGTTCCAGAACAGTCAGGGATACACAGAGGAACCCTATCTCCAAAAGTCAAAAGTGTGGGGGGGGAGGCTGATTCACTGTGCCAGGTGACTGACCGCAGAAATGTGTATAGAATAATTGAGTCACTTTTTACAGCAAAGCATATTTTCAGAATTGTGTATACAATAATTGAGTCACTTTTTACAGGAAAGCATATTTTAGAAAGTAAACAGATACATTCTAACTTGTCAATAGAAATACTTCTACAGTGCTGAGCTTTCTGTTTCTGTGTTTGTACTTTCAGAATGTCATCAAAGAGCCAGACTAATGGAGATGGATGGAAACCTCACTCCACACTGGCAGACTCACGGATGTCCCCCACAGATGCTCCTTAAGTGTAGGTTTAAAAAAAAAATTATAATAATTGTGCCCTGGGCCATCAAAAGAGGATGTGTGCTGTTTCACCTTCTCACAGTGACTGCGCTTTAAACTACTAGCTGCCCAGCTACTAAGGGCGCAGCCTGGGAGGAATTCTGTTCCCCTAGACAATGGCTCTGTTGCTGCCACTAAAGGCAGCTTTAACTAAATCTCTATCATTCTAATAAAACTCGAGATTCAAAGACTAGGATGAAAACCCGTGAGCTTAGAAAGTTAGAGTAGCAACTGGCTAACTTTCTCTCTTAGCTGGCATCCTCAGAAGCCCCTCTCCTTCCACACCACCGCAACTAAAAAGACTACTCTATGTTCCTCCCTGCTACTTCCTGTCAACTAGTTGCTAACCCTGCCTCTCTGAGCCCAGGTTATATTTATTTAATTAGCACAAATGCAACACATCTTTACATCATTAAACAAATGTAGCATAAACAAATGTAACACATCTTTGCCTGCTTACACAAATATTCCACAACATTTCCCCCTTTTGGTCTAAATAAAAAGGAAGGTTTTAACTTTAACATAGTAAAACTATATACAATAAGAACAGTGGTCAAGTAAAAATTACATTTCTAATATCCCTTTGCATTTGGCAAATTTGGAGAAATTATTCTATTGTCTCTTCTATCTCGAGGAGTCCAAAGCTCGGTACCCTAATTTACCTTCTATCATAACTAAGTAAAACTGTAACTATAACTATCTAGTCTTCAACTCCATCAAAGTTCCAGAAAGATATAATATTACCTGAGTATACAGGAAGTGCAGAGCAAGCAACTTCTAAAACTATGGAAATGACAGAGACATCTGGCTGCCTGGACAATCACCCAAGTTTCCTCTGCAATGTTGGGGTATCCATCTTCAGCAGTTGCTTTCCTTTGTGTCCTGGCAGAGTTTTCTATGAAGCAGAAAATTGAAGGACTGTCCTGCCTTGTCTTGGCCAAGTTTGGCAGTCCTTTTCCTGTGTGTCCCACTTGTCCAGGTTGTACAGCATACTGTCAGCAGCTGAGGCAAGGGCATTTTCTTTCCCAAATGGCTAGCTTTGCCACAATGAAAGCAAACTCCATATGGAGGTTCGTTGATACACATCCTTTTATGAAGTAGATTGGTGCTGTCAGGAGCAGATGTGTCTAACTGTCATGAAAAGCCCGCAGTTAACAAGACATTTTAAATGCCATATTCTATAGGTCTTTGAAGTGTTTGAAGACCATTTATTTATCTAAAATATATCTCTGTATGATCTTGAAAACATGCCTAACATAACTACAAGTTTGAGTGTTATAAATGATTAACTACTAACCTACATTTCATAATCATCTCAAATGGTTTATAATAATAGCTTTCAAGGACTAGAACTTTATATTTTTAGATGAACTGCATAGGTACAATACTTTAAACAAGAGTAGAAATGTACATACAGTATGTTATAATAAAAATAACCTGAAATTTGAATCAATATAAAAAATCCCTTAAACAAGAGTAGACACACATATATAGAATGTAATAACAAAAAATAACGTTAAATTTGTATCAATATACAGAAATCCATACCAATGTAAAATATTTGAGCTTAATAGTTGCTTTTTACTTCAAAGTAGATTCAATAATCTACTCTTTTATCCTATCACTTTTTTTTTTTTTTTTTGGTTTTTCGAGACAGGGTTTCTCTGTGTAACTTTGCGCCTTTCCTGGAGGTTTCACAGAGATTCGCCTGGCTCTGCCTCCCGAGTGCTGGGATTAAAGGTGTGTGCCACCACCACCCGGCTCCTATCACTTCTTTATCTCCTTTTCCTTTCCAGAAAAAGATCCTTGAAACTTAACCTCCCTTGCTTAGTTTCTTCCCTTACTATTACCAATAACAGTTTGCAATCCACACCCCTAAATGAGGACAAACATCCATAACCCACCAAATGACCAAAAACCACCTACCCCACCTCTTGGGAATGTGGGCATCATGTTTTTAAAATTACTTGCTACTGTCTTGGGAGTGATGGTATCTTTAGAGGACCCTAAGAAAATTGAGATAATGGTCAAGTCCTGAGAGAGCTAGCTGTATCATTTCTGTTCAGTCTCTGAATAATGGGAAAGTTCAAGGCTTATCTAAAGTCCTGGCTAAAGTAGTTTGTAAGGCTAGACCCTCTCAGTTAGCAGCTTTGAAGTTGTCCTGAGCAGTTTGTAGTCTGAAACTGATCTTTGGGTGGTGGTTGTCAGCTTAATGGCATTACCACATCCAGAAGGAATTGTCATTGTGGGGCCCCGTCATCTTTTCAGAGACTTCAAAGGTCATTGTTAGGAATGGTTATGGTTCATTGCAGAAAACTTAAATATCGTCAATTATATGCAGCAGATCTCAGAGAGGTTAAAGGACCACAATCTATTAAGTATATCTGGTGTGCACAAATGTAATTCCTAGTTACCTGCCTCAAACTCAAGTCTGAAATCATGTACAAGAAGCTAGATAGACGAAGCCCATTTCTAGAATTAGTTAGTATGACCAGTAATATCACAACAGGAAGTTTAAATATACATATATATAAAATAATCTTATCATTTTAGAGCTAATATTTATACCTTAGAGATTAGTGACAATAGAGTAGTCCCTAATTTTGGTTTTCTTCTGTCCCATAGCAGGTGGTTCTTCTGACATGGGACAGAGATTTTGGATTTTTCTTTAACAAATATGCTTGGGTTTAGAGAGGGACAGAGCCATGCTCCAACTCCAAAGCCAGCTTTAAATTTTAATTGAATTGGGACCACCAGAGACCATTTGCCTTTTATTTTGTAAAGAGTAACAGAAACAACTATTTGGGAAGATTTATGAAACTTTATCCTGTTGGAAATATGCTATACCATTAGGCCAATTTTACTCTTTTTTGGGACATTTTTCTTGGGATAATTCATCCTTCTTCTTCAGATGTCTCATTTGTCCAGTGGTCTTCAGATTCCTTAATTGGATGCTTTCATTCTCCTGGAAAGACAAAATCAAAACCCTTCCCCAACCCTAACTTTGGGGACTTCCTTTTCTGTCAGATTATATCTTTGTTAAGACAAAATGTTTTATAGCAACAGAAAAAACATTATCTTTTACTAATAAAATTATTATTATTATTATTTTCATCCTGATCAAATGAAAGGCATTTGTTATTATTAATAGTTAGTTTGGATTGAATGACCAAACTGATGAATTATTGCCTCTCATCATTACAGAATCAGCCTTTTTAGCACTTAAAGCACTGGCCCATTGATATCCTAAATATTTTTAGCCTTGGTCTTTGTTGATTTATAGAAGTTTGCCAAAATACTTGCTTTATGGTTTCTCCTGAAAATCTTGTTTTATCTATTGGTGCTTTTCTGGCATTGATAGCGGTATGAGTTTTAACAATAAGCATTAAATCTTTTAATTGCTCTGTGGAGGGGTTTCCCCAATGCTGGCAGGGAGTGATTGAACCAAATTTGATATTGGGACCCACAGGAGGCCCCTTCAGGGTTTTTCCCTGATGGCAAAGGGTTATTTTGCCTTTCCCTTGTTGATGTGCATTCATTAGTTCAATGCCAGCCTTTTGTCACACCTTTTACATAATCCAGAAGGCTGGGACCTTCTTTTTGGATTATTTCTAGAATAAACATTGTTTCTAGGAAGACCTTGCCTACAATCCCCTTTCAGATGACCTTGTCTACCACAACTAAAACATCTAACATTTTTATTTTTCTTGATATTTTTAGAAAGCAGTGCTCCTATTAAAGTATCACTAGACGTGTGGGGTCCAATATCAACTGTATTTCAGATCTAATCTTCTATGGGTGCTGATCTTGTCTTTAAAGGCCTAATAACCTTTTGCATTCTGAATTAGCATTTTCAAAAGCCAAAGATTCAATTAATATTTATCTAACATCTGGATCTGATATCATTCTATTTACAGCTGATGTGAATCTTTGTTTAAAAAAAATCAGTGAAAGCTTCTTTTGGGCCTTGTATAATTTTAGTAAATGGCTCAGTCCTCTTTCTGGATTCTTCAACCCTGTCCCAAGCATTCAAAGTTGCTACACAGCATTAGAACCAAGGTATGATCATCAAATATAGCCTGTCATTGCAAATCAGCGTACTGACCCTCACTGAGAATTTGGTCTTGGGAAATCTCATGACCTCTAGCCCTACCTCATTGTTCCACAGCCCTAGCTTCCTCTCTCCACCATGGTCTTCATTGTAACTGAGGGCCAGCTTCCAATACTGCTGTGACTACATTCTCCAGGCTTCTGGAATAATTCTGTTTCTAGTTGCCCATAAATTTAACATTTGTTTTACAAAGGGTGAATGCATACCACATGAAATGACTGCTTCCTTAAATCTTCTCAAATCTAACATTTCTGTGGGATTCCAATTAAATTCTTCATAATCTTGGGGCCTCCTATCATCTGGTGATCATTCTTGTATGGTAACTGGATATGGTAAGGTTGGTGGTCTAATAACCTTTGGCCACTCCTCTTCAGTTTCATAATGCAATGGTGCAGTAGGTTTTACTCTAAATTCCTCTCTCTGTGTGGATATTTTTCTCATTTTCTTAGGTCTTTCTAAGGCTCAGATCTTACCAATAAAATTACCATATTTGGCACAAATATGAAACCACTTTTTTTAAGGAGAAAATAGTAATTACCATCGACATTATGTCAATCCCAACTAGGTCATTTATCCCTCTATTTACATTTTCCATCAAACTATCCATAGTAGCTCCATACAGGGTCCTAGCACCCTGCAATGTGATGTTCCCCATTCTTAATGTGGGAAAAAAACTCTCCTAAAGGATTTCCCAGGTATCTCACCAAATCCGCTGACTTATCCCTTTGTCTGCCTCTGGTTGTGGAGGCAAACTCAAGCCTGCTTTTTGGAGTCCTGGCAAGCATCAGCTACCTGCCATAAATGCTGGATCAGAGAGGCCCAGATCACAACTGCAGCAGAGCTGGCTGGAGTGACCTCTCCATCTTTGTGGTTGTGCCACAGTTGGAGCACCAAAAGGCTGTTTTACCTCCATCAAAGTGGCTGCACTTTAAGCTCCTAGCAGCCCTACTACTAAGGCCACAGCCTGGGAGGAATTCTGTTCCTCCAGACAATGGCTCTGTTGCTGCCGCTGAAGGTAGCTTTAACTAAACCTCTATTGTTCTAATAGAACTCGAGATTCAAAGGCTAGGGTGAAAACCTGTGGAGCATAGAGAGAGTTAGAGTAACAGCTTGCTAACTTTTTCTCTCAGCGGGCATCCCCAGAACCTCTCTCCTTACACACTGCCCCAACTAGAAAAACCCACACTACACTCCTCCCTGCTACTTCCTGTCAACCAGTCACTAAGCCTGCCTTTCTGAGCCCAGGTTAATTTTATTTAATTAACTCAAATGCAACTCAGCTTGACGTGATTAAACACATGCAGCATAAACAAATGTAACACAGCTTTGCCTAGTTAAACAAATATTCCACATCAGCTCTGTGTGTGTGTGTGTGTGTGTGTGTGTGTGTGTGTGTGTGTGTGTGTGTGATAAGCCTTGGAGTAAGGTTGTGAGGGTAGATTCTTCATGTCCATAGTATTCTAGTTCTGACTTGACCTTGCTCTGGCACAAGTTGAAATACACCCTGTGCAGTGAGCTTGTCTTTCTAGTCAGGTCTGTTACCTGCGACTCAGTCAGCTTCCACACTCTGCCACACTTTGGTCATCATCCTCCTTTAGGTTCAAATGCTAAAACTAGAGTTCGAACCTGAGCTGCAGGAAAATATTCCCAGCAACAATGCTGCCTTTGCCCTCCTCCCTAAGCCCTGCCCAGCATCTAATGTAACTGATCTTTCATGGAGAGTTTTGTTCTGCCTCGGTATTGAGGATCAAACCCAGGGCCTCGTGGGCGCCAGGCAAGTGTTCTTTTGCTGAGCTCTATACCAGCAGGCCTGTGGCAGGTTTTACAAAGCTATCCAAGCTAAAAACCACAATAGACAGCAGTTGCTTGTAGCGCAAATTCTAATTGGTCTTAATAATAAAAACCTGGAGTCAGATATGAGGGTAAATGCTGAAAGATCAGAGAAGAACAGCCAAAGTCACCTCTTACCTCCAGGACTTCTCAGACTGAAAAGGGCTGAGCTGCTGTCTCCTCCCTGCCTTATCACTTACTTTCTCTTTCTGCCCAGCCATATCACTTCCTGTCTGTTGTCTATACAGACCTCCAGACCTCTACAGTTAGCTAATGGCTAGCTCCACCCTCTGATCCTCAGGCAAGCTTTATTTGTTAGAGCTCAAACAAAATATTTACACGTTTTCTCAGGTGTTCTGGGCACTGGCATTTGCTTCAACAAGATGTTTGTTAGACATGCAGGTGGCCATTCAGAGCAGTCTTCCCACTCAGGATCTTCAAGGGGTAAGGGGCCTAGCCCAAGAGATCATTAGAACATCTGTGTTGGATAATTGTGATGCCCGGGGCCACCGTAAGCCTGTAGGTCAAGCCTGCTTCATCCACAAGTGCCTTTACCTGCTTCCACCGCTATGTGTGGTTTCGTGTATCTGTTGCGGTGTTTTGTGAAGGGCAGAATATTGTGATTATTTTCAGGTTTGTTTGTCCTTTTTGGGACAGAGTCCTGACTGGATCACATACTTCCAACCCTTTCTTAACCTCCTGAGTGCTGGGATTGCAGGAACCATTTTCAAGTTTTTCAGTTTTTTCCCTTCTTTCTTTTCTTTCTTTCTTTCTTTCTTTCTTTCTTTCTTTCTTTCTTTCTTTCTTTCTTTCTTTCTTTCTTTCTTTCTTTCCTTCTTTCTTTCCTTCCTTCCTTCTTTCTTTCTTTCTCTCTCTCTCTCTCTTTCTTCCTTCCTTCCTTCCTTTCTTTCACCCCCCCCATTCCTTCCTTTCTTTTGAGACAGGGTCTCACTATGTAGCTCTGGCTGTCCTAGAACTCACTATGGCTGGCCTCAAACCCATAGAGATCCTCCTGCCTCTGCCTCTCGAATGCTCGAATGCACCACCATGCTCAAGGTTTTTTGATTGTTTGTTTGTTTGTTTTCTGAGACAGGGTTTCTCTGTGTAGCTTTGCATCTTTCCTAGAACTTGCTCTGCAGCCCAGACTGGCCTCGAACTCACAGAGATCCACCTGCCTCTGCCTCCCGAGTGCTGGGATTAAAGGCGTGCACCACCACTGCTTGGCGGTTTTGTTTTTTTTTTAACTATAAATTTTTAGTTGTTATGTATGGGTGTTTGGCCTGCATGTATGTATGTACATGCACAGTGTGTGTGCCTGGTGCCCAAGGAAGCTAGAAGAGAATATCAGATCTCCTGGAACTGGGGTCACAGCTGGTTGTGAGCCTCCATGCGGGCTCTGGGAATCAAATCTGGGTCACGTGTTTTCAACCACCAAGCCGTCGCTCTCCATTCCCACATCTTCAAGTATTATTTGGTTTAACACATCCGTGGTGTATATCCTTTCCTTCTCTCTGTCCACCTCTTCTGAACTATAGAATATAGCTAGGGGTATGAATCATTGGTAGAATGCTTGCCTGGTATGTTTAAGACAAAAGGAAGGGAACCGTAAGAAAGATAAGAAGGAAGGAAGAACAAGAGAAAGAAGGAAAATGAGTTCAATTTCAGTGTCGAAGCATAGTCTTTCCAGGTTACATATTGGGATGAGCAACAACCTCTGGCTTCCAACCAGCAAGGGACAGTGAAGACTTCAGGCACATAGGGCGGCAGCACATGGCCAGACAGAGGGCAAGGGTGGCTGGGTGGGGTGTGGGGACGGGGTGAAAAGTTTCTGATCATGATGACTACGTCCCCAAAGTCACAGGGTGGGCAAAGGACCCCTTCGGGACAGGAAACGCAGAATTTCTTATCTGTCATCAGGTCTGTCTTAAGAGCAAAGGAGCAATACCTCACCCCAAGCTGGCCTTGAGACAAACATTCTTGGGTTGAACTCCAAATGATTTGAGAGTTTTCAAGGATATCAGAAGTTTACTGCCCTCAGACCATTTGTTGGCTATGAACACAAAAGGACTCAAAATAGTTAAGTACAAGAAGTGGATCATAAAGACAATGGTCGGCCTTCATTCTTCCAGGCCACTTGTGATAGGCAAAGTAGCATGGTCACCATGAGCTCACACTTAGGGTTGTGGTGTCCGTGTCTGCAGAATCATCCCGGGAGCACTTTGAGCATAGAAAGGACATTTACACTTTTGGTGTCTCCAAATCGACTGAAAATTTAAATTCTGGATAACTTGCCCTGGCTCCCCAAAAACCCAGGGAGAGATTTGTATTATTACAACTGCAATCGTGGGGGGCCTGGGAGCTTGGTAATCTATTGACTTCTTTTCTCTATTCATTTAAAATGTTGCTGCTAGGTCTGTGGGTTATAGCTCAGTGGTAGAAGGTTTATTTAATAGTTCCATGTCCTCTGGCCAATCCCCAGCAATATGAAAAAGAAATATTGTTCAGTTTTATGTTTTAATTGCAGAAGTCATATTGAAGTCCTTTAAGTGGAGTTTGGGAGGTCCAGGGAGATGGCTCAGGCAGTGAGTTTGCTTGCTACACAGCATGAGGACTTGGATTGATCCCCAGCACCCACATAAAAAGCCATCCATGACAGCGCACACCTGTAACCCCAGCACTGGGGGAGGGCCCAGAGGCAGGAAGATCTCTGAAGCTCATTGGCCTTTCAGGCCAAATCAAGGAGCTCCAGATTCAGGGAGAGAAGGTGATTCAAAAACTAAGATGGAGAGCTGGGGAGCTGGCTCATCAGGTAAAGGCACTTGCTGCCAAACAAGATGACCTCAGTTTAATCCTGGGACCCACATGGTAGAAAGAGAGAACCAACTCCCCTAAATTGCCACTCCACATATGTGCAGTGGCATACACACACACACACACACACACACACACACACACACACACACACACACAAATGTAATTTAAAAAAAACAACAAAATAAATAAGATGGAAAGGGACTAATGAGATACCTGATGCTGACTTCTGGCCTGTGTGTACACACACTCACATGAACACAGAGAGAGAGAGAGAGAGAGAGAGAGAGAGAAAAAAAAATCAACAATAATTTTAAAAATAACTGCCAAGTGTACAAATTACCATAAGTCTATCAATCCGTCCGTCCCCCCCCCCCCCACCTCCATCTGAATTCTTAGTCGTCATGTGAGGTGGGTGCCAACAGTCCTGATTTCCTGATGGGTTCACATCTAGGGATAAAATTATGCTTATTCTTCTCTTCACTTCTGACTGCTTTGTCCTGGGAATTACAGAAGAAATTGCATTCACATCACAGCCACATTTGCAGAAATTTGTGTGTGTGTGTGTGTGTGTGTGTGTGTGTTTGGGTGTGTGTGTTCCATTGAAATTCTGCTAGGATATGTCGCATCTTTTATTAGTGTGTCTGATCGAGTCCCTCTTGGTCTCAGATTCCTGTTGCTGCTGTGGCTAGAACTCAGAGCACGCCAGCTAGTGCTCTGTGAACTATGTTCCACCTCCTGAATTTATTTTCTGAATGCTTTGTTTCATTGTTTATAAAAGTAGATGCTACAATGCATGCATATGTGTTTGGCTGAGTGAAAAATCAATGTAGACCTTAAAACATTGCATGTCCAGGCTGAAGAGCTTGCTCAGAGGTTAAGAGGTAATGTTGCTCTTATAGAGGACTGGAGTTTGGTTCCACCCATTCACGTCAGGAGGTTCACAACTGCCTGTAACTAACTCCAGCTCCAGGGAATTCAATATCTTCTAATCTCCAGGGGGGCTGCATTCACGTGCACATATATAAACATATCTACATAATTGAAAATAAAATAAAAATCTAAAAGAAAAAATGCATGTCCATTGGTCTAGAAATATATTCTGCAGATATGGTTCCATATAATTTGAAGATACATGGTAAAATGATTTTACTTCAATTTTATCTTATTTTATTTGAGACAGGGTCTCTCTATGTATACCTAGATGTCCTAGAACTCATGATTCGGGAACTCACTATGCAGGCCAGGCTAGCCTCCCATTTACAGAGATCTGCCTGCCTCTGCCTCCCAAATGCTGGGATTAAAGGCGTCTGCCCCGCCCATCCCTGCTAACTTTGGTTTACTTTTGATCATAGCAAATGATGGAAATAGCTGAAAAGTCCAACATAAGAGGACTTAATAATAAATCATGAACCAAGCTTGGTGATGCATGTCTTTAATCCTAGCACTCGGGAAGCAGAGGCAGGCAGATCTCTGAGTTTGAGGCCAGTCTCGTCTACAAAGTGAGTTCTAGGACAGCCAGGGCTACATAGAGAAACCCTGTCTTGAAAAACCAAACAACAACAACAACAAAAGTCTATCATGGCTCATGCATAAAAGGGAACACCATGAAACTGGTCAGGAAAGTAGGTGGGTCACAGTGCTCTGAAACGGAGTAATAGGTTACTAAGTAAAACAGGGGTATGTGGAGTGTGCTGCCACAGTCAAAAACCCACAGATGAGTGCTGGAAGGCTATGCATACACTAAACTGTTCAACTATGTTGACTCTCACATGGAAGAGCTGCAGTGAACAGTCGACCTCATACTGAGCTTACTCAGAGTAAGCTTTCCGTCTTGAAATTCTCGTATGTGTTCATTTTTAGCCTTAAAACAACAACTTTGTTCTGCACAAATCACATCCATGAACAAAGAACCCAGTGTCAGCCTGGATTCAAACACATTGTAGGTCCATTTTAAGAATGAGCAAACCCGGGGCTGGAGAGATGGCTCAGAGGTTAAGAGCACTGACTGCTCTTCCAAAGGTCCTGAGTTCAATTCCCAGCAACCACATGGTGGCTCACAACCATCTGTAATGATATCTGGTGCCCTCTTCTGGCCTGCAGTCATACATGCTGTATACGTAATAAATAAATAAATCTTTAAAAAAAAAAAAAGAATGAGCAAACCCCTGATCTATTTTCATGTGAAGGGTTACATCACCACAAAGTGTTCAATGTTCATTCAAATTCAGTTTGGAAATCCCATTCTTCTGTGCCGGCCCCTCTACTGTTTGAGCTTTCGAAACAATTGACCAGACTTTCTACTCTCTGAGATTTCACAGATTCCCCTGCTTATTCATGGCATTCACTGTGGGCACCTATCCAAGATGGGATACAAAGATACTGGCTCATATGGAAAGGGCCCTTCAGTCTTTTCACTCACTACCTTGCTAACGTCAACAAACAGGCTCCGTGTTGGAAGTGGCAGGTTCACCAAGACTCCCTGCAGGCCAAGACACAGAGAAGACAAACAGCAAACCTCTATGCTCCACCCAGTGTAGAAAGACTCTTTTCCCTGAACATGCTGGGAGCTGGGGGGAGGGGGCTGGGATTAAAGGCATACGCCACCGCCCGGCTCAGAATATTTTTATTTTACTCTAAGTAGATGTGTTCTTGCCTGGATGGGGCCATATATAGTATCATCTAACCCCTTCTATCTTTTGCATCATCGAAACTGTTGGTAGGCCTTGGGCTCCGAACTCCTAGAAAAAGGCAGTGTCCATCAATCAGTCATCTCACAATATCTATGAGTGACAGGTTCCAAAGCCTTGGATACCAGCACCTGTGGATGCTCTCATATAAAATGATATAAAATTTACACGCCACCTGAGCACATCCTGCTGCATCCTCATCTCTGGCTTTTTACAATACAATGGCTATGTAAGAGGTTGTTGTAGTAAATTATTTAGAAATAATGAAAAGAAACATTTATACATGCTCAGTATAGATACTTTTTTCCAAATATATATGTTAAAAATTATTATATTTCTTAATGTGTGTGTGTATGTGTGCCAAGGTTTGTACGTGGAGGTCAGAGGACAACTTGTAGGAGTTGGATCTCTTCTTCTGCCATGTTGGTACTGAGGACTGAACTCAGGTTTTCTGACTTGATGGCAAGCATTTTTCCCTGCTTAGCTATCTTGCCAGCCCATCCAAGTATTACTGATTCACAGTTGGCTGAATGTGGGCATGTGGAACCCAGGGGTAAGGAGCGCTGACTGTGAGATCCTAGCTATGCTGGGATGTTTTCTCTGTAGAGTGTTAGTGCCTAAAGCATTCAAGGTTTCAGGGTGTGAGACTACAGAAAACAGGTGTTGTCATTTATGACCTCCTTGAAGAGCCATTGGGAAGAATGCATTTCCGCTGGGTATGGGGGATATAGCGCTCTATCTGCTTCCCTCTCCAAGGTGAAAGTCTCTCAATTGAAGAGTCTTCAGTGAGATCTCAGAAGAAGCTGCCTGGTGACACCGGTTTATACATCAGGTTTCCAGGTGGCACTAGCATCTGCTTGTCCAAAACAGGGACTAGAAAGAGGAACACTCTCCATAGGTGGTATGGAGAACATTCTGTGCCACTGACAACAGTATATGGTCTGTGATGGGACAGACCTTGGTTTTTGCCATTTATTAAAATGTCCCCTGCTTCCTGCCTTGTTCACTCTAAGTTCAGGCCTGTGTTCCTTTGTTTAGAAGACATATGCAGCTAATCCCCTGGCCTCCTAACCAAGGCACAGGATGATATCGGGGCTTCCCATTCTTGGGATTTTCACAGGGAAGAATGGTGTACCTGGAGTAGTCCCGCTCTCAGCTTCGTGGGAGACAATGAGTGACTTAAGGGGAATTTAAGACCAATTGTGCAAACTTAAAAATTAGTTAGAAGCCAAGGAGGGATTTCAGACAGGGTCATCGGTTTCTGTTTGCAAAAGGAATTGATCGGGTCTTGGTTTCGCGGCCAAAAGTCAAACAGCATATTGAACAAACAAAAGGAAAACTTTAGCACTCAGACACCATAATTTCGATACACATGTCATTTATTTAAATCAAAATCAGTTTGTGCTTTCAAAGAGTGGGTTTCAAAGATTTAAAAAAAAGTCATGTTCTTAACAAACTTTTATTTATTTTTTCCAATTTCTGTTAAAAAACAAAAGAAAACAAAAACAAAAACAAAAACAACCTAAATTACATTTTCCAGGAGGGGTTAGACCCTGACATGGGAAACTGCTTCACTAAAATAACCTCCTTCTCCTCCATCTCTTTCTCCTCCTCCTTCACCTCTTTCTCCTCTTCCTCCTTCTCTTTCTTTTCCTTCGTTTTTTCAAGGCAGGTTCTCTCCACATGGCCCAGGCTGGACTTGAATTCTTGATCCTCCTGCCTCAGCCAGAGTTCTTCAACTTCAGATTCCTACATTCAAAAGCAAACTCAGTTTGGGGATTGGCTGGAATGTTTGAGGAGCCTGGATGAAATAAAACTGATGGGTGAGAAGGCAAGAAATGTGATCAGATGAGAGGAGTAGTAGGTGTTCATCCAGGTCATGAGATCTTTGTGGCCTCCAGGGATTCGGTCAGTTGATCATTTGCTTCTCAAGTTTCAACGGTATATTGTGTTATTTGGTGCCTGGCACAGAAATCAGAAAAGATGCCTGTCTGTATACTCATTTCCAAGTCTGCTGCATCTAGATGGATGGATTTTACCAAGAAGTTGGAGGAAACGGGGAAGGAGGTACTGTGGACACAGCTGTCAGACTTTTTCAGCCAACTGATGAGTGCAAGTCCACTTTGTAAGCATAAAACCCAGGTGAAAACGACAGTGGTAAATAATTGACCAGTGTGAACTATGGAAAGAAGACAGAAGTAGTACTGAACACTCAACACAGGCCTGCATTTTAGATTCAAATCCGTCCCTTAGTAACTGTGTTGCATTGGTAAGTAATTAAACTGTGACCAAAATTTTTTTTTTCTTTTACCCTCTCCTTTCTTCGTGGTACTGAGGATTAGATCCAGGGCCTCACACATGTTAAACACATTCTCTGTCACTGACATACACAGTTTCTATTACTGTGAGGATGGAATTAAAAAAAAAACAAAAACACAAAGTACAACGCTGATTTTACCCTTGAGAACTGTGTGGGAAACACAATGGGGGGCATGTATGCAAAGAAATCAAAAAATTATAGAGTCACTCATAATCTGTGCCTGTTAGATAACACGGTGGTAGGAGCCCCTGAATCCAAACTCCAAGCATATGTGACCATCAGAATAAAAGACTTCAGTGCTTTAGGTCTGAAATCCTTTAGACAGGATCTCCCACAACCTGTGCAGCAGTGGGTAAGGAGCTTAGTGTGTCATTACAGTAAGAGTGAGAAGGGTGATGTGCCCCTTAGTGGCCGAGCTACCCACTTCCAAAGACAACCACTTAGATTTTGGAAGACTCAGGGCTTCAGTAAAAACACGCAAGCCTGAAAGCAGTGCATTGATTATTTTATTAATTCCTTCTTTTTACATTATGGGAAACATTCATGTATTTACAGGTTGGTTTTTGTTTTTTGTTTTTGTTTTGTTTTTGTTTTTTGTTTTTGTCCACACACAATCTAGGTAAATAAGCCTATGAAATTCCAATTCAGAAAGCCATAAAAATCTTCCCCACCCCTCCATCTGAAGGCTTTCTCAAATGAATCTTTTTTTTTCCCCAAACCAAAATAATTTTTAAAAATTACATTAGGGAATTCAGATATGCTAATGATTTACATTCCAGTTATTTAAAATATGCATCTAGACATGTTCTTAAAAAAGAAATGGTAAATTCACAAGGATAAGGCTTAAATTAAAGCAGGTACTGCACAGTAAAACATTAAGGGAACATCTATAAATAACAGAAATATATTACAAATAAATTAGCTCTATTTACCATTTCAAATATTAAAAATCTTTAATCCATTTCTTCATCTCTCTTTACAAAAAGGTTATGTGAATTGTATGGAAACATCTGCAAAAAATATAATAAATACTTAATTTCTTTGAACGTATTTTTTTGTTTGTTTGTTTTTGATGAGGGAGACAAATTTCTTTTGTAATCCCCCCCTCCCCCACCCCAAGAAAATGCCCAACACCTTTATACCAAAGTTAAACAAAATAAGTAATTTTTCAGGGTACATACACTGTTCATTATGAACTAAAAAACATCTCTACAAATTACATCAAAAAGAATAACGCAACAAAGGTTCACGGATGTTAGTTCCGGGTTCCAGTGGGTAATAAGCTGTATTGTGTGGGGGTCATGTCCTAACATCAATAATTAGCTTTTTTTATAAAGTGTTTGTACAGTTTAAACTGTGTTTTTCAGGAAGGCAAAGGTTGTGATGCCCTGCAGGCGTTCAGCTAAAAGATTTAAAATTCTTACCAAAAATAGCTTATGAATATACAAATGCCATTCCCTTAGACAAGATAAATAGTAAGCCTTCTCTTATCCCTCTTTAAAATAGCCTGGGCTAAATCAGTTTCCAAAGGAAACACTGTAGGAGAATCTGGAATCACGTTAGAAACTGAACTCTACCTCAGGGCACAGAGCTGTAGCAGTGAGAGTGGGACTAGCCTGGACGCTGCTTCCTGTGAACTTCACGTCTGTCTTGGATGAATGTGACCATGGACTACCCAAGGTGACAGTTGGCCTTACTCCTGCGTACTTCACATCACATTTAATTGCTGCTCCACTGGGAAGAAAAAGCGTGTCTTTTTTGAAACGAGCAAATACTTGAAGCTCAAAAATTCTCTGCTCCAGTGTGAGAAAGCACTGACTTCGTCTGCCCTAGTTAAAAGTTGGTTTTTGTTTTTAAATAAGTTAGTAGCCCTTTTCTTGTAAACCACAGCAGTAAACATTTGTGCCCTGTTGTTAAAGGTAGCTCAAAGCATCAACGGCTCTGAGAGGTAGCAAATTCCCTAGTGGTTTTAGAATATGTCTGAAGATATTGGTTGCCAGAACCCATTGCTTTTCTCAATTTTGTAAAGAAAATTAAATTAGCACCTGGCTATGAGAGTGTATTTGTTTTTTGATTTGTTTTGTTTTTAAGCATCTCTGGTGCAAGCAGGCTTTTTTTTTTTTTTTTTTTTAAGACTTTCATTTTTCAATGGCAAATTTAGGTTGCAAGCTTGCCATAATAGATGCCTGACCCTTTCAGACTGCCGCATTCTGAATGTTTAAACTGCTACAAGTAAGGGCATTTGAAGACTTCAGCAGGATGCCAGCACACACAACCCATCGACCACGACTAAACTACAAGCCAAAGGAAGCCTGGAGTCCAACCAAACACTTGGGTTTCTATCAGCGTGTATGGATGCCTACTTTCCTCGCTTCTCATAGCTCTCGGCCACTGAGTAATTAGGATGACTTCTCTCACTACTTGGAACTTCAGGATCATAATGACCGCTCTTTGGAAGGAGGCGGCATGTCACCTGGGGTAGAAAACCTTTTATTTTATTCATTTGATATAGGACAAGAATCCTGTGCTGGGGGACACATGAACCCTGTGTTGGAGTGAGAGGAGACCCCTGAAATGTGACGTGCTGGGCTAAACGAGACAGATGTGTAGCATTCAAAGGGGTGGCAGAGAACTGAAACTCTTCTCTGGAAATGGCCTTGCGGTCTTTGAGAAGCAGAGTGTTCTTACGTGTGTGTGTGTGTGTGTGTGTGTGTGTGTGTGTGTGTGTGTGTATGAAATCTTAAGTGGGCCCACCTGAATGGACACTAAATTAACAGAGCCAAACCCCCCCCCCCCCCATTTAAAAACCACTGCCATGACATTATAATACACAGAGTACAAGAAAAGTTGATAAAACATTTCAGGTCTAAATTTTCTTAATAATAAGATAAATAAATAGATTCCTTATATAGGATCTTAAACCATCGGAGTTTCCTTTGCCTTAACTTTCCTCATTTTATTGCCTTTCAGAATAGATTAATTTCCCTGAAAGAGCGAATTTACAATCTTCTGCTGATTGAAACATTTGAAGCTGTGATTGATGGAGTACCAGTGAGGCAGTTTGTTCAGCTGCGAAGGTACAGACGCAGGGTACCTGCACACTTTGCCCTGCTCTCCTACACACCCAGGCCCCCCACCCCAGGCCAGCTTGATCCCCCCTCTCTTGGTCACCACTGATTCCGACAAGATGGTGTGATTTCTGAGATTAGAAATAAAGCGCTCTGTCTGCTTTTGTAAAAATAACCGTTTTGGGGGCAAATAAAGGGAATCGGAGCCCTCGTTTCTTTTCACGTGGAAGACGGTTAAGTCTCAAAGGATCACCCTGTGTGAGATACTGGGTTTCTGAAATACCCTATGGTTTTATATTGCTGAGTTCTAGGGACACGCTAGCTTGAGAGAACTGAGGAGGGTGAGTGACCTACAGGGGGCTTTTTCTACACAGGTGGGTTTGTCTGTCCCAGAAAAAAGAAAGGGTTTGGATGTCTGCATGAGGCTTCAGGACACAGGGGAGCGAAGCTCGGTGGAGAAGATGGGCAAAGTGGTCCAGGAAGCGGGGTGGGGCGGCTTGGGGACGGCTCCTGCGAGGTGGACAACTAGGGCCACGACCACGGTGGGTGGCGGTCACTGAGCTCAGAGACGGAGGGGACGGGAAGGCGGCGGAGGGGAGGGCGGCGGGACGGTCCTCGGCGGCGGCGCTCAGAGCCGGGTCTGCGCCTCGGGGATGTAGATCTCGATGCTCTCCGCGCTCTCGGTGGCCGAGTTCTGGCGGACCGACGCGGCGCGCTTCGCGGCCATCAGGCGCTTGCGGGCCTCCTGGCGCTGCGAGCTCTCCAGCGAGCGCTCCCGGATCAGCGGCGCGGGGCCCTTCGCCGGCTTCTTTGGCACTGGAGGAGGGGCCCTTCGCTCCTGATCAAAGCAGAAGGTTCAGGTTCAGGACATTACACAGCTTCTCAGGACAAGCTTGGGAAAGACTGGGATAGGTCAGTAGTTGGAAAACACACACACACACACACACACACACACACTTCTGCCTTTTTTTTTTTTTTTAAACCTACGGATGGTTAGTTCTGATCTGCACACTGGATATATGATTTCTCTTCATTGATCTGGCTTGGGTATTCAAAAGATGCAAAGAAAAAAACAAACCCGACAACACGTAATCTCTTACGCTGAAGGCCGAGGGTAAAGCTGGATCGCAGAACTAGGTCTTTCTGTGGCAGGGTGTAGGCATTTAAAATGCACCCCTGCAAAAGGTTCCCTGCACCTCACAGTGAGGGTGGATCTGTCTGCATACACCAGATTCTTCCTGGTGCTAGGGATGGACCAGGAGATCTCAACAGCTACAGGATGATGTAGAACTCTAGGATGTATGTCTCTGAGGCACCAGGTAGGAGCTTGGGTTAGAGAACAAAAACCCTCTCTACCCTCTCCCTGCGCCTTCTTCCCTGCGTCTACCCAGCCTCCTCCTCTACCCATTCCTAAGTAGCCAGATACTATAAGACTGCGTTTCTCGGCTTCGATGGTGCCACTGGACTTACACCCTTTTTGCACATCACACAGGAACACACAGCCATAGATTGTACAGGGTCACTGAGTGGGTGGACTCTGGCATTCCCTACTCTGGGGAAGATTTTTCCAGCACATCAATCAGTCCCTACGGGTTTCAGCATGCTTGTGAAGGCCCCAAAGACAATCCCAACTTTGCTATCAAAAGTTGAACACAGGACTGGAAAAGGCCGTCCCTCTTATCAGCAAACTCTGAAATGGTATCAGATCTTTTCTAATCTACTGCAAAATACAGCCCCTCATGTCTTCACGATAACCATACGGGGGTGGGGGCTGGGGGGAGGAAAGACATCTAAAACCACAAAGGATGCTTTTAGGAGAAAGATGTTGAGCTTTCAGGCTGTGGAAGGGTCCACACAAACCCCACATTGCCATTTAAATAAAACACCCTGCATCCTTATGAAGTCACACATGAAGTTCATTGTGAAGGTACCGAGTACCCGGCTTAACACTGGTGCCCCCTCCTCCCTTGCCAGGGAGAGAGGCAGAGTTCAGTGGTATTACACTTGGACTTGGCCCACGGTTGTTTAAAGTGGAGCCTGTGTTTCTGAAAGGACAAAAAGGGAGAAGACAGCGTGCAGTCTCCCACCACCTCTGTCCCTTCATTATTTGTTTTCCTGTCAGGTTCATGAGAGGATGAAAAAACTCTGATCATAAGCAAAGTGCATTTAAAAAAAAAACTTAAAAATTAAGCTAATAATTTATTATTAGGTCACATACCAATAAATCACATGTAACAATTTCTTTGCATCACTTCTTTGGGACATTTAAAATCTTCATTGTGTGGGGTAATTGGTAGATATTTTTAAAAGTAGGAATATTGGAAACTTTTTAGTCATTTTTCTTTCTTTGCACACTTTATTTTTTTTAACAATAATATTAAAGAATCAGTAGGTGAGAAATTAGATGGAGCAGTACTAAAATTCCAGCGTGTGTACACGTGTGTATACTTTTAAGACCGATTTGCCAGCAGATAGTTTCACACATAAAGAAAACTAGATGAAGCACAATGTTTGGCTTCTCAAAGTAGAGGCCACACACACATCAATGCTACCTCAAGCTTGGTTCTAACCCCCCAGTTGGATGGTCATAGAATTGGAGACAGTGGATAGTAGTGACAGCATTGGACTCCTTATAGACAGTCCTTTGGGACTGGGTATGTCCTGGGTGCCCACTGATCCCATACACTTGGAAATGATGGGCAACAGTGGATTACTGTTAGCTCGTGATGGGTCAGGAGACCCAAAAGGGCAGGGCTCTCACTGCTGAGGAAATAGCCATCCCTCATTTTCAGAGGCGTATCTCTTGGAACTATTAGATCATAGAAGACATTAGATCATAGAAGAACAAAAGTTATTAAAAAAAAAAAAAACAAAAAACAAAAAAAAAAAACCTCATACAGGACAGATCAGCCTGGGAAGGTAAGACATTAGATACTTGTAGAAGAAGCTTGATTACTGTGGAATCACAGTAATCAAATATGAAATTATTATTGATTAATTAAAATAATTTAAGTCTTTATTTCTAGATTGTCTCAGGAAGATCCCAGGGAACAATGCCCCCCCCCCAGGCAAATCTAATTTGAAAAAATTCTAAAAAAAATTTGAAAAAAAATCTCAACATTTATGATGACTGTAAGCCTCCTATTTAGAATGGAGAATATTTATGAGATGATTGTCAGCCAGTTACTTCTCAGGTTTTCCCAGAAACACATCCTGAGGGTATAAGGAAGTTGAACTCTTGCTCTATGGAACCAGGCTCTGAAGAGGTCATTTATTTTAGCTTAGAAAGCAAAACTGGAGTCAGTTCCTTCCAGTGTCTAAAGTGATTTAACTTAAAGTTTAATTAACAAGGGAAGAAAAGAAAAAAGAAAGAAAGAAAAAGAAGAAAGAGGGAAAAAGATAAAGAAAAGCCACATTCCCACTTTCCAATTCACAAAGACAGTTTTTTTTCTTCAAAAATATGCCTGAAACATATTACAGATAATATCCCAGTGATTAGTATGTAAACATTGTCATTACAATGAAATGAATATGATACCAGCTCCATTTCACATTGTAAACAGCAGGACTGGATGCAGAAGCCTATTTAGACTGTCCAGTGTTTGTGCAGGTTTTTAAATGAACCATACAAAATCTACATTGTTCTACCTTCTTGTCAAGAGGATCCATCTGTTTCCAGTTATTGGCCTTTAACTGATGAAGTTCATCAAATTTCATACTAATATTTTCTATGGACAACTGCAGCATGTCCCAAAACCCCGCCAAATCCTGGGAAGTGGGTCTTGGATGAGCATTGGGATTCTGTGCAAAAGAGAGAAAAAAATATTGATGCTTTAGAGGCAACATGACAGCAAGCAGGGCCCAAAAGGCATTTTCAAACATTTCAAAGAACCTAAGGAGGCTGAGTTCCTTTTGGTTTTCAGATAAGAGATAAAAGTGAGGCTACAAATGGTAATTTTATACATGCCCCCATTCCAGTCTCTGATTTTCAAATGTCAAGGTTGCAAAATTCCTCTGTCCTTACAACAGAATGGTTGTTTCAGTTTGATAAGTGGGGAGAGTCTAAACATTTGAAAAAAATCCCAGTATGTGTTATCTCTCACTGGATGCATTTTAAAACAATGTATTTAAATAAAAACACTATCTTTGAAAAAAAATCACATATAATTTCATGCCACACAGCTTATTCAGAGAACAGACGAGAATTCTAAAATGAGATTAGTGAAATACTAGGGTATAGAATTGATAAGCAATAAGGAATTTTCAAAGTACTTTGACATGGCTTCTTTGATGCTAGAGACTGAGCCCAGAGTTTGTATATTGGAAGCAAATGATCAACCATGGATACACATACCTAGTCCCTGAAACAATTATGTGTTCAGTAATCGAGATGTTACTGGTATATATAATAAAGAATCATTTTATCAGATGACCTATTGGAAATTACCTAGTTTTAAATATAGCAAATGTCAGAAAACATTATCTTTACACATACATATGTATGTTGGTGATAATTCCCTTTTCAGTGTTTAAGAACTGACTTTTTGCCAACCAGTGGTAGTGTTTGCCTTTAAGCCCAGCACTCAGGAGGCAGAGAGAGGTGTATTTTTGAGTGACAAGGCCAGCCTGGTTTACAGAGTGAGTTCCAGGATATCCAAAGCTACACAGTGAAACCCTGTCTCGAAAAACCAAACTACCAACAATAACAACAAAACAGCAACAAAAATTTTTTAAAGAATCATTTTAAATTTTTGTTATTATCAGTAAGGCATAGTGGTGCATGCCTTTAATCCCAGCACTTGGGAGGCAGAGGCAGGTAGATCTCTGTGAATTCCAGGGCCAGCCTGGTCTACAGAGTGAGTTCCAGGATACCCAGAGTTACATAGTAAGACCCTGTCTAGAAAAAAACTTAAAACAAAATAAACAAACAAACAAAAACAACAACAAAAACTATTATTATCTTGTGTGTATATGTGAGTGTGTGTGTGAGTGTGTGCATGTGTGAGTGTGTGAGTGTGTGCATGTGTGCATGTGTGAGTGTGTGTGCACCCTACAACACGTGTGTGGAGGTCAGAGGACAACTTCATTGAGTTGGCTCTCTCCTCTCACCTTTGTGTGGATTCCAGGAATTGAACTCAGGTCATCAGGCTTGAGAAACAAGCACTCCAGGAGCAGGCCAAGAATTGAATTTGGTTGGTTTGTTTGCTCGAGAGCTTGGTGTGTAATTTAGGCCGGCCTGTAAATCTCCAACCTTCTACCTCAGCCTCCTGAGCGGAAAGACTACCAGAGCACATTATCACATCTGGCTCAAGAGTGGATTTCTTTGTAATCTGTTATCACGGTCATTGCCAATCACCATCTGCAAAAGCAGCTGAAGGCGTTACCTTCAGACGGCAAGAGTCTTCCTCCCCTACCGTGTCAGGGGCTTCTGGCCAGTGCCATTTCTCATTATTTCTTAGGTTTATGAACAACTATAAATCCCCATGTCCTAGGATGACTGAGGCCAGCTTGAATATTCCAAATTAACCCCAAGAAAATGGTATCATCAGCATTTCAGACCGTGTAGAGGTTATTGATCATCTGATTGTTTAAAGGTTGGAAACAACATTTGCATCTGAGGATGAGCTGGTGCGACTGGCCTCGTTCAAAATAAGTGCAAATGAAGAAGCACCGATGTGTGTAGAGTTCTGAAACTACTCACAGCCATGAGATTCTTCGGAATACATAAACTTTAGAGTTTTCAAGTGCTTGGTTCAACACGAAAATCTATTCTAGGGATGAGAGTGAGTGTGGCTTAGTGTTACATGCCCAAGGCCTTGGGTTCAATCTTTAGCACCTAGTCAAAACAAATCAAAATAAAGTCAATACGACAAAACATAAAAAAGGTTCTAATGACACTTGAATGAACAAAGGGTGTTCTTTGTAATAGTTTGACTTAGTAAACAGCAACTACTAGAGAAGAGCCTCAAGGCGTGTGGTGGCAATATCAATTATCCTACCACCACGTGAGCTGAAACAAGAACACCTTAAGTGTGAGGCTGCATTGCAAGCAACAAAAGACCAAAAGGGATAAAACAAATAAACAACAAACAAACAAACAAACAAACAAACAAACCCTCAACATTCAGAATGGTTAGTAGATTTGACAAAGCATTTCTCAATAGTTCATGATTTCACAATGTACTTAGCCTTATCCATAATGGGAAACTAAACAGTTCATAATTTGGAGTTCAGTGACATTTTCTGGGTCATAAGTTTTACTGTTGTTTTAGCACCAATGAAAGAAATAATATAGATTGAGTGTCTTATCCGAAGCCCTTGGGACCAGATGTCGAGATGTTGGAGTTCATAGGATTTGGAAATGTTTGCCTATCCATAGTGAGATATCTTAGAGACAGAATAGAAGTCTTAATGTGAAATTCATGTACATGTCACATACACCTGGTACACACAGTCTGAAGGTAGTATGTACATTTTTAATGTGCCTGCATTTTGACTGTGACACGTTATATGAGGTCAGATGTATATATAGTAGCAATGCTTTGGTGTCCTCAAAGGTTTAGATTTTAGAGAATTTCTGGTTTGGGATTTTTTTGGTTTGGGCACAGTCACCCTACAGTTCAGTAGCCTAAGCTTATCTAAGTGGTTCCTTAGATGTGCTTAGCTCTGTATCATGGGCAACGTGGTCTTGCCCCCAAAGGAATCTCTTTGCCCCATGTTGTCAAAAAGACAAATGAGGAAATAGAGTGTAAGTATTTCTCTAACTCAGCAGTCATATGAAAGTATGAATCATAAGGTAGTATGGCTGAGTCTAAACCATATCATCTCTGAGACTTGAGGGAGAGTCGGGGGTGCACCCCCCCCCAGGTTTAGTTATGCTAAACCAAATTTCATCCATTCACTGTAAACTTGAGAATCTAGTCTGGAATAAATGTGTTTTCAAACTATCTTCTTTTTTTTCCTCAAAGGAAGAGGAACTAAAGAAAGAACAGCTGTACCTGGCTCTGACTGGCCCTATAGTCACTTTTAAACACACACACACACACACATTTATTTATCGTGTGTATGTGCTGGGGGTGGTGCCAGGGCAAGTAGGCAGAGGTCAGGTGATAACTGGTAGAAGCTGCTTTTCTCTTTCCATCTTATGGGTACTAGGGACCAAACTTAGGTCATCATCCAACTTGGCGGCAGGCTCCTTTACCTGCTGAGCCATCTTGCTGCCCCTTAGGGTCACTTTCCTACAGTCGTAGTGCTAAGCGGAACTACCCATCAGGCCATACTGTTTCCTGGGATGATTCCCCTCTGCAAAGGTGAGGGCTGGAATTCACAGCCTGCCTGGGATTTATGGCAATGGAGCCTGAACAAACAAGGGTTTGATTCTTGACGCTGCTTTTGCCGTGGGCTGGTAGCGAAGTTTCTTAACATTTTATGCCCATTTATCCTACCTGTAAATCATAAAAATAATGCCACCAGTAACTCCAAATGCCCGTTCTGAGGAGTTACCCAGGGCATCTGTCACGTTTGGTGCTGGACTTGTTCTTCAGAGGCCTGGTTTGAGCAGTACCAATGACCTTCCTCTGTTGCTGTGGCATTACCATAAATAGAGACTTTCTCAAGTGGCCACAGGAGCCACTGTGAGGAATGACAAGATGTCAAAAACTGGCTTTCGTGAACTTGACAATTTCTAGAAATCAGCACACATTAAAACAAAAACAAACAAACAAACAAACAAACAAACAAAAGGCCCGTTCTCTCACCTATAAGCCAATTACCGTTAAATGTGAACATGCCCATTTTAAAGCAGTTTTGGGTTCAGAGCCTATTTGGAAACCCAAACCTTCAGCTCACTGCTTAATTGAACATTAAATTTTATGATTTTGCCCTATATGTTCACCATTGTATTTAAATATCTTTTATTTTTTTTAATTTCAACAATAAAAGGGTCAGGAGGGAAAAAAAAGGCATCTGCAATTTTATCTTTAAAATGTGCACAATATTTATGTTCTATTTTGTAGTATACCTGGGAACTTGCTCATCAATTCTGTTTTTACATTGATTCAGTGTGAGGGTGGGTGGGTGAGGATGGGGTTGGTGCACATGCCACAATGTGTGTGTGTGTGTGTGTGTGTGTGTGTGTGTGTGTGTGTGTGTGTGTAAGGCCTCTATGAGTCCACCATGTGAGTTCTGCAGACTGAACATCAGGCTTGTCAGCAAGCTTGCCCCTTTACCCAGAAGCCATCTTGCCTGCCCTGGACTAGATTCCTTTGAGGAGAAAACGAAGTACCTAGGACACAGAGTTAAACCTCTAAAGCCCTATCTGGGTCATTTAGATGTCAATCATGTTTTCACTTTCCACACATCAATGAGCCGCTTTTCCTTGGCTTTGTTTTAGAGTCAGCCTGACCAACAACAGTTGTGTTAGTGAGGTCACTCTTGGAGGATGGAGGCCTCCTTTACAGCCTTCTTGAAAAGGCTCTTGACCTGTATTTCACCGTCAAATTAGCAAATGCTATTGCTGTTATTGCTGCTATTATCTGAAGAGGGTTTTCCTTCCCTTTTTTTGGTATGTCAGAGGTAGGTGGAGCACTCACTTGTCTCAGGGTGTCTAATCTACATTTTGTGATACCCTCAGCCTCTGGCCTTTGAATTAAAACAAAACTCTGATCAGGAGACACGGTCACTGACAGCTAGTTTAGAAAGAGAGTCATGAGCCAAAACAGTTACCTTTGTAACAGTATTTAGAAAACATCGGTTGCTCCATGTTTTAATAAGAATAAGAAAATCAAAAGCATCGCACAAAATCTAGGAACATGGAAAGTTTTCAATACAAAAAAAAAAATCAGGACATGGAATTTTAACTTAATTCTGCCCCTAAGATTATTTAAATGTAGAATAAAGTGAGGTTTTTGTCTGTTTTATTTAATGAAAGCGGGAAGCCAGATTCATCTGTTAAAAGACTCCAATACTTGGTTCAATCTGAGTTTTGCTTTGGCTGGGGACCAGTTTTGAGGACAAGATCTCTCCCGGCTGGGCTAGCAAGGAGTCGCGGTGATGTGGGTGGTACCTACCAGGTTCTCTTCACACAGTTCTCTGAACTGGTAGAATTTCTGCGCCATGAGAAGTTGGGCGCTGCCCACCGCAGTTCGGATTTTCCCTAGAACTGAAAAGAGCAGACACAGAAGTTTACACGATGCCTCAACGTTGAGATTTAGTCTGGTCAAGCGAAGAGAGAGTTATGCTGTCACCGTCTGGAAAAACAGCACACAGCACGCACCCACACCTATCTGGGGCTATGAAACCCGGGCTACCGGGTTCAAGTATAAAGTCAACTTGGGAAGCACATGTTGATCACTCCAGTTTCGTGGAGTTTTCCGTCACAGCACTGTGCTATACCACAAGGAGAGACAAATAGCATTCCTTTCACGGTTACGCGTGTTTCCCGGTGTAGTTTTGGGTTTATGGAGTCAGGATCCCGATAATGCGGGCTTGATTTTCTAATTCGGATTTCTAATTCGAACACAAGAGAAGCAATGCTAGCCGGGCGGGAGGAATCTCCTAGTCACTCTAACCAGTCCACAATCCAGCGTTTTCCCAGAGCTCAGCCCCTGGCGTTTTCTGACAAGTGAATTTGCTAGGGAGTGATAGGGTTCAACCTGTTGCCTAGGGCACAGTAGCACGGGCTTTCTACTTTGCAGCCCTTTCCGTATTAACGTTGGTTTGGTGTGGAACCTTTCCGTTGCAGTAACCACCTTTGAGTGCCTCTGCAGGGGCCCGGGGCTGAGTGTCCCCAGGGATCCCCCTGAACCAGAAGCCCTTGCAGCTGCCCCTGCTGGAGCTCTGCCATGCAGTAAACCGCCCTTCTGTACCTGAGTGGACAGAAACCTCCCACAATGGAAGACTAGAGAGAACTCAGACCCCCTGAGGCTTGGCTAGGCTGGGAATTCTGCCTGGAAGAGACAATATGGGATTCAAGCAAGCTCACTGTTGGCTTTGGTCTAAAGAATTCACACTCCTTTTCTCAACCACAAGGTCAGGAGAAAACAAAGAAAGCAACGGGCATTGCCCAGGGCTTTTTAGTAATTTGCTGTACCGGATTTACGATGCCAGGCTAGACCTGGGTTCATGACGCTCACTCTACCTAGGTTCTGCTTTAATATTTCAGCATCCACACCTGTCCATCATAGCATTTCTGAATTCATACATCCCCAGTCATGCCAGACTGCTTGGGGACACACATTTGCAGCTCTATCAAGTCATAGCAACCCCCTGACTTGATGCTCTAAGCCCTTACGTAGGTAGGTGTGTTTACTTTTTTCCAGTGTGCTGGAAATCAGTTGAGTGAGGTTTCTCCTTTTTTATTTTTATTTTTTTTTATTTTTTTTATTTTATTTTATTTTTTTAAAGATTTTTATTATTTATACAATGTTCTGCCTGCATGTATGCCTGCAAGCCAGAAGAGGGCACCAGATCTCATTACAGATGGTTGTGAGCCACCATGTGGTTGCTGGGAATTGAACTCAGGACCTCTGGAAGAGCAGCCAGTGCTCTTAATCTCTGAGCCATCTCTCCAGCCCTCCTTTTTTATTTTTAACTATCATCATCATCATCATCATCATCATCAGACAGGGTCTCACTACATAACCCTGGCTGTCCTGGAATTCACTATGTAGACCAGGCCGCCCTCATACTCACAGACATCCCCCTGCCTCTATCTCCAGAGTACTGGGACTAAAGGTGTGCACCACCATGTCCCACTTGCTATCCCTTTCTTGATACCTCAAAGTAAAGTGGAGAGCTTATTTCGACACAGGGTGAGCTTAAAGTTCAGAGGTCAGGCCTCTTGGAGCTACTACAGTGGACAAGTCAAAACTGTGAGCTAAGAGATCTCAATTGTACCCGAATGCCTGTACTATGTCAGACTACCATAAAAGGAATGCCCCCGCCTCAAAAAAAAAAAAGAAAGAAAGGAAGGAAGAAAGGAAGGAAGAAAGAGAGAAGAGAAAAAAAGAAAGAGAAAAAGAAAAAAGGTGATCTCCAATTCACAATGCAGACAGGGATGAATCTGAATTCCTGATCCACCTTGCCTCTCCTTCCCCAGTGCAGGGATTATAATTGTATCCCACCACACCTGATAGGCAAGTATCACATGCTCCTTGAGGAATAATACCAGCAGAAGTAACAAGTGAAAAGCAGAAGGCCAAAAGTTGACTATGAAAGGAGAAAGAGGAGACGTCTTGCTAATGTTTGGACTCCACTCTATGATGTCCCAGGTCAAACCCCAATGGGGTAGGAAGCGGAAACCCTTCTGTCAGGTTTCAAGGAATCAAATGAAACACTGGAAAGTTCACAGACCAGCCTACACAGAAGGTATCTTTCCAAGGTCACTCTTGAATTCACTATTGTTCTGCGACAAGGTGGTGATTAACCGTGAAGCAGCTAGCCCAGCGCAGAAGGCCAAAGCCAAGGCCAGCAAAGGGCAGAGGAGCCTGAAAGGACTTGTGGAATCTAGTCATGGGGATGGGCCATGGGGGCTCTGTGTATTCATTCACTCTGTCAGCAAATATTAGTGAGGGTACCGCACAGCAGGTGTTACACTAACGGTATGGGACAGTGTTTAGCAAGACAAAGCCCCTGCCTTCTTGGGCTTTGTATCCTGATAGAGAGCACAAGGAAGAGGCTGAGGAGCAGACCCGTTCAGTGGAGGTAGAGAACTCGGAGCCTTCTTCCTGTCTCCTAGAAACGGAAAACAAATGAACAACAAACATACCCTGAGGTTTCAGCTACAACATGCAAGTTGGCTCTGGCTTAAACAGTTTGTCTTGATAGCCACCATTTTATAACACTGCGGCTTTTTATTTAGTGATTTTATTTACCTCATTAAATCCATGCGCATCATTTATTGTGAGTGTGTGTGTGTGTGTGTGTGCACATGCATGCATGTGTATCACGGTGCCTGTGTGAAGTTCAGAGGATAACTTGCAGGAGGTGTGTCCTCTCTTTTGGTGGTAAGAGTCCTGTGGGTCCTGAGGATTGAATTCAGGTCATTAGGCTTCCGAGCAGGCACCTTCAACTGCTGAGCTCCCTTTTTATTTGTTTATTTATTTATTTATTTATTTATTTGCCACTATTTTTAACTTTGGAAACAAAATTAAAACACTTTCAGGGGGCCGGGCGGTGGTGGCGCATGCCTTTAATCCCAGCACTCCGGAGGCAGAGCCAGGCGGATCTCTATGAGTTCGAGGCCAGCCTGGGCTACCAAGTGAGTCCCAGGAAAGGCGCTAGGCTACACAGAGAAACCCTGTCTCGAAAAACCAAAAAAAAAAAAAAAAAAAAAAAAAAAACACCACTTTCAGGGACTTGATAATTTTCCATTCAAAGAAAGTGAATATTCATTTATATGCTCTCACCAAAGGAACCAATTTTCTCTTCTTTTCCCCTTCACAGTCCCATAGGTCAAGGGTGGCTTCTTCCTTCCTGACCCATTCATTCATTCTCCTTCCTCCCCAGGAGAAAGCCGTAGAGTAGAGAGAAAGTGGGGAGGGACTCTTCCAGCATATTACTGATGTCACTGAGGAACCCTCTGGAAAGATAAGAACTAAGAGCCCTTTAAAGTACACACAAAGGGCTGGAAATGGTGGCCATACATTTGAACCCAGCATTTACAGTAGAAGGTGGTGAGTTTGAAGCCAGCCTGGTCTACACAGTAAATTTCAGGATAGCCAGGGTTACACAGTGAGACCCTGTCTCAATAAATAAATATATAATTTATTTTATTTTATGTACATTGGGGTTTTGTCTACGTGTATATCTGTGTGAGGGTGTCAGAAACCCTGGAACTGGAGTTACAGACAGTTGTGAGCTGCCATGTGGGTGCTGGGCATTGAACCCAGGTCTTCTGGAAGAGCAGCCAATGCTCTTAACTGCTGAGCCATCTCTCCAGCCCCATCAATACATAAATGGGAAAAAAAAAATACACACAAAAGAACACTGGATTTGATCCATCTCACTAACACTGGTTCTAAATGAGACACTGTGGGCTGAAGCAACAGATTTTCTCTGAATGTTCAAATGGGAGGTTTGAAGACTCTGTGGGTCTAGAATGAGTTTTGCTCCGGGCGTTCTGGGTAGTCGACCTCCTTTACATGCAGGCTCATGTAACTTTTCTAGATTGTCCAACCAATTACGGTGCTATCATCGACACACTGAACGTCCCCCAGAGGCTTATGTATTAGTTGTTCACTAGCCTATGGGGCTACTGGAAGTAGTAGACACTTGGGAGGTGGGGCCTCAGTGGAAGAAACTCGAGCTGCTAGGAGGTACCCGAGAAAGGGACACTGGTACTCCAGTCCCTTTCTCTCCTCTCTCCTCTCTCTCTTCTCTCTCTCCTCTCTCTCTTCTCTCTCTCTCTCTCTCTCTCTCTCTCTCTCTCTCTCTCTCTCTCTCTCTCTTCTCTCTCTCTCTCACTTCTCAGCTGCCGTGAGGTGAGCAGTCTCCTCAGCCATGACGTACTGTGTCACAGAGGGCTCCAGGCAACAAGGTTAAGGGACCATGATTGAACATTTTCTTTTCTTTTTGTTTTTGTTTTCCAGACAGGGTTTCTCTGTGTAGCCCTGGCTCTCCTGGGACTCGCTCTGTAGACCAGGCTGGCCTCAAACTCACAGAGATCCACCTGGATGGGGTATAACGAGTCACTGTGGGAATCTGAAGATGAGCACAAAACAGACCTAGTTGCCGTGGCTGAGCACAAGGTCGTGTCAGCTGTGAAGAAAGTGGAGGTCTGGGGCTAACTCTATAGAGATGGTTAGAGTAAATTACAAGCCCCATGTTTTCTTTAAAGATTCAGTGTCATAATGAGAAGCAGAGGAAGACTTCTGTGGGGAACAGCATCTATGCAAACTATGCTTTGAAACCCCCTGGCTATATTGAATTAAAGACCAAGACATTTAGAAAAGAGCGAATCTCCTCTTTTCCCACTCGCCTGTGTGGGATATGGTTTTTATTTGGGGAACATAGAGTGGTATAAAAGACACAGGAGTGAAGAATGAACAATCTCTTTTAACCCTCCAGGGGAATCCATGACTGCTACAATGAGTTTCTGTGTGCTGGTGCCAGTGAGCCAAATCCAAGACCAGTTCCCTTGGGAATATGCCTGGCTTTTTGCTGAGTCAAAATTTCAGGGCTGAAGGTGTAGCTCAGCATGTATGAAGCTCTGAACTCAATCCCTAGTACCTAAAACATCAACAAACAAACACACATAACAGATGAGCATCCAAACCCTTAAGCACAGCAACCCTATGTACCTTTCCATATTCCAGGAGAATTAGGTCTCGAGATCTGAAAAGTCAGGAGATTGGCTTCTTTGGCTTCTTTTAATTCCTGTCTTTTCTTTCTCTTCTTTTTTTTAAATTTAAATTTAAATTTTTGAGGCAGAGTCTTGTCATACAGGCTTGGCTGACTTGAAACTTCCTATGTAGCCTGAGCTGGCTTCAAACTCTCAAGAGATCCACCTGCCTCTGCCACCATGAATCCCAAGTGCTAGGATTAAAGGTACCATGGCTGGCTTGCTCTCAGCTCTGCCCAGTTCCAGCCACAGCACCTGCACATTAGGGCCTCAGACACCGGAAAGAACATACACACAGCCTCAAACTTGTTACGCAGCCAGAGACAACCTCCGATTGTGATTCTCCTGCCTGTATCTCCCTGGTGCTAAGGATTATAGGCATGAGCCACTCTGCCTGGGTTATGCAAAGCTGGGATTGAACCCAGGGCCTTGTGAACACTAGGCAAACTCTCTTACCAACTGAACTACATCCCCAGCCCAAACAAACATTTTTTTTCATGTCATTAGTTTATTTACAATCCTATCTAGCATAAGAATTCAAGAGTTGAATCCGTTTCTCATCGATTGCATTTCCTCAGCATTCCTCCTAGCTGTTAAAGAGATGAATGAAACATCCCCATTTCTTACGTAGTCACCTGGGAAGAAAGGAGCCACAGATCCAGATCTCTAAGTTCACAGTCGTGATAGCCAGTGACCGCCACCTGCTTTCCACCAGGACTTCCTCACAATGGCTGCCACAAGCACAGAGGTGGTGGACACTGGACATCCTGGCCTACCTGGTGCTGCTAGAAGCTCTCTAAGGGGTGCAGAAGTGGATGTGGAGGAAATGGCTGCAGCACCGTCTCCCTTCCTCACCACCTTGCTATCTGAATCACAGAAGGGAAGAGGAGAATTACAGACATATTTCTTACACCTTTTATTTCCAACCAGACAGACCACAAGCTCCTTGACTGCATGGGTCCACGCACCCACGCAATCCCCGAAGTTTCATTGAAGGAATAAGTTTGGAAATCAGTAAATCAGCTATGGACTCTATGTCACCCCCAACACACACACACACACACACACACACACACACACACACACACAACCACAACAACAACAACAACAACGTTAATAGCAACAGTCTGGACTACATTTTGACTCTTTTCTGTTTTGTCTTACACCACCCGTTAAGTTACTGTTGAGTAGTTAATTGGTACAGTCTGAGCTAGGCTTATTTATTTTTGAGACAGGGTCTCTCTATACAGCTTTGGCTGTTTTGGAGCTCACTAAGTAGACCAGGCTGCCCTCAAACTCACAGAGATCCACCTGCCTCTGACTCCTGAGTGCTGGGATTAAAGCCTAGCACCACCACACCTGGCCTCTAATTCACTAGATATCTCAAGTAGCCTTTGAATTCACCATCCTCCTGCTTCTCTGTCCCAAGTGCTGGGATTACCTTCCTGTGCCTGCACATCCACCCTGAAAGTGTCAGGCCATGTGGGATAGGTTGAACATGTCTGTGGATGAATTAAATGATCTCATGGGGATGTTCCTCTATTATGTCCCCATAAGCTCATCCAAAATGGAAAAGGCAGTTAAGTTCCTAATCTACTAACCTTTCCATCTCGACAAAGCACCCCTGTGCAGACTCAGTTGCCCCCCTTCCTGACCTAGAAGCTGTTGGGTGCAGGTGGCTGCCACTGTTCACTTTAACTAGAGAGGGTGCTACCAGCATGTGGCCAGGAAAAGGCAAAACTCAGAATCCCAGAGTGGCATGGAGTGAATGTCTATCACTGAAACACCTGCCATTGTAAACTAGAGGCCATCTGCACCCAAGTTGGGGCTTCTCCTTAACCATTTGGCTTCTTCTTTTCATTCTGTAGACTTTTGGGGTGAAGGAGGGGGAGAGTGGGGGAGAATGTGGGCCATCTTCCTACTTTAAAGCCACATGGATCTGTCATCATCACAAATCTGTATGAGGGGCTGGAGAGATGGCTCAGGGGTTAAGAGTGCTGACTCTTCTTCCAGAGGACCCGAGTTCAATTCCCAGCATCCACATGGCAGCTCACACCTGTCTGTAACTCCAGTTTCAGGGGACTCCGACACCCATGGCAAAAAACACAAATGCACATAAAAATAAAATAAAATATTTTAAAAAAATCTGTATGAGAATGTTCATGCATTGAAGAATGCATCTTTGTGGCAGGTTCTCCAATCTGTGGCCCGGAGGTCACTTCTCATATACGTACAGATCAGAGTGTTGAACATAAAGCATGCATGTTACATACAATTTGCTTTTCCTGGCTGTCACTTCCTGTGGTCGAGAATTAGTTTCAGGTTAGCCAGAACTTATAAAACAGACCACATGCTCTCTCTTTGTTTCTCTCTGTCTCTGGCCCCGTGTGTGTGTGTGTGTGTGTGTGTGTGTGTGTGTGTGTGTGTGTGTGTGTGTGTGTGTATGCTGGGATAGGAGAAAATCTTTTGAAGGTTCACTTTAAAAATAAGATGAGAACTAAAACTGGAAGTGGCCAGGATGCACCTGCAGCTCCCCATTTAGCCCCATTCACCCAGGGCTGGTGAATGGCGGGCCTCACAGAGGGCAGCTTTGTCCACCACCTACCAGCCGATGAGCTGCGCAGATTCAGCAGAGGCAGCCCTGGACAGAAACCCAGCGATCACGCCGATAGCTGGTTACAATAACGACCGTGCACAGCCTCTGTAACCAAACCGGAGAGCAGGCAGAGCTCACGTAGGGTTTCAGCAGCAGCCTCAAGTTCCCTGCCCAAACTCACAAGCCTTCTGTGGGGGGATGCTATCCATCCAGTACCCTGGATGCTACTGCCAGGTGAAATTAAAGTGGAATTAATCTGCCTCCTGCACATGCTGTTTATCTGTGTCTTTCGGATAAAGCCTGAAAATTCCACATAGAAGTTGTCCACAATTCAGGAGGCAAAGACAGAGATTATCAATGGCAACACACTGGTACTTTATCCTTGAGCCAGTGAAACCTGAGCCTGCTTCTGCCCCCCCCCCCCCACTGCATTCCTAGGGAGAAGGGCTCAGTTCCATCTGGTCGGTTCTTTCCCGGTTAGATAATCCCAGACGTATCCATGTAACATGCGAGCCCTGTCAAACAGCGCTGAGCCATCTCCCGGGGACAGCTGGTTCACACAAGGGCTGCATTGTCTGAGGAGAGCTGGTATCACTTTCCTTCAAGTGCTCGGGAGACTCTGTCAGCTGCCTTGGCTCAGAAAGAGCCTCGCCCACAGCAGACGGCCATTATTCTGTTATCTGGCCTCAAACCACTACAGACTGGGAGGGTTGAAGGCCCCAGTCAAGAATCAAAGTCTTTGTTCTGCCTCGATTTTTATCAGGGGAAGTAATAGCTCCACACACCCAAAGAATGTGTGGTCTGACTCTTCCAAAGTCGCTGGCTTGTTCTCTCTCTTCCCTGGGCTCCAGGTAACCTGGAAAGAGTTGTCCAGTCTGGGAACGCCAAAAAACTGTTTTGTAGAGAGGAGCCGTCAGAGTTACAATAACTGTTGACCAAATAAGCACTTAAAATGAGATGGGTCTCTCCTTCTCTAGTATAGATGACTCTTAACTACCCGCACCCCCAAACCTCGGCTTTGCTTCAAGTCATAATCCAGCAAACAAATTCCTTACCACACTCTCTTTCCTTCACTCCCCTCACCCCCTCCTTTCCTCTTCTCTTTCTCTCTCTCTCTCTCTCTCTGTTGTGGACTGTGGACATCTGTGTTTTGAACTCAGAAAAATGTCTTACATTCTTATGCACGTGATGACAGCGTCAGGGACTGTAGCCTTCTAGGCAGGTGTGCATGTTGTTAGGAATTTAATCTAAAGACTTGTATAGGACAGGCTAGCTGCCAGCCACTTACCTATACCCCAAGCTCACCTGTGGGGGTCAGAGGTCAACTTGTAGGCGTGGGTTCTCCCCTTTACCATGCGGTTTCTGGGACTGAATTTAGATTGTCCGGATTGGTGGCAAGCACCTTTGAGTGCTGAGCCATCTCATCCCTCCCGCCATTTTTAAATGTATAACGGGAGGCATTAAACCCATGCATCAAACATTTGAAATATTTAACAATTGGGATAACTCTGAACCCTGTTCCAAATCCCTACCCTATCTAAAAATCTAACCTAGCTGGTTGGTAAGATTTTAGACAAAAAACAAACAAACAAACAAAACAAACAAACAACCTTAACCTACAACCTGATCTGAACCCTAACTGTAACTCTAATCACAACCCAACACTCATCCTAACACTCTGACTAATCATAATCCTAACCCTGACCCTGACCTTAAACCTAACACTTTTTTGTTGTTGTTTTGTTTTGTTTTTGTTTTTCGAGACATGGTTTCTCGGTATAGCCCTGGCTGTCCTAGAACTCACCTGTAGACCAGGCTGGCCTCACACTTAGAGCCTGCCTCTGCCTCCCTAACCCTGAGTGCTAGGGTTAAAGGCATGTGCAACCAGCAAACTTACTTTTCATAACCCTGACCCTGATATAAACAAACAAACAAACAAACAAACAAATAAATGAAAACAAACAAGCAAACAAAAAGTTGGGATAATTTAGGGACTTCAGAGGAAAACTAGGCAAGTGTTGTGTTCAGAATTTCCCTTTCCCTCACTATGTATCTGTGAAGGATGGCTATAAACACAGGGTCTCCTGGGAAATTTTTACTAAACAGCCTTTATTTCCTCTTTTTGTTTTCAAGAAAAAGAACATATGAAATGTGTACCTTAACTAAAGTGTGGGGGTACTGGATTCCAAAAGACTTAACCCTGATCCCTGAAGAGATGTCTTCTTTGCATAGGAAGCAAAGAACACATCACATGACCTGGACAACCTAGAAGAAGCTGCTTGACTTGATTCTTTTTTTTATTTTTTAATTTTTTTTGCTATTCACGGATTAAAACAAACAAGAGTTGGTGGCTTAGAATTCAGCTCTTCTCTGAAAACTGGGGTTGACATGTTTTCCTTACTGCTCTTCTTTGAAAGAAGAGAAAGGAAAAAGAGAAAAAAGAAGAAAGGTTGAATCAGAGGATTTGGGACACAGACAGAGCCAGTCATCAGAATAGAGGGACAATTGCCAAGGAGCCAGGGGCAAATACGTGTGGCGAGCTTTCCTGAGGGTCTTGCCAAGCAACACACAGTGTCATTATCTTGTCAGCTGCTGCGTCTGTCCTGTCACACACTTCTGTGTTCTGTGACCTCAGACCAGACACCGCCAGAGAGCTGTCTGGAGGGCAAACAGAATGGTACCTGTCAAAGGCTCCGGTCCACGTTTGGGGGGTAAGGACCCAGCAGGTTCTCCTAGGGCTTCTTGCCACAGAAGGCTGGATTCCCACTAATGTAGATTTGCCTCATTTGAAATTGGCAACGCTTTGTCTTTAGAATTACCAGCTAACTTCAGAAATAGGGAATCCCAGCAGATTAAAGCATGGCTTGGGGCACGAGATAAATGGAGACACGTTCCAAGTGTTTGTGTGATGAAATTGTATCTTAGAAGCTGGACAGGAAATACAGGGCTCACCTAGCTATCCACCTGGTTCTCTCACCCCTGCCAAACCTATCCCCTAATCCAAGGAGGCCATATCACACAAGGGGACGATCCTTGACACTTTTATTGGAAAAATAACTGCTAGATACTTGCTGTGATCTGAATGTTCATACCCCTTCAAAATTCTATGTTGACACTCTGCACTGAAGAGGGAGCCTAGAAGAGATAATTAGGAGCCAGGTGGTAGTGTGGCATGCCTTTGATCCCAGCACTTGAGAGGCAGAGACAGGCTGATCTCTGAATTCAAGGTCAGTCTAGTATACAGAGTTCCAGGACAGCCACTGCTGTTATACAGAGAAATCTTGTCTCAAAAGAAAAGAAAGAAAGGAAGGAAGGAAGGAAGGAAGGAAGGAAGGAAGGAAGGAAGGAAGGAAGAGGAAGAAAGAAAGAGAGAGAGTGCCGGGCTGTGGTGGCGCACGCCTTTAATCCCAGCACTTGGGAGGCAGAGCCAGGCGGATCTCTGTGAGTTCGAGGCCAGCTTGGGCTACTAACTGAGTTCCAGGAAAGGAGCAAAGCTACACAGAGAAACCCTGTCTCGAAAAACCAAAAAAAAAAAAAAAAAAAAAAAAAAAAAGAGAGAGAGAGAAAGAAAGAAAGAAAGAAAGAAAGAAAGACAGAAAAAGATGATGATTAGGTCATGGGGGTGGGACTCTCATGAAGAAGGTTAGTGACTTCCTGAGGGAGCTTCTGTAACCTTTCTACCACCTGAGAATGCTTCAGGAAGGTTCCATGGGAGCAGCAGAAGGTGGGCCCCATCAGTGCCTTGATCTGAGACTCCCCAGCCCAGCCTGACCAGATGAAGGCTGTACTTACCAAGTACTTTTTACTTAAGTAGGAAGAAAGTTATTGCTAAGTTAAAACAAACAAACAAACAAACAAAAAACTGGGGTCTAGAAAGATGGCTCAGTGGTTAACCACATTGGCTGTTCTTGCAGAAGACCTGTTTGATTCCCAGCACCCACATGGTGGCTCACAACCAGTCCCAGGAGATTCAACCCCCTCTTCTGGCATCTGAGGGCACCAGGCATGCACATGGTACACAGACACACATGCAGACAAAACACCCATACATGTAAATAAATGAATTTTTAAAAAGTTTTATAGGATTAAATATTTCAAAGATTTAAATGTACACTTAATGATTCCATCTTCTATGGCAGAGAGGCTAGATATGTAAAGGAGAACAAGACAAGAATAACTTCTTGCCGGGCGGTGGTGGCGCACGCCTTTAATCCCAGCACTCGGGAGGCAGAGCCAGGCGGATCTCTGTGAGTTCGAGGCCAGCCTGGGCTACCAAGTGAGTTCCAGGAAAAGGCACAAAGCTACACAGAGAAACCCTGTCTCGAAAAACCAAAAAAAAAAAAAAAAAAAAAAAAAAAAAATTGCTGGGCTGTGGTGGTGCACACCTTTGATCCCCACAACTTGGGAGGCAGAGGCAGGCGGATCTCTGTGAGTCTAAGGCCAGCCTAGTCTACAAATCGAGTTCCAGGATAGCCAGGGCAACACAGAGAAACCTTGTCTCAAGAAACCAAAAACCAAAACCAAAAAAACTTCTTGATGGAAACTGTGGCACTTGCCTTTAATCCCAACATTCAGGAGGTAGAAGCAGTTGGATCTCTGTGAGTTCAAGGGCAGCCTGGGCTATATAGACACTGTCTCAAAAACCAAAAAAGAAAATGAAAAACTTCTAACTTTATGAAGCTTTCCTCCTGAAAATGAGAATGCAGACTATCACAAAATGAAGTTGGAAGGACCTGAGAGTGGTTAGGCATCCCCAAAGTCCCGGCAGCCACACCCAATGCATCCTAACAACAAACTCAGCTTGGAGCAAAAAATGGTCCAGCTGTTCCTTCAGAGGCACCACTTTGAAATGACCTAGAGTTTGATTCTCTTCCTTTCTTCCTTTCTCTTCCCTTTCTTTCACTTTTGGTTTTTGGTTTTTGGAGACAGGGTATCTCCGTGTAGTTTTGGTGCCTGTCCTGGAACCCACTCTGTACACCAGGCTGGCCTCAAACTCACAGAGATCCGCCTGCCTCTGCCTCCCAAGTGCTGGGATTAAAGGCGTGCGCCACCACCGCCCGGCTTTTTTTTTTTTTTTTTTTTTTTTTTTTTTAAAGATTTATTTATTTACTTATACAGCATGTATGACTGCAGGCCAGAAGAGGGCACCAGATCTCATTACAGATGGTAGTGAGCCACCATGTGGTTGCTGGGAATTGAACTCAGGACCTCTGGCCATTTTTGGTTATTTTTGAAGTTGTATTTTAATTACAATATTTCTCCCTTCCCTTTCTCCCTCTAAACCCTCCCATATATCTCTCCCTGCTCTCCTTCAAATTCATGGCTTCCTCTTTCTTTTTCTTTTTCTTTTTTTTTGGTTTTTTGAGACAGGGTTTCTCTGTGTAGCTTTGCTCCTTTCCTGGAACTCACTTGGTAGCCCAGGCTGGCCTTGAACTCACAGAGATCCACCTGGCTCTGCCTCCCGAGTGCTAGGATTAAAGGCGTGTGCCACCACCACCCGACAACAATGGCTTCCTTTTTCATCAATTGTTATTGCATGCACACATGTATATAAATATATGTTCCTAAATATAACCTGTTCAGTTCATATAATGTTACTTTCTTTGTGTAGGGTTAAGGTCTTGCGGGCTTTCTTTTCTTTCTCTTTTTTTTCTTTTATATTATTTTTAGAGAGAGAGTCCCACTGTTCTGTTGGAGCCTCCAGCTTGTTCCTACACGATCCAGAAAGCCCCACTCTTCTCTATCCAAGTCCAGCCTGCTCAGAGAGTCTCCACACAAAAGAAAGGCACCAAAGAGCCCGGTTCCAAATTCTTGTGGCTGTTGTAGTCCCAACCCTCAAGTTACGAGCTGTCCAAACCCCACCTAAGTGCTTAGCTTTTGACCATACTTGGACACAAACCGAGCTGTGGCAGACACATCATCACCCCTCACCTACAACCTATAAAATCTCCCTGCTTTAGTCCAGGGGCATGACTTTTCTGACCTCTATCTCTGGTACTGGAGTGTTGGTGGGAAGGAGGATCAACAGTTTAAGGCCATCTCAGATACAGTGAGTTAGAGGCTAGCCCAGGATATGAAAGACCCAATCTTAAAATAACAACAGCAACAAAGACCTCAGGAACGACCAAAACAAAACCACAGTTATTGGGAAACAAGAAACACAGGAGGTCAACACAGGACGGCAAACCTTATGCCAATTTCAGAATCCCCATAAACGTGTAAAGTGTGGCCCAGACTTAAGATAGTCTAGTACTTTTCCCTTGCCAACTTTTTTGTTTGTGTGCACTGAGGCAGAGTCTCTTGCAGCCCAGGCAGGTCTTGAACTCACTAAGTAGTTGAGAATGACCTTGAACGGACTCTCCAGCCTCCACCTTCCTAGTGCTGGGATTATAGGCCTGGGTGGCCACATTCTTTTTTCATTTTTTTTTCTTTTTTTGGATTTTTTTTTCAAAACAGGGTTTCTTTGTGCAGCCTTGGCTGTCCCGGAACTCACTCTGTAAACCAGGATGTCCTCAAAGTCACAGAGATCCACCTGCCTCTGCCTCCTGAGTGCTGGGATCAATGGCACGTACCACCACAGCTGGGCAAGATTGTCGATTTCCATTAGTGTACAGCTGAGTTAAGTTTGGCCTAAAGCTGCCTCCTACCTAGTGTTATGTTTACCCTAACGGATAGGGATAGTAACCTAACTGGATGTGTCAATAGACTGGTTAAAAAAAAAAAAAATTTCGTTTCAATCAATCAGAAGTGGCCAGAGGGGGGCTGGAGAGATGGTTCATCAGCCGAATGCACTTAATGCTTTTGCAGAGAACCCGGGTTTGGTTCCCGGCACCTGTTTGGAGGTTATCAATCATTCCTAACTCCAGTACCAGGGGGTCTGATGCTTTCTTCTGACCTCTATGGGTACCAGATATTCATGTGGTACACATGACATTCACAAAGGCAAAACATTCATACACATAAAAATTAATAAACAAGTCTTTAACATTTTTTAAAAATTTTATATACATTGGTGTTTTGCCTCTGTATGAGGGTGTCAGATCCCATGGAATAGGACCTACAGACAGTTGTGAGCTGTCATGTGGGTGCTGGGAATCGAATCCAAGTCTTTCCGAAGAGCAGCCAGGGCTCCCAACCGCTGAGCCATCTCTCCAGCCATAGATAAAGTCTTCAACAACAACAACAACAAAAAGACGGTTAGCTGGCCAAGCATGGTGGTACACACCTTTAATTCCATCCCCCAGGAGTCAGAAGCAGATGGATCACTGATCACTGTAAACTTGAGGACAACCTGGTCTACACATAAGTTCCAGGCCAGCCAGAGCCATGCAGTGAAGCCCTGTCTCAAAAGGAAAACAAAACAATCAAGTAAACTGGTCAGCTGCTCCTGCATGGTGGTGCATGCCTGTAACACCGTAACTTGGGAGGCTGACACACACCTATAATCCCGGCACTTGGGGGGTAGAAGGGGGAAGATCAAAAGTACAAAGTTAACTTTTGCTACTGAGCGCCACGCTAGCCTGGGTTATAAAAGACCCTGTCTCAAGAAACAAACCGGCTGAAAAATGCAATAAGCAGGTTTTCCATTGGCCTATACATTATTGTTATTTTAGTATTGTATGTTAATAAGACTAATAAAACTCTAAAGATTATAATTACCCAACACATACATATACACACACACACACACATTGTGATGGCTATTAGTATTAATTATCAACCTGACAAAATCTAGAATCATCAACAGGAAGATGAGCCTATATGTATGATTGAGAGATTACGTTAATTATGTTAACGGAGGTGGGAAGATCTGCCCACTGCGGATGGCATCATTCCCTAGGCAGGGGATCCGAGATGTACATGAGGAAAAAGCAAGCTGAGCACTAATATGCATATATTTATTATTGTTTTCTTTGGATTGGTGGGACATAATGTGACCAGCTGCTTCAAATTCCTGCCACTGTGACTTCCCCCTAAAATAGCAGACTGTGAGCTGAAAAAAGCCCTTTCTCCCTTAAATTGCTTTTGTTGTGGATTTTACTACAGGAACAGAAAAGAAACTAAGACATCCATGGACCTTGTGCTGGATAGTTTTATGTCAGCTTGACACGAGGTAAAGTACTCTGAGAGGAAGGAGCCTCAATTAAGAAAATGCCTTCATAAGATCATGCTGTAGGCAAGCCTGTAAGGCATTTTATGAATTAATGATTGATGGGGGCGGAGTGTCAGCCCATTGTGGGTGGTTCCATCCCTGGGCTGGTGGTTCTATAAGAAAGCAGACTGAACAAGCCTATGTGGAGCAAACCAGTAAGCAGCATCTTTCCATGGCCTCTTCATCAGCTCTTGCCTGCAGGTTTCTATCCTGTTTGAGCTGTCTTGAGTTCCTTCAATGGTAAAGAATGATGTGGAAGTGTAAACCAAATAAACCATTTCCTCACCAACTTGCTTTTGCTTGTGGTGTTTCACCATAGCAAAAGTAACCCTGACTAAGGCAGACCTTAAAACCAGTAATAATAATATAATAATAATATTAATAATAATAATAATAATAACAACAATAATTATTATTATTTGATTTGTTGAGACAGGGTTTCTCTGTATAGCCCTGGCTGTCCTGGAACTCCTTCTGTAGACCAGGCTAGCCTCAAACTCACAGAGATCCCCCTGCCTCTGGCTCCTGAGTGCTGGGATTTAAGATGTAGATCACTACCACCACCACCACCACCCAGCTAGTTGGAATTATTTTTAATTCCTTGGGATCAGACACATTTCAAGATCATCTTCGGGGAAGTGGGGATCCTGGGAGAGAGTGAGACCACTGCCATGCTGACCTTGAATGTGTTTCAGATAAAGAAGGAAGCTATAAGATCTTAGAGCTGGAGGGTGTGGCATCAGCTCAGTGGCTTTCTTTTTTATTGTGCAGTGTAGCAGTTTCTAGTCTTTCAATAGAATTGCCCAGCTCTCCCAGGAGTTTGGGTTTGGGGTGTATACACAAACTGAGCCAGCGGGAACGCAAACAGGAAAGCCTCCAAACACAAACCCGTGGGGCACGGCCCACAGCACAGTCACAGACATGAGTGGCGTCACTACTTACTGTCCTCGGGGAGGTTGTTTTCCCGCTCTTCTCTCTCCATCTGCTGGCACCAGCCTTCCATGCGGTCTCGCTCTGCCTGGAGAAGCTTCAGGAACCAGTGGCCATCCCGGTGGTACACAGACCTTTGAACAGCCTCCAGGGGGTCTTCTGTGATAGAGTCAATCCAGGGGTCCGGAGGAGGCAGGATGGAGGGGTCAAAATCCGTGTCAAAGTCATCGTCGGCTGCACAGGCATGGTAATGGTTTCCTGAACCCTGGATGCTGACGGTGGATGTGCTGGCATCCCGGGAGAACTGCCTGGCCATTGGGCCGGGACATGAATTGTCCTCTATGGATTCCAGAGAATTTTCCAGATTATCATGGAAGTCCAGGTCAGCCTGCACTGCGGTGGTCACACTGTTGGACCGAGTAAACCTGCGGAAGCTTGGGAGAGAAGAGAGATGAGGTTCAGTTCCCGGGTATTTATTGAAATGTAACTATATCCTGTTTGTGGATCTGAAAAGGAGTGTTGTCAAATTTTCTCAGTGTTTGGAGGCACAGTTGGGGGTGACCTTTGAGTTGAATATGCTGGTTGTCACAGGTCTAAATCTTTGTTAAATATGGAATAATAAATCATATGCAGAGTAATTGTATAGGTAGGACAAAACGTAGAGCTACTGAAGTCACTATGATGTCCAGTGTCTGACTTCTTCCCCAGATCTGGAGCGGCTTTCAGACGGCTACTGGAGAAGCAAAACGTTTCAATTAGATTTCTATGTAATTTGCTAAGAGATGGGGAGAAGAACGCAACCTAGGCTTGATCAAGACCGTCATAATTCCTGCATTTCCCCAGGCACAACTCTTAGGAAAGAAATTTCCTAAACGCTTGTTAGGTTTCCCTTAAAATTAAAACCTTGTTGCTTGGTAAGCATTCACCTGACAGTCCTGTAGGTCCATGTAATAACACGGTTCCAAGTCTTCGGGAGAAAGAATAACTTACAGTTCTAGAGTTCTCCATGACTACCCTCCCCTGTACGTTTGCTTTGCTTTCCCACAATTATCCATCAAAGGTGGCCAGACTTCTTATTAACAGGTTCAGTTTGGGCATCTCTCTCTCTCTCTTTCTCTCTCTCTCTCTTTATTTTTATTTTTTTATTTTGTTCTTCAAGACAGGGTTTCTTTGTGTAGCCTTGGCTGTCCTAGAACTTGCTTTGTAGACCGGGCTGGCCTGGAACTCATAGAGATCTGTGTGTCTCTACCTTCCAAGTGCTGGGATTAAAGGTGTGCTCCACCACTGCCTGGCTAGTTTGGGCATTTCTATATGGATATTCATGGGAACAAGTTTTGTTTTTTTTTTTTAAATTTTTCTGAGTATCTCTTGCTTACTCTTATAATGAATGTGGACTATCAGAGGGTTGTGATGGATTGAAGTATCAATTTCTCTATATCCCATCAACAACACCTCTTGTTCTCTAGTTGGTGTGTGTGTGTGTGTGTGTGTTTGCCTGTGTGTATACACACAAGAGTCTAGAGCAGTAGTTCTCAACCTGTGAGTTTGACCCTTTGGGAGGTCAAGTCACCCTTTCTCAGGGGTCACATATCAGATATTTACATTACAATTCCTAACAGTAGCAAAATTACAGTTATGAAGTAGCAACAAAAAGAATTTTATGGTTGGAGGTCACCACAACATGAGGTTAAAGGGTTGTAGCATTAGGAAGGTTGAGAACCACTCACTGGTCTAGAGGAAGACATTGGTTCTTCTGTTCTATCCATTTCCACCTTATTCCCTCGAGACAAGGTCTTTCACTGAACCTGGAGCTAGGCTAGTGGCCAAGAGGACCCAGTGAGCTTCTTATTTCTGTCCCCTACTGTGCTGGGGTTACAGGCAGGCATGTGGGTGTTGGGGATTTGAACCCAAGTCCTCGTGCTTAAGAATTATTAAAGAATTATTTATTTTTATTTTACATGAGTGTTTTGCCTGCATGTGTGTATGTATGTACATATGTATGTATGTATGTGCATTGCGCATATGCCTAGTGCCCTCAGAGGCCAGGAGAGGGTGTTGAGTCCTTTGGTACTAGACTTACAGATGACTGTGAGCCACCATGTGGGTATCAGGAGTCAAACTTGAGTCCTCTGCAAGGGCAGCCAGTGCTCTCAACCACTGGACCATCTCTCCAGCACCTTAGCTTTTTTTTTGTTTGTTTGTTTTTTTTGTTTTTTTTTTTTAAACTGAAGCCACTACAATGAGCATGACATGATACATTTCCTTGGGTGGCTTATAACTGTGCCACTTTGAGACTGTATGCCATTGATTTCCGATTAACGTTTCACATTCAACAGTACCAACCTAGAAGGACTGTGCATTAAGCAAAGTCTGGGTAGCATTAAATATCTCAGACTCTCACAGTTCTCTTGGATTACCCTGTGTAAGCCAATTAAAACTAATGCTTGTAGTGCATCAAAACAAACAAAGGCCCAAATGACATGGGGAAGCAGTCATGTGAATGAGTTAAATCAAGTAATCGAAAGGAGAAATGGTCATAGTCTCAAAAAAAAAAACCAAAACAACAACAACAACAACAACAAAAACCCCATGTTTTCCCCCTAGGGAATATATGTTAAAGAAAAGATGTCTGGAGGACTGCTCTGTGTTGATTATTAAGAGTAAACACAAGCCGGGCAGTGGTGGCGCACCCTTTAATCCCAGCACTCGGGAGGCAGAGCCAGGCGGATCTCTGTGAGTTCGAGGCCAGCCTGGGCTACAGAGTGAGTTTCAGGAAAGTCTCCAAAGCTACACAGAGAAACACTGTCTCAGGGAAAAAAAAGAAGGAGGAGGAGGAGGAGGAGGAGGAGGAGGAGGAGGAGGAGGAGGAGCAGTAGCAGCAGCAGCAGCAGCAGCAGCAGCAGCTAGCCTGGTCTACAGAGAGTGAGTTCTAGGACAGCCAAGTACTATACAAAAAAATCACCTCAAACAAACAAACAAAAGTAAAGACAGTCACCCACAGATCTTTAATCCCAGCAAGTGGAAGACAGAGACAGACAGTCATATACATCATGATCCAGGCCACTTACTTTAGTTCATCTCATCACTTACACTTTTAAGAAATTGCATGTAGCCCGGCATCATAGCACATGCCTCTAATCCCAGTGCTTTGGATCTCTGGTGACTTCAAGGCCAGCCTGGTCTACACAGAGAGCTCCAGAACAGCCAGAGGTACATGGTGAGACCCTTTTCAAACCACACCACCACTACCACACGCACACACCAAGAAAAGAACTCGCATCTGTTGACATGATCAGCTCTGGTTACTTCTGGAAACTGTTAATACTCCAAAGAGTCAAAGTGTGTGTGTGTGTGTGTGTGTGTGTGTGTGTGTGTAAGAGACTGTGTGTGAGTATGTGTGTGTGAGAAGAGTGTGTGTGTATGGGGGGCTGTTGTGTGTGGTGTGCAAGTTTGAAAGTCATGTTAAGAAGTCTCTTTGTTTTAACAAGGAAGGGCAGAAATTTCGGGTAAAATGCTCCTTCCAGCAAACACTGACTTCTTGGCTGTTTCTGTATTTCTTCCACTTTGTCCCTAAATGCTAAATGTCACTTCCTGATGCTGAGCTTTCTCTCCAGCTGTCTGAGTGTGACTTGGATGGCATTCATCACCACAGCTGACATTTTGGCTGTTCTATTAACTCGAAACTGCAGAAATCTTTAGGCATCTTTCCCCGAGACCTCCGATTGCCAGGGGATCGGATATCCAAATTTCCTAGTCCCCCTTGTGTTCCAGCAGCTCCACGGAGCAAACAGTGGCTGACTTTCCCCTGTTTTCAGCCACACGGGGAACTGTCCCACCAGCATTCCTAAGAGCCGTCTCCCGGCTGTGGGTTGGGTAATGTATCCACCTTCTTAAGAAAAATTACTTGGCAGTAGATTAGTAGAAGTTTGCAGTTTAGCCACCCAGAAAGAAATAAAAGTTAAGCGAAACGAAAATGGTTTGGGATTAAAAGCGGCGCCTTTGAACTCCAGCAATCCTGCACAAGCTGTGCTTTCTTGCCCCTTCAGTCCCACAGGCAAGTGCTCTCTTCCACTGGAGCCCTCAGAGGATGTCCTGCACCACAAAACTGCTCTGCATCTTTCAAGCGCAGAGGCCCTTGCGGGCGAAGGGCATGATCAGGCTGTGACTGTGTTAAAGTTGTGGATGCGAAGACAGGAAAGGGTCTGCTAAGATTAATCTCTGTGAATGGGGTAACCCTAAAGCTGGGCCTGAGCCGGCTGCTCCCAAACCCACACTTCCCAGTCTTGAAGCTCTCTTCCTTCCTGCGTGCCCTGCAGGCACAGTGTGTAATGATTACAGAGCTGAACAAGGCCAGCCAGTACTCAGGCCTAGGATGCAGAGAAGCAGTGAAGAGAGACTGGATCAACCAGGGCAGAGGACAAAGCCCTGTGTGTTCTGAAGAGTGAGCGACAAGTCCCCGACTAGCAGTCCCAGCCGGGGCCCTTGTGCCTGAGAAACAAGTGGGTGTTTCTGATTGAAGGACTTCCTACACCGTTGCCACGATGTTTCTCTATGGAACAGGTTACAAATGAACATACCGGTTCCTGTGCTACAGTTAAAAAAAAAAAAAAAGGAGTGACAGATAAGCACAATTGCCATCTGTAGTATGTGTTTGTGTAAGGGCTCGGGCTTGAACCCAGGGCCGTGCACGTGCTAGGCAAGTGCTCGCCTACAGATCTACACTCCCATCCTGACATCTCTCTGTTAATGGTCTGGACCTGCTTGACCTCCAACTGTTGACATTCAAGTCATGTGGGATTTTAGGGAGAGTAATTCAGTCATTCCAAGGCAGAGCCCCCAAGTCTCTGGTGACCCTCTTTATCTCTCTGTTTGTGTAACAGTTGCCTTTCAGAATGAAATCTGGCCACAGAGTTGGGAGTGCGAATCTTAGGCTGCTCTTTCTTCTTAGGAATCCTCAGCCTTCCCACATAAGCCTTTCACCAAGCTCCTGTCAAGGCTTATGTGGGATCTGAAAACGTGCTCCTCAGTGCGAAGCCCATCTTGGTACTTTGTGAACTGGCACCATTTCTGATCAAGACCCAGCATAACTCATTATACAAAATAAAAGTCAAAAGGAAGGGCTGGGAGGTCACGACTCCTCTAAAAATGTACTCTTTAGTGAGAGATTCCAAGCAAAAACTGAACACAGCAGAAAACAGCCGAGACGTGGCCCTCACTCAGAGAACTCCCTGGTCACCATGTGAACACAGCTAGTGCTGTTCTATCTAGTCTGCAAAGCTGCTCACAGGAAGCATCCATTGCTCATTCGAACTCCGTGGACATCATTCTTTTGCCAGAGATCTCTTTAAGACAAAGAAAAAGGAGCAAGATTCCAACATGAAGACTCTCGCTCCATGCTCACTACAGGAGAGGCATTGACAGACAAAGGCAGAGGATGGGAAGTAAGAACTGTTGGTTAGGTAACACCCAACAGCTTTTGAGAGGGCCCACATGTTACTGGTCTTCTTTTAGGATGAGCTGGGGAGCTGCTAATATCCCTGATGGCTGTCACTATGGGAAAATTGGTTCTATCTTTTGAAAGGGAAGAAATTGCTTTGCTTTCAGAACTGGAGCTGAGCCAGTCCTTGGCCACTGACTCAAGGTAACTAACATAGGTGTGAGAAGTCTCACTAACAATCAAAAAAGTTTATTTTATGCTTGTGGGTGTTTTGCTTGTGTGTATGTATGGGTACTACCTGCATGCAGTACCTAAGGAGGCCAGAAGAGAGCGTCAGATCCCTTGGAACGGTAGTTACAGACAGTGGCTAATACCCAAGTGGGTGCTGGGAAACCAACCTAGGTTCTCTACAGGAACAGCAAGTGCTCTTAATGGCTGAGCCGTCACTTCAGCCCCACTAACACATTTTAACACAGCTTTGGCTAAATGAAAGTCATAGTGAGTTGGTCTCTGTTAATTAACAGAGTTTTTCTCTGTTAATTAAATGATCTTAAAAAAAAAAAACAACCCAAAACAGGCAAAATGGAAGAGGAAGAGAGTAGGTAGAAGGGAAAGAAGAAACTATGAGAAGAAAGAGAAGGAAGGAAGGAAGGAAGAAAGAGAGAGAGAGAGAGAGAGAGAGAGAGAGAGAGAGAGAGAGAAAGAAGAGGCTGGGTCAGGGGTGGTGCTACATGCTTGTGATCCCAGAAATAAGGGCTATAAATTTGAGGCTGGCTTGGATTTAGGTTAACTTTCAGGCGTTTGAAATTTGAACCGCCACCCCCCAAGGCCACACCCTTAAAGCTCAGGTGCACGGTTAGGGACTATTTGATTAGGTTACATCATTGTTAAGCAAAGGAAAGAGATTGTGAAGGGTGGATGCTGGCCACGGAGTTCTTCAAGGAGACGGGGGGGGGGGGGGGGGTGGGGGGGGTGGGGGGGGGGGGGTGGGGGGGTGGGGGGGTGGGGGTGTGGGGGGGTGGGGGGTGGGGGGGTGTGGGGGGGGTGTGGTGTGTGTGTGGGTGGGTGGGGGGGGGTGGGGGGGGTGGGGGGGGTGAATCCAGAACTTCTAGGTGGGCAAAACAGGGATGTAGCCCTAAGCTTAAAGTGGCTGTCTCTCTAGGCCCCTCGATTTTGACTTAAAAAAAATTTCTTGTTTAGTTGGAATCACTACAAACCCAAATATTTACACACTGAAGTCACTTGGGATCAAAGGAGGACTTTTTATAGTGGCTGTCATTGTGGTCCGAGAGAACAGTGTGGTTTTTCTATAGCTTGCCCTGTCCAGCTATGAGTCTGCTGTGAGCTCTTTCTTTTGTTTCGAAATCCAGGGTCTTGGGATTGGTGAGGTGTGGCTCACCTGCCACAACCCCGGTGGCCTAAGTTGAATCCCTGGGACCCATGCAGTGAAGGAAAGGACCAACCGACTGCTGTAAGCTTTCCTCCGACTGCCACACCTGCATCTGCCCACTGAACAAACAAACATACAGGTCATGTGTAGCCCAGGCCAACCCCGAACTCCTGATCCTCCTGCCGCCATTTCCCAAACGCTAGGATTACAGGTGTGTGCCACCACACCTGCCTCCGAGCCTGTAAGCGTCGCTGTTTGAAGGAAGGGAAACCTTTGGAACTCAGAACTAGGTTGCTTCTGGAAATGCTGATGGAAATGGAGGCGATTTTGATGGAAAACCAAAAGTATAAGAATTCTGTTCGGGCTAGAGAGATGGCTCAGAGGTTAAGAGTACTGACTGCTCTTCCAAAGGTCCTGAGTTCAAGTCCCAGCAACCACATGGTGGCTCACAACCATCTGTAATGAGATCTGATGCCCTCTTCTGGTCATACATGCTGTATACATAATAAATAAATAAATCTTTAAAAAAAAAAAAAAGAATTCTGTTCATCAACCCAGTGCTGGTGATGCATGTCTTTAAACCCAGCAGAGGCAGGTGGATCTCTGAGTTCGAGGCCAGCCTAGACTACAGGGTGAGTACCAGGACAGCAGGGCTACACAGAGAAACCCTGTCTCATAAAACAAAACAAAACAAAACAAATAAACAAAAAACCAACCAACCAACAACAACAACTAATAAAGAATTCCGTTCTCTGAAGCTTTTGTTTCTGGAGATGGGGAGCAGCTCTCCTCACCGGTGGGCAGTGCATTCTTCAATGCCTGTGACTCAGTCTGTATTTGTAGATCTGCTGGAATGGCAGGAGTCATTTGCAAGCAGATTTTATTTTATTTTTTGATAGAAGATCTAATGGTGTAGTTCAAGCTGGTCTCAAACTCATAATCCCCCTGTGTGAGCTGACATCTACCACATCCAGTTCTCATGTACATTTTAGCGCCGGGACATCTTCCTTGTTTATAGTCAGTGAACTCTTGAGGTCTATGTATCGAGCACGGTGGAAAAGGTGTGGTAGGAGAAGCAGGGACGGTGCCTCTATAAATGGGAGGTCAAGTAGAGCAGAGATTTTTTTTTTTGGCAAGTCAAAGTATCTCTCTGTCCCAATTCTCTTTCCACCAACATACAGGAAAAGATGCTGCCTTTCCCTTAAAGTGAGCGCTCACAGTCTAAACTCACAAAGCAGTCACAGCTAAACAAGGGTCATGGCTTGACCCTGTGCTGGATGCCTCATCCTGGGCAGGTGGAACTGCTTTGGGAGTGGTAGAAACTCTAGGAAGTAGGGTCCTGCTAGAGGTCAGGGTCATTGGGGGCATGTCACTGAAGGTATTTTTTGTTTCCTTCGTTCTCTGATTCCTTTCTGTTGCGAGCTGAAGAACCTCATCACATGTTCACGCTATAGTGATACGCTGCCTAAGCACATGGGACCAAGAAGCCATGAGCTGATTCCCCTGAAACTATAACACAAAATACACTTGAAGCTGTTTTCTGAGATATTTTGATCACAGCAACACAAATAAACCAGCAGATATAAGTAATGCCGAAAACTGGTTCCAGAAGTGGGGTCACTTCCGTGACTAAAATCTGACCATGTAGTTCTACAGCCTTTGAAACGGGTTTGAAGGAAGAATTTGAAAGAGTGTGGACTTGAAACCTAGAGAATCCCCACAATCATCAGAAGAAGAGTCAAACAGGCAATTCTGGTAAAAATTCAGAAGACCAGAATGTTGACAGAAATGTGGACAGTCAACATTTATATCTTGATGTTTCAGATGGGAACCAAGATTCTTTTGGGAACTAGACCAGAAGCTCTTCATGGTATACTCTGGCAAAGAACTTGTCTATATTTAGTCCTTGTCCTAACTCTTTGTGGAGGCTCAGGAAACGTGTGGCTCATGCTTGTGATCCCAGTACTGAGGAGGTAGGAAGACGATCACAAGTTCAAGTCTATTCATTAGCCACAAGTTCAGGGCTAGAGAGTAAGAGCCTGTCTCAACAAAACTAAAAGTATTTGCTTTCTGAAGTCCAGTGTCATTAAAAAGAAGCCAGATGTGTTTGCTCTGGGACAATAAGAGAGATGTCCTGGAGGACATTTTAGGAATTGACCAGCCCTCACCCATGGCAGATTCAAGAGACAAAAACTGTAGTCATTTGAAAAGTTTTTCCCTTGAGAAGAGAGTGCCTCCACCATATCCTGTTTGCACAGGGCTGCCTCAGAAGTGATTTATTAGGGATTTATTTCACTATGCACAGCCACCCAGGCACTCCAAACCCAATGATGCCTTGCTCACAGAGAGAGGCCATGTGGCCTGTGAATGAAAAGGCCACAGAGGTGGAGCTGTTCAAGCCTACTGGAGCTCCCATCAGGTCAACATGTTTTAGACATGGACTTAGTGTTTGCCCTGTTGGGGTTTTGCTTTGATTTCATTACTCTTTTCTATGTTTTTTCTTAGGGCATCATATATTGGAGGCATGTAACTGGCTCCTCTCTCTCTCTCTCTCTCTCTCTCTCTCTCTCTCTCTCTCTCTCTCTCTCTTTCATCTACCTATCTATTATCTCTCTCTCTCTCTTTCATCTATCTATCTATTATCTATCTATCTATCTATCTATCTATCTATCTATCTATCTATCTATCCATCCATCCATCTATTTTTGAGACATGGTTTCTTTGTGTAGCTTTGGCTGTCCTGTAACTCGCTCTGTAGACCAGGCTGGCCTTGAACTCACAGAGATCCACCTGCTTCTGTCTCCCAGTGCTGGGATTAAAGGTGTATACCACTACTGCCTAGGTCAAGTTAACATTAAAAAAAAAAATCAGATGGTATGGTGGCACTCAGGAGGTAGAAGCAGGAAGATCTCGGTGAGTTCAAGGTCCATCTGTCTACAAAGTGAGCTTCAGGACAGCCAACACTACATAGTATGACTCTGTGTCATCCCCCCCACTCCCCCGCCAAAACAAACAAACAAACAAATTTATTTATTAAAAATATGTATTACTTTTATTTAATGTGTATATGTGAGTGCCTGCCTGTATGTATGTGCACCATATTTGTGCCTGGTACTCTCAAAGATTGGAAGATAGTGCCACATCTCCTGGAACTGGAGTCACAGGTAAAGGTGCCATGTGGGTGTCGGTGTCCTCTGCAAGAACAGAGGGTGATCTTTACCACTGAGCTACCTCTCTCTGCCTTCCCTCCAATAAATAAACAAACCAGTGAATGTCAGCTAGTGGGACAGCCACACGAAAAAGAATAATTTTGCATCTTTACCTCATCTCATATAAAAAAAAAATTAGCTCAAAATGAATCAAAGATTAAATTAAGATCTAAGGCTATGATAGTCTTAGAAGAATATATACAGCCAAATCTTGACCTTGGGTTTGGTAATGATTTTTTTCAAATTAATTATTAGTTTATTTTTATGTGCATGGGTGTTCTGTCTGCATGTATGTCTGTGCACCACATCCATGCCTGGTGCCCAGGGAGGCCAGAAAAGGCCATTGGATCTCCTGGGACTAGCATTACAAATGGTTGTGAGCTGCAATGTCAGTGCTAAGAATTAAATCAGGTTCTCTGGAAGAACAACCAGTGCTCTTAATTGTAGTGGGCAGCTGTTCTAGCTATGACCTTGAGCATCTTCACTAGTGAGTTAACAGGTAACTGTTACACCTGCCTATGACTTTAAAGTACATGCCCCTGGGGCGTGGCTGCTGCTGGTGGGGGGGGGGGGACCCTTAAGACCTGGGATGTGCTTATGCGGCTCTCTCTGTTTCCTTGTGGGACTTGGATGCTGGGATGATCTCAGGCAGAAAAACAGCAAGGGACCATGCCTCGCCCTTCCAGGATCCTGTAATAATTCCTCTGTTCTGTATCCTGGGTCTTTTTTCTCTAAATAATCCCTTTGCCCTTTGTGCAGACTCCATGGATTGCTAGCAATATTTTCTCCGTTATCTGATGCCCCTGAACCATCTCTCCATCCCCTTGGTAATGGTTTCTTAAAGCAGGATACTGAAAATATAAGCAACAAAACAAAGATACAAAGCTGGACTTTTTCAAAATTAAAAACTCTGGTGCCTCAAATGACCCTATATAGAGAGTGGGAAGCCAGCTCATAGAATGTGGGGAAATGATACATTTTAAATTTGATAAAGATCTGGTGTGTAGACTATACAAATAATTCTTAAAATCTTGACTAACGAAAGAATGAACAACTCAATGAATATTAAAAAGAAGGTAAACACCTTGAATCGACACTCTCCAAAGAGATATACAACTGTCCAACAGACACATGAAATAATAACCAATACCATTTTTCATTAGAGACATTCAAGCGAAAGCTCTAACGAGGTACCACTGTACATCCACCAAGACATCTCAGAAGGAAAGAGAAAGGCATAACAGTCTCTGAACTCACGCTGTAGACCAGAGTGGCCTCGAACTCACAGAGATCCTCTTGCCTCTGTCTCTGGAGTGCTGGGATCAAAGGTGTGTACCACTACAGCTAGCAAGTAGTTGCTTTAAGTCTGTAAACATTTACTTATTTTGTATGTGTATATTACATAGATGTGGGGTGTGCATATGCCCCAGCATGCATATGGAGGTCAGAGGACCACTTATGGACCTTGGTTCTCTCTACCATAGCGGTCCCAGGGATCAAACTCAAGTCTTCAGGCTCCGTAGCTGGTGCTGAGCTATCTGGTGTGAGTTCTCCATAACACAGAGAAAATTTATGTTGTGGTGTTCTTCTTTTCTTTTTTTTTTTTTTTTTTTTTGTTTTTGTTTTTGTTTTTTCGAAACAGGGTTTCTCTGTGTAGCTTTGCACCTTTTCCTGGAACTCACTTGGTAGCCCAGGCTGGCCTCGAACTCACAGAGATCCACCTGGCTCTGCCTCCCGAGTGCTGGGATTAAAGGCGTGCGCCACTACTGCCCGGCTGTTCTTCTTTTCTTTTTTCATTTTATTATTTTATGTGTATGGGTGTTTTGCCTGCAGGTACGTCTGTGTGCCAGACATCTTCAGAGATCAGAAGAGGGTGTTGGATCCCCTGGGGCTGTAGTTACAGCAGTTGTGAGCTGCCCACATGAGGGCTGGGAATCGAACCCACGGCAACTGCCAGCAAGGCCATTGCTCTGACTTACTGAGCCATCGTTCCAGCCCCTACTTCTCTTAGTATTAGCTGAATTGTTCAATAGTACACAATCCTTATTTAAAAGGACAGTGTAAAGAGAATACGGGCGCATACACACACAGGTGGTTTTTGTTTTTCCAATTACTCTGCCGCCCATCAGTTATAAATTGCTACCACATCACTCTATCTACAGCTCTGAGTAAATCTGCATAGTCCTTTTTATCAGGAAGGCAGTAATCACCTCTCTTTTTGTGTCCACTGCTGGGGTCAGAATCACCAGTGGGTCCCGTAACAAAGGGCAGTTTAAAGTCACTGGGCTAATACAATCATTATTAGGGAAAGGGGCCCCCCTGGGAGTCTCAGGCTTTCTCACCTTTAGTCAACAGAAAGGATTACTTTCCCGGAGTTGTTAATTATCAGCTTGAAAAGCCTAGAAGACTTCATAGGAATTCCTGAGAACAGCCAAAAGGATGGGACAGCCGTAGGAGGCCTTGCACCCAGGACTGAGGAGGAGGCATTGTGTGTGGTGTCTGCTGCTTTGCTTAGAGTCCACCCTTCCTGTCAGCAAATTGGATCCCGTGGATCAGCGCGCTGCTAGCTGGCCAGCAGAGCCGGGCAGGAACTGGCGGACAGCTGATGTTGACAAAGGTGATGAGTGATTTAAGGGAACAGGCAGGCTCCTTGCAAAATGACTCAGGGCATTTTATACAAGTGGCCTTTGGACAGCGTTCCTCGGTGCATGGTCCCTACTGGGATGCTGCCCAGGAGAGGGGACACGGCACATCTGCTATCCACGATCTTCTGAGGATGTCCTAGCTGCCTGCAAATTCTGCGACGTTCCACGCCCATGCCTCTTCTTGGAGCCAATTTCTGCCTAGTATTATCTTGTTTATGTACCTCTTTATCCATAGCTTATGAACTGTTTAAATTCAGAACTCTGAAGTCTCCGGCTCAGTAAACAGTAGGGTCAGGTGGGTTTTTAGGCCGGTTGTTACCTAAACTGTGACCTTTCAAAAAGGCTAGGGAGCCTCCTGGCCTCTTACATACTCAGTTCTTTCTTTCTTCTGGCTCTATTTTCTTCCTTTTCTCACTTTTTTGTGAGGTTGCCTCTTCTTATCCATCAGTCTGTTTGGGGAAGGAAGCCTGGATTATCATCAGATATTCAGTGTGAAAACAGCTGCCTCCTCATTAACACCACATAATTGGTGTGTGTGTGTGTGTGTGTGTGTGTGTGTGTGTGTGTGTGTGTGTGTCCAGTCATCAGGAAGGAATCTCAACTGCCCAATTTTGCTTTGTAAGACGGTATCTAAATGAACTGCCACCAGCCGAATTATAAAAAGGAATTGTAAGAGAAGATGAAAGCAAGCCCTTTAGTCTGGTTGGTAATGGCTTTCTTTCAGAGACCGCCATGGACATCTATGTAAAGGCTCATCTACCGCTCAGAAAGGCCAACTCCAAAGTGGCGTGTGCAGGAATATTCTAGAAGGTTAAGCACTAAAATTACTGTCAGCCCTGCTAGGGGATCAATTAACTTGTTTATTCATTTAGTTGTTTGTGTTTTGAGACAGGGTCTCATTATATAGCCTTGGCTGTCCTGGAGTTCACTATTGTAGCCTAGTCTGGCCTCAATTCACAGAGATCCACCTACTTTGTCTCTAGAATGCTGGGATTCAAGGAGTACACCATCATGCCCAGCACTATTAATAATTTTTCAAAAAAGTATTATGAAGGCTCAGCAGTTGAGAGCTTATAATACTCTGCCAGAGGACCCGAGTTCCAGTTCCCAGACCCAAGTCAGATGGCTCACAACTCCAGCTCCAGACTGATGGCTCTGGGGTGTGTGTGTGTGTGTGTGTGTGTGTGTGTGTGTGTGTGCTTGGCTTGTTAAGGTCAGAGGAGACAACTCTGTCTACTTTTAGGTTGGTTTCAAGGAACTCAGGTCATCAGGTTTATGTGGCAAGTGCCTTTCCCTATCAAGGCCTGTTGCCCCGCATCAGCCAGCATTCTTATAGATGGATGAGTATCAGGGTATCAATTTAGGAAGACAGATTGCTTGACTATGGGGGAAGTTTTTGAAGAAAAATGTAAGATTGAGATGATCTTCTCTCTTTCTCTCTTTATTTCTTTCTTTGTTTTTCAAGACAGAGTTTCTCTGCCTAACAGTCCTGGCTGTCCTGGAACTCACTCTGTAGACCAGGCTAGCCTTGAAATCACAGAGATCTGCCTGCCTCTGCCTCTGAAGTGTAGGGCTCAAAACAAGCACCACCACCTACTTGGGGACCTTTTCTTTTTAAATTACTATTTTATTTTATGTGTATGGGTGTTTGGCTTGCATGGATGTCTGTGTACCATGTGTGTCCCTGGTGCCCATGAAGGCCAGAGTAGGGCATCAGATCCCCCTGGAAATGGAGTCACAGACAATTGTGAGCTGCCATGTAGATGCTGGCAATTGAATCCAGGTCCTTCTGAAGAACAACTGGTGCTCTTTACATCTGACCCTTCTCTCCAGCCCTTTTCTCTTGTTTTTGAAGAGAAGGTTATACTATTGCTTTTTTTTTTTTTTAAGTTTTGTATTCCTATGTGCATGTGTGTCGCATGTGGAGGTCAGAGGACCACGTTTGGAGTCAGCTATTTCTTTGGATCGTGACCGCAGGCTAGGTGCTGAGTGACTTTATGTACCAAGCTATCTCACCAGCCCTGCCCCCTTACAGCTGGAGTCTTTACAGCTATTCTATGTGGCATTATACTAGCAAAAGCGAGGAGAGCATTCTACATGCCAGGCACTGCTCTGAATGTTTTCACCTGTCAAACGACACACCCCGGGACAACCACTGATGTTGACATTACCATCCACCCTCTCTTTCACAGTCATCAAGTGTAAGTTTGGGGGGAACGGCTTGGAGTTCATAGCAAAATTCTATAAAATGTAGAGTTCCCATGAACCCCCTCTCCATTTAGATATACAGAACCCTATCGTGATTAAATCGCTACCAATCCACAGAAATAGCTTAATGATTATAGGAATTTATTGGGGGGGGGTTAACTCACAATACAGGAAACTCACAATACAGGAAATAGGGATTAAGGCACGGACCAGCACTGTTCTCTAGAGAGCTCTGTCCTGATCTGCACCAACATGCAAGACCAAAAGGTAGCAGAAAGGGGCAAGCATTATGCATCTCAGGTCTTAAAGGGACCTGTCTCAGCCACGCCCCAGGGGCAGGTCATAGGCAGGTGTGGCAGTTACTTCTTGCCACACTAGGGGCAGGGCTTTGAGGCCAAAGCTGGAGCAGCTACCCACTAGAGCACCCCTATCAAAATCTTCCACCAGAATGTTATATTTGGTGCAACTGATCCTGAGGTCAAGTTCATTTACACATTGTTTGATTTAATTTCCTAATTATATATACATACATATATATATACATATACACATACACATATACATACATACACATATATACATATGCACACATATAGAGACATATATTTATTTTTGTTTGTTTGTATATATACATACATATATATATACATATACACATACACATATACATACATACACATATATACATATGCACACATATAGAGACATATATTTATTTTTGTTTGTTTGTTTGTTTGTTTGTTTGTTTTTGAGATAAGGTTTCTCTGTGTAGCCCTGGCTGTCCTGGAACTAACTCTGCAGAACAGGCTGGCCTCAAACTCAGAGATTCCACCGCCTCTGCCTCCTGACTGTTAGGATTAAAGGCGCGCGCACGCGCCACCGCTGCCCAGCAATTTCCTAATATTTTGTTGGAGATTTGTATGTCTATGTTCATGAGAAATATTTACTTGAAGTTTTCTTACGTTTTGGATTTGGAGAGCAACTTGCTGATCTTGTGGGATGAGTTTGGGAACACTTGTGATGCTTCTAGATCGTGGAAAAGATAGTAGAAAATTTCTATAATTTATGTAATGTGGGAGCTACAAATGAAACCCAGTTCCTCTGCAAGAGCAGTTTGTACTCTTCACTTGGAGCCATTTCCTCCCTGCAGTCCCTAGGTGAAGCCTCTCTTTATCCCTGATAACATTCATTGATCTGTTGTTGCTGTTTTAACTTAACACAGCTGCTCCTGCATTCTTTCTACAAGTCTTAGAGGGTGGCTCTTTCTCCCTCAATTTATTTAACTTTTCTTTTTATATTTATTTATTTTATTTGCTCACATGTATGTCTGTGCACCATGTGTGTAGTACCTGTGAGGGTCAGAAAAGGGTGTTGGATCTAGAATTGGAATTACAGAGACTTATGAGTTGCCATGTGGGTGCTAGGCACTGAACCTGAGTTCTCTGTAAGAGCAACAAGTGCCCTTAACCCCTGAGCCATCATTTATTTATTTGGAAGGGTCTCACTATCTAACCTTGGCTGGCTTAGAACTCCCTATGTAGGTAGATAGGGCTGGCCTCAACTCATAGAGATCTAGCTGTCTCTAGCTCCTGAACGCTGGAATTAAAGGTCCAGACCATCAGGATACAAGCTCCCTCAAACTTGTTTACATTGGCCTTGAACTTACCCAGTAGCCCAGGCAGGCCTTTAACTTGCCATCCACATGAATCAGACCTCCAGGCAGCTGGGATTATTATTGGCCTGCGCCAAATGGCCTGGCTTAACTTTATGAGACGATTTCATAGAGTACAGAAGTCCGAGTTGGTGGTGTTTTTTCTCCTACCTTAAACACTTAATTCTATCTCTTGTCTGGCATTCTTGGTGATTATTGAATCTGTAGTTTGATGTCTGACATCAATTTGGGACAATTTCTTAGTTGTTCTTGCTTCCAATGCCATTTCTGCTCCCCTCTTTCTGCCCCCTTCTCCTGGTGTTCCCCTGTGTACATGTGTACATATTATGCTTTGTAGTTGTCCTGCTGTGGTCAGATAGTCTGCTGTGTGTTCTCAGCCTTTCTGTCTCCTTGCTTGTGTTTTGGAGATTGACTCAGTCTAGGAGAGAAACAGAGCCAGGCAGTGGTGGCACACATCTCTAATCCCAGCACTTGGGAGTCACATGCCTTTAATCCCAGCACTAGGAAGGAAGTGATATGGCTGGGTGGAGAAAGGTATAAAAGACAGAGGAGACAGGAACTAAAGGCTTTTCAGCTAGAAGCCCTTTTAGCTGAGGACTCAGAGGCTTTCAGTCAGAGGATTCATGGAGATCGGCTAAGGAGTTGGTGAGATAATAAATGGCTGTGGCTTGTTCCTTTGTCTCTCTGATCTTTCAGCAATTACCACGATATCTGGCTTGGTTTTTTTTTTTTTTTTTTTTTTTAAGACCTATTAGATTTCATGCAACAGAAGGGCATAGCTCTATTGTTTAAAACTTGATTATTTTTTAACTTTGTGTGTATATGTGTGTGTGAGTGTGTGTGTGTGTGTGTGTGTGTGTGTGTGTGTATGCTCGAGAGAGAGCACGCACCTACACTCAGAGCCCAGATGGGTCGGCTCTCCCAGAGCTGAAGTTTCAGGCAATGGGCCAAGTGTTGTGGGTTCTGAAAACCAAAACTGGGTCCCCCATATTCTGTAATCTTAGTAGCTCTGTGGCAACAAGACATCTGAGCTCATGGGATCATAGAATCTCGTTTAATTAATTTGTTTGTTTGTTTGTTTGTTTATTTATTTATTTATTTATTTATTTGGTTTTTCGAGACAGGGTTTCTCTGTGTAGCTTTGCGCCTTTCCTGGAACCCACTTGGTAGCCCAGGCTGGCCTCGAACTCACAGAGATCCACCTGGCTCTGCCTCCCGAGTGCTGGGATTAAAGGCGTGTGCCACCACCGCCCAGCTATTTATTTATTTTTGAGACAGGATTTCTCTGTGTAACAGTCCTGGCTGTCCTGGAACTCCACTCTGCAGACCAGGGTAGAATCTTTTTGTTTGTTTGTTTGTTTTTGAGACAGGGTTTCTTTGTGTAGTTTGGAGCCTTTCCTGGAATTTACTCTGTAGACCAGGCTGGCCTCGAACTCACAGAGATCCGTCTGCCTCTGCCTTCCAAGTGCTGGGATTAAAGGCGTGCGCCACCACCGCCCGGCATAGAATCTTATTTATAAAATGAAAATACTGACATTGGTAGTCTGTTCCAGCAATGGGATTTTGTGATATTATAAAACTCTAAATTTCCCACTTTCTGGACACTAAGATTCTACAGTAAGTTTGCTTTTAAACATCAGTGATATAAAGCTGGGCCATGTGTACTTTAAAAACATTTTTGTCATGTTTATTTGTGTGTGTGTGTGTGTGTGTGTGTGTGTAAGTGTACCTGTACTCCCAAGCACATACCCACACACAGACAAATACACAATTAAAATAAAATCACAAGCTGGGCATGGTGTTGCACACCTTTAATCCCAGCATTCAGAAGACAGAGGCAGACCAAACTTTGTGCATTGGAGGCCAGCTTGGTTTAGAGTTCCAGGTCAGCCAGGGATACACAGTACAACTCTGTCTAGCAACAACAACAACAACAACGTAATTGCTGTGGATATGGCTCTGTATAAATAAAATGCTGATTGGCCAGTAGCCAGGCAGGAAGTTTAGGCCGGACAAGCAGAGAAGAGAATTCTGGGAACCTGGAAGGCTGAGACAGAGAGATGCTGCCAGCCACCACCATGAGTACCAACATGTAAGATACCGGTAAGCCACGAGCCATGTGGCAAGGTATAGATTTATGGAAATGAGTTAATTTAAGATAGAAGAACTAGATAGCTAGAAGCCTGAGCCACTAGGCCAAATAGTTTAAATAATATAAGAATCTGTGTGTTTATTTTATAAGTGGACTCCGGGACTGGCAGGGCTTGGCTGGATCTGGAGATACAGTTTATAAGTAATATAAGTCTCTGTGTTTACTCGGTTGGGTCTGTTGGGTCTGAGCAGCTGCGTGGCTGGCAGGTGAGAGAGATTTGTCCTGACTGTCAGCCAGGCAGGACTGGAGAAAACTTCAGCTACACATAATAATAATAATAACAACAACAACAACAACAACAACAATAATAAAACTCATATAAAATGGCTGCAAAGTTTTCTGGAGGGGCCTTTGGCAGTCCCATAACTGCATCCAGGGTTCATGTGAACGTGACACTCTTCAGCTACGGCTGTGACCAAAGCTCAAACGGTGTGCTCCCCAGGATCACAGCACAGGAGAGGATCAGCTAGTGCTGACGGACACTTTGTAAGCACTCCCTAACTTAGTGGAAGGAAGTGCAGGTCCGTCATGGGATGAGCACGTTACCACCCTGGCCGACCTCCAGACAGGAAGGACAAAGGCTGTCAACTCACCACTTCTCCTCCTCCACTTGGACTCCCACGGACTGGAACTTACTGGGCGCCTTATTCTCCCCCGTTTTCTCGGGCTCTTCAGCATCATCCACCTGAAGAAATCATCAAGCAAACAGAGTTGATCCTTTTCCATGGCCTCACTTGAGAAACAAACGTGCGCTCATCTCAGGCATCTGTGATACGATGGGAATGTTCCACGATTTATAACCTCACTGATTCATATTTGTGTATTTGATACCAACAATTATGACATTATTAGCATGCTCTCTGAGTTTGCTAAGATTTTCTAAAAACTGTGTGTGTGCGCGTGCGCGTGTGTGTGTGTGTGTGTGTGTGTGTGTGTGTGTGTGCACTTGAGTGTATGTATGTGATGTGCATCACATGTGTGCAAATGCCTGGGGAGGGCGATAGATGATCTGAAACTGGAGTTACAGGCAGTTGTGAGCCACTACGTCTGTGCTGGAACTGAACTCTGATCCTCCGCCAAAGCAAAAAATGCTCAACCATGGAGCCATCTCTCTAGCCCCCAACTCTGCTGATTTTAATAAATTGCAGTTTTACTTATTTCCAAAGCTGACAAACATCCACAATCCCTCCACAGACTTACAAGCATAGCCACTGTAAGGTAAAAGGGCCAGCCAAAGAAACCCACCGTGGCCCTGAAACCAGAGCCAACCCTGCCCCTTGACCAACTGAACACTAAACCAAGCAATCCCTGAGCAGGAAAACCAACCAATCCTTGAGAAGAAATCTTCTCCTTGGAAAAACTCTGCCCCTAAGAAGCTCCATGTAAGCACCTCTGCCTGTGGGCTGTCTGTCCTTCTCCACCCTGGCAGAGGCAGGCACTTTCCAGGATTTCTCCTTCCCCAATAAATCTTTTTTTCTTTTTTCTTTTTTCTTTGGTTTTTCAAGACATGGTTTCTCTGTGTAGCTTTGGTGCCTGTCCTGGATCTCGTTCTGTAGACCAGGCTGGCCTTGAACTCACAGAGATCCACCTGGCTCTGCCTCCTGAGTGCTGGGATTAAAGGCACGTCCCACCACTGCCCAGCTGTAAATCTCTTTCTTAAAAGAGTTTTGGATGAAGATCTTCCTTTGCCAGCCGGCAGCAGAATCTTTGCTGAGGCATTCCCTTAGGGGGTTCTGAGCAAGAAGAATAAGAAGTAACAACTTGTCACTGGAGCCAGAGGAGATTGCTACATTTCTGCAGGGGTTTCCCCTTTAGCAGAGTGAAGCAGAAGTTACATCTTGGGCCAGAGTTGACAAGAAGCAGATACCTGTGCTGGGACGTTCCCTTAGGGGAACAGAGTGGAAGAAGAATCAAATACCTCTGCCGGGAAAACTCCCTTAGGCAGGTGGAGCAGAGCTCAGCTGTAACAGGTCTCTCTTGGAGAGGAGCAGGATTGTTACATCCTGCAGGGAGACCATCCCCACCACACCCCAGCTTCAGGTATAGCCTGACTTCCCCATAAATCAGGATACCTTCCTCCTCACAGCTGTAGGTATCCAGGATACCTTCCTTCACAGCTGTAGGTATCCAGGATACCTTCCTTCACAGCTGTAACTCTTGCCGTCATTCATTGGTATCCACAGGAACTGGTTCTAAGACCATAGATATCCACATCCAAGAACGCTCAGATCTCTTATATGAGATGGCGCAGTACCTACCTACTACGATACCCATCCTCCCTGTATGTTGCCATATCCAGAGCATTTCTATTTAATACTATTTACATGATGTGCAGAGTTGCATACTGTATAGAATAACGAAAGGGCGTTGTCTGCACAGGTTCAATACAGGTCCAATTTTCTAAAGATTTATACTTATTTATGTGAGTCAGTCTCTCTCTCTCTCTCTCTCTCTCTCTCTCTCTCTCTCTCTCTCTGTGTGTGTGTGTGTGTGTGTGTGTGTGTGTATCATGTGTGCGGCTCCTCGCGGGAGCCAGAAGATGGTGTTGAATCTGCTGGAGCTTGTATTAGAGGCAGCTATGAGCCAGTCCCCCACTGGGAGTGCTGGGAACCAAACCCAGGTCCTCTGGAAGAGGAGCAAGTTCCCTTAACTACTGAGCTATCTCCCTCGACCCCAGGGGCAGGTTGATGGAGTCTATGTATACCAAACACACGGATCTAGAGGGGTAACTGTAATTTCTTGTGAGTACTCTATTAGAAGAGAGTGTCACAAACAAATGTGTTCTTGGAAGTTCTAAATTAGCAGTGAAGATACAAAAGGGGGGTGGGTGGAGATGTACCTCAGTTGGCAGATTGCTGGCCTAGCACGTGTGTAGCCCTGGGTTGGATCCTTAGCACCACATCAACTGGGTGTGGTGGTGAACATCTGTAATCCCAGCCCTTGGGAGGTAGAGGTGGGAGGGGACCAGAAGTTTAATTTATATAGCAAGTTGGAGGGCAACTGATGAGACCTGACACCCTATCCCACCCCACATTGAAGACATATTAAATGAAAAAGGGTGGGCTGCTGGGCAGTGATGGCACACGCCTTTAATCCCAGCACTCGGGAGGCAGAGACAGGTGGATCTCTATGAGTTCAAGGCCAGCCTGGTCTACAGAGCGAGATCCAGGGTTACACAGAGAAACTCTGTCCTGAAAAAAAAAATAATAAAGAGAGAAAAGGTGGGCTGATGAGATGGCTCAGCAGATCAAATCACATGCTATCAAGCCGGACAACTGGAATTCAATCCCTAGAAAGAGAGAACCAGCTCCCTCCCACAGCTTGTCCTCTGACTTCCACAAGCAAGCCATGGTACAAGTAAGCAAACACACACACACACACACACACACACACACACACACACACACGCACACATGTGCACACACACACAATAAATAAGCAAATGTAATAAAAGAAGAAAATTTAAAGCAAAGTATAGAATATTGTAAGGTGCATGCTAAATATCAGGGTAAAACATAAGAAATAAGTAAAACATGTATTTGCTAGAATATTCACAAAGTATCAGTATATGCAAATATTGAGCGTGTTGAATTCTCTCCAAAAGAGAACTGATTGGCTATTGATCACAACTTGTAGAGGAGTCTTGTCAGAATAGTTGGGGCTGGGTGGGTGCTGGAGAGAGAGCTCTGAGGTTAGGAGCACTTACTGCTCCGGCAGGGGATCCATGCACATGGCGGCTCACAACTATCTGTAACTCCAGTTCCAAGGGATCCAGTGTCCTCTTTTTTTTTTTTTTTTTTTTTTTTTAACCTCTGCAAACTCCTGCATGCACGTGGTGCACAGACATGCACTCAGGCAGAGTCACACACAGACGCACATAAAGCAAGTAAACAAAATCTAAACAATGTTTCTAAACAAAGACAGATTAGCTATTGAAAAGAATATAAAACGAAGAAGGAAAAAGAAAGAACTAAACATTGAGGAAATAAGAGCAAGCTATCATTCCATGGCACTAATTGAGTGCCAGACAGGCAGATATTTGAATCACCATAGTGAAGTGTGTGTAACATAAACTTTCCCACTGTCACCATGGCGATGTGCATGGTTGAGTGGCATTGAGCTGTGCGGTCACCACCAACAGCCACGGCAGACTTGTTCAGCATCCCAGAGAACTGTGTCCGCTCAACAAGCACTCCCGCGGGAATCTAGAGTGTGTGTGTGTCTGTGGTAGGGGGCAAGGTGGGGTGCCCGCCGTGGTATTCCCATGGAGTTTGGAGGACAACTCTCAGGAGTTGGTTCTCAGCTTCTGTCATGGGCTCTGGGACTCCAGCTCAGATAGATGGTCAGGCTTGTACGGCAAGAGCCTTTACCCTCTGAGCCATCTTGTGGGCCTGGAATTTAAGAGTTTAAAAAACCCCATTCTTGGTTTGGCCGGGCGGTGGTGGCGCACACCTTTAATCCCAGCACTTGGGAGGCAGAGCCGGGCGGATCTCTGTGAGTTCGAGGCCAGCCTGGGCTACCGAGTGAGTTCCAGGAAAGGCGCAAAGCTACACAGAGAAACCCTGTCTCGAAAAACCAAAAAACAAAAAAACAAAAAAATCCCATTCTTGGGTGAGCAAGATCGCTCACTGGGAAAAGGCATGACAAGCCTGTCAAGCTGAATCAGACCCTGGGCCCATATAACGGAAGGAGAGAACCCATTCCTGTAAGTTCTTTTCTGACTTCTACATGTATGCCATGGCACATATTCCCCCACTCCTCTTCTTTTATATATATATAATTTATTTTTATTTTATGTGCACTGGTGTTTGGCCTGCATGTATGTCTGTGTGAGAGGGTTAGGTCCCCTAGAATTGGAGTTACAGACAGTTGTGAGCTGCCACGTGGGTGATGGGAAATGAACCAGGGTCCTCTGGAAGAACAAGCCATCTTAACCGCTGAGCCATCTCTCCTGCCACCACCGTCCCCCACTCCTACACACACAAAATAAATAAATTAAAAATCTTTGCTCTTTCCTAGTGCTGGTGATGTATGCCTGTAATCTCATCATTTGATAGGTAAAGGCAGGGGTTAGATCCCTTAGTGACGGAAGGGAAATTTAACTTCCAGTGGGAACCGGGAAATGTGGGCAGGGGGCTGGCTTGCACTCTTGACTCCTACACTGTCATCTGCTCCCAAGATTCAGTGCGGCAAGCTCTTTGGGAGACCCGACCGCTTGCGCCATTGGTAACCCAGAGGTTAGAGGAGGGCACCTGACTCCCCTCTATGGGGGAAGGATTGATTGTACGTTAAAGGTGACCTTTGCAGAACGGTCTGTGAAAATACAAGAGCAGAGTGAAAATCTGCCCATGCCTGCCTTTCAGATGTGCCAAGAGTGGGTTCAGTGTGTCTGCGACTCAGGGTCTGCTTTGTAGAGGAATGCCTGCCCACCAGACACCTGCAGCCAGCACCACAGACATGAATGTGTCTTAGGGGTCACCCAGACGAGTGTAATAAACAAAGGGCGGGCTGGCGAGATGGCTCAGTGAGTAACAGACCTACTGCTAAGCCTCATGACTTGAGTTTGATGTCCAGGACCGAGAGAATCAAGTCCTGAAAATTGACCTTTGACCTCCACATGTGTGCATGCGCACACAATAAATAAAATGTGATAAAAACAAAAACAACAAAAAACCAAAAAAACAAAGCCAGATCAGATGGTGTTATTTTAGAAAACTTACAACACAGTAAAACATTTCCATGATATTTCCTCTGTGGAGCATGAGTTGGGAATAAAGGAAAGAGAGCAAAGAACTGAGAAGTCTCTGAGCTGGCTGGGTATTTTCATGAAACGCATGATTAAATACCCAACAATGACCCTGAGACTGAGCACATTCCTTCCTTGTGATGCTGGGTGAGTTGTTGCTGTCCACATTAGCAGTTGCTTTGCCCTCGGTCTCCTACGTCTGTGAGTGACGGATCACGTTTTGTTCTCATAGGGCACTTCAACAGGGTCAGGCGACCTGATTATGACCTCCGCAGCACTTGGATAGGCACTTCTCTACAAATTTTGGTATCGTGTGTGTGTGTGTGTGTGTGTGTGTGTGTGTGTGTGTGTGCGCGCGCGCGCGCGCGCGCGCGCGCGTGCGTATACATGCATATGTGTGAATATGTGTGTCTGTATTGTGTGTGAGTGTTTGTACATATGGGTGAATATGTGTGTGTGTGTGTAGGTATTGTGTGAATGTGTGTGTGTGTGCATGTGAGTATGTGTATGTAATATGTGAGTGTGTGTGAGTGCATGTGGGTATGTGTGTGTATATATATATATACATATATATACATATATATACATATATACACATATATATACATATATATACATATATATACATATATATAGTGTGTGTGTATGTGTGTGTGTGTGTGTGTGTGTGTGTGTGAGAGAGAGAGAGGGGTGGGGTGGGGTGGGGAGAATGTCTGTGAGCATGGGCACGTGTGTATCCTAACACTCCACTGGAGGTGAGAGGACACATTGCAGGTGTCGGGGCTTCCTCCCACCAGTGGATTCTGATGACTGAACTCACACTGTCAGGCTGGGCAGAAAGCACCTTGACACACTCAGTTATCTCGCCCCATGCTCTTTTGAATAGAAGCCACCAAAGAAACAATGCCTTCCAGACACAAAAGACCTGGCATACATAGGAACTCACTGTGCGCAGGGCCAGCATGGTTCTGGGCCTGATGGGGGGCCAGTGCTGAGAGGTGCCCAGAAGCTAGCTCAGTGGACAACTGCTGGAAAAATTCACTTTCCTCGGTGGCGTCTCGCTGGGTATACAAACCACACTTAAGCGCAGGCCCAAGCCCAGCACTAAACTAACTCACTGGGTGTTTTGTCTGTAACGCTTTATCTAGGATTTTCTTCTTTTTTAAACCGTACTGGTCTTTTGCTTACATGTGATGTTTTCTGATTTTGTGTCCTGTGTGGGTGCTCAGTGTGTGTGTGTGTGTGATGTGTGTATCTACATCTGTATGTACTTCTTGTGCTTTTTCTTTGGCTCTTTTTTTTTCCAGTTTGTTTGTCTTGTCCTGTTCCGGTTTGTTTATTTCTACTTTATTTCTTTTTATGTGCTTGTCTGTTTTCTACTGGGAGAGAAAAAGGCAAGTGGATTTGGGCAGGGAGGCAGGGAGGATCTGGGAGGAGTTGGGTGAGGAGAAACCATGATCAGAACACAGTTTGAAAAAAAAAAACAAGAACTACTTTCAATGAAAAAAAGATTTATTTATTCTTATTATATATGTATGAGTGTTTGCCTGCCTGTACGTGTGTGTGTGTGTGTGTGTGTGTGTGTGTGTGTGTGCACCGTGTGAATGACTGGCCCCTGAGGAGGCCAGAAGGGAGCATTGGATCCCTAGGAACTGGAATTATAGCTGGTTGTGAGTCACCATCTAGATGTTGAAAACCAAACCCAGGTCCTCCACAAAAGCAGCAAGTGTGTGTCACCAGGGACACATCTCTCCAGTTCCTGAACTCTATTTGAGAATGTACATGAGACTAAAGGTTACTTTAAGTTAGCTTATAAAGTAGTGGCAGCTATAATTCTGTTTGTTTGTTTGTTTGTTTTTTGGTATTTTGGTATTTTGGTTTGTTTGTTTAAGAATGGGATATGCAGCCTAAACTGTCCCAAACTGTCCTTGAACTTGTGACCCTCCTTTGTTTATTTGTTTTTGAGACAGAACCTTACTATGTAACCCAGGTTGGCTTTGAACTCACAGAGCTTGGCCTGCCTCTGTCTCCTAGTGCTGGTTCGAAAGGTCTGTACCGAGGCACGGGCCTCAGTCCTCAGTTTACAACCTTGTTGCCTCTGCTTCCTGAGAGCTGAGATTACAGGCATGCACCATCCGCCCCAGCCACACTTTCTGTTCAGCAGCTAAGAGGTACAGACCAAACATCTTCATGACTTTGATCCCATTTAACAACGTAAAAAAAAAAAATCCGGCACTAATAATTTGAAATTCTTACTCTACACATAGCTATCTCATTTCCAAAGGCAAAATGGTGATCTGGAAAAAAACAAAAATAAAAACAAACACACACACACAGACACATACACTCTCTCTCTCTCTCTCACACACACATACACATACACACATACACACACAGACACACACACACACAGACACAGACATACACACACAGACACAGATACAAACATACACACACAGATACATACACACACAGACATACACACACACACACATACACATACACACATACACACACAGACATACACACACAGACACACACACACACAGACACAGACATACACACACAGACACAGATACAGACATACACACATACACACATACACACACAGACATACACACACAGACACACACACACAGACACAGACATACACACACAGACACAGATACAGACATACACACACAGACACATACACACACAGACATACACACACAGACACACACACACACACACACACACACACATACACATGCACACACAACACAGGAAGAGTCATACTTCTTAGTAGTTGGGTTGTGTTTCAAGGGTATAGGGAGCTGTTACCTGTATCCCAATAGATAGACATCGGTTTTTCTTGAAGTCTTTCTTCCTGTCTTCAGTGGTGACGGTGGTTATGGTTGTGGTGGTGGTGACAGCAGCGTTATTGCCCATGTGTTGACTTGCTGGGCCGTGGATCTGGGCGTTTGCGGCCTCGATGGCAGCTGTCAGAGCCTTCATACTGTCCAGACTTTCGGTGGAGTTGCTGAGGCCAGACTGGCTGATCATGTCTCCACGCTGGCCTTGTCCGTCCATGTAGGCATCCTGCGCAGACTCTGTGCTGCTCTGGGCTGTGATAGAAATGAAAGGTTTCGTGGTAGTTCTGGGTGGGACTGGAGGTGGTGTCTTCTTATATGTTGTAATGCAAGATGACACTGAAAGACAGCGAGAACAGAGACACTGTGACTTCTGCAGGGGCTTCGGCATCAGCGGATAGCATAGGTGACAGCCATGTGGAGATCGGGGCACACGGGACACTCCCAGACACCGACCATGAAAAACGAGTCCCTGGGCAGAGTTAAGTGAGGTCTTTGCTGGGGTTGGGGGGGTCATAGAGGTACTGCCTGGGGGGGTGGTGGTTAACACACCACAAAAGCAAGAGGGAAAGACTGGAACACACCCACCTCTGAAAGGGAAGATAGCAATTGACATGAACTAGGGAGGATTGGTCAACTGCAGAAACTCTCAAGGGAGAGAGTGAGAGGAAGCTCGGACCAGTACCTACAGCTAATGCCGAACAAAGCGGCCCCGTTAGAGATGAATCAGGTGGCTGGTAATTAACAGAGAAAGAAAGGAGAGGTTGTGAGCATGTGCAGGCTGATCCTAGTGAGCCCCCGGATTATACCTGTTAACACTGAGTTCCTCCCTGCCTCTCAATGCCTCTCTTTTCATCCTCTATGGTTCTGTCCGTCTGTCTGTTTTCCTACCTATCTGCCTTCCCTGCCCTGCGCCTCCCATCCTTGTTTTCTTTTTTTTTTTTTGGATAGGTGCTCACTTTATAAACTTCTGTTCAGAATCTTGGTTCGCTGGGCACAACAGCTCACGAGGTGGAACCCCCCACCCCTCCCCCAACACACACACTATCCCCTTGTTTATAAATCGACTCTGAGCGTCTGAGGGTCTCTTTAACGCCCCTCCTGGAAGTGCCAACCTAAGCCTTCCTTCAGGGCGACTTCATCAAGTCAAGGGTCTGAATGCGGTCACCCTAGGCTGCTGTTTGCCCAGATCCTCTCTGAGGCTCCAGCGGAAGCAGCCCCCAGCCTCCTCTCCTAACATCTGGCCACAGTTTTCAGCATCCTGGAGAACTGTGGCTGCTTCTCAGCGTTCCATCTGTGGAGCACGATTCAGAAAAAGGGAGATTAAAATAATAATAATAATAATAATAAAAAAAACATTTCCAAATAGGACCTTCTGTGAGTAAAGAGCAAGCCCTGTGCCGTTTTCTGAACTCTGTTCCCACTGTTTCTCCATTCTCCTTCTATACCTTCCCCACGTACACATGGCTGGTACCTCTGTGGTTAGAGCAAACACACACAACTCCAACTTGTCGCCTTGGGTCCTTGCTACCACTTGGATTATCTCACCTAATAAAAATACTTCTGTATTGCCCATGCTTCCCCAGGCCACTTTTAAAAAAAAAAAATTCTATGCTGAATCATAAACAAGAGGGTCCTATTCTGCTATTCTCTCTCTGATGCCCTGTGACTGGAGTAATTTCCTTAACCATAAAAGAAAGAGTAACAACAGCAATGTTGTTTTTCCCAGGGATTGCCTGAGAAGCAAAGGAAGAAACCATGCATTGTCATGTTACATTATCACATGCTCAGGAAGAGGATGTGAGTACATAATATGATGGGTTCCCCTTAGTTATGTGGTCAGATGATCAGCAAATCCTACATGAAGCCTTCCACATACACTCATTGCCAGGATCTCCTTAGGATTTGAACAGTGAATGATAAGCAATTCAGTTCAACTTCCTTGTTTTTTGCTAATGCTCCTGAGAAATAAGTCCAGTAGTAGAAGATCCCACTGGAAGAAGTCCCTGGTGCCTGCAGGGTCAGAGCAAGAGCCTATCTAGACTTGGGTTCAGTCCACTGTCTCATGGTTAAGCCTCTCAAGTCATGTAAAGCTGGAGGGGACTGATACACTGTCTCACTCTACTTGGTACCCACTCTACTTGGTACCTGTGATGCTTCCTCCTGCCTCCCACAAAGAGGTCAAGGTGGCAGCTGGGTCTGTGACACTACTGTCTCAGTCATCCATCTGAAGGCCCAGAGAGGTTCAAGATGGGCGAGCGCCATAATCAGGCTATCCACTCCCACCTGAACCTAATGACATCAGATCAGGACATGACTTCTAAGGCAAGTGTCTACAATGTGAACTCACTATTTCACTCAGAATCTATTCTCGGGACATTCAGCCCACTCATTTTCCAAAGAAACTGAATGATGCTTCCAGACACACAGTGTCTGCTCTCCTAGGTTATTTATTTACCGTGTCCTCTGAACTTTTCTGCCTTCTCCTTTTACTCCGATCGTCAAGCTGTCTGTCTGTCTAACGTTGGTTTGACTCCAGAAACTAATAAAATGTTCTCTAAGTAACACAAAAAACCCAGACTGGTGCAGAAGAAAAACCATTTCATGTTCTATAATATACAGAAAAAGTCCTGCTAGGGTTCCATCCCAATGCAATGGCTGACTTTGCCTCCTGCAAGGCCCACGAACTTCCCAGGCCAGTTGCACTTTTCCTAGTGTCAGATCAGACAGGGACAACACTGGGGACATGCTGCCACAGTTCCTAACTCAAAGGCGATCAGAATTTGAGATGGTCCTACTTTAAGAAAGAGGGTCAGGAGCACTGCTGGGACTGGCTGGCCTCCTGCCTACCTCCATGTTCAGGGAGAGACCCTGTCTCAAAGGAATGAAGCGGAGAGTTATGGAGCAGGCCAGCCAGTGTCCCCTCTGGCCTCTGTGTATATGGGTAGTTTGTGCCTGCAGACACATCTGTGAACACAACACACACAGAGATTGAGATAGATAGATGATAGGTAGATGATAGAAAGATGATAGATATGTGATAGATAGATTATAGATAGATGATAGATAAATAGATGATAGATGGTAGATAGATGATAGGTAGATGATAGATGATAGATATGTGATAGATTATAGATAGATGATAGATAAATAGATGATAGATGGTAGATAGATGATAGATATGATAGATGGTAGATAGATAATAGATGATAAATATGTAAGAGATAAATAGATAATAGATGGTAGATACATAGATGATAGATGATATATAGATAGATGATATGTGGTAGATAGATGATAGATGATAAGTAGATAAATAGGTGATAGATAGGTCATAGATGGTAGATAGATGATAGATAAATGATAGATAGATGATAGAGAGGTGAGAGTCAGAGAGTCAAATCAAGACTTTACAAACAACAGATTCTTATCATTTCAGTCAGATTTTTAACACTGACTATTTTTTTTTTCTTCTACAGCATCTCTTATGGATCGGAATGGCCTTGGATTTGCTTTGCGGCTGGCCTTGGACTCTTGATCCTTCTGCTCTAGTGTGCTGGTGGTGCAGGTGTGGACTGTGGCTCAAGGTTGTCTACGTTCTAAGTGAAAGACAGTGCCAGTGTGGCAAGCCTCAGGAGGGGCTGGGCTAGGAGAAGGCTTTCTGGAACAAGATGTAGACTTCTCCCATTCTGGCCGTCCTCTGTGAGCTCCTCAGCACAGACGGCAGGTGGCCAGAGAACACACAAGCAAGCAGGGGCAGGAACACTCTTTGAATTGGTTTCTCTATCCCCCCACTAACATTTATTTCAAATTATGTATAGAAGTGTATGGCTGTGCTGTAAGTACAGGTGCCTGCAGAGGCCAGAGGCACTGGATGCCCTGGAGCTGGAGTTACAGGTACTTGTGTCTTTAGATCATGGGTGCTGGGAACCAAATTCAGGTCATCCGTAACAGTACCCGTGTTCTTAGCCACTGAGCCATCCCTCCAGCTACCCCAACCTCATATTGTTCTCTTAATAAGGCCTTGTTGTTGTTGTTGTTGTTGTTGTTGTTATTTTGAGACAAGGTTTCTCTGTGTAGCCCTGGCTGACCTGGAACTTGCTCTGTAGACCTCGTGTGGTTTTTTACTGGCTAAGCTAATGGGTCATGTAGCCATCAAGTCATATGGGGGAACTGCTTAGCAGTTCTTGCTTGCTGTGATTGTAAAAGTTCTTCCAGATACTGTACCCGGCCTCTCTGGAGAGAATGAATGTCTAAAGAGACACGTGTGCTCCCCTTTGGCTATAGAGCAACCAGAGTATTGAAAGGAAGGCCCCTGAGATGTTAGGGTTCCCCCAGCAATCTCTCTATGGGAGAGCTGAAACCCTTGGCCACCCAGAGGAGGAATTGGTCTCCCTGACAAGGACTGACTGGTTAGCTGACCTTGCAGGGGAGGCCTGGAACCATTGTTGTCTTGGGCTGGGCACCATACCTTTCGGAACTGTATATCTCTTGCTTTCTAGTTAACCCTACACTCATGTCAGGACCCCCAAAAGATGGACTGGGGGAAGTGGCTGGACCTCTTTGTCTCTCTCCCCTACATGGCCACACTGAATGACTCCACTTTTTTACTTTTCGCTATTAATTGGTTTTATTGAGGACGGGTGGCAAAACCTGACTCTTGGGGCATAGGCTGTGACCCCTAAGTGCAGTAACAATATAAGAGCAAGCCCCTCGGGGGTTACAATAAAAACATAAGGGATGGGTCGGGTGAGAGGGCTGTGCAGCTAAGAGCACTTGTTGCTCTTGCATAGGACCAGGGTTCAGTTCCCAGTACCCACATGGTAGCTAACACCCATTCCGGAGGACCCAACCCCTCTTCCGGTCTCTGGGGGCACTACACATACGTGATGCACAGACACATGCAGGCAGACACCCATCACATAATGAACAAAACAAAACAAAAAAATCACCACCTATCTACCTAGCGATACTCAGTCATTCACTCAGTCATTCGGACGAGGCGATGGCGCATATTCTCAGCATTACCAAGGTGGAGGTAGGAGATCGTAAGCCCGTAATGTGGTTAAACAGTGAGTCTGAGCTACATGAGACTCTGTATGAGAAAGAAAACAAAACAAAAATACCTCCTCCCCCCAAATCAGTTATACAGTAGTCAAAGCGTGGTCTTTGTATGTAAACACATTATCTTCAGGGACTTTTATTGGTGGTGTTTTTGTGGCACTAGATCTCAGAACCCATGGCCACATGCTTGCTCACCAAGTGTTTTGCCCCTGAATCCCAGCCTGCTACCGCACTGGACTTGTATCTAAGCTGTTACTAAGCAAGTCCCAACTCGTTCAGCCTGAAACCACACGGTAGGAGAGAACCGCGTCCTGTAAGTTGTCCCCTGACCTTCACGTGTGCATGCTAACCCAATTCACGAAAGAAATGAAAATCCAAAACTAACACGGTCCATCCGTGAGATGGCTCCATTGTAAAGAACTGCCAGCTGCCAGCCCTTACAGCCTGGGTGGGGTCCCCAGGACCCACACGCTGGAAGATGCGAACTGACTCCCAGAAATTGTTCTCTGTTGTCCACATGCACACCATGGCACGCATGTGCCCATACACATACACAGACATGCAAAATAAATAAATGCACAACCACCACCACCACCACAAAAAGCCAGGCTTGGTGGTTAATCCCAACGCTAGAGAGGCAGGCAGGTCTCTGTAAGGTTGAGTCCATCTGCATCTACACAGTGAGTTCTAGACTAGCCAAAGCTACATAATGAGACCCTGTCTTGAGAAAATAAACAAACAAATAAATAAATAAAAACACTCCCCCCCCAAATATAGTCCTGAGTTGTTTATACATGGAACGTAAGGACCTTGTTCTAAAGTGAGGGCCCAGTTCCTGGGAGTGTACAAACACCCATCAGTCAACTTTATTTCTCTCTTTTTAAGATATTTTATTTTATGTGCGTGATTCTTGCCTTCATGTATGTCTACACACCACACCCATGCCTGTTGTCTGTGGAGATCAGCAGAGTGCCTCGGATGCCCTGGTGCCAGAGTTAGGATGGTTGGAAGCCATCATGTGGGTGCTGGGCATTGAACTCACGTCCTCTGCAAATGCTCTGAACCCCTGACCCATCATCTCTCCAGCCCCAGATCAGTCAATTTTCAGGGGTGGGAAGATATAGAAATTGTATCAACATTTGACAGATGGATGAGCTTGGTCAAAGGATTTTGTTTCTCTTCCAAAATGGAGCTTTCTGAGTGGGTGAAATCTGGAAAGGCATTTTGGGAAGTACAGTCCTATTGAAGGAGATGTGAACTAGACACAGGAGGAAGCCATCAGCCACACTGTTTGGTAGCAAGGCGTCCCAGAAAAGCATCCTGGCATGGAGGAGGACACAGTACTAAGAGAGATGTTTGCTGCCACTGTTCCTAGTCAGGGAGCCAGAAGCAATGTACCTGGCCATGAATTTTAGTGGTCACACAGTTTACAGTGGTGTGCTCGGGCAGGCAGAAGCCCATCTGGTGCCAGGAAAATCTGGTCCTTCACTGGGGAAAAGCACAAACCCGGGAGATAGCAAAGGAGCCAAGATAAAGAATGAGGAGAGATTTTCCTGATCACAGACAGTAACATCGGACACTGCTAAAACCTTGACAGGGTCTCATGTAGGAGGAAGAGCCCAATATCTCCTCTCCGTTTGATTCATGGAAACACTAATGCTCAAAGCAGGGAATGGCTGTCCTTCTGTCACACAGCTGTTAGATCTCAGAACACTCAGAGGTCCACATTCTATTTCTTTGCCCTTCCTTTTTTCTTTCTTCCTTTTTTTGGTCAGGGTCTCACTATGTAGCTGTCCTGGAACTTGCTATGTAGACCAGGCTGGCCTCAAAACCACAGAGATCTACCTGCCTCAGCCTCCCGAGTACTGGGATTAAAGGTGTGTGCCACCACACCCAAAAAAGATTTATTTTACGTATATGGATATTTCGCCTACATGTATATCTGCACACCAGAAGAGGGCATAGGATCCCATACAGTTATAGACGGTTGTGAGCTGCCATGTGGGTGCTGGGAATTGAACTCAGGAGTTCTAGAAGAGCAGCCAGTGCTCTTAACTGCTGAGGCATCTTTCTAGTCCTGCCCTTTCTTTTCTTTCTTTCTTTCTTTCTTTCTTTCTTTCTTTCTTTCTTTCTTTCTTCCTTCCTTTCTTTCTTTCTTTTTTAAAGACAGAGTCTAGGCTAGGCAAGAGACTGGTGGCACATGCCTTTATTTATTCATCTTTACTTTACGTGCATTGGTGTTTTGCCATGGGTGTTGGGTCCCCTGGAATGGGAGTCACAGACATCTGTGAGCTGCCATGTGGGTGCTGGGAATTGAACCCAGGTTCTCTGGGTGAGCAGACAGTGCTCTTAACTGCTGAGCCATCTCTCTAGCCTCCTGGCACATGCCTTTAATCCCAGCATTCAGAGGAAGGCAGACCTCTGAGTGTGAGGCCAGCCTGGTCTACAGAGCAAGTTCCAGGACAGCCAGGGCTACACAGAGAAACTCTATCTCAAAAAAAAAAAAAGTCTTCCCATGATGCCTAGACTGGTCTAGAACACTCAAGTAATCTGCTTCAGTCTCCCAAGTAACTGGGGCTACAGGCACACCAGGCCGAATTAAATCAAAGTTCATGACTCTCTCTTGGGAACCATTTCAAACTTACTCACTCACTAAACCTATAAGGAGTTCCTGCAAGGTGCAGAGGGCTATGTGGGCAGAAATCTCTTCCAGCATTGAGGAGATTGTTTTGTGGAGGTATCCTGGGCATGAATAAAAATATTTTAAGCCAGGCAGTGGTGGTCCACACCTTTAATCCCAGCACTTGGGAGGCAGAGGCAGGAGGATCTCTGTGAGCTCAAGGCCAGCCTGGTCTACAGAGCTAGTGTCAGGACACCCAGGGCTATGTAGAGACCCTCTTATCTCAAAAAGGCCTGCCTTCAATCCTCAAACTACCAAAATAAAGAAATAAATAATAATAAAATAAAAAAAAAATAAAAGGGGAGAGAATAAAATACCCAAGGATATATAAATGCTAAAAAGTTAACAAAACGTTACAGAAACTCTGCCCAACAGACTCCACATGGAAAAGTTACTGCCCTGTTTCAAAAATATTTACAGCTTCCTCCTTTCCAGGCCACCCAGAGAGATAGGGTGGCTTGTGGTGAGAGGCAGGGACCAGGCACGCTCGCCTGCCAGGCCACCTCTGGGACTACAGGGGACTACACAGTAGTCTCCCCGCTAGTTCTGGTTCCAGGGCAGTGGTCACGTGAGAATGACTTCCACTCAAGGCATCCTCCACGGAAAACACTTCTCCCTGTCACCGAAGGGGGGAAAAAAAAAAGCAAGCGGCTGTTGTGAGTGCCAGGGGGTGGGGAGGGGCTGGTAATAACTCTTGCAGTCATCCACACCCTCGCCAGTTGGTGGTTACCAGGATCCCAGACACTTCCTAATGCCAGACAAATGCCCCAAGCCTCGGCATGTCTGGCTTGGAGATCTATTCAACTGATAGCCCCCGCCTTTCCTAGGGAGAGCCCCACTACCCGGCTAATCAAACAAAACATTGTTCTCAGAAGGCAGAACGAAAGGCTTGTCTCTGGGCCACGACGACGACGTTTGGGGTTTATTTAATATCTATACGCTCCCAACTAAAAGGTTGCTACAAAACTTGGGCTTCCTGAGACGAGGTTGTTTTGCACAGAGCGTGCACTGTATAAAAATTCAGGGAGGGAAGGAATCAGAAAGTTAGGAACCATTAAAAAAAAAAAAAAAGCCCCAGGCACTTGATGCCTGGAAATGATGTAAGACGCAGCCACTCCTCTGTTAGACCTACAACCCAACCAAAGGGCGCTCAGATCCACCGCAGCTGCTCTCCAAATGTCAGCACCAGCGCTGGGCAAAGCTTGAAACCCACCAGGCTTCAGGAGGGTTTCCCATCCACATTTTCCCCCGAGCACTCTTAGGAACCTGGCAACAGGTAACGTGGCAACCTTTGACTTCTGAAACGGCGAGTGGGATAATTTCAGGGAACAAATGGATTGTTTTCCAGCCAGCCTGCATCTCTCCTGCCGCCCCCGCACCCGACTTCCTCCCTCCCCAATCCAAAGTCTGGGAAAACAAACTCGGGGCTGCGGGCTACCCTGCTCTTGGGCGTCCCCTGGTGGCCGAGACCCGAACAACACGCACGTGCTCGGAGCTCCGCGGCAATTCCTGCTGGTAAGTGGCAGGGTGGAAGCGGGCAGTTGGCCCTGCGGACTTGTTTCCGGTAAAGAGCTGGAATCCATCCAGAATATCTTCATTTTTTTTTTTGTTGTTGTTGTTGTTTTCGAGACTGGGTTTCTCTGTGTGGCCTTGGCTGTCCTGGAACTCACTCTGTAGCCCAGGCTGCCCTAGAACTCAGCCTCTGGCTCCTGAGTGCTAGGATTAAAGGGGTGCACCTCCTCGCCCAGCTCCAGAACGTCTCCATTTTTCATCTTAGCACATTAACAATTTTCCCACCTATATGCTGAGTAGACCTTCTGGACTAGGACCTAGAATCAATGAGGGTAAACACTGGGCATTCTGAGAGATGCATGGCAGGTCGCACAGGGCTGTGATTCCTTCCTCCTGAGGCTGATGGGGGAGGATCAGGGTTCAAGACCAGCCTGGGCTCCCTAGTCAGACTCGGTCTTGAAAAACGCATCAACAAAAATGGAATTCCTGCTGTGACGACCCCCATCCCCCACTTCCCGTTTGTCTTAAAGTGGATTCTGCATGCAGACACCTTTTGGGCCTGCAGCTTTCCTAATCAGCCCTGTTGGGTTCCTATCTGATTACTGAAGATTTCCACACTGCCAGACCAGCTTCCCAGATAGCAGCCTCCAAGCTCCAGCTACACCCAGGAAAATGCCAGGGGCAGTGTTTTTAGGCCGTCTGATCCTCTCAGACACTGCCCCACCCCTTCTGTTGGGTAGGAATGGAGACCCACCGTTGTGGGCTGCTGTTAGCCCCAGGACGTGGTACTCCTTGGTTCTGCATCTGGAAATGGTACCAGGAAACTGAGAGGTTCAGATCAAAGTAATTGTTCTTTTTCAGAAACTTCCATTAATTAACTAAATTAGAGGACACTGAATGATGCTGGGGGTGGAGGTGTTTCTGTAGAAGGCTCAGGTCCAGGGGTTATGGTCTGAGCCCTGTAATACAGACTTTTAATGAAGTTGGACAGTCAATTAAATAATACTAGAAGCTGAAAAGTTACCATATGTGAAAACAGCCCATGCCTGAAACCATAGACATTTGAATAGTATTTGCCCAGACCATTTAAGGTCAAAGATTAAAGCTTGGGAGTCTGAGTAAGCATGGTTTGGCCCCTGGCTAATGTGAATGGCAGCTTGTTTAGAGGCCAGGGCACCTGTGTTGAAATCTGGATATTTCAATCTTCAGGATTACTAATTTCCAAGGCGGGAGTGTTGTTCTCAGTTGGGAATTTGAGCTGGACTTCACACTTGATTTTCCCAGCTTTGCTAACAGGTGCTGTTGAGTCATCCGGGCACACAGATGACTGCCCTGGACGTTTCATCACTGCGAAGATTTCATTTCCATTTGCCCCATGACTTTGTGGAGTGATTTCTACCATTGACCCAGATCACTTCCTCTTAGACTTAGGGGATTGTTTTTTTTTCCTTCTTCAGCATTTGTAATCATGTGTGTGTTTTTCAAAATAACGTCCCAGCCTGGCTCACAGGTCTTCCTGAGTTGAATGGACTGTTTACAGAAAGGGAAGATTCAGGGCCCAAGGTCAGGGTTGCAGAATTATATAAGGTTTCCTGTTTGGGCAGCTGGTCTACCAACCCTTCAGTTAGGGCGGACTGAGTTTTGATGAAAGACAGCATCATGCCAGCTGGGTGTGGTGGCATACACCTGTAACTCAGCACTGGGGAATATCAGAAGTCCAAAGTCAGGCCATCCAAAGCTGTGTAGAAAAACTCAGAACTACTAAGAGACTAGTGTGGAAATGATGCCAGGAACAAGAAAAGTGATGTCTTTGACATTCTCATCAGCCAATCAGCTTTCATTTGTCTTCAGATGCCGATTCTCGGCCATTTGGCTGACTCTATATTTCTATTCACGTTTTTCTTTTTCCTGGCCAGGTTGAGAGAAGGACATTCACTAAGGAGGTAGGAAGCACACAGCCAGTTATTCTTATCTGTCTCACCCACGGATGACACCGCAGTTCTTAGAACAGGTATGTCACAGTCATGCCATAGTAAATATGTGTCACATGAAGGAATGACTGAGAATGGAAAGACGCTTCCTGGAGAAAAAGGAAACAGGACTATGACAGCAAAACCATTCTGTGTGGCCTTGAGCCTCCCAGTCCAGCCCACCCCTCTCTGGAGCTTCAAGGTCGGCACCTGTGGGTTCCACTCACCCTGAATTGAAAGCATCTGGAAGTGCAAACTGAGCCTGCACTGAACACACACAGACATTTATTTGCTATTCTCTATGTACAGTATAACAACTGTTTGCTTGGTGTACATCCACACAATCCTAGCACGCAGGAGGCTGAGGCAGGGGGATTGCAAATGGAAAGCCAGCCTGGGCTACAAGTTGAATACTTGTCTCAAAAAACTAACATCTAACCAGGCAGGTTGGCACACACTTTTAAGCCCAGGACTTGGGAGGCAGAGATAGGCGGATCTCTGTGTGAGGCTTTCCCGGTCTACACACAAGTTCTAGGCCATCTAGAGTTACAAAGTGAGACCTGGTCTTAAATATATATATATGTCTATATCAGTGGTAAAGTTCTTAGCTGGCATGGGGCAGGCCCTGAGCTTGATGATCTTTAGATCCACCAAAATAAAAAACAATATTTACAAAGCATTTGTATTAGGTGTTAGAAGTAATCTCAAAATGGCTTACAGTACCTTGTACACAGGTTATATGCAAATACTATACAAGAGTAGCTGAGTATTCCCGTAAACACGCAGGGCAAGAGGGTGCTCCAGAATCAACCCTCCAAGGCTACCAAAGGACAACAACATAGTGTGTTGTCACCAGTACTCACTTCTGTTGGCACGAGTCCAGTGCTGGCCAGCTTCGGCTATGAATAGCCCACTTTCGCCAGGGAGCTAGTATCTCAAGCCTGTGTCATGAGGTTGAGGTGATTGCTCAGTGGTAGAGCCTTGCATGTTTGAGTTCTGGAGTCCCAGTCCCAGCATCATCAAAAAGAAAAATGTAGTTCCCGCTTTCACCTGTGATTTATCCACCAAACATCCTTTGTTTCTGCAGGGTGTCACACTCAGGTCCTGACTGGCCACCGAGTGGCCCAGGATACTGAGCACCCCCCTATCTGTGTGAATGTCTTTCTTCCCCTTAGTTCTTTACACTCATCATTACTAGGCTTTTGTCTCCTGTAGCCTAGGCTAGCCTGGAACTCACAATGTAGTCAATGCTGACCTTGAACTCCTGATCCTCCAGCCTCAACTTTCCAAGTGTTGGGATTACAGACATGCCGCTGTATCTGCCTCCCCTTTCCAGAACCTTTGCTCTTCTGTCTTTACTTATTTGAAAATCTTTCTTATTATTTATTTTATTTATTCATTTGGTAAGGTCTCATGCAGCTTAGGCTGGCTTGGGACTTGAGGATAACCTTGAGTTTCTGACCTTCCTGCCTTCACCTTCTAAGGGATAGGGTTATAGGTATGGACCACTAAGCCTTTTTTACATAGTATTGGGGACTGAAGCCACTACTTTGTACATGCCAGTCAAGCACTCTATCAATTAGCTACATCTTCAGTTCCAGATTGAAAATATTTTTATTTATTTTTTTAGGTTGGCATACATGGTTTGGGTTTTATCATGGCGTTTTCCAAAGAACCCTTCTCTACCTCATCTCAAGAGACTTAGCATAGATTCACGAATACTACAACTAACCCGAATGGAACTCAAAAACAGCTGCCTGCTTGGTTCTGGTAAACAGACTGCAGCTGACTTCGCTCACCCAAGGCCATAGATGTATAGAGGATCCCCGTATTGGAGGAGAGTATTGAGCTCATGGTATTTGTTTGTGTCCCTTCAGGAAGTGAGGGGCCTGTTTACAATCAGAATACATTACATCCATGGGAGCCCAGGCCTGGTAATTCCTAACTGACTCTGGTGAGGCTTTACTGGGAGCCCTTCATAGCCCCTGTGCCTAGGCACTGAGAGCAGCCTGGAGAATGTATTGGGAAGCCTTGTACCTTGGAAAACAGGATTTGTGCTTAAGTGAAGAAAGGAAACCCATTTCCCCTTCTTATTGGTTTCTGTGGGGTCTGGAAGGCGGGGCCTGTGGGAGGTGCCAGCAGCCCCAGGCGATGTAGATAAGCATTTAATTAACAATCTCCTTTCTTCCTTCCTCCTAGAAACCCTCCTTTTTCAAAGGGAAAATTATTCTGTTCATCTGTATTGGACTCTGTGGTCCAGAAAGGATGTCTGTTCCTCACCCATACTCAGATAGCATGATCAGCCCTGAGAATGACAGATTCTCTCTGCTTGTGTCATTGACAGCTGAGGACACAAATCTAAGAAATTGCCCAGGTGACCCTCAGGGCTCTTTCCCACTATAGGACTATTGAACGTATCCCTCAAAGGCTTCACTTACACTGGTCATCCTCGGGTATAGTTCGGTGGCAAAGCACACGCCTAGCATGTACAGGGATATATTTCTAGCATGGGAAAAAAGGACAGGAGGAACTGTCGAGTGCTTGGCATTTGCCAAATTTCAGTTAAAACCCTTTTGAAGTTAAGATTAAAACTGGTATCAAGTTACTCCCACCTCTCGCCTGCTCATTGACTGAGTGTTAATGAACCTAAGGCTGTAGCTGGTCTCATTAAATCCCCAAAACCACTCTGCAGAGGAGGGTATGGCCTGCAGATAGAAATGAGGCCAAGAAAGAGGTTGCTTTGCTCTAATTCTCCCAGGATAGAGCTGGCCGGGAAGTTGTTCATCTCCTCACAGACACCTACTTATTTTTTCAAAGACATGCTGCTGTATCTGCTGGTTATGGTGGGTGAACACTTGTAGTCCCCGAACTGGAGAGGTAGAGGCAGAAGGATCAGGGGTTCAAGGCTAGCTTCAGCTACACTGCGATTTCAAGGCCAGCCTGGGCTACATGAGACACGGTATCAAAATAATAATGACAAAAAGATTCTGCCTTTGGATTTTGAGGAGGGCAGCGCTACCAGAAAGCTTGTGTTGGAAACTCAGCCAACAATCCCTGGAATGCATGGATCGCAGACAGCTGATATGTAGTGATCCAATACTTGATCCATGCTCTGAAACTCTTGGTATAGTCAAACTGTTAGCAGTTTCGGAGGAGGCAGGGAATTGCCCGCAGGGGTACCACTTTCTGTACTGGAGCACCCCTGGGAGGTAGTTTGTGTAAAGTTTAATATTTCAGTTTTGTTTGTTTATTTTGAGACAGTGTTTCCATGTGGAGTTTGTAGCCCTGGCTGTCCTTGAACTCTGAAGACCAGGTTAGTCTTGAAAGAGAGCTAGCTGCCTTGCCCGGTGGTGATGTTACAAGCATTTAGTCCCAGCACTCAGGAAGCAAGAGGCAGGTGGATCTCTGTGATTTTGAGGCCAGCCTGGTCTACAGAGTGAGTTCCAGGACAGCCAGGGCTACATAGAGAAACCCTGTTTGGGGGAAAAAAAAATGAAAAAACAAAAAAAAAACCCAAACCCAAAATAAATGAGATCTGCCTGCCTCTCCTTCCTGAGTACTGGGATTAAAGGCATGAATCATCACACTGAGTTTAGGCTGGCCTGGAACTCCTGATCCTCTTACCCCTGGCTCCTCTGCAGGGCCTACTGGTGTGCAGTCCAGTTTGATAAGAGCGTCTCTATCGCCTCCCTGTGGAGTTCTGGGTGTCCATTGGTTTACCAGTGCATATTACCCTGCACATGAGACATACTTGTTAGTTTTTGTTGTAGTGGTAGGGGTGCCTGGAGGGCCTTTTAACTGTCTTCTTTCCACAGGTTAGGGTGATGTCTGAATAGCAAATGGTACCTCATGCTGTGTTCTTTGAGATAAACATTGCATATCTACAAGGTTGAGCTGTCCGCCCCTACTTCTCCCTGCTCCCAGGCCAACTTCACAGACAGCAAAATAAAGTAGCTTTTTTTTTTTTTTCTGTACTGACAGGAGGGTGGGGGGTCCACAGTAGGCTCTGTTTTGGGATCTTCTGGCTATAGTTTATCTGCAATAAGTTCTACACAGTAAACATGGTCTGGAGATCATTTTTAAATGCCTGGCTCTATGCTCTAGTTTAAACTCAGGTAATGACTGAGATAATCCTTGTCACACAAGCTTGAATTACAGAATAAACCGAGGTGGTGTACGTAGCTTGTGGTATAGCACCTGCCTAGCATATGGGGATCTCCACCCCCCTCGGCACTGCCAAAACAATCTTTCCAAACTGACGTGTGGGTAGACAGATATATCAGTGAACTGCACAGGCGACTGATCAAAGACATTTTTATGACCCCAAACAGGCCCTGTGCTTACTTCCTGGTGTGGATTATGTTCTTGTTTTTAAAATGAACTATAAAAACCAAGGGCAATAAAACCTTGTTGGTTTTTTTTTTCCTTTTGGATTTCTATTATTGTAGGTCAGATTTTATTGAATAATAACTTTGGGCTGACAAGATAGCTCAATGGGTAGAACACACTTGCTGCTAAGCCTGATAAACCTGAGTTCAGTCCCTGGAACCTCCAGGGCAGGACAGAAAGAGCTCCAGCAAGTGACCTCTAAGCTTGGTGCCCCCTTTCTCCATAAAGAAATGAATGTTAAAAAAAAATCCAGGCCGGGCGGTGGTGGCGCACGCCTTTAATCCCAGCACTCGGGAGGCAGAGCCAGGCGGATCTCTGTGAGTTTGAGGCCAGCCTGGACTACCAAGTGAGTCCCAGGAAAGGCGCAAAGCTACACAGAGAAACCCTGTCTCGAAAAACAAAACAAAACAAAAAAAAAAAATCCAGAAGGCAATCATGAACATTGAAAAATTCTCCTGAGCGTGCTAGAAATCCTTGGTGCTGTGGGACGGGCCTGGACAGAACTGGCTCACGGTGGCGGCTGACTTCTCTCATACCTGGAATGGGAATGCGGAAAAAACCTGCGGCCAGTAGGGCTGGTGTGTGGATGTAAATTAACTACCAATAAAACCGTGGAGAAGAGAACCTTTTTGATGGCCGCTGCCCTGAGGTTCAGCCCTGTTTGAGTCGCTGATAACCTTGTCAGGCCCGAAGATAAAGGCCAGTCTTGTCACCCCGGGCACCTGGCTGAGAGGTAATAAACAGCATAATCTCCCAAGGGTGGACCCGGGCCAAGCTCGGCCTGCGGTAATTACAGCTCTAGAATTGCCATCCTCTTCTGAGGAACCGGGATGGGGAGGGCACGGGAGAAGGGGAGTGGTGGAGGGCAGGAAATTGTGTTTGTTTCTGTCCTTGGATTTACAAGAGAAAGCAAGCAGTTCTCTAGGGTGTGAGAAAAACAGCCAGGGGTTAGGCTCCCCCTCACTCGGGGTTAACCGGCTTGCTGAGGTGTCAAGCAGAGAGGCTCAGCTGCTGAGAACAATCCCAGAGACTTTAAGTCGGAGCCTTCCCTTCTAAATGTAAATAGCAGAGTCATTGCTTTGCTAAGCGGGGGAAGGAAAAGTTACCCGGAGCACCGAGTGACTCATTTGTCGCCGCCGTTCACCCGGCTGTTGGAAAAAAGTTTACCCAAAGCAAGAAATCGGCTTTAAGTCCCAGCTCTGTAAGGGAATTCCTCTCTGGCGGGATGAATGCCATCCACACAAAAGAGCCCCTGTTGACATCTCATTTACAATCTCCCCTAGGACACAGACAAGACCGCCTCAATAAACCCAGTTCAGAAACACCCATTGTTCAAAATCTTCCATTAGCAACAGGCTACCCTCACCCTAAGGCTTTGCAAAAGAAAAGATTGGGGTTGGAGGAAGCCTGGGACTGAGGAACCGAAAAGGCAGGAAAACATCCTTTGAGCCTGGCCAGCCAAGAGTGCATGCGGAATAAAGTTAATGGTATTTCCATATTTTTTTTTCTTCTAAGAGAAGCCTGGGAGAGTCCCTGATGAGTGATTGTGAACTCTAAGTTTGATGTCAGCTCTATACAGAAACTTCTGTTAACGTGATTGCTAAATAAAGAGACCATACTCTACCTAACTTACCTATTCTCAGGTTTGTGAAACCTGATACTGCCGCAGCAGAGCGCCGCGGAGTCTTTAAGAGGCATTGTTTGCTTCCGAGAAGAACTCAAACCTACACTTGTCCACAGAGTTCTTGATCACTTCCACCATTTTGGTCCCTCTCTCAGTAAAGCTTGAAAGTTCCTGGAATTATATACGAATGTTCTTTGGATACACTTTAAATTACAGAATATGTTTGCATTTACCAAAAAACGGAAGTGGGATTTAACAAACAAACAAACCCCATTATCTTTACCCTCCTAAGTGACTTTCCAGTTAACATGTCTTGCCCCAAACCCATGGCATTTGTGTACCCACTGTTCAAGCCAGAATTCTGGCCATCATCTTTCTGATCCTCTGTCTCTGAGGTCATTCTGGAATCATTCTGTGTCCTGCTTGACCCTTTCTCGGTCTCTAGATCTTTCTATTTATTAACTGGTCTCCGGGGTGTCACAGCCATTTCCTACCTCAGGTTTCTACAGCTCCAGGTTGTGATTTATTAATGAGTCATGAGATCAACGGCGGTGAGTCATGCAGTTTCACTCTTTAGAAAGGAAAACGTTTAAACAGAAAATACCAGAGTGCCTCATGGTTAGGAAAAGTATTGTTGCGTGAAGTGTGTTTGTCCGGATCTGTGTACAGAGTAGGCGACAGGCTGAGTGCTGTTGTTGGTCTAAAGTATTTTCTAATTGGTCATCCTGTGGGTCTTGTCCCTGTTTCCAAACTGTTGTGTGTGCTTAGAACCAGAGTGAAAATGTGGAACATAAAGCCTGTCACTTACAAGTGCCCCTCAGAGGAAAGTGTCCCATCTAGGGTTGAGGAAACTCCTGCTCCCCAATTCTGTTACCTTCAGGCAGGCCCCTCTTCCTGACCAATCACACTTTAGTTATTCAGGCAATCAAGTTTCCTCATTTTGCCAAGGGAGGGATTCCTACTGTGGAGATGCTTCCTTCTCCCTCCTGGTCCAGGAACAGTGAAGGTGTCATCACCTCCTGGAAGACATCTGTCCTTTCAAACGCCCCTCTCCCTGCTCTTCCAGCCTGACAGAGGAGTTACTGTGTCCTGTGATCTTTTCAGTTCCTTCTGAGTTCAAGCCCCCAAGTGGGCATTCCATTAGCAGATGTGTTGCCTTGAGGGTTGCCTAGGCGAATGGTTCACTTTCCACCCCACTCTGATCTTGGTTTCCTCTGTGGAGGTCTTTTTATGCCAGAAGACCCTCCCTCTTCAGGTGAGCTGGTCAGAGCGGATTGGATCTGATATGCAGCTGGAGTGACTAGAGAAAGCCTTCTGCATGCTAAATGACACATGTCCTCCAAAGTCATGACATTTGTCAGCTGCCTGGCAACAACAGGTGTGTGTGTGTGTGGGGGGGGGGGGGATGACAGTCAGAGGCAACACCCAAGTTCCCTGAGAAGTAAAACCTTCAGTCACCCCCAGAACAGACAGGGATGGATGTTCCTCTATAGTAACTTGTTCTTTCTCTCACTCAGCTTTAACCTCCCAGCCCCCAAGGACCGAAAAGTTGGTTTTCGTCACTCATCTTTCTTGTTCTTGGACCAGGATGAAAGGCTCCTCTACCACTCTACTGATGTCTAGGACAGGCTTGGTGCCCGCAAGCTGATGCAGGTGCAGAGCTGTCACACAGCAAGATGCCCGTAGGAGTAAACTCGAGACTGCTCAAAACCAGCTGGGACCAGCATGGCCAGAGGTGGCAGCTGACTGTCCCTTGTTATGGCATCTCCATAGTAACAGTCTTGCAAAATTCCTATTGTTACCATCCATCTGGCTCCATGATACATTCTCCAAACTCCATATAAGGACAGAAAAGAGATGTAAACCCTATTCTAGGAATCCCTGCCCTGCCAGCCATGACTTTTAATCTTCCCTATATTATAGGGTGCCTGGTTAGTTTCGAGGTTCAGCCATCAGACTAGCAGTCCTGATGTTCAGTCATTAGACTTGCACCCCCCCCCCCCATTTTTCCTCTCACTTTTGAAATTACTTTGTTTAGCCAGAGTGCAGGGGCCAGGACTGTGAAAAGACACAAAAGGCTTGCTCTCAAGCTGGGTGTAGGAGTATTGAGAAGTGGGGACTGGAAGATCAACAGTTCAGAACCAATCTGGGCTACTACATGGCGAATTTGAGGCCAATCTGGGCTTCAGAGGATTAAGAGATGAAGAGACCTTCCCAAGGCCAAATAGCTTTTTAGGAGTAGGAAATTAGCGCTGTGTAGGTTTTAATTAATTAACTTAGGAGTGCTGGGGATTAGATCCGGGGTGTGGGGCATGCTAGTCAAGAACTCTACAGCTGGTGGCAAGTGATGGTTCAGCTGGCAAAAGCCCTTGTTTGGTTGGATCCTAGAAGACATGGTGGAAGGAGACAATACACGCCACCAAGTTGACCTCTGACCTCCACAAATTCACTGTGGCACATGTGCATCCTAACAATAGACAATGCAATAAAAATTTAAGAAGCTCTACATACTGGGCTATATCCCATCTCTCTATAGATTTCAATATTTATGTAGAGACAAGATCCCCTTATGCAGTTCAGCTTGGCCTGGAACTCAAGATATTCTTGCCTCAGGCTCTCAAGTGTCAGGATTACGGACATGCATCACCACGTCAGCCCTCTCAAGGTTTTAAAAAGCAAGCTGAAAGGCTGGGGTGATAGCTCAGTGGTAAGAGTTTGCCTGTCGGGCTGGAGAGATGCCTCAGGGGTTAAGAGCACTGGCTGCTCTTCCAGAGGTCCTGAGCTCAATTCCCAGCAACCACATGGTGGCTCACAACCATCTGTAATGAGATCTGGTGCCCTCTTCTGGCCTGCAAGCATACATGCAGGCAGAACACTGTATACATAATAAATAAATAAATTAAAAAAAAAAGTTTGCCTGTCATGGTTAAAGACCTAGGTTCAGTCTCTAGTACCAATGGGAAATGGGGGGGGGACGGACCCAGGAAACTGAATGCCATTATTGTGTTTATATGAAATAATCCATAATATAATCACTATATAATATAATAAATCAATAAATAACATAATAATTAATATTAATAAATAATATAATTAGTTCATAAAATTAAAGAAAAGATGGGCTCAAAACACACATGTATACAAACCAAACAGCATCCATAATGGATTCCTACCTGAGCACATCCAAATGTTTAAAAAGATGGTCTTGTGGTTATTTGTTATTAACTGGAGAAATAATTGGATTTCCTTTTAAGGTTGAAAGTGAGCACGTCATGGTGGTGCACACCTGCAATCCCACCACTCCAGAGGCTGAGGCAGGAGGATTGTGACTGTGAGAACTGTCACATAATATATATATTATGAGAGAGAGAGAGGGGGAGAGGAAGAGGAGAGAATTCTTCCAAACACATTGTGCTGACATAGTATCCCAAAGATGCCAGAATTGTTCAGTGCCCTTCTCAGGGTGCGGGCCCCAGTATCTGGACTAGTAGCCACTTGGAGAGAAAGCTGTAACTTTGGTTCACGTGACCTTCTCCACTTCTCCCTTCCCATGTCTACAACAGAAAAGAATTCCCTGTGGTCAGGGTCAGACTATGTTCTTACTCTCTAGTGTGGGTTTAGATAACCCACAGTATAAAAGAGAAATCACTCCTTTTGGGTGTGTGCTGGCGTTCCTTTGAAAACAGTCCTTGGCAAGGCTGCCTCCCCTCCTTTCGCTTGGCACTTTTAAGTTTTAAAACCACACTTGAGTGATTAAGATGCTCAGTGCTACAGAATCGTTAGATTTATAGTCTCCAAACCATATGAAGACAGTCAGCTAACACCAGAAAGTACTCTATTATTATTATTTTTTTTAGTTCTGTGCATTAGTAACACAGCGTGTAAGGTTCTGTGGGGTGTAATTTCCAGAGAAGTAATCTGTACAATGGACTATAGAACCAGCGCTGAGGGTCAAGGTCCACGGCATATGCTGGCCAGAGAAGAGAAGGATGGGCATGACCTGGATAACGCAATCATTCAGCCTAGAGTTCCTGACTCCCTCCTTCCCTTCTCCATAAAAGCCCTTTGTGCTCAGGTTCCTACTTTGAGGAAGATAGTGTCTATATCTTCTCTAGTCTAGCTGGCTCTTTAATAAAAACTGATTTCATTGCCCTCCCTGTCCTCTGTGTGTGTGTGTGTGTGTGTGTGTGTGTGTGTGTGTGTGTGTGTGTGTGTTAAGAATATTCAGGCTATTGTTGCTTTGGCACAATTATATTTAATATGTAAATAAGTAGGTATGCCTAGTCTACCAATAGGTATACATTGTACCAATGAGCTGGACTTGGTCTGATAACTCAGTTGGTCAATTTTTATTCTAGAATCTTACTATTTCCCATCAGGAATGAAGTATGAAGGACGCATGAGTTACTGGTCTCAGGTTCTGTCTCTTAACACCCACTACCCTACCTCACCCCCACCTCTGCAACCTATACACACAGAGTGAAGTCTTATACATATTACCTTGAATGTAGGAAGATTTGTAATTTGTAACTAAGACAGTTGGAAGATACACTACATGGCTTTTGATGCTAGAGCAGAACATGCAATGCAAATTCTAGCAGTCCTGTGGTCCTGAGGCTATCATGCTGTTAGAAAGCCCAGGTCAGCCTATGAGAAAGATCATGTGGGGAAGCCCTGAGTCTACAAAGTGAGAGAATCTTAGACAGCCCCCAGATGTTCTAGCTCCCATTGACTGTAAGACCAAAAGAGACCCTGAACCAGGACTACCCGGCCAAAGCCCTCCCCAAATTCCCGGTTCTCAGTCACTGATAAAATGTTTGCTGTTGGGGTGGGAGGAAGGGGGGGTGTCTGTGGATAGCATGTGGAGTGAGCAGAAAATTTTTTAATTAAAGAAAAAAAATTTTTTCTCTGTGAATCCCAGCACTTGGGAGGCAGAGGCAGGCGAATCTTTGTGAGTTCGAGGCCAGCCTGGTTTATAGAGCGAGATCCAGGAAAGGCACAAAGGTACACAGAGAAATCCTGTCTTGAAAAAAACCAAAAAAAAAAAAAAAAAAAAAAAAAATAAATGTTCGTTGTTGTTTCACATTGCCAAGTTTGAGGTTGAATTGTTACATAGAAATACACACCTTGGGGCTGGAGAGATGGCTCAATGGCTCAGAGGTTAAGAGCACTGACTTTTCTTCCAGAGGACCTGAGTTCAATTTCCGGCAACCACATGGTGGCTCACAACCACCTATAATGAGATCTGGTGCCCTCTACTGGCATGCAGGCGGAACACTGTATATATAATCAATCCAATCCAATCTATCTATCTATCTATCTATCTATCTATCTATCTATCTATCTATCTATCTATCTATCTACCTACCTATCTATCCTATCTATCTATCTATCTATCTATCTATCTATCTATCTATCTATCTATCTATCTATCTATCTATCTATCTATCTATAGTAGTGATGTAGTCCAAACCTAGTTGCTATGACGGGGCAAGGCAGTGCATGGGTTCTTCCATCATTTTTTTTTTTAAATTTAAGATTTATGTATTTATTATGTATACAGTGTTCTGCCTGCATGTATGCCTGCAGGCCAGAAGAGGGCACCAGATCTCATTACAGATGGTTGTGAACCACCATGTGGTTGCTGGGAATTGAACTCAGGACTTCTGGAAGAGCAGTCAGTGCTCATAACCACTGAGCCATCTCTCCAGCCCCCCATCTTTTATTTTTGCTGAGAATTTGATCTCCTGGATGGAGAATTCCATGGAAAAGTCAAGCTGCCCCAACTAGCTTAGCTTAGCTTCTGTTAAACCGCCTGCTTGTGCAGACCATGCCCCCCACCCCCCAACTACTTAACTTTTGTTGAACTGCTTGTTTGTGTAAAACTTCTCCCTACAGTTGCCAAGCAAAATACCAGGATATGGTTTTTGCCTTTAAAAACCCCTTATCATAAACACTTGGTTTTACACTTGGGTCCTGAATACCAGAGTGTAGTTTTAGCCGTGCAGAATAAAGACTTTCAATTGACTATAAACTGTGTTTGAGTGGTCATCTTTGGTGGGCTCCCTGTAACATTGTTTGGAAGCCCCAGTGAGATGTCCCAGAGACTGGACCCAGACACTTAGGGGCCTCAGGACCCCCAGAAGCAGGGAAGAGTGTGCCAGTTGGAGACGACTTCTTGGCCAGCCCTGAGACTCTACTCTCTGACTGATAGCTGGTAGCTGCCAAGTGCTCTACAGGTTACCTAATGCTGCCACCCAAAAGAAGGTAAATCCAAAATCATCTGGTCTGAACACCTCAGGAGGTAAGTTTGGTCTGGAGGAGGTACCATCTGATTAGGACACAAGAGGGGAGATTGGATGTGACCAAAGATCCAGTGTTCAGGATCCATGTGATACATCACTGGAATCCCCTGGTCTGTCTGAGTGTCCGAATGTGTGGTAACCACCCCTGGTTGTATTTATTATGTGACTTTCTGTATGACTATGTCTCCCTGTGCGTCTCTTGGTGGGTGTCTGTCAGTTTTACTGGTTGGGAAAACATCCAAAATGGAAGGAGGAGTGAGCCATTCTGAGACTGCAGCTGCCATTGACCCCCAAATAGTCCACTATTTCCTGCAGGCTATGACGATCAGGCCACTTGCACTGTAACACCTGTAGAGGGCGAGAGGTCCTTGTGCACACTGATAAACACTGGGGACACCAGGAACAATTAAACATGCAAGCTAGTCTCCTCAAGGGAAGGAAATATGTACCTGTCTTCCACTGGGAATGCTGGGAATAGATGTAGTTTACGATCTGGTGATCTTTAGCTATCCTTGGGGCCAGGCCTCATCCAAATCATCCTTAGGAGAAATGTCACTTGTAATTTACAACCTAGTTAACTTTTGTGTTATCTTAGGGCCAGGCCAATCCTGACTCTCACAGGCATTATGTTTACCTCAGTCATTCTCCCTACGCCCTTATCCTGAGGATCATTTCTAAGTCAACAGAACCCATCTTTATGGACATGCCATATGTACTTTGTAAAGAATCTTAAGATTAAATACGTCTTAAGCTTTGCTGTGCACACGGGATTGAGTTAATTGTCATCAGGGAACTTTTTTCCCCCCCAAAAATTGTGTTGTGCTTACATTTGTCTAAAATAAACCACCTGGTGTCAGGTTCTAGAAGTGTGAACCAGCACCAGCTAACTAAGTCATGTTGAACTGGATCTCTTTCTTGCCTCTTGTGGATGTTTCTCGGTCAGCTGTAGCATTTGTAGAGACTCCCACAGACACCCCCCTTCTGTGGTGGCTGGCTACCAGAGTTGCTACAGAGGTGCCTGCAGCTTCCTGAGCTACAGTGGTGGCCACCGTTTTTCCTGAAATAACCGATAGCTTTCTCTAGGGCAAGACCCTCCCCCTTTGGCTTAAGACCTGTGCCCTATTGTCGAGGACTCTCTTTTTGGCCCAGCCAGGTTGCCCAGAGAAACCTAAAACCAACAAACCCCACCCCTACCCCCACCCCGCCCCCTTCCCCAGCACTGTCCCAGAACTCCTGTGGTCTCAGGTCCCCATCCTGTTCCCTATGTGGAGGTGGGGAGGGGCCGGGCCTTTCCTCCACGGGCTCCCTGCCTTCTCAGGAGAGTGCACACAGGGAGGAGGACATAGTTTCTGGAGCTGCACACTCCCTTTGCCCCTTCCTGGGCCTGCTCTAAGCCCCTGGCTGTGCCTCAGGAAGGAGAAAGTAGTTCCTCCAGTAGCAGCCCTGCCGGTGGGGTGGGGCAGTGGTTCAACTTCTTCCCCGTTCATGGTGTATGGCCCCTTCTCTACCAGTGACATAAAATTGGAAGACCCTCAAGTTCTCCATTTTCAGAGAAGCCACCACTTATCAGCCTGTTGGAAACTCTTTTAAGGCCAGAGAACACGGGATGATCTTTGACTAGACATGATTAGGAGGATTACCAGCTTATCCAAGGTAAGTCCAGCTACTCCAGGACCTGATGAATTGTGTACTGGGTTTCTGGAAAGGCTGTAGGAAGCATGTCGGGTATTTACTCTCCCAGACCAAGATGCCTCCAAAGACCAAGAAGCCAATAATATTGCCTTTGTCACACAGTTGGCCCCAGACATAAGGTGAAAGCTCCAGAAATTAGAGGGATTTGAAGGGGATGAATAGGTCTCAACTTCTGGAAATTGCTGAGAAAATTTACAATAGCCAAGATTCAGCTGGAGACAGACGGGGACACTCTCCGTGTGGTGATCTCTGCACTTAGAGTAACAGACAAGAGTGAAACAGACCAAGACAAAGGGGTAAAAAAAACTCACCAGCATTGTTTAATAAAGCCCCGAGTCCAGATCTGTTGGAATTTAGACAAAAATATCCATAAAGCACCCTGCTCCAGTATGTAGATGACTTCTTCATAGCTACAACCACTAAGTAGGAGTGTGTGTGTGTGTGTGTGTGTGTGTGTTTGTGGTGTGTGGGGTATGTGTGAGTGTGGCATGTGTGTGTGGAGTATGTGTGGTGTGTGTATGTAGTGTTTGTGCATCTGTGGTGTGTTTGGTATGTGTGTATGTATATGTGGTGTGTGTGGAGTATGTGGTGTGTGTATGTGGTATGTGTGACGTGTGGTATGTGTATGTAATGTGTGTGTGTGTCTGTGGTGTTTGGTATGTATGTGTATGCATGTAATATATGTTTGGTGTGTGGTATTATGTGGTGTGTTATGGGTGTGATATGTGTATGTGTGTGTGTGGTATGTGTGTTTATGTGAGTGTGTGTGGTTTGTGTAGGTATGTGTATGATGTGGTGTGTGTGTGTGTGTGTATGTGTGTGTGGTGTGTTGAGTACATGTGTTCCCAGCTTGTTTCAGGATTTATGGTTGCCTTGGAATTTGAGAAGACAGGCCGAGTTATTTTTCTCGACGATGGGCTCAGGAGGGAGAGCATCCACAGTCTCTGCCCTCTTCCCTGTGTCTTCACCTTGTTAGTCAGATTCCATCCTAGTGACAGCCCCACCCCGTGCTGTATCTGTCCCAGCAGCCCAGGCAGAAGGGACATTTCCTCTCAATTGTCCCCTCTCCCTGCTGCCTGATGCAATCATTGCCTGGCTGGTTGGAAAGATACCACACTCACTTTCAACACCCACATGAGGTCATCCCTTTGGCCCTGGCTTGGAGGCTGAATCACACAGACATTGATTTGAATATCTGCACTAGCTGCTTCACGTCAGCTGGGTGAAGCCAGGTGCTCAGGCACACCGGAAGTGCTGCCGTGATGGAGGCGTGAGGGATACACGGGCACTCTCTGTGAAAGCTCTTTTGTGCGAGGCTTAGAGAGGAGAGGTTAACACTACTGTAAGTAGCTATAGTTGGTAACTATTCTTGTACAGGCCAAGACTAGCCCTCAATTCCCAAGCTTCATATGAATCCATAATCCCTACAGATATACACATAATGGAGCTAATATTCTTTCTTTTCTCTCTCTCCCTCTCCCTTTCTTTCCTTCCCTCTCTTCCTCCTTTCTTTTCTGTGATGCTGAGCTCCAAAAGCCTTGCACCTGCCAGGCAAATGAGCCACAGCCCCTAACCATAGAGACTCCGAAGCTCACACATGTGTAAAGAAACTCAGTATTAGCAGCTAAAATACATCAGGTCCCTGCTGCAAAAGGCCTTGGCTTCCACCTAACGGAGCTTTCTTCAGTAAGGTGGAATGCAAATGGACCTGGGTGGGTGGCAGTTGTGACAGTCTCCTCACGACTCACTCCACTCCTCTGACTCCAAGGGTTGGTACTTTTCCTCCCTCTACCTCGGCTGGGCCTCCACATCACCACCGTGACAGCTGCTGCCACATTCCACGGTTCCAGCAGCGGAATTAAGGCAGGCTGAGATCTTTCTGGGTGAGTGACAGTGTTTGAGATGAAGCCAATGCCAGTGTTGGGGACAACAGCCTCCTCTGAGTCACCTCTGTCCCACCTTTCTCCTGACACACAACTAAGCCTGTTGACCCCTGGCCTGTGTCATAGTGCGTCAGCCTTGGGCTGTCGTAACGGCAGTGGGCTCTCGTAACCTGGTAGCAATAAGCGAGCCAGCCTGCACCCGGGCACCGCCTCTGTGTGTCCTCGACTTTGGGGCTTAGCCTGGCATGTGTACGTCTTTGCATAGGTCGTTCTGTTTCTCTGTCCCCTGGTGGAGGATGAGGGTTACTCCAGCTTCCCCACGGATGTTGCAGGGCTTTTCATCAGCCACCACATGACAGGGATGGGGAAGGAGGACCCTCCCCTGCCCCCCCATCCCCCACAAGGACAGCATTCCAGGAAACCGGAAGGGCTGGGCAGGCCTCTGGGATTTCAAAGTTGACAGCTTGGCCCAGCTGGCAGGTTCCATTCTGCTGTGTCATTTTCTCTGAGCTATAGGACACTTTTGCAGGAAACTCACCACCCTGATCTCACAGACTTTAAGACTCACCCTCCGCCTTACTAGGAAAGAACCTTTTTTTTTTAAATTATATTTATTTATTTATCTGTGTGTCTAAGTGTTTTGTCTGCGTGTATGTGTGTGCACCATGCGCGTGCCTGATGCCCACAGAGGTCGGCAGAGGGCATTGGATCTCCTGCAGTTACGGAGGTTCTAAGCCATGATGTGGGTGCTGGGAACCCAACCCAGGTCCTCTGCAAGAGCAACGAATAAATGCTCTTAACTGCTGAACCACCTCTCCGGACTCCTTGGAAAGTATCTTTAAGGTGAACAGCTCATTTCTTTGTTTCCTTCAGCCCTGTTCTGCTCACTGGAATACTTCCGCTCCGGGGGAACGAAGCTTTCCCTGACTGTAGAATCGAAACTAAAGTCAAATAAAAATTTTAAATTGAATGGCAATTTTCTCACCTGACTGGTTATTTTTCCAGTGTTTGGGACGCTGGAACACAATGGATACTGCCTGTGTCCTGGCACAGGAGAAAACAATTTTCTAGGGAGTATGTACACACCATAGCATGTTTACACACACACACACACACACACACACACACACACACACACACACACACACGCGTGCCAACAAACCTCTATGTGACTGGCTGAGGTGGGACATCAGTTTTTCCAGCCTTTGGACTCAGCAGAAACATTGACTTTTCTTGTGTGTGGAGCCTGGAGCTGGTCAGATTAAAACTACCATTACCTCTCCTTTTTTTCCAGGCTTTTGGACTCAGAGCCCCACTGTACACTGGCTCACACGGCTTCCTTAGCTGAAGCTGTCTCAGCCTCTGTGTGAGCCAATTCTTTATAGTTTGCCCTCCTCCCTCACACCCTCCCTTCCTCCCTTTCCTCCTCTCTTCTCTTCATGCCCCCGTCCTTTTTCGTTCTTTCTTTTTTTTTTTTTTTTGGTTTTTCGAGACAGGGCTTCTCTGTGTACTTTTGGTGCCTGTCCTGGAACTCACTCTGTAGCCCAGGCTGGCCTCGAACTCACAGAGATCCACCTGGCTCTGCCTCCCAAGTGCTGGGATTAAAGGCGTGCGCCACCACCGCCCGGGCCCCTCTCCCCTCCCCATCCTTCCTTATCTTTTATCTGTTTCTGCTTCTCTGGAGAATCTGGAGTTCTACAAAGGTCCCATCTAATTTCCTTCCCTCCTTCCTTCCTTTCTGTCCTCCGGTCTTTGTCAAAGCAGCCGCTCCCGGACCAGGACCCGTGGTGTGATGCCGCCCCCTTCCCCTCTGCTCTACAGAGCGGATTCTTAAGTCTGGCCACTGCCCTCTCCTTGTGCCCACACATCTTATTATCACAGGGCGATTTAAGTCTTGATGCATGATCTTGACATTTCAGAGTACCTTGAGCTGAGCATGGTAGTTCACTCTTTAACCCCCAAACTCAGGAGGTAGAGGCAGGGAGCAGGGAGCAGGGAGTAGGGAGCAGGGGCAGGGGGCAGGAGCAGGGGCAGGGGAAGAGGGCAGAGGCAGGGGCAGGGGGCAGGGGGCAGGGGCAGGGGGCAGTGCAGAGGCAAAGGGCAGAGGTAGGCAGAGCTCTGTGAGTTCAAGGCCAGTCCAGTCTATATAGTGAAACCCTGTCTCAAAAACAAAACAAAACAAAACAAAAAAAACCCAAAAACCCAAAACAACAACAACAAAAAACAAGAAGTACTTTGGCTATATTCAGCAAAACTAAACAACAAAAGATAATTAGGCTTTTAATTGAGATCACACTGAACTTATAGGTAACTCTTAGGAAAGCTGACATGTTCATGATTTTGGGTGTTGCCATTGGGATCTGGAGTGTCACAGTCTTTGTGAGTTTAAGTTCCTGGAGGAAGCTGTACCTACATTGACAGTCACAAAGGCTGACTGGAACTCCAGTGACTGGACAGAGAGGTTGGAATGTTGACAATCCGGAGCCAAATACCTTGAGCTACCTATCTTACGTAGACCCTTAATTAACCGTTTATTGCCAGGCTGTGTGTGACCTAACATCCTGTCACTATCAGGTAAATTCTTTGGAATGTAAGAACAGACCCGGGCTTCCACCAGGCCCCGAAGCAAAGAGTGTCATCAGATAGCATTGGAGTCTGTGGCAGAGGCTGCTCCGTGAAATGTCTACTTGAGGTGCCCACCGGTGTTCCTTAGAAGTGTTTGATTGATGGCTTTCTTTGTTCTGTCCCTATAAAACTCCAGGAACCTGTTACTGCATTTGAACGTGATGTTGGGGGTGACCTAAATAGGTGTTCCCAGACATGGTCACATGGGTGTGGCTCCAGAATAAACTGTTTTTTTCCTTTTTCTGAAATGAGAGCTAAGCTTTTTTTCTCTCTCCATCTCAGAGTTAAAGGCAGACTGTGGTGAAATTGGGAGGTGGGATCGAGTGAGGGACATTAGGTCCCTGGGGTGCCCTTGAAGGGACAGCAAGACTCCAGTCCCTTCCTTTATCTCCTTATTTCCTAGCTGCCATGTGTGAACGGATTTGCTCCGGCATGTGCTTCCCATGGTTATTTTCTTTCTTAACCACATTCTCCCAAAATTGGAGCCTAATGACCTTGGACTGAAATCTCCAAAACTCATAATCAAAATAAACCTTAAAATTTTTCTTTTTAGATTTATTTGTTTCATTTTATATGTAGGAGTGTTTTGTCTGCATGTATGTCTGTGTATCATGTGTGTACTTGGTGCCTGTGAGGGCCAGGAGAAGGTGTCAGATACTCCAGAACTGGAGTTATAGACGGCTGTGAGCTGCTGTGTGGGTGCTGGTGATTGAACCCAGGTCCTCTGGAATAGCAGTAAGTGCTCTTAACCGCCGAGCCATATATATGGCATATATATATATTTCGAGAGAGAGTCTCATAGCCCAGGCTGGCCTTAAACTCACCAACTAACCACGGATGACCCTGAGTTTCTAATCCTCTTGCCTCTATGTGCTGGGATTATAGGTGTGTGCCATTACACCTGCTTTATGATATTATGATATTCTCTAAAGAAGTCTTTATAAGGGCTTATTACAGTTGAGGTCCTATATCAGTTTATAACTTCATCTATGATTTATATATATATAATATAAATATATATATATGTATTTAATGCAAATATGTGTAATTAGTTTATTGATTGTGCATTGATCAGATTTTCTTTTTTTTTTGTTTTTTGTTTTTTGTTTTTCGAGACAGGGTTTCTCTGTGTAGCTTTGCGCCTTTCCTGGAACTCACTTGGTAGCCCAGGCTGGCCTCGAACTCACAGAGATCCGCCTGCCTCTGCCTCCGAGTGCTGGGATTAAAGGCGTGCGCCACCACCGCCCGGCTGATCAGATTTTCTTATTTATTTATTTATTTATTTATTTATTTATTTATTTATTTATTTATTTTTGAGATAAGGTTTCTCTTTGTCCTGGAACTCACTCTGTAGACCAGGCTAGCCTCAAACTCAGAAATCCACCTGCCTCTGCCTCCCCAGTGCTGGGATTAAAGGTGTGTGCTACTATGTCCAGCTTTTTATTTTTTTTAAATTAAATTAATTAATTAGATACAGGGTGTTACTATGTAGCCTAGTTGCCTTGGAACTGGCTGTGTGGACTAGGCTATCCTTGAACTCATAGAGTTCTGCCTGCCTCTACCTCCTGAGTACTGGTTTTGAAGTTGTGTACCACCCTGAATGCCTAATTCTAAACAATTTTAATGAATTTTTCTAATTTATTTGTGTATTCTTTGACATTCACATGTACTTATGGTTTGAGGCTAGCCTGGGCTACACAGCAAGACCCTGTGCTAAAAAAAAACAGCACAACACAACCTTCAAATATATGTGCAGTTTTTGACATCCTCTCAGCCTCTCTTTTTTATTTTTATTTTTATTTTTTTTAAAGATTTATTTATTATGTATACAGCATATATGACTGTAGGTCAGAAGAGGGCACCAGATCTTATTACAGATGGTTGTGAGCCACTATGTGGTTGCTGGGAATTGAACTCAGGACCTCTGGAAGAGCAGTCAGTACTCTTAACCTCTGAGCCATCTCTCCAGCCCCTTATTTTATTTTTTTTAAAGACTTATTTTGTTTTTAATTGTGTGTGTTTGTATGTTTGTGTGAGGGTGCGTACACATGAGTTCAGAGACCCTCAGAGGTCAGAAGTGTTAGAGTCTCTATAGCTGAAGCTGCAGAAGGTTGTGAGCCAGAGTGGGGGCTGGGAACCACCTCTGCAGTCCCATTCTCCTTTGTTTTACTAAAGGCTGAAAGACAGTTTTGGACTTTCCATTTTGATTAAACTCATCATTGGCTAATCTATTTTATTTGTTTGTTTATGAGGTGCTGGGCATTAAGTCCAAGGTTTCACACATAAGGACAAAGCTTTCTACCTCTCAACTCCATCCTTTACTTCTTCATAGTTCAGTTCATCTCATTCCTCCCCCTTCCTCCATCCCTCCCTTCTACAATTCTTCTTCTCCCACCCTCTCCTCTTCTGGAAGGAGGGTTACTGGGGGTTGAACCCTGGGCTTCGCACATGCCAAATACACTTCCATCTGAGTTAACAACACTGTGGTGATATATTATGTACCCCAATAAAGCTTACCTGGGGATCAGAGGACAGAGCCAGCCACTAAATTAGACATGGAGGTCAGGCAGTGGTGGTATACACTTTTAATCCTATCACTCGGTAGTCAGAGATCCCTCTGGATCTCTGTGAGTTCAAGGCCACACTTGGGCTACATGAAAGAAACAGAAACAGGCAGTGGTGACACACGCCTTTAATCCCAGGAAGTAATATGGCAGGACACAGAAAGGTATATAAGGCACAAGGAAACAGGAACTTGCTCTCTTGAGGCTGAGGATTTCGTAGAGGTAAGAACTTGTGGCTGGTTTGATCTGCTTCTCTGATCTTTCAACTTTTACCCCAATATCTGGCTCTGGGTTTTTTATTATAAGACCTAAGATTCATGTTACAGAACACAATTTCTCATTTCTGTGGAATACCCTAACATTGCATGACTAGAACCTAGACCTATGTGAATTATATTGAGGATATGGCCTGAATTTCTTCATGAGTTCTCTTGTTTTATTTTACATTCTACTCAGTCATACATTGTGATGTTTATACAACTGTTTATCATAGAGTACTGACTCAAATTATGCTATCATGGTCAGCTGTCAGAACATGGTCCAAGAATGGAGTCATGTGAGATTTCTGAGTGCTTGTAAAAAAAAAAAAACTCCCAAGAAACCAAGACAAGTCTTGTGACTTTGGTTTCTTTGAAAACATGGAATTGTTTGTTCTTGGATTATGCTTTTGTGCCCCTCCTAGGTGGATCGGATAGGAGCGAATGTACTTCAGAGTGTTCCTTACAACTGGCTATTGTTATTTGTTTATATGTCTCTATGGAAAAACATGTTCCGTTGTGTGCAGTCCCCTGCTATGTATGGCTTGCCCATGTGGCTGGACACTTTTACACATGTGACTTCTCTTAACCTTCAGAGTATAAATTGTCTGATGCTCTGAATAAAGCTGGCTGTTGGATGAGACTTTAGTCTGCCTCATTTCTTGGCTCCATTCTCCCAGTTCCCACCGCCAACTGGAGCAGTAAACAGTCAGCCTCGTGAGGTGCGGTGATTGGAAAGCTACTGTATTATATACTACAATGGTTGCCCCGTAATCCTGAGGAATCCTGTCATACAGTTGTCCAGACAGATCTATCTGGAGGTGTAAAAAGATATAAACTCAAATCCTCACCATATATTAAAATTTTTTATCTGCTACTTTTCTCTAATGCTACATTCTTTTTGAAATAACAGTTGTTATTATTACTGTTTTGTCTTTTAAAAGTTTTACTTATTTTTATTGTATGTGTATGTACGCGTTCCTGCTTGTCTGTATATGTACCATGTGCATGTGGGTGTCTGAGGAGGCCAGAAGCCCCTGGAACTGGAGTTACTACAGATAGTTGTGAATTACCATGTGGGTGCTAAGAATTGAACCCAGGTCCTCTGGAAGAGCAGCAAGTGCTCTTAACCACTGAGCTATTGCTCCAGTCTCGATTTTGACTTTTTGAGGCTGGGTCTCATGTTGCCCAAGCTGACTTTGAGCTCATTGTGAAACTGAGGCTAACGCTGAATTCCTGATCTTTCTGTTTCCAATTCCCAAGTTATGTGGTTACAGGCATGTGCTGTGGGATGTTCTGTATGGCAAATGTGTTGCTAATTAGTCAATAAATAAAACACTGATTGGCCATTGGCTAGGCAGGAAGTGTAGGTGGGACAAGGAGGAGAATAAAGCTGGGAAGTGGAAGGCTGAGTCAGAGAGACACTGCCAGCCGCCATGATGAGAAACAGCATGTGAAGATGCCGGTAAGCCACGACCCACGTGGCAAGGTATAGACTTATAGAAATGGATTAATTTAAGCTTAAGAACAGTTAGCAAGAAGCCTGCCACGGCCATACAGTTTGTAACCAATATAAGTCTCTGTGTTTACTTGGTCGGGTCTGAGCAGCTGTGGGACTGGCAGGTGAGAGAGATTTGTCCTGACTGTGGGCCAGGCAGGAAAACTCAAGCTACAGGCATGCACCACCATGCCTGGTCCAGGCAATTCCCACTCAAGTGCTGGGACCACAGCCACAGCCACTGTGTCTGCTCTTCTTGTTCTTCTTTTAATTGGAACAACTTAATCTTATTACCTGACAGGAGGCATGCTGGGTAACACTAGGAAAGAGATACTTTCAGCTTCCATTAGAGCAGTCTGGAATGAAATGGAAGAGTGGGCACGATTACAGAAATCTCCAAGTAAGAGGTGCATGCAATGCCAAAATAATCTTGTTCCTGACCACACAGAAAGCTACATGTACAAATTAGCTCAGAATCTGTCACATCTCTGTCAGCGGCTGGGAATTCAACTTCCCTGGCAGTCTTTGTAGGCCTCTCTCCTTCAGGATGCACCCAGCTTGTCACTCATGGCTACAACAGCGGGTGTAGCCTCCCATGATGAGGACAGATGACTGGCTGAGGACAACCTCTCTGGTGGCCAGGGATGGACCTTCACTGGATTCTCAGCCAGAAAAAGGCCGCCGTGTCCAGCTTGTGGTCAATATTTGTTTCTCTAAGAACTTCCGCCTCTTCTGTTTCTCTGTGTAGCCCTGGCTGTTCTGGAACTCACTCTGCAGACCAGGCTGGCCTCGAACCCATAGAGATCTGCCTGCCTCTGCCTCCCGGGTGCTGGGATTAAAGGCATGTGCTATCACTGCCTGGCTGCTAAGAACCTTATTTCAACAGACACAATCCTACAGGGTAACTCTTACACTGAGTGTTGACTTCAAAAATGAAGAAACTGGGCTAGAGGGATGGCTCAGAGGTTAAGAGCACTGGCTGCTCTTCCAGAGGTCCTGAGTTCAATTACCAGCAACCACATGGTGGCTTACAACCATCTATAATGGGGTCTGGTGCCCTCTTCTGGTGTGTATGAATATATGCAGACAGAACACTGTATATATAATAAGTAAATCTTAAACAAACAAACAAAAATGAAGAAACTAGCACTACAGAGGCACACTCCTTTCCCTTATATCTATGTTCAAGCAGCCATTAGTTCTGTGAGCCCAAGCCCCTTTACCCCACGGAGTGTTCTACATGGCACAGACCTTCCAAATCTTGATTGGATTCTCTGCCTCTAAGTTTGAACACTTTCTAATCTATTCTGCTTTTCTTTTCTCTTTTTGAGACAAGGTCTCATGTATCCTAGTCTTCCCCATCTCCCTGTGTAGTCAAGGAACCCCCTGCCTCCACTTCCAAGTGCTGAGAATACAGGCACGTTTCACTGTGCCTGGCTCTGAGTTATTGATCGAACAGACAAAACAGTCATTTCATTAACTGGTTCAAAAATCTTCAGTGGGGTTGACCAGATGGCTCAGTGTATAAAGACACTTGCTGTCAAGTCTCATGACCTGAATTTGATCCCAAGAACCCACATGGTGCAAGGAGAGAACCAACTCCTGGTAAACTGTCTTCTGACCTCCACATGTTAGCCTCACCCCCTACTAAATAAATGTAAACTTTACTTTTAACAAATCCTCAATGGCCTATCACAGATAGGGTTTAAATTCCTTATTGGGATCTTTATAACAATCTGACCATTTATGAAATAAAGGTTCTCTCTCTCTATCCATCTGTCATCATTTATCTACCTAGCATCTATCAGTTGTCTGTCATCTATTTTTCTGTCTATCCAGTGCATCTCCTTAGCCACCAGGGACACATTCTAAGATCATGACAGGTGCCTGAAGCCTCCACTTAACACAGAACCCTCTGTACTAGGTTTTCATATGTGTCCCGCAGCATTGCTACACAGAACCATGATCAATCTGTCCTTCCTTGTTTTAAGTCCCGCTGCCTCCATTCCATCACCACTCTTGTGCTTTGGAGTCATCCCTAAGTAAAATAAGGATCGCTTAAACAGCAGCATTTGACAAGCAGTCAATCTGACAACCAAGAGAGCTACTAAGTGAGTAATTCAGTGGCTACTATGTGGCTAATGATGCTACTAACTGGTGGACATGCTGGGCACAGGATGATTCATGTCCAGGTAGGGACAGGGTGAATGAGATGCTGTGTGGCTCAGAGCAATGTTCAACTCTGAGCTCATGACTTGTTTATTTCTGGTATTTTCCATATAATAGTTTTATACTGTGGTTGACGGGGTAAGTGAAAGTGTAGAAAATAAACTCACAGATAAGTGGGGACTACTGGATTTCCTGCTTCCTGATCTGACATTTGCAAGCCTTTCTCCCTGTAGGTCCAGTGTGTATGTGTGTGTGTGTGTGTGTGTCTTTGTGTGTCTCTCTGAGAGTGTCTGTATGTGTGTGCAATGCATGAATCAAAACCTAGGGCCTCACCCATGCTGGGCAGGCACCCAACTGCTGAGTCACATCCTCATCCTACTGCCCTCCCTTTACTTTTTCTCTGTCACTTTTTCTGAGACAGGGGTTCACTGCAGCCCTGGCCGGCTTGAAGCTTACAGAGATCCGCCTACCTCTCCGGAGTGCTGGGGTTAAAGGTGTGCACCACCATGCCTGGCCACCATTTCTTTCTTTATCATGCCACTTGCCTCTTCTGTAAAGATCCTCTTCCTGGATTACCCACGCTGCCTCTGGGCTTTCTCAGTCCTTTGAAGCTCTCTTCTTAGGAGAGTACATCAGAACCTACATATCTTTATTTTTGTTTATGTTTTTGAGACAAAGTTTGGCCATATAGTCCAGGCTGGCCTTGAACTTGATCCTCCTGCCTCAGACTTCCTCCTGTCCTAGTGCCTGGCAGAACCAATATCTTAATCATCTTTGAAGACAGATACTATAGTGCGCTTGGCTCCATATACATTTTCTCAATTATACTATGCACATTTTAAACTCATTCACATGTCTCAAGGATGTTGCTGACATTTTCCCAAGAATAAAATGGACCTGAGAATGTCCCTGATTATTTCATGCACAGGTGGGCAACTCTGCCTTTTACTGTCATGTGTGTTTCAAATTCTGTATTTATAGATCAGGGGCAGTTAATGAGGAAAAGGCTAACTAAGGAGTTTCATTTCTTGCTAATTAAAATATTTTATAGCTATTTATTTATGTGTGTGTGTGCACACTGTGCATGTATGCATGTATGTGTGGTTCAAAGGACAATCTGTAGTTGGTTCTCTCTTTCTACAGTGTAGGTTATGGGGTATTGAACTTAGGTCATCAGGATTGGGGTCAAGTGCCTTTACCCACACAGCCATCTTGCTGCTCACTTCTTCCTAATTTTGAACCCTATACTCCAGTAATATAAAATGCAGAAGCTGGGGGCTAGAGATGCAGCTCAGCTGGTACAATGCTTGTCTGGCATGTATGAAGCCCTGGGTTCAATCACCAGCACCCCAAAGCCAGGTATGGTGGTGAACACTTGTAATCCCAGCACTTGGGAGGCAGAGGCAGGGGAATGAAAGAGTTCAAGGTCATCCTCAGGTACATGGCTATTCCATGGCCAGCCTGGGGTACATTTTATTCTTTTGTTGGATATCGCTAGAAAAGTCTCCATTTCATCTCTACTTTAGAAATAGGTTCAGTTTATTGAGTAGAGGTGGCCATACTTTGCTTTTGAGACATTTTCTCATATCTGTGATTTTATTTTACTTTTTTATGATTTATTTCTTTTTATTTTATGTCTATGAGTGTTTTGCCTGCATGTATGTTTGTATACCATGTGCATGCCTGGTGTAACAGATGCCAGAAGAGAGCATTGGATCCTCTGGAACTAGGATTACAGATGGTTATGTGTTTGACATGTGGGTTCTGGGAACCAAACCCAGGTCCTCTGTAAGAGCAGCCAGTGCTCTTAACTGCTGAGCCATCTCTCCCGCCCCTATGATTTTATTCTTTCTGAAATATTTTTTGGGAGACTAGAGAGACGGCTCAGCAGTAAAGGTGGTTGCAGGCAAGCCTGAAAAATGAATTTGATCTTTGGGTTGTACATGGTGGAAGGAGAGAACCAACTCAGATTAATACATGTGTACACACACACACACACACACACACACACACACACACACGTGTAGTTTGAGTTTTTTTTTTAAGTTTTTCTACTGGGCTAGAGATGTGACTCAGTGGTAGAACATTTGTCTTGCATCTGCAATATCCTGGCTCTGACCTCCAGACATAGATAGAGATAGGTTGATCGTTACAGCAAGCACCTACATGCTAAACTAGGTACTCAACATTATCTCATTTTATTTAAGCTTCTTAAACACCTGGAATAGTGTGGCAAAAGTTAGCCACTGGGCAAGAAAGTGCCCTTGTTTCAACTGCTGACAGTATGCTATCCAAAATGGACAAGCAGGACACAAAAGAAAGGACTGCTGATCCTTGCCAAGACAAGGTAAGAAGGCTCTTCAGAAAATCCTGCTTCACAAATGAGTCTGTCAGATATGCTAGGCCTGTAGGCCGAAGATGGATGCCCCAATGTTGCAGAGGAAACTTGGGTGACTATCCAGGCAGCCAGCTGTTTCTGTCACAACTCACATTTTTTGGAAGTCGCTTGTTTGCACTTCCTGCTTACTCAGTTAATATTATTTCCTTCTTGGGTCTCTGAAGGAATTGAAGATTAGATAGTTATAGTTTTCCTTGTTAACAAATTCAGATCAGAAACTCACTAATGAGGTGTAAAGTGTATAAGTTTGAAAGATATCAAAAGATAGTTTTGGTAATGCAAATTAGAATAGAAGGTGAACTAGATACAATCCTTTGGATTCACAAAGATAGGACAAATAATGGGGTATTTTCCTCTGAATTTGTCAAATGCAAATGGACCAGACATTGTCGATGTATTTATTGTCTGTATATATTGTATATAGTTATTGTACTTATTGTATATAGTTTTTCTTATATTAGTTATAACCTTTTATTACTTTAGACAAAAAAGGGGAAATGTGGTGATATATTATATATCCCAATAAAGCTTGCCTGGGGATTAGAGGACAAAGCCAGCCTCTAAATTAGACATAGAGGTCAGACAGTGGTGGCAAATACTTTTAAACCTAGCACTAGGGAGGCAGAGATCCATCCAGATCTCTGTGAGTTCAAGGCCACACTGGAAACAGAGCCAGGCATGGTGGCACATGCCTTTAATCCCAGCACTTGAGATCTCATGCCTTTGCTACCAAGTATTTGGGAAGCACACATGCCTTTAATCCCAGCACTAGGAAGGAAATAAGATGGTAGGACACAGAAAAGTATATAAGGCGTGAATAAACAGGAAATCTTGCTCTTGAGGCTGAGGATTTTATAGCAGTAAGAACATGGCTGGCTTGTTCTGTTTCTCTGATCTTTCAGCTTTCACCCCAATATTTGGCCCTGAGATTTTTATTAATAAGACCGTTTAGCAATTTGTGTTACAGGATAGTTAAGTGGATTTGATCCCATTTTACAGATGAGGAAGGTCTGGTTTAGCGAATGTTATAGTTTGGACATGGAGAGTTCCTCTGAGGGGCTCATATGTTGAAGCCCTGGTCTGCAGATGGTAGACCCAGTCACTGGGAGGTGAGTAGATTATGGGGATTTGACCTAATTAGTGTATAAATCCCTCAAGGATTTGGGGGTACAACAGCATTAGTGGGGGGTGGTAGAGAGAGGTGGGGAGGGGTCAGAGGAAGTGAGTCAGGATATAACCTGTAAAAAGTCAGTCTTACCCTGTCCCCTTCCTATCACACTCTCTGCTTCCATGAAGTGGACAGCTTTTCTCCACTGTGCCCTCCACCATGATGTCCTGCCCTGCTACACACCTAAAAACAACTGAGGCAGCCGGGCATGGACCAAGTCCTCTGCAACTGTGTGCCCCAAACAAGTCTTTCCTCTTTGAAGTTGTTTCTCTTAGGTATTTGTTGCAGCGACAAAAGGAAACATAAAGAATCAAAGCCCATCAACACAGTCTCTCACTTTGGAATACAACACAGGCTCAGAGAAGCCTCTTGTTCTCTCCTGTGCTTCCTTCTACTCCACTGTCTCCAAAACATCGTTGACTATCTTTGAGGCCATCTATACAATCCACAGAGGCTCACAGAAAGCTCCAGAGGAGGTGAAATTTGTGTCTGTATCTCTTACAGTTGAAAAAGTGCTGTACTCTACAGTGACGGACCCAGGTTCTTTCTGTCTTTAGCTCAGTGTAACGTGGCGCTACCTAGGGCACCCTTGAAAGTCCGCAACTCGAGAACCTTTCACAGCCCATGGGCAGCTGATTTTGCTTGCCACCCACACATGACTGTGAAAGCGCTTTGGCTCTTTATGAAGCCAAATGAAACCCTAGCAGATGTCTCTCCACCCAAGGCAGCATGGACCCAATAAAACAGATGTCCACAGTGGGGAGAGCATGTAGATCTGTAGACATCTCAGTGGAGTACCCAACACATACGGAATCAACAATAAACGGCTTCTCCACTTAACTGTAATGGGTGCAATGGAGAGTTTAAGATGTGATTTCTAAGGTCATACCTAGAAATACATAGTCATACCCAGTCCACAGTATTCAGTGACTCGAGCCAGTGTCTAAAGTATGGCACAGTCCAAAGTTAACAGGAAGGTCATGCGGTAATTTTAGATTGAAAATGTGAAAAGTTTGCTAAATTTGGGAATGAAATCACAGGAGTGGCTTTGACATCACTGCAAAGTATGATAATTAGGCCACTGTCCCAAAGAACTGTCTTCCCAAGCAACAAATCAGAGTTGGTTGTTAGAAAGTTTTATTTATATAGAAAATTTCCAGCAGACCACTAAACTAGATGCACAGATATTAAAACCTGCGCCCTTAAAACACGAAAGGGAAAAGTAAGCCAGTGGGCTGAGGGGAAGACCCCTTCACAGCCCTCTGATGTATACTTCCGTTTCCTGCCGTGGGGAAGATGGCGAGGGGCCGGCTACCGAGCTGCGGATGTGCGGACTCTCTTCTGGGTGGTGCTCATCATGTGTTGCCAGGGCTCAAGGCTGCAGACTCAGCACAGATTTCATGAGCTTGGGATGATAAAATTCCCAGATTTATGAAGTGCTGCTGCCAGAATAGCTTCAGACACACTGACTTTAGTTCTTATTTGTCAAAGTCCACACTTTCTGATTTTGTTTTAAATTTTAAAGCGTGTGTGTGTGTGTGTGTGTGTGTGTGTGTGTGTGTGTGTGTGTGTGTGCAGGAGTGCCATGGTGCACATATGGAGGTCAGAGGACAACTTGAGGAGTCAGTTCTTTCCCTCTGTCATGTAGGTCCCAGGGATTGAACTCAGGATATCAGGCTGGGAATAGGCTCCATTACCCACGGAGCCATCTCAGTGGCCTCCATGTTAGTCGTTTATGTTTCTATGCTTTGAAACATTTATCTGCTTTTCCATATCACTGATCATGGGTTATGTCCTAAGTGTGAGTGGCTAAGCCATATTTCTGCCCCAGGAAAGCAGCTCGACTGAGTGACGATCATGCTGTGATGTTGACAGTCAACTTGACAGGATCTGGAATCCCTGAAGAGACAGGCCTTTGGGCATGCTTGAGATGGGTGATCTAGATTAGGTTCATTGAATGAGAATGCTCATTAAATGTGGCAATATCAATCCATGGGCTGGGGTCCCAGACTGAACATAAGGGAGAAAGTGAGCTGGGCTTTCATCCTGTCTACGTCTTGACTGCTGATGGGATGTGACTGGCTTTCTCAGCCCTTACTGCCTATCATGACTTTCCTGCGTGATGGCCCTTGAACTTATCACTTAAAGCAAACCCTCTTTTCTTTAAGCTTTTTTTAAGTGCTTTTTTTTCTTCTTTCTTTCTTTCCTTTTTTATTTGTTTGAGCCAGAGTCTCTTTATGTAGCCTTGGTTGTCCTGGAACTCACTCTGTAGACTAGACCCTGGTCTGGGACTCAGAGATGGCCTTGCCTCTGCCTCCCAAGTACCAGGATGAAAGGCATGCGCCACCGTGCCTGGCTTTTTGGTCAGATATTCTGCCACAACATCCAGACAAGTCACCACAAGAGGCAAGGCACAAAGCTCTTTATTCACAGAGATGGGGCTCTTGGTCCGCCATCCATCTGTCTGACTCTCTCCCTGTCTCTTACTCTGTAGTTCAGGGCCTTGAGTGCAACCATTGTGCAGCCTAGGCTAACTTTGAACTCACCACAATCTCCCTGGGTTAGCCTCAGAAGTGCTGGGCTTACAGGTGTGAGCCAGCACACCCAGCTAGCCACAGTTTTGAGGAAAGGTGACAAATGGTGGCAAGCTCAGGAATACTCTGGAAGTACAAACTACTCTGTAATAAAACATCATTAATACTAACGAAACCAGTCTCTAACTAGGACTTCGTTGTACCAGCTTGAAATTTCCTGTCTTAGAAATGGAAGAGTAGGCAGATAGGCAGGGGGCAGCGGGGGGGGGGGGGGGCACACTTGATTCTGATTTGAACACCTCACAATTAGATGGTGCCTGGCCCCTGGTATGACTGTTCCCCTCTGTACAGAGATGCCACCTCTCCAGGCAAGGACATCATGTACAGAGCTGTCCCATGTAAGGAGTTGCTTCTTTCTGAGTTCTCAAAGCAGAGAGAGAGAGGGAGTTTGGGCCGCCTCCATCCATGGCTTTGCTCAGAATGAGGCAGTCCACGCTCTGCTACAACATGGCCAGTCCTCTGTTTGCTAGATCACTGGACTCTGGGAAGAAGAGCGTGAGGTCAGCAGAGAAGGCAGGAGGGGGAATAAAGAGCTCCTTAGCTGTGGGCTAAGCCTGGTGGCACACACCTTTAATCCCAGCACTGAGGGGGCAGTCAGGTAGATCCCTGTGAGTTTGAGGCTGGCCAGGGCTACATAGTCAAACCATATCTTAAAAAAGAAATAAAAAAAATAAAAAGAAAAGAAAAGAGAGCTCCCTGGGTACTTGCTGTAGCCTAGACCATTGCAGATAGCATGCTATGTCTTTCTTTTTCTTTCTTCTCCTCTTCCCTTTCCCCTGTACCCTCACCCCCTCTTCCCTTCTCCCCACCTCTTTCTCTTTCAACAGTGTCTCAAGTATCCCAGCTGGCCTCAGACTCAGCATATAGCCGAGGATGACCTTGAACTTCGGGTCCTCCTGTCTCTAATTTTGGGGTCACAGAGGCACATCACCATACCCAGCTGTGTGTCCTATGTCTTTCACTTAGTCTTGACAACTGTCCTGAGAAAGAGAGGGCCTGCTTTATGAGTTTCTATGGTAAAGGGAATAGCAGTGACCAAACACACCCAGTTAGTGGGTGAAAGGCCTATTGCCGAAGGCCTCCATATAGTGGTGTCTCAGGAAAAGAGAAACCAGAAAGAACAACAGCTGTGAAATGTTGTCCATGGTCCTGCAGAGTTGTCTGCACCCGGTAAGGGCAAAGCAAGACTGACTACTGGTAGGTGGACCATGGCCTTTATCCCTTCTTTCTCCAGTTTCTGCATCATAGGGCTCCATTGTTGATAGTTCAGATAATCCCAGATTTGGGAAGCTACAATGCTGTCTCCGTGTCTGTATGTTCTACATTGTGGATTCAATGAACTATGGATTGAATATCTGTCTGTCTATCTATCTATCTATCTATCTATCTATCTATCTATCTATCTATCTATCTATCATCTATCTATCTACCTATATCTATGTATGTATCTATCTATGTATTTATGTATGTATGTATGTATGTATGTATGTATGTATCTATCTATCTATCTATCATGTATCATCTGTCTCTCTATCATCTATCTATCTATCTATCTATCTATCTATCTATCTATCTATCTATTTATCTATATCTATCTATCTATTTTGAGACAGTCTTATTATGTAGATCAAGCTTGCCTTAATCTCACAACCTTCCAGTCTCCGTTTACTGAGTACTGGGATTACACTTGGTTTAGTAAAATTCTTCATCTTCTTTTAGACTTTTACAATTTTATTGTGCACAAGTATGTGTGTGTTTGAGTATATGCTATGGCAAGTATGTGGAGGTCAGAAGACAACTTTTAGGAATCAGAGCACTTTTCTCCTATCCTGTGGGCCCTGGGGACCAAACTCAGGTCTTCAGGCTTTGTGGTGAGTGCCTTTACCCAATGAGCTATCTTGCCAGCAATGGCACCATCCCCCACCTTTTTTTTTTTTTTTTTTTTTTTTTAGAGTCAGGAGTTTTTGTAGCCCAAGCTAGCTCCAGACTTGCTTTGTAGCTGAGAATGACCTAGCCTGACTCCTGACTCACATGCCTAGCCTCTTGAGTGTTGGGATCACAGATGTGCCCCACCATGCCCAGTTATATATATGTATATAATATATAATATAATATATATACAGATAAATTATTTGAGTACTGAATATGTGCAGGCATTTTTCTTGTCATCCCCTAAACAACACGGTAGAGTATCTATTTATGAAGCCCTTACATTGTGTTGGGTGTCTTAACTCATCTCTAGCTTTGAAGTATATGGTAGTCCCTGGTAGGAAGTAAGTTATATGGAAATATTGCCCCATTTCATTTCTGAGACTTGAGTATCTGGGAATTTTTATATCCATGTGGGCCCTGGACTAAGACTCCTGGTTTTACTGACAGGTAACTGGATTTGAAGAATTCTCAACGTAACACTTTCAGAGACACTAATGTTCATTTATTTATGTTTTTATTATTTAGTTATTTTAGCTGTGGGAATTAAACCCAGAATATTAGGTAAGCATTCTGCCCCTGAGCTACTCTTTCTGCCTCTGAGATTACTATCTTGTAGGTAAATGTTATCAAGAGGATAATGACATGTTTCTGCAAAAATCCACCTGAAGAGGAAACCCACGTGCATTTGGTGAGGTGTTCCAGCTTGCAGGCCGCCCTGCAAGGAGGTCAGAGCTGCTGTGCAGAGACGAACTTCTGGCATATTGTTTCCAGTTTCTACAGCGTTCTGTCTCACGGCTGTCGCCTCTCACTCTATAGAAGGACGGAGCAGAGGAATGCCTTCCTGGGAGGCAGCTCTACCCTGGCCCTGTCAGCTTTCTGCCTTGAAGGTCTGAAGAGATGCGTTGATTTCTGGTCACATAAGTGATGAAATTTCCCCCTCAACTTTCCACTACAAGTCAGTCCTCAGTCGTCTACCTAGTAATGGGTTTGCCACAGTCTACCATGCCACACTGGCTCCCCTTAAAAAGTAGACACAATGGCCAGAGCAAAACTCACAATGGAGAAATGATCTATGACCATCTATTTATGATAAAAAATACAATATTTGATCATAATGTATTGACTGATGGATTTCAATACTGGGAATTGAACCCAAGGCCTCGCGAGTGCTAGGCAGATTCAACCATGGAGTTACACCCTCCATCCTTTTTTAAAAAAACAAAACTATGTTTTTATTTTTCAATAGAGCCCAGGCTGGCCTTGAACTTGCAGTACTCTTGCCTCAGCCTCCCCAGTAGCTAAGATGGTAGGCCTATGCTACCAGTTGAGGGCTTTTAAAATGTTACTTTTATATGGGGAATTCTGGATTTAATGCATGTTATCATAGCTCAGTGACGGGCACATTCTGTGAAGGCGGCTCTTCTCTTTACCAGTTACAGCAGACAGGGAACCGAGTGTTGTTCATTTAGAATATGGAAGTGGGGGCTGGAAAGATGGCTCAGTGGCTTAGGGCACTTGTCGCTTTTGCGGAGGACCCAGGTTCAATACCCAGCACCTACATGGTGGCTCAAAACCATCTGTAACTCCAGTTCCAGAGGATTCAGTGCCCTCTTCTGTCCTTCACTGGCACCGGGCACACATGTGGTGCACATCTGTACATGCCAGTCAAACACTCATACACATAAAATAAATTTAAAAATCTAATAAATAAATAAATAAACATTAAAAAAGGAAGAAAGAAAATGGAAGTGAAGGCTAGGCTAGGCCAAGCTTTAAGTCTTGTTTATTTTGAGACAGGCCAGCCTGGCCTCAACTTCATTCTGTAGCTGAGGATAAATCTCTTCCTTTCACGTGCTGAGTGCTGGCATTTCAGGAGTGCATCACCATGCCCAGTTTATATAGTACTGAGGATGGAACCCAGAACTTTGTGCATGCAAGGCAAGCAGTCTACCAGCTGAGCTACTCCCCTAGATTTTAATTATCTTAGCTTTTAAACATTGCTTGTTTATTTATTTTGTGGTGCAGAGGCTTAAAGACGGGAGCTTGTACATGCTAGCCTCTGCCTCGCTAAACCTATTTTTACCATCCATCCATCCATCCATCCATCCAAGACAGAGTTTCTCTGTGTAGCTTTGGCTGTTCTGGAATTCCACTCTATAACCAGGCTGGCCTCAAACTCAGAGGTTTGCTTGCCTCTGCCTTCTAAGTAGAGGGACTGAATGCATACACAGCCATGCCAGGCTCTTTTACTTTGTTTGTTTGTTTGCTTGTTTTTCTAGACAGGATTTCTAGGTATAACAGCTCTAGCTGTCCTGGAACTCACTCTGTACACCAGACTGGTCTTGAACTCACAGAGATCCACCTGCCTCTGCCTCCCGAGTGCTGGGATTATAGGTGTGTACCACCACCACCTGGTACTACTATTCTTTAAACAACAACAAAAAGCATTTACTTATTGTGCGTGAGTGTGTGTGTGTGTGTGTGTGTGTGTGTGTGTGTGTGTGTGTGCGCGTGTGCACATGTGTCATTGCGTGGAAGTGGAGGTCAGAGGACAACTTTGGGGAGAGGGTTCTCTCCTACCATGTAGGTCCTGGAGATTGAACTCGGGTCATCGGGTTTGGAGGCAGGTGCCTTTTACTCACTGGGTCCTTTTGCTGGCCTTGCTTTTACTGTTCTTGAGATATCTTTCCTTTTGGTGGCCAAGAATTCATTACCCTGCAGAAAACATCACCCTGAACATGACAGTCCCCTGTTCTGGTGGGGATTGTATACATCAGTCGTCGTTGGGAACAAAAAGATATTTACTGTTTTTAAAATTATTATTATTATTATTTTTAAAGATTTATTTATTTATAATGTATACAGTATTCTGCCTACATACCAGAAGAGGGCACCAGATCTCATTACAGATGGCTGTGAGCCACCATGTGGTTGCTGGGAATTGAACTCAGAACCCCTGGAAGAGCTGCCAGTGCTCTTAACCTCTGAGCCATCTCTCCAGCCCTAAAATTACTATTATTTGTTTTTGTTGTTGCTTCTTGAGACAGCGTCTCATTACGCAGACCAGGCTGGACTCAAACTCACAAAGATCCACCGGCCTCTGCCTGCCTTCCGAGTACTGGAATTACCACTATGCGCCACCACACCCAGCAGCAGTAAGATATTTAATTTTAGATATCTGAATAGGAGGAAGTGGGAAGAAGGGAAAAGGAAAAGAGAATATTTGAGAATATTCCTGGGCCCAGGGGAGGTTATGGTTAGTCGATCTAAGTTGTTCCTTTGTGGAGGCTTGGGTGTAGGCTCTCGCGGCCTCACCCTGACTGCATGAATGAGCACCCAACTCCAGCACCCCTGTGGGAGTTATGATCAAAGTTGAGGGAGAGCTTGGACAATGTTGTCAAGTGATTTTCTGGAGCAGGTCATTTAAAGTCATGGGACTTTCTCTAAGTGGACTTCTCTTTATCTGGGCTTTAAAGGAATTTTCTGTCATTTTGGTGTTCGGAATTATCACCCATAAAGGCATCAACAAATCACCCTTGAGGGATCTTATCCCAGAACATACCTCGTTATCAGCAGTAGCCTGTACCAGCCTGACAACATGGCTGCCTCATCTTGTCCCTCCAGGCTGCCAGCTCCCAGAATACCCTAATTTGATTGAAACGTGAGGTACCACACCAGTACCACAATGGCTGGGAAAGACCCCCGGGCTGGGGCTGGAGTTCCCCTCCCTGAGAAGATAAAGCTACTTGGAGGCTGTCAGGGCGGTTCCGACTCTGGCTGCTTCAGCTCTGACCTGTCTGCCATATGCTCCTTGATAAGGCTCATCATCTCTTCCTACTGTGGGAGTGTACCTGTCTGCTCAGATTTCAGGAGAGAAAATCCCTTCCAAGAGGGATCTTTGTGAGATCCCAATCTGGGATTCTTTTTTTTTTTTTTTTTAAAGATTTATTTATTTATTATGTATACAGTGTTCTGTCTGCGTGTATGCCTGCAGGCCAGAAGAGGGCGCCAGATCTCATTACAGATGGTTGTGAGCCACCATGTGGTTGCTGGGAACCGAACTCAGGACCTCTGGAAGAGCAGTTGGTGCTCTTAACCTCTGAGCCATCTCTCCAGCCCCCCAATCTGGGATTCTTGCCACGGAAGTTTTTTTTTCTTTCCACATCACTGCTCCAGTTTGATCTCAGGTGTTGATTCTGGACTTTTCTCTCTTATTCCAATTTTCTTTAGTTTGGAACCTAGCCATTTTCTTTTCTTTTCATTTTAAAATTAAAACACACAGCACACATGTGGAGTTAGAGGAGCTTGTTGGTATCAATTTTCTCCTTCCTCCAGAGGTCAGGGCATTTGAACTCAGGGTCAGGCTTGGCAGGACATGACTTTATATTCTGAGCCTCCATTTCTCTCTCTGTCTCCCTCTCCTCTCCCTGTGTTGAGATTGAACCCAGGGCCTTGTACATGCTAAGCAAGTACTCCATGGCTCCAAACTCCCTAGCCCTGAGTTTGGAACTATCAATTTACAATTAAAGGCAAGAATTAATTAATCAATGTTAATGATAAAATATTGTAGTTAAAAGAAATTCTTTTTTTCCCCTGTTCAAACGTTTTTCTTCCTTGCAAAACAAAGCATTAATATGTGTTTCTGTTTAAGTACATATTTAAATCTTTCAAAAAACATTGCACTTTAAAACTTGCTGTTAATTAATACAACACATTTCCCCTTTGGGCTTACATGAAGCTACACAATGCTGAAGGAGACACAGTGTTATAGAAAATGGAAAGTACTACACCATAAGATGAAATTCCTGGTAGGAAAAAGCAAAAGAACCTCTGTAGATCCTTCTCTGATGACTTTCAAAGTCGTCTCTTTTTTCTTTTGGTGGCAAGAATTGAACCCAAGGCCCCATGCACTCTAAGCAAGCCATCTACCTATAAGTTATACACCCAGCTCCTCCCAAATGTTTTTTTTTTCCTTAAAAAGCAAAGAAAATGAGAACCTACTTAGAATTTTAACGCTACTTTCAGAGTTCTAGGACAATTCAGAAGAGTCATTGTTCAAGAAAAGGAAAGCAGTTTCCTTTTTGACAATAGGCCTCTTCCGTGGACATACATATCCCTGGACCTGGGGAAGATCTAGGAAGCCGCCTTGGTTACATGATACAGTTGGAAAATAATAAGGGTGATATTAACTCAACAATTGATGTTTTGTTGCCCAACCAGAGACTGTAATCTGACATACATGCCACCGAGCATGCTCAGAAGAGCCTCACAGTCTAGATGCACTGAGAATGCATGCATGGAACACACTCCCCCACCCCAACGAACACCCCCCCCCCCCGCCCAAATTGCGTCTGAACACATACATTTGAACACGACTACAACACAGCATGCTTCTGAGCCTGCAAGCTTTGACAGCTCTCAGCCAACAAGAATGTTCAAGCACAGTAGAAGCCTGCCCTCTAGTGGCCGACACCCCTGAGAACTTCCTGTGACCCCCGGGACTTCTGGGAGGGAGGCAACAGCTGCCAGATGTGCTCTGGACAGCTTCCGCTTGCTGTTCTCACTTTTCCCTCACATCTTCAACTTTCTCTGGAGAACATAACTCGGTCTGGGGAGCTGAGAATGGGTGTGCCATCCAACAGTAACCTCTAGTAGAATAAGGTTTTTAAAGTTATCTAAAGTTCTTGGGTTTCTGACTTTCTAGTTAAAAAAAAAGTTTCCATATCTTTTCGTTGTGAGTGGAATATTTTGCTTGGGCCAAATAGGCCACATAAAGACCAGGCTTCCAAATTCTTTCATAAATGTTACAATGGCTTAAGGTGACGAATCCTTATCTGTTTCTATGCAGAAAGCTAACTGAATCTCTAGGTCTGAATTGCCATTGTCTTCTCTATTATTATTATGTTTTAATGTGTGTCTCTGTATGTGGTGTTTAGGTGGGCACACCCGTGTGTGTGTGTGTGTGTGTGTGTGTGTGTGTATGTGTGATGTGTGTGTGTCTGTGTGTAAGGGACCAGAGCAGGTCATCGATGTCTTCCCCTATTGCTCTCTGTCTTACTGCCTTGGGACAGGGTCTCCTACTGAAAAGGGAGCTCACAATTCTGGCATTGAGTGCTCCGATCTGCTACCCCCACCCAGTGCCGGGGTTACACGCATGTGCAGCTATGCCCAGCTTTTTGTATGTCGGTGCCGGGGTTCAGGTTCAGGTCTTCATGGTTACAGAGCAAACACTCTCATATCCGGAGCCATCTCCCCACTCCAATTCTTCTACTTTCATAGGCAGAGAACAGACCGGAGAGGCTTTCTATAAAATCCTTTGATGTGGTCTTGCAGAGGCCTGAAAGCTTTAGGGTGATTAATTTTGCTCATTTCTCTCTCTTCTCTGGAGCATATCAGTGGAACACTTTTCCTGATCTTTTGTTTTAATGGTGCGTGGTGTGTGTGCGTGCGTGCGAGCGTGTGTGCGTGTATGTGTGCGTGCGTGTGTGTGTGTGTGTGTGTGTGTGTGTGTGTATGTGTGTGTGTGTATCTATGACCCGCCACACACTAAGTATGCACTCTGCCACTGAGCTATACCCCAGTCCTCCATGTGTTTTCTTTAGTATATCAGCATTCTTTATGCTGTCCAGGTCAAAGCACTACCTTCAGATTTGGTTTTTGGAGTCTGTGGTGATACTAAACCCACAAAGGGGACTGAGCCTTCTATCCTGGATTTCTTGGCCTCATGAATGAGTTCCTAAGCTCCTTTCTCATCTCCTAACTTTCAGACTCCAGCCCTCTGAATTCCTCGGCTCAAGTCCTGTCTTTTCCCTTTAAGCCTTTCCTCACCTCTATGAATTGCCCGTTAGCTACATCTCCCCGCAAGCTGCAAAATGCACCTGAAATCCACCACTCCCTTTTAGCAGCTCCCCCCAGGAAGGATAAAGACAGCTCCAGGGCATGACTGGCACACTCCCAACACACAGGAACACGCCCCTGAACAAACAGGAGACTCACAAAAAGAAAATGTCACACTCTGTATGTTTGAACTATACAGACCCTAAGAGGGTGAGAGCATCATTAAAAAAAACCAAAAAACAAAACAATCCAAAAAACCCATTAGTCACCATCACGTCAGATAATGAGAGACGTTTTGTTATTGTTGTTTTTATAGGGCCTTGCTATCACAGCTCAGGCTGACCAGGAACTAGCCATGTAGCCCAGGCTAGCCTCAAACTCATGCTTCTCCCACCTCAGCCTTCTGAGAGCTGGGGTTACAGCAAAGTGACGAGATATTTGTTGCAGTCCCGGGCATTCCTCAGCAAAATGTGCTGCTGTATCATTGATTTTGTATTTTCTTTCTTTTTTCTTATCTTTTAATTGTTTTGTTTTGGTGCCAGGGAAGGGGCCTAGGGCCTTGTATAACAGAGGGAAACCACTGCTCATTAACTAGACAACACAAAGTTGGCCCCACAGCATCTTTTGTTTTGTTTAATGTATTTTTTTTGAGACAGAGTCTCATGTAGCCTATGCTGTTTTCAAACTTTCTATGGATCCTTCTTTTCTCCATTCCCACGTGCTAGGATTACAGGCATGCACCACCATGCTGGGCCTTTCTCCACAGCATCTTGTGGTAGACCGTGCACCCAAGAACTTGCTCTTAGACAGACAAGTGCACTTACTAGCATGGGAGCGGAATGACTCTTCATGCTCCCATGTGTCCCAGGGAAACAGGTCCACTGCGAGGGCACACAGGACCATGGCTCTGCTGGAAAAAGGCCTTGCTGAAAGTGTTTGGGCCACAGACTCTGGACAGGCCTTCACATCCACTCCAGCTCCGGAGCCAGTGGCTCTTCAGGAGTTCTGGATCTGAGGCGATCACACAGGAAATACAGACACACATGTGCTCTAATGACGCTGTCCTCACAGGACCGCTGAGGCCAACATGGAGGCCGAGAGACTTGTGGTACAGCATGACCAGAACAAAGAGAGACACAAGACGAAATGGCGACAGCCAGCACCCGGAACATGGCGTCAAACACCACGGCCACAGAAGCTTGCTAGCTATGGGCCACGCCGTGCAGCCTTGAAGCAAAACTATTGATTTTGTGGTTGTTAAAAAAAACAAAAAACCAAGAAAACCAAAAAACCCCAAACGTACCTTCAACGGCAGAACTCAGTTTTATGACACCTTGAATAAAAACAAAAGATGGTAGTTATATAATGGATCCGGGTTACCTTTTTTTCCAGTTTTCACATAACACGCGTACACTTCAGGTCTGGATATTTTGCTGTTGTTGTTGAGAAGTTAACTAAACAATTTCAAAAATGAAATACAGAAGCTATCGGCACTTCCTGAATTTTGCCGGGTCTGGGGATCATTTTACACATGCTGGGACAGAGCTTGTGTTGAAATATATAGTAGGCGGTTGAAAACCAAGGCCTGTCTCTCAGCATCCTTCCCTGAACTGGCTGGGCAAGAAGCTGTTTCCCCAGTCTTCGGGCTTAACTTTTGCCTTTGTAGGTGAAACCACGAAAAAAGCCCACCTGGGTATGTCACGTTGAGCATGGAGAAAGTAGATACTACCCACGACTGGACTGGTGTTTGTTTTTCCCCCAATTTAAAGGTGAGAATTCTAAAATAAACTAGACCTGGTCAGCAACTTGATTTCAAACAGTCTTTGTACACCATGGCTATAAACAGATAACGCTCTCCAGTTTCTTTCTAAAATCTTTGTGTGTGTGACATATATGTATGTGAAGACAGGTGCACACACTTGGTCAGAGGACAACCTCGTGTCTGTCCTTCCTGTCCACCTAGCTTGAGGTACCATCTTGCTCTGTGCTGTTTGTCAGGACAGCTGGCCTGTGTTTGCTGGGATGTTCCTGTCCCTCTGCAGGATGACAACGCACTCTACTGAATAAGTTTTCTGTGGACTATGGGGATCTGAAGTCTTCAAACCTCAGGCTTGTACCAGAAGTTCTTTTATCCACTGGGCCATCTGTTTTCTAATTTCTGTTCATCGCTGTGGTCTTTTACATGGTGCCAAAGTGTCTATAAGCAGCACATGGTTGAAAATGTGCCTTTGTCTTTTACACTGGAAAGATTTCTGATTTAAATGGAAAGAAGTCTTCTCAATACCACCCAACCCAGCTGATATCAGCCAACTTGCACACTGCTTTCATGGTGTGCCTGTAAGTAAATATGCTTCATTGCAGATGTTGCTGATGTAAACAGTGTGTAGCACTGGATCTACAAAGGATAACAAAGGCATGGTGATACTAAGGCAACTTCTGTACAGCAACCGATCTTTTCAATGAATGAAGTCTTCTATTAGCACCAGCAATTCAAACCACTGGTATCCCTCCCCAACAAGTCATACATTGATTTATACACCAATCTGACCTTTCTCCAATACATTTATTGTCATTACATCTTTTTTGACCTTAATCCATTCCTCATATAAATTGTTTTCATTAGGTTAAAACCTTGTTCAGTTTTGCTAACTGTGAACACTGGTATCGTGAGGTGTCCCGTTGGATGTGGGGCCGGGAAGAGGTATGCAGTAACCACAGCCCACAGCTGTAAATAGCTCCAGGAATAGTAAGTAACAAGTTGTTGTTAGGAATTCCAGGATTTTAGTAATCTGTGACCATTGTCCCAGCAGTGCTGGGCACTGAATAAAACACACAGTCAAGCTGGGGGGTGCGGGTCAGTGGTCCAGTCACGAGACCACAGGTTCAATCCTGGGTAGCATTAAAACATAGTGTATTGTCTGCCTCTAAACTATCCAGCCCTTACTTTTGTTTTTAAGGTAAACGTATTGAATTATGAGTTCATATAATTTAAATTGTAACAACTGGAAATGCAAGAACTGGAGAACTGGCTTCTGCAGGCTTCAAGGAGCCAGGCTCCGGACACCACCCTCAAAACTCAGGTTCAGAGAAGAAAGCTTGCTGAGATTTACGGACATGGTTTTAACTGAACCAAACAAGCCGGTTGGAAACAACTGAGCATTTACTATGGTTTCGTAGGCAGTCTCAAAGCCTCTCAGAACTGCCAGATGCAGGAAATACCTTTACGTCCATTACCCTGGAAGCAATGGTCATTGATGTCCAGTAAGGGCAAAAACTAAGCAGGTTTGCCCCTTTTGTGGTCAGACAATTAAACCAAAAGGTAGAGTCAGGCCTGAGCGCATATTAATGGCCTGCCATATTGGAACAGTAGAAATTTCACATAGGTTAAAAATGAGCTTTTCTCCCAGTCATATCCATCACACATTTTAAAATTATTATTCTTGCGTGTATACACGATGTATGAGGAGTGTGAGCCTGTGTGTCGGAGTGTGTATGTGCAGGTCAGAGGACAAGTCTGTGAATTTAGTTCTCTCCTGCCTTGAGGTGGGTTCCTGGAATCAAACCCAGTTGTCAGGATTATACTGCAAGCATCTTTATCCCCTGAGTCATCTTGCCCATCCCTCGGTCATATTCCTTTTTGTATGTAACTATGGTGTCAGCAAATAAAACCATGTGCACTAATTGTGTGCAGAGACAGTCTGTGAGAAGAACACCTAAACAAATTCTAGGGCTGGAAGTGGCCTTGGAGGAGAGTCCCAAAATGCACTCACTGAGAGAAAAAAACGTTAAGTTAAAAAGCAAACAGTCGCATGATTTTAGAACTTTCATTATGAACATTATTTTCACAGGATCATTAAATGAGTTATTAACTTCAAATGGACGTTTCTAATTTTTTAAACAACAAATTAGATTTTTCTCTACTTTAGGGTAGGTATTTATATTGTGAAGAAATTATATTATGGTGGAAATCTCAACTCCACTAAAGCGCAATATATGGCTAATAGTAACATACACATGATTATAGAATCACAGAAAAGCGTCTTTTCTCTTAAAATGTGCATATTTGAAAGTCTTGGGATATTTAAGAAGTGACTGGTGTTGATGATGTTTTAAAGTACACACAGTGTCGCTGACTTGCAGACACAAGCTAGACATGAGTTGTAAGCAGCCAACATTGACGTTGCCTGGAATTCTGGGTAAGCCACAGCACGTACATGTATGCAGGTACATAGAATGGAGCCCACCACTCCCCACCGGGTTCACTTCTTCACAGGTTGCAGAGGACTTTGAAAATTAAAAACAAAAATAAAAAGAGACGAATAGAAGAGAAACTCCACCGTTTCCCCCTGCACTGGTTATCTCAGCAAGGCAAACTAACTAGGTGGAGACCTGAGTGCCGCCCACCCCATCACTGTCCTGAGGGTGGGAGCCAATGGCCAGCCAGGTGTGCTTCGTTCCCAGCTGGCCACTGCCTGCTCTCTCCTTTCTTTGGCTGTGTTTGCTTGTTGTAGTCCTAGGGGTTGAACTAGACGTCATGCATGCGAGGCAATGAGTAACCCCAGTGCGAGGACCCCAGCTCTTTGTTCCTTTTGGCGTTGAGATAGAGTTTTATAGGATGACCAGGCTGGCCTTGGTCCACTCTGTAGCTCATGCAGGCCTTGAATTTATAATCCTCCAGCCTTGGTTTTTAGGACAGTTAAGATTACAGACTTTGTTACCAGGTCCATCTCTCTTATTACCTACATTAATTTCCCCCTACCCCCTTTTGGTGCTGAAGATTAAACCCAGGAGCTTCCATATACTAAGTCTATGCTCGACCATTGATCTACAACCCCGACCCCCATCCGAAATGATTGATTTCAGTTGTTCTAAAAGAATTCTTAGGAGAAAGGATCAGGTTTAATCATGCTAAAGTGTGAATGACTAGAGCTCTCTAGGATCCTGCAATGGCATCTCCCTGCTGGTGAAATACTAAGCCAGTCTCCAGCCCTAAGACATCCCTACCTTTCCCTACATCTGCTTACTCAACGGTCCTCTCTGTGCTCATTAGTACTCACCCCTTTCTGCCAGAACCAGCCTAACTGCTGCTCCACCTGAGCTGTGGAATCTTTCTGTACCTCTTTCTCTTCATTCAGACTCTGCTCCAAGGCCTGTTCCTCCTGGGAACTGCTTTCAGAGAAGCCATAAACCACCCTCTGTGTTAGGCTCTGAGTTAAGTTCTCTATCTGAAAGGCTCCCCTATGGTCTCTAGCTCACATCTATCTCCCTCAGCAGGCACCAGAACAGTGAGAGCTCTCTGTTTCTGGAACCAAGTAGACTTCCTCACATAAAATGAGCACCCCATAAATACCTTTAAAATATTTATTTCTTTATTTTTTTGAGACAAACTCATGCAGCCCAGTCTGGCCATGAACTCAACATGTAGCTGAGGATGCTCATGCCCTGTGATCCTCATGCCTCTGTTTGCTGAGTGCTAGGATTACAGGTGAGTACCACAGTGCCTGCCTAGTAAACACTCACTGAATGAACTGAATGATCATTGCCAAGGTTCCACGTTATGGAGCGTCTCAGCTCCAGCAAGTGCATTTCCAATACATTACTGAATTGTGAATAGTACTGAGTGGGACACTCAGAGGTCATTACACTGATTGCTGTCTGTCCATTTCTACTCAAAGATTGGTCTCTGGGTCGGGAGAGGGTTGTTGGGGGAAACTGAGGAATGGAGAGAATATATGTAAGTTTTAGTAGACATAAGGTACTTCGCGTTGTAACAGTAACAAGATCTCAAAAAAATCATTGGCTGGCTACTTGTAGCAAGAGTGTGCCCTAATTAGATGCCAAGAAGTATTAACGAAGTAGTTTTCTATCCAAGTATCTCGAGAATCTGTACTTCTCTTCAGCACCATCACCCTGCTCCCAACTATATCAGAGTTCATATGATAAGAGGCAGATAAAGAAGGGCTTGAAAGAGTGGCTGGGGTCTCCCAAGGGCCTGGGTCACAGGTGTGTGCCACCATGCCTGGCTGAGGACTGTTCAGTTTTTAATATCCTGATTCTAATTAGTTGCTGTACTGCAGCTGGCAGGGCCCCTCAGAAGGTCCTCACCCCTTTAGACTCCTTCAGTGGTGTCTCATTATTTTAAAGATAAAGACAAAGAACCCTAATGCAAGCTGCAGAGCCTTCCAGGATGTCACCTCCAGCAGAACAAAAGACAGCTGTGTGTTCTTCCACACCCATCTACAGAGACGTGGAGCCTCTCCTGGCCCCTGAAGCTACTCGACGCTGAGTCCTCTGAATATCAGAAGACAGAGGAAGGACCCTCTGCCCACCCTGTGGCCAGCTTCATGAAGCCGATAGTGCCCTCTTCCTGTCTCTTGGGGGTTAGAAGCACCGAACATGCTCTGATGGAGAGGCCTCATGAAGATTCCGATGCCTGTGAGTAGAGACAAGTCTTCACGAGAGCGCCTGAGAGCAGAGGCTGGCGGATCGTGTTGGTGAGGGTAAGAGGATGGGGAGGAAACCACCACTGGAAACAGGAGAAACATCGACCCTTTTATGTGGTGGGAAGGATTTCCTCCACATTATCCCTCTAGTAGAGAGGAAAACAGACCTAACAAATGCATGGTTTCACTTGTTATTGTGGGGACCAAGCCCAGGGCCTCAGATGTGCTAGGGAAGGGCTTTCCCTCTGAGCAGCCCATAAGATTTCCAAGTTCAGGGCTTAAAATGCCTCTCCCTCACCATTAGAGCCACACACGATGAGTTCCAGGCAAAGAAGGAAGAACTTTAAAAAAAAGAGCTGTATTTTAAGAAACACGTAGAGGAAACACAAAGGTTTTGCAAAGCTAAAACGCAAGAGCAAAATAAAAATATAAAAAAGTAACTAGTGGTCCTGCATTTCAAGAGATGGCCATTATGATTTTTTTTTTATTTTTTTATGATTTTTTTAAATGAAATCAGAAATATTTAAGCATGTGTCCTCTGGAGTTCCCAAAACTGAAAAAAAAAAAAAAAGACGGTAGGAATCACAAAGGTTCTGCTTCCCAGGTCCCCAGCTCCATTTTGAAGAGAACTACAGACATGTCTTGTTTAGCAGACAGATGTCTAGTAAGACCCAGCAGAAGGCCACAAAGATCCCAAGAGAGTCAGGAGCCACACCATCGGATGGACAGAGCACACGGGGAGTGGGGGGGGAGGGGGGGCTCCATGTGCACAGCCATGAGATGGGCTGAGAAGATTATTCAGCTCCGAGTTTTATTTCCTATGGAAAACAGATAATTCAGAGTGTGTGACAAGACTCTGGTAACTGAGCCTGAGAGCTGTGAAGAATCACTCCCAGGAAGCAGGACTGGGCTCCTCAGTTGAAGAATGGGTTTCAGAACTGCTGTGGCCACTGATTACTGTGGGGACTCTTCTTCCACTTTGAAGTGCTTGTTCTAATTTGGATAGGAACACCCACCAAAGAAGGGCACATGTATTGACGGCTTGGGATTTCGGGAGTGACTGATTGGCTCACAGGGAAACTGAGCTAATCAATAAATGAATTAAGCCACCGGTGGACTCATAATTGAAAGGACTGTTGGGAGGTGGTAGATGCCGTGGAAAGAGGAGCCTGGTTGCAGGAAGTGGATTGCTGGGGTGTATTTTTGGAAGGTGTGGTGGTTTGGATGAGAACGGCCCTCACAGGCTCATAGGGAGGGGCACTATTAGGAGATATGGCCTTGTTGGAGGAAGCATGTCATTGGGGGTGGGCTTTGAGGTCTCAGATGCTCAAGCCAGGCCCAGTGTTGCTCTCTTCCTGCCTCTTACAGATCAAGATGTAGAACTCTCAGCTACTTCTCCAGCACCATGACTGCCTGCATGCCACCTTGCTTCCTGTCATGAGGACAATGGACTAAACCTCTGAACTATAAGCCAGCCCCAATGAAATGTTTTCCTTTATAAGAGTTGCTGTGGTCATGGTGTCTCTTCACAGCAATAGAAACTCTGAGACAAAGGGTCTATCTTGTCTCCAGCTTCTTCCTTCCTCTGTCTGGCTGCTTTCCCAGCTGCCACGAGGTGAACGTGGCATGATGGTCTCTGCCTTAACACAAACCTACAGTCATGGAGCCAGCGGACCACGGACTGATACCTCTGTAACCCTGAGCCAAACTGAGTTCTCTTCTCAGTTGGTTTGTGCAGGGATGAGATGCTGACCAACAGTGTTCAGTGGATTTTCCTCTTCCTACATCAACGATATCTGTTGTATATGTGCAACTCATAGACTTTTAGTTTACAAACTTTTGTACATAAATCATATTAGACAACGGGTCAAGGGACTGCCACTGGTACCTCCACCTCCTTTGGATAGCAAATATCTCAAACTTGTGCGTGGGATGACAGTTATGACATCCTCGAAGGTGTACATTGCTTTACAGAGGATGTAAATACTTCCCGTGAGGAGGATGAACTGTGACTGCCTTCCCATAGGGAAATGGCATTTTGGTCTTTCCTCTTGAGGTATGTAGGCCCTATGGCTTCTCTGACCAATATAGAGTAGATGTGGACATTGAATATTTGGGCTTGGACCTTAGGACTTCCTGCCATGAACATACTCTCTGAGAGTCCTAACATGTGAGAAGTCTAGAAACCACAAGGCTATAGGTGACACTTAGAACATCAGTCAGCTTTGAGTCTATGCCCCAGCCATCCAAACCAAGGAGCCAGGCACATGAGTGATGCCATCATGGATCCCCTGGTCTAGGCTACTTGCCACGGCTAGCTTTTGTCTCAACTTGACTGGGCCTTGTGGATAGTCACACATTTGGTCAAGTGCTATTTTGGGTGTATATGTGAGGGCTCTTCTGGATGAGATTAACATTCGAATGACTGGGTAAACCAGACTGCCCACCCTGATGTAGCTGAGTCTCATCCTGTCTGCTGTGGGAGAAATGAGAGACAGAGACACAGAGAGACAGAGACAGAGAGAACAAAAGATGCGTGTGGGGGTGGAGTCCCAGGATCTTCTTCACGAGTGAGCGTGCCCCAAATCACTTCCTAAAGTTCCATCGCCTTCTAGTAGAGCCACAGGCTGGCGACTAAACCTTCACACACGACGTTCTGGGGGGACATTTCAGATCCTAGTTACAATGCCGAATCTGTTGATGAGTGACTCCGCATTGCAAGGTAATGAGGTTCACGGCACCAGATAAGGAAGAGTCAATGCTATCTCATCTTGGGGACCTGACACTTGACTCACCTCTTAGTTTTCCCACACTCCCATCCATGCTACCCTTTCATCTCCTCCTCCCCCAACGCTAGCTGGAGCTTCCTCTCACCCAGTCATCAGTCACTGCCTGCTTAGTGTGTGAGGGTTTTCTCCAGAAGTTTCTCCCATACTTCTCGCTGAGTTGCTTCCTTGTGGTGATTCTCCTAGCAGCCCCGAGTCCTTTTCCTTTAGAGCAATCATCTTTGATGATTTGATTTACGCTGGCCCTCACCTCTAGATTGCAAGCCTCATGAGAACAGAGAGCGAGACTCCTTTTGATCACTGTGGAATTCCTGGCTTCCGCACCGCGGCTGGACACAGCAAGTGCTGGATAAATATTTGTTAAGCAGATGAATGAAATATTTGATGCTGCTGATAAGGACTCGGTCCTCACCACAGCCTTAAGAACACACCACTATTCTTCTTGCTCATGTGCTGTGCAAACCTGGATACCCAGCCCCAGGCACTGGGCAAGGCCGCGTGACTTATTAATTGCCGGGCTGTGGTCTGTGAGGGCAGCTGAGTACCCCTGGAGTCACTATAAGCCCAAGAGAAAGAACCACGAGAGCCACTGTGTGGGGGGGGGAGCAATTTGTGTTCTATCCCATTTATGACTTAAGAGGAAATGGAGGGGGGACTTTACTTGAGAGTCTTGGGAAGTTAGTGGCCTTCTTGGGAGTCCTGAGAAGTTAGTGGCATTTAGACTGTTTGAAGCACTTCTAGAAACCGTTTCTTGCTGGGTCAGAAAAGCTGACTGCCCTGTATCTATAGTAGAAGGAAGCTGTTGCCTCAGGGCCAGGCGAAGCTGCCACCTCCCACAGCAGCTGCTCCCAGAATTTTACTTACCCTGCCTTGGGAATGCACCTCAACTTAGTGGTCCTCTAGACAAGAAAAATAGTGGCTCCATGGAAAGTAGCTCTCTTACAGTTTATTTTTTCATCACTTAACCATTGTTTTCATTAGTGAAATAAGTGCAAGTCCTTATCAGTGTCCTTACAACTTCCATTTTATAATTTAAAAGTATCTTCCTCACACCCGTCTATAAGTGGCATCACTTCCTTTACTCTCTCTCTCTCTCTCTCTCTCTCTCTCTCTCTCTTTCTCTCTCTCACACACACATACACACACACACACACACATACACACTGGGTAGGGCATGGAATCCAGAGCTTTGACACAAAAATACAGCTCTCACCTCAAAGGGAATAAGTGTTTATTCTGGAGCCAGATATGAGTGACCATGGTCTAGGGATACCTCCAAAAATACTTCCTTCCAATGTGGTAACAGTTCGATGAAGTTTTGTAGTTATAGAACTAAGAAAGTCAAGATATGACTCTGTTGTTGGACATAAATGCTATTTGATGACATTCTTAGCCTCTGGGTTGGTGGAGCTAGTGGTCTGTTAGTACATTTTAAAAGGATTTACCTCAGTAGTCACAAGGGTGTTACATCAAACACTGGTGGACAATGATGGCTATTAAGGGGCTAACGATAGCCCAAGATAATTGGGCTCCAGATCCGAAGCATTACAACTCTCCACAATCCCAAATTCTAACTAGTCAACGAGGCTTGTAGGTCAGTCCGTCTTCCTATCCTCCTTCCATCCCTCCCTCCCATAATTCTTCTCTTCCTTTTCTTTGTTTCTTCGCCTTTTTTACAGGCAGAGTTTCACTGCATAGTCCTGACTGGTTTGGAACTCAGGACTCCAAGAGATCTGCCTGCCTCTGTCTCCTGCAGGCACTGGGCACACCAGGCTAGCTTTTCGTGTGCTTTAACACAGCGAGGATTGTTTACATATGTTTCCTAGGCACTCAGTTCCCGTAGGCAGGCTGTCTACCATTGAGTCACACTGGCCAACTGGTTCTGTGGACCTGATTTCATGAAGCAGGTTTAGCATGGCTCTAGTTGGAGACAGGATCACCATCCACCATGTATAAACCTTGATCTTTCAACGAGAACACACCTCACTGCGTCCGGAGTGCACGCAGAGATCGCGTGCCTCATTTTCTAAAGGTCACCTGTCCCGAGACAGTGCCCACTGCTACCTCTGACAGGTGCCCCACCACTCCCCTGGGGTGCACAATCCTGTATCCGTCCCCTTTGAATGTGAAACATTTGAAAGTGCAGGGACGGGAGGCAGATGGAGGCACACCTTTGATCTTTCATCCTTGCGGGTGAAGAGAGGGCAGACACCTGGCAGCTGCGAACCGGGAACAAAACGCTGGCGGGGACCGGAATGACCTGAAACGCTGCCGCGGCCGGCCGGGTCGCAGGGGCAGCCTGATTCTGTGTGCGGGCAGAGAGACTTGGTCCCGGGCAGCTCCCCGAACTGGGCTGGGGTGCCAAGGACAGGAGTCCGGGAAAGATCCGGCAGCTGCGTTGAACAAAGTCAACAAGGATGCAAAGATTGCAGCTGTGCACCATTGCAGAAGGGCGATTCAGGGAGCTTCTAGAAAGAGTATTTGGAGTGCTCTCTTTCCTTCGCGGAACTCTATTAAGGATTCCACCCTGGCACCAAGATGCCACGAATGCTTGCTTCAAGTGCCCGAGTCTTCGGCGGGACTATACTGCCCCCTGCCGTTGATGTGCTGTTATTACGCCATTGCTCGGGAAGCCTGGGCTGTCAATCACACCCATCAATGTCACAGCTTCCGGTTTCCCCCACAGGGTGGGAGGTGGTCTGGCAGGGCAGGATTGAACCCCAGTTTTAAACCCCAAGTCAGACCTGGGAGGGAACTTCAAAATTAAAGTCCTTCTTTCCTCACTCTGAGCCAGGTCTTCTGAGATGTTCCAGAAGCGTTGAAGAAAAAAAAATCCGTCAGCTTTGAATCTGTCAGTTTTTAATGATGGTGGCCACGTGGTTACTGCACTCCCGGCTCTTTTCAGAGTCAATTCAAATGTGGCCTAGGCTGGAAAAATCTTTCCTGACATGTCTTCAGCAATTGGCACGTGACAGGCCATGGATGTTCCCTTGCTGTCAAGCTTCCCATCAGCGCGGAAAGGCAAGAGCAAGGGACATTCCTGATTGGCGTCTGCAGCCAGTGTGGCGAAGCTCTCTGTTCAGTGAAAAAGCGTCCGGTAAAAAAAACGGCCGTGTATTGTCCACATGTCACCATTCGATTCACAAAAGCATCAGATGCTTGATCAACCACAATACAGCAACCTGACCCGAGGTAGGAAGGCAGGTGAGACAGACAGGTGTGTACAGGTGTATGGACGCACAGGTGTTTGTGTATGAAGGTCAGAGGACAGCCTCTGCCTTTGTTCTCCGGTACCTTCCTTTTTACCCCGAGTCAGGGTCTTTCACTGGCCGGAAGCTCCCACAAGTAGGCTAGTTGTTCAGCAAGCTCCAGAGACTTGGTGGCCCATCTTGCTGCTACGGATGACAAGTGCCCAGATATTTACACGAGTTCTGAGGATCAAACTTGAGGCGAGCATCTTACTGACAGAACCATCTTACCGGCCGGTATTTTTCAGTGGAATGTTTGGAATAACATAAACCTAGAAAATAGCTAGTTGTAATCGTTGGAAATCCATGAAGCTATTTAGACTTTCTCATGGAGAATGGTCTCCATGAGATCCCTCACAGGTTGAGATCACAAATGTTGTTTGGACAGGTATTTCTAGGAATCAGAGCCGTGTTTCTTAGATTATGTTATCCAATGTTCTCTGGCACCTGGAATAGGGCCCTGAACACACACTCTGCTACTGAGGTGTACTGTTGGTCTGCATTAATACTACTCATAAAAGCTGCTTGGGCAGCCCATTTTTGGGACCTCCTCCTGCCTGCTGCAGGGATCTGTTACTCTACTTCTCAATAAAACCATGTTGCTCTTAGGCATTTCTTTTTTTTTTTTTTTTTTTTCTCCCTGAGACAGGCTCTTAGGTAGCCTAGCCCGCCCTCCAGGTCTGCCCAAGGATGACTTTGAACTCCTGATCGTCTTGCTTCTATTGCCCATGTGCTGGGATTACAGGCATTTGTCACTGTCCCCCCCCCCCCCCCCGATCTTTTGTTACATGTTTATTTAATGAAACAGTTTCCAAGTGGAAGGCTAACATAGCGTTGGCATGATTCATGATTGGCAAGGGCAAATGTTCTACCACTGAGCCACACCTTGGCCATTGTGTAGCATCTCTAAACAAAGGCTGACTAACAGAAGTGTCAGATAACTGTTAAACAAGATAAATACTCACTGTATTGTATAATTCCAGTTTTAAGGCAACATAGATCAGGGTTCTAAACTTTCTAGATGCTTTTCTTTTCTTATTGAGACTATATACTAATTATATACAATAATGGATTCTGTCTTAGTCACTGTTCTATTTCTGAGAAGAGACACCATGACTAAGGCAACTATTATAAGAGAAAGTATTTAATTGGGGGCTTGCTTACAGTTTCAGAGGTTTAGTTTATTATCATAGCTGGGGGCATGGCAGCAAGCAGGCAGGTGCTGGAGCAGTAGCTGAGAGCTCTACATACTGATCGTAGGCAGAGAGAGAGAGAAGGAGAGAGAGAGAGAGAGAGAGAGAGAGAGAGAGAGAGAGAGAGAGAGAGAGAGAGATTGGGATTGACATGGGCTTTTGAAACCTCAAAGCCCACTCCCAGTGACGTGACACACTTCTTCCAACAAGGCTATACCTCCTAATCCTTCTAATCCTTTCAAATAGTGCCACTCTGGTTGCTAAGTATTCAAATGTATGAGCCTATGTCTATGGGGGTTATTCTTATTTAAACCACCACCTATTCCATTATGATATTTTTAATACTTATATAGAACGTATTTTGGTCATTTTTATACCTTCTCTCACACCCTCCCACTCTTACTCATCCCCTTCCTCTTCCCATCTAGTCTCTCTTCTCTTTTTATTTCTTTATTTTTTTTCCATTAGGGCTGATTATAGGAGCGTGGGCAATAGGCACTGAAGACGGTGTCTCTTGGGGTTCTGGAGAGATGTCTCAGTGGTTAAGAGCACTTGCTGCTCTTGCAGGGTGCCCAGGTTTGGTTCCCAGCACCCACATGGAAGCTCATAACACCTGAACTCCAGCTCCAGGGGATCCAGTGTCTTCTCCTAGCCTCTGTGAGCACCATGCATGCATGAGGTTAACACTCATACACACAATAAATAAAACTTAGGAAGAAAAAAAGAAGGTGTTTTCCCCTCCTCTTCCAACCATCAGCTGCTGGGAGGATCTTAAGGAGGAGTGATCTCATGAACCTCTCCTCATACGTAACTTTATTTTGTGTTGCAGCTTTGAAATTTTGCCTCTGTGCTTGCTGATGGGAAAATATATACCACTAAAATAAAAAGCTAACATTTTATTGGCAGACTAAGATGGTCAAAGTGAGACCATTCAAGCATCTTCTGTAAGGTTGCTGTGTATTTGTGACATGTACAGGGCATTGTCAGATTTATACAAAGATGGATCAGGTCAATGATTAGAAGGATACAAAATTATGTATTTATGGGAGCCGAGAAACATATATCCTTTTTCATGAGGATACCTGGGCCTTCTAATGAAGCATCCAGTGATGTACATGGATCACGAGTTCTATCCAGCTCACAGAGCACAATGTGGCTTCCTTAGAATTCCAGTGCATTCCAGCAAGCCTGTGCTGGGAACTGTCAGCCTGGCCTTCATCCACCACCCCGGAGACAACTCCTCCTTGGAGGTTTTCTTTTTCACTTGGCAGAGGATTTGCAGGGATGATGGAGGGTTATGTTTTCTTTACAAATGCAATCTAGCACACAGTTGTAGGATCTTTGGGAGAAATTTCTAAGCATTTTTTTTAAATTTAAAGATGATTATTTTTAAAATTTTATGTGTGTGGGTGTTTGGTCTGCACCTTTGCCTGTGTACCACATGTGTGCTTGGTGCCCAAGGAGGCCAGAAGAGGGTCCCTCGGAAATGGGGCTACAGATGGTAAGCTGCCATGTGAGTGCTAGGAATTGAACGCAGGTCTCTGCGAGAGTACTGACCGCTCTGAAGGCTGAGCCATTTCCCCAGCTCCTCTGAGTAATTTAAATCTCAGTATCTACAACTAGAAGCCGCAATTCTGATGATACATGCTCATATGAACTGTGTCTCGAAACTGATGTTTGACATCTGCCATGTAAGCAGAATGTATTTGCTTTTGTCCATAAACCAATGAACATTAGCTTTCCCACGACTAAGCACAGTGAGATCGATTTAATAAGAATTTCTGTGTGACTTGGCAGACACTGTCTAAGAGCCCCATTCTTCTTTCTAGGCCTGGGAAGCGGCTGACCAGATGCTGGCTTTCCTGAGCTGGGATTACGTCTAGTTCTGTCTTGGATGCCTTTCAACCAACCCTTCAGGCTCTCATTCCTCCGCTACTCTGAAGCACTTGAAGGGTCTTCAATTTTTATCTTCCTTCCTGCCCCTGGAGCTCTCTGGAGGAAGAGGCAGTTCATTTTCTCCACCCACACAGCTCACAATTACACGGGACCACAGTGTTTCGTAGCTCCAGTCTTCAGAGCCAATCAAGGGGGAACACAATGTGTCTACACATTGCATAGAAGGCCTTCCCAGTGTAGAACCCTTAGGGGCAGCCTGAGCACTGGCTCATAGTGGGTGCCTGCTAGGTTTGGATAAATATCCCCATGAAGGCCTAGGGCTTTGTCCTAGCCTGGGGCATTGGTGGGACATAGTAAAAACTTTAATAGGACCCAGTGGGAGGGTTTAGGTCTTTAGGGGTGGTGTGTGTGTGTACTGGCTAGTTTTATGTCAGTTTGACCAACCTAGAGTTCTCCGAAAGGAGGAACTTCAATTGAGAAAATATATCCATAAGATCTGACTGTAGGTCATTTTCTTAATTAGGGACTGGTGGGGGAGGGGGACGACCCACCCCATTGTGGGTTGTATCATCCTTGAGCTGGTGGTCCTGGGCGCTATAGAAAAGCAGCAAAGTAGCAAGCCAGTAAAGAGCTCCCCTGCATGGCCTTTCCATCAGCTCCCACCTCCAGGTTCCTGCCCTCACTGCCTTGTGTTTTTTTTTTTTTTTTTTTTTTTTCTTTCAAGACAGGGTTTCTCTGTGTAGCCTTGTCCTGGAACTCGCTCTGTAGACCAGGCTGGCCTTGAACTCATAGAGATCCGCCTGCCTCTGCCTCCCAAGTGCTGGGATTAAAGGTGTGCGCCACTGCGCCCGGCCAGCCCTCACTACTTTTGATGATGAACTGTCACATGGAACTGTGAGTGAAATACACCCTTTCCTCCCCAGGCTGCTTCTGGTCATGGTGTTTTGCCACAGCCACAGTGACCCTAACTACGACAGCGCATGTGCCCTTAAAGGTGATATTGGTATTATTGCACTTGTGCCCTTTAAGGTGATATTGGTATTATTCTCTCTCTCTCTCTCTCATGCCCCACCCACAAGGTGAGCAGTTTCTCCCTTATATGATGTATTGCCTCATGGTAGGCCTAAACGACCTTTAAAGCTGGGAACCCAAATCAATCTTTCTTCTTCCTTTTTTTTTTTTAAACCTTTCTTCTTTTTAAGATGACTCATCTCAGATATTTGCTAGAGTAATGGAAAGCCAAGTCAGTACAAAAAAAAAATACTTGCTAAAGAAAGGAAGGAATCCATAAATTAACAGGTCATGCTCTCCCTTTATTTGGCTGTGTCTAGCTTAATAAACCACAGGAACTGATTATTTCAGTTAGAGAGACAGCCAATTATTTTTATTATGGTAGAAAACAGATATTTATTTGTTTGCTTTTTCTAGGCAAGCATTTTTTTCCCATTAAGCCACACCTGTAGCCTGAGAAAACAGGCTTTTAACTTGCTTTCCATGTAATTTACTTGTTTGTTTGCTTATTTGTGTATTATTTATTTATTTATTTATTTATTTATTTATTTATTTATTTATTATTTATTGTCTTTTGAGACAGGGTCTCACTATGTAGCTATGGTAGTTTGAATATAATTGGCCCCCATAAGGTCAAAGGGAGTGGCACTATTAGGACGTGTGGCTTTGCTGGAGGAAGTGTGTCACTACAGAGGCAGGCTTTGAGGTCTCCTATATTCCCTCTTGCCTGAAAGATGTAGGACTCTCAGCTACAGCTACAGCACCATGTCTGCCTGCATCCTGCCACGCTCCCCACCATGATGATAATGGACTGAACCCTTGAAACTGTAAGTAAGCCACCCCAATTGAACATTTCCTTTATCAGAGTTGCTGTGGTCATGATGTCTCCTCACAGCAGTAGAAACCCTAACTAAGACAGTAGCTCTGAATGACCCGAAACTCACTCTGTAGAGCAGGCTGGCTTGAACTCACAGAGACTCCCCCTACCTCAGCCTCCTGAGTGCTGGGATGAAAGGCATGCGCTACCATGCCTGGCTTGCACTTGCTTTTTCAACAGACATTTTCTCTCCCACACTCATGCGGGATGGAAGGAAGTATGATGTAAGGAAATTGAAGCAAATATAGAATTAATGAAGTCATCCCACTTTTAGACTCTATTTTAAGATGCTCTTCTCTTCATACTCAGCTAGTCAGTTCCCAGTGGAGCAACAAGAATAATTCTCTAAAATCCAGGATCATGTAGCTTCTTTGTTGAAATCAAGAAGTGACTCTGATTTTACTTATTGTAGGAGGTAGATCCTCCCCACCGTCAACCCGTGTTAGAGTAGCAATCAAGGCACATGAAGGGAATAACTAGCTGTTTTAAAAGATTAAAAAAAATAGGTTATGAAGACTCTGGCTTTTTCTGAAAGACTTAATCATAATAAAGAAAAGATTTATTGGCCAGGTGGTGGTGGCTCATGCTTTTAATCTCAGCACTCAGGGAGATAGAGGCAGGTGGATCTCTGTGAGTTTGAGGCCAATCTGGTCCATACAGCGAGTTCCAGGACAGCCAGGGCTATTACACAGAGAAACCTGGTCTCAGAAAAGCAACAAAGTTACATACTTTTATTTGTGTGATTGTTTTGCCTGCCTTCCTTCCTTCCTTCCTTCCTTCCTTCCTTCCTTCCTTCCTTCCTTCCTCCCTCCCTCCCTCCCTCCCTCCTTCTCTCTCTCTCTCTCTCTCTCTCTCTCTCTCTTCTTTTTGCATTTTATTTTAGGTGTATGAGTATTTTGCTGGCACGTAATCCATGCATCGTGTGTGTGTGCTTGGTACCTATCGTGTTCAGAAGAAAGCACCAGATCCCTTGGCCCTGGAGTTGTCAGATGCCATGTATTTGCTAGGAATTGAACCTGAGTCAATTACTTGACAGCAACAGGACATTCACAGGATAAACAGGTACGTGCGATGTGCCTGTATGCACATTTTTTTGGGGGCAGTTGGTATCCATCGGGAATGATCACAGATGACTTAAGCTTTAATTATTACAGCTTTGCTCTTTCTTCGTCTTTTCTCTTTTAATTTTAATTTTTGTGGTGCTAGGGATCAAACCCAGGGCTTCCTGCATTTGAGGCAATGTTCTACCACTGAGTTATCCCTCCAAGTCCTCGAGGGAACTCTTGATTAACAAGGTTACCATACCTTTACGACAAATGTTGGGTTCTCATTTCCCATCCAGTGGATTTTCACAGTTTTGTTGACTTCCATTCTCTTTTTTAGATTTATTTATTTTATTGTCCATGTATGAGTGTTTTGCCTGCATGTATCACATACATGGCTGGTGCCCCCACCGTTCAGAAGATGGTATCAGATCCCCTGGAACTGGAGTTATAGGTGGTTATGAGCCACCATGTGGGTTCTGGGAACCAAACCCAGGTCCTCTACAAGAACAAAAAGTACTCCCAACCACTGACCCATAACTCCAGCTGTCTCTTCCATTTTTCCTTGATTCTGTATTTGTTGGCTTTCCCAGCAGGAACCAACAGTGAGGTCTCTGAAGGTATAAAACAGCCTGTGTGACAACATTATCATTCTTTCTCTTGAGGGGATTGCTATCAGCCTTTACTTTTAGAGGAGCACAGCTCTGGCCAGTGTGCATCCAGCATGTGGAGCCTCCCCAGCAATGACCGAGGACAGGCTATCAGGGCAGAGTACTGTTCGAGCATTACAGCACACACAGCCTATGAGAAAGGCCTGTGAATTCAGTGGTGTCCTGGGCTCTTTATAATGGTATGGAAGGAATTCACAGGGAGTAAAAACCATTTATAGAATTTTGAGCTTTTCAATAAATGATACAAGATATTCTGTACTTGAAAAATGTAGACTTTGTGTTAGGTGATTCTGTCAAACTGCAGGATAATGTAAGTGTTCTAAACACATTTGAGGTTGGCTAGTCCGAGCGATGCTGTTTTGTTGGTTTAATCGAGTTAATTTACATCTTTAAGATGGGGTGGGGCTTGGTTTTGGAAACCCAACTCAGAGTCTCATGCCTGCTAAGCAAAACCCTTCAGCTGAACTCCATTTCCATTCCCCAAATGCACCTCTGACATGTTTTCAAGTTACCATGGGCTATCCTCTCTCTCTCTCTCTCTCTCTCTCTCTCTCTCTCTCTCTCTCTCTCTCTCTTCTGTCTTTCCCATGTTTAGGGATTGAAGTCAGGACTTTGGGAATGCTAGGCACATACTCTTCTGATGAGCTACACAGCTATTCCTATGAACATTATTTGGTTAAAGACTAGAACCTAAACCCTTGAGGAGAAGGGTATTTTATATTGAGTGCTACATTTCTGAGTGCTCTAACCAGGGAGTTATGGTGAAGCAGCTAATGTTAGATGAAGTCAGGTGCAGGAGGGTCAACTATATATAAAACGTCAGATCAACTTAGCTTTCCTCATAATAAACAACCCAAGCTAAAAATATTGGCATTATACAAGGGAAACCGTCCCGATACCAACCCATAACAAAAAAAAAATAACTGAAGTCCAGCCTGAGGTTTTATGGAGTAAAAAGATTAAAACTCAGATACTCTCCTATTCTGTCAGAACAGAAACTATTTTTTCTTCTGTATTAGGGATGATAAACGATAGATTTTTTTTTGTTTTTTTGTTTTTTTTTTTTTTTTTTTCGAGACAGGGTTTCTCCGTGTAGCTTTGCGCCTCTCCTGGAACTCACTTGGTAGCCCAGGCTGGCCTCGAACTTACAGAGATCCGCCTGGCTCTGCCTCCCGAGTGCTGGGATTAAAGGCATGCGCCACCACCGCCCGGCTACGATAGATTTTAATTTGGGAGACTCTACAAAACCAGGGTGAAATAATAGGCGCTTACGTGGGCTAGAAATAAACAGCTATTGTTTCCTCCATACGAGGGCTGTATAACAACAACGAGACCAGAGAAAGGGTCATCATGGAGAGGAAAGGAGGGATCCAGCAAACAATGAAAGAGCACTGAATCACCTCAGAGGTGTCTGTAAGCTGAAAGACGCAAACTCTGTGGCTATACGACTGAGAAATGACAGAAAGAGACAGGCTGGTGAGGTGGTTCAGCAGCTGTGTGTGCGGGTGTGTGAGAGTGTGTATGAGACTGTGAGGGTGTGAATCCGTGTGTGAGCTGTGTGTGTGTATGAGGATGTACGTGTGTGAGGGTTTGAGTGTGTGTGTGTGAGTGTGTGTGTGTGGCGTGTGTGTGTGTGTGTGTGTGTGTGTGTGTGAGAGGGTGAGAGGGTGAGAGGGTGTATGTGTGTGAGTATGTGTGTGAGTTGTGTGTGTATAAGGATGTGTGAGGGTATGTGTATGAGGATGTGTGTGAGTGTGAATGTGTGTGTGTACAAGTGTGGGAGGGAAGTAGTATGTGTGTGCATGTGTGTGAGAGAGTTGTGAGGGTATGTATGTGCGTGTGAGGGTGTGTGTGTGAGGATGTGTGTGTGTGTGTGTGTGTGTGTGAGTGTGAGCCTGTGTGTGTGTGTGTGTGTGTGTGTGTGTGTGTGTGAGCCTGTGTGTGTGTGTGAGCATGTGTGGTATGTGCCTTATGAGTCTGAGGATCTGGGTCTGATGCCAGAACTGATGGTTCTGTAGAGAACCGACTCCTGAAAAGTTGTTGTCTGAACTCCACAGTTTCATGTTTGGCATGTGTGCACAAACAGACAGACAGACAAACCTACAATTCTTTAAAAAGAGTTAGATGAAATAAAATCAGCAGTTAGGAGTGAATGTGCTATTGTGATCTCTTACCTCGTATGTGCTTTTTGGAAAACAGCTTACTTTCCAGGGTTGGTTTTTTTTGTTTTTGTTTTTGTTTTTTCTTGAGACAGGGTCTCACAGTGTAGCTCAGGGAGGCCCCAAATTCACGGCAATCCTCTTGCCTCAGCCTCCTGAGTGCTGACATTAACAGACGTGAGCCACTCATTTGAGTCCCCAAGATTCATACATTTTCACCTTCCATGAAGTAATCAGTGTCACTCACCCAGCAATAACAGGAGGATTAAATGAGGTTATAAACACAAAGTACACAGGACTGACTCTCACATGTTAGAGGTCAATTATCAGTGACTATTGTTATTCATGAATATAAATAATGTGATACTTAGCCCAGCCGGTCAGATAACTGTTCCATCACCAACATGAAGAATGTAGGTGACAGTCTATAAAACTGCCATATATATTATAATATGAATAAGCAAGATACTTTAATGGAAGCCATACTGCCTTAATAATTGGTGGATAATGTACCATAAGAAAAGAAATTCAGGAGCCGCCAGGCAGTGGTGGCGCATGCCTTTAATCCTAAGCACTCAAAGAGGCGGAGGCAGGCAGATCTCTGTGAGTTCAAGTCCAGCCTGGTCTACAAACTGAGTTCCAGGAGAGCCTAAGTTATACAGAGAAACCCTGTTTGGGGGGGGGAGAAATTTATCCAAGGTTCTATCACATGCTGAAGAAACTGTCCCCCTCTGTGTTAGATCCAAAGCAGCACCCCCAAATGGCAGTGTTGGTGGTTGACACTGTCTTAAACAGAGGGACTTTGGCCAGACAAACAGCAGGATTGTTATTGGGTGAACAAGCCTACAGGCGGGTCTCTGTTTATCAGAAAGCTCTTTTAATTTGCCCCAAGGTTCAACTGCATCGGGCAGAGGGCATTTAGTTCCCAGTCAATCCTAACAACCCATATCAGCTCAAAGACCTCATCCTGATGACTTGCATAAAATCTCCTGCTCTTCCATCAGCCTGCTCTTCTCTTTGCCTTTGGAGAGATAGGCTTGGTATTTTGACCCCCAACAAACCTTTCTTTCTACCCATGGAGTGGTCTAGTACAGTGGTTTCACTGTGCCCTGGCTTTCACTATGAGCAGTGGAAGAAGAAACAGCCATGGAGTTTGGGGACATCCTCTTCAAAGCAGCTGGAGGCATTCCCTCAGAAAGACTGGGCAGAGCCTAGAGAGATAGGGTTTCTCTTCAGGAGAAAAATTGCTGCTGTTGTAATGGAGGAGAATCTTACTTGGGCTGCATTTATATGAAAGGTTACTATTCACTGTCCACATCATAGTCAACCTCCAAAGGAGGAAATACAGCAGCATCTGCCACTTGATAAAATCTGAATGCAATGGAAATTTCCAAAGGATTAATCAGACAAGGAAACTGCAATCACACAGTGTTCTCATGTTGAGTATTCTGGTAGCCATAGCATGAGGTTTGGCATTATTTCTAAAGCACTGATTTTCCTTCTGAGCATTTGAGACAAAAGACAACATTGCTCAGAAGCCTATGCCACCTTGTAAATATTAACCATCTTCCTTGCTCTTTAATTTAGTTATTATCTTAACAAGGTCTCTATGTAGGTTTAACACATACAGAAAAATGGAATTAAAGCTGGATGCATCAGGAAACCGAGAGAAAGGAAGTGGAGACATAGCAAAGTGAGTTTCTTTACTCTTCAGTCTCATGCTGCAAAGCCTCAACACCTCCAATGTTAGGTGAGCACAAACCAAGGAACCAAGAGGTCTCTGTATAATGTCAAATACTGGCTCCAAGGTCCCTGCCACTATCTGATGACATGTGACAGCATGAGGAAGCCGTGTAAGGTATTTCTTGGAGGCCTGATCATGTTAGTAAACTATGAGGCCCTTTTAAAAATGCACCAGGAAGTCCTAACAGCAACCAAGGAAGTGTAGAGAAAGACTATTTATGCAATTATTTTGAAAACTATAGCAAAGCACATTGTCCGTGTTATTATATCTTTTTGCTGCTTTTGGTGTTTGTGGCTACACATGCGGTGTGTAAGTGGTGGACCCCAGGAGGGCACTAGTGTCTTGTTCTATAGTGCTCCACCTTATGTTTTGAGACAGGATCTCTCATTCAACACGAAGCTCACTGTTTCGTCCAGGTTGTTTGGCCATAGAGCTCTTAGGATATGCCTACCTCTGCTCCCCTAACATTGGGGTTACAGGCACACATGATCATGCTTGGCTTTTATATGGGTAGTGCAGATTCAAACTCAGGTCCTCTTGATTACATGGCAAGTGTACTTATCCACTGAGTCATCTCCCCAGCCCCTTAGAGTATTCATTTAAAGAATATGTTAGCCGGGCGGTGGTGGCGCACGCCTTTAATCCCAGCACTCGGGAGGCAGAGACAGGCGGATCTCTGTGAGTTCGAGGCCAGCCTGGGCTACCAAGTGAGTCCCAGGAAAGGCGCAAAGCTACACAGAGAAACCCTGTCTCGAAAAACCAAAAAAAAAAAAAAAAAAAAAAAAAAAAGAATATGTTAATGATGGTAATAGTATTCCATATTTTTATTCATTTTAGTAGATTATAGAGCAAATGCAGTATTCCTTTATGTCCATGCTGGAGAGCCCTGAGGGTTTTACATGAAAGTGTTTCTTCTCTGCAATTTTACTTTTCCCTTGCAGGCCTTCACCAAGGAACCAGAGACTAATTATCTCAGAAGGAACAGACAGCAGGCCAAGATCAAAGAAAATTGTCAGTCAGGTTCTAATTTGGTTTACCTCCTACCCTGTGCTCAGGGGCTCGGATCCTCATAGAGTACATGTGCCAGACATTCTATGGAAATCAGAGTAAAGACTCCAAAGATGTTCAAGGCTTATCCCCGGGAACTGTAAATGTCATCTTATCTAGCAGAAGGGACATTGCAGAAGCAATTAAGGATCTTGAGATGGGAAGAAGATCCTGGATTATAGGGGTGGACCTAATCTCAACTCAGGGAGCCTCAGCTATGGAAGGAGTGAGGCCAGAGAGCTGGCATCAAAGTGATGCATCAAGACTCATCCGGCTGTGGCGGGCTTTGAAAATGGAAAGAGGCCATGAGTCTAGAAACTTAGCTGCCTTTAGAAGGTGGGAAGAGCCACGAAAGGGATTCTTCTGAGAGCCTCCAGAAGGAATGTAGCCCCGTTGCCATGATGCCTTCGGTCTCCTGGGACTACATCAGACGTCTGACCACTGAATATGCTACAACGACACCTTTATGTTGTTTCAGCTACCATTTCCACGAAACTATATTACAGTCCCAGTGGAAAAGCACCATGGGCCCGACTTGCAAACTCATGTTCATTCACTCCGGTGTGCTTCAGATTGTGGATGCCTAGTCAGCAAAAATTGTTTCTCTTGATGATTTAAGAGTTTTCTCTAAATTAATTAAGGGGCTAGGTGGTTTAAGAAGATAAATGATAGGACCAGGGATGTAGTTCAGTTGCTAGAATGTCTTGCCTTAGAAGCATAAGTGTGTGGGTTTGATACAAGCACCATAAAACTCCTCTCTCCCTCTCTCTCTCTCTCTCTCTCTCTCTCTCTCTCTCTCTCTCTCTCTCTCTCTCTCTCTCACACACACACACACACACACACACACACCCCAGAAAGAAAGAAAAGGAGTGTCAATACCAATAACGTCAGCACACACAAGGAACACAGCAGCAAAACTAACTTGCTTTGGTGCGATTCTTCATTAAACGCTTCAGATGCAACATGATGCTATAGTATCAGAGCTGACAAGAGATTAAAAGGATCAGGAACAAAGAAGAAGATTTACTTTTTGAAACAAGGAATTGTTTTTTATCTTATATCAGAACTATTATTACTGATTCATTCTTTTTTCAGATAGGGTCTCACTATATAGCCTTAGCTGGCCAGGATCAAGCTGGCCTCAAACTTACAGAGATCCGCCTCAGCCTTCTTAGTGCTGGGATTAAAGATGTATGCCACCATTCCGGGATTTTATCTTATTTTTATCTAGTTTATTTTATTTTTTGCAACAGGGTCTCATATAGTCCAGGCTGGCCTTGAAGTTGCGATGTCACTGCAAGGACTTTGAATTTCTCATCTTCTACCCCTGGAATGCTGAGGTTACAGGCCTGTGCCATTCCACCTGTATGGATGGAACCCGGGGATTTGTGCAGCCTAGGCACATGCTCTACCAACTGAGCTACATGTTTGGTCCCTAGAATAGTTCCTAGGCTTTGGACACATCAGCCCTTGTTAGAAAATGACATAAAATTATCACAATGAAAAAGCACTTTTAAAAACACTAAATATTTACACTGTAGCTAGGAATTAACAATGGGTGATGAAACTAACAAAGGAAAAAAACCCTGAGAAGTCAATGCCAAAAATATAAGCAAAATGTGTCATTTTAGAAAGTGAAGTATATCTGTATAAGACTAAAGCAAACCAAGGGCCAACAGAATATTCAAAGAAATTTGGACTAAATAGCAGTTGTGTGACAATAATTGTGATGATCACACTCCTACGAGGCCTTTAAAATGTAGTCGAATGGCTAGACAGAATTATTTCCTTTCTAAAAAGACTGGTTAGTAGTTTACAAACTGTCAATTCCTTGGTTCATGCAGAAGCTTTAAGACCTAAAATCAGACATAGATTTGAGATGCAAGGTAGAAATCCAACATCATGAAGGGAAGCAGAGAGAGGGTGGCCTGAGAACGCATGGGCCTCAACCATCTCAAGAAAAGAAAAGGATGAATCTAACTGCTGAAAAGCTGTAAAAAGAGAACAGAAGACCATTTCAGAGTTCATGGAAAGCTGTGGACAGTGTCTCAGTGTAAAGTTTTGGATGTTATTGTGGATCATATTTGCAGTTCTTTCATCAAATTAAAGTCTTAGATTTTAGATATGAAAAAGAAAAGACAAAGCAAAATAAAAATAAGAAAGGCCTGCCTTTGGGAAGATGCCAGATGGCTACAGAATGGGCAAAAGGGTGTGAGTGGGAAACATCTGGCATTGGTTGGGTTCCCTGCCCCTCAGATTCTTAACGTGGTTGCAGAAACTTTGAGGAAGACTGGCGGGAGGCTGCCTCTTCCCTGCAGCCCTTCCCTGGTGTCTGGAGCCTTCCAAGGTCCTTCCTGCTGAAAATTCCTGTTCACTGCTGGGACATGCTAATAAGAAACAGACTACACCACAAACTCCACCGTCTGGGCTTTCTACTTTTTCCCATACATGATGCTCAATCAATGAATGATGTTTTCATAGGCTCCAGCCTCAGACAGTCTTCACTAAATTTAAAAAAAAAAAATCTTTGAAGCAAATCCTTAGTATGGCTCATTACTGTATGATCTGTAAAGTCAGTTCTAGGGTTTCGAGGAAGAATGTAAGTGTATTTATCTTTCTGCTCACATTCAAACCAAATTAGTCCCAAACCTCAGGCTATAAGCGATATCCTTGAACAACAAACCTTTTCATCGGCTGGAGCAACGAAGTTAAAAACGTAGCCGATGAATCCGACCTTCTCTGCACTGGACTGTTGATGGAATCAGGAAATGTAATTTTAGATTTCCCAGCACCAGGGTCAGCTCACTCTCAAGTGGGTGGCATTCTCAATAATCTTTGTCCTTGTGATTATCAGACAACATGTATCCAGTGTCCTTTGGAAGGATCTTTTTCCTCCTCTAAATGGCACGATTAAGAAGAAAGGTGACCACCATTTCAATGGAAAGCCGATATATGCTGAGAACTGCTACCGACCTCAGCAAACCAAAACACAGGTGATGGACAGAAAGGCTACTTTCTAGGGCCCATGTAAACACACCAGGCTAGTGTGGTGTGATGGATGTTCAAATATGTGCTTTTTTTTTTTTTTGGGAGGGGGGCCTTGGAACTCATGTTCTGAGAAACAGAAAAGAATGTCTTGGGTGGGGATGTAGAAAGAAAGAAGGAAGGAAATGAATTTTATAGTTAAAGCAACTTAGAAAATTCTGGAAGAATTAAAAGACAGTTCTTAGAACCCCTAGTCAGGTTATATGCTCCATGACTTCCTAAGAGGTTTACACCATGGGATGACTGAGATTTTTTTTTTTTTTTTAAAATTTGTATCTGGAACACATCATGAAATCCTGGGACACAGTTTGGGAAATGCTCACAAACATCTCTTCCCATCTCATTTGTTTTTTGTGGGGAGGATGGGGGAGTAAAATTCCAGTTCTTAAATTCTGGGAGGACTAGTGGAGACGAGATCTGGCCTAGGGTTTGAGTGAAGCAGCCCAAAGAAGGAACCGTGTACCTTGCTTAGCCTTGGGCAGGACATACATGCAGAGAAGATCAGTAGGTGGCCCTCTGTCACAGCAGCAGAAGGCTAAGACACCGCCAAAGAGAGGCCATCTGAGCCAGGTCCAGAAGACCTCTACACTTGATGAGCTAAAGATTTATTTTCATTTTATGCCTATGAGTGACTCTATGTATGTCTGGGCATCGTGTATGTGCCTTATGCCCTTGAAGGCCAGAAGAGGGCACTGGATACTCTGGAACTAGAGTTACAGGTGATCGTGGGCTGTCATGTATGTGCTGGGAACCAAACCTACGTCCTCTTCAAGGGCAGCTGGTGCTCTTAATCCCTGAGCCGTCTCTCTAGCTCCATTTAAAATTACACTTATGTATATGTGTGTGTACATGTACGTGTGTATGTGTATGCCACACATGCATGTAGAAGTCAGAGGACAACTTGCAGAAGTCAGTTCTCTCCTTTAAACATATGGTTTCCAGGAACTGAACTGAGGTCACCATCAGGCTTCACGGCAGGCAAGCACCTTTATCTGCTAAGCTGTTTTGTGGGCTCACCATTTGATGAGCTAGTTGGAAATAACATGAGTGGGATGAAAGTAAATTACTCAGCTGGGCTGCATGAACACGATTATCACTTCCAGCATGCAAGCTTTTGGGTTTAGGAGTCTGCATTTGCATTTATGATTACAGTAATGTAAAGATGAACACTAGTTTTCTGAGAAAAGGAATCATTCATAATTTCACCATGCAACATTTTAAAAAGGCACTGAAGAATTAGTTCCTATCATTAGTTTCCTGTAAGAAAGGATGAACAGAAAACTGAAACCAAGCTAAGGTTGGTTTGTATTTTCTATTGTCTTCGCCAAAGTTAATATCCCCCCACCCCCATCCCCGCTTTACCTTGATCTGTAAGAAACTATCCTTAGGAGAACTTTGAAAAATTTACTAATTATTTTAACATATTATCAAAACAACACCCAAGGAAACAAGCTCCTGGCTGTGTGCACGCTGCCTCTGGGTAATGTAATTTAGCTAGAGATCAAAGGTTAAGTGCCTCTTAGCCAAGGCGAGAGGTAATCATTTCCATTATGTGTATTTTTGGAAGTGTTTTTATTGTTAATACAAAATGAAATGGACATTCCCCCTCCCACAAACCATTAATAGTTGTGAATCTGCATCTTAGAACACATTAGAAGAGGCAGTTAGAAAGTTCTCATGGTCTTCAGAGTTCAAATACAATTTTGTCATTTTAATTAGGAGTTTACTCTTTTACCAGGCATCAGAGGTTCTTGTACCGAGGTACAGTGACATAAAGAGCCATTAGCTCTTCAAGGTCACTCAGTACTGTTTCCCATTCATTTACCCTGGCAGAGATTCAACCTGGTAAGTCAATCCTGCTCCTGCAATCGAGGGCTTCCATGGTTGGACCCTGATGGATGCCTGCGGAGTTGCTTGCTATGCACTTGGCACGTTAAAGTCTCCAGTCACTCTCCTGTGTCCTGTGTTCACAGGGAGATGGGCGTTATCTCTAAGCTACTCTCTCCAACCAACTTCCTCCACTGACTTTCCCCCTTCTCTCTTAGGAAATGAAGAAGCAGTGTCCCCGGAATTCCAACCCATTTCTCTAGTCTTAGAGAGCAAGTGGATGAAGTGGGGTTGGGAGAGGGGCACAACTAGGATCCAGGTCGACAGTTCTGTGTGAATCTTGCGACTCTGGTCATGGTAATGAAAGTCACGCAGTCCAGCTACCATGGAGTCAGCATCTGGGATGGCTATTAAAACCCTTCAGCTCTTCACTTGAGGGATTTTGGTTCCTCAGTATAAAAGCCACTATGTATCCTTTGCACTGCTAACATCCAGGAATAAATGTGAAGCAAAATGTAGGTTCCAATACTTGATTTTCTTCTTTCCCATGTGCATAAATCTGCATGTTGGAAAATGGAAAACATTTAATCATACTGTACATAGCAGAAAGTAGTTAGGAAATGGATTTTAGTGTGAGAGCAATCACAGCATTGTTGTATGGCAGTCACATCAGTGGGGCAGATTCCTGTTCAAGAGAAAAGGGAAACCCAGATAGCCCAGGGCAAGTGACTCACTACAACTTGGTATATAATTATTCACAGGGCTGTGATTCCTCTGTGATCCTACAGCTCAAGTCATGGGGCCCCAATACATTCAAACTGGAAGGATTTTCATCCATGGAAAATGTGTTTATCGAAGATGACAGTAGGGAATACATATTGAGTGAGGAGGTCACTGGGTTCATTTGCTTGGGCATCTCAGTGTATGAGCATCTAGCACTCAGCATTGGTATTGCCTGCATCAGCCGGCTTTGTGTGTGTGTGTGTGTGTGTGTGTGTGTGTGTGTGTGTGTGTGTGTGTGTAAGTGAGAGGATGGACAGCATCTGTATCTTTCTCAATCTCTCTCTACCCTATTTTATTACAACCTGATACTTACCAACTCGGCTAGACTGGCTTGCCAGCAAATACCAGGGGCCATTCTATCTCTACCTGCTGAACACCGGGATTACAGGTGTGCACTACCGTGCCTGGCTCCTTATGTGGATTTTGGGGACACGAATTAGGTCCCATGCTTGCATGAGAAGCACTTTGTCCCCCAAAGCATCTTCCCAGTCCCTGATGCTGACTTTTTGGAGCATACCAATTGTCCGAGCTCATCAGAGGGGCAAGATTACACCTTCAGGAAAAATGAAATAAATGTTTTCACTCAAGGTGAGCCCACCCTTATCTATTCATTCGGTCATGTCCGTGTGCATGACATTTTGCTCACAGGAGAAGACAGAGTGAGGGCCTACTGAAGTACTCACGTCTATCCTCAAAATAGATGGGGACTCTGGTCCTTAAAGAGCATGAGACTCACGACACAGGGTTAGGCAAGGCAGGATTCCAACCACGCTTATGGGATGAATTCAGTGACAGCTGAGTTAGATGGGATCCCAAGGGACTGGCAATGGTGGAGGACTGTGATTTTTGGCCGAAGAATCCAAGGAAAGAGCCACATGGTCTGGTGTAGAGGAGAGATCAGTGCAGGAGGTTCAGGAAACTGTCCAGGAGAGACTGTGGCAGTTTGGTGACGAAATCACATGCCACATATAGAGAGCTGTTGTTCATCCTCAGGCAAAAAGGGCCAGTTTCTGTAGGGTGTACTGACAGGTGGATATGGAGAATGATCTCAGGAACCCAGAGCCAGAGGAATCACAGGATGGACATATGCGTGTGTGTGTGTGTGTGTGTGTGTGTGTGTGTGTGTGTGTGTGTGTGTGTGTCTGATCTGATAGAAGCACAGAGCATTCAGCAAGTGACTGTTTCAGATTTCAGACTTGTGCCACGCTGTCAGCATCCTGGTATACAGTTCATGTTACTCTTTACACATGACTATGCTGAGACCACCTTGATTATTTTTTAGTTTTTGGTGCTGAGGACTGAACTCAGGTCTCATGCATGCTGATGCACAGGCAGCGTCATCATGTCACAGGGCCAGGTTCTTGTTTTAGGTCTCACATGGCAGGTATGCTTTATAGTCCTGGGTTGTATATACCTTGCTGGAATGGAGAAGGTTGGGAGAAGTCAAAACTGAGGTTTGTATATTGCCACACTCTTTGTATTTATGCTGGATTGGAAAAGACATTTCCAGCACAGGAAAGAATTGACCCTTAGGTCAAAACTTTTTTTTTTTTTTTTTTGTTGTTGTTGCTGTTTTGAGACAGGGTCATGCTATGGAGCCCCAAGCTGGCCTTCAACTGTGATCCTCCTGCCTTCTGATCACAGGAACGCATCACTAGCTAGGGGTATGTACTTTTTATACGGCATAAATCAGTAGAGTGAGGCAGGCTATGGGAACAAATACATCATCCAAGACGCAGGTACAACCAAGTGGCTGGTATGTAGCATATCACATAGCCATTAGGGCTTATGTAAAGCTCATGGGTGGCAAGAGGGTCCAGACTTGAAGGATGCATCTGCTCGACTAGGAGCAGGGACGAATTGGAATCTCTGAGAAGCCAGAGGGGCCTGCTAGCTGGGCCACTACTGCCAGGACTGAGGAGCTGGATGGGCAAGGGAAAGGTTGGCTATGGCTTCTGTGGCTGCTGGGTACTAGGCAGCCGACCCGGGAAGCAGGAACATGGGAGAGGGAGGCAGAGGCTAACAACCCAAGTCCTAAGAGCACAAGTTGGGAACATGGCCTTATAAAAAGGTCACTGGCTAGGACACACAGAAGCAAGGGCTACGGGTGGGTACTTTTGGTTTTGGGATAACAGAACACCCCAGGACTTGAGAAGGTGACGGCCTCATGGTACTGGCTGCTTACAAAACCATTTAAGAAAAGGATTAGGAGGGAGAATGGGGACCCGGGTACCAGATGGTAGATCCAGGTACAATGGCACCAAGGGTCCGTGGCTTCAGACTGCAGAATCTTCAACGTGCTGGGAAGCCTGTGGCTTGGAAACGCTTTGGGAAGGGAGTTTTGGAGGGATCCTGACAGGGGGTCAAACTCCCTGACAGCTGGCAGGCGTTCCTTCACAAGCTTCGAATTTTATTGTACTGACTTTAAACGTTATGGGACAGTATAAGGCAGTATTGGAGAAAGGTTGGAGAACATGATCATAATGGCAAGGAAACATGAGAACTACAGATAAATGTGGATAGGATGAGTAACCGATAGCAAAGTAAGACAGATGCAAATCACCAGAGTTGCTTAGAGTGGGAGGACGCGGCAGCCCACCTGATGGCGCAAGAGGAGCGTCAGGATGACGTCGTTCATCGTGAGTGACTGTTTTCCTTTAGCAGGAAGCTCACCAGCTATGGATGCATTCCTTATTTTCTTGGCACCCGTTAATTGCGCGTAGGAACTTTACAGATTGCCTCCTGGCCCGCGTTTGCTCTTTCCCCATGCACATACACATAGCGACCACCAGAGGACGACCTTGCACGCGAGCAAGCCCTTAGCAGAACGCACGCATCGCCAGCGATTAAAGAGCCCTACATTGCACAAATTCCTCCCCATGGTCCCCTTCACGCCTGGCCTCCCATCTGACGGTTCCCCGAGTACCAGGCACGGATCTCTGTGGGCAATGGCACAGCCGGGAATATTCTGGCTGCTTTGTAAAACTGTAAGCACCTAGGGACAGATGCCTTTGAGCTGTAAAAGCAGGATGCCAAGCTCACAGAGAAGGTGGTGGCAGCTGATCTGCCCTATTACTACTTTTCTCTGTTCCCAGAGGCAAGTCTGCAGAGCTCCCCGGAGGGGCTCTGTTGGCAAGAGTAGGTTTGCCTGGACACACGGCTTCCCCTACATGTGTGCATTCTCTTTTTTACATTAAGAAAAATGTTAGTTTCATAACTCAGAGTGAAATGGCCAGTTTGGGAATCCATGGCTATATTTTCTTTTAAATTTCCTCTAAATAACTCTGAATTAAAAAGGTCTGAGAGAGCACTAGGATTTATGACCCCGGCTGAGCAGCCTGGGGTCACAGGGACCTTGCTTCGGGAAGGAATGTTATCCTGGGTTTATCTGGACTGTGTATTACTCAGTTGCTGTCATGAGACCTGGTGGAATGCCCGCGATTAGGACAAACATCTCCAGGATTTATTAATATTGGTATTGAATGTCTTTTGGATATTTTGGGTAGTCAACTTGGGTAAAGACAGAAGATATGAATACATGCAAATGGGAATTACCAACGTTTACAGCACTACATCTTGGGATTCTAGAATTGAGGTTATAGAGGACAGAGGTGTGACTCTCTAAAAGAACTGTTTTTGTAGTTCGCAAAATTCAGGGTGGAATGCGATTAATAAATAGGAGAAAGAAATTCAGATAAAAATCATCCATCCATTCATTTAGCATCTGTGCACATGGGCACCGTGGTGTACCTGTAGAATGCAAAGAAGTACTTGTGAGAGCCAGGTCTCTCCTGCCACGTGGGTCCTGGGGATGGAACTCAGGCTTGGCTGCAAGTGCTGTTACCCACTGACTCATCTCATGAGTCTCAGTTTTCTTTTTTTTTTAAGGTGGTAAATGTGGTCCTCATGTATCCAGGCTAGCCTGAAACCATCCTCTCTCTCAAGTGCTGGGGACGACAGGCGTATATCACCACCCTCAACAAAGAAATTCAGATATTCATTAGAAGAGAAAGACACATAATATGGTAGGGTTCTTTAATTTTTTTTTTTTTTGAGCCAAACATTTGTTGGCATGGCAGCTTCAGCAAGCCATCTGTGGGGCTATCTGAAGAGAATCTAAAATAAATGAAGGGATTAATCCAGTTTATTTTGGGGGAAAGAAACATTTCCAGTGTTTCAGACTGCTCGGTGGGAAACTTCCGGGGGCTTAAACGTGGTCTAGCTTTACTTTGGCCGCAGTTAACCAGTACTGTCTGCCGGAAGGAGTTACAGACAGCGTCTTGACAGAGTGCTAAAAACATGGTGCCGAACATGTCATCTTTCTCTTCACAGCGCAGTCCCTTAACAAGACTGCTCAGTCCGCACATCAGCAAAGGAGGGTTAGAACACAGTTTCACGGAGGGCCTTCAACATCAGTACAATTCTATACTCAAAATGACGTTTACCCTAGTACAGTTATTAATGGTTCCTTGTTTTTCCCCACTTTCAAAAATGCCCTTGTTTGGTTGATAAGTTAAATGGCCACCATGCCCTTATCACCAGTCTCTGAGCCTACAGGAAGATGAGCACAGATGAGACCCTCTGTTCCTAGCCTCAGGAGACTGATGTGCCTAGTACGCACAGGCTGAACCCTTCCCTTTGGCCTGCCTGGAGAGTTCACACACCCACAGCTCCAGAGCAAAGGCAATATGGAGATGGTAGAAGACAGGATGAAATGTTTCTGACTCAAAGTGCTTATAGGTAGGTATCACACTCTACATCAGGAATGTCCCCAAAGGTCCCCTCCCCCATGCTAATGGTTGGCTCCTATTCTATGACACTACTGGGAGATAGCAGAACCTTTAGGAGATGTGGCCTAAAGGAAGGAAGTTAGGTCACTGGAGGTATGTCTTTGGAGATATACTGGGATGTCAGTTCCTTCCTGGCTCTCTGTGATCCAGGATGCCTTGCCCTAACCATGTGGAGACATAAGGGCCTCACCACCACATGCCCTAAAACAATGAATGGGCTAACTGATAATCAATTGCCGTCTCTGAAACGTGAACCAAATGAAACCTTTCCTCCTTTCAAGTTGACTATTTCAAGTGTTCTGTAGTGGGAATCTGACTAACATAGTACAAGAATTGAGGGGCTCTGAAAACGGAACCACTGCTTCGGAGTTAGGGCAGTACAATGACAAAGCCCAGTGAATACTTGTACATGTGAGATGTAGAAATAATGCCAATGGTTGGTTAAACGACATTTGATCTGATGCAAAGAGAAACTCACGAGGTTCAGAAAATAGAGCTGAGACCCTAGTCTGAAACCAAGGCCAAGGAAGCAAGAAATATAAGAACGCAAGCCCTTACTATACCCTAATCTCATCATATTTATGTAATTTTGGTTACTTGAAGTCAACAGAATACTAACTGGCAAGTTCCAGAAATATACAATTCAATTCATAAGTGTTTTTTTTTTAATGTGTGTTTTGGTGCTAGGGATGTATTTACTTTTCTAAGAATTCATTGCTGTACACCAGTAATCAGTCAGCAATACCAAGTCAAGTCCTTTGATCTGATAACCTGGAGTTGAATTCCAACAAAATGCCAGTTGAGCTGAAAATAACCACCAGGCAACAGTGTAAAACCCTGTCATTTATTCAGGGAGTCAGGTAATACGGGGGCTCTGGTCCCTATTCAGTATGCAGAGAACATGTACATCTGTACTGGGTCCTGCAGGGCTCTGCCGTTATAAAACAACCGTGCAGAAACTAAGGACTTAGTACATGGCATTGATATGAAGAGGTGGAATTCCCTGCACATGGTATAGACATGAGGATGTGGGATTCCCTGCACATGGTATAGACATGAAGAGGTGGGATTCTCTGCAGGTGGTATAGACATGAAGAGGTGGGATTCCTGCACATGGTATAAATATGAAGAAGTAGGATTCCCTGAACATGGTATAGATATGAAGAGGTGTTATTCCCTGCAGGTGATATAGATATGAAGGGGTGGGATTCCTGCACATGGTATAAATATGAAAAAGTGGGATTCCCTGCACATGGTATAGATATGAAAAGGTGGGATTCTTGCACATGGTATAGATATAAAGAGGTGGGATTCCCTGAACATGATATAGATATGAAGAGGTGGGATTTCCTGGCAGGCTACAAACACCTGCAGTCAGATTCTTACCATGTTGGGCATCTTAGTCTTGAACTTGAAGTTTAGTACAAAGCAATGCTCAGTGGTTCTTAGTCTGAGTGGTTAGACAGTATAGTCAACCCTCTGTAGCTACAGGTTCTGTATCCTTTCAACTGAATGGACATGTATTAAAAATATTTGAGAAAAGTTAATGTTTGTGTTGAACAAGGACAGAAATTTTCTCATCATTATTTGTTGTATTATGTGTGTAGATATGTGTTTGTGAGTGTAGATGCCTTCAGAGGCCAGAAGCTTCAGATACAGGTGGTTTTGAACTGCTGTGAATGCTGGGAATAGAACTCAAGTCCTCTGTAGGGGCAGTATGCATGCTTATCCACTCAGCCATCTTTCCAGCCATTGTCTTATTGACTAAGCATTAATGTACAGCAACTGTTTACAGAGCATTTGTTTTGTTATTTGCTGTGTTGGAGATTGAACCCAGGGCCTTCTGGATGCTCTCTCACTGAACTATACCTCTAGCTGTCCAATATGTATACATTGTATTAGGTACTATTTTGTATTCTAACCATCTAGAGATGCTGGAGTAAGTGTGTAGGTTATAGGGTAACGACCACCATTTTATATAAGGAATTTGGGCACCTGTGGGTTTGATAGGGAGGTGTGTTTGTGTCTTGAAAACAGAGAGTTGACACTATTTGGTATTCCTCTTTCTTTTATTTCTATATCTGCCAGGCCTAGTGAACACTGGAATCAGAAACAGTGTGGGGATAGAGGTGCACTTTCCAGTCTCTGAAATCTAAAGCATCAGTGAAGGTCAGAATTTGGTTTCCTTTCTAAAGCAACACTCAAGCAAAGCATAGATCCACTAAGGGTGAGCTATCATCAGCCAGCCTCAGAGAAACCCAGATTACCTGCTGGATTGTGGTAGGGGGCAGTGATTCTTCTCATGTCATCGAGTTTGGGACACACAGCTGAGAATGTGGACCGATCCATGCTTATCTGTAAATACATATCCAATGGCTCTTCATTTTACAGCAGGAGAGACAAACTGTCATGAACTGAGAGCACTCACATGCTCTCGCATCTCACATTTACAGAGAAGAGAAGACAAGACAGAGAAGGTGATATTGAAGACTCATGGCCCATGCCTCTTTTGGTAAGTCAAAAGGCTCCCCTTCCCTGGTGGATTTCCAGGGGCTCACTTCACTCCTTTTGTTCTTCCACATAGAGCTCCAAGCTCTACCCACTGCACAAGGAACGTGGTTTTCTTTCTACAACCCCCCTGCCCCGCCCTTTTTTTGAGACAGGGTCTCACTATGTAGCTCTGACTGTCCTAGAACTCACAATTCTGACCAAGCAGGCCTCACAGAGATCCACCTGCCTCAGCTGGAGTACTGGAAATTAAAGGCACAAACCACCATGCCCTGGCTCCATGTACGTATTTTTAAAATATCTGGTACAGATGTCAGGGTTCTAAGATCTGAGAACACAGCAGTAAGAGACGTTCTCTGGATAGGACCACCGTGTCAGCTGCATGAGTTTTCGATTTCAGGTAGCAGCAGGAAGAGCCCTGAGGATAAAGAAAGCATCTGAAGGAACAGGAGGCGATGTGGGTGGGACTCCAGGTAGAGCTGGCCATGGGGGTGTGGGGAGCTGGGAGGAGTTCAGACACAGGAGGCAGCTTTGTTACAGCCTGGGGGCAGGACGGGACAAGCTGGCAGGGTTCAGGAAGGTCAGAATGGCAGCTGGGTGGGTGGTGCCGCCCAGGTGAATGGTTACCTGTTCCAGGTGTCCTAGGGAGGAGTACACTCAGGAAGAGGGCAGGGATGGGCACTCACAAGATCACAGCTGGGGAAGCAGAGTGGGTGAGGGCAACGAGAGGCCAGTATGCTTGAGAGAAGTCCCCAGAAACATGCCAGAAGAGGTCAATGGGATGAGGGGTGTACAAAGGACCTGGTTTGGCAAGGGCTTGGCTACAGACATGATTACCGCAGCCCCAGGAAAGGAAGCAAGTACGCCAAGGAGGCATCGCCTGGTTTGCTTACATCTGATTCCTTATTTAAGATAGCTGGGGACAATAAAAGCCAGAATCAAACCTGGAGCAGATGCCTCTCATACAATGAGTCCAGTGATTGCCTGCTTTCATCATGGACATGAATCAGCTACCACGAATGATAAGAATCACGTTAAAGAATAACCAGGTGAACCGGCCTGTTCATGTAATGTTTATGTAGAGTGGATCCGTGGGAACAAAGAGAAAGTGTAGACAAAAGTAAAACACCCACCCACGTGAGACTATTTATACATCAGCTACCTGAAAGTGGTCCCAGGTGACCTGCCCACACAATAGGCTATGTTGACTGTGGCTGGGAATAAGACATAAATCCATCTGATTGTGATCATGTGCTTTTAGGATACAGAGTGAAGATGGACTATTGGGAGGGAGGCAGTAAAGGTCAGGCCAGAAAGCTCTCCCTCTCTCCCTACACCAAAGGTCCATATATTGAAGGCTTAGCCCCGGCCTGAGAGGTGGTTGGCACCTTTAAGAGGAGGGGCTAGTTAGAGGATGCTAGGTACTGGTGATGTGAGATTGGGATGCCCCCTTCTTCCTGAGTCTCTTTTCATTTCCAGTTGCCGCTTGGTGAATAGACCCCCTCAAATCCTTGCCACAATGTCGTATGCTGTTGCCGGCCCAAAGGCTGCAGGGCCATGTGAGTTTACATGGAAGCAGTCAACCAAAGGAAACCTTTCCACTGATGATGCTGATTGTCTCAGGCATTTTGGTATAGTGAGGGAAAGCTGCTACTATAGGAATATATACAAAGGAATATATATATATATATATAAATTCCACTGCCCATGCCCACAGAGTCAACCAAGTACAGATAAAAAAAAAATGCTTGGAAAAAAATCCCCTTGTATGTGTCCTGGATGTTAACTTCCCAAATAATAAAAATGGAAACACTATTTGGATAGCTCTGGCATTGTATTAGGTATCATGAGTAATTCAGACTTAAATGAAAGTATATGGGAAGGTGTGCATAGCTTATATGTAAATATGATGCCATGTTAGGTAAGGGACTTGAGCATGCTCCTTGAGCAGGTGGCTACTGGGGTTGGTCCTAGAATCAGTCCCCTATAATACCTAGTGGCCACTGTATATGATATGGGGTCTGAAGAGTCTATGGCTCATTGGTCCTGAGGGAAGGGCACAGTCATTTAAGGGATAGAAGTTCGGTTTCTAACAGGGCTCTTCTCTAACCACTGGGGCTGCAAAGCCGGGATGAACATTTACCAAATGGGTTTCCAGTACTTCATACACCCTCGGTTCCTCTTGAAAACGGGCTCATTTTATTTCTGGATTTTTCTAAGACCTCTAGTCCACAGTCAGGTCTATACTAGAAGACACTGTGGTTGGGGACAGGCCTAGACTCGTGGAGCCTGGGACTCCGTTGGCTGTGGGACCTACTACAGTCTCAGCAGCTCACCATCCATAGTCGGATCCTCCTTTCTAGAAAGGCTGTCAGAATCTGTTGTATTTGGGATGGGTCCTTAAGCCACCTAGGGCTTCCCACTGCGAAGTCTTACCAGGGTCCCTGCTTCTCCTGTTCTGCCTGTTAGCACCTGTGGAGTTCTTCTGATGTGTCTGATGGTGTCATTAAACCTTCATATTAAGAGCTGATAGCTGCATGATGTGATTTTTCTCCAACTAGCCAATGGTCCCGGATGTAAGCAGGCTTCCTAAGGGAACTGAAGAAGTCAGATGTGGGCATAGGAAGCAGAATCTTGGAGTCCAGTCGGGCTTAATTTTGGATCAAGACAATTCTACTAAGCCTTGGTCTCCTCTCCTTTTCTCCCCACCCACAACTCTAGCCTGCTGGGCTAGTGTTATCCAACTGCAACTGAATGAACACCTGACCGCCTTCTGCAGGACCTGAAAAAGGTAAGGCAAGAGAGGGGCGAGGACAGGTCCTATGGAAGATAGATGGAGCTGAGGGTGTGAACACAGGACTCAAGCAACTGGAAAGAGTTGGAAAGCCAGAGGAAGGTTTGGCTTAAAAGGGGGAGTGAATGAATGTTACGGTAGGTTGCTACAGTCAGAATTGTGAGCATGTGTAATTGTCTCGGGTTGAAATCAGGTATACGTTGTTGGGGTGGTAGATCTGGAAGGAGCTGTAGTAATCAGCAAGAGGTTGACTTATACATTTCCATTCTTAGAATGAGGACCCTGCTTTGAGCTGCCCCCCCCTTCCCCATTATAGCCTGGGCTACATAGTAAGTATTTGATCACCCACCATCTGCTGTGGCGTGTGACATCTGTATGATGCTAAGTCATGCTATCTGTGGGAAGCCTGGTGTGCTGCAGATGTTCAGTGGGTGGCCATGGTTTGAATATCTTGCAGAAGGCCCAGAACTGATAGATACTTTAAATCAGTGGTCAGTTACTTGTCTGGATCTATCTTTTAGCCTATGACATACGTGGAAAGAGATAATGAATATGTGAGAAATCCAAAGATAAAGATGACTAGGAAGATGACTGTCCATTTTGAATCATATGGTAACTGAGTTAGCACAGCATCCAGTTCTGTGTGGGGATGTCCAATTCCTGATGATGGTAATGCCTGAAGTAGCTTCTCAGAGGAGGAGCTGATCTGGGTACTACAGCCTGTCAGACCCTCCTTTCTAAAAAAAAGATTTATTTTATTTTTAATTATGTGTATGTATGTGGGTATGCATGTGAGACTGTGTATGTGAGTGCAGGTGTCTGGAAGGCCAGTGGTGTTGGGTTCTCCTGAAGCTGGAGTTACAGGCAGCTATGAACCATCTCTCCAGCCCCTTCACCCCCTTTAAAGATACATAATTGTGTCAGTAGTAAATATAATTTGAGTACATCACTTCAGGCCTGCATTTTCCTTGAAGACCCTTGCCTTTCCTCGAAGAGATGGCTCAGCAGTTAAGAGAATGTGCTGTTCTTGCAGAGGACCCAAGTTCAGTCCCCAGCACCCACGTTGGGCAGCACACAACTTGATGCCTAGCTAGTGATGCTGGGTAGTGGACTCAGTAAGATGCGTAGCCTATTGGGAGAGTGAACTTTAGTTCACTGGTAGTTTGATCTCAAGGGAAACTGTGGACCGTAATCCATTTTTTTCCTCCTTCTCTTTTACTTCCTGGCCATGAGATGAGGATTTTGTTTGCCATGTGCTCTTCCCATGATGTACTGCCCAAAGTAATGAGCCATAGACCATGAACCACAACAACTCCTTTCTCCTTGTAAGTCGATTATCTCAGAAAGCTGTCTGACACAAGGATGGAGGTCCAGGGCTAGTGGTGGATGGAGGTACAACCCCCAAAGGCAGCTCTGGATGAGAAGGCAAATGGATATTCAAGTTAACAGCAAGGCCATGAAGCTCAGGGGGAAACAGATTGCTGTGCTCATCATTTGTGAGTGAAAACCTTCTGTTAGACATGTTCAACATGAGCACACAAGGGAGATATGCTCACAGGTTTAAAGGCATCAACGGATATACTGTTTTACATTTACCAGGTTTTAAAATTAAGCTCACAGGGCTGGGGAGATGGCTTGGAAGGCAGCGTGCCTTCTGGACAAGCGAGAGGACCAGAGCTTGGATCCTGAGTACCCAGTGAAAGCTTGGTGTGTTGTGCATGCCTGCAATTCCAGAGTTGGAGGGCAGAGATGTTTGGATACTGGGGCCGGCCCGTTTAGCTGAAATGGTGAGTTATAGGTTTAGTGAGAGACCCTACCTCAAAAACATAAAGTACAGAAATAAGGAGACAACCACATGTTGACCTGGGACATCATATATGCCTGCATGGACCACTGCACACATGCATATACCACCCCATCCCCAAATAAAATAATATAAAATTCGGTACCTAACACTGCAGATACACATTCTCTTTGCTTGGATGAAGGCTTCACAGTGCTACCGACTTGCCTTACAAGATTTGGCTGATACACATCAGCCATCTGTGTCCTTTTCTGATGAAATGTGAGCCTGTGATTAGAGGGAATGTTATTGCCAATTCTTGGGGCCTTATCCATGCCATGTTATCTCACACAGAGATTTCTGGAAGCACGTACATTAGAAATGGGACAACCGTTTAGCATGGCTTTGTTTGTATTTGGCTGCTTTATCCTGATGTTTCACTTGAGCTGTTAGAATGTGTGAGAAATGGCCTAATGCCACTGAGCTAATCCCGGGAAAGGAGGAAGGGAGCAGGGAGGCAAAGTCAATAGAGAGGTCTGAGAGGGTGAGGCAGAACAGCTCTAGAGGATGGCGCTGCTTACCCAGGAGCACTGTTCTCCCAGAGCTGTGTGCAAAGATATGCAGGATCTAAGTAAGCACGATCCTGTGTTTTTAATGCTTCGGTGTGTCTCACGAACAGAGGTTCCTTTGTGCTGTTTTTAGTGTACGTTTATCAACATTGAGTTTTCTAATTCTGCTTCTGAGCTACATGTCCAGCCGTCGCACGAATAACGGCAGCGATGGTTTTCCACACTCCCACTTCGCCCTTCACTTTTTCTATTTTCCAAAAAGTCCTCTCTGGGCTACACTGTGGGCATGGCCACAGATCTCTGTAATTGCTCAGGGAGCTTTGTTGGCTGGAACACAGGTAAACCGAAGAGCATGTCTCTGAGAATTTTCCTTTTGTCTGAGCATGAACTACAAAGACACTGATTTATGTTTTCAAGACAGCGGTGTGGGCTCGTTTGATGTAGCGTTCGCCCTTTGTCCCAAGCTCCATTCTCTCAGAAGTCACCTGCAACTGTGGTTTGTAAATGAACTGCTACTGGCATCTACAGGGAAAAACCTCCCAAATCCACAAAACCTCAACAGCTGGCACTAGGAGAGTCAAGGAGGACAAAGGAAGGAGGGTTTAAAAAGAATTTTTATGCACAGCAGTGCTTACCTCTAACCTCAGCACTTGGGATGCAGGAGCAGGACGATTGTTAAGTTTGAGGCCAGCCTAGGCTTCCTGACAAGACCCTGCCTCAAACCAACAAGACGGAGTTGCTTGTTTCAGCCTTCTCCAAAGAATCTAAAAGCCAAGAGGTCATAAGAAATGGTTCTATGCATGGGCTCCTGGCACTAACTGTATTTCAAGCTTGGCTTCTACTTGCATTCTGTTCATTATATTGTTACAAACATAGGCATATCCCACCTCAAGATGGGGGTGCTAAGACAGGAAGTGGGGGGTTGTAACAGGCTTGTGTCTCAATCAGACTGTAGGAACAATGAACCCCAAAGAGGAAGAATTTTCCTTAGGAATCTCGTGCTGGGAAAAAGTCAGCCCTGGGAAAGAGATTCCACAGTTCTAACAACTTGCTGGACCACCCACTATAGGAAGAACCTGAAGTCCAGTCAATGATGAGTGAGTGGTGGGCAGGACCACACCATGACCAGGACCACTTAGATGTGTATATCCTTGACTCTCTATTCAATGTCACTTCTGGACCCTGAAGATGAAGACTGGGGAGTCATTGGATCTCTTGGTCCCTCTTCCCAATGTGGCCACATTGAAGAAAACTCTTTTTTCTGCTTTCTACCACTAACTAATGTTTTTGATTCATCTTGGCATTCTTATAGTTATGAGAAACAACAACAAAGCAAGTATCTCTCTACAGGATGGCTTCAATTACCCTGTCCAGGAACCGAATTCAAGATTCTTCTTCTGGTGTTGTATATTGAACCTAGCTCTTGGAGCAGGCCAAGCATGTGCTCTGCAGACTTTATTTAAGCTGGCAGAATGTGGACACCGGCTGATCCTTATAAGGAAATGAATCTATATCTTGACTGCATGGTGGTTATGGGAATCCACACCCATTTCCATCATACCAACATCACTGTCCTACTTTGGTATTACAGAACTACCTGGGCTACACATTACTGTTGGAGGGAATGAGGACGTTATAAGGGTCTCGGCACTCTTCGTAATTTCCTATAAATCCACAGTTCTCCTGCTCTCTCTTCCTTCTCTTTTGAGATCAAGTCTAGCTGTGTAGTGCTCACTGCTCTAGAACTTGCTTCTCTCCCACTCTCAATCCTCCTGCCTCGGCCCCAGGACTGCTAGGAGTACAGAAATGCATCACCATACCAAGTCCAATCCACTGTTATGTCCAAATAAAAAGTTTAATACAAAAGATGACAGAAAGAAGTTTTATAATAAAGTAATAAAAGCAACCATTTAAAGTCCCATGATCCTCTGGCCACAATTGACATTTTAGAGGGGAGAAAAAAAACTTGCTCTTAAAATGTATTGAGGTGGGCGGGATACAGAAAGTGGATGAAAAAGAAACTCAATGTTTGTCTTAAAGAGACAGGGTGCCAACCCTACTCAGGAATTTGGATGTCCTTCTGCCCTAACGAGGTCTGATCCACCTCCAAACCAGTAACTGGTTAGGCAGACTGATAATATTACTATCGTATGTCTCCTTGAAGCTGTAAAATACTCTAGGCATAAAATTAAATTGTGACAGTGTGTTGTAGTTTTAGAGATAAGTTGGACTAGTTATTATACTCTGTCACTTAGATTAGCAATTATTAGAATTTGCTGGTCATAATGATAACCAGAAGGAGGAGGTATAAAAACAGTGTGCACAGCAACAGAGCGAAGAAGCACTTCAGAACACCCTTCAGAGCACAGCCCTTGGTTTGTCATTAAAACAAATATAACACTCTTTCAGATGCCAATAGGGCAAAGGCCCGGTATGCTCAGTTTGGTTGTCCCTGGTTTCAAACAAGGACACCAAGTATCAAAAACGCTCTCCTAAAGGGAACTGAAAGTTACCTTGGGAGGAGTAGCAGAAATTCAAAACCTCAGGCCTTGATTTCACCACTTGGAGCTAAGTATGCTTAAAACATCAAAGGGGCTTTAGAGAACTGTTTGATATTGACATTAATTACAGGTATGGTTCCCAGTTGAACTTCCTTGGTGTAAACGCATTGTGAATTAGATCAGTCCGATCTAGACTGCCTGCCTGCCTGCCTATCTACCTACCTGCCTACTTACCTAGCATCTATCTGTCTTTCAGAGTTGAGGAGTAACTTCTTACTTATTTTATTTTTTTTTTTTTAAGATTTATTTATTTATTATGTATACAGTGTTCTGTCTGCACATATCCCTGCAGGCCAGAAGAGGGCACCAGATTTCACTACAGATGGTTGTGAGCCACCATGTGGTTGCTGGGAATTGAACTCAGGACCTCTGGAAGAGCAAGCAGTGCCCTTAACCTCTGAGCCATCTCTCCAGCCCAACTTACTTATTTTTAAAGTTATTTAAAGTTATCATACAAAGTAATGATTTTCCTATGACATTTCCCATACCTATGTATCTTTATATTTCATTCTTCATCCCCACGGCTCTGTCCCCATTCTCACTTCTTGCTGATTTCTTGTCTAAAGTTTTTTTCTTTTCTCCTTTTGAACCATTTTCTGAGGACTGGGGTTAACACAGTTGGTAGCGTATCTGCCTAGCATGGACAAGGCCTTAAGTTTGATCCTAAGCACCCTGTAAATGGTGTGCCGTTGAATTCCTGCACTCCTGCAATCTAGAAGTGAATCAGGATCAGAAGTTCAAGGTCATCCTTGGCTACATAGTGCATTGGAGGCCAGCCTCGGCTATACTGAGACCCTGTCCAAAAAAAAGGTTTCTTTATTTTAAAATGATGTCTATAAAATGGTGACATTATAGGTGCTATATTTTCATATTACTTTTTTTTAATTTAGAAATTTTTGTCTGACTAATCGTCACAGGGAAGGACCCTAATTTACTAATTTGTGTTCTCTGACCTCTGTAACTGGGTCATCCTGTGTCTTTGCTTTCCAGCTCCAGAAAGAGACCTGTCACGGCAGGATTAAATTACCACAGGGCATTTTTTTTTTCTCACTTAGCACCAGGGCAGAGAGACCCTTGTCTTTTTCATCAGCCACACAAAGCAGCATTTGCCACCTGCTTGGTTTCCATACCGGCTGGCAGAAACTCCTTTTCCCTAGTCAGTACCGCCCGACAGAGCTGTGGCTAGACGGGGAATGGACATTTGATCTTCAAATCCATCACACGGTCCACACAACAAAATGTGATAGGGAATTTTAAACCCAGAGGGTGCTTTCTTTTTATAGGCTGTTTCTTGATTCATTTACATTTCTATTTTTAAACACTTTTAAGCAGCCATTTCACAGGCAAAGCAACATGAGAGACTGTGGCAATAATATATGGGCAAAATGTTTTCTTTTCTTTTCTTTTTGTGTTTTTTTTTTTTTTTTTTTTTTCAAGACAGGGTGTGCCTGTGTAGCTCTGGCTGTCCTGAAACTCACCATGTCAACCAGGCCGGTCACAGAGATCCGCCTGGAACATTTTATGAAAGAGAGGTTTTCAGAACATTTTAAGGAAAATACAGCTTTCAGTGTGGCAGGAGCTAAATTAATATTTATGAGAAGGAAGAATAAGGGAAAATTTCCCAGTCTTCTCATTATAGAAACAGATTTTGTTATTTCAGAGTATATTATACTCTTTAAAAACATTTGTAGACAGTGATAGAAATAATTAGAGATCCTTCATTGTCACCTACCACCTATGAGGCTTGGCCAAGGTGTGTAAACTCTTAATTTTCTTAAAATTTTAACATTTTATTTTATTATTATTATTATTATTGTGTATGTGTGTGTTAATGTGTGTGTGCACATGTGTAAGTGCCCTGGGGTCTGTGTAGAGCCTAGAGGACAACTTTGTGGAGTCGCTTCTCTGGTTCCACCTCTAAGTGGGTCCCGAGGGTCTAACTCAGACCCTCAGGCTTTCATGTCTTTTTATCAAGCAACTACGTGCTCAGCCATCTCTCCCACACTTCTTCTTCTTTTTTAACTGTAGGATGAAGATAATATCACATACATGTCATAGAGTGTTTGTTAGGATATCATGAGGTAATCATGCAGTTGGTTCACCATGCATGTCAAGTAGTATGTGTGCAAAGGCTAGCCATGATCATTATCAGTAAACTAATGCAGACGGAGAGCTTTGAAATCAAAGCCACAGTGGAGGCATCCTGATGTGTAACGTGCATAATGCTGCTCCACTAATCTTATCTGAGCCTCACCACACTCCCAGTCACCCCAGAAGCCCCATGGGGTCCCCTTCACTATCTGCCCATGACAGTTGTCCCTGGGCAAAGGTGGACGCCTGGCTGGCTACACAAGGCATGGACACTCCACTCTCAAGAGCCGACTTCCACACTTTAGAGTAGCTAGGTGAGATGAAAATGTCTGGTGTTCTTCCGATTTTAAATTATGCTCATGTCAGCCAGAATGTTTGCACTTTCATGATTTTTTAATGCTAGAGAGGAATCTCATCTCAAGTGTTCCAAGGACAAAGGGGGGAGCTAAAGCAAAGCCTTCTGAGGTTTATCAGTTTTCTCAGCTATAAAATAGACTAGGTGAGTGGGCTGCCCCAGAAATTTCGCTCTTTTTTTTCTTTCTTTTTGCCTAAGTTTCTCAAAGTGTGTGTAGGTAGATGTCCAACTTTATGTGAAGAGGTTCAAAGTCAGAAACGTCATTAGCAGAGAGCAAGGAGCCTGGCCAGGCAATATCTGAACATATATTACTTGATTTTATCTTGAACGGAACACAAAGGGGCTTTGTTCAGAGGCTTCTGTTTGATATCTGGCTGTGTGCTTCTGAACTTTCTCTGGCTGTGTTATTAGATGTTTATTAATTAACTTAGTGCCTGGTAGGAAGAAATAACTCTGAAATCCAAGACTTCAGTAAGTCTGGTATGAGAAGCGGCATTCTAATCTCACTTTACATACAAAGGAATTCACATTAAATTAATAATCACGCAATTTGTAGAGCATCTTGTAAGTGCAAAGGGCTGTTTTTGGAAGATCTGGCCCTTTTATCCTGATTTTGTGTCCACTTGGAGCCCTAATGCTTGCTGCGGCCACTACCTTCTCCTTCTCTTCCTCTTCCTCTTCCTCTTCCTTCTCCTTCTCCTCCTCATCTGGAACAAGGTCTCCTGTGTAGCCCAGTCCAGTCTTGAACTTGTAATCCTCTTGTCTTAGCCTTTGAAGTGCTGAGGTTATAGGTAGGTTCCACTACTGATTTTTCTTTTTCTTTCTACACACTTATTACCATTTTTCTGTTCTTGATATGTGGCCACATTCAGCTGTGATATCATATTTCATCTGAATATGATGTCATATTCAGGCTATTGGCATCACCAGATGTCAGTCTGGGCTTAGAGGCAGAGGGCCTGTCTAGATGCCAGTTTGCCTAGCTAAAAAGAAAATTCACCTTAAATGCGTATCACTGCATTGGTGTATTCTGTAAGAAGTAGGCTTAATCCATCATTGTGCAGAGATGTCAGGGTTTATTTGGGTCACCAAGATCTACTTTTACCAAAAATATTCAGATGAATGAGGCAAGAGTGTTTGTTTTTCTCAGACATGAAGCTAATTATCTCACTTTTTCATTTCCTTTCCTATCATAGCTCTGATCTTAACTATCAGTGGCTTATATAAAACCTTGGACAGGTTTACACCTGTTGATCAAGCTCTGCCCACCTTCTCTCCTCCCCCTCCCGTTCTCTCAGCCTATGCTGTCTACTGTTCCATTCTCTACTTCTGTGAAATCCAGCTTCTTTAGACTTCACATATAAGGGAGACCATGTGATGTCTGTCTTTTTACATCTGGCTTATGTCACTGAACACAGGCAGGAGGGAAAAGTTACAAAGCCCCAGGGCACATCAGGCTGTGTGTAACGTAATAACAGGTATTGTATACTTGAAAATAGGCAGACTACTTCTTTGTGTTTTATTTTTGTTTGGTTTCTTTTTTTTTAAGCTATATTTTTCTGTGTTGACCATTTAAAATTTTTTTCTTTATTTTATTTTACATACCAACCACAGTTTCCCTCCCTCCTCTCCTCCCGTTCCCTCCCCCAACCTCCCTTCCACGCCCCCCATCACTCCTCCTCTCTCTCCATTCATATGGGGTAAGGTCTCCTTTGGTTTGGCTTCTTCAAGACAGAGTTTCTATGTAGCCCTGGCTGGCCTGGAGCTTGCATTGTAGACCAAGCTAGCCTTGAACTAAGAGATCTGCCTGCATCTGCTTCCCAAGTGCTAGGATTAAAGGTGTGTGCCACCATGCCCAGCTCAGAAGAATATTCTTATCACAAAGAAATAATAATTCTTTTGCGGGGGGGGGGGGGGAGTGTGGTAGATACATTGTCACAAATGATGGCACAATATGTATTTGTATCAAAGCATTAGGGAGCATCCCGCAGACAGGGAGAGTTATTAGAAATTTATCCAATCTATTGGATTCACAGTGATCTGGGTGACTGGAGTAGATCATGGGATCAGAGAATACCCGGTTCTCTCATAGGTAAACTAGAGAGTCAATATCGGTGGAAACATAAAGATAAGTCACTAACTCCCTGATATACTGTGATCTGAGCAGACATATCGGTCCTTACCAGCTAGCTCATCGCCTCTAGAAGGTCCCTGGAGCTATTTACAACTGAGCACATCTGCACGGCTCTTCTATGTGGCTCTTTTGTGGACTTTTGTTCATGATTTGGTTGACCAAATATGCACAAAGGGCAAGGATGGAAGAGAAAAGATCAATAGGACATCTTGTTGGACATGTTCACTGTTAAAAATGGACAGATCAAAAAAAATCAAAGTCTTAAAAATGACAGAAGTCTTAGAAATAATAGAAGATGAGAAAAAGGGAGTGTTTCTTCTGGATCGAGGATGCTTAGCCAATATGGAACCTGTTGTGAGCATCCACGGATAAAGAGCAAAGGAAGAGAAATCAAAGCAGAAGTCTCCATCATGCTCGCTGACCACCATACACGGGGAACCTCAAGAAGGCAAAGTCGCTTCTGATGACTACAGGTGAGTGTTTGCTTTAGAATTCTAGCAAATCCTATGAGAATAGATTCCTACAGGAAATCAGATTTGCTCCAGTGTGAGAAAGAAGCGACTTGTAAAAAAAACAAACAAGAAATCCTAATATGTTAGTCCTGAGAAAAGGGAAGGAGATGTGCTGGGGGTGGGGCAGGACAACAGGCAAAGAACCTCATGATATAAGTTCCGGATTCCTTTCAGAAACAACAAATCAATGAAGATAGAGAGACCATGAAACGTAATACTGGGATTTCTCACGCTGTGCTCTTAAATATCAGATAGATTTGCTCAGCATCCACTATAATGATTTTCTTACTCAAAGCTGTTTGTTTTTCCGTAGTGTTTAGTTAATGTTGAGTTCCATGATTTAGTTAATGATGATGTTTGATGATGGAGAGTGAAGCCAACAGCTGCCTTGTGTGAAAAATCTGGCACGGTGTATCACTCCCTCACCTGGAGTGGATCACAGAGCACGGAGCCTTGCCACCTAGAGAGCTGCAGGTGGATGCTGCATGTGCTTAGGACGGCGGTGGGGGTGCAGCTGTCTCTGGGGTCTTCATTTGCTGTCCCTGTTCTGGGAGGTCTCACATACAGGGCCTGCTGTTAAGGCCCCCCCCAGGGGGGCAACTCAGAGCCTAGGTGGGGCAACCCAGGCCACCTTCATAGGCACTACTCATCTCCTAATAGGCTTGCTGGATTCTAGCAAAGACTCCAAACACTGCCTCTGTCTCAGTATTTCCTGAGGTAGGTAGGGATCACTGCAAAGGGGCAAGAATCAAATAAACTAGGGGCCTTTAAAGCACCGTAGACATCAAACACCAGATTAGGGCCACAAGGCCAGAATGTTATGTACTGGGAGTTCCTTACAACCAAGCTAAGCCCAGCAGGGTTTGAGACCAGTGCACAGTGATACTGAACAAGGGAAAACCTCATGCCACAAAATGCTCCCAATATCAGGCCAGACACCCCACAACCTGCCTAGCAGAGCCCCAGCATTTGAGCCTAGCTGACCGACAGTCACTAATGTTGGAGGTCACACAGCTGAGCAATGAATTAGCCGCTTCCGTCTGGGTTGCCAGAGATAATGCCTCTGGCCTGTGGGTTCTGATAACGTTGTCTAGGTGACGTCTCAGAAGCTGGGAGACCACTTCTGCTAAAAGCATCGACTCTTTCCCAGAGCCCACAGCTAGCTAATGTATGATTAAGATGGGATAAAAGGCCTGGCATCCTTGTCTCCATATCACGTCTATCTCCTTTGTTGCTGACTTTTGAGCCAGACTCTACTCAGCTCTGCATCTAGTCATGTTGATGATTTGAGAAGTGTTTTGTCCAAGACTACAATACAGGGTGAATCTTGTCTACTGCTCTTTGGAGTGGATGTGTTTATCCTGCCCTTCTGCTTTCTTCTTCTTTTTTTATTTAAGAATTTTTTTATTCATTTTACAGATTCCCCTCTCATCCCTCCTCTTGCTCCCCAGCCTCCCCCTACTCAACCCACTCCCACCATCCCCTCACCCAAAAGGGTATGGGTTCCCATGGGGAGTCAGCAAAGCCTGGTACATTCAGTTGAGGCAGGACCAAGCCCCCCTCCCCTGCATCAAGGCTGAGCAAGGTGTCCCACCATAGGTAATGGGATCCAGGAAGCCCGCTCATGCACCAGGGACAGATCCTGATCCCACTGCCCTCAGACAGACCACACTACACAACTGTCTCCTGTAAGCACCCGTTCTTGACAACTCAAGCGCCTACACTCCCTCATCCTTATTATAAGGGCAAAACCATGAGGCCAAGACAAAGATGCCATCAACAGGCGGAACTTAACAGTCCTGAAAATCCTAACAGTCCAATGACTAGTCCCCAAGCATAGGGTGGACATTTACACAGGATGTTTGTGTCGATAGCAGGAGTAACCCAGCAGTTGCAGCTGTAAGTCACTTCCTGATAGTCTGCAAATCCTGAGGGCAGAATGCTTGCACATAAAAAAGGAAAATATCCCCCTGAAACCATGCTTATAACCAACTGATGATTACCAAGCCTTAGCCCACTCTAAAAAAAAAATAAAAATAAAAAAATAACGAACATCTGACACTTCCTTTGTCCAAGCAAACAGCCTGGTTACCTCTGGGTCACCTGGCTGAAGTCAGCCAGTGAATGGAAGTCCCAACACAGACAGAGCCTTGCGTGTTTTGTTTACAGTGTGTGGTTGAGTCTCGTTTTCATTCACTCCATGTCACAAGACCCCAGAGTCCGGCTTCTTTTCCTGTCTAATATTTGGGGTTCTTAGACATTACTCACTATTTACCTGAGATTAACTGGGAAGCCTGGATCTTATTTGGCAACCTTATTTCTGAACTCTGCAGGTCTCCAGAGAGAGGGAGTTGGCAGGGTCGGCAGTGAGTGTCTGCAGAGCTGAGAACTGCCGTGGACAGTGCAAGTCACAGTCTGTTAGTGACAAAAGCCACAGTAACGGGGGCACAGCCAGTCAGAGTCTCCGTGCTACTTTATCTCCACACCTCGCCCTGAGGGGGAGGAGCAAGCTGGAGAGTCTCTCCTTCCATAGTTCCTCCCAGGCCCCAGTGGGCCAGGCTCTGAACTATTTGCATTTAAGGAATGATTTTGGCTGGCAGGCAACGCAATTGTTAGAGAGTGATTTTGGCACCAGGGAAGGGTTGTTTGGAGGATGAGGGTGGGGAATGGGGAACACCAGCAGACACACACACCGATAAGCTGTAGGAGAGCGCAGACCTTTAAAACCACATGTACAGCATGACGTGAAACACACAGACTGTGCTGCTATTGAGTTTTAGAAGACATTATTTCAAACGCTTCACCAATCGCCTATATTTCGTTGGCATCATGTGACACTGCTCTCGGGGAATTTCCTACCAAGTATCGAATGTGCTACCTTCGATCTGAACGTCATGACTGGCCAGGGTCGCGGTGCTGACCCTGCTGCTAACTTTCACACTAGAAAGAAGCATTCTCAGTTGGCCATGGCCAAAATGTCTTTGTTCAGCTTCTATGGGTTTTTACAAATCCTTACCTCAGTTGTTTATCTCTCGTTGGTAGGGTTTTAGAGGATTTACCACTCAAGCCTTCAAAAATTCTAGAATGGATAATTACTGTGATTAAATTTTTTTTTTTTTTAAGATAGGTTTTAGTCTGAAGTGTTTGACTCAGATTCACAATCCTCCTGCCTCAGCGTCCCAGGACTGGAATTACAGGCATGCGTCACCATGCCAGGCTAATGCTGACATTGATGCCCCTAGCTCTAACACAGAATAATATGATATCCTGGGACAGGCATGTCTAGTTTACTCGTCATCATTTATTAATACGATATCCTGGGTGTGGGCGTTTCTAATTTATCCATCATTATTTATCTTGACTCTTAAGTTTGACGGTGTGCTCGTAGAATGACTTCATTGGAGTTAGGCTGAATTCAATTATAAAGTTAAACTTGGCTAAGGTGGAGGGATTTTCTTCTTGGCGCTCAATTGTTACTTAGTCACACATAGCGCAAGGCTGTATTACTATGAAGGTTCTAGCGCCATGGAAAATAGTTAAGCTTTCCCATGCTTCTACACCTAAAATCTGCCCATAAAAATACAGTTTCCTTGCAAAATCATAGTTTAGAGGGAGGAACTGTTCATATCTGGCAATGAAATAAATCTGATTTTTTTTTGTAATAAAACTCAAATGCCTAGTCAATGTTGCTAGCCTGTCCATTTTTCTTCTTCTTTTTGAATTTTAACACGATATTTTAGGTCTCCTGGAAGAGTCACACCATGGCCACCTTGGAATAAAAAGGAATCAGTCTGACTCCAAGAGGCAGGTGTTTTTAGTCTCAGCCCAGGGTTTGTTCATGGAGAGCCTGAGTATGGCAATATCAACAGGAGTATGCTGGATTATCTCTCCAGGACCATAGCTGTAGCTGTTTCTGCAGATTTTAGCATGGTGATGGACGAAAGAGCATGTGAGCATGACGGGAGGCGTGGGTAGGGTCAAGTAAGGTCTTTCTGTGTGGGACACAGGTGACATTTTGTTACGGACAGCCACGTGACTACAGCAAAGATACCCAGTTTCCTGGACAGCTGGTGTGCAGCTGTGGCCCCAGGGCCCCAGGCTCACTCACCGGTGCTGCTCTGGATGGTCCTCACTGTGGTGGTTGTGCGGGGAGGGGAGGACGACCTCAGCGACACGCACTCGTCGTCCTGGGAGCAGCCCTTCTCGATGGCCCGCACGTAGCTGTGGCTCCGCATGCGGAAGCAGCCAGGCATGGGCAGGTCCAGAGCTTCCACCGCCTGCGACTCCAGCTCGCTGAACACTGACTCACACACGGATTCGAACTGTCCGTTCACCTCCATCTCGCTCACCTGCAGGCAGATACATGATGGTAAACACCTGGCTGGCAGCTCTCCACCAATATCTCCCTCCCAGTATCTGGAAACTTCCTTCCCCACAAGAGCAGCTTTGGTTATGTATCATTCCAATGCGTATTATTTCCTTTATGCCACAGATTATAAGTCAATGGTGTCTAGCCGATAATATAGTAGATGACATTTTTTAAGGAAGAGAGCTTTGGGGCTGGGAAGATATCTCAGCATGTAAGAACTCTTGCTTTGCGAGCCAGAGGACCTGAGTTTGAATTCTCAGTATCTATAGTGAAAAACAGGGTACCTTAGGGTTTCTATTGCCATAACCACGGCAACTCTTACAAAGGAAAACATTTGAGATGACGGCTTACAGTTTCAGAGGGTCAGTCCATTATCATCAGGGTGGGACATGTCAGCAGGCGGGCAGACATGGTGCTAGAGGGGTAGCTGAGAGTTCTACATCTTATAGGCAACAGGAAGTGAACTGAGACACTGTGTGTGTGTGTGGCTTGAGCATATATGAGCCCTCAAAGTCCACCCCTACCGTGACACACTTCCTCCAACAAGGCCACACCCCCTCCACACCTCCTAATAGTGCCGCGACCTTTGGGGGACATTTTCTTTCAAACCACCACACAGAGCATGGCTACATGTGCCTGTAACAGAAGCATTGGGCAAAGCACTGGGGGACAGAGAGAGGCAAATCCTGACAGCTCATGGGCCAGCAAGCCTAGCCAACCTGGGAGCTCCAATTTCAGTGAGAGACCTTGCTTCAAAAAAACAGAAGTGGAGAGCAATAGAGGAGTCCCCTACCTCTTGCTCTGGAACACACGCCTGCATACTTTGGTGCATATACCTTCTACCTCCTCTCCCAAAGGAGAGAGCTTTGTTTCTCGAGCAGTGAGGAAACTCAGGATGGGAAGGAAGCTTCTGCCCAATGCGTTCTTGATAATCCTGTTGACTGTTTCCAGTTAGCTTCCTTTAATTTTGCGTTGCTGGGGATGGAACCCGGGGCCTCTCGCTGGGCAAGCATTTCATCACTAGGTTCTGTACTCCTTACTTATAAATGGGAGCCTAAAGGCCAGTTTATTGGTCATGGTTCATGTATTTCAATGTAGCTTTTTAGCAACTGCTATTTTTGTAAACTGTTTTATTTTGCCCTTTGAAGTGACTAGTTCATCAAGTAATTTCAAGGTTGACTGGAGCTCACTGAGTGCAGAGTATGGAACATACATTTTTTATTTTATTTTGTTTTGCAAGATATATTCTGTACTAAAACCGGCCAAGCCTAGATATGTCAAAATCTTAAGAAGTACTATCAAGATTTCAAACTATTTACAGGTTTCACTTTTCATAAAAAAGTTTAATAAACTTTTCTTTTTTTTGAGATTGGAGGTTTTAGGTTTTTAATGTAATCCTGGCTGTCCAAGGACCTTTTAAAGTCCTTAGCTTTAGGTTTTGAATGTAATCCTGGCTGACCTTGAACTCACAGAGAGCTTCCTGATTTTGCCTATGGAGTGCTGGTATTAAAGGTGTGCACCACTAGGCTGGCCTAATCTATAAACTCTTTACAATGCATTCATGAAGATCTTTGAAGTAAGACCTTCTTTGAAAAAAATCAGATAATTAATCAATAACAACAATAACAACATGATGCCTTAGGTAGAGGCAGGTGAGTTCAAGGCTACATGAGTGAGTTTTCTGCCTGTTCCTTTGAGGCAGGGACTCTCTCTGAATCTAGTACTGGCATTCTCTTAGCTAGGGTGGACACCAGCAAGCCCAGCTATCCTCTTACATTTTTTTCAGTTCAGAGCTGTGGATGCAGACATGTGCAGATTGCATGACTTTTTATATGGGTGTTGGGATTCAAACTCTGGCCCTTACAATTGAACATCAAGTACTTGTGAATTCTAAGCCATCTCTTTAGCTCTCTGAATCTGTACTTTTTTTTAAAAAAATTGATCATATATATATATGTATGTATGTATATATGTATATAGTGTGTGTGTGCCACCAGTATGCCTGTGGAAGTCAGAGAACAACTTGATGGACTGGATTCTCACCACCACCACCACCACCACCACCACCACCACCACCACCACCAGGTATCAAATTCAGGTTATCAGTCTTGGTGGCAAGCATTTTTACTTGCTGGGTCACCTCTCTGGCTCAGTCACTGAATCAGAATCTGAGTTTAAGGATCCGCAAGGGTTTGTATATTTTATATGTGTTATATGCCCATAACTATAACTTGTTTGATTTTTTTCATTTTAATTATTGCTGTAACAAATATCACAGAGAAACAGTGAAATATCTATTCTTGTCAGGGTTGCAGATATTAACCTTGGGTGTCTATGTTTCCAGAGGGTTTATGCATCTTCTTTCCTAGTTTTAATAAAATTTGAATCGTATTGCAAACATAATTTTGTAACTTGTTTTTATTTTACTGAATCATCTAGGGTAAACATACATTCTTAATAGGGTTGTTCTTTTTCTCACACAGATATAGGAAACCAAAGGAAGTGAATGTCTAACTTAACAAATAATAATAACCAAACATCCTTGGAAATAGTAACAAAATCAAGAATGGACATTCCCAAGCCACCCTTTAACCCTCCATGAGCATATTTTAACAACAGCCCCATCTCTGATTTCTATTTTATTCAATTTAAAAAGTTTTTTTTTTTTTTCACCAAAGTGTGACTCCCTGGGCCCTACAGATTATTCATTGAAAACAATTCAAAACATAGGTTTTGAAGGGATCAAAACCCGGGAACTCCTGTATGACACTCTCATTATTAGAGATATCCCCAGCCACTACTACATCATTAACTTAAAAAATAAGTTACCTTTATGTACATATGTATTTATGTGCATGTATGTGTATGTGTGTTACCTGTAGGGGTGTGTGTGCCAGGGTGTGCATGTGGGAGCCAGTTCTCAGTATGTAAGTATCAAATTAGTGTATCTTTAGATTGTACTATGTTAGGAAGTTTTATTTTAAATGTTGTTATCTGAGTTGCATAAATGGTTTTTGGCTTGCAATTGGGATATTTTCTTAGGTGGCCTTAAACCTACTTCTGATGTTTTGTGCTTCATCTCCATGTGAAGGAGCATCCTCAGCACAGATGGTGGCACACTCTGAAAAACACCAAATAGATTCTGGGTCCTGCTACCCAATGTTCAGCCAGGATTGAGTTCTTTATAGCATCTTTAGCATGGCAATTCACTTTCGTCTTTAATAAATGGTACAATTATTTGTATTTCAAAGAATTGCTTTACAATAAATTTATGTTTTATCTCCAGTAAATTTGTACAATTATTTTGTAAACTTACATGCGTGGAGTTGCATAAGAAATTTTTTAAGCATAAAGGGCTCATATGTTTAAAAAAGTTTAAGAAGTCCACTTGAGGCTAATTCCTTGGTTTATAACATTTCACTTGGATCCCTCTTTGGAGCCTTTGGTGAATAATGACAATGTGCTTAAATTCAACAGTATTCTTCTACATAGATATATTAATATATACATATAATACTATATGAGAATAACTCTTACAAAATCATCTCCTTTTAGAAAAGTCAGTGTGCATGGTTGAGTGACTTTGAAGAAGAAACTGTTCTCTGAATAATGACAATGTTGCAACTGTAATAGGAAGTTTGAAATTGTCTTTAAAGATAATGTGTTATTTGAAAGTTGAATACAGTGCCAGAAAAATGATGTGTCATTAGAAACTCCATTAAGGATGGTCGTACTTTCTGTTTTTTTTTTCTTAAGGCCAAATGACTACACTGTGGAACTGCACCACTTGACCCGAAGACAGCATTAGTCTTTTTCATTCCTGATATCTTACTGTCATTGGGCAGTGATGTCCCAAGGAAGGTCATATCCACAGTACAGGGACCTGAAGCAGCCAGCTGTACAGCACAGTGTCCTGCTGGGGGACATGATATGTTCCCTTCTTCTAAACACATTAAGGTTATGGAGTTTATATATGTCTATAAAACTTTCACAATTTTATTCATTTACTTTTTGAGAAAAGGTTTTACCATCTAGCTCTGACTGGTTTGGAACTTACAGAGATCTGCCTTCCTCTGCCTCCTGAGTGTGGGATTAAATGCATGTGCCACTACACACAGCTTCACAAAGATTTTAAACTCACTGATGCGTTCTGTGTGTCAGTCTTGCCTTGATGACCCCACTCTACACCGCAGTAGTTTTATGACTATGGTTTTGCCAGTGATGTCTACCCTAGGCATGAACCCCTCAAACAACTTTGCAGCTGAAGCATCATCCTTCATCAACATCATCCAGAAAATTGGATGGTACCAAGCTACTAGGTTATGAATTTCCAAGGATTCCCACCTTGTGCCCGACTCACCTGCAAAGGGCCCCTCTTCTCCTAGTAGACCATCAAGACCAGGAGCTTGCTGGGGATGGACCTATGGCCTACACTGCAGCATCTGGCTGCACTTCCCGTTGACCCCATCAATAGTCTGTGTGGGTGTGACTACCTTGGCACCCTTGCCCTCTCAGGTCTCACTGATAATGGCCCATGGCTAGCTATGGAGGCTCTGCTGGCTCTCACCTGGCTTATGGTGCTCATGGCTCGCATGTAGCTCTCGTTTCTGGAGCGGAACTTTGGTGATGTGAGCAAGCCTGCAGGGTCAAGGCTGTCCAGGCTTCTGTTGATGGAGACTTCACTTACTGCCCTCAGGTAACTGTGACTCCGGATCTGGAGTTTGGGTGAGTGTTCATTGGAGATCCTGGAAGAGAACAATGGAAGGGTTTGGTGAGTGCTCCTTGAGTTCCTGGGAGAGTCACACTCCACAGCGGCAGTGATAAGCTGTGGTTACTGTCCATGGTGCAGCACCCTAAACACCAGGACAAACAGTACTGATTTCTACGATTGCTAAAGTCTCACTTGGAGGCTCAGGAGAATAACCTCCTCTTTAGTTTCTATTCTTGTTTTCTTTTACATTAAAATTTGCACATAAAATTTTATATGCATACATGGAGGTCATAGTGTGATATTTTAGTGTATTATTTTTTCTTTCTGAGATGGGATTTCTCTGTGTAACAGCTCTGGCTGTCCTGGAACTCATTCTGTAGACCAGGCTGGCCTTGAACTCACAGAGATCCACCTGCCTCTGTCTCCCGAGTGCTGGGATTAAAGATGTACTCCGCCGCCACCACCACTTACCGGCTACTGCATGTATTCAATATATAACGATTGGATAAAGATACCTGACATAACCATAATCTTAAATATTTATCTTTCTTTGTGCTAGGAACATTCAAGGTCCTCTCCCCTCACTATTTCAAATGGACATTTTGTTGTTGTCGTCCATAAGCACCTGACTATCCCACATGACATTGGAAGTTATTCTTCCTACTCAACCACACCTATGTATGGCTTCACCATCCTGTCTTTATTCCCTACCTATTCCCCCAGGCCTCTGGCATTCTCTTCACTTCTGTCAAGTTGACTTTCTAGGCATCCGCACACAAGTGGGGGCAATCAGGGTTTGTCTTTCTGTCCCTGACTTGTTTTACTTAAAATAATACCCTCTGGTTCCATCCACACAGCCACAAATGATACTTTTTAGTTCCTTTATAATAGCTGACTAATATTCCATTGTGCATATACACTGTGTTTTCTTTGTTCTTCAATTTATGAATTGACGTCTAGGTTGACTCTAGATGTTGGCTACCTTGAATAATGCCACAATAAATATTAGAATGTTGATATCCTCTCAACATACTAATTTTATTTTCTTTGTATATACACAACCAGTGGTAGAATTACTGGGTCATCTGGTAGCTTTATTTTATTGAGGGGCTACCATATTCTGTGATGGCTATATGATTTTAAATTCTCATCAACAGGGTATGAGACACCTCCCATTTTTTTTTCAAAAAAAGAAATATTTTTCCCCTTAAAGCAGGGTGTAATGAAGCTCAGGTTGGCTCCAAGGTTGCCATGTAACTGAGACTGGCCTTTAACTCATGATTCTCCAGTCTTCATGTCCCAAATGCTAGGATAACAGATGTGCCACTACACTTGGCTTAGAAGAAAATATTGTTTCAGGAAATCATTAAGGTTTGATGACCTTAGAGAACAATTAAAACTCTCCTAAACTATGAAGAATTCTTCATTAACACCCAGACACCCCAAGGAAGAAGAAAATAGCAGTGACTGATCTATTTCAGAATTCTGTGTTTTGTATTTTTCTATGTATGTATTCATTTCCATTTTTTGTCTTTTCACATTAGTAACAGCAAGTAGGTCTGCATCTATACATGTCTATACATTAATCAGTCTCTCACTCAATAAATCAATTATTTATCTAACCTTTAATTCTCTCATATAATTGAGATTGAACTTCATGAAAATACTGAAATCCTAGCTTCTGAAAATGCACACTTTTCTGAGTCTGATCTATAAAGACAGTGCTCGCCATATGTTGTACCCTATAGATCTGTCCTAGAACGCACTATGACCTTATAAAGTATGAAACTCTCTCATTGAGGAAGCAAAGCCAGAGATGGGGAGATGGCTTAGTTGGTCAAGTGTCTTCCAAACAAGCATGGTGCCCAGAGTTTGGATCCCTGGAATCCACATAGAAAGCTAGGCATGATTTACAGTACCAGAAGGTGCTGTGTGGGAGAAAAGTTATTCATGGACTTACCCAGCAGTGGACCTTGCATGCTACAATGCTGACCTCGCCAGACAAGATGTGCCTACTGGTACAATAGTGGCATGCTCCACAGGAGGAAACCATACCTGGTATAATGAACTTGGCCAATGGTTCGTGGTTGGGGAGGTCACAGACCCTGGGGGCAGGTTTCCTACAACTGTTGTTTCACTAGGTTGTCAAATGACCTTCTAAATATTTTTGTTTATACCCATAGAGTGGTGCTGCTTCCAACTTTAGCCAGAGAAACTTCTTTGGGCAGTGGGCAGCTCTCAATGCAGAGACTCTCCTCAACTTGTCAAAGCACTGAGAATAAGTGATTGCTGAATGCTCAGCCCTAAATGGGACATTTTTACTAGACCCTCCTGTGGTGATATTTTATTTGTGCTCTAATAAATAAAGCTTACACGGAGATCAGAGGACAAAGCCAGCCACTGTATTAAACATAGAAGTCAGGCAATGGTAGCACATGCCTTTAATCTTAGCATTAGGGAGGCAGAGATTCATCAGGATCTTTGTGAGTTCAAGGCCACACTAGGAACAGAGCCAGGCATGGTGGCACATGCCTTTAATTCCCAGCACTAGTTAACCATGGAGGTCTGGAGGTCTGTACGGACAGACAGGAAGTGATAGAGCTGGGTGGAAAGAAGAAAGTGATGAAGCTGGGCAGAGATAGGAAGTAAGAGGGCAGGGACAGAAAGGCATATAGGTGTGGGTTTACAGGAAGCAGCTCTCTCTGGAGGCTGAGGAGTTGGTAAGGTGAGGTTGGCTGTGGCTTGTCCTATTCCTCTGATCTCTCAATTTTCATCCCAATATCTGGTTCTGAGTTTTTATTAATAAGACTATTTGGCACTTCGTGTTACGCCCTCCAAGATTTAGTGAACATTGTGGAAGAAGAGGTAGAAGAAAATGTGTGACCCAGAGGATGGGAAGGAATGCTATGAAATGCTCAGTTCTGGACAGGACACAGCAGCTGCTCTCACAAACTCATAGAGGTTGTGATTACCTGCACAGACCTGAAAAAAATCAAGTCAGTGAACATTCTAGTACAGATGGTGGAGGGGCCCAAGAGGTACTATGGCTAGCTGGGGAGCTATTGGCAGTTTATGGCTGCTGGGATATGGGGAGCCCTTTTTCTTTAGGATTGTGGCTGTTGGTTGGTTGACCATGTTCCATTGAATGGCCTCACATACATAAAGCATTCAAATCAGTGAAGATCAACTATTTACTAGTGACATTAGAGCAGTTGAACACTCCTTTTTGTGAAAACACATTAGTGCTATCCATGCAGATTAAAAATAAGAATATTAAAAGCATCTTAAGTAGATTTAACAACAAATTAAAAATCAGATTTAGTCAACTCTGGGAAAAAGCTATCTAGAGCTTGTTGCATGAAGATAAATATGAAGGTTCACAGGAAGATAAGTTTATATGCTACCAGGTACATGACAAGGTATGCACTGGAAACCAGAGAAGTGTTGATTTAAAAAAGATGGCACATGTTTTCAAAGCACATCCCTGCATACCCATGGGAAGCCAGAACATTCCAAATGTCCTTTAAGTGGCAATGTATGAGACCACACCTGTTCATAAAGATTACATGAGGCTGCTTAATAACAGCTGAAAAATATATTTTGGATAATATCGAATTCCCAGGATCTGATTAGCAGCTGTTTGATTTATCGCTTGTACAGACAAAGAAATGAAAACAGATGTGGGACATCTGTTTTCTGAAGGAAACTGTATTTTATTACTATGAGAAAGAATCAGTTGTTCTAGAAATCTGTCCAGCAGAATATCTGGGCAGCTCTCAGACATGAAGACACCTCTGCCAGGGTATGTGGATTTTTTATGTGTGTTAATGCTATTCTGGTGATTCACACTGGGTCACTTTGCCATGCCAAGAATTCTACCCAACCAGCAAACTTCAATTCATTTTCTTAAATGTCTTTTTTCAAAAACCATGTTGAGCTTTATAAGCTAAAGTTCACTTCTGCTTAGAACCCGAGAGCATGATGACAAATGTGTTTCCTTGGCTATTTTGCAAAGTGACCCAGAACAATGACATCCCCAACATAAGTGATGATGCCATTGTGTATGGTCATTAGGGCCGCAATGGGAGTGGTGTCTTCATAAACAGAATATATTCAAAAGGAAGAAACAAAAGTCCGGTTTTTGAAAAGTGTCTGCTGGCTGAGATGCGGAAATGCGGCATTGTTGTGACAATCAGTCACCCTGGCCACTTGTTATAAAATAAGGCATCATTCCAAAATTTCAAAGTGGAAAAAAAGAAAAAAAAAAAAAACCCGAGGAGGAACTGAATAGCTCAGTTTTGGTGAGTCATTTCTGTCAAAAACAACGAATACCTTAGTAACCCACAACACACGAGGAAATGAACGTTATCTTATCTAGAGGGTAGAGGTTGCACCTATGCACACGACATCCTTGGCCTGAACTTCCTGGTGCAGAAGAGCCCAGTAAGCAATGCCAACATGTAGTGTGCCCATTGCCCCTCTCCATGACAATGAATGGATCTTCTCAGAAGGGAGGTGTGCACAATCAGAAATGTTAGAGATGGTAATTACTTCTCAGCGTTGACCTCTTGAAATAAGACCAGTCTTTTTCCACTGTCCTTTCTGAATCCCTCTGAGACTTATTTTTCTGAAGTCCATAAACACTCAAGTGGGATTTTGGCCTCGCTGGGCCAGAGAACCCTATTCACTCTCACATCCCTAAAGTACAGTCACTTAAGGGACAACCCTTAGGGAAGCTCTGGGGTCGGTCACGAAGCTGTGATTGCAAAGAAGATTCGAGAAGACTCAGACCATGAAGATTCAAATCAATGTCTCAAGAAAGAAAATGATCAACATAGAACTAAAAATATGACCAGATGATTGGTGATGATGATGATGACCATCATCATCATCAATTTTTCCAGCAGAGAAGTAATTCCATGTGACCGTGTCTAATGAGAGTCCCCAAGCGAGGGGATGGGTCACCTGACTGGTCCATCTGAGCCTTTTATGCTTCTGTTCTTTTTCATCTTGTCTTGACTCTGACTCTTACTCTGTCTAGTACATAAAGCGATTCCACACGACACAGAGGCAATGTCTGGCTTTGTTCTATTCTGAAACTGAAGATATTTGGTCTTGGCCATGACACCCTTATCAAAGTGTGCTCACAAATATTCATGGCTTAGATGGGGCTTTGATTCCTTGGGCTTTAGGGTAGAAGATGGTATGTTAGTGAGTAGCTACACTTGATTACTGGCTTTTGAGACTCTAACTTACGATCCTCAGCCTCCTTACTCAGTGCTGAGAACACAGGCACCACCAGACCCAGTGGAGTTTTAATCTTAAAATGGCTAATAGGATAGATAGCTCACAGTTGTATAGAGATTCAGTTATGTCAGGGACTGTATCTGGATGTTCTCATGAAATGGATGATGTAGTGAGCAAATATGGAGGGACATAATTATCATCCCTCTAGACTACCATTGTCTTCAGAACTTTTCTTCACTTACTGAGATCTCATAAATGGTTTTTGTTAGTGTAGGCTAACTGCACAGACCAGATTTCATCATGGCATTTTCATACACACACAGAGTCTTTTGGTGATCTCTATCCTGGTACTATCTATACATCCTTCCCCCACTTCAGCTGCTCTTAAACCCTAGTAGTCCTCCTGCTTCATGCCTTAAAAAGATTCTGTCATGTGGAAGAAAATGTATAGTGCTTGTTTTGTGAGTCTGGGTTACTTTGCTTATCATGAAGACCCTTACTACCATCCATCTTACTGAACACCACATGACTGTGTTCTTCACTCTGACTGATACTTCATTATGTACATACACCACATGTTCTTTATCCATTCATCTGTTAGTGGGGATCTAGGCTGTTTGACTTGGCTATATGAATAGTGCTCACAAAGGATTTTAAAAATGCTTATGACATAATCCACCCCTAAAAGTCCATGGTTCACTGGTTCTTAGCATGTTTATAGAATTGAATAAGCATAACCACTATATACACATCATCTAAACATCATTACAGGAATGCTACTGATTGCTCTTGGCCAATAGGTATTTACAGAAGACAGCAGGATTCCTTCATTCCATGCACTTGCATTGCCAGGCATAGAGAATCTTTTCAAACTTGACTCCCTTTACAATGCCATATTATTTTTTTAACGTTAATTTTCCTTCTGTTTCACAGAAATGAAAATCCAGAACAGGATCCATTTATCCAATGATCAGCCCTTTCAGAAAAGCAACAGCTTATGTACAAAGGCAACTTCTATAGAATAATTAACATATTAAGGAGTGGACTCCTATAGATTCATGCTATAGTCTTTGCTGCATTTCCTCCGTAAATGTTTGACGTTGTAGATAAATGTCAGCATTAGCTGCTAGACATTCCAACTGTCAAGTGCTATAGACATGTAGACATTCCTATTTCCCAAGGGCCCCAGGGCTCTGGTCAAAGAAAGTGAAGGGAATGTTTTGGAGAGTCATTTCCTTTGCTCTATTAACTTTTCTCTGCAGGAAAAAAAAGACAGATTTAGTTGGAATTATCTGACTGCTCAACTGTGCATACTGCTGGAGAGCCAGAGGCCCAGGATATGTGAAGCCATGTGCTAGACACTGGGATAATTGGCATAGCTGTAAGATGAGACTCATACAAATTACAAATGTAACACTTTGCACAGCGAACCGAACCTGTCTCATACACAGAAATTAATAGCAAATGTGAATTTCCCTGTGTTTCAAATGTGCTTCTATTGGTCACATTTAGGTTCTTGTGATTTTCAGAATTCAAATGTTCTCAGACTTTTTTAAAGTATCCAGCATTGAACACAAAGTAACTAAAAGACACCAGCTGTACATATGGCTTGGGTTGGCTGTGGTAGAGAACAGCTGAATACTGCCTGCTAGAACTCCAGTCTTCAGACTGAGTCAAGCATGCAGGAACAACTTCAAGGGGATCTTGGTTAGGCTTTTACCAGTCCAAGGAAGCCACAATAGGAAAAGAAGACACTCAGCTATAATGTGGAGGGCAAGCATCAGAGAGAAGGTGACTCTGAGTTAGAACCCGAGTAACAAGATTTCCACAGGGTAGAGTGGACCGGACACAAGGCATTCCAGACCAGGGGACTGTGGGGCACAGGAGGGTGGGCAGTAGAGTAGCTGATATCCAGAATGCTGTGCTCTGCAGAGTGAACCAGTGCAGGAGGGAGGGTTATCCATGTGGTAACTGCCTGCTGGCCAGTCTGTGTCATCAAACTGTAGGTTCCCAGAGACAGCAGCCCCTGGTTGAGGGGATGAAAACGTGTCATTGGATTCCCAAGCCCAGCCCAGGCCTGATTCATTTAAGACCTCCTCAAATAATTGTTGAACAGCAAGAGAGGGAGAGGGTGGTAGGGTGCAAAGACCCATTCAGACACTGGGACAAGAGGCCCTGGGAAGCTTTGATGAGGCCATGAAGTGAACCAGAGAACGGAAGGAGAGGTCTATCCAGCAAGTGTGCAGAACTGACTGTGGGCAGGGACTGAGGGTGCTGTCCCTGGACGATGGAAAGCATGTGGTGACGCCTTTTCCTACTAGGAAGAACACAGGTCCAGGGAGATTTGGTTCCCTCTTTGGGAAAAAGAAGTATCCCTTCTTAATACTTGGATGCACCCAGCAGAGTTTGGGGTTGGCTGAAGATCAAGTAGGGGTTATGCAAGATTTCTTTCCAAAGAACCACATGCAGGATGTGGTATATATACCACTCTTCGGATGATTTATTACAAGTTTTAAGGATCTAAGGTAATATAGTAGTATTTCACAAATGATTATTGCCATGGTGAGAAAAAAATACTTCTATTTACGGGGACAGTACACACATCCCTGGATGCCTGCAGACGATTGGCTGCAGCGTCCCACAGGCACCAGAATCTGCAGATGCTCGTATATAGACACGTAAATGTATATATAGCCTCCCTCTCACCTTCGATCACGTCTAGATCTTCATAACACCCAGAAAAACGAAAATGCACTATACATAGCTGTTCTACTGTACTTTAAAGGAAAGGATGACAAGAAAGGAAGACTGTGCTTTTTCAGCACAGAAACACTTGGAAAGTATTTCCGATTCACAGCTCATTGAATCTGCGTGAAGAACCCATGGATACAGATTGACAACACCATAAATAAAGAGTGTACTTTATTGCTCCAGCAATCGAAAAACAGTAAAGGAATTAAAACCTGATACAGTATCATCAAAGATAGACATATTGCCATGGTTAAAACATCCAGAAAAAAATAATCCCATCAGCGACTAGAGATTGCTAAGAGGCTGTGAAGAGTTAGCTAATGGAATGGTTACAAGTGAGATCATTCCTTATGCACCAGAGAGTAGAAGCACACGTGGTAATTTTTAGCAGCCGGTGGAGAGTGACCTAAATGCTATTTGGCGATGACTATAGAGAGGCTTTTGCTTCCCAGTTTAGACGTGTCAGGAGCTTGTACGGGTTCCTTTGCTTGTCACTGTGACAAAGAACCTGGCCAAAGCACTTATGGACAAAGAATTTGTTTCACTGTCATGGTGGAAAGGCATGGTGGCGGGAGTGTGAGGCAGGGGTCGGTTCTGTTCACACAGTCAGGAAGCAGGGAGAGATGAATACTGGAATGGATGGATGTGTTCGCTTGATTTGGTCTGGGAGCCCAGCCAATGGAATGGTGATACCCACATTCAGAGTGGCTTTCTCCACCTCAGTGAAATCTCTTTGGAAACCTACTGACGATCTGCATGCCCAGAGAGTCATCTCCTAGGCTACTCAAAGTCCTGTCAAATTGACAAGATGAACTACCACAGATATGTTGACATCTGCAAACTGGAAGTTAAAGACTATGTGAAACTATCTTGATAGGTTTGGATGAACTCTTTATACATAAGTTCACTCTATGAACTAAAGATGGACTTGGGAGTAACTCTTTCAATGATGATTTTCTTCTAATCTCTATTGTCAAACCTGTACTCACTACTGGTATGACAAAAGGTCTTGAGGACCACAGGGCATCTGTGTGATGTTCTTCAGTTGTCTGGGCATACTCTCATGTCCTTGCCGAGAGCCCTCCCTGAGAGCCAGGGGTCTTATGCCAACATCTTCAGGTTCTTATGGAGCTTGGCGACTCTTCTCAAAGTTGGCCAAATTTGTTAGTTTGTCTTTCACAGCAGGGCATGCAGAAGCACAGTCAGCCATTCCAATGTGGGCCGACAGGTACAGAATGTGGAGCAGCCATGACTGTCTATGTTCAGTGGAAAATTCTGCTGGCATGCAGTCTGAGGAAGCTGTGGCTTGTATGGCCTGTAATCACACCATTCACCTCTAATAGGCTCCCTTTGGATGTTTAGGTCTTCTTTTTAGGAAGTGATGTTGAGTTATTGCGATTTCTGCACTTTATTCCCATCAAGTTGAAGTTGATGGCTAGCTCTGACTTCTTCATGTAATGTGCGTGTTATACCACTCATAACAGATTTATTTTATTTTTACCTTTACTTATGGGTATGTGTCTGCCATCTATGTCTGGGTGGCTGCAGAGGCCAGAAGAGGGCATCAGAGTCCCTGAAGCTGGAGTTATAGGTGGTTGTGAGCAGTCTGACAGACGTGGGTATTGGGAACAAAACTCACATCCTCTGGAAGAGCAGTAAACACTCTTAACCAGTGAATAATGTGATGTTATTAACAACTGTAAATATTATTATTCCCACTTTCTTGATCAGTGGTTTTTAACCTGAGGGTTGCAACTGCTTTGGGGTTGAATAACCCTTTGCCTAAGACCATCAGAAAACACAGATACTTACACCATGATTCATAACAGAAGCAAAATTGCAGTTATGAAGTAGCAATGAAAATAATTTTATGGTTGGGGGTCACTACAACAGAAGGAACTGTATTAAAGGGTCATAGCATTAGGAAGGTTGAGAACTATGACTCTAGATGGAGAAACTGAGGCTGGCAGGTGTGGAAGCTCAGAATTGGAAATCAAGTCTGTGTGACTTTTGTAGTCTTTGCCACCTTTTACCTTCCCATCTATATCTATATCTATATCTACATCTACATCTATATCATCTATATCTATATCTATCTATCCATCTCTCTCTGTATCTCTGTATCTCTGTATCTCTGTATCTCTGTATCTCTGTATCTATCTATCTATCTATCTATCTATCTATCTATCTATCTATCTATCTATCTATGGCATTTATCTTCTCATCCAGTTGTTGGTACTCTGCTGACTAAGACTGGGCAAATTAGTGATGTTCTGAGTTGCCTCAGTCCATCAGTAATGCTAGGACTACATGTAACCTATGACTCATCCCTCCTTTGTCTGTTTTTGATTTCTTTCCCCCTGCAAACTTGATATGTGATACACTGTTTCCAACACGGCCCCAAATGCAGCTGCATGCTCCACAGGCTTGTCTCAATGACGTCACAGAAGGAAGTCAAGGCAGTCCGTGTCATCCTTGTCAGTGAACTTGTACTGCTTGCCTAGTTTCTAAGTCATCACAGCCCAAGTTTAGGTCATTAAACCAGCTCTGGAAAATTCATTTTAGGCTGGGTGGTGGTGGTTCAGGCCTTTAATCCCAGCACTCGGGAGGCAGAGGCAGGTGGATCTCTGTGAGTTCCAGGCCAGCCTGGTGTACAAAGTGAGTTCTAGGACAGCCAGGACTTTTGCACAGAAAATACCCATCTCAAAAACAAAACAAAACAAAACACAAACAGCAACAACAACAAAAATTCCTTTTAGGATCTCCCAAGACTCAGACCAGGTCAGCTCCCTGTAGTTTTTACAATCTTCTCTTTCAGAATCTCAGATAACATTTGCATCTTTATTAATGCTAACCTTGCAATTCCTGCCTTAGTTAGGGTTTCTACTGCTGTGATAAAACTCCGAGACTATGAACACCTTGGGTTTAGTTTTAGCTTACAATTCTCAGGTTACATTCCATTGTTGAGGAAGTCAGAGCAGGAACTCAAACAGGGCAGAAACCTGGAGGCAGGAACTGATGCTGAGGCTATGGGGAGGTGCTGCTTTCTGCTAGCTTAGTCTGTTTTCTTACTGCACTCAGGGCCACTAGCCCAGAGGTAGCATTGCCTTTAGTGGGCTGGGACCTCCCACACCAATCACTAATTAAGAAAATGGACTATAGTCTTGAGTACTGGAAATCTTATGGAGGCATTTCCCCAAATGACTCTAGCTGTGTCAACCTGACATACAACTAGCCAGCACAATTCCTAAAGTACCCCCAGTATTGATTATCATCACCGAATTGAATTTCCTTCAAGGAAAAACAAACATTTCACAGAATTTTTTGTTTCCTTCCTCTCTTCCCTCTTTCCTTTCCCCTTCTTTTACAAGGTCTCACTCTGTAGCCCCAGATGGTCTCTGACTTGAAATCTCCCTGCATTAATGTTGGCATTAAAGGTGCCTGCCAGCAGACATGACTTCATGTCTTTGGATTGGTGACAGTTACCTGCTTTAGGTTTATGTAATGGAGTCAGTCTTGCCAGCTTTGGAGCTGGGCATGAGATGAGGATCTGCCCCAGGGTAGAGAGCACTGGAGTGAGCTATTCTCAGTAGACACCAGGGAGCACGGCTGGGCCAACACAGCTTCACGTATGTGTGTACACAGTGGGAGCAGCACAGCTTCATATATGTGTGCATGGCTATGTGTGTTGTATGCATGTTTATTTCCTGACTGTTCTTAATTTCCATTTTCACATAATATTTTTTGACAGCTATATTTTATGTGTGCATACATACACATACAATACAGATATGAAATCCTTATAGAGGCATACAGACTTTACTCAAGAGAAATAAATTAGGGGTTGGAGAGATGGCTCAGTGGTTAAGAGCACTGGCTGCTCTTCTAGAAGACCCAGCTTCACTTCCCAGCACCCACATGGCAGCTCACATTTGTCTGTAACTCCACTTCCAGGGGATCTGATGTCTGACATACATGCAGGCAAAACACCAGTGTACAGAAAATAAAAATAAATAAATTAAAAAAAAGAAAAGAGAAATAAATTATAAGCAATAAAATAATGTATTGTTTAATTTAAAAATAAAATAGATTCATATTTTAACAAAATTTGTTCTTTTTTACACAAGTGATCCTGGCAATTTTTTTATGCTAATGGAATAAACCCTGAGTTTTGTTTCTCAATCTGTACTTAAGTTTATCAGTCTAAGTAAGTGAAATATTTAAAACAGCCTTTTGTTTTTTAGTTATTTGAAACCTCTTTTAATTTTGAACGGTTTTAGTAAAATTTATGTCATGGTAGAATGACCCTTTATCTACTTAAAGTTGGTCCATGTTACACTTCTAAAATACAATTATGCTCTTGAACAAATAACCAACACTGTAACAAAACCATTCCATGGAATACTTTATACATGACATTTTCTCATTACACTGTAGGAATGTCACATTTCAGTGTGTGTATCCTGTTCTTTCTGCACTATCACCTGAAATTCTTAGCCAGTCAATGAAGACACTTCAGCTGTTACTATACTTTTTATTCCCACTTGACAAGTCATGCCTAACCAAGTCACATAAGAGGGGTAGGCACTCTGATGTATGTTATGAAATCTGAGTAGGCATGCAGAATTTGTTGTTCCAAAGCGATGGTTCATCCTGCTGGCCCAAAAGGAGTAGAGCCATCTCTCCAGCCCACCCTATGACCTCACGCTCCTGTCACTGTGACATCCCCATCATAAGGGACCAAACCCAGGAATCACGAACCAAGGTCAATACTTCCTTCTTAATTGCTTTGTGAGGGTATTTCACCACAGCAACAGGAAAAGGAATGGGTGTAGGTTACTGACTATCACTGCAAGCACTAGAACAAATAGCCTAGAACACACTATGAACAATTAAGAACATATTGGAAACTAATAAAAAAAGAAACTGTTTCACCAACCTGATCAGGAAATCTTAGCTAATAAATAGATATAAAGAAGAATCAGGTAGAAATTTTGGAACTGAAAAAAAGAATTGAGCAACTGAAACCTAAGCCTTAGCAGCTGGCCTCGGAAGCAGAATGGAGAGGGTGAGTAAAGAGCCAGAGCCCTGGAGGACTGAGTGGAGGCAATCACCCAAGCTGCCCAGTGGACAGAAAATAAACTAGAAAGAAGAGTTTAGAGCTCACAGACCTGTGGGGCCCCCATGTTGTTAGAATTCTGGGGGGATAGCTTATATCCTTTATTGAAAGAGCATCTCAGCAGGAGTGAGAGAGGGTAGGAGAGGCTAACAGAGTTATTAGGGCCACACTATACTGTACACCCACATTCTGACTCTCCAAATCAACTGATATAGAAAATATAGTTGACAGGATTCAGCACATAGTCACCAAACCCGGGACTATCACTGATCATCCTCCGTTTGGTACGGAGCATTGAATACTGTCTGCAGCTCGCAATACAGCTGGTGGAGAAAGACCGACTCTTGTCTTCTGGATAATCATGAACAAGAGGAGAACACCGACTCCGTTCTTGTTAATGTAGCGGAGGACTTTCTAGACAGTGTAGTATGGGGATAAAAGGCTCAGTGGTTGAAAGGAAGAAATAAGACAGTCCCCATCTGCAGATAACACTGCCAAAGACCTCATAAGTGAATTCAGCAAAGTAACAGGATATAATACAACATGAAAACCAAGTGGAGATATCTAGTTAGGAACACAGAAATTTCCAATAGCTCAAAAGTGAAACACTCAGGTCCAAATCTAACAAAATAAATGCAGGACTATGGGCTGAAACTATATAATACTGATAAAGAAAATGAAAGCGCTAAACAAATGGAAATGGCTGCTATGCTTATGAGTATATTATACTTAACAAATTAGAAATGCCATTTCCTCATATTGATGTACACAGTCAATGGAATCCCTGTCAAATTCCATAAAGACTTTTTTTTTTGGAGACAAGATCTTTCTATTATGTAGCTCTGGCTGTCCTGGAACTCACTCTGTAAACCAGCCTGGCCTCGAACTCACAGAGATCCACCTGCCTCTGCCTCCCAAGTGCTGGGATTAAAGGCATATTCCACCATGCCTGGCTGCCCATAAAGACTTTTGTAGGTGTAAATAAACTATTTTTTTTTACATTTTTTTTTCTGGAAGATATAGTAACAAAAGCAGCAAAAAGGATTTTTTATTAAAAAGAATAATGTGTGAAGGGTCACTCTATTCAAAGACTTGTTGTGCAGGTACAGTCAGCAAGACACACTATGTCATGTCAATAATCAAGACATAGGAATGAGTGGAAGGGAATGAAGAATCCCAGAAGAAACCCACATATGTCTCTAACTGACCGCCAAAGACAGTGCCAAGGCAGTGTGATAGAGGAAGGACCACCTTTTAAACAATGATGCCGGGTAAGTGCACACAAACGCTGGCAGGGAGAATTTTGACCTAAGTTAAACGACTTATTCAAAAACAGATCCTGGGCTTGAATGGAAAACACTGAAGAAAAGATTTTTTGAGACAGGGTTTCTCTGTGTAGTCCTGGCTGTCCTGGAACTCGCTCTGTAGACCAGGCTGGCCTCGAACGCACAGAGATCCGCCTGCCTCTGCCCCCTGAGAGGGAGATTATAGGCATGCACCACTACCACCCGGCTTGAAGAGAATCTTTAAGAAGGAACTCTGAAGAAGATATTTGGGATTCTGAGTGAGACGAGAGATGGTTCTTAGATGTGGCACTAAACACTCATGAAAGGATAACTGTGGTGGTATCATGTTCCCCAAAATATTGTGTACATTAATAAACTTATCTGGGGTCAGAGAACAGACAGCCACTAGATACAAAGGCTAGAAAATGGTGGCACTCACGCCTTTAATCCTAGCATTCCAGAGACAGAAATCCCTCTGGATCTCTGTGAGTTCAAGGCCACATTGGAAACAGCCAGGCATGGTGACTCATGCCTTTAATCCCAGAAAGCAGCCTTTAATCCCAGGGAGTGGTGATAGAAAGCAGAAAGGTTTATAAGGCATGAGGACCAGAAACTAGAAGCATTTGGCCTCGTTAAGCTTTTAGGTTTTGAGCAGCACAGTTTAGCTGAGAGCCATTCGGATATGAGGACACAGAAGCTTCCAGTCTGAGGAAACAAGATCAGCTGAGAAGTTGGCCAGGTGAGGTTAGCTGTGGCTTGTTCTGTCTCTTAGATCTTCCAGGGTTCAACCCAATACCTGGCTCAGGTTTGATTTTATTAATAAGAACTTTTAAAATTCATGCTACAGATAACACTAAACTGGACTTGATAAAACTGAAAACTCTCATCTCGGTGTATGACCTGATCAGAAAGAAGCGGTATACTATACACAAGCTACCCAGCGGGGGAAAGACTTCTAAAAGTTACAATTATTAACACATATGAGTTGGCTGGATTAAGAGAGTCTTGCTGTGACATTTGTTTCCATCCATAAACACATCATGCTTTGATCATGTGACTCTTCCCACTGCCCCTCCCTTTCTCCTGGCTCCCCTTCCCCTTCTCTAGAAGTCCTTTAGGAGAAATTATTGAAAACCATCATCTCACAGAGGACTAGTATCTGATACTCTCAAAACCCAATGCTAAACTCTGAGTTCGAGGCCAGCCTGGGCTACCAAGTGAGTTCCAGGAAAGGCGCCAAGCTACACTGAGAAACCCTGTCTCAAAAAAACAAACCAAACCAACCAAACAAACAAAAACCCAATGCTAAAAACACAATTTAATGAAAACATGGGCAAAGTCCTGAAGAGACACTTCACGAATGAGTACAGGAGAAGATATTCAATGTCACTATTCATTACTATGATGAAAATGGAATGCAGAGTGAGTTAGCATTACCTCCTTACCAGAATGGCTAAAATACACAATAATGGCCGCAACAGATGTGGGTAAAGATTCAAGGAAAGGGAGTCACTCACAAAATGGTATAACATAAAGTAGTTTCTTAAAAATACTAATGTCCAACCACTATACAACCTAGCCCTTGTCCTCCTGGAATTTTATTTAAGACAAATGATGAACTCTAGACTTTTTGTGGGAATGTTTATACTGGTTTGATTTATAAAAGCCCCAAATTGGAAACAGCCTGATGATCTGTCAATGGCTGAAGGTTGAACAAACTATAGAATATCTCCAGCATGGAGCAAAGAAAAAAAGGAGCAAATTCCAGAAAGTCCCACACCATGTGATTCCTCTTATAGGAGAGGAAAACACCATAGAAATGGAGAGCAGATTAGGGAAAGAGAGGGAGGGGACCTACAGGGGCAACCCGGATGATCCTTGTGGGGATGGGAGAGCTCTGCATGTTCACATGATGTCAACGCCCTGTTTGTGGAATTCTACCACAGTTTCCCAAGCTGGTATAATGGGAGGCAGAATGGGAAATCGGGAAACTGGGGAAAGGGTACATGACTCTTTTATAACACGTGCTATATTTGTAACTCTACATATCCTACAATATCTTAAGATGAAAAAATTTGGTTCAGAACAATTTCACTTGCAGACAATCCAGGCATGTCCAATCTGTAGCTACACATGGCTGAGGCTAGCTGTGAATGCAGAAAAACACAAAAATCATAAACTTACTTAAAACATCACACAAACACAGACACAGACAGACACAGACACAGACACAGACACACACACACACACACACACACACACACACACACACACACACACACACGACTGTACTGGTCCACTCCCACAAAGCCCATTCTGTATGTGTTGCATGTAAACTTGGTAAACAACATGGTGTTGCAATGTGGTCGAATAGGTCCGACAGTACAAGCTGTCCAAACACCTCTGATGCTGATAATTATGTGCCTAAGAGTAAGTAGAATCACGTTATGCTCCAATGTTTTAAACTTTGGTTCTAGTGAACCAGGGTTTCTCTGTGTGTGGCATGGGTGATGCAAATGTGAAGGGTCTGCTCTCAGGACTCAGGGACCTGATTGGGTCACTCTGCTGACAGTGGCTACTCCATTTCCTTTAAAGAATTGGTCAATACTACTGCAGATGGAAGTCAGGGAAGGTAGGAGGCGAGACTGGTTCCCTGAACACTGCCTCAGCCTTGCTCGCTTGACACTGACTTGTTAAGACATAAAGAATGGAGGTGGCCACAGGAAAAGGCATTTGAAATACAACTTCAAAGTAGCTGAATGCACACACATCCATTATTTTTCCCTTCAGCTTTAGCTGTACAAATGCAGCAGTTTTGAAACTCAGAGAAATCAGACCTCATTCATCTGATGAACAACAGAACGGGTTTCTAGGAAATGTGAAGAACTGTCCCCTTCACAGATTCTGAACACGAGGTATAACTGCCCGTGATACAAGGCAGAAATGTATTTCAAAGCATTTGTGAGCAAAACAGAAATAGGATCCATTAATATCCTATCGCTGGAACCAAAACAGCATTTAAATGACCACATGTACTCTGAATAAATTAAGTGTAAGAGAGTAATAATTAGTCTCACTGGCTTTCCCAGTTACGCACTTAGGTGTTGAAAAGATGACTTCTATTCACATTTATTAATTCCACGTTGAGGTAAATTATAGCAATCTCTTGTGCTTTGGGTGATAGAGAATGGAAAGATGATTGTCTTAGTCAGGGTTACTATTGCTGCGATGAAACACCATGAGCAAAAGCAACTTGTGGAGGAAAGGGTTTATTTTGCTTACAGTTCCACATCACTGCATCACCAAAGGAAGTCAGGACAAGAACTTAAAACAGGGCAGGAACCCGGAGGCAGGAGCTGATACAGAGGCCCTGGTGGGGTGATGCTTACTGGCTTGCTCATCATGGTTTGATCAGCTTGCCTTCTTATAGCACCCAGGATCATCTGCCCAGGGGTGACACCACCCACAATGGGCTGGCTTCCCCTACATCAATCACTAATTAAGAAAGTGCCTTACAGGATTGCCACAGCCCAGTCTTATGGAAGCATTTTCCCAGTTGAGTGTCCCTCTTCCCAAATGACTTTAGCTTGTGTCAAGTTGACACAAAACTAGACAGGACAGTAACATTCACCTATTCAAGATGGATTAACCTCTTCACTGATAATCACTTGAAGAACCTTTCACGGGCACATGGAGAGGGACAAATGCTTCTGGTTAAAATGTTCTCGGCTATGGCAGCAACGGAACAGATTGTATATATTCTGCTGCAGGAAATTCCAAGATTGTAATGAGTAAAGTGCCTGAAACGCAAGTGCAGTAAGGCACTGAGGGGAGACAGGGTTAATACACATAGCTTCCCTTTCACATGGGGCAGTCTAGACTATAATACTTGCTTTGTTCATCCCTCTTCTGGCCCTGAAAGCCCTTCCTCTGCTGTGGGTGTTTATCGACTGGCCTTTGTCTCTTCTCTAATGAAAGAGGCGCTTATTTTCTATCCTACTCTCCCTGGTGCCCAGTGGAAGCCCGGAGGTGGGGAAAATACTGTAGTTCTAAAGGCAGCCGGAGTGTTTCCATGGAGAAGCACTCTGGCCTCTGGGATGTCACTGGAGTGTCAGTTCCGGAGAGCGCCTGCAGGGGGCGGTGTATCCTGAGGAATGAGCAGGGGTTTGGAGCAGCCTCAGAGGGGATCTTCAGAGAAGGGTAATTTTCTCACTCAAATTTTACAGTGTTTTTCATTGGGGATTTGATGAAAGATTCGGAGGGCGTTAGGAACTTGAGTTTCTGTGATTATGTTTTCTAAGGCTTCCGTTTCTCAGATGAGGAATTAAGCTATGAAGCTTTGGGTCTAAGAAGCTGATGAGCTGAGCAGATGCCCAGGCTGAGATCTGGTGCCGTCACCTCCAGACCTCTACCCAGCCAGCTTTGCTGAAAAGATAAACAGCTAATGATAAAAGAACACCCCAGACTCTCTCCCACTTCCGAATTAGCATTTCCATGATTCAGGCAAAAATGGCTAACAGTCTTCAGAGAAAAACACAAATTTGAAGGTAGATAGAATTATGAGTGAGTTGCAGTACTTTGCTGTTTTACCATGGGGTCTTATGTAAAAACGGTAAACAAAGATTTTCTTTTCCTCCCTCCCTCCCTCCCTCCCTCCCTCCCTCCCTCCCTCCCTCCCTCCCTCCCTTTCTTCCCTCTCTCCCTTTTTTCTTCCCTTTCTTCCTTCTTGGTAGGGAATCCTGGCTATATCCTTTATCCCTTTTCTTTTTCTTTTTTAAATTTAAATTCGGGCTGGGCAGCGGTGGTGCACGCCTTTAATCCCAACACTTGGGAGGTAGAGGCAGGTGGATCTTGGTGAGTTTGAGGCCAGGCTGGTCTACAGAGCGAGATCCAGGTCAGCCAGGGCTACACAGAGAAACCTGGTTGGCCTGGCACTCATTATGTAGACCAGGTCAGCCTCAGCCTCAGAGAGAGACCCATGAGTGCTAGGATCGAAGGGCACCATGCCTGGCTGTTTCTGCCTTCTTAAGTTTTGTAGTCATAAATGCCTCAGAATTTATTCATTTCTAGATTTTCCAGTTTAAAAAATAGGTTTTCCAAGCATTTCCCAAGGATCCTGTGAATTTTATTGGATTCTGTTATAAATCTTTTCGTCCTTAATTTTATTAATTTGGGTCTTCTCTTCCTTTGATTAGTTTGGCTAAGGGTCCTGTCAGTCTTTTTTTCTTTCCAAAGAGAAGAATTTTGACCCCATTGATTTCGTGTATTGCTCATGCACTCTCTGTTTCATTAATTTCTGTCCTGAGCGCCATTATTTCTTGCCGTTTAATACATTGGAGTTTAGCTGGTCCTTGTTTTTCTAGGACATTAAAGTACATGGTTAGGTTATTTGAGATACCCTTGACTTTTATTTATTTATTTGAGATGAGGTCACACTATATAGCTCTGACTGGCCTGGAACTTACAACAGAGACCAGGGCTGGCCTCAAACCCAGGAAGATCCATTTGTGCTACTACTTCCAGCTATCCTCGACTCAAAGAAATTAATAAAATAAAAAATTAAAATATAATTATATTTTCTCCTTCTCTTTGCTCCCTTCAGCCTCTCTCAGGCACTCATCCTCCCTTGTTCCCTCTCAAAACCATGTCCTCTTTTTCTTTAGTTACCATAGTTGTGTGTGCGCACACACACACACAATTTCTATATTTATTCCTCTGTAATTTCTTCATTGACCTATATACTATTCACTTTTATAGTTTCTAAATATTTGTGGATTTTCATATTCCTATTTAATTAAAGTGCAATTCTGTTGATCAGGACATATACATTGTATGATTTAAATTTCACACACACACATATAATGCCTAAATATATAAATACAGCCTGCTCAGTCTGTATAATGTTATTTGTGTCTCTATTGTTTCAGGGCTGACCGCCTAGTATTGAATCACCAACTAGGGGGCTCATCCCTGAAGAAGACCATTTCTTCAGCTCTCAGCATTTCTTAGTTGCCTGTAGTTCTTAGTCTATGGAAATATCTTGGTGATATTTCCCCTAGCATGTTAGCATTTCAACTGGTGTTATGCTTCCTCAGGTCTTGTGTAGGCAGCCACATTGTTGAGGTATCACAGGGGTAGCATCCCTGTCGTTCCTCAGAGACGCAACCTCACAGCGGCTTTCCTGGTTCTCTGGCTCTTGCAATCTTTCTGCCTCCTCTCTCTTCTACCATGTTCCCTGAGCCTGAGGTGAAGGAATTGTGTTGTACATGGCTAGCCTTATCCCCACAGATAAGTGCAGCTCTCAACCCTCATGAAAGTAACTTCTCTTTACATCAGATGGAAACCATTAAAGAAAGCTACCACCAGTCCAAACGCAGAGAACAAGAGATCTTGGGTGTCCAGTCCCAACTGTCAAATCTTTCTGACATTTCTAATGTGAGCACTGGCATGCAGCTCTAAGGTTCCTGTTCGAACTGCCTTGTGTGTATTCAGAAAGTTCTGGTAAGTCGCACTTTCATTTTCATTTCATTCTAGAAGTTGTAACATTTCTTCCCTGATTTCTTCAAAGCCACACTTGTCCGTCGTCCAACAATGTAGTTCTCAGTCTCTATGACTTTGTGTAGCGTCTGTTATTTTTCTTGCCATTGATTTCTAGTTTGGTTCTTTTGTCTTTGTTTTAAAATGTCTTTTATTTTGCTGTCAATTTTAGATGTTAGCTCTGAGGGATACAGCAATCTTTTTTTTTTTTTTGGTTTTTTGAGACAGGGTTTCTCTGTGTAGTTTTGGTGCCTGTCCTGGATCTCATTCTGTAGAACAGACTGGCCTTGAACTCACAGAGATCCACCTGGCTATGCCTCCCCATTGCTGGGATTAAAGGTGTGTGCCACCGTCGCCCAGCGGATATAGCAATCTTGACTGGCAATTACTTACTTCGAAGGCTTGAAATATATTGCTCCTTGCTCTCCTGGCTTTTAGGGTTGCTGATCAAAGACTTGCTGTTATTCTGATGCGTTTGCTCACTTATAGGTGAGTTAGTACTTTTACCTTACAGCTTTTTTTTTAAACGTTTTTATTTTGTTTACATGTGTGAAAGAAACCTGAGAAGGTTAAATAGCAAATAACATATTCGACTATGTTATACCGGATGAGACTGACTAGGCAGAAGGCCTAAGAGAGGTGACTGCAGTGATGGTCATATTTGCTGTGAGGGAATCCTGGTTACACAGGATGAACTGGACCAGTAAGCGTTTTAGCCTTCTCTCCCCATCGCTGTAACCAGGAAAGTTTCTCCATTAATTCAACAAAACATATTGTGTACCAGATCTGTGCCAGGAGCCTGGGAGAGTCTCATATACAGAATGAGAGAAGACACAGACGAACAGGCCATTAAAATCCTGGGGACAAATATTAGGGTAGTTATTTAACAGGGTTCCTAGAAGAAGTCTGTGCTGATGGTTTGGATTGGTGAATTCACTTTCCAGTTTGCTTTTGGAGAAGACAATTCATTAGCTAGAACTATTCTGCTAAACTAACTGCAGTTTTCTTAAATAACTTCTTGCCCCGCTGATAAAAGCCTTGCCAAATTCAGCTTGAACAGATTGGTAAGTGTTATTTATTTTTAAAGGATTTTATTCTGTTCTGGGAGCAGCAAAGGCAGGTGATACGTTAACTCGGGGAGAAGATGGAGGGAGATAGTCTAGGAGTCTCTGCTAATGTTTCCCTGTAGCTCGGCAGCCAGATGTTACAAGTTATAAATTGCCAAGTTTAAAAGTCACAGAAGGAATCGAAATACACTTTTCTGTGTTTGGGACTCCAAGCCAAGAAACGAGATTCTGCTGCTTAGTCTTTCTACCCTAAATTAGGCAGTTCCCTCCCCTCCCATGTCCCAGCAGCTGCCGCCCCACCTTCTCCCTCCCACTTATTAGAAACAGTTTCAGCAGCTGTCTGAGGGGAGGAGTGCTGTAGACACTGCCAACGCCAGGGTTTTAGTGCATCTGTAAAAGCTGTTCAAATAACTCCGTGCCAGAATGTTTCTCTTAGTGAGTACTGGGGTAGAAAAATTTAGACTTTCTGTTTAAGTCATAGGAAATGCCTGGTCAATAGTCTAAGACTTCCCTATGCCTAATGTATTTTCTCCTCCTCCTCCTCCTCCTCCTCCTCCTCCTCCTCCTCCTCCTCCTCCTTCTGTTCCTCCTCCTCCTCCTGTTCCTCCTCCTCCTCCTGTTCCTCCTCCTCACTCCTCTTGTTAAAAAACAGGGTCTTACTATGTAGCCCTGGATGTCCCAAAATTCACTATGTAGCCCAGGCTGGCCTTGAGCCCACAGAGATCCACTTGCCTCTGCCTCCTGAGTGCTGGGATTAAAGGTGTGCATCACTGTGCCCAGCTCTTCTTTTTAAAGAAAGAGTTTATTTTAATTTAAATTTATGTGTATGTAGCTGGAGTTTTCTCCAGTTCTGCCCAGCACCATGGACCCGCAACCACTTATAAAATAATCACTCAGAAACTTATATTAATTAAACTGCTGGGCCATTAGCTCAGGCCTACCACTGACTAGCTCTTACACTTAACTCAGCCCATTTCTGTTAATCTATATGTCGCCACGTGTTCTGTGGCTTTACCAGTTGCCTTTACATGTTGCTCCCTGGAAGGTAGGCTGGCGTCTCTCTCCCTCTGCCTTCCTGTTCCCCCAATTCTCCTCTCTGCTAGTCACGCCTATACTTCCTGCTTGGCTACTGGCCAATCAGCATTTATTTATCAATCAATCATAGCAACATATTTTTACAGCACGTGTATGTGTCTATGTGACCATATGTGCATATGAATGCAAGTGCCTGCAGAGGCTAGAGGCAGAAGAAGATGGACCCCTTGGAGCTTAGCTGTATCTTCTTAATGACAAGGTAATTTATCAGGAAGCATTTGCAGTAGTGAGTGGTAACCAGGGAGTCTGGTAAGCCAGAATAGTGAGAAGTCATGTATGCTGTGCTCACCACACAGAATGTCATGGATAGGTGGATGGAATGTCCACATGGCTTCCCCCCTTCCCTTCTTTGCTAGACTGAATATCCAACTCATGACTTTGGGCATGCTGGACAAGTGTTCTACTATGAAGCCACATCCCTATCCCCTTTTGGTGATGTTCTTGGGTGATGTACTTTGGTGATGCATACACGGATGCTCAGTGTATGCATGTGTGTAGAGGTGAAGCTGTCCATATGTCCATATGTGGAGACTGGGAAGTTGACACTGGGTGTCTTCCTCAACTACTTTCCACCTTATTTTTTGAGTCAGGGTCTTTCTCCAAATACAGAGCTCATCCTCTAGCCTAATCTGGCTGGCTAGTAGGCTACAGAGATCTGTCTGCCTCCCAGTACCGAGGCTATCAGTGCATGCTGCCACAGTTGGCTTTTCCATGGGTACAGGGCTCTGAACTCAGATCCCCACACATGCACAGCAAGCAGTTTACCCACGGAGCCATCCTTAAGCCCTAGTGATGTTTAAATGGTTATTTTAGGTGGCAACATCCCTTTAAAACTTATTTAGGATAGTCTCAGTCCAGGATGGTTGAGGAGGTTTCGTTCCTGATGGTTGGAGTTATTCAGTGGAGTCTGGGATGTTTGAGGGGGTTATGTGGTGGAAAGAGACAACTCATCTTGGTAGACAGGCTTGTCTTGAGAATCGCTGACAGTCTTCCTGGCTGTTGGGAGGAGAGGCTGATCATGAGTGGGAAATGATGACAACCAGCCCAAGTGTCCTCTTGGTTTTATTGCCCTAACTTCTTTATAAACCTCTTAAGGAAGGGGGGAGCACAACACAGGTGATCCAAAAGGGGAGAAGAGAATAACCAGAGAGGAGCATTGAGGGGGAAGAGAGGAAGGGTAGGGAGGAAGAGGAAGAGGGAGCAGGAGGAGGATACCTAATATTAAGGATGTTTGAAAAAGCCATATGAAAACCTACTATTTTATAAGATTCCTAGCTATGTGTGTATGTTTATTAATACAAAAGAGCCTAATTAGAGTTACCCTACACAGGGGATAATGCTCCTCCCAGAAGCCACAGTTGCCCAATTTAAAAAGCCCAGGACCAGGTGTGGGACACCTTCCTTAGACTTGTTAGTCCAGGGTGCCTCAGAGACCCCAAAACACTACAACATGTTGCCATTACTATTGGATGCCTATCAGGACTGGATGGCAATACTCTACTGCTGAAGATATCACATATTTTGGCTATAGGCTATGGAAAAATCAAGTTGGTACTGCCTATCTAACAGAAGTGCTATGCAGGCTTCCTGGGGGGAGAAAAGTCAACAGCAGTTTTACCCAGCTGTGAACCCTGTGAGCTACAGTAAAGGCCAATGTGTCAAGGTATGGCCATCAGTGCAATAGTGACCTGAATAGTATGGGCGAAACAAAATGCTTTCTGATTGGATGTAAGGCCTGATCCGTAGGAGGAAATACATGCCTAGTATTATAAACATGGCCAAGAACCCATGGGTGAGGAGTTCATAGGCCTCAAGGGTGAACCTACTGCTATCATTTTGCTAAATGGACATGGTATCAAACTGCCAACTACATTCCTCTCTCTGTACCCCCAGGTTAGTGTAGCTCTCAGACCTCATCACAGAAGCATCTTTATGGATGGTGATTAACAGAGAAACTCACAGCTAGTCAACATTCAGAGAGCAGTGTGGCATGCTCAGCCATAAGTAGGGCATCCATACTGCATGCACTCTCTCCCTCCAAGACTCAGGAAACAGTGCAGAAGAGGGGTGGGAAGATTGTAAGAGTCAGAGGTGGGGGAGGATCCATAGAACCCTCTTGATAGGAAAGAACTGTCTCACTCATGAACTCACAGCAGCTGTGGCTGGGAGCACACGATCAAGACAGTCTCCTTTTCACCATGGAGGCGGGAAGGGATCCTGATCCCTCATCCCAAACTTGTGAGTTTATAAAATCATGTGCTTTGACCCTACAACAGTCCCGCACACCTGTCTGTTTTTCACTAAAGGTAAGTACAAAAACAGCTTTTCCAAGGTCTCTCTGGGTCTTTTTTTTTTTTTTTTTCTGAAGGCTTTTATGTCATATAAGACTTTGATTAAATAAACTTGACACACTTTCCTCTTATTAACCTGTCTTTTGTTGTATGGGTGTCTGTCTTGGGGTGGGAGACATGGCTCAGCAGTTAAGAATGTACCCTCTTCTTTTAGGGGACCAGTTCCCAGCAGCACCTACATCAAGCAACTTCCTGTAACTCAGGTTCCTGCATACAAGTGCAAATATCTGCACACAAACAACAGTGCACACATAATTTAATAAAATGTATCTTTGGAAAAGAAAAAGCATGTAAGTTGTGACCCTTAGTGACGGGAGAGAAAAGGAGTCTCAGGGTTTGTGCCCATTCCTATGCACTTACCAAAATTTATTCTGTTGTTGATAGATACTCCCACTTGGAAGTTATTAAACTAAGGCTGCAATGAATATTTTACACACTTTCGGTGCCTACGTGTGCATATTTCAGTCATGTCTGTATCTATAAGTGAAGCTGCTGGTTCTGTGGCCATCTACCCTGGACTCCCGCTGTCCTTCTTGATCTTAATTTCAAGCCATTTCTATTCCTGGATAATTTAGCAGTTATTGAAGCTGTTTATATGGAAACTGGGCAGGCCAGGGCACTGCATGTGATTGCTGCTCACAGCTCAAGGAAGGGGACAGACGTACTGCTGGTGTCAAAGTTCTGGACCCTACACCCTGTGCTGCTGTGGGTATCATTCTGTATAAATAAAACACTGATTGGCCATTGGCCAGGCAGGAAGTATAGGAGGGACAAGGAGAGAGGAGAATTCTGGGAAGTGGAAGGCTGAGTCAGAGAGACACTGCCAGCTGCCGCCATGACAAGCAGCATGTTAAGATGCCGGTAAGTCACGAGCCACGTGGCAAGGTATAGATTTATAGAAATGGATTAATTTAAGATATAAGAACAGTTAGCAAGAAGCCTGCCTTGGCCATACAGTTTGTAAGCAATATAAGTCTCTGTGTTTACTTGGTTGGGTCTGAGAGGCTGTGGGACTGGTGGGTGACAGAGATTTGTGCTGACCGTGGGCAAGGCAGGAAAACTCTAGCTACACTGTGCTCCTCAGAGACATGCTCTTCTGTGTGAATGGCTCTCCCTGGGGTCCAGAGAGCGTGGAAGTCAGAACAAGGAGAGACATGCCAACATTCCTGCTGCTTGCCTTGCTGTGAGCCAAAACTGTCACAGGAAGGGATGAGGGGGAGGGCTGACGGAAACTAAATATACGAAAAACACCTCAGGCAAATTTGCTTTTTAATAAGCTAATGACAAAACAAACACACACACACACATGCAAACACCATTTTGCTCTGACTCACAACACTTCATAGACTCCTGGCCAACTATGATCTCATGTAGGGAGTTGTCTTCTAATTTTTTGTCACTGTGGTTGGGACCCAGGGCCTTGCGCATATTAGGCCTATGTTCTATCTCTGAGCTGCACATCCTTTCTCTGTTACATAAGGTGAGTTCTTTCCTCAGAGTGCCCAGTTTGGTCCTTTGTCCCTTCTCCGACTCTCCATTTTTGTTTGCTTTTTCTATAGAGTCTTGCTCTGGAGTCCAAACTGGCTTGAAACTCACTATGTACCCAAGGCTGGCTTTGAACTCCTGTTGTCCTGCCTCCGCCTCCAAAGTGTTGGGACTGCAGGTGTGCCACCACGCTCCACTAATACTTAGCTTTGGAAGGTAGCTAAATACCTTCCCAAAGTAGCACATAAGATTCCCAATGCCCTTCTGGCATTTGCTACAGCTGATACTTGATGGGCCAATATATCATCTTCACATTCTCAAATGCCATAGTTCCTACAATTCTGCAAATTAAGTTTTATTCTTATAGAGGACCAATGACAGAGAATTAAAGGCATTTAATTTTGTATGGCCATGGTTAAAACATTCACCATGATGCATGGCAGTGGTCACCTACGTCATATCAGACCCTGTGGCTGGTGTTTCCGATGTGAACTGCTTCATTACAATGTTGTAACACAAGTGCTAGTTATCCACTTAGCCTTGTTCTTCATGACCGCTCTGTTAACATTAACGAAGCTGTTCACAGTCTTCACAGTGAGTGACAGGAAGTAACTGACCTCCAAGCCCAAGCACAATTCTGTCCCCATCACATTCCTTACTCATGTGATGTGAAGATACACAGGCTGAACTCCCATCCTTGGAATCTAGAACAAAATCAATTTCACTGCACATTTCCCCAAGACAACTCAACCTCAACTGTGAGTTTTCCTGCCGCACCAGGCACACAATGAATGGTCGCAGATCTGCCAGGGACAAAGAGGGAAGAGAGTGGAAGGTTCTCCTAATTCTTATCCTGGGTCATTGGCCTCTGAGTGGCAGATTGGGTGACTGAAGATGAAACTCAGAAGGGGCACGTAAGTCCTCAGGCTTTCTGAAGAAAAGATGTGACCCATTAAAGAGCAAATGCTAATTGTGGCAGAGAATGGCTCTCAGTATCACAGGCATCACCAGGAGCTTGCTATTTCCAGGCGAAGAGACTCTAGAAACCCAGGATGGTACATTTCTGTCTTGTACGACACACACTAAATGGATCCTCAGAGAGTGAGCCACTTCCCATGCGTCTCCATCTCTCATGGTAAAGGGCCCCCAACCTGGACACAGGACATGAGTCTCTGAGGTGAACAAACACATTAACAGCTCTTCATACTGTCCCAGTTCTTAGTTCCTGTGCTCGCAGACTCTGGCCACTCTTGGGACTGTGCCAACTGTCTTTGCTCACCGCAGCCTGCCTTGTACCAATGGCTAGCTTGGTTCTTTGAGCACTGTACCCCAGATATGATAGAAAGAAAATCATTTTACAGTTGCTCAGTGACCATCTCAAAATGAAATTCATAGGTCATTAGGAAACTGATATCATTTGTGTGTTTGTAAAATAATTTTCAAGGTTTTATACACTAAAACATTAGTATTTCAGTGACCGTTTGAAGTTTCCACTCACAGATGTGGCTGGGATATTTAGGGAGAATAGGGAAGAAGCTTAAATGGACATCCAGAGAGAAAGCTGAACTTTCTAATAAAATCGCCCTTAACAGAGTTAGGCCATTTAAGTATCTGTAGGTGTGCTCCAAAGTGGAAAATTGCAGGAAATACATTGGCACCAAGAAGAGGGGCTAGAGAAGATTCTGTGGTTAAGGAACTTGCTGCTCTCGCAGAGGACTCAAGTTATGTTCCCAGCAGACAACTGCCTATAACTCTGGTTCTTCTGGTACAAACACACACACACACACACACACACACACACACACACACACACACACACACACCCTTAAAAAGTAAAATAAGAAAGGAAATGAAGAAGAAAAAAATGTAGGTAACTTCATCAAGGCAGAGGTGGTAGAGGAGAACGCATTTGTCACTGAAGAGATGGGATATGGCTTATAGAAAGTTGAACTGGCTTTATTTTCTCTCTCACTGTATGTTGTAAATGCCTTTTCTGTCCTGTAAGTGTGATTGTCTAGACATTTTTACAAGCTCACAAAACTAAGTGGCTCTGTATTTTTATACCTTTATTGAGAAAACTACATAACAAATGAAATGTAATACCAACTTTTGTTTACCCTTTTTTTAATGCTTCAAATAATAAAGACATTTTTAAAAATAAAAAAAGAAAGTTATTTTCCAAAATAAATTTTTTTGGGTCTTGTTGGCTATTATTCCACATTGAACATAAGAAAGCAGAGAAATTCTAAGCCTTTTACGTAGAAGTTTTCTTAAATCTTGTTATGTCATCTCCTAAAAAATACAAAAGGGATATAGATGTCTCTGTATGCAGATTCTGGGTACTGGGAAAACATATTTCAATTGTGAGGTATTCTAAATTTGTGATAAATTTGAATGGGTCAGAAAGACCTGGGCATCAAAATGTTGAATTTCAGTGTTATTAAGTACTGTTTCTTGCATAATTATACAACTAAACCAGCAATTGGTCCCCAGGCCTTCAGGAAAAGGTTGACCAGAAGGAGCTCTTCATCAGACATAAGCACCCTGGAGGGATGGTTATCTTTGGAGATGGGTGGGTGGCTAGTGCATGAAGACATGTCTGTGGAAGGAATCTTCCCAGAGTCTACAGCCTCTTTCATATAGTCTTCCAGTTTTGCTTTTTGCCAGCTCTCAATTTCACATTGTTATCAATGAGACTTACTCCTGAAAAACTTCTGATTAAAGACATTATATCTATAAGATAAAATTTAATTGTGCATATCAGAGTTTTGAACTAATTAGCATTTATGGTGCATATCAAAAGGAGGTCATGGCTCTCATTTTAGCAGATGTAGGAAGGTACAGATTTTCTGGTGGGAGGTTCTACATTAGCAATAAGGACAGATTTCTTGCAACAGTGTGTGTGCTGATTACTTGGGTGACTGGGGACATCTTCAAAGAACAGTTCAGCGGAGAGAGTGAGAGAAAAGAGAGAGAGATGGACAGATGATAGATAGAAGATATATATATATATATATTATATATACATGATAGATAGAAGATAGATAGGTAGGTAGATGATAGATACTGCACAATGGGCTCAAAGAAGAGGCACACCCTAAAAACTCATGAAAGTAAAAGATGTCAGAGGAAAATAAAGTGAGACAGAATAGGCTATGCAATTGTGGGGAAGAACAATGACCCATTATCTAAGGATGATCAGTGGTAAGCAGAGGGGATGGACTGCCCACAGGAGGCAGATCCTGCAATGGAGACACAACTGTGCTCAGTTCCACCATATCGTAAAGCCTTGTCAATCACTCCTGTTCCACTGCTCATGTGACATCCACTCAGGAGACCAGTGGTATCCCACCCATCTTGCTCCCACCTTCACACTTGGTTTAACTTTGAAAGGTCAACTCCCTTGCCTGTTTTATGTGGTTCCTACCAACCTAGCCAGAGCTGAGCCCCTCAATGACTCCTCCCACATTCCCATCTGCACTCTGCTCGTTCCTTGTCTTCTGTCCTCAGCCCCAGGCCTTGGGGATGCTCTTATTCCTTTTCCCCTTAACTCTTTGCACTGAAGAATTACTCTCCAGAGATAATGTAATCCATTTTTTCACAACAAATAAAAAAAATCATTGATTTTCACAGACTACAAAATAAAGTTCAAATCTTCAGCAATCCATCCAAGCCCCAAGTAGTCCATTCTTGTCCTCTGGGATCTGACCAAAGCACCTGCTTAGGCTGGACTTCCTGCACTCTGCTGAGCATCACATAGGACAACTGCGTGTCTTTCATAAGGTCTGCCTCACTTCTTTGTTCTTACTTTCCTTCATTTTCTTCTCCCCTATGTCTTGTACACCTATATGGTGTTTCATCACATTAGAAATCCTAAGACAATTACCTTGTGGTTCTAGAGATGAGAAGTATGAAATGGGTGTCTCTGGTCTAAAACCAAATGTTCACAGTATGCTCCTTCCTGGAGGCTGTAGGGAAGAATCTATTTGTTGGCCTTTTCCAGCTTCAAGGCTGCCTACATTTCTTGACCCTTCCCCCATCTTCAAAGCTAGTAATGACATTTGAATATGTCATGCCGAACATCTTCTACTTAGAAGGTCCCTTGTATATTCACTGAGCATTTCGGGGGATTCAAGATTACATAATACATACATACATACATACCTATCTACATATACATACATATATATATATATACACACACACACATACACATTTACACACACACACACACACACACACACACACACACTATATTCCACAGCCTGGTTTCAAACTTCTTGAATCAAGTGTTGCCAGTATACCTACCTTAATCTCTATTTTAACTGGCTACTTTAATTTTATCTGCAGCTTAGTTATTATCCTTTGCCATATAGATAACATATCACAAGTTCTGGTATTATACACGTCTTTGGGATTTGGAAGATAGTTTGTTCTATCAATCACAGGCTCATTCTATATATTTTTCCGTTTTTTATATCCATCTGTCAACATGAAAAGATAGGTATTTATTTTTTAACATATGACTTTCAGAAGTATAATATACCATGCAACACTGCATTTCTCTGCAGTACTGTGGGTGGAGGCCAGGGCCCTGCACATGTTTTGCAAGTGTTCTACCACTGAGCTATGCCATCAGTTCCGTACATTGCTTTTAATAAATAATTTATCCTACATGTCTACAATAGAAGTTCATTGAGAATGCTCACTGTTTCTGATTGTTTCAGAGAATTCCACAGGATAAATGTCTCATGGTTGCTGAAGTCCTAGGACATGGAGAAATCAAGTAGGCACTGACCAGGAAGCTTTCATAAGCAACAGACGGTGTTGTGCATGCTTGTGGGGGATAAATCCATCAAGAGTCTTACCCAGTTGTGAACCCCGTGAGCTATAATCACTGTCACCATGGCAAGAGATGTCCATGGTATAACAGTGGTACAAATATCATAGGGGTAACCAACTGCTTCCTGATTGGATTTAAAGCCTATTCCAGAGGAAAAAACATATACCTGGTACTATAAATCTGGCAAAGGACCCAAGTCTAGGAGCTCATAGGCCCCAGGGGTAATACTAGTACTATTATTTAGCTAAATGGACACAGCATTAACCTCCCCTCTAAATTTGTATCTATATACCCACAGAGTATTGGTGCAGCTCTCACACTTTATAGGTTTCTTTGTTCAGTGAACGGCAGTTAGTGGAGAAACTCACAATTGGTCAAAGTCTAGAGAGTGAGTGTCAGTGGAGTGGTCAGCCACAAAGAGGACGCTGACATCACTCTTGTCCACCCAAGGCTCAGGACCATTGCAGAAAAAAGGGGCAGAAATGTTATAAGAGCCAGATCAAATGTCTTCTTGACATGACAGGACCACTGTGCTCATAAACTCACAGCAGCCACAGTTTCCTCATAGGATACAGACAAGATCAATTCCACCATGGAGGAAGGAGGGGCTCACAAACCTCCACCACTGAGGAGCTGTGGATAGCTGATGATTTCTGCGGGAGAGTCAAATCTCTACAAGTGTGTGGTCTCTGGTAGGTCAGCCATTCTCCAGTGGAATTTGTACGGTGGAGGGGACTGACAGGGTGGGAAGGGAGAGCAGTCAGAATGCATTTTGTCCACATATGAAAAGGCCAAAGAACGAATGCAATAGAAAGAAATGAAAAGACAACAGATGAAGGGATGAAAGAGTTTTGCATCCACATAACTGACGAAAAAATATCTTGGGGCTGGAGAGATGTCTCAGTGGTTAAGAAAGTGTACTGCTTGTGTTCCTGGCACTTAGGTTGGAAAGCTCACAACTGCCTGTAACTCCAGCTCTAAGGGTTCTGATGCTCTTTTCTAGTCTCTGCAGGTACCTGCACATATATCACACACCTGCACACAGTCACCACACACACACAGATAATTAAAAACAAAATAAATTCTTTTAAAAAATACTCTGGGGGTTGGAGAGTTGGCTCAGCAGTTAAGAGGTTCTCTGCAAGAGAACTCAGGCTCAATTCCTAGGACATGGCTGCTAACAACTGTCTTAACACCCCCACCCTAGTTCCAGGTAATCCAATGTCTTTTCTGACTTCTGTGGGCACCAGGCACACATGGGATGCACATACATACATACATTCAGGCAAAGCACTCATACACATAAAACAGTGAAATAAATAAAAAGAGACTTGTATTTAGAATTTATAAAGAACACCTATAACTCAGAACTGAAGGACAACCAAATTAAAGATAGGTAAGAGAAGACAGAAGAAGGACCAAGGAGCACATGAAGAGACTCTCAGTATCATTGGCCACAAAAGAAACCTAAACCACAACCACCATGAGACACCAGTTTACACTAATGAGGTTGGCTGCAACTCAAAAGATAAATGCAGACAGCACCACCAGTGTGCAGAGACACTGGAATCCCTTTGTGGAGGTGATGTGGAACGAAAGAAGCTTGCGTACCTCAGAAACAACCTGACAGTTTCTCAAGATGTTAAACAAAGTTACTGCCAGCCACACCATCCCCACTCATAACCCTCAGGAGTAATGAGAACATAGACACATGGGAAAACTTGTCCACGAGGCTTTTCATAGAGGCATAAAATCAAAACACGGGAGACAATCCAAGTGCCCACCAAGTGATGAGCGAATGAATAAAATGTGGTATGTCTTCTGTACAGTGAAGTATCACTTCCTTATAAAAAGAAATCATGTATGCATATTACAACCTGGGTTATGCTAAATGAAAGGACCATATATTTGAAATGTTCAGAATAGGCAAATTCATGGAGGTAGACTGGGGGTAATTCAGGGCAGAAGGGAGGGCTAGGGGAATAGGACACAACTCTAATAGTCAGGGGGGTTGGTGGTATTGGAAGTGTTCGGAAATTGACTGTAGGGGCCGCGATTGCAATAAGACTACCGTGTTGTACTCGTCAGATGGAGAAGTTAAGTAGTAAGTGTACCGCATCTCAATAAAAGCCATCCTTTATGAAGAGCTACATCCTTTGAAGTGGCATGGTATGAAAAGAACCCACCCTGTCTCCAGTGGCTTTGCTCATCCATGGACACACACACATAGGAACAACAGTTGCTCCTTTCCTGTGCATGCCAGCAGTTTCTGGAAGGGGAAGACACGTGGAGGTGGACTGTTGGCTTCAGTATGAAGTGAGTTTGTTCTCAGCCCCTGCATGGTGGGCTCATTTCCTTCTGTATGAGGATCCGGGGAATCCAACAAGATCTAGTTTCAAATCGTTGAGTCCACACGGTTGAGTACATATGAAATGACATCGCAGGAACCATTTTAAAGACCAGTGCAGAAACAATCACCCGCCTGACCCCCTCTTCCCACGCTTATGTAAGAGGGACGCCAGTTAAGGGAGAATACCAGCTCCTGAAGCACAATGTGCCGCCGGCCTGGGCCCTGGGTTCCTGGAGGCAGCTTGTTGCCTGGTTTTAGGCACCTGAATGGTATATGCTGCCTGGACGACTTCCTCTTGAGTTCCCTCAATTGCGGGCCCCTCCCTCTGGTAGAATCAAGCAGAAGCCAGTGGACACACAACCCTATTCTGGGAAAGGCTGTTCCCTTATGGGTTTCTCCACTGAAGGGCATGCCACTGGTGGCAGGCTGGCCTGCTCGTATATCTTGCTGTTGGGAAGGATGGGATGCAAACAGTTAGATAGAAGGACTGAGCTCTGGTGTTCTAAGCACAGTGAGTTGACCACGGCTCACAATAACCTACTACATATTTTATGACATTCCAGCACAGAGGAAATGATAAAGAGATGACAATTCCAACTACCCTCACTTGACCCCTCTGTGCTGTATGCATTTGTTATTACTGCATCGAACCCTATTAATAGGCTCAATTAATTAATACACGTCAGTTAAAAAAGCTGAGTCTCCATTTTTTTCTTCTTTTTCTTTCTTTCTTCTTTTTTCTTCACTCAAGCTGCTACAGTCCTGGGAGAGATTTGAGACTGCTTTACGTTTCTTAGAAAAATCTATTTTTATTCATATGTTCAGGTGTCCAAATGATGAATTCTCTCTCTCCCAGTCAACGACAACCCACCCACAATGTCAGTGTGTTCCCTGCTTTGGCTCCTTAATGACAGGCCAGATTCCTGCCCAGCTCTCCCGCCTGCGAGGCTCTGCTGCCTGCGAGGCTCTGCGGGGCGCCCACACCAAGCTGCTGCTGAGGGAAGGAAGGAGCCTTTTTGGAAGGACTGGTGTGCAGCCAGTGCACCAAGCCTTGGTGTTGAGTTCTGGCAATGACTGATTTTGCTAAAAAGTGTATCAAGAGCCTCTAACGGTCTACTCGAGAACAATGCTGATAAACCTGTATTGTGTCCCGATCTCTTTCAGTGTCGATTTTAGCTGCTCTTGCCAGAGAGCGTAACTGTTTGCGAGGGGAGACACGCTAACCTGCTTCACTATGGTAACCATTGTACCATCTGTAGGTACCTCAAAGCATCATGTGGTAAACCTGAGGTATACACAATGTAATGAATTTTAAAATATACACCATGACATTAGAAACAAGGAGCTGGGAACATAGCTCAGTTGGCAGAGTGCTTGAGTGGCATATACAAAGCCCTGGGCTCCATCCCCAGCACCATGTGAACTAGGTGTGGTGGTACATGCACTTGGGAGTCACAGGCAGGAGGATTAGACATTCAAGGTCATCCTTGGCTATGCAGTGAGTTCCAGGCCAACCTGGGCGACATAAGACACTGGTTCAAAAAGAAAGTCACAAATGAGCTGTAGGAGTTGGTGACGCCCATGGGGCTGCACATGATGGGGCTCATGACCCCCATGCTCACCCAGCACAGTCTCTGGCAGCCACTGGCTCTCACTGATACTCGTCTGTGCTCTACTTCTGTGAACAAGCCCTTTCTGACTTTATGGGTGGAAATTCAAGCGCTTAGAACAAGAATCTTCCCTACTTTACGGACTGAGCAGTACCTAATGCTTCCCTTCTCCCAGTCTTATGTCTGTACTGTGCTCTTCCCGACAGGAATAATATCAAACCAGAGTTGTATTAGCTCTCTGCTGCTGCTGCCATGACACCATGAATTTGGAGGCTTACAACACCCACCAGTTTATTCTCATTTTGGAAGCTGCAGGTTTGAAAAGGGTCTTTTGGGTTATCTCTGAGTGGTAATCTGGTTCCTTGCCTTTGTAGAGGAAGCCTGTGTTCCTTGGTTTGCAGACCCGTCCTCTATCTTCAAAGTTGGCCACTTAACATCTCCAGTCCTTCCTTCTCTCTCTGACCTCTACTTTGTTGTCTTTTTCTGACTCAGACTCACCTGCCTCCCCTTTCCTAAGATCTCTTATGACCACACTGATCCCACCAGGAACTTTAACCATGTCTGTAAAGTCTCTCCCTTTTGTCCTGTAAGGAAACACTTTCCCAGGGGCTGGGGATTAGGATGTAAACATCCTCGGTCATCGTCCACTTCCCATAGAGGCCTAGAGCTGAGGTAATGAGAAACATCTGGGGCCAAATGTTTCTACTTGTCTCTTACAGTGTGGATGACCACAGTCCCATATTCAATACTAGAAATGGGGACATAGTCACTAAAAATAGACACAAACCCAGAAGAAATGTCAGATGTGTACTGTAGTGTTCTTTCCAAGCTGTAGACAAACCAGTTGATGCTTGCTTGATATGTTTTAGGGCATAAGTGAGCTCTCAGATTACAGAGGTTCGATGTCACATAAATGTCAGCTTATAAAAAAGCAGAGCATGGGGGCTATATTTCCTACAAAGTCTTAGATTAAAAAAAAAAAACCTTATTGTTGTTGTTATTATCTCTGTGAGAGCGTGGGCACATACACGCCATGTGCTTGTGGACCAGAGGACACTGTTTAGGAGCTCTGGGAATAGAATTCAAGTTGTCAGGCTTGGGTGGTTAATTACTTTTGCCCACTGAGCCATCTTGTCTACCCTTAGATTTTGTTTTGTTGTATGTGGCTGTTAAAGCATCCAATGAGAAAAATGAGTAAAAAAAAATTACCACAAGACAGACATGAATTAGTAAGCAAATCTCTTACTGAACACTGAAGTTTCCCTAGTGGAAAAGGCTATCAGTGGCTGTGCATCCTTGGGTCATAATTCTTGGGCAGATTTACTGTATTGACATGAGACCCTCTTGTAGAGTGAGCCTTAAATCCAATTAGAAAGCTATCAGTTACCCCCATACCACTATTGCACCAATAGGCATAGTTTGCCGAGTCACTCATGATCATAGCTTGCGGTATTTGCAGCTGGGTAAGTCTGTTGATGACTTCTCTCCTTGCAGCCTTGGCCGCCCCTTCTAGCACTATGAAAGCTATCTGGAAGACAGGAAGCTTCCCCATCAGTACTGGCATGACTTCTCCACGTCCTGTGACCAAAGTACGTGGTGTCTTCAACAACAGGGTCTCACCAACAAGTTCTGACTGGCAATCTAGAACAATGACAATAGCCTATATTGGATTTTGGGGAGTCTTTGGGACTCCCTTGATCAACAACTCCAATGTGTATTGCACACACTTGCCCTATCCTTTGTGTTTAATACCTTATGCTTTCTGGGAGGAACAATTTTTGTCTGCGTAGGATAACTCCAATTAACCTTTCTGTTTTTAGATTACATTTCTTAGGAAGCTTATTAAATAGTATGTCTCTAAATTTTTTAAAAACATCCTTCACGTTACTTATCCCTCACCATTTGCCTTTTGTCCTACCTTCCCATCCTCTTCCCCTCTCCCCACTTAAACTTTCTCCTCATTTCCCCCCGTCACATCACCTGTGATCTATAATCCCTCTCCCTTAAGCACCCCCTCCACGCCCACCCACCAACAATGATGTCTTTCTTCTTTCCTGGTTTCAACGCACACACTCCAAATTAAACACTCAACTCTAAATATTTGAAGTTAAGTTTCAGACACGAGAGAGAACATTTAACATTTGCTTTTCTGGGTCTGTTACTGTGTTCTCTGTCTTCATGTCAATTGAACACAAGCTAGAGTGAGGAAGAGGAAACCCAACTTGTGACGATGCTCCCACCAGACTGGCCTGTGGATAAGCCTGTGATGCATCGTCTCAATTAGTGATTGACATGGGAGGGCCCAGTCCATTGTGGGTGGTACCACCCTTGGCAGGTGGTCCTAGAGTGTATAGAAACCAGGCTGAGAAAACCTCGAGGGACAAGCCAGTAAGCAGCACTCCTTTATAGCCTCTGCATCATCTCCTGTTTTCAAGTTCCTGCCTTGACTTCCCTAGATGATGGACTGACTACAAGGTGTAAGATGAATAAACCACTTTCCTCCAAAAAACAAATCAGACATGACTTAGTAAATCCCTCTCTAAAAGCAGAAGTTTCCCCCAGTGGAAAAGGCCCTCAATGGCTGTGCATCCTTGGGCTTAGACTAGATGATGGCCTGCCACCAGGGAAGCTGTTGACCGTGAGTCTTTGATTCTACTCAGGAAATCTCAGTAGTCACCTGCCATCATAGGTAAAGACATGAGTCCCTTCTGAACAGACTCATTTCAAATCTAAGCAAAGGCAATGGGATCTCGGGCTGAACCAGTACTGTTTCTGCTGTGAGCCACATGGCTTCATGCACCTCGGGACACATGAGGCTTGTGAGTTCAATGATGTCTTGTGCAGTCACGAAAGCCAAAGAACAAAGGAAAAGAAATGTTCATCGATGCGGAAAGGAACTAAAATGTGCATTTTTCACATGACCGTAAATGAAGATGGTGGATCAACATCACATTGTGAATTCTGAGACTAAAAGGGAGAATAGACAGTTTTTTTTTCCTTCATGTAACTGATGGATGAGTACTGAATCTAAGGTCAGAAAAATTCTAATCAAACTATGAACATCACACAGTGGATATGTCATCTTTTTGACATAGATATATTATTACATTAAAGTAAACAGGAGGAAGCTGGGCATGGGCCGTGCACATCTTTAGTCTCAGCACTCAGGAGGCAGAAGCAGGAAGACCTCTATAAGTTTAAGGTCAGCCTAATCTATAAAGCAAGTTCCAGACCTGCCAAGGTTATGCTGTAAGACCCTTTCTCAAAACAACAACAAAAAGCAAGAGGAAAATGAGCTTATATTCAGGATTTTATGAGGTTGTTATTTAGCTGAGTCATTAATTTAACATTACAAGAACAAATGGAATGTCACCATTTTCTTAATGTCTTTCCTTTCTAATTCTGGTGGATTTTTCTTTTTAAAGAAATGACTAGTAACTCACTCAAAGTTTGAGGTTCCTTTTGATCCCAAACTTCTCCCAGACATGGGCCACTCTGGAAGGGACTGAGGCAGCTCACGGATGCGTGGGCTCCCAAGCTGCTTCCCCCCATTCCCAGCTCTTTGGCTTCATCTGAGACACAAGAGTTGGGCATGGGACAGGTCCTCAGGTCCCTGTCCAATTTCTATATTGAAATGTCATCATTTCAGGCAAAGACCATACTGTATGAGAGAAAGATAGGAAGTTAACTTTTATCTTTTCTTTTTGTTTCTTTGTGTGTATATATGTGTGGTATTGGTACATGTATATATGCAACATGCGTGTATGTATGTGGATGCACATCCACATGTGTGTAGAGGCTTGAGGATGACATTGGCTATCTTCTATTTTCTAATTGATTTATAGAGCCAGGGTCTCAAAATAAACGAGGAGCTCACGGATTCCTGCTAGTCCAGCCAGTCAGCTTGGCTTGAGGATCCCCCATCTCCGGCCTCATCAGTATCATGATTACAGGTGGCTACCACGCCTGCCCAACTTTTTGCATGGGTTCTGGAGACCCAAACTCCGGCCCTCACATTTAGCCACCTTCCCAGCCCAGGAAGGAGCTTTTAAAAGATGATAATAGAGGACTCTGAAACACAATGGAAGCTCGGTGTTTTTGTCTTGCCCGCCCTGTTTGGTCTTTTCAAACCTCGATGACTGGGAAGGTAAGGTGATCATTAACCTGCTCTCCCTTCAGAGATGGAGACAAAGGGAAGCAAGTTATTTCTATCCTACAAGCACAGGCAAGCCGGTAAAATACGAAAGCCTGCTTCTACTGTACAACACCCCCTGGGGATGGCAAACAGCTATGATTAGGTTCATTTGGCAAATGGGAAAATTTGCTCTTTGAGTTAAGTGGCTTTTCAAGGTCATTACACTTTGGCAGGAGCCTCCAACACTCAGCTTCATGAGTCAGATGTGATCCTCACGAGGCTGGGTGTAGCAGTCCTGTCTCTGCCATCCTAGAGTGACCTTTGCCATAGAATCTAGCCACCATAAAGGATGGTAATAGAGCCCTTATAAATAGATGGCAAGATGGTCATGAATCAATGTGAAGGGCAAAAAAAAAATATTCAGAACACAAAATGGTAAGTTCTTTGTGGCTGGGACTGCTTAACAGTGTAAAGCGATGGTCAAAATATGGAAAGTTGTGGAAAAAATACAGATCTCATTCTCGATCCAACGCAGCTTTTCCTTTACTAGAAAGAGTGACATCAGAAAAATGATGTCATCAGAAAGATGACTCAATGAGCATGCTCCGTAACGAGGCCCTCGAAGAAGCAGCTAATGATGAAGAGTTTATTAGAGGTGTATTAGAGGGCATAATTAACAGACGTTACTAGCCTATTGACACAGTTGTCAAGGGAGAAAGCAACTGAGATGTGGGAACAGGGAAAATCCTGGGAGAGTGAAGATCCCCATGGAGATTAGTTCAACACTGAGGTCTGGTGATTCACCCAGAGGGAGCCAGAAGCTTCTAGAAGATGTGCTGGTCAGGTAGAAGACCTGGTGTGAAGAGGTGGATTTGAGGGCCAGGGACAAACAGATGACAGATGAATCTGCAAGGTTTAGATGATATTGCCTAAGGAGAGATTATTGAATGAGAAAGATCAAGGTGGGACCACACGACCCGTCAGCGGCTAAATGGACAGTGAGAGAAGGAGCCCTCTGAGAGACAGTGAAGAAAGGTGGCCAAGGAAAGGAAGGTATCATGTAGGTCAACAGAATAGTTTAATAAGATAGGAACAACAGTGTAAAACATTACAGAAATGTTAAAAAATGTAAGACAAGAAGTCAGAACTATCCCTTGACTGTGACATTTGTGAAGAGTGACAGGGATCCAAGAATTAATGAGAAATGAAAAGAGATGACAGTGACCACACACACACACACACACACACATACACACACACACACACACACACACACACACACACACACACACACACCAGACTTAAAGGAATTAAAAACTAGAAACAATATGCCGGGCGGTGGTGGCACACGCCTTTAATCCCAGCACTCGGGAGGCAGAGGCAGGCGGATCTCTGTGAGTTCGAGGCCAGCCTGGGCTACCAAGTGAGTCCCAGGAAAAGCGCAAAGCTACAAAGAGAAACCCTGTCTCGAAAAACCAACCAACCAAACAAACAAACAAACAAACAAACAAACAAAAAAACTAGCAACAATAAAAAAGAAATGCTAGAGCTTAGTAACCATGTTTACCAGCAATGCCGATCTTACACTGTAGAAGCAATGTTTGGGAAATATTGTGAGCAGTGAGTGCCTCCCGGTACACAAATCATTCTGGAATCTAAGAAAATTACTTTAGCTTAAATGTGGGCACATGTTTGTCGGGTTAGCTCTTCCTGGCTTTGGAATATCAGCTAAGTTCTCTCAGCTTTCAGTTGGCAAAGTTGCTTTTTGGTCCTCAGAGGACATGTTAGGATAAGCGAGAATTTAACTCTTGTCTCTGAAAAGATTGTAGAATGAATTACCTTCTCTTTGTTTAGCTGTAAAACGACTGTTTGAATGGATGACTGGGCCACACCTTTGTATGGACAGTTTCAAAGTCCTCCTCTGTCTTCCTCTCCTCTGCCCTTCTTCCCCTTCTCCCTCCTTCTCTCTATTCTCCTCCCCTCTCCTTGTCTTCTTTTCCTTCTCAGGTCGTTTTTTCTTTCTTTCTTTTTCCCTTCCTTCCTTCCTTCCTCCCTCCCTCCCTCCCTCCCTCCCTCCCTCCCTCCCTCTCTCTCTCCCTCCCTCCCTCTCTTCCTTCCTTGTGTGTGTGACATGATCTCACTATGTATCTCAGGCTGGCCTTGAACTCACAGTCCTCCAGGCTCAGCCTCTGGAGTTCAGGGTGTACATCCCCACTCTTAGCTATTTGCTTTCTTCAGTCTCTGAACTGAGGAGTTTGGATTTCCTTCTGGTTTCCGTTATCTGATTTACTCAAGCATAGTATGAAACTCACATCGATTCAGCAGAAAGAAGAGTCCTGCTTGTTTGCTGTTACCTGTGGTATGTCCTTGACAGAGCTCATGGAGATTAGTGTTTGCGACCTCAATGCTACTTTTTCACAGGAGGAAGTTGGGGGGAGGTTCCTCTGAAGGACTCATGGAGAAGGTCTTCAGTACTTATCACAGGGGACTGGTGGGTTTGTGATCATCTCGAAGGACTGAACTCACTTTCAGCTCAAGCTAACTCAGTGCCATTTTTCAGACAAACACAGAAGTTACTTTTGCTTCATTAAAACCAAGGTACCAACCAGGTCCCTGCAGATGTGGTCTCTGCCTCTTAGAAATGACAGAATCAATTAGTGAAGGGTCATCTCAGCTGTGCGCCATGGGCATGGCTTCTGGGCTGAGGCGATAAAGACCTGTCAACTGTGATGATGTTCCTGAGAACAGGGGGAGCAGGTGACAGCTCATCAGGATATGAAAAATGGTATCCCTCAGAAAAGTAGGTGCGGGAATTGTAATAATCCACTCAACAAATGCCTTGTCCTACATGACTTTTCAAAGCGTGGTATAATTACTAATCCAGATTGGCTCAATACAACAGATTCCAACATCGAAGGGAGCGTAGAGTAGAATAGCATTTCCTCCCAGAATATCATGCATATATGTTATTACAATGGGGCCACAATACTCAGAGTGGCTTATGGGTAAATGAACTCTAGATTCACACAGTTGGCTTGACTCCAGGGCTGCTAACATCTTATCTGCGTTGCATGGTTTCATTTACAAGGTGGTGTGTGTGTGTGTGTGTGTGTGTGTGTGTGTGTGTGTGTGTGTGAGAGAGAGAGAGAGAGAGAGAGAGAGAGAGAGAGAGAGAGAGAGAATTCTCATTTATGCAAAATGAATAAATATTTACTTAAGAGTCAATGATACTGTGAAAGGTGGTTTCTCAGAAAATTGGGAATCAGTCTTCCTCAAGATTCAGCTATACCACTCTTGGGCATATATCCAAGGAATGCTCAATCATACCACAGGGACGCATGCTCAACTATGTTCATAGCAGCATTATTTGTAATAGCCAGAACCTGGAAACAACCTGGATGCCCCTCAAATGAAGAATGGATAAAGAAAATGTGGTACATATACACAATGGAGTATGAGTACTACTCAGCAGAGAAAAACAATGACATCATGAGGTTTGCAGGCAAATGGATGGATCTAGAAAATATCATCCTGAGTGAGGTAACTCAGACTCAGAAAGACAAACATGGTATGTACTCACTCATAGGTGGATACTAGATGTAAAGCAAAGGATAACCAGACTGCAACTCACAGCTCCAGGGAGGCTAGCTAGTAAGGAAGACCCTAGGAAAGACACAGGGATCACCCAATGATAGAGAAATGGATGAGATCTACATGAGCGAACTAGGGGTGAGGGGGTAATGGAGGGCAAGGGATGGGGGAATGAGAGCTTGGGGGAGCAGGAGGTTTGAGCTGGACAAGGAACATAGTGGGAGAACAAGGAAAGAGATACCATGATGAATGAAGACAGCATGGGAATAAGGAGAAGCAGAGTGCTAGGGAGTTCCTCAGGAACCCACAAAGATGACTCCACCATAGACTACTGGCAATGGTCAAGAGGGTGCCTGAGCTGACCTACTCTGGTGATTGAATGGCTGAATACCCGAACTGTCATCATAGAGCCCTCATCCAGTGACTGATGGAAGCAGTTGCAGAGATCCATGACCGGGTCCCAGGCAGAGCTCCAGGAGTCCAATCGATGAGAGAGAGGAGGAATTCCATGAACAAGAGATATCGAGACCATGAATGGAAAAAATTCAGAGACAACAGCCAAACTAGTGGAGACACATGAACTGTGGACCAACAGCTGAGGAGCCCCCACAGTACTGGACTAGGCCCTCTGGATAAGCAGTGGGACTGGGACCTATCCTTAGTGCATGAGCTGGCTTTTTGGAACCTAGTGCCTGTGGTGGGACACTGCACAGCCTTGGTGCAGGAAGGAGGGGACTGGACCTGCCTCAGCTGAATATACCAGGCTCTGCTGACTCCTCAGGGAAGACCTTGCCTTGGAGGAGGTGGGAATGGGGGGTGGGTTGGGGAGGAAAGCTGGGGAGTGGGAGGAGGGAGGACAGGGGAATCTGCAGTTGGTACTGTAAAATGAATAGAAAATCTCTTAATTAAAAAAAAGGAGAAAAAAAGTCAATGATAATTATTAGGCAATATGTGATAGTATTCATATCTATACTTTTCAATGTGAATTAAATTACATCATCCTAGCACAGCAGAAATGAAACACAGTTTAAAAAGACAAATGAGGAGGCTGTGGGGGAGGTGGCTTAGTTGGCAACGTGCTTGCTGTACAAGCATGAAACCCTGAGTTCAATCCCCAGAACTGACATTAAAAAATAAATCAATAAATCAAAGCCAGGTGTGGTGGCCTGCTTGCAATCTCAGTGCTGGGGGTCCTTTAGGCTCACTGGCCCAGCAGCCTACCATAGTAGGCAAGTTCTAAGACAATAAGAGACCCTGCCTCAAAGAACAAGGTGGAGGTCCCTGAATGAGTGACACCTGAGGTTGACCTCTGACCTCCACGACCATGTACACATGTACATGCCTATCCCCTCTGCACTCTCCCACATGAGCACACATACACGAACATATGTATACACACATTAAAAGACTAAACATGCAAATAGAAAATTTATCATATTGAACAGAAAAGTCACGTTCAATCCCATCTGTTTTCCATTTGCACACTAAGACTCTTCATCTGGAGCTGGCTGGCGAGTGCTCCGCCCCAGGGCATATTCAACATGGTAGTATCTTCTTCCAGGAGACCCCACCCCAGCCTCAGAGCTGGTTTGTCCTGGACACTCACGGAGCAGCAACCTTCATGAATGATGGGGACAAGATACTCTGCTTTGATGCCACACTGGTCTCCCTCCTGGGTTCATGTCCAGTGCCACAGCTTTTGTCCTTTTTTTTTTTTTTTTTTTAACCCCTTCCACCCTGGAGGCAGGACCTTGCAATGCCACACAAGGGTTCAGTGTCCACGGTGGACCAGAAGGACCTGGAAGGTTCAGCTAACTGGACAGCCTGTCTCCTCACTGTCTGCAGCTGCCCTCCCACAGCCCACTACCCAGGCCAACACTGACAAGAGTCCAGACTGAGCCTCAGTTGGCTGAACTGTTGGGATGACACACTGGGTTGAGTTTATACAGCTCTCTGATCCTCTTGGTCTTACCTGACCCCTTAGCTTAGATACTTGCCCTGTTTCCTGAACTGAGAGCAGCCTAGGAGGGCCCCTGCCACTGCTAGTTGTACAGTCTACCCCTGCTGTCTTCTCCCCTGGGCACTGGACATTGCTCAGCTTTCCTCAGGATAGGGGCTACACTTTATCCAGTCCCTAGAAAGCTTGTGGGCCCACAGAAGTTCAGGCTTCCTGATTGGGTTCCCAAGGAAGTGTGGTACAGCCAGCACCCTGGGGAGTAAGTTTGGCCAAGGCAGTGAGATGTCTGGACGTAACTAGCGTGTAGGTTTCTAGCTCTTTCTTTGGTAGACAGTTAGGTCTGTGCTAGCTCCACATGGCCCACACAGAGGAGCTGCATGTGATCAGGGAGCCAGCTCTGTTTGCCTCTAACACTTTGGCCAGCTTGGTAGTGTTCCACCTACTATTTGCTTTGTCTGCCCTCCAATCCTGCTTAGCCCTTCTTGAGAAGAACGTGGAGGACTTAGCTCCTGTTCACTGTCTGGGGACTGGGCTATGGCAGACAACATGACTTTCAGGGAACAGTGCTCTTGCACAGGGATGGTCCATCCGAGGCAGGCTAGCCTAAGACGGGTCTGTCCATTCACAGATTCCACTCTGGTCCTTGCTGGTCTGTTGCTGACATCCAAGCCTAATTCATACCTGACTTATGGTGAAAAAAAAAATGGGCAGATTTTTGGAAGTTCTGGTCATTGCTTTGTGTGGCAAGGTGTTCTGGGGACTGGACCAAAGGAGAGAAGTTTTGGCCTAATAGTTCTAATATCTGGCAGTCTAAAACAGCCTAGGTGCTCAGGTCTGGTAGGGTGGACACTAGTTTTGATGTTCATTCTTTTAGAACAGAAGCTTCACAGGGCGGAGGTAACTGACTACATCATTTCAAGTCCTAGGACAAAGTTTAGCACCCAGAACACCCTCAGCATGTGATGAACACATGAATGGGTAAGGATGTCATGTACACACAAGTACTTCATCTGTAACTAGATAGGTTCCTTCTCTTCTTTGCTAGGCGGGATTTGGCTGGCATGGTCCCAGACCATTGATTAGACTGACTCACCATCACTTCCCCTAGGTGGCGGTTCTTCCACCTTCAATCCTTTTCTACCTGTCATGAACCAATGGTGATGGTAGATCAAGGGCCAGTAAGGACACGAGAAACCTGTCACCTGGGACCAAACATAAATAAGAGATTCCTTGCAATTGACAGCATGCTACCTGTTCAAAGTTCACATTAGTCTTAGCTAGTGATTCTTTTTTTATCTTTCTGACTTAAATTTGAAGTGCCAAAAAAAAAAAAAACTTGTTTCTGATAGCCTCTTGAACACAACTTATGATGATGGTAAGTAGTGTGGAGCAAGACTACGAATAACTGGAAGTCTCCTGTTCACTTGTCTCTGATGCAAGTGGCAAGTCCCTCAGTGTGCAAAGGGATCTTCTAATAGTGGAGGTTTTGTAGGGTACAGGAAAGGTTGACAGGAAAGAGATCAGGGATTCAAACATCCTCCCTCCCCTTCCCAGTTCACACAAAGGTGTGGCTTGGCCAGCTGCCTCCAGAGGGCAGATTGAAGGAGTTGGTAGGTGACTGCTTAATTATCCAGATGGCTGTGTGGCTGTGGGATACATACCAGGGATTTAGGGGCAGAGAGAATGCTGTGGATTCTCAGTGTAGGATCTGGCTGACTTCTAACACGTGGTGAGGGATAAGTGTGTCACTGGCTTCCCCCACATCACTGTCACCTCTGACTATTGCCAGGCTGTTGCATGTTAGTCTCCCACTGTGAAAATGTATACCTTTGTTCCTCTACCACTGTGTCTTAGGGGCTGTAGAATACATCAGTGAGAACTCATTTATTGTGGAAGGTGAAATCCATTTCAGCCAATTTTCCTTGTGAGTTGGCCACTTATTTCCAAAACTGCACGGCTCCAGCATTTGGTGGATATACATAACACATTCTGGCAAGCAAAAGGAAGGTCATGGGGCCACTTAACGAATGCCAGAAGAAATAGGAAACTTGGATGCCACAAAAAGCCAGGAAAAAGCTTGGCTTGAAATAGAGAAAAGGGGATCCCCATACCCCTTTCTCCTCTGCCCCTTTTCTCTTCTCTCTTCCTTTTCTCTTTTTGAGTATTCATTGTCAAAAATATTTTAAATATTTTCTGATATAAAAGGTAGTGTGGAGTGCTGTCAGCAGGTAACATAAATATGATAAGGGGATTTTCTTACTGGGGGCTAAGGTAGACACATTAAATAAATGTATTTTCTCCATTGTGCTCAATTCACCTGTTTTCTTATTGTTTTATGGCTTGTAGAACACAAATCACCTCAGTGAAGCACAAATGTTCTTTTTTCCACATACCAACCAAAACTCACAATGAAACTCAGGATCTTTCTGTGGTATCTCACTGGCATCTGGCAGTGCTACCAGGATGACCAAAGTCAAAGGAGTTCATCAGCCATGGGGAGATTGTCAAAGGCTTCACAGGACTAGGGAGCTAAGAATTATCAGTGCCCAGCGGGTTCTTGCCTAGTGAAGCCAGGTTTCCCCAGCAACCTCAGGCAAACATCACCGATACTGATTGCGACGTTGCATCTCTGTGTCTCTCTTATGTTGTGATGCAGAGACACAGGGAGAAAAATTAATTTGTTATGAAGATGGGCATAGCACTGAGAACTCCAGACCCAAGGGTGTCTGGAAAAATCTTTCATACCAAATAGCTAGAGGAAAGAACTTTCACTTTCTCTTCTTCAAAATCATGTCCCTTACTTTTTTTGTACTGGCATTATGTTATGGAAAATGTACTTACTGGCTGTGGGACTACAATCCAGTTCTGCTCATTATCTGAACTATATGGCTTAGATCTTTAATATCCCTCAAAGATCCACTTGGCAAAGTCTTGGTTTCCTACGTGGTACTCCTGGGAGATGGTAGAACCTTTAAGGTGGGGAGGTCAACAGGGTGCACCCTTCAGGGGGAGATAGGATCCTAGCTCTTTCCTTTCTTCTCCTATGCTGAGTTACTTCACTGTGTGTGCCTACTATGAGATGCCTTGTTTCAAGCTTAAAAACAACAGGGCTAATCGAACACGAACTGGAGCCCATGAAACTGAGCCAAACATAAACCTTCCCTTGCTATAAGCATCTTATTTACAGGTATCACAGGCATTTCCTACAGCAACAGAGAGCTAACACAATCTATCACTGAGGAGCAAATTGTCCTGCATAAAAAGGGTTGTTTATCATCAAGTGAGCAGCAAACGATAAACCTTTACAACTCCAGAAAGTACACAATCACAATACACTCATAGCTATCGCCTATGAAGGATGTCTTCTTATACCACAACATTCCGTGGATGGGCAGGATTTAGGCAGCATGCTCTGTTAAGAAGCCAGGAACAGAGGGGTCAATGCACTGAGTTCCAGCTTATCCAAAAGATTCTAGGAGCACACAGACATGTATCACCGGAAACAGATTCACAAATAAGCTACAGACCTGTAGGTCACAACTGCTGAGCCAGGAGGCCAAACACTGAACGTGGCATAAGATGAGACCTGCAGAGTCCTCACCAAGCCACCAAAGCACATCCCATCATCAGGGGCCACTGGTACCTGAAAAATACATTGGCCAAAGGTTTCTGCTTCCAAGAATGTACCAGCACTTTCCCTTATAGAGAGAAAATGAATGTCAGGTGCCGTAGCACAAACTGTGTTCTCCCCACTTCATGTGTGGAAGCCCTCACATCCAAAAGGATGGATTTTTGAGATGAGGCTTTTGTGTGTGTGTGTGGGGGAGTCAGTAATTTTGGATGAGGTCATGAGGGTGGGGCCTTTATGATGGGATTAGTGTCCTTGTAGGAAAGATTGCTCAGTGCTTCCTCAACCGCTGGGTTTGTGGAGGGAGAAGTCTGCAGGAAGTTTCTCACCAACATCTGACTGTAACGGCCCCTTGATCTCAGGCTTCCAACCTTCAGAACTGGGAGGAAGTAAATTTCTTGTGGTTTGAACCACTTTGCCTATGGAGTTTATTATGGAAGTCCAAGCACTCTCCCAAGAGTGGACTGAAGTATAAAAATACACACAACAGGAGAAGAAAGCCTCCCACCGTCCGTCAAAGGCTACAGAGCACACAGCAGTAGATTCTTAATGTTTCACCTCATTTACTGCAGAGGGGTGTGTTTTATACAAATCAGTAAAATGCAACAGGGATCCAGTGTGTCGCAGTGTGCTATAACAAAGGATCCAGAACATGGTGGCCCACTCCCCTCCTCAGAAATTTGGATGCTGCCATGAAGGATGAGGGGAGCAGAGGAGGTAGCTGGGCTCTGGTGCCTTCTGCCTCAGTTTCCCCTCTCTCTCCTTCTAGAAATGACTGAGTTCCTACAAGCACAGCAAAGATGCCAGGTTAGACAACAGCTAGCTTCATTTGTCTGTCCGTCAGTCACTGGGACTTGCTTCCTCTTCCCAACAGAGGAGAGGAGCAAGGGAGAGATGGCAGATCTGCAATCAGAGGGGAAAACTGGAGAGGGCTGGAGAGCAGAGCACTTCATGTTCAGCTGTTTAAGCCTCCGGGGTCGGCAAGAGAAAGACCTCCATTCTGGAGACAAAGGACAGCGTCAGGGTGGAGCTAGCTTAGTCTAGAAGTGTCCCATACGGTGAGTTACTGGTCCATGGGGAGGAGATTTACAGGGCCAGGGGGCTGTCCATAGTTGTGCCTAGCACATTGTGGTGTGTGTAGGGTTGGGGTGGGGAAGATCTATTCTTTGTAAATAAACACATTCATAGAGTTTTCCAGTTATCCATTTTCATCTAAGGCTTGTTCTGCATTTTTGTTTTCAATTATGTGCGCATCTGTGCATCTGTGTGGGTTTGTGCATGCGAGTGCAGTGTCCATGGAACTAAGAGGAGGGAATTAGAGCCACTGGTGTGAGCTGCCCAGTGTGGGTGCTGGGAGTCAAATTCTGATCCTCTGCAAGAGCAGTTCACTTAACCCCTTAGCTGCCAAGCTGTCTCAGTCCCACGCTAAGGTTGTTTGTATCCAAGTTAAATTTGTTCCTGGGACACAGACGACACAGTGCAACCTTACAGAGTGTGCTGGATCAACAACTCCTCCTTCACCAGCGGATTTAACTTTCACAAATATTTACAGAAGGATAGGTAAGATTAGTCCAATTTTACAGGTGAAGAAAGATCTGTGAGAAACAGAGGAGCTCATAGAAGGTGGCAGAGTGGAAAAGTCCACCTATGTCCTTGTGGCTGCCTTCCCCACTCTTTCAGGGTACCTTCCCTGAGGGACACTTCAGCCTGAGGTCCCCAGTGGACCACAGAAATTTGGATGCTACCATGAAGGGTGAGGAGAGCAGAGGAGGTGGATGGGCTCTGGTGCCTAGTGCCTCAGTTTCCCCTCTCTCTCCTTCTAGAAACGACTGACAGGACTGAGGGTGACCAGCAGACCCGAATAATAGCAGCCGTTGGCATTTTAGTATACCGTTCCAAAAGTAGTGCCCTTTAAAAAAACAGAAAGAAGAGCAGAACCCACTGTTATATGTTTAAAATATTATTTAAATTTTAATGTAGTTATCTCCAGGGCTCAGAGCCTAATCATAGAGGCCAAGACAGAAGAAGCTTGTCAAGCTGTTTCCACAATACCCAGCTCAGCTACTGAAGATGCGGGTGGTTGCTATAGGCAACCACTTAAATAAACCCAGGGAGGTGGGGGCAGTGAGCATTGAAGAGCACAAGGATTTAATGAATTTACCTGACTTTGGAAAAACAAAAGAGCTGACATGATTTTCTACAAGGGTCGCTACTCCCTCCCTCAAATGTTATCAGGAACTTCTTCTACCCAAGATGAAGGTTTTCCTTCAATCGGCAGGGAAAGCGAGGAAGCAGTGGGATTAGAGGTGGGGGTCTTATCTTCCAAGCAGCTCAGTCTCGAGATCTATAAGAAGGAAAGAGGCTAGAAATCTTCATATTAAAACAGATTTTTTTAAAAGCATTTGATGAAATGTCATCAGGATTGTGAGCTTAAAAGAGGAAAACCAATGATGGGGTCATCCTTGTGGATTCCTGAGAACCTCCCTAGCACTCTGCTTCTATTCCCATGGTGTCTTCATTTATCATGGTATCTCTTTCCTTGCTCTCCCACTCTGTTCCCGTTCCTGCTTGAACCTCCTGCTCCTCTAAGTTCTCATCCCCCATCCCTTGCCCTCCATTACCCCCCTCACCCCCAGTTTGCTCATGTAGATCTCATCCATTTCTCCATCACTGGGTGATCCCTGTGTCTTTCCTAGGGTCTTCCTTAGTAGCTAGCCTCCCTGGAGCTGTGGGTTGCAGTCTGATTATCTTTTGCTTTATATCTGAAGCAGATGCAGAGATCCATGTCCATGTACTCGGTGGAGCTCCAGGAGTCCAATCGATGAGAGAGAGGAGGGATTCCATGAGCAAGGGATATCGAGACCATGACTGGAAAAAGTACAGAGACAACTAGCCAAACTAGTGGAAATGCATGAACTGTGGACCAATAGCTGAGGAGCCCCCATGGTACTGGACTAGGCCCTCTGGATAAGTGAGACAGTTTGTTGAGCTTGAACTGTATAGGGGGCCTCCAGGCAGTGGGACCGGGACCTGTCTCTAGTGCATGAGCCACCTTTTTGGAGCCCAGTGCCTATGGTGAGACACTTTGCACAGCCTTGGTGCAGGGAGGAGGGGCTTGGACCTGCCTCAACTGAGTGTACCAGGCTCTGCTGACTCCCCATGGGAGTCCTTGCCTTGGAGGAGGTAGGAATGAGGGGGTGGGTTGGGGGGAGGGCTGGGGGGGCGGGAGGAGGGAGGACAGGGGAATCTGTGGTTGATGTGTAAAAATGAATAGAAAATCTCTTAATAAAAACAAACAAACAAACAAACAAAAAAGAGGAAAACCAAGCAACAAGTCCAGTGACCATGGTCCCTCAGTTGTTTCTTAGTGGTAGACTGCATCTGTCTACCCCCAAGTGTCAGGGTCTGAGTCCAGTCCTGCCTTCTGGGAGCAGAAGAGGTAGGCTTTGTGATCAGCCGTTCCCATTTTGGTGGCTGGCAACACATCTGGCCTTATATCATGCTTTTTGTTTTCTTTTCCTTGTTTTCAAATGACTCCATGCTCCAAGACCCTAAGCTATAATGTTTATATCTAACACCTCTTAACTCTTCCTACACTATCACCCAAGGATTACAGTCCCAAGACCATTTTGATATGTTATCAACATTCTCCTTTTTCCTAAAATTAGGCTTCCTATAACACTGATAAAAAGATTCCCTAAAGAGGATACTGGTTGTATAAATCGCGGTACCCGGACATAGTGGAGTATCCAGAAATCATTAAGAAGTATGTGGTCTGGCATTGGAGACATAGCTCGATGGTTAAAGTGTTTGTCACAAAAGCATTAGAAGTGGAGTTCAGGTCCTCAGAATCCACATGAATGCTGTGTGGGTGTGGAAACATGGTTGAAATTCTAGCTTCCTTTGGAATACAGAGATAGGGACCCTTAGAACAAGCTGGTTAGAGAGACAAGAGCCATATTGGTGAGATTTGAATTTGTCTGAGAGACCCTACTTCAATCAATAAGGTGGAAGAGGGATTAAGGATGACTCTTGTTATCAGCCTCAGGCCCCCAATGGTCCCCACACACGTGTACCCTCACACATGCAGACATGCACACATACCCATGCACATCACACACATGAAAATAGAGAAAAAACATGGTCTTGTAAAGTTATACAAAACATATTTAAGGTATAGGTTGAGGAGAAAAGGGCAAGGTGTAGAACAATGTTTCTAAAGAGAGTTTAGACTTGTGCTGTATATAATGTATGTGTAGTGGGCACATGCATGCAATCTCAACTTATTAGGTGGATGAAAGGAATATTATGAATTTGGGATCAACCTGAGCTACACAGCAAGACCTTGTCCCCCCTGCAAAGAAAAAATATGCAATATATATGCACAGAACATTTCTGAAAGGTCACATAAGAAACTAAAGATTTTTATGTATAGAAGGTTACTTGTGTCACGTAGGATCATAATTCCTGTTTTCTGGGTCTTGTTAGAGATCTTTCATTATTATGTCCCCCAATAGCCACAATCAGCTGATAGGACTCAGTTTTGCAAACTGGTTCTGTTTAATGAGGCAATGCAGTGTTGAGCTTGATGAATGTGGTCAATGTCATAGCTTGGATCTTTAACATCTCCTAAAGGTCCATATGTGGAGATCTTAGTCACCAGCCTGTGGTGCTGTTGGGTGGTTGGAGGGTGACAAGTATCTTTATAACTCATACTCTGTGCGTCCATGCTGCCCATTTGGTAAGCAGGTTTGTTCTAATGCTACATTCTCCACCATGATGCTCAGCCTCACAGACCCCAAAGCAATGGAGCCGTTCAACCATGTACCAAAACCTCCGAAGTATGTGGTCTGGCATTGGAGAGATGGCTTGATGGTTAAAGCCATGAGCCCAAACAAACTCTGCCTTTTTATCTTCATATATCAGGCGGTTTGTCACAGTGATGAAAAAGATGATTGTGTTGGTTAATTTTGATTGTCAATTGATGGATTAATAAATATCCAGGGCATCAGTGAATGGAGCCTCTAGATACAGGGGGTTATTGGGTATGGTCAGGGGACAAAAGTAGGGGACATGAGTGAAACATATTAGAATATGTATGAAAATGTAACTATGAAACCCTTATTATATTTAATTCATACATACTAATAAAGCATTAAAAAAACCTTATCTAGGTTTATCTGAGACGGTATTTCCATAGTCAATTAGATCACGAGGGCTTTGACTTGACTGGTGGATTCATTCATTGACAGACATTCATAATCTGATGGCACTATTGGGAGGTGAAAAAAGGAGACGGGAGGTCTAGTCATAGGAAGTAGGTTACTGACGGTAGACTTTGGCCTCATATCTTGCCCTGGCTCTTTCTGTATTTGGCCCCTCGCTCTGATTTCTGCCCACCATGAGCCCGAACAAAGTCTTCCTCCTTTTGTTTATGCGAGGCATTCAGTTCCAGTATCAAGTACAACAGGAAAACACTGACTAACAACCAGCTATGCGCATCTCTAGCTTTTCTCCACCTAAAACTCTGACATACCTCCCTATAAAAAATGCTTTTATTACATTTATTTGTTTACTGTGTATGTGCCACAACATATATGTGGAGGTCAGAGAACAGTTTGGGAGAGTAGGTTCTTGCCTTCCATTATGTAGGTCTTGGGGATTGAACCCAGGTTCCCAGGCGTGGCAGCAAGTATCATTGAGCCATGACCTTGAGAATAACCTTTCTTCACCGAGAAAGGAAAGTCAATCAGTGGTTCTCAACTAGCTCTTTAATCTAAGGCTCTGAAGAGACAGGCTTAGGATAAGCCAAACCTTAAATATCTGTACCATGAACAGAGTAAGAACTTCTTCTCAAGTCTGGTCCAGGGAATGACTCAGGTATGGGCAATGTCACATGCAATTGGTAACCTAGATCTATGCCAAGAGCTCTCAGCTCTGCCTTTTCTGGGAAAGAGAAGTGATCCAAAGAACTGGAAGAAGGTTCTAGGATGAAAGGCAAGAACAACGTCCAGATGGTGCAGACAGTCCCCAGATTGCTTGGGGGGAAAAAGCCCCATGGTTCCATGAGTCATAGAGAGGAAGCAAGTTGGCACAGAAAACAGAGGGCTAGAGCTAAAGACACTGGACAGAGCTGGGCATTGGCTGATAAGGAGAAAACCTGTGAATCTTTTTGTTAAAGTCAACTCAATTCCTTTTGAGAACATTGGGATCAAACAAGATGTACTGAGAATTCTGAATAGAGAGTTATTTGCAACTATTAATCTTGAAAAGAGAACCATAGAGAAGGAAAATAGTGCTATTTATCAGCATAGATGATCAAACACCTTTCCTGCTCTTTGGCTTATGTGAATTCCCAAACAAGTTTTTCAAAGTACTGAGCAATTAGTGTGGACATGGAAGAAGACCTCTCTCTAATTCTAAAAGGACTCATTAATCAAATAGACTCTTAGGGAATCCCCAGATAAACTAAAGGAAATATTCCAATGTTCAAAGTGGATGACAATACTAGGGATGGCTGTGTAGATATTTTTAACACGATAATGCATACCTGACAGACTGAGTTTCCAGCCTTCAGGTGGGCTGGCAGTGCTAAGCAGGGTTGAGAGGAAACAGCTTTTTAGAGAACTACAGATTCTGAAGCATGGGGAGGCTGAAGAATCTGAGAGAGTACAACAAAAAGACTTCTGGCAGAAGCTGGATGGCCATTCACCTCAAGGATTGCAGGTTGATGCCACTGTGTGAAACTGTTACTCAACCTACCTTAGGAACGCAGGAATGGTGGTGGCATGGGGACCACATATTCAGCATCTGCTTGGGGCTAATCCTGTGCCAAAAGATGCACAAGCATTACTTGTCTTCTACACTAGGGAGAAAGAAATTATAATAGAAAAGGGCACAAGAAGGCTAATTATCTTCACAAATATCCACTCTGGGAGTTCTTAGGAAGAAGAAATATTGGCCATGGGAAAGTGGTTAAGTTTCAGAGGAAGGTTTAGAAGAATGGAAATATTCATCTAGTCTATTCTTTGTTATTTTAAGAATTGGAAATGCACTTCCTGGGTTAGTAGCACATAACAATGGGGACAATGATGGCAGCTAAGCTGTAAGAGCGCATCTTCCATGTTCTCAGGGCTTCACATCTTGAATTTCCATAATTACTAATCTTATCCCTGAATCATTGATGAGGAAGCCAAGGCATAGAATGGTCAAATAATTTTCCATAGTATGTGCCTCAAAGTGACAGAGACAAGCGTTTGAACTGAGATATCTAGCATCAGAGTCTGGGCTATGTGCTTGGGTATTTTGTGGGAGGGCAAGGGACAGCAACGGCAGCGCATAGGAGGGAAGAGCATGAAGGAAGACCTTGAGGTGTGGTGACTGCTGCTCACCGAACAGACCCAGTTCTCAATTTCCCAGGCTTATGGTAGTACAGCTCTTCCCTGCCTCTTTGAAATGAGGTGTGGTTGTGTAGCTTGCTCTAGCAGTGAAATGTAAGTCCAAGCTGCGTCCCACTTCTAGGAAACGGTGCTCAGTTTACCACGTCCCCTTTGTTACTTGGCAACCGTGGAAGCAGGTGCTAAGGTGGAGCTGCTGCCGTTCGGAGTATGAGAGTGACTATGATAAGTGGAGCAGGAATTAAATTGTGAGCATCTGGGAATTGCTTATCAGCAGAGCCCAGCTTAACCCATTCTTGCTGGGGCATAAGCTGGTATCAGAAATAAGATGTTCCTGTAACAATAAGAATGACAAAAATCTCAAAGTATACGCCTTGTGGTTTCAGGACTTGGTAGTCACCAGCAAACAATTGTCATTAGAAAGTGTTGATTGATGCTTCCCAGGGAGTGATTTTGTAAGCTGTTTTCTACAACCTGGAAGAGAGATGATGTAACAAGTGAACTATAACATAGTGTTAATAACATATGTTGGTTGCTGTTGGCAACATCTGACAAGCTATTTAATGTTAGGAAAGAAACAAATTCAGAGAAAAAGGAGCTCCTTTTCCAAGTAGCAGTGAAAGAGTAAATCATTTCGACGTTTGAGAACTGGAACAAGGAACTGGTTTGAAACTCACTTACAGAAGGAAAAACAAAACCAGAGGAACTTTGAATGATGAGGGAATGTGAGACTCACCTCTTGTGGCAAAGTTCCATTCAAGGACATGCCCACCTTTCTCCATTGTTTAACCCTCTGAACAATTCAGAGAAATTAGAAGAAGATACAATTAAGAAGATCCTTCTGATTAGAGAAAATCATTAGGAAGAAAAAAGTTAATAAGTCTGGTTCTCTAACTCTCAATGAGCTGAGAGTCTCTAAGATGGAGACATGTGGATAAGAAGGCAAACAATTCGAGCCCCGATAGGATGCATCTATGTGGATCCTGTGAGTATGGTAATCAGGTCGAGGAACTCACTGGAGACAAGTGATAAGAGGGTGTCTGCAGTATTATGGAGCTGTACTAGTCAAGGTACCATGAGATTAGATCAAAAGACGTGTCTCTGGAGGAGTTCTGAAATACCACTTGGGCTCCTAGGAAACAAATGTTCCTTGGAGTGGACTATGGATATAGTCAAGGAGGATAACAGAAATGTCCTTCTAGAGAGGAGGCTCAGAGACATGGAGAACAATAGACAAGAAGTTGCTCCCAGGGAACAGAATTGCAGCTTCATCAAGAAATACTGCTTTTTCCAAGGCAGAGACCCTGCAACATCCTACCCAGCAGGAATGCTGTGGGTCCAGGCCTTCTGTGATCCTGTCTCCTCTCCTAGTCAGAGTGTTGATTAGGGATCTTTCTTTTGCTCTTATTTTAAAATAATATTAGATATGTAGGAGGCAGGTCATTTGTCCTTTTGAGACTCTATGTCACACAGATACATCTGGACCATGTCTCCTTCTCTGTGGCACATGCTATCACACATCTGCCACAGGATATAAAATTTAATGCAGATATTTTCCCAGAAAAGGATGAGGCTTCTGGATTTCTTCCCATTTGATGGTGGGCAGGAATCTTTTTTTTTTTTTTTTTTTTTTTGGTTTTTCGAGACAGGGTTTCTCTGTGTAGCTTTGCGCCTTTCCTGGAACTCACTTGGTAGCCCAGGCTGGCCTCGAACTCACAGAGATCCACCTGGCTCTGCCTCCCGAGTGCTGGGATTAAAGGCGTGTGCCACCACCGCCCAGCTAGGAATCTATTCTTCTTACGGGACAGAGAGTAAGTTAAATGTTTAGAGTTCAGAAGGATGGGCTTTGGTTGTCTTTAGGGCTGTTTGACAAAGAGTGTTTTGTGTTTATGTCCTAGCTTGGGGTCAGGTTGCCAAGCTCTTTGAAATCAGGCATGGTTGTGTCATTATTAGCTTTTGCCAATGGAACTGGAAGAGAGGTGGCTTGCTCCACTTCCAGCTGCAAGTTTTAAAGCCTTCTGCTCTGGCTCTGCTTTGGTGAGCTTAAGCTTTTTGCTGTGGAGTATCCACACTTGGTTCAGGGGTAATCATGGTGAGCAGAGTTCTCTAATGACCCCAGGTGAACATACAGTGTGTACAAGGAATCACCTGTAGTTACTGGAAGTCTTCGGTTTCAAGACTGTTCGAAAGCACCCACTTTAATGTAGCTTATCTTCTCTAGCTCAGGTCTAAGGCCTAATATATAGACTCCAGAATAATCAAGACCTCCCTATGATTGAAACCTAGGAAATGTGTAGAGGGATAGAAGGAAAAGAGCTCAAAGAGTGGCCATTGATGCCTCAGAACGTTCTATTGTGCACAGGCAAAATGAGATTCTGAGGTGAGTTTTTCAGTAGCCTCATAGAAAGTCTTTGGAAAGAGCTAAAACAGAAAGAGAACAAATTGATTCATCAGAATCATTCAAGTGAGAAATGGTGAAGCCATAAAGCTCAAAGACGTTTGAAGCGAAACCTACAATACTTTGTCACAGTATTTTGGACAGTGGCAACTCCACCAATAGAAAGAAAAGATCTAAGAGGAGATGGGTGTATTTAGGGAGCTGAAATGTCATCTCACAAGCTCAGCTTGAAAAAGTAGGACTGGCACATTTTCAAGGTAGTAGGACCGTGCTGACCCTGCGCTGATGTCTTAGGCTTCTTAGGCTGGACAAATCTTGTGTAGATGTTTTGTTCATCACACTTAAGACTCCAAGGAGTATTGGCAAAAGCCCCCAGGGAAGCATAACACAGCATTTACAAGATTGCTCAGGAGGGCTTCTCTAAGTGTTGACTTGATTTCTCTTCCTTGTAGGTAACCTGAACTCTGGGCTGTGGTGTTGACTTTCTCCTGTTTGCTACACAGGAGGTATAGATGGTCTTGCTCTTCCAAATGCATCATCTGTTAACACACAGTTATATAGGCTTCTTCCAAACAGGGTTAGAGGCTGAGTTCTATATGGCTAGCTGGAATTCCTGTTGAAGAAGCTTTTCATCCTGTGTGATGTCCTACTGTCTAAGATGAGGAAAGAGGTTTCTCAAAGGATACAAGAAGAAAGCAAAACTAGTAAAACTTGAACTATTCTGATCCAATAGCATCTCATAATAAAAAGTAAATATATATATATATATATATATATATATATATATATATATATATATATATATATACCGCCACATCAAAATTCTCTTCCCTATGCCAAGTAGACTGCTCTAACCAGAAAAAATTCCCAACAAAACCATTGTTATGATTTGATGTCTTCTTTCCCTGACAATGTATGTTCATGCATTGGCATCAGTTTCCAAGGGCCTGTGTTAATGGTATCTGGCGTTGAGGATTGGATGAAGTCTTGAGGGCGGGGCCTCCATGGTGGTATTAGTGGCTTAATCAGAAGAGGAAGAAGACTGGAGATAGTATACCTGGTCTTTGCCCATGGTGCCCCTGCCATATCTATTCCTGCAATGTTCCCCACCATGTTATGACGAAATAAGAAACTAGATGCTGCACTGTGTGATTGAATTTCCCATCCTCCATAATAGTGAGCCAAATAACTTCTAATTTTATTTCTTAAAAACTTCCAGTTTTAATAATTACCCAGTCTGTTGTGCTCAGTTATACCAACAGAAAATGCACTAAGGCACACATCAACACTGATACCTCTGGCTTCTGAATTTTAAGCTTCTTACTCTCTGTTGTGCTAATCTTCTGGATTCGTGTGTGTGTGTGTGTGTGTGTGTGTGTTATCTGGAATATCAGATCTTAATAATATATTTAGTGCAAGTATTGAAACAAAAGTATAAATGATTTAAACAGTACAGTTACTGGATAAAAGTTTACTGCATGGGTCAATGAGTAGATTACATGGACACTATCTAATTATAAGTAGGGCGCTCTCTTTACCTGTTACTTCAACAGGTGTATAGGTATTGCATTGAAGGAATGCCAGCCAGCATACAGGCAAGACATAGAGACTTTAAGGCTCTTTGCAAACAGGAGTCTTCCTCACTCACGGGGGAGTGGGCAGCATCCTTGACCAGCTCTATCTGGGGGAACAGAGTTTTTGCTGCTAGAACCCTAATCTGAATTCCTTCCCTGCTCACAGCCCTCTGCCACTCTGGTTTTGTTTACTACACTCTGTGTAGTCTGTCAAGGATGCAATGCCAGTCTGCAGCCTTCTGAAGAAGGCTCAGTGACTCTTCTGCCCCTGTCTTCTGTCAGCTAACACCTACTACACCTCTGATCCTTTGGCCATTTGGTTTTCCTTCCTTCATCCCAGGCCAAGCCTGAGGAAGAACATTCTCAAATTCCTTCTAGTCATAAGTACGTGTCATCTGCTTAGACTTCTGGGTCAGATTTCACCTCACTGAGCCTCTGATACCACCTTGAACTCAGTCTTCATTTTCACTATCTAATTTCAGTTTCTCTTTTTCCTGGGCTGTTTACACTCTTTTGACTTCATTTTTCCCTTCCTTAAAAATCCCTTCATAAACAGTTCACTGTGATTTTAGTAAGTTGTCCATTCCACCCAGCTCTCTGTCTTTTCTTCATTAAGCACACAGGCTCGAATCTTAACTCTTACTGTGCTTGAGAGTTCACCTTGGACAAATTATTCAGTCTCAGTGAGACTCGGATGACTCCCCTGTAAAAGTACCTAAATCACATGTAAAGAGTTGTGGTGACCAAAATGAAAGTACGTGTGTAAAACTCTTGTGCTCAGTCATGTACTGAGAACTTTGTGAAGATGTAAGTATCTGGGCTGGGGAGGTGCTCAGCACTTAAGAGCTCTTGCTGTTCTTCCAGAGTACCTGGGTTCAGCTCCCAGAACCCACATCAGGTAGCTCACAACCATCCTTAACTCTGGGTCCAGGGGATCTGATGCCCTCTTCTGGTCTCTGCTGGCATTTACACTCACGTGCACATACCCACACAGACACACATGTATACATACAATTAAAAATTATTGAAAAGAATCCCAAAGAGATGTAAACATCTTTTTTGCTTTCTAATCTGTGTATTCAAGCTTCTTTTCACATCCATTAAACACACACACACATGCTTCTCTTTCTGCTGGGACCAAGGTCATTCTAAGACAGTTCAATCTGTGCAAATTTCCTTCTAATATAGACTTTTAAAAGTGGAACCATATAGTAAGGTATAGGATAGGGGATGGACCACAATATTCAACGGACTAATGGTATCCGAAGGTGGGCTTTCAAATCCCAGGGAAGGACCAGTTTTTTGAGGCTTTGCCTGGTGACCAGGGATTGGAGCAGCAGGCGGTTCCTTATACTAGCTGTTTGCTCTGTTCAGTCATGGCTCATTCCAGCAGGGGTTGAACAGATCTTTGCCTACAAGCAAGTGATAATTTATCTATGAGCAAGAATGATGCTCCTGTTTTAACATTTCCCCATTTATTATTTTGGAAAGTGAGAAGGGAGTTGGAAAGCCTGGGGACAGTGAAAGCAAGTATTATTGTCACCGAGGATGTAAATTTACAATGTGTAGTGTTAGGTTGTGTTCTTCTGTCCTCCTTATGATTGTATGAAGTGCGAGCTAGTTTATGTCACAGTTCTGCTCTGGGAAAGGTAGGAGAGGAATAGGAAAAAATTCAGGGAAACCAGACAACAAAAGAGCAGAGACATTTCTTATACTTAGGACCAAGATGGATGATGTATATTGCTATGTTCTTAAATATGGCTCATATCTTTGGTTAAAAAAAATAGCAATGCTCCAGTCTCTTCCACCCTCTTCCTTTTCTGGGAAGAGAAACAACATGAAGAACAGTCGGTGGGTAGGAGGGGCATGTGGAGTGCGAGGAACAAACAGGGACACAGTGCGTCTAGAAAGAAAAAAGAGACTTAGACAAAGACAAACAAATCTTTATGCTCTTGAGACAGACCTTCATTTTAAAGTTGAAGCTGAATACTGGCATTTCTCAAGGCCATTTTACTTGCTAATACTGTTTTCCCTTGTCTTTAAATTGTGAATAAACGTTTTTTTCTTTCTATGCTTCATCCTTATATTTTCTTCATTAGTGCCAAGAAGTTCCTCAGAGACCTTGCATGTAGATGAGCAATGACATCTACAGACAACAGGGGTCATTGAGCAACTATCAGTGCTGGGATCTACTAACGCTGGCTGCCACAGCCTAGGTGTGGAGGAGTCAGCTTAGAGCTTCTGTTCACGCTGAAAGCCTGAGATTTGTTCAGAGATGTTGAGCCATTAGCCAAAGGGAAAGAGATACTTGACGTTTCACCAAGTACGATGGCTCATCTTCATTGTCAATGTCATCTTGACTGGATTTGGAATCACCTTGGAGGCACAGCTATGGGAATATCTGTAAGGCTGTATGTGACATGAATCTTTTTTTTTTTTTTTGTTTTTTTCGAGACAGGGTTTCTCTGTGTAGCTTTGCGCCTTTTTTTCCCTGGAACTTGCTTTGGAGACCAGGTTGGCCTTGAGCTCACAGAGATCCGCCTGCCTCTGCCTCCCGAGTGCTGGGATTAAAGGCGTGCGCCACCACGGCCCGGCTGTAACATGAATCTTAAATGGTCTTTGCTGTGGGAATCGCTCTATGTAAATAAAGCACTGATTGGCCAGTGACCAGGCAGGAAGTATAGGCGGGACAAGGAGAGAGGAGAATTGAGGAAGGAGGAAGGAAAGGGAGACGAGCTGGAGCCACCGCCAGGAGAAGGAAGATGTAAAGTACCAGTAAGCCACGAGCCACGTGGCAAAGTAAAGATTAATAGAAATGGGCTGAATATAAGAGTGAGAGCTAGACAATGATAGGCCTGAGCTAATGGCCAAGCAGTTTAAATAATGTAAGAGTCTGTGTGTTTATTTTATAAGTGGGCTCTGGGACTGGCGGGACTTGGCAGTGGGAGCTGGAGAAAAATTCTCCAGCTACAGGTCTTATTAATTAAAAAAAAAAAACAACCCAGGGCCAAGATACTGGGGTGAAAGCTGAAAGATCAGAGGAACAGAACAAGCCACAAGCAACTTCACCTTGCCAACTCCTGTTTCCACGAATCCTCAGACTGAAAACCTCTGAGTCCTCACCCAGAAGGGATCTCAGCTGAACTGCCTAAAAGCCTCTAGTTCCTGGTCCTCACGCTTTATACACCTTTCTGCTTCCTGCCATCACTTCCTGGGATTAAAGCGTGTGTCCTTCCCAAGCAAAGACATAAGATCTCAAGTTCTGGGATTAAAGGTGTGTGCCACCATGCCTGGCTCTGTTTCCAGTGTGGCCTTGAACTCACAGAGATCCAGATGGATCTCTGCCTCCCGAGTAACAGGATTAAAGGTGTGCGTGCCACCAGTTTGGCCTCTATGTCTAATTTAGTGGCTGTTCTGTACTCTGATCCCCAGATAAGTTTATTAAGGTATACAATATATCAACCACAGCTGTAGTCAGAGGGGTTTAAGTGGGGAGGAAAGAGCTACCCACACTGAGGGTAATATAATACTACTTCACGGAATGGGCTCCCATTCTGAACAAAAGAGGAAAAGGGGACCAGCTATAGCCCTCTGCTTTATGGACTGTCCAGATGGAAGGAATTCCAGGTGCTGTGAGCGTGGCCATATCTCCTGACTAGGACAGACCGTGCCCTCTCAAACTGTGAGCTAAAATGAACTATTCCTCCCATGAGTTGCTTCTTTGTTGTCTATTTGGTCATGACATGAGAATAGTAATTAATTTATCCATCAAAAAGTGAGGAGTTGGGAAATAAATAAAGATGAAGAGGATAAACCATCTGAAATACAGGACTGGACACGAACCCCTTTGAAGTCATGTGTTGTCACTCTGTGTAAATTGCTAAGAGCCCAGACTGGTCCCACTATAAAGCCAAGGGTCTTCCTCAGTGGTTTTAGAAGCTATTTTCTCCCCCCGCCGGAGAATTTTTTCACCTAATGCTGGGATGAAGGGATAAAAAATATGAGGAAACTTTAAAGCATTATTTGCTTTGGATTACTGGGTATTTGAACTGAACTTTAGAGTATCTCATATTATTATTATTATTATTTGTTGTTGTTGTTGTCATTTTCTTGAGATAGGATCTCATGAGATAGCCTTGGTTGGCCTGAAACTTACTACATAGATCACAGAGATCTATCTGCCTCTGTCCCCTGACTGCTGGGATTAGTCATGTGTCAACAAACCCCACCTACTTTTAGAATGTTTTAAAGGGCAGCTCACTTAGTATCATTTTAGAACATTTCTTCTATAGCATATTTGAGTGAAATAAAATTCAAGACTGGTTTGGGCATGATTTTAACCAAACATTATAGCATTCTGCAGTCTAGCTTGGTAACAAACAAAATTATAAAGAATCCAGATAAAAGACCTATGTTCTTTTTCAGAGCTGAACTGCAGGGATGTGTTTTGAAAAAAAAAAAAAAACTCTAACTCCCAAGCTTCTTCCTTACTTGCCTGAAAATTTATTATTGAATATTCAAGGAGCTTCTTGGGAAAACATTATAATAATTTTCTTGGGACAATGTCATTACAGGTGCACTGTCAGCTCATCACAGAAGAAGGAGAAGCTAGGGATGAAGTGAAGGGTCAGTGGGGTGACGAGGGAGAGGAACGTGAGAGAGACAGGAGTTACTATGGAGCTCGGCAAGCCCGAAGACGAACTCCACCGTCAAGCCTTCTCCTGATTTCAGAATGTTCACCTGCCTGTAGGGTTCGGTGTGCTGAAGACCCAATCACTAACATTAAGGGGCTGACGCATGAACAAATTCTCGAGATGCTTTTGGAAAACAAGAGGAAAAACAATGGAAGGAAGAGTAGGAGTGCTCTCTCCATCTCCAAGAGAAGAGGGGAGTAGAAAGCCTCAGACACAATGTTGTCCCCATCCCACTTGACTAATTTTAGTTATCTTGGTTCATGTCTATGATTCATCCCTAAAGCTGTGAATTGTTGAGGAGGAAGGAGGAAAAAAAATTGACTTAAATGTCAAAGAAGTAGGAACATAAATATAGTTTTCTTTTTTTGGGGGAACTAGAATTCCAGGATCTGGGTATCTTTTTTTTTTTTTTTTGCATGAGGGACTAAAAGCTTCAAACTTCTAGAAAAATAATGACTCCAGTCAAAACACCACCAAGGAATAAGACAGGATTGAGTCCAAATCATGACACTTTTGACTTTTTCTCCTTCAATATGGTTAAACTAGACGTCAGTAAATGAGCGTATGTGACTAAGTATGATGGAAACATAATATGTAGACTGTGGTAATACATGGGACTCATGAAACAGGACAGGGAGAAATTAATGCTGATAAGTAGATTTAGGAATAATTGTGGGGAATGTCATGTTCACACAGAGAAGAAAGGCACGATTGTACAGTGCTCAGACATTCTCCGGCCCGCTGAGGAATAGGGTTCAACATAGAGAAGGCTTGATGAAACTCTATACTGAGTAATGAAAAACACTTTTTTTTTTTTAAAATTTGTGAATAAACTGATTTCCATTTTGAGTTTCCATCAGTCTGGAGACTAGAAATAGACCTCACTTACACACACTCAATTTGAGCATTTCACTGACGTCAACATCCTCCTCCAGGAATGTCTGACCTGTGGTACATGGACTACATGTGCCTCAGATGAGCACCCCCCCAAAAAAAAAAAACCAGCCATAAACTTACTTAAAACATTGACATTTTTTGGTGACTCAATTACACGGTTCTTGAGCATGAACTTTGTAGATGACAGCACGTCACAATGTCATAAAGCTGGACACACCAGTGAGCAGTCACTATTTGCCTCTTTGAGAGTCTCTTTCTGCTCTTAAAACTTGTGGGGAATAAAAGAATATGGATGTCTAGATATGACCCAGGAAGTTAGTGAATGAGTATTATGTAGAAAGCAAAGGAGAATTAATTTCAAGGGATGTGTTTCCTGGGAAGAGTTTTCAGTAGAATGTCCCTAGTGCAAAACAGGGAATGCTGAGTTCAGAATCTGCCTGTCTCTTGCCTCCCCAAGGCTTTCTTTGTTTTCCTCACAGCCCTTCTCCTGTCTGTTCACCTCATCTCTGTGTATAGTGGTGAGCAGTAGCAATCATTGTCTGCTGTCACCTAAGGCCCAAGGTGTCACTTAGTTAATGTGTCCAGCATGTCCTGCAGATGACCTGACAGGATGCTCTGGATGGGGGAGGATGCTGGAGGCTGCCCGTCTTCACCTCTTCATTTCAGATAAGCTTGAAGGACTAATGTGACTTCCTGCCCTCTGCCTGCCTTCACTTGTCTTTTCACACCATGACTGTGACAATTATTATCTCTTGTAGAGAGATATTTTAAGGCCTACTACACACACACACACACACACACACACACACACACACACACACACACACTTGGCCTCACTTCACAACACTTTGGCTCACCATCTTTTTTTTTCTCTCACAAAATCAGTTTACTATTTAATTTTTTTTGTGTCTCTTGCAGGTGTGTTGAAATTCAACAGAGATTTGTTTCCATTTTCAAATAAATGTCCACAACCAACTTCTATCCTGCAGTCACGTTGTAGGCTGACTCACATCCCCCAGACAGATACACTGCCAGTATTTGTGAATACTCACAGCAAGAACAAGGTCTTACAGATTTAATCAAGTTAACATGAGGCTGATTAGGGAGGTCCCTAATGCTACGGCTGGTGTCATGAGAATGATGTAATGTCAGCCAAGGGATGCCAAGTGCTGCTGGCCTCAACCGGAATCCAGAAGAAACAAGGAAGGCTTGACCTCTGCAGGTTTTGGCAGGTGTACACCCCAACATGTCTAACTTCCTGTGCTAGGAAGCAGCAAATTGGTTGTTTGTGCTGAATTTGTGATGACACCCTTGATTAGTAACACACAAAATCAAAGTGAAGGAACACAGGCATTGGAAGGGTAGAAAGAACAGCTCCTCTTTGTGGTTTAGCTAACTAATGTATCAGCGCTAATCTTCAATTAAAAAGACTTCAGAGCAATTCCATATGGTCCCTTGAAAAGGACCCAAGACTAGATTTTCCTGTATGTCCTTCATTATGCCTTATGCCCTTCGTTACTTAAATAATTCTTGTTATAGATTAGTCAGCTGCTTTTCAGTGTCCTTGATCAATATTTGTATTTTTACATTTATATCTTAACCCAGCTGCTTTGTTCTTTTCTCCTTTATCTGTCTCTTAATATTTCACTCTGTAACCTAAGGCAAGTGTATGAATAGTAATAGTCACATGTATTTTACAAAGAGGGTACTTTAAAAATACCTGCAATATATCTTTTAGGTCCAAATGGATCTATATTCTAAGGCTCTGGTTTACTCTTTATAAACAATATAAAAAATTAGATCTGTTTGAAGTAATCAGTGTCTGGGCTGGGTGTGGTGACAAGGCCCTTAATCCTAGCTTTCAGGAGGCAGAGGCAGGCATATCTCTGTTGAGTTCAGGGTCAGCCTAGACTACACAGTGAGCACCAGGCCAGCCAGGGCAACACAGTGAGACATTGTCTCAAAAAAAAAATACTTTTAGTTGTTTCCTTTGCAAAGTTGTTTTTCTCCAAACAGCACACATATAAAGATTCATACTCAATTTTTCAAAATAAACAAAAACACTTTTAAGGTCTTGCAAACTATAATATGTGTGGAGTTAAAATTCAAACATGCTTATCAAGAATTATCATGCACTACCCAATTTCCCAGCATGATTACATTCTATACAGTTTTCTGACATAAACATCTCCATCACATTACATAATTTTCTGAAAATCCAAGTCTTCCAAGGAAGAGTTCCCTTGTATATTTAGTGGCTGAAAAAAAAGATCCAAAATAGAGTACGTGGGTCCTTTCATTGACCAGATTTTTTTTTTTTTCAGAAGCATTCTGATTGCCTTTGGGGGTTAAGAGTACCCCTACATTTCCTTGTCTTTGATGACACTGGCATTTACAAGTCAAATTCAATGTCAAAACCAATAGGCCAGTCATTATACCACTGTATCTGAAGGATGTTTCCTGCTCCACTCCATCTAGTCATTGGTCGGATCCTAGGCGCTAACACAGGGGGATAAAGGAAGCACAGAGGTAGTAGGATTACTCACTTGAGTGTGGTGAGCTCTGTGAGGGAGGGTTGTGTAGCCTTGAGATAGCTTTCTCTTCTTGCAGCCACCTTGGGAGAAGGCTTGGGACTGGTGTCTGAGTCCCCGCTGTCCTCATCGCCCATGGCCTTGATGTAGCTGCCACTTCGCATCCTTCGGCATGGAATCTCATCATCTTTCCCACGAGGTGTGTACCCTGTCCATTCATCTTGGGGAACCTAGTCAGATAGGAAAGAGAAGTTCAGTTTCAATAAAAGTGAACTTTTTAACGTTTTTCTTGTCCTTGTCTTTTTTTTTTTTTTTGTATGACTCTGGAATAGAGATTAATTATCTAACTCTCAGACATTAGTTTTTTAATATTCAAGTTTTACTGTAACCGTTTTGAAAATAATTTTAACACGTGCACACCCATGTTGCAATCTTAGTCAAGCATGGAGCATCTGGAAAGTGGGAACCCCCTGGCTCTGGTAACTTACACTTCTCAACTTTCTCATACTTATAACAGCTGAGGTGGAAGAATGTGATGGAGAGGAAAGCCATTTGATCTGAACTTTTCATTGACCTGACTCCATCAGCACTTGGGAGTTGGGGATGTTCTCTGCTTCATCCTGGTTTTCTGACTTCACGGCTGTACTATCCCGCGTCTGCTCTTTTCTTTCTGACAACTTCTCTGTTCAGTTGTATTTACTTTCCACTCATCCACTCTTTCTGAGCTCTTTAATTTTTATCTGGTCTCAGAGGATCTGACTAAAGCACCTTTTGGGAGGTTTTCCAGCAATGTTTTCATAATAGCCAATTGCCTTATTTCAGTATTTGTTCTTACGGGCTTCTCCAGCACGCACATACAACACACACTACGCTCACTGAAAGCATCTCCTGTTTGCCATCCGGCTTGATCTACGACTGGGAGAGTTAGCAGTCAGTTTCTTTCCCCTCAAGTTTTGCTGGATCCTGTTATGCATTCCTCACTATGGAGTCCACACAGAGGATGCTTTCTCATATTTTCTACAACCATTTGTTAAGCTGAGCAGGACATTAGATATTCTGTTTTACATTTATTACGTGATGACATTACTTCCAATTCCTTTTTTTCCCCCTCTATTTCAGCAAGGACTCAACCTAATTCTTATTTAGCTTCACTCTTCATCCATTGGTGAAAGAAACACACAAAAACCACTGGCTTTATCCTTCAAGAAGTGAAAAGAGCCCACAATGCATCGTACCCTGTACGGGGCTTAATCAAGAGACAAACCAGGGTGAGGCTGATTTTACCACTGACATGCTTACAATAGGGATGAGCAGATACATGAACCTAGGGCTACCTCTAAATCAACATGCTTACAAGTTGAAGATGCCGTGCCATAATGGGATATGCACTAAAGAGACACTAGAAGCATGGCCCTGTCAGCAATGAAAATGGGGGAAAGAGACCTGGGGGGGCTCCATTGAACTGGTCAGGTTTGCAATGACAAGATCAAATGAAAACATATACATTTATATACATACACACACACACATATGTATGCATGCATGTATGCATGCGTGCATGTATGTATATATGTATGTGTGTTAGGGTCTCATGGGCAGACCAGTAACTCGCTGTGTAGCCCAAGCTGGCTTGGAACTCTCAGTCCACTTGCCTCAGCCTCCTGGATTCTGGGATTAAAGGTGGGTACCACCATATCCAGGGATAAAGCATCAGCTCCTTGCATATTGGGATTGAGTATTTAGATGCTAGTGGTTCCTGGTTATGGAAAGTGACACAGCAGCTCATCAGCCACGTGTAACCTTGCTAAGCAGTTTGCTCCCAGTGACTTATTTCTATCAGTGTAACTCTATGCTTTTATTTTCTTTCTGCAATTTTCCTATGAAAAGCTGGGGGGTCAGAGAGCTGACAAAGGACATGAGGGAAGCCTTGGGATTGAAAAATGCTCACGTTGTCTCACTCCAGGGAGTCCCCTTATCCAGGAGTAGCTGGCCAGTGCAAAGTAAACTCGGTGGGTTATTGATTACATTTGTTTTGGCAACTTTTATCTTTTTTCTTGTTTGCTTGCTTTGATATTCCTTTTTGTATGCTGTTTTTTTTGAAAGAGAGAGAGAGAGAGAGAGAGAGAGAGAGAGAGAGAGAGAGAGAGCGCTAAAGATGGGTAGGAAAACATAAAAGAGTGCTCCAGTTGAACTTCAAAAATCAGAATGCTTTTACGAGAAATAGTCTGTGAGTTTGAAGCTTAAAAGTGTTAAGAAAATTGTCCAGGATGACTCTTACCTACATTAGATATAGACTTCTAAATTTTATCCACTGTGGAAAGTGAAATTACACACTCACTATCAGAAGCACTGTTCTCTCCTCCTTAAATCACGGGCTTTGCTGTGTAATCAAAATGCCATCGACTGCTAAGAGCCCCTTATCCAGGGGTGGAGCCTTGTGAGCCTCTCCCCGCCCATGCTGGACCGTAAACTGGCTTGATCTTGGGCAGGTATCCAGAGCTGCCGTGAGATCATGAGTGCAATGTCCTTGTCATGTCCAGAAGACACTGATTATTTCTTAGCAGGCTTCCTGAAGCTCTAGCTCTTACAATCTTTCCATTCCCTCTTCCTGCTTGTTTCCCAAGCAATGGGGCAGGGGTGCAATACAGATGACCCATTAAAGCCTGAGGATTCTACAGTTGCTCGTTCTCCACACTCTGACCAGTTGTGAATCTCTGCATTAGCTGCCATCTTATGTAAAAAGAAGCATCCCTAACGAGGATGAAGAGGAGGCGGAAAGAGGGTTAAGAGCCAGAGAGGATGGAGGATACCAGGAGAACAAGGCCTTCTGAACCATCCACTGAACTTACAGAGACTGAAGCAGCAAACACAGGGGCTACATAGGTCCTCTCCGTTTAGTGTTTTCATGGGACCCCTTAATATGCGAATGAGTGGGTCTCTGATTCTTGTGCCTGCTCTTGGGGCTCTTTTCCTTCCGTTGGTTTGCCTTGGCCAACTTCAATGTGATGGTTTTGTTTTATCTTACATTTTATTTTGTTATGTTTGGTTGTTATCTCTTAGAAGCCTGTTCTTTTTTTTAAAATGAGAGACAGAAAGGGAGTGGATCTGGTTAGGAGGAGAGGTGGGGAGGAATTGGGGGCAGTAGAGGGAGGGGAAACTGTAATCAAGATATATTGTATGAGAAAAGAACCTATCTTCAATAAAAGGAGAAAAAGATAACTTTTGGAAGATAGTTTGATGCTATGTCCACTAAGCAAAATAATAGTAGTAGGTTCACTCCTAGGGCCAACGAACTCCTCAACAATGGGTTCTTGGCCATGTTTCCAGTACAAAGTATGAGTTCCTTCCTTTGGAGTAGGCCTTCAATCCATGCAGAAAGATGCTGGTTACCTCCATACTATGCATGCCACTATTGTACCAATGGATTTATCGTTTGAGGCTGGTCATTACATGGATGTCTTTTCTCCCCAACCAGTCTGAACAGCACTTTCTGGCACCATAAAAGCTAGTCACCATAGAGGAAGCTCTGAGGTCAGTACCAGTGTCATTTCTGTGATCTTTCCTGTGACCAAAGTATGTGCTACCTTCAGGAGTAGGGTCTTCCCATCACAACTTGCACATTGTTATGCTGAGCTCATGGTGTGCAGATACTGTCTGAAGTATGCTCTGTTGGTTTCTTTGATCCACACAGGGAAGGGGTGATATTATTTTTCCCTTATTTTACAATGGAGGAAACTGTCTATGGAACTAGGCCACATTATAGGTGTGAAGGACAGAGTCTCAACAGGGCAGTGCCTGGGCCTTACTTTTGTCCAGTATTTGATGGAGATCTTCTTTCTGGGCTGTGCTTTGTTACACCTGTTGAACTGCATAGTTACAGTCCTTGACACAGTCACAGTTCATCACATACGTTAGTCATTTACTAACCATGCTAGTAGCAATGTAGACTTTTCATTTTTCTAAACTAAAAGGCCTCAGGATCACCACAGCAACAAGGATTTCTCAGAAAATTATAAATGATGAGAACAATCTTGTTTTTCTTCAGTTGGTAAGTGACTCATTGCACAGATACAATCATATTCAGATCCTCATCATCAGCTTAGCAATTGCATCCTAAAAATTAACAAGTCAGGGTCACTGATGACCTGTCCTTCGCCATTTCTCAACCCTGATGTAAGGTTCATAAGCGTTGCTTTCTGGAATACGTTAGAGATGAATGACAAACTGATTAGCTAATATGCCAATTTCTGTTCAGGTGCTTTGCAAACTTAGCTCGAGGCAGAAACCCGGGCTTCAGGAAAAATAGTCTGCAATCGTTGCTAGGGGAACAGGCTGAGAAGTGTTTAATCTGTGTGCCTTTCAATTAATCATTCTTTTCAAATGATAGTGGTGAAAGAATTGTACCAATGTGACTTCCATTGGAGTGGAGCATAAATATTAGCATATTATTCACCTACCTAAAGGCAGCATTACAGCAAGATTTCATATAAAATAACAAAGAAGTTAGTTCTGAAAAAATACAGATGTAGAAAATATAGACCCTGGAGAAGAAAAATACCATTGCTGAACTGTTAGGATGAGCAAAATTGCTGTAATTAAGAGCCTGTGGGGTGTGTGTGTGTGTGTGTGTGTGTGTGTGTGTGTGTGTGTGTGTGTGTGTGCCTAACCCCTTACAAGCAAAAGAGGGACATCTCAGAGCTATATAGTTTTAGAAGGAAGCATACTGTTCTGTAAAGAGTCCAAAGAGTTCAATGTTACTCTTCTTTAGTCAGAAAGAAAAGACAGCTATGAGGTGGTAGCTCCTCCTTTGACCTAGTCAAAGGTTGCTGTGTTAGCCTGGGTTTCCCCTTTTTGCTCCTAAGTTGAATTTTCATCCCTGGGAAGGCACAGTCCTAGGCACGTCTACGGAGTTTCAGGCAGGCATGAGTTTGCTTCTTCGTTTGCTTTTCTAGAAACTCTGCCTAGGGGTAGTTAATGGTTTAGATTTCGATGATAAGTCTCTAACACCAGGGGGCATCCCGCCCTGTGCTGACTGACACACGTGTGGCATGGACAGGCTTTCAGGTTTGCTTGCACTATGTGGCTCACCTCTATGAGGACAGCCTAGCACTGCAAACAGCCTTCAGACCACCAGGGTTAAAGGGGTCCTAGGAGCGCTATTGTTCCCTTTCCGTTGCTCTCTCCCTGGTTGACCTGCTGTTTTGTTTTCTTTTTCTTTTTCTTTTTGGTTTTTCGAGACAGAGTTTCTCTGTGTAGTTTTGGTGCCTTTCCTGGAACTCACTCTGTAGACCAGGCTGGTCTCGAACTCACAGAGATCTGCCTGGGATTAAAGGCATGCGCCACCACAGCCGGGCCTGCTGTTTCGTTTTCTGCTGCTTACATCAACGAGTCTCCTTAACTGCTCCCCACAACTGCACAGAAAACTATTTAGGGGAATCTAAAGAGAAGGTTAACCCTGCCCACTGTTTGAAAAGGGCTATGCTGTTGAAGGTGGGGGTAGTCTCGTGGACTGGAAGTCCTGTTAAATAAAGGGGGCAGAAGGGCAAGTGCCTGGGCATTGTTCATGGTGGGACAGCGGATGGTCCTGCCAGTCTGAACCAGCTCAGGAGGCGGCTGGGCCCAACTACAGAAATAACACAAAAAGCAGTCTCCTACAGGTTAAGTTTGGTAATTGTGATAGATCATAAGGAAAGACTATTTGCTTTTTAATGCTTGTGTTTAATCACTAACATTCTAGTAGAGAAATTTCTACTAGATAGATCTATCTATCTATCTATCTATCTATCTATCTATCTATCTATCTATCATCTATCTATCTATCTATCTATCTATCTATCTATCTATCTATCTATCATCTATCTATCTATCTCTCTATCTATCTCTCTCTCTCTCTCTATCTATGTATTTTCAAGACAGGGTTTCTCTGTATAACGGTTCTGGCTGTCCTGGAACTTGCTTTGTAGACCAGGCTGGCCTCAGATTTATAGCGATCTACCTGCCTCTGCCTCCTGAGTGCTGGGATTAAAGGGGTGTAGCACCACTGCCCCCCCCGTCCCTTTTTAAATGATTTTTGAGGTAGGTTTTCATTATTCAGCTCAGTCTAGCCTGAAAGCTGCTGTGTAGCCCAGGCTGTCCTCCAACTCACAATCCTTCTGTCTCAGCCTTCCTTCTCAGCGCTGTGATGACCGGCATATGCCACCACGCCTATCCGAGGGTTTTGATAAAATGAGGAGTTATGCGGGTTTCCCATCTGAAGTCTAGAACTGAAGCTGCCTGTCATCACTGAGACATTGAAGGGCTCACCCCCACCAACCGGTGACTGTAATCAGATGTTGCCAACAGGGTCCAGAGCCGGGAGCCGACCACTTGAGGGGACATGCTTTTATTTCCTAAGCCTTTCTGCCTCCCGCTCTTATTCTGTTACTGCTGCGAGCAGTTCTGATTGTTCATCTGTCAGCATCACTTGATTCAAACTTACAGAGAGCCGGGAGAGACTGTGACGGATAAGCGGAGAAATAAATGAACAGGATAATTTGAGAAAAATAAATGCTGTAGGGAAACCAGATGAGACAGCATGACAGGGCTTCTAGAGGGGGCTGGTCTTTACTTGTTTCCCTCTTGTCTGAAAGGGGTGACATCTGAGAACCATAGCAGCCAGCCTTAGGAAGACCTGGGTCCCGCCAGTACAAACTCTATAGCATAGGAATAAGCTCGGAGTAACCAAAATCTAGTCGTGAAAAGTGTCAATCTGAGCAGAGAGCACGGGGCAGAGGGGCAGTGATATAAGGAGACGCCAGTAGGTTGAGCCAGGTCACACCCATCTTATTAGCACATCTCAAATTTTCCTCCAAAGATGAACTCAGCCTTCCCAAAGCCCCTTTAAACCACTGCAGCCTACATTAGTTTCTTTTGTGAGATCTACAAATCTGGTCTATTTACTTAGAGGTTTGTGAGCTATAGCTTGGGGACTAAATATGGCTTACTACATGCTTTTATAAAGAAAGCTTTATTGGGACGCATTTGTGGCCGGCGATTATATCTTGTCTATGGCTGGTTTTGAGTTACAAGGGCAATACTGTGTGGGAGTGAGAGGAATTATACCGTCCATGGGGGGTGGGGGAGGGGCTGTCAGAGTCTCATTCTTTGATACTGCAGACACAAAAATAATTGGATATGTTAAACAGCGGTATAAATTCAGAACAGACTGTCTACACTAGCAGTTCTGAGTGACAGTTCCCCATCAGGAAGTACCCCAAAGCTGTTTGTCCTGTTCAGGTGGGTGCGCTTTCCTGGCTTTACAACAACCCTGTATAATGTCTTTTGGGGTTTAGAAACCTTAGGGTACAAGAACCCTAGTGGGACCTATTTTCTTTCTTTCTTTTTTTTTTTTTTTTTTTTTTTTTTTTTTTTTTTTTTTTTTAAGATTTCTTTAAAGAACACTTGTCCTAAGACCTGCACGCTTGGTACACGTAAGGGATGTCCAGGCTGGTATGTGGGGTCAGGGGACTCACAACGGCTTGTAGTCACCAAGGTGGAAAAGAGCAGACTAACAGAGGTGCAAGCATCTCACTGTTTATCTATTTCTAGGGCCTACAATAGTGCCACAATCTATTAAATTTCTGCATAAATGTGATTGTCAACACGAGCTTTTACTTACTATACATGTAACTATGTGTGTAATCACATCTTTGACACAGTCTTTTCATCCGTAAAATGGGAACAGCTATCTAAGGAGTTCATGAGCTTAAGCACCATATAAACGTGAGCATAAAGGTTGGAAACAGCTATATTTTAAGTGTAGCCCGCCATAAATATCTTGGCGATGACATAGTGACAGTATTTCAGGATGATATTTTTTTGCATATTAGATATTCCAGTACAAGGATATACCTGTGACAGACTATGTAAAAAAAGCACCTACAAAAATACAAGCATTTCTTCTATGGTTAGAACATAGCTCTGCTGAATTGGTCATGGGTACCAAAAGGTATTTATCCATATTCTAGGCCCTTTGGAAATGGACTGTCTTTTGGTGCTTTTAATTCCTCTCCCATAGGTTTCCTCATATGAAGTTAAAGGAGCATCATACAGGTTCTGGGAGATCAAAGAAGGAGTACTTTAAAATCTTGCTCATATGAAACCTTGGAAGGTTGCGAGTCAAGGTTACTATGCCCATCTGGACATCTCAAACTTCAATGATGTGTTGAGCCTTTATCCCGCTTGGTGAGCAAACTCCCTGCATTTACCTCTCCTTACTTTCCTAAGGTGAGATGCCTTATTTTATCGACTCCAAGATGCCAATGCTGACCTCAGTATACTTTTTTTTTTTTTTTTTTGAGACAGGGTTTCTCTGTGTAGCTTTGCGCCTTTCCTGGAACTCACTTGGTAGCCCAGGCTGGCCTCGAACTCACAGAGATCCGCCTGCCTCTGCCTCCCAAGTGCTGGGATTAAAGGCGTGTGCCACCACCGCCTGGCTCGACCTCAGTATACTTTCTTACACTAACAAGAAATAAAGAAACACCATCAATGAACTCTGTTGCTTTAGATTATATGCTGCATCTCAGAAATGATAAATATGTGAAAAATATGGGTCTTAGGATCAATTTACAACTCTTTAAAATATATATGAAAACAAGAAATGAGACAGTAATAATAATGTCCATATTCAGTCACTTGCATTCAGCATTCATCTGTGTTATATGCTTGCAAAAATGCCTACCTATATGTTCACATAATGTCTATGATTCTGCTAGCTAAATTGAATGATGGTGAGAGATCTTTTTTATACTTTCTGTTATAGTTTGTATCAAATAAAGAGAACAGGGTGCAGAGAGGTTAGTGGTTAGTGTTGTAGAACCCCTCATTCTCAAGCTGGGTTCTGCTGTTTAGGGTTCAGGAGGAATTTTCCTTCCATTATTTATAAATATTTTTGACACACAATTGCCACTTTATGATAATCAACAGAGTACACACTTCAGATAAAAAATCCAACTTCATATAGATTTAAGGTCAGCTTACAGAAAAAAGTTAATCTATGAAACATAATTTATATAACTTGGAATAAAAGTGACAAGAATTACTGTTTATGATGTAGGAAGGCTTGTCTATAAAGACCCTGGCAAAGCACAAGAGCTCAAGACTTTGCTTCAGCTGGCTACAGGTCCTGAGCTGTTATCTGCAACTCGGACAAGTTAGACATTCAGTGCCCATGATGGTCCGATGGCTGAGAGATGAAGCCATGTGCACATCCTTGAGAGTGGAATATCTCAGGATGGGAGTCGGATGGTGAGGTTTGGAGTAATGAAAATGTGTGAGATTTGGGGAAATCTGAGAGCCACAAAAGGAATGAAGACACTTAGAAAGCCCAGACAGCTGAAGTGGAGTGTATGTCCTGAAAATTCACAAGGGTAGGTTGGGCCTTTCCTGGGGAGGTGATGGAACTGGTAGTTGTGGGGCACATAAGGCAGAGTTCTATGCCATCGGGGCCAGAGAGGCTGGAGAGGTAACAGGCATTTGGCTGGTCAGATAGACTACAGACAACAAAACAAGGAGATGTAGGGATCAGAGTGGCGTCATTGATAGGCTTATGTAACACTCTTGATGTTTTCCAAAGAACAAAATATTTCAGTGAAGGTTATGGGGTAAATGGTGGTGCTTGGCCCTGGCTGAGGGGGCAACAGAACTAGCCCTTCTGAGCTTCATGACCAAAGGTCAATTGCAGGACAAGAGCTTGTGTTTATGAAAGCAGAGATGGTGATCTGCTATCTACAGAAAAATCTAACAGTTAAGGAATAATATCCTAGGGTCGGGGCAGCACCATCCAGCAATCCTGTAAAACAGGCATTGCTGTTTCTGTTTTGATCTCAAAAAGCCGAGACTCATAAGAGGTGAAATGACTTTCCAAGGTCATCCTAACGAACAAGAGGTTTGCTGTCTGGCACCAAAGCTTTTAACAGCATCACCCAGCCTCTGATGAATCCATCACTACCGAGTGATGAACAGATAAACTACAAAAAGGAAAAGGAAAAAAAGAGAATGGAGTGCACGCTCCCATTGAACTGCACTTATGAAAAATGAAATATAATTATTAAAAATAATCACAAATATTATCTTGTCACGAATTTTCTAGCTTTGGTAAAAGAGTCAGTACTTAAAGTAAGTGGGAAGTGAGATGGCCTTTGCATCAGTTCTGTGATTCTGCTACCGCTGTTCTCTGCGTTATGGCTCAAACAAAAACCGCCCCGTTGTTATGTGTGTGAGAAGGGGTGTGGCTGGGGGGGGGAATCAGAAGACTTTCAGGACAGTCACACTGGTCACGGTGACTCTGGAGGCCTCTGAGCACCCCAACAGTGCTCCAGCTTTGGTAGGAAGGCTTGGCTGTGGGGACAGCTGCCCACAGAGATGGCTGCGACGCACTGGCCTTCTAAGCACTTTTAGTGGCTCTCAGATTCCCTACTCACTCTGCTCCTTCGCATCTTCTTGGTGGCTGGGAGAACTGCTTTCCTGCTCCACACAGCTTTCACCTTGACAAATACGACTTGGCTTAAGTGTCCCTGCAGCCTTTTTAGCTTGCTCTTCTCATAGCAAAAGCGGCAGAAGGAAAAAGAGAGCAGGAATAGGAAAATTACAATGACGTGATAGGCAGATCCTTAGGCCGTCCGTAAGACTGTCCTCACCCAAATAGGATTTGATCTCCCTAGCAACCGCCCGTCTTCACTCCTATGGAAGCCCAAGGCTGGAGTGCGACTGAGTTTGCTTCACTTACAGTTACCTTTTAAGGGCAAGTGCGAATACCCACCTTGCTTAAAACAGGGGTTATAACCCTTGTCAAAGCTCCCTCTGCATGTTCTTAAATGCTCTCATTTAAGAGCTTGGTGAGCAGCACTATGGAATAGAGATCTGTTCACTGAGTGACTCTGTGAGATTATTTTTTACCTACAAACATTTATACTTGTCTTCAGGGGACCTAGCACCATAAAAGTTTCTGGGTAAATATGCCCAAAGCATTTTATAAAACATAGTCTCTGAAGAAATTTACAAGTTTTTACTGAGTCAGGAGATTTGGAGGATGGACAAGAAAAGAGTGAGAACAGCTTTAAAGCATGTCAAACTGAGTTGGGCACTAACTCTTGGGGCAGCTGAATTACCTGGTGTTGGAGTTTGTTCCCATACACCCTGTTCCCCAGTGGGTGAAACTGTGGGAGTACCCACAGGCCTCTGGGAGCTGCTGGGAAGGGTTATCAAGGTGCCAGACGATGAGAGAAAGGGACCCTTGGGCTGAGCCTTTGTGACACCATTAAGATATAGTAGCTGAGATTCTGACTTCCAGTTGGCTATATGAAGGGGCAGAAGGGGAAGTGAATATATTTTTTAAAGATTTATTTATTTTTATTTTATATGTATGGGTGTTTTGTCTGTATGTATGTCTGTGTACAACTTGTGTGCTGGGTGCCTATAGAGTTACAGATGGTTGTGAGTTGCCATAAGGGTGGCTGGGAATTGAACCCAGGTCCTCTGGAAGAATACTTAGTGCTTTTCATCACTGAACCACCTATACAAGCCCTGGAAAGTGAATATTTATGAGTGGTCTAGTCTGAACTTTGACTGGAGTGGACACCAATGGAGTTTGCTATCTAAACATCACAGCTAGCTCACACTGGTTTTGCTTTGGAGAACCTTCCTCCTTTATTTGAGACCCATATATATGTTTTAGAAATGGTTCAGGATTCAGGCCATGTCCATCAATCAGTACATTGCCTTGTTCATTGTACTTTGCTTTATTGCTCTGCTGCAGGGCTGTGTGCATGATCTAAGCCTGTTCAATGCTTGGAATGCTGGGCAAAAATATTTTCTCTTTGATTGAGTAATGCAATAGGGAAGCAGGTAGACTTAGGTCCTGAAGGTAGCCATTTTATAATCACAAATATACGAGCATATTCTAATACACTGTCAAACCTATGTTGCTATCAAATCCCATTGCAAAAATGAGAACATCGAGACTTCATGGTATCAAGGGACTTAAAATAAATGTTCTACATGACAGTCAGATTTCTATTCTCCTTCTACCACACCATCCTGTCTAAATAAGATTCTAACCTTCCCTTCAACAATTCTTCATTAATCGTGAGATCAAGAATTAAATTTTCAGGACATTTTTTGAAATTTTTTTTTTTTAATTTTGAAAAATTTGACAAATAATGACTATTAGATGCTTGGAAGAACCCAAAGAGCTTGAAGTAACAGACAGAATGCACCCCACCCAACAATTAAAATTAGCTGTAAGATTTAGTGAAATGTAAGGAAAATCCAAAACATTTTAAAAGAGTTCAAAATCAACAGCCCCAGGGTTTGTCTGTGGCAGATAAACTTGTTTCTACTGGCTACAGAAGAGGATAATTTGGAGTCCTTAGTGGTTTTCATGAAGCTGTTTGCTTTTGGGCACATTGAGGGAATAGCCATTGGCTCGGAACAGCCTGCCTAAGCATTGTGTTTTTTCCATCACTGCTACAGTCAGGAGTGGGCTGTGTCTGTCCACCACATCATGTGTGGGTTTTAAGTATAGTTCCTCTTTCCAAAACGGAGTTCTCTGAAGAAATCTAGAATTCTTGACCGGGTGTTCGGAAGCAGAGATGGATCAGAAGTCTTCCTGCTGGGTTTTTGTCGAAACCCAGATACAGACATGTCATTCACCAAAACCAAATTGTGCTGTTTGCTAAAATCTCACAAATCACTCAGCCAGCCCATCAGCTGTCAGTGCTATACACTTGCTCACTATGTGTCTAATTTGTAGGGTGGTGATTCTATTTCTCTGGAACATGAAGCTTGATAAGCATGGGATGAACAAATAGTACAGTTATTTTAAAATGCTTATGAATATAGATGTTTCCCCTTAGAACAGAAAGTCTGATAATCTTGTTAAAATGGTACAAGTTTAGTCCATAAACTATTCAGTCAATCATCTCATACACTAGTAGTTAAACAAAATTCTGAAATAAATTTCAGAAAATATTTTTCCTTTAGAGCATTTATTTATTAATTTCAAAATATTGTTTCTTAAATGAGCCTATAACTAATTATATTTATCAATTGTTGACTTAACTTTTTGGCATTATAGACAAGCAAATGAAGGAGAATTCAAGAGATTTACAAAGATATGCATTCTTGGGTTTCATCACCATCCATTGATTACTATGAGCGTTATCTTGATGCTTTTATTTATTTTTTCCCAAGTAACAGTCACAGCACCTAAAAGTATACTGCATTTAACCGGACCACAGTGGAATTTTCCCTTCCTGAATCTATTCATTCTCTATCAATGAAACTGCACGAATCTAGTTCTTGGTATCTATACAGGATAAAGTCATATTTTGGTATCTTTATGCAATAGGTGATACAAAAATTATCACACAGTGACAGTAGCTCTTGAGGATTTGAACTTTGTTCTATTTTGTCACACTTCCTTCAGGCAGCAAGATATCTATAACAGGTATGTGCACAGATGGTCTGTTAAACAGCCATTTTTATCACCATTTTATCAGGCTGTCGTAAAGGCTGGAGCTTTGAATAGAGACAGACATGCTCTAGTTTAGAACTCCTTTAGGTTGTCCATTTGGGAATGGCTAAAGTGGCCACAAGAGCAGAATCAGAGATGAAGAATCATCTAAGGATCCTGGTGAAGAGCCAAAAGGCTGTGGCAGAGAGAGGAGAAGATGGATTTCTTAATGGTGAACTGGGTGTGCAGACTGGAAGAAAGGAGGCAAAGATGACCCCAAGAAAGGAGGCAAGGATGGCTTGATCTCCTAGAAGGACTGAATTCCTGTTGGCTGAAATGAAGAGGCCCCAAAAGAGCAGATTAGGGGTGGAAGATTCAGTCTGGACTCTACGTCAACATACACAGTGCAGGGACAGCTAGCTGAACAGTCACGTTCATTGGGGTACCACTCACAATAACCAAGTTACAGCATCGGCCTAGGTGTCTGCCAGATGAGTGGACACAAAGAAAACAGCACGTTTACATAGTGGAGTTTTATTCAGCCACAAAAAAGAGTGAAACTATGTTGTTTGCTTGAAAAATAGACTAAGTCAAGATCATCATATTAAGTAAAAGAGTAAGATTCAGAAAGAAAAATACTTCTTGTTTTCTCTCATTTGCAGAGTCTATCCTTTATATCAAAACATAAAACTCTCTCTCTCTCTCTCTATGCAAATATATATATTTCTTTTGCATATATCTGTGCAAAAGGAAGTCTGGCATAAAGGGATAGACCAGTGGGAAAGCATGGGAGAAAGAAGACAGAAGAGCATGGGGGCAACTATGGTCAAGGCACATCATACTCTTGAGTAAAACTCTCTTAATGAACCACAGCACCATACACAAACGTAAAACAGAAGCATGTCCTTGGCATGTGCTGACTTTGAGATGCCCAGGAGACATCCAAGAAGAGATGTTGAGGAGGGAGCTGGGCATATAAACACGGTAGGCCAGCAATCTGGGCTGGAAAAAATCCATGTGGACATGCACACAGCACTTACACATCTGAGAAAGAGTGATGCCTCTAAGGAATGAGTGTTAGGAGGAAAGAGAAGTGGCCCCAAAACAGTGGATAACTCAGCTTTCCTTCCATCGTTGGAGGAAGGACTCAAGAAGCGGCAGTAACGGTGGTTTGTGGACAGCAAGGTGTGCAGCCCTGGAAGCCGAGTAAAGGAAGGATTTGGAAGCCAGAGGATGACCTGCTGCACCCTACCCCCAGCCTTAATCTCCAGGGACACTAGAATAGCAACACCCATCTCCCCTCTTAGTCACTCTCTGCTTTATACAAAAGACTCGCCACTAATTAGCTTTCTTTTCTCAGCGGGAAGTAAACTCGAGAGCATAGCTTTTGTTTTCTTCTTTTTCTCTCTTCAAACTCTTTGACTGCTTTCCACAATAAGAGTGCATCTTACTTTGGAAACCCAGTGCCCCTACACACATGAAAGAAGAAAGAAAAACTTAGCCTTCTGGCTCCCCACAAACTCTATCTTCTTTTTTATTCTCTTCTATTGTATTCTACTTAATTAAAAATAATGTTGTTTCCGACCCGCTAAATTGATTTCACTAACTGCTAATTCGTCATGACCACAGTATTGAAAAACAGCTTTTTACAGCATCTGTCAGGGCCACATTCTTTATTAATCAGAAAGATAATGTTATTCATCTTTGCTTTTCCCAGTGAGCCGTCTGTGAAATCAATGCTCACCACGTACTTGTCGAATGAATAGTTTTGAGACCCTAAAGTCACGTTTCTTGAATGCAGCTCTATGGATTTTTGTTGCCTTTACTTTATTGATTGTACCCTGTGTGGAAAACTGTTCCCTCAAAGCTCTTTGTCTAGAGATGATTTGAGTCTTTTTGAATAGCTCCTGGAAGAGCTGGTGAAGACCACCCTCTGGGTGACATCCACCAGTAGCGTTACTACTATACACAAAACCAGGGAAGGCATGCAGACCCATCTGCATACCTTTGCATATTCTTACATTAACCTCTTTGAGTGTGGCCAGTGGTGCTGAAAAAAATTAAGAGCCTGATGCATTCAATCTCTGAGACCCACACAGTGGAAGGAGAGAACTGGCTCCTGAACGTTATCTTATGACTTCTACATGCATGCTGTGGTGCATTCCCACCACAAATAAATGCAATAAAGTTTAACAAAAAATGTCAAATTCAAACCAATTAAGCTCCCCTTAACCATCCTATAGTCTAAAAGAAGAGATCTCAATATTTTAGAACAATCTTATTTTTTAATATTGTAATTTTCATAGTGTTTCATGTCAAGACGAAATGTCTGTCACCCTTAGGAACAGGAGGAAAAGCTTCTATCAATTATCTGTAATTTGAAACAAATGGTCTGGAGGAAAATGATGAGTACCAACATGTCTTAGAATCCTAAAACATCTGATTAGAAGTGACGTATGATATAACCTGCACATGCCACTCAATGAAGCTTTACCACAAAAGCCCAGCATGTAGTAAGTTCTCAATAAGTGTGAGCTGAAATGAAATGCTTCATATGAATACCTACAAAGAGTCATGAAGGAGATGGAGTGTCTTGCTACCATGTTATTCTTCTTCATGCAGCCTGTCACTTACAGGAAGAAATGTGCTACAACAAAGTCCAGATTTTTGGAATCAGGTCAACCTGGGCACAGATCTGACCACCAAACGTGATGTTACTTACATGGCCTCCTTCTAACTTCAGGCTTTCAAATGTAAAATGAGAATATTGAGACTTACAGGGATATGACTGTAAGGATAAAGACAATATAAATATAAAATAATTTACAACATACTAAATAACATGCAGAATGTGCTCATTAAATATGATAACAGAGACACGTCCACCAAATGAAAGCTTGTAGAGTGTTTTGGGGGTGGGAACTGGGAAAAGGTACCAGGCCATGTGGCTAAACATAAATAAGAATTACGGGTTAATTTAAGTGTAAGAGCTAGTCAATAGTTAGCCTGAGCAAATGGCTGAACAGTTTTAATTAATATAAGCCTCTGTGTATTTACTTGGGTCCAAGCGGTCACAGGACTGCGGGAGCCGGGCAGGAACAGGATAACTTCAGCTACAAGTGGGCTTGATCCAGGATGTATTTTCATGTGGAAATCATGCAGTAAGGGATTGATAGTTAAATCTTTATGTGGTGGAAGTCCCTAAATCCTATTTAACACATGATAGAGCTTATCCATAATGGAATAATGGAATACACAATAAACCCAAGACTCTGAGGTTTGGTGGGGCTGAGAGAGATTGGTAGACTTGGAGGATTCTCCAGAGGCTTGGGTGTGGGGGACGGCAGACTAGTCAAGGCAGAACAGAAGAAAACTCCACATTTGTTTTAAGACACTGGTGTGCATGACTGTGGCAATGGCAAGTCTTAACCCCACACGGAGGTCACCTGGATGCTCAGGCAGGAGTGATGCTGCCATATTGGGACAGTCTTCCCAGGAAAACCTCAGTTTTGCTCTTAAGGTCGTTCTATTGATTAGATGTGGCCCACCATCCACATTATGGAGGAACATTACTTTTATGTAAGGTAAACTAACGGCTGATTTTATCTGTCTCTCTAAAGCTTCTAACACAGCAACATCCACATAAGGGTTTGATTCAATGGCTGGGTACTCTAGCCTAGCCAGGTGGCTACGTGGAAATTACTACCATGGGTGCGGACACAGGCAGCAGAGGACACACAGCAAAAGGAAGGCTTTGGAGTAGATGTTCAGGTTTGCTTTGCTTGTGAGTTGTACGTGCTCTGTCCGTTTTGTGGAGAAGTTATCATTTGGATCAAAAGCCTACATGTAAATATGATGTCCCCACCACTAGCTGCGCTGGAGGCTCACAGAATCTTTCCAACATCAAACTTCTGTGGCCTCCTTTGCACCCAGCACCTGGCAGACTGTCTGGCCAGTCAAATTCAGTAACATTTTTTTTTTTATTTCTTGTTGACAAATAAACTGGAAGACTTGAAGTTAGTGGAAATATCATGCCAGATGATATAAATAGGAATCTGAGAGGCCAATCTTTCCCTTAAACCTTTTATCTAAAAGACCAGTAATTCACAATGCTCCACCTTAATAAACATAAATACAGAGTTAATCTACAGAAGTCAAGATTTACTCTAAGAACTTGAATCACTGCTTATAAAATACTTATTGTACTTTTTAAAAACCTTTTGCTTAGAAGTCTGCCTCACCCACAAATCTATAAGCAACCTTGGAGAAGAGATGGTGTTGTTGGTCTCACAGATACTGCTATTCATACCTACAATCCCCATTCCAAGGTGAGCGAACCATGAAGTGAAATAAAAGCATTCATGAAGTGCATAACTACCTCAATTGGGTTAGAACTGATTTACTAATTAATTGAGAAGTGAAATACAGGAACTTTTAATCCTGGATTCTCCACCATCAATGATGGGGAAGAAACCTGGCATTCAAAGTGTATGGGTAAAGGGGACCTCTGCAGATTATGCTTCAGTGCATGGAGGAGCTGGTATGTGTCCACATGTGGGTATGTAAAGGCAGGAAGGCAGGTAGGAGATCCATAGCCAGCATTCGGAAGAATGGCATCCAAGGGACTGCACGTGGATGTTTCCATGGAGACCTTCAGGTATCCAAAGCTACATTTCGCATCAGGGCCAACTGAACACCAGGTCAAGGGAGCCCTGTGATCGGATCTGGGAAGGACTAGTGAGCAAAAATAAAAACTGCCATCTTACCCAGCATATTCCAAAGTACATTTTATTTATCATGGATCCTTGGACATGTAGCAGGAATCTTAGAGAGTCTTATTAATAAAATCAAACCTGGAGCCAGGTATTGAGGTGAAGCTGGAAGATCAGAGAAGCAGAACAAGCCACAGCTACCTCACCTCGCCAGTTCCTCAGCTGGTCTTGTTTCCTCAGACTGGAAGCCTCTGAATCCTCATCCACAATGAATATCAGCTGAACTGCTGCTAGAAGCCTGAAAGCTTAACCAGCTAAATGCTTCTAGTTTCTGGTCTTCACGCCTTATACATCTTTCTGTTTTTGCCATCACTCCCTGGGATTAAAGGCTCACTTCTTGGGATTAAAGGCATGTGTTACCATGCCTGGCTGTTTCCAATGTGGCCTTGAACTCACAGAGATCCAGAGGGATTTCTACCTCTGGAATGCTAGGATTAAAGGTGTGAGTGCTAGCCGGGCGGTGGTGGCGCACGCCTTTAATCCCAGCACTCGGGAGGCAGAGCCAGGCGGATCTCTGTGAGTTCGAGGCCAGCCTGGGCTACCGAGTGAGCTCCAGGAAAGGCGCAAAGCTACACAGAGAAACCCTGTCTCAAAAAAAAAAAAACCAAAAAAACAAAAAAAAAAGGTGTGAGTGCCACCATTTTCTAGCCTTTGTATCTAGTGGCTGTTCTGTCTCTGACCCTAGGTAAGTTTATTAGGGTGCACAATATTTTGGGGAACACAATACCACCTCATTGGACATATTTTGCAGAAGTGGTTTCCAAGAAGGGCTGGAGATACTGACTCTGGGATTGTTTGTTTTATGAAGATTCCAGGACACTTGCTGATAGGAGCATGAATGTGTCACTCAGTCTCACAAACTTTGCTGTTTTTCTTCATGTGACTTCTCTTCACACCATCCCACAGCAAACCCCATCAATTATAAATGAATGCTGATATACAGAATGTAATTAAAGCTGACATGATGATAAGCAGTAGGATTTAGTCTGACTTCATACGTCCTTTTAGGTCAGTGCATTTTCCACTTAGCCACACCACACATCAATGAGTTATCTACCTACTAAACTCTACAAAGGGGAAAAAAAATCAATGAACACATATTAATATTGTGTGTGTGTGTGTGTGTGTGTGTGTGTGTGTGTGTGTGTGTAGACGGGAGGTAGATGTCAGATGTCTTCTTTATTGCACTCCAGCCTACTTTTTCTGAGACAGGGTCTATCGGTGAACCTGGACCTTAACCTATTCTGATTGGGTAAGTCTAGCTGGCTAGCAAGCTCCAACCACCCTCCTGGTTCTGTCTCCTCATTGCTAGGATTATAGATACATGTCAGTATGTTTGGATTTTTCCGTGGGTACTGGCAACCCAAACTCAGCCTCTCATCCTTGTTACTGCAGATACTTCACTGCTGGAGCACCTACCCATCCCCTGCGCCAACATTTTGATGGCAAAAATTATGAGGGGAGAAGGGCCTATTTATGTTTATAAATGATTATCTCTGGATGTAAGACTAACAGGAGCCTTGCTAGTTGCTTGTGTGAGCACACACACACACACACACACACACACACACACACACATGCTGTTATTACTTCTCTCTTTAAAAATCTAGTGCCTTCTCCCCCCCGTCCAATCCCCCACGGATCCACAGCACACTTTGTACAGAACAGTGATGTTTTTCCCACTTTGGAACTGAACTACCTACAGAGAGCAATACTGCAGGTGCACTTTGAATGAAAGAGGCTTTGTCTTTTTTCTCCCCTTTATCATTTGCTAATGGGTTACAATGGCCCTCTGAGAGCTCTCCACATACCCTGCCACCTCCCAGTGGTGGTGCTGGCTGTCTGCAGCTCATATGCTTCACTGCAGAGATGAGTGGGCACTTAACTTCCTACTCAGGTTTGCAAGTGTTTGTTTAGAGTAAAAGTCTATGGATTAACAGAGAAGCATTAAGTTAAATTCCATTTATGACATCCTATAATATTGAAAAAAAATCCTTTCTGGGTGAGAATTAGACAAATAACTAGAAAAATACATTTGAGGGGCTGGGAGTGCAGCTCGGTGGTAGAACATATGCTTTGCATTGTTGGGGACTATTATTTTAAGGTGTGTTACTTTTGTTTATGTTGCATTTGTTCAACTCTGTGAAGCTGTGTTACTGTGCCTGCCTAAAACACCTGATGATCTAATAAAGAGGTGAATGGCCAATAGTGAGGCAGGAGAAAGGATAGGTGGGGCTGGCAGGCAGAGAGAATATACAGAAGAAGAAATCTGGGAAGAAGATATCTAGGAGCTGGAGAAGGAGGAGGACTCCAGGGGCCAGCCACCCAGCTACCGAGCCACCCAGCTACACAATAAGAGTAAGATTTATAGAAGTAAGAGAACTGGAAAAGCCCAGAGGCAAAATGTAGATGGGATAATTTAGGTTAAGAAAAGCTGTCAAGAAACAAGCCTAGCTAAAGCTGGGCATGTATAATTAAGAATAAGCCTTCATATGTGATTTATTTGGGAGCTGGGTGGCCGGCCCTCCAAAATAGTAAAAAAAAAAACAAACAAAAAAAACAACATTGTATGTCTGAGGCCTCCAGTTTGACCCCCAGACACATGTTTTCTCTTGGAATGTCCACAGGAAACATTTTTTTTTTTCCTGAGAAGAAGCTATTTCCTAAATAGTATAAAAACAAAAAAGATATGTAATTTCCTAGTTTCTGTACAAGCTAGATGTAGATGTAATTCTGAACAGACAAATAAAATATCACCATAGCTAGACAAATTTCTCAGTATGACTCTAAGAGCTGTGAAACTGTGCACAGTGGAGGCTGTTGCCCGGTGTGAGGGGCAGGCAGTGGGGGCAGCTTCTGTCCAGAGGGACAGTGGGGGCTGACCAATGGCTGTTGATTTTCTTTAAAAAAATACATTTTTACTGAAAATTGTTTTCTCATGCAATATAAAAAATTAAAAATAACCCACAAGAAACACACACACACACACACACACACACACACACACACACACACACAAACACAAAATCTGAAACCATAATATACAAGTAAAAGGCCAGTAAGAAAAAAGTATGTCCAAATAAAACAACATGGGACAAAACGTCTATGCAAATACCATTGAGTTTGTTCTGTGCTGGCCATCTGCTGCTGGGCATAGGGCCTGCCCTTCAGTGTGGTTTGTGTACTCAGTGAGACATCATTAGAGAAAACTGATTTGTTTCCTTTGCAGCAGCTGATTTTCTTGTCAATTATATTGGAGTCATAATTTTCTATGAATGAAGGGATAAATTTGTCCTGTGTTTACAAAACCACATTTTCTTTTGTTCTTACACAATAACCAAAAGGAGAAATACAAATTTTGTGTGGGAGGTAGCTGAATATCAAGAAGTATTTAAATGGTAAGACTGTAGCACATGTGATCAATAAGAGTCAATGGAAACTGGGACACATGACCAGATTCTTGTGTGGAACATGCTCACAGGCTCCTCTAGGAGGACTGAGTCCAGTTCTAATTATAATGCATTTGTTAATTTTAACAAAGATGTAGACCACAGAAGAGAGCATGATTAAGTGCTATCGTTTTATTATTGCAGGGACTCAACTAGCAATGTAAAACAATCCTTTTCTAAGGGAGTTGATGATAACACACACACACACACACACACACACACACACACACACACACACCCACCCAAAAACATTGATGGTAGGGCTGCATTTATAAAAGCAATTTCTGCAATTTGTCTAGTTGATTAAGAGGCCTAAAGATTTATTTTAAGGCGATCTGTCACAGCACTTCTTTTGTTTTCTAATTTAACAACAATTGAAAAACATTAAAAAATTTAAATATATATTGTTAACTGAAATATTGTTATGTAACTTTCTTCTTTCCCTTCCCCACTCCAGCCCTTTCCGTGTGTCCTTCCTCTAACCCCTAGGTTGGTCAACTCTCAAGTTCATAGCCTCTTTTTCTTTATTACTATTGTATATATTCAAATATTGGCATAAATATGTATATATGACATAAACATGGAGGTGCTTAAACATAAATGTCTGTATACTCAGACACGCACTGTTTTCTATTTTAAATAAGTGGAACTGTATGTTAGAGATGCCCAGTCCCTGGCCTTTCTCCTCAATAGCATAAACTTACTATAATCACATGACAGCACATTTCAATCCACCTTTTCAAGTTGTGAACTCTTTATTGTCTGGTAGAGCTCATTCACTTAACAGATGTTTAGTACCCATTTACCATGTGCTAAGCATACATCCAGGTATCAGGAACACAGAATCTGGCGAAACCAAATCACTGGTCTCCTGGACAACCCCTCTACCATCTCACACTAAAGGAGTGCAGAGGTAACGCACACAGGGGCATAACACGTGGTCACACATTTTTCTTGAAGGGAGAAAAATTGCATGGGGCCCAGCCCTAGACGAAGAATTACAGGCAGCTAAGGACTACTGAGAGGGAGAATCAGCCTCTCCCAGGGATTAGAGCCCTTAGTTACCCAATACAAAGTGGTCAGCTCTGAAGCCACATACTACAGCAGAAATGGACACAGCAGACTCTCTTTATATATTTGTGCGTATATACATAGGCACACACACATACATACATATACACACATATATGAATGAACACCACACATATAGGACACAGCTGGAGGAAATGCTACTGTTGACATGGGGGAATATGCACAGGTGGAATGTTCTTCACTTTTAACTCTATAGAATTCTTTACTATTTGTTCTTTTCCACAATTAGCATGTGCAACTTTCATGAAAAATTTGAGTTATGTAGAAAAACTCTCAACCGACAATTCCTATGTGTCTGTGGACTTAGCATTCAGGTTGTGTTTACATTGTCTCAACCCAAAGGTAAAAACTCCATTAGGTTCAAAGACCTAAGGAAAGGTTGGGTTTTCGCAGGAAACTAAGGACCCTGAGGTAGAGACCGAGAAATTATTTGCTTCAGAGAATCAACACTATAGAATACACTTTGCTTCCCAATTTCTTCAGCTAGAATTTTATGTCCAAAGCAAAGAACATTTACATGTGACTGAATGCAGAAACCCATATGCTCCATGGCAGTCTGTACCACTTATTTTCAATGAGATAAAATAGCTTATTTAAACTTTGAATTTCCCTATTGGGTTCAGACGATTCAGCTGTTTATCCAGCAGCACCCTACTTAAAAATAGATAGCCTGACATTTGTGGGTGCTTTAAAAAATACCCATTGGAGAGAGGAGCAGAGCGCTCACGCCACACTTATCATTTCTATTATGTAAGAGTGGCGAATTGTTATGAAATGAAGGCTTCACAGAAAATAGTCTTCCTCCCAACAATAAAGGAGCCAGTAGCCTTCACTGGCTGTACAAGGGCATGCCAATTGAATATTACTACTTGGTGATTATAATGGATGTCATGAAAGTCCACTAATAATAAATGGAGATTCTTCTTCTGCCATCCTCCTCGTTACAGACTTTCCACCCATCAACTTATCAACGCCTTACCGAGTGTCTGCTATATGGTAGGTACTGTCAGTTGTAACTGAATACACAGGTGACATTGAGTATATTTTACAGATCTGTGTAACAAGACTTGCATCAATTTCCCAAACGTAATTGGTATGATTAATATTGACCTTAAGCCTGTGGTCCCACAGTTCCATAGACAACCGGGACAAGCATTAAAATAGGTTGAACTTAAGGGTGTGTTGTCATCAGAAAGACCAAACTGGAGATACACAAGAATCTGAAATATTGAAATCGTGGTTCCGATCCAGCACCACTGCTGGTGACAAAGGATAGGGCCGCGAGGAAATGAAACCCAAAGCACTTCTTTCCTACCCAACGTAACACACCGATCTTGGCATCTTACTGATTTTATTTATTAAAAAGATATGCTTTACGAGGAAATTGCATTTGCTTGGTGATATGAAGGAGGAAATCAGGTCTGTGCGAGGAACCTGATGTGGTCTTCACCGGGCAATTTTTTTTTTTTTTTTTTTTTTATCTCCAGTTTTATCAGCGTTTTCTGAGTACTCATCAAAGCCCGACAGGGTTAGGTCCATCTTCCTTCATCAAGTATGCACTTTACCCCAGGAGCTGTCACTCACACGACAGGTGGATGGATGGGCCCACTGAGGAGTAAGTGAACTGTTCTACAACTTGAATACTTAGCTTGTTCAAATCAGATTTGCCACCTGCTCCTTCCCGAGGGGAACTGGTGACCTGAGGCCATCCCAGTGAGTGGCCAGGTTAAGGGAAGAGAGTGCACTATAGCTCATTTTTCATGGCCCTCTAGAATTTACCTCACAGAGGCAGCTTAAGTGGCCCCCCGCCCGAAACATTGTTTCTCCATTCCTATTTTCCTTTTCTCAGATTCTGCAAATGCTTTTAATGGTCTTGGTGTCCCCCAGTCAGAGCAGGGATTTTGTGTTTTCTTTTCAATAGCATGGTCTACTTCTGAGCACCCTGTGGCATTTTGTAAAAGTGATAAATACTAATGATGAACAACCTAGCAGGCCCTTGGGTCCCCAGGGTTACGGGAGGACTCAGAGTGAGGGGAAGAAACAAAGCCATTTCTAACACAAAGGCAAGAGGTAGCCAGCCTCTCATTAGCTCCAGCTGTTAGATGTGAAAAAGTTTGGTAATAAAATGATGCAGGGATTTTGTGTCGTGGAGCCAAGTGTGCAGAACAGGCTTCCAAGATGTGTTTCCATCTTCTTTCCAATTTGGGGTGTTATGATATAACAGGTTTTTGAAATCTAACCAAATGTTACTTCCTTTCTTCTTCTCCTCTTACATTAAATGCATTGTAATGAATTAGATCTCCCTCTTCAATAATCTAGGCTGTTTATTTCCTATAAACGTACGTTTAATGGACTTACTTGTTTAAAATTCATTTTCACTTGAAGATGTGAAGATTCTTAGCTGTTTTCTCCCTCTCAGCACCGTGTCTTGTCCTACTTGCTCTCAACTCAGGTATGAGTACATTAATCTTGGCAAGTGATGGATACACCTGTTCCCATAATTTGTACAAATGTACCCTCATTTTCATAAACAAAGCTTTAAAAAGCTTTGAGTTATAAAAACACTTGAAATATAATTGATAATTTCATTTTCACTTTGAGTGTTTTTAGGACCAAACTCTGGACTAAGTAAGCCACAGACTGGGATAAAGGCAAATACTAAAAAGTGTTCTTATTAATGAGGCATGGCATCTCCATATTGTTTATTTTTCTTTAACAAAGCCAAAATAGGTGCATCTACTCATCAATTTTGAATAGAACATGACAAATTTATATTTTCTAAAAAATACTGTAAAACTTCTGGGTTTTTTTGTCCTATTCTGTTCTCAGTAGGTTAGGTTGATAGAAGGACTTATTTTCTTTAGACACTTAATGGAGGTGCTGTGAACATTGTTATTTTCTTCATCCTGTGATAACTGTGACTACAGGATACAAATTAGTGAATCAGTGCATCCATGCATTCATCCACACGTATAGAGTCCCTCTCGTATGCCAAGGAGGGTGGGAGCAGAAAACAGTGTTCATGGTCTGATATTTATTCCCAGGAGTCTTTCTGTTCATTGAAAGAAGAGGTGGAATTACTGCGGAGGAAGGAACCACAGTCCGCCATGTACTGTAAATTGGTTAAAAAAAAATCAAAACATATTTATAGTATTGGCATAGTAACTAGTTCAAGGTCTTCCTTGACTTGAGACTAGAAAGACGGGCCAGATGTTGCCAGCTAGGTGGAAGGAGAAGAAAGGCTGCATGCGGAGAGAAGAACATGTGTGTCTTCCCAGCACATCTGCAAACTGACTATGATACATGGAGAGCTCACAGGAAACAAGGTTCACTTCAGACCTTGGGTGACTCGATAGTACTGCCAGACTACATGAACACTATCCAGACTTGTGCTAACAATAGTCTTGATTTGGTCGAAAGGTTTAGAAGGTATTTTCAAGGTCTTCACTCCTTGAGCTGTCTCCGTATCCCTAATGAGGCACTCTGAACAATAGAAAATGGCTATTTTTCTTCTTTGCTGTTGTTTGTGTCTTTCTGGGATATAGATCATCTTTTCTTTCTTTTCTTTCCATTTTGAGGGTTCCTTTCAATAGCCTTGGCTGTCCTGGAACTTACTCTGTGGACCAGGCTGGCTTCGAACTCACAGAGACCCACCTGCCTGTGCCTCATAAGTGCTAGGATTCTTTCCCTGAATAGAACAGGACATTCCACCATTTCCTCAGCCACACTATGCTGTGACCCTACCCTCATCTGCTACTCATGGCTGCTCTTCTCCACAAGAATTTCCTCATGCTGATATTCAAGATCTCCACAAATGACCTTACCCACCAATGGATTTTCTCTAGCTGAGGTACAGTGATCCATCCCTTCACATAGTCTCTCATGCACTGGCTGTGCAGAGGACCTCTACACCTCAAACCATGGCTTCTGTAGTATCATCTGTCTTACAGTAATGTTCTATTTCCCCTTATCAGCTCATTTGGAGAGTCATCTTTCATTTCTCAAAATGCCGGCAGCTCTATCGGTCTCCTCTGCCGCGGTATCATGTCACCACAAGCCCATCAACTAGCAAACAACTCACACTTATTCTCTCACAGTTCTGTAGGTCAGAAGTCCAGGCCAGGTTTATGAGCTGAAAGGCTCATACCAGCAGGGCTGATTGCCCTTCCTTGCCTTTTTAACTGTCTAAAGCGGCATTCCTTGGCTCATGACCTCTCTATCTTCAAAACCAAGAGTGGGTCAGCTTTAAATCTCTTTGTGCTTCTTGAGTCAAGTGGAGTTCTGTGGTTGAAAGTCTCTCTACAGGGTCCCTTATGAATATATATGTATTTAGGGTCCACCATAGATTAGGATAATCTCCCCGTGAAGATATAGAATGTAATCACATTGGCAAATTCCTATTTACCATGAAGATAACAAACACACTCCCCTAAGATCATGACATGGCCACATTGACTATTGTCCCTCTCCTTACTATAACTGCTCACGTCATCACTTGACTATTCTGTGCTGGCCATCATTTATGATGTAGACACCAGTGACATCTCCATTGTACAGATGAGGAAGCTGAAGCACAGAAACGTTAAATAGCTCAGCCAGCTCACATAGAGGATTTCGAGACACTTGTGCCCCCAAAGCTTTTACTCACACTCTGCACTGTCTCTCGTGGTCTATGACTATGCTCATATGCATGTTGATTTTCACAGCAAGGGCTCCAAAGATTAGCATGGTCAACACAAAAAATGGAAAGTTTCTTAGAAATTGTACACTCCACTCCCCTAGCTGCATTCTTGGTTGTTTCTTCCACAGAGAACACTGCCCATTAGGTGGCTGGGTGGTAACAAGCAACCCTTTGCTTCTCCAATAAGGACTAGTGGAAGCTCCCTGGTCAGGCTAACATCAGGCTGGGGCTGAAAAACACTGGGGACTGACTGAGTTTCATCAAAAGGGCTATGGAAAGAGTAATGACAGAGCAAGACCTGTAAAATGATCCCTGTACAAAAGAACAATGGAAATGTAGCAGAAATGTAGAGCTTAGCTGCTTCATCTGTAGGGAAAGCAAGGAAGGGTGAAAGTTCCTGTAGACGGAGGGGCTGAAGGAGAAAGTATGAGAACAAAGAAAGCCATAGCACACAAAAAAGTATTTCCCACCAACAGTAAGGGAGAACTATACCCAGGGCAGGGCAGACTGCTGGATGTCAGAAAGCAAAGGAACACCAGTAGCTAGTGAAAAATTAAGGCTTTTTCTATGACCACAATACATGAAGAATAAGCCTCTTTCTCTCATTCTAAGAAGGCAGTGATCACAGGATGAATAGAAAGAGTCAGCCTTTGGAGTCCAGCACACCGAAAGGCCAATTCTTTAATAACAGTGTCATAAATGGCAGTCCCCTCATTTACAGAATGGACAGAAGAACCATCCTGGCTTAATCTTTCCAGGGATGAATAACATCCTGCAGCCTCAGAAGACCACAGGCAATCTCATTTAGCACTGCAGCTAGATGTCATGTATTTAGATAGATTTTACTCTGTGTGTGTGTGTGTGTGTGTGTGTGTGTGTGTGTGTGTGTGTGTGTGTATGATAAATTTTTGAGGCGAAGGCCTCTCCGCCACCGTCGCAAACAAACCAAATCAGACTGAACCAGGAAAAGCCCAGGTTTAATGGGTAAAGTGTTCCTGGGCGATTCGCTGGCCTGGCAGAGAGGAGAAGGGGATGAGACCAGGAAGAACCATGTGTCTGATTTCAGGGATGCGGCTTATATACACTGTGGGAGTGGTCTTGAGCCTCCCTGGGGGAGGAGCTATGTTTGGTGGGCTTTGAAGGGGCGGGTTTAGAGAAAAAGATAGGGAGGGGAGTTGAGGTGGATCTTCCACCAGACTCCTTCCAAACATTCCAGACTCTTTGGGTACAGGGATGCCAGGGTGCCAGGGGTTGAGGTGGAGCTCCCACCCAAACAGGGGGCAATGTGCTGGATCATGGGCCACAGCTATGAATGAGACTAGGCACCAACTTTTGTGGAACCATTAGGCTAAAGGAAGAGCCAGCCATGAGACGAGCAATTCCATATACAACAGAAAGTTCAAGGCAAAGGAGTGATGGACGTTATGAGAATGTGATGGAAGAGGGTATCTGTGATGGCTCATCTCCGTTGTCCACAGGACTGGAATTGGAGTCACCTAATGTGTTTATGTTTCTAGCACTGAGGAGGGAAACCCTCCCTAGATGTGGGTGGCACCATCCTACAGGCTGGGGGCTTGGACTGAATAAACAGGAGGAAGTGAGCTAGGCACTAGCATTCATTGCCCTGCTTTGCAACCATGGATGCAATGTGGCCAGCACACTCACACGCCTGCTACTCTGTCTTCCCCGCCACAAAAAACCAAGATAAACTCTTCCTTCACTGGTTTTCTGTCAGGAACTTTGCCACAACAATGAGAAAAGTAACCAATACAGCACTTGATTCCAATCCGGGTCACCTGGGAGGGCTTTCCAGAGGCAATGATATCTCATCTGAGACTAGAAGGTTGAGAAAGGGGTCAGTATGAAACAGAGGATGAGGAGGATGGAGAAAAGAACCAACGAGGAAGCAGCTTGTGTGAAGGTCTCAGGTGAGAGGATGTGATGCCTGTAAGCGAGGGAAACAGACCATGATGACGGAAGTGCTGAGTGGACGTGGAAAAGGAAGGAAATGTGTCCCAGTCATGTCATAAGTCACATTAAAGAATCTCAGTTTTTAAAAAAAATTTGTAATTAATTTAATTTTACATATTGGCCATGGATTCCCCTGTCCTCCCTCCTTCCACCCCCCCACTCATCTCCCCCAACCCACCCCCCATTCCCACCTCCTCCAAGGCAAGATCTCCCCTGGGGAGTCAGCCCAGCCTGGTACATTCAGTTGAGGCAGGTCCAGTCCCCTCCTCCCTACACCAAGGCTGAGCAAAGTGTCTCAGCATAGGCCATAGATTCCAAAAAGCCAGCTCATGCACCAAGGACAGGTCCCAGTTCCACTGCCTGGGGGCCTCCTAAACAGTTCAAGCTAATCAACTGTCTCACTTATCCAGAGGGCCTGATCCAGTTCCATGGGGACTCCTCAGCTATTGGTTCATAGTTCATGTGTTTCCACTAATTTGGCTATTTGTCCCTGTGCTTTTTCCAATCATGGTCTCACTATCTCTTGCTCATATAATCCTTCCTCTCTCTCACCGATTGGACTCCTGGAGCTCCACCTGGGATTTGGCCGTGGATCTCTGCATCTGCTTCCATCAGTCACTGGACTTGGGCATATACCCAAAAAATGCTCAAACATACCACAAGGACACATGCTTAACTACGTTCATAGCAGCATTATTTGTAATAGCCAGAACCTGGAAACAACCTAGATGCCCTTCAACTGAAGAATGGATAAAGAAAATGTGGTACATATACACAATGGAGTACTACTCAGCAGAGAAAAAACAATGACATCATGAGGTTTGCAGGCAAATGGATGGAACTAGAAAAATCATCCTGAGTGAGGTAACCCAGACTCAGAAAGGCAAACATGGTATGTACTCACTCATAAGTGGATTCTAGATGTAAAGTAAAAGATAACCAGACTGTAACTCACAACTCCAGGGAAGCTACCTAGTAAAGAGGGCCCTAGGAAAGACACATGGATCACCCAACGACAGAGAAATGGATGAGATCTACATGAGCAAACTGTGGGTGGGAGAGGGTAATGGAGGGCAAGGGTTGAGGGAAAGAGAGCTTAGGGGAGTGGGAGGTCCCAGCTGGATCAGGAACAGAGTGGGAGAACAAGGAAAGAGACACCATGATAAATGAAGACCCCATGGGAATAGGAAGAAGCAGAGTGCTAGAGAAATCCCCAGAAATCCACAAAGATACCTCCACTATAGACTACTGACAATGGTCGAGAGAGTGCCTGAGCTGACCTGCTCTGGTGATCAGATGGCCAAACACCCTAACTGTCATGATAGAATCTCAGTTTTATAGTGGGGGTAAAGAGGAACCGTTCAATGACTCATGTGGTGTGTGTGTGTGTGTGTGTGTGTGTGTGTGTGTGTGTGTGTGTGGTGTGTGACACAGAGAGAATGCACACGTGCAAGAGCCTCACCATGGTGCTCAAGCAAGCCTCAAGTCCACTGTGTGACTAAGGTGGCCTTGAACTCATCCTGTCATGGCCTCTCACTGCTGGAGTTTTGGGGTATTTGCCACCATGTTTGATTTACTGAATGATTTTTCAGCAGAATGTTTAATGATTCTGCATGCATTGCAGAAAGATCATTTGGTTCTAGTTTCCAGACTGGAGTAGATTGAGGAAAAACTAACAGGAAGATCTCCCACCCCTCCACCCTCAATAATCTAGGCCTGGCAGAGATTGAACTAGGACACTAGCTTACTGGCAGAAGAATGGAGAGAAGTAGACAAGTAAGTTGTTCAGAGTTTGGTGGTTTTTCTCCTCATTCATTCATTCATTCATTCATTCATTCCATTCTTATAATTGCCTTGGTGACATGGCATGAGAGTAAGGTAAAGGGGAGGAGGTATCCGAGATGTTTCATAATCAGGATTGAAAATGAGGGGCATGGAGAGGAAAGGAACCAGCAAGATGGAGGTGAAGGAGATCAAGAGAGGCTGAGGCATGAATAAGAATAATATCTGTGTATGAAAATCGCATACTGAAACCCATTATCTTATACATTAAAAAGCAATAAAAAAAAGAGAGGTAGGATACAGAGGGCTTCGTATCCTGGTACCCTTGGGTTCCATAGTCTGAGAAAGTAAATGAGGCCATATTGACAGTAATAACCAAGTCTAGACATATTTTAGTCTCTCCCATCTTTGTTCTCCCTGTGGTTGATTCTCATTGTGCTCAAGAATGGGCTTCACGTGTATTTGGAACAAATCTGTTTGCTGCCTTCTGTCAGGCAGCTTGGCCACAGTGCCAAGAACTTTTTATGATGGTGCACCATCTGTACCAGTGTGCCACCTGATCACCACTGTCTTCAGCTGGTGGCTGCTCCTGGTCGGTGTGTGTGTGTGCGTGTGTGCGTGTGCATGTGTGCATGTGCGTGTGCGTGTGCGTGTGTGTGTGATGTAGAAGTACTGCTTTTCCTCATTTTCTCTATTATAACACTGAAAGAGCTCATGTTCAACTGTGTAAATAACACATGGCTTCCATGTGGAGTGGCCAAAAAAATACCCCAAAGGGCAGAGATTTCCATTTCTTACATACTATCGCCACTATAGTGAAAAAAGATTGTAGGAGAGGTGCTGACCATTCTTGCTTATTTTGATCACTGAGCTGGTTTCAGGAAACAACCGTGGACAGGAAGTCTTGGGGGTGTATAAGTCTTATTTTGCCAGCGAAGGAAAGTGAATGCCACGTTTCAGTGATCACGCAGGGTGGTTTTCTACTTCCCACAGCTTTCAGATGGACAGGGGGCAATCTATGGGCTCTGAATTAGAGGCACTTTAGAGAACAGAAAGGGGGAATATTAGGAAAAAGAAGTAAACACAATGCCTGGGATAGCTAAGGAAACTGCAGACAGAGATGAGATGTGAGCAAGAATGTGCAGAAAAGGAGGAAGATAAAAGAAATGTTTTTCAAACTCCAAACAAGCCACAGCCCTTGACATAGCTCTACACACTGAATATCTGTGAAACTGAACATATTTTAAAATTGTGCAATGTGAGTAGGTAACATGTGTTGTGTTGCTCTAAAAAAATTAACTCTGAGAGACTAAAATTCCATGCCTTTACTTACTAAACCAGCACCTCAAGAGAAGTGCCTAAAACTTGTCGGTGGGCCTTGGGTAGTAGTTTAGGGAGTATTGAGTCACCACTGGTTGATAAACACTGTGTCCACACTCTTAGAACCTTGTTTGTACTTCCAGAGACAACGGAGCCCAGAGTCCACGGTGAGGAAGTGAGAGAGATTGGTATGTAAAGTCATTGTGATGTTTGGAGAGTTTCCGTGAACAAAACCTAGGAGCCCCAGTTCACTTCCCAGGAAATCCCCCAGTTTTCTTCCTCAGAAAACTAGAGTGGAAAGACGAGACAAGGGGGAGGAAAGGAGAGTGCTTTCTGCTTCTCCAAAATTCCCCCTGTACTCTGGCTGTTTATGAGGAGACCTTCTAATACCTTTTGAGGTCACCTACTTTGGGAGACTCGAGTTTGATTTTCAGATGACACAGCAGTGCGATCCCAGAATGCCTACAAACACAAACTCTGGTTATGTTTTCTACCCTTGCCATCCTGATAGACTAGATCACAGTTTATTCTCTATCCTGACAAACCCTTGCTGGTTTCAGGGATTCATGGAGAGATTCAAATAGAATCAGACATTCCCCCCGCCCCCCGCCCCCTGCCGCCGCCGTGTTAAACACCAAAAAGTAAAATAATATAAAATAAAAAATAAAAAAATAGAATTGCAAAGTGAAGCCAAACTAGTGACTATTTCTCCACTTCTTGTTTATGAGATATTATAGCCGAGGTTGTGAAAAAAGTCTCAGATACCATAGCTGCTACTCCCATGAACTACATTTTTCCATATGTACTGAAATCAATGCAGCAGTGGACAATCAAGGAAGTTACAGACAAATTCCCATTACCACTCTACAGCTCTTTTAAAAATATGCTCTCACAAAATAAAATCCACCTAAACCAACGCTGTGGAGTAATTTTAGCAACTGAAAATTACTACCTTTTCTAGAATAACACATACTTAGAAATGAAACGATTCAGAAAACAACGTGATGTAGATAGCCTGCTTTCCTGAGAGCATATTTCGCTGTCAATTTATATTACATCATGATAAACATCAACAGTCGATGCTTAAATAACTTAGTCAATCATGGCTCAATCTAAATATTTTCCTGCTTAACTAAACTCATTCTGTACCACAAACGATAAAAAGAATATACGACATCATTCTGATTAAAAGCTGTGTTTCTCTCCAGACCCTTTGGTGTCATAAGCAATCATTGTAAGAGGGCACAGTGGGGAAACTCGTTACAAACATTTCACCCCAAATTCACAGGTATCATAAAATTTGAAATTAGCTTCCAGTATGTTAAAAGAAAAACTACAGATAAACACAGAAATCAAGCACGAGGAAACTATTTCCTTCCCATCCCTAGTCCAGAATTTTTATTAGCTTACCTTATTAGCCGAGACACCAAACAGAATGTCCTTATGGAAAATTAAGTTCATTATTCATGTCAGCTTTGATTTGGTATATGCAGCTGAGAGCCTCTCGCTTCTGCCTATGATTTGCTGAGACAAAGTGTGCGAGTCAGGCAGTAAACACAGGGCTTGGGGGTGGAGGGAGAGCGAGCTGCGATGATACGCTCACAACTCTCCCCTTGCAACTTTCCAGTTTCATTCACACAAGGCTGAAATCGAATCTCCCTGTGGATGATTATTACGGAGGGGACAACCCAGTCCAGGTATTGAGAGCAGTGCTGTGATGGCGAGGTGCTTGCTCTATGTGTCACTGTCCTAGCAAAATGACACTGCCCCCCTTCATTATTTTGATGAGTTCTGGGGGTATTGATTGACCTTACAGCACATATGGGGGGGGGATTATATTCGGTCAGAGAGAAGTCCACATGAAGTACTGAGTCCTGCAATTTGCAAACCACAGAATGGTTGTATCTCTGTAGCAATGAAAAGCTGGATGCGGTTCCCGACTTTGAAGGTAAGTGTGTACACACGCCAAGTAGATAGAACATTCCTATGACAAATACACAGAGACCCTGGGGATCCAGGAGTAAAATAACAACAGCTACACATTCTCTGCACAGTAATCTCTGTTTCCCCCACCTATTTAGAAAAAAGTGGAAGCGATATTGCCTTATTCACGAATTTTATCTAGACCGAACATTTATTGAAGTTAAGCTTTCTTAATAAAAATCTCCAATCTTAGCAGCAAGAGCATTTCTGGGTTGTCAATGGGCAAGAATAACATGACAGAGCAATGTAAGCAGTCCATTATACCAACCTATATACCCTGTGGGCTGCATGGACCACAGAACACCTATGAGTGGGGCTCATGATGAAATCGTTAACTTACTTAAAGCATGAGGTTCGAAGGTGAATTTTTTTAACTTGGTTATGTGGTTCTCGAGTGTGAGCATCATAGATGATCATGTCCTTCTGGAAGGCCTGGACCTGCCTGGAATGTCGGAGAACAGACTCTTTCACCTTCCTTGTTCTTGGCACCATCTAATGCCAAATCTGAGAGTTTTCTGCTGAACTAAAGTACTGATGCCTTTAATGAGAACGACCGATTTACCTTTAAATGTTTAGCGAATGTTAGTATGGGATATCGTTGTTACATCCTTGGACATATTCCAGGAGAAATGAGAGTAAATGTCCACACAGAAATTTGTATTCAAAGGCTTTCATAGTGCTATGTTCACAAAACCCAAAAGGAAAAACATCCTAATACCCAACTAATGACTAGATAGCCACATATACAGTACATTCATAAGAAATGAAGTATTGATACCTATTGTAAATTTGTTGAGTATACTGTTTGTAAGAATCCCAATACAAAAGATGTTTTACGGTTCCATTTATAATGAACTGTCCATCATAGCAGATGCCACAGGCCCAGCACATGGCTGTATTAGGCTTGAGGTAGGGCATGGTGGGAAGTGAAGGATTCCAGGATTAGAGGGAAGAAAATGCTTTTTTTCTTTAAGAATATAGTGAAGGCTACCCAACCTAGAGACTATATTAAAATGATCACACACTTTAAATAGGTGAACTTCATGTTTTGTGAATCAAAACTCTATAAGGATGAAAATGGAATCATTGTCATCTCATGCTTATTGTCACATGAATTATCCATATGTAAACCATCCTGTAAAAGGTAGAAAGAAAGAAGTGAAGAAGGGAAAAAAAGGTGACTCCAATAAGGAGACTCAAGGACTAGAGAGATGTGGATAGAGCTAAATAAATATCTATGTGGTATTTCATTGTGTTTCCCCATCCTCCCTCCCTCCCTCCCTTCCTCCCTCCCTCCCTCCCTCCCTCCCTCCCTCCCCCCTGCCTTCCTTCCTTCTTCCTCCCTGTAGTATGGACTGAGTCTAGGGCCTTGAGTACTCTACCACTGGCTCCACCCTGTGTTTTGATAAGATCACATGAAAGTGCAGGTGATTGCAGAAGGAAAGCAGGGCCACAAAACTCAATCATGGGGACGTCCAGGTCTAGCTGAAGACAAAAGGAGAAATGCTGTGGAAACAGGACTGTTCACTGAGGGTACTAAACTGCTCAGACTAAGGAAATGTGTCCTAAACAGAGCCAATGGATTCAGAATCAAGGAAGAATACGGGTAAGTGTGAGCATCTAGTGTGAACATCTAGGACAGTGGTTTGCAACCTTCCGAATGCTGCCACCCTTTAATTCAATTCCTCATGTTGGGGTGACACCCCCCCCACCATAAAATATTTTCGTTGCCGCTTCATAACTGTAATTTTGCTACTGTTATATAGTGTAAATATCTGATATGCAGATGGTCTTAGGCAACCTCTGTGAGAGGATCCTTTGACTCTCAAAGAAGGGGTTACAACCCACAAGTTGAAAACCACTGATCTAGATGAACTGTAAGACGCAGCATGAATTGAGGCCTTTAAATATTTTAAAGAGGTCTTTTAAAACATACAACTGGAAATAAGTTAGAAGGAAAGGGCAAATCCAAAGGCTTGGTCCAGATGGTATAATGTGAACAGATGAAAGAGAAGGAGGAGGAGGAAGAGGAGGAGGGAGGAAGGGGAGGAAGGAGGGGAAAGACAAAATAGCAAGCTGTCAAACTTTTATCTTTCTGCTTTTTTTTTTTTTCTGTCAAAGGTCACAATCTTCGCACTGAAAAGAATAGATGAAGGAGCAAGGTAAAGAGAAATTTGAACTTGAGGAACACTTCTGTTGGATAAACCTTAAATATGTCCTTCCTTTTCACAATGCCCATGAACTTGATAACTTCACTTAGGTACTTCAAAGTCAGACTCTTTCTGCCTCCAACTCCAGCCACAGAGTAAACCCTGGGGAATTCCAGAGTTTCCTATTTCAGTGAATGGAGCCATTGTCTTTTAAGTCAGGAACACAAGCAACCTGTGGACACTTCCCTGAACCTCCACATCCCTTAACCATGGATTTGGAATGTCTGGAAACTATCCACTCTCCTCACTACTACTTCCATCATCTTAGTCCTGGTTACCATGTTTTTTTTTTTTTTAAATTTCTGTTTTTTTTATTTATTTATTCATTTATTTATTCATTTATTTATTTATTTATTTATTTATTTATTTATTTATTTATTTATTTATTTATTTATTTGCAACAGACTCTCACTCTGTAGCCTAGGCTATCACTAAGTAGCTCAGGCCCTGAACTCTCTACTCTCCCGCGTTGCCTGCGAAATAATATTCTTTGGACTGCTATTTGTTTTCTAGTTCCTCTCTCCCTTGCTAGTTCCCTAATTCTTCTCTTCCCATGCCACACAGAGGCGTGTGTGCAACATATATCAACCAAACTCTTTCCCTTACTAAACAAAGATATAAAGAGTTAAGTTTGACTTTTGGGGTCCTGAAGAAGTCTTATCTCTCCAGACTCATCTACCAGTTTGGCAATCTAGCTATACTGGATTCTCACTCTTTTGTTCTTCTGCTCAGACAGGATTCCCCAGACTTGTCTTCTCATTTATACCAGTTTTTCATTTAAACTAATCTCAGGCTGTGTCTTGCTGAACTTCTCATCAATATGTTACAGCAGCATTAACCAAAGTGATAGTTAGGGAGAGGTATTTAATCAGTAGCAGAAAGATTAAAGGTCACACAGGTCACTAAATTCTTGGAATGTTCAAGAAGACTTGCTTCGGATTAATTTTTATATTATACTTGCTCAGTAGACCCGACTTCCTGTTGGCCATCCATCTCATTAAGGAAGTGTGTGTGTGTGTGTGTGTGTGTGTGTGTGTGTGTGTGTGTGTGATATGCTCTCAAGAAGGTAGGCAAGGGGGAACATTCTGGGTTCAGGACCTCAGCCTGATCTGTGTGCCAGATCTTGATGGAGGTGCTAGTATGGCAGTTGCCTCTACCTTAGAGTTCATGAAGGTCCTTATTCCTATCTGTGGAGCAAGGGTTGCCCAGTTTCAACAACACATTACCAGGGAACCAGAGACGAGTCTTCAGAATGGTTAAGTAACAGTCCTCACAATTTGCATTCCCATGTGGGGTTAATTAATGTTTATCTCATCACTGCACAAAAGGGAGCATGAGCAAGGAGCCATGTTTGTTTCTGGCTATCACTGTGACCTGTGCATTCACCTAGGGCCTAGTTTGAGCAGCCATTTACTATTTTTTGAATGAAGAACAAAGCTATTAAATTGGTAGGTTGTGGGGAGTAGGTAATAAGCATAATTGCTACTAGAAAAAAATAATTTAACGCCTGTGATTCTATGTGGAACATCATTGCTAGTATTCTTGTTTATAAATCTGACCTTTTTGTCTCTTTCTCTATTCAGGTTGACTATAGCATCATAAAAAATGCTATTAGTTGAACACATACATTTTCCTTAGGAAGTTAGCATGCACGTAGGATGTTGATTTAAAATACTTGAAGACTTATTGAATGAATGACTTTCACAATGAAGATACTTTTCCTTTTAACCTAAATACATTAAGCTTGAAGGTTTTATGCTCAAATTCTAATAAAAAGGGCTTTTGATAAAAATCAATCTAGGTAATTAAAAAAGATTTTATTTTGTTTATTGTGTGTGCACATACCTACGTGTGTGTGTGTGTGTGTGTGTGTGTGTGTGTGTGTGTGTGTGTGTACATACCATCTGAGGCCAAAAGAGGGCCTCAGGTTCCCCTTGAGCTGGAGATACAGGTGGATGCAAGATACCCAAAGTAGGTGCTGGGAACTGAACTCCTCTTCAAAGATATCAGGCCCTTTTAACCACTGAGCCATCTTCTCAGCTCTGCAACATGGATAATCTTAAAGACTAGTAAAAGGAATGGTGGCAGCAGCAGTAGCAACAATGACAATGATGACGACAACAAAACTCCTGAAGATGCTAATATGTCTGAATCTTCAAAATGAAATGTCTTATATGTTCAGTGGAAGGTCTCCGGGTACTTAGGGAGAAGAACAGGCTCACTAAGAGGCCAACCAACCTAACTGTGCTTGGCTTTATCTTTTACTTTGTCAGATAAACTTGGTTGATAAGTAAATGAATGCACCAAGCTTCCAGGTGCAAAATCATCTTCAGAACAACACTCCAGGGTGAAATTATTTCTAAATGTTAAAAGGACTGGCTTTCATAGAAACTAAGTCTCCCCACTTTTCTTAGAATCCACTTTGAGCAACAAAAGCAATACAACAACATGAAAAGAAACACTTGCGAGGTCCATTTCCAGCAAAACCAGCAGAGACATCTATAAACTCCTAAGTCAGACTCAGGCATGAAACTAAGGTCTGAAGTTGTAACAACACTGTAAGTAAATAAAAAGCATGGAAGGACCTGGACAGAGAGGATGTAGGAAACCTGTGCCTCCCCAAAGCCTAGGCTTTAATCTAAGTGAGAAATGCTTAGTGAGAGACGGGGAGTGGAAGAGATGCAGGAAGACAATGGTCAGAAAAATTCTAAAAGTGTTTTTCAAAGTGCTGTATGATTTGTGCTTCCCACAGCAGGCCACATGTAAGGCCATCCTTGAGGAAACTGAGGAGGGGCAGAAGCAGGCTTGGTGCTCAGCACCAGAGGAAGGATGTAACACATTATAAAAAAAGATTTTATAAGTGTGTAACAGCAGTAACAAAACCTTGATAGCTAGGAACCACTGTGCTCCACTCCCTCCACAGGAATCTTTTCCTAGTTATCTAGAAAAAAATCCAGTGCATTCAAATAGGAGAAACAGAAAGCAAATACGAACCATTTTCTTGTAAATAATGAAAACTCACCTATTAAGACATGTCACAAAGAAGAGTAAGTATTTAACCCCAAGGTCCATCATCAGTCAGTTGAGTAGCTAACAAAGCAACTATTTCTACAAAGAAAGATCACACATTCGAACTGTAGGAACCCAGGCAAGAAGGGAGGGAACAACAGAATTTCACTAGAAGACTGCTGGAGTGAAACAAGAATCAGCAGACTAAAGGAAAGGAAGTAAATGAGGGGGTAGGAAAGATACAGTTTTCAAAGAAAATAAATGATGTAGAGATGTAAAAGATAAAGAAGTATCAGGGAGAAAATGAAATATAGTGAAGATAAACAAAGGATACCCAACATATACATAACCTTAATCCTTGATAAAGAAAGCACAAACAGCAGAATGGAATAATTATCAGAAAACATGATTCAATCAAAAGAGGCCCCAAAGGCCTGTAGCCAGAAGTTTTCCTGGTCCCACCCGACTCGCAGCCACTCAGACCCAAATAAACACACAGACACTTATATTAATTAAAATTGTTTGGCCTAATGGGTCAGGCTTCTTGCTAGCTAGATCTTGCACTTAAATTAACCCATAATTCTTATTTATGTTTAGCCATGTGGCTTGGTACCTTTTCCCAGTTCTGCTTTCACATCTTGCTTCTCATGGTGGCGGCAGTGGTGGTGGTGGTTGGCAGCATCTCCTGACTCAGCCTTCCTCTTCCCAGAATTCTCTTCTCTGCTTATCCCACCCATACTATACTTCCTGCCTGGCTACTGGCCAATCAGCATTTTATTTATCAATCAATCAGAGCAACACATTCACAGCATACAGAAAGACATCCACAGCATAGGCCCCTACAGAAATGCAGGATATTGACACTGTTCTCGGTTTCCCACCAAAACTTGGTAATAAAGACCCTATTGCTGCAAACACCACATACTTTGGCCACTGGGCTTGGAGAAACCAAGCTGGTCCTGACCTAGTAGCTTCTCCCTTGCTGATTAACATTCATTGTATCAAGAGGTGCTGGGCAAGCTTCTGGTGGAGGAAACTCATCAGAATTCTTATCCAGCTGTGAATCATGGAAGGTACAATAAATAATGAATGGCCTGGAAGACAGGCTCATTGATACAATAGTGGCATGAACATTATGGGGGTAACCAACAGCTTTCTGATAGGATGTAAGGACTGCTTTACAGGAGAAAAACTCATGCCTGGTACCATAAATGTGGCCAAGATCACATAGATGGGGAGCACATAGGCCCTAGGAGTGAACCTACTACTTTAATCTTGCTATATTCACATAGTATCAAAATGTCTCCTAAATAAATATCTCTGTACTCATAGATACCCCAAATCATGCAGCTCTGTCCTCATTTGAGAAGTATCTTTGTGCAGTGGATGGCAGTTAATAGAGAAACTCACAATTAGTAAAAGTGCAGAGAACCAGTGATGGTGGACTCCTCATCCCTAAATGGGATATCCATATCACCCCCAAGGCTCAGCGACCATTGCAAAAGGTGAGGCAGAAAGAATCTAAGATCCAGACATCTGGGACTACTTGGGACAAACAGTGTCTTCTGGACATGATTGTGCTGTTATACTCATGAACTCATGGCAGCTGTGGTCATCTTCAAGAGACCTGCACAAAATCAAGTTAGTTGATATTCCGGAATGGTTGAGGAAGAGGCTCATTAACTCCAATGCCTAGATGGGAAGCTATTGACAATCGAAAGAAATTGACAATCAGTTTTCTCTAGGGTCCTTTATAGGTTGACCCTGTTCTAGTAGGTGGTTCCACATCCATGGGCAATACCAGTTAAACTCAGTGAGCTATAAAAAGGAAAAAAGAGTACACAAAGTTGGGAGGAGGACCTCAGAAGAGGTGATCTGGGGAGAACTGGAAGGGTTGTGGGTGAATCTTATCAGAATACATTGTATACATGCATGAATTATCAAATTATCAAGAATAGGTAAAAATATGTTAAAAACATAAATTCAGAAAACTTCCCTTGGAATAAGAGCCTTAAATGTACCTTGGAAAAGATCTTTTGAGAGTTTAGGCAAAAGTATAAAATCAGTTAAAGGGCAGAAAAAGAAGCCAACATCAAACTTAGTCACAGACACTTTTATCCCCAGCACAGAGTGTGACAACATCTAAAAGATAAGAATGAAAGGCAGGAGATTTTCTACTTCATCTGGTCATCTTTCATGTATCAAAACTCAAATAAAAAGTGAACATAGTGGACATGGGCAATAATTCTTAAATGAACCCCACTGGTAATTACTTTATTTGTCTCTGTGATAAAATACTTGGGAAAAGCATGTTAGGGAAAGATGGGTTTATTTGAGCTCATGAATTGAGGTGACACAGTCTGTTATGATGGAGTGCAGAATGGAGGGAGCTGGCGGTGGCTGGTCATTTTGAGTCCACAGTCAGGAAGCAGAGAGATGAATGCTGGTGTTCCACTTGCTGCCTTTCCCCTCTTTTTATCCAGGGTGGGAACCCAGTTGGGATGGTGTCACTTATGTTCAGGGTTGGTGTGCTGGCTAGAGTCATCTGAGAGAAAGGAACCCCAATTGAAAAAAAAAAATGCCTCTATAAGATCTGGCTATAGGCAGACAAGCCTGTACGGCATTTTCTTAATTAGTGATTGATAAGGAAGGGCCCAGCCCACTGTAGGTGGTGCCATCCCTAGGCTAATGGTCCTGGGTTCTATAAGAAAACAAGCTGAGCAACCCAATAAGCAGCACTCCTCCATAGCCTCTGCTTCAGCTCCTGCCTCCAGGTCTCTGCATTGGTTTCCCTCAGTGGACTGTGATTCAGGATTTGTAAGCCAAATAGACCCTTTCCTCTCCAAGTTGCTTTTGGTCATGGTGTTTCATCACAGCAATATGAACATAAACTAAGACAGTGGGTCTTTCCCCCTTGGATAAACTCTCTTAAGGGATTGCAAATCTAGTCACACTGACAAAGAAGATGAGTATTCACAAGTCCACATCTGTCAACTTGACACTCAGATACAACCTTTAAACCTTAACATTCCACCTTCGTCCTAAAAGATTTACAGCCATCTCATAATTCAAAACTCAACTAGATTATTTCCAAGAGACGTCTAAGCTTTCACAGTGCCAAACATTGTTCAAAGCTTAATAGTTAAAAGTCTCTTCTGAGACTCAGGCTATTTCTTAACAATGAACCCATGAAATTAAAAAAAAAAATCAAGTCACTAATTGTCACATAAAACATTGCTATAGGGGTCGGGCTTTATACAATACCCCACCCAGGACCAACCAACCACAGCTCCTACATATGTGAGTTTATATGCCACTTGTTGATATCCCCAGTTTTTCCTCATGGAGCAGAGACAAATTATCGATACCGTTTTCTGCTCAAAAGTTGGCCTCAAATGGTGTGAGCATCCGGCATTGGTTGATGTTGATCAGACACTGTGGCTGTTATGATTTGTGCTTGTTGCCATATGGTAGATAAATGGCATGCAGCAGACAACTGCCATACTGTGCATACATTTTACAGTGACCTGAGGACTTCTGTAAGCGCGATGCCGATGGCAGTGTCCTTTTCAGAAGACTATACAGTGTCATACGCTTCCAGCCTGGTAGAGATAGACAATTTCCTAGGACTACCATTACATTACATCCCAAGATAAGATCTACTGAAAATCTCATTAGATTGGGAAGATGTAATGCATTCTTTTGGGTAGTCCAATCGGCACTTTCAGGTTTTGTGAATTATAAGGAACCTGTCTTTTGCTCATTGATGGAAGTGTATAGTAATAACTAATTATTATGGCATGATCACTAATAAAAAACGATGCCCTGCAGAGTGAAGGGGGGCCACCAGCACCACAGTGAACCATGGCCATGGGTTGAAAACATACACTTTCATGGGCACAGTGACACTTACTAAAGCTAGGAACAGTGCCAGCATTGTGTTAAGCCACACGAGTGTTTAATGCAGAGTACAGAAACATGTCAACATGTTGATGTGAAAAGCAAATAGTCCCAGAAATTTTAACTGAATACAAGACAAGTTGACACAGTTGCCAGACTCCTTAGCAACATGATAGGAATGGGGCAGTCAGAGCCAGAGATTTTTTTCCCACTGGATGCTGTGAAGTGTTGAACCTAACTCAATGTCATTGGCACCATTATATCAGAAGTTAGAGGGATGCTTTCTTGGGATGATGCTGACAGTGCTTCAGGGCCTACTCTTGAACTGCTGAAGGAAGTCTACCCACTGAAGGTGGAATATAAGATGCTCAAGGCAAATAGAGGTTTTCATTGAACGTCTGAGGACTGCCATGCGGAAAGACATTTAGATACATTTTCTATTGTTCTACTAGAGAGGAAGAGTTGAGTGCGAAATAAAGAAGCATCTTGTAAAGGCATCAACTCTGCAAAGAACAACCGGCACTACTAAGCCAATACATGGATGCAGAAAAGAAATGTGAAACAAACAGGCAAGCTCCCAAAACAACGACAGCTCAGAGCAAGAACAAAGCGAGTCGGAGAATGAGAAAAGCACACTGGGTGGAACAAAGAAAAAATATACTATTAAAAGTACAGAAGAGGGAAGATGATTCAGCGGTATTAAAAAAAATTGCCAGTCAAAATAAGGTTGAATGCAGGCCACCGAGGAGTGACCTAATTTTTTTGTTAATTAGATGAGAGAATTGTGATTGCTAAAATTAAGACGAGCAGGAGGAATCCTAGTGAAGGGAGGCCAGCAAAAATAGCTAATGGGTGGGGCATCAGTCATTTGAAATGGAAGACACTGACGCATGATGGGACTTAAACTGCTTATAATATAAGAAAGGGAACCGAGTCCTGCACTGTATTATATGTTACAAGGCTGCTCGAGAGAGGCCTCTGGTACAGAGCAAGAGGCGAATTCTTGCTTTAGAAGTGTACGCTCTAGGATAGACAACAGCTGAGACATTTGTGTGGTCTCTGCCTAAAAAAATAGCAAGAAGCAGAAAAATGTCTCTGCATAATAATTATGCAAACTTAGGATGCTTAAATTGTTCTAGGATACTAAGATTCACTTGTGTTTCTTCCTTAAGATTGACAGATGCTTCCTACTTGGGATTAATAAAAACAGGACAAATTTTTGTCTTTTATTGAAAATGACAAGGCATTATTTGTAATGGAGAAAAACTGTAAAAATATTTCAAATTGGAAATCACTTATCAATAAATATTATAGTCACAGTGCACTTGCATACTTTAGTGTATATGTGTGTGTGTATGTGTATCCACTAAAATGAAAATTATCTTTAAAAATAAGCTTTTGTTAAAATGGCATGACGTGAGTTTCACTCATGTCTCATCGTCATTTCCTAACTGTCAAGTTCATGGACGAGGTTTTCCTCCCTTGTCTGACTGGAGCTCTGGTGGTTGACTTTGTTGAAATGTCTATTTCTCGAATTCCTCTTTTCACCCTGGTGCTATGCTGCTGTCATTTCCTCCTGTGTCAGCTGACTCTTGGCCACTGTGACCAAGAACCTGACACAAACCTCTCCAGGCAGTAGGGTTGATTTTGTTCAGGTTCAGAGGGTCCATGCTGTCATGGTGAGGAAGGGATGACAGAGAACCTTACATCCTCACAGCAGAGCTCAAATCCTGGTGGCGAGAGGGTGCAGCCCAGGAGGGCTATTACTCTGTGGCCACATCAGCAGCAGAGACTGAAATGGCAGCAAAGATATGACACCCCTAAGGACCAACCCCCCATTGATCTACTTCCTTCTATTCGGTTTTACTTTAAAAGTTTCCAGAACCTTCCAAAATGGCATTACCATCCGGGAACTAAGTACTCCAATCATAGGCCCATGGAGACATTGCACATCCAACCACAACCCTCTCATCTTTACGTCCTTTTCATTATTTTTTGTTTATTTGTTTTTTGTGTAGCTCAGGGAGGCGTGTATCAAAAACTGCTCTGTTGTGTGATATTTTGTTTGTGTACTGACAAAGTTTGCTTGGAGTTTGAGGGCAGAGCTAGCCACTAGTTAACCATAGAGGTCTGGAGGTCTGTACAGAGAGGAAATAGGAAGTGATAAGGCAGGGCTGAGATAGGATCTTGGTCCTTTTAGTTGGAGGAATGGAGAGGTAGGAAGTCACTGGTGGCTGCTCCCCCAATCTTTAAGGTGTTTACCCTGATATCTGACTCCTGGTTTTTATTGATAAGATTAATTAGCTGCACTGTTCACAACATGACAGATCAGGAAGCAGAGAGAGGGGGTGGAGCTAGAGGTGGGTATAACCTTCTAAAACCCATCCCCAGTAACTCAATCAATTTCTACCAGGTAGGTTCCCTCTCCAAAAGGTTCCACAGTCTCCAAAGATAGTGCGGCCAGTGGGGAGCAAGCATGCCAAGCATGAGCCTTTGAGAGACCTTACAGACTCAAACCATAACAGACACCAAACTTCTAGTGTGAAAAACATTATGCATACATACTTCTTGATTTGAGAAAGGGCTCAGTCCTGATAAATCCATGAAAATACTGTAAGCTGAAATTATAACCCAACCTACTGAACATCCCATCCAGCAGTGGAGTACTGCTGAAGGAGTAATGTCCCCTTGTGGCTGACTGGCTAGAGCTACAGCTCACCACTGCTGTCCAGCATTCAGGGAGAGGACTGCACACATATCTCTCTCACCTGGGAAAAGATCCAAATCTAATATGGGAATACTGGATGCTTATTGCTTTCACAGGATCATTCAGTGGAAAAATTGTAAGAGAGACTATCATAATTCAGAGCTTGCTTACATTTAAATCCATAGATACTGAAAAAAGTTTCAAGTGATAAGAAGAAATAGAATTTCACTATAAAGCGAAAATGAGTAATAAAATTTCAAATGAAAAGAAGATATAAATATGTAACTTATAGTCAAAGAGGAATGTAGACTTAGCAAAGTCAACATTGTCTAGCATAATATCCCTGTACTCTACAAAGCTCACTGAAGGTCAGTAGCCAGCACTATTGTAGGACAGTTCTCATAGGAAATGAATACTGCCTATAGATGGAGCAGAAAGTTAGAGTTAATTGTAAGAAGAAAAGTAGGTGAAACTATCACAGGCTTATATTTGAAGAAGGGAGACCAATAAAACTTAAATACATTAGAGATTTTCCCATGCATTAAAGTATAGTGTAAGGAAGAGAATACTTAGTAGGTGGCAATATTTAACAGAAACTGACAAGTTAATTGTGAGTCAAAAATAAATGATAGGCAATAATGAATGGCTGCAGTGTATGAATGTATATCCTGTAAGTGCTTTGGTTTGAAATGGTGATTTTTGAATGGAGATGTTGTCAAACTATGTTAGAATAGTGTTGTTTCAAAATAAAATAACAAACATAAAATTGTTGGCTTTTCCATTTCCTCTCTAGATACAAGTATCAATATTTCGGTGATTCTATTAGCTCATGTGTCTAGATGCATGATTTTATACACCTCTTACCCCAAACTTCAGAAAGGGTGGGACGGGAGTGTAGCTCACCGATGAGTATGTGATTAGAACACAAGAGGCACTCGATTTGTCTCCAGCCCCAAAAGAATTGTATTAAGTTAAAAATGTATGATGTATTCAGTTGTGTATTCTGTGGCAGGTAGAATAATGGCTCCCCGAAGACACCCACATCTTAATCTAGCATCTGACCTTACATTAGCACAAAGAACTTTGAAGATGTAGTTAGATTAGTGGTTTTAAGATGAGATTATACTGGATCATTTGAACAGGTCCAATACAGTTACGAGGACCTCTGTAAGTGAAAGAAGGAGGCAAGAGAGTCTGAGAAGGGCAGGGGACCAGAGAAACAGAGACCAAGGTGAAGTGACTGCTGGATTTAAGACGTAAGTGCCAGGAAACCAAGGAGTAGCCCCTATATGCTTAAAGAGCCAAGGAAATGGATTCTACCCCACAACACTGAGAGTGTTTCACGGACAGTCTTGCATGTTCAAATTTATTTATTTATTTTGTGTGTGTGTGTGTGTGTGTGTGTGTGTGTGTGTGTGTGTGCGCCTATGCGTACATGCCATAGTGTGCATCTGGAGGGCAGAGCACAGCTTCTGAGTATCAGTTCTCTGCTTCCCTCATGTGGATTTCAGGGATTGAACTCAGGTCTTCAGGCTCGGCTTTGCAGCACATATCTTTACCCACCGAAACATCTCGTTGGCCCCCTACCGTTATTTTTATTTTAGCCCGGTGAGACCCACTTTGGACATTGCCGATCTCCAGAACTGTAATATAATGAATTTGTATTGTTTTACAATGGACTGCTATTCAGTCATAAACAAGAATAAATCTAAAATAGTAAATGGGAGGAGAATTGGGAATGGTGGAGAGGGTAGTGAATCTGGTTTGGATTTGATGTGCACATTACATGCCTAGTTGAAATGTCAAATGGAAGGAACTCAATTTGTATGCAAATAAAAATAAATTAAAAAATCTGTGAGTTTTCATTTTTAATTCTTAAAAATTTATTTTTATTTTTAAATGTATCTATGTCTGTGAGTGTATACCACATGTGTGGGGGTGCCCATGGAGGCAAAAAGAGGACATCAGATCCCCTGGAGCTGGAGCCACCTGATATGGGTGTTGGAACCAGACTCAGGTCCTCTAGGAGAGTAATGTGAGCTCTTAACCACCCAGCCATCTCTCCAGCCCCGGATTTGTAGTGATGAGCAGCAATAAGAAGACAATGCAAATGAGGCAGGATCTCATTTTCTCAAACCCCAGACTAAATGAAATGGTGATCTCTCATGGCAATGGCAATATTTTAGAAGTCTGTTTTCTCTCTTCCTAAAATTTGTTTTATGCTTCATGTGTGAATGTGTATTTTATGCATGCAGTGCCTGGGGAGGCTAGGAGAGGGTGTGGAATGCCTCGGGACCCGAGTTAACGGACAGTTGTGAGCTGCTGTGAGGGTGTTAACCACGAACCAGGGTCCTCTGGAAGAGCAGCCAGTGCTCTTAATGGCTGAGCCATCTCTCCAGCCCCTTACACCTGTTCTTACTGCTGCCACCATGTTTTCAGGCTTGGTAGTAACAGAACTGACCTGAGGAATTATTGTGTAATGTTCCATTTCTAAGTCCTGTGCTATGTGATTTACCCATGTTCATCCATTGAATGCTTTCATCATTACCATGTGATAGCTGCTTTCTTTATATTATAGAGGAGAGGATCAGGGAGGAGAGAAGTTATATAACTCCTTCATATAATTAGCAAACACAGAATTTAAACATAATTTCCTGGCTCCCAAACTGTGCTTGCTTTTCCTGGAACATCATAGCCTTGGACTGTACAGTTTTCAAAGAATGTGGCCTTCATACTAACGCATCATCCAGGTGAAGCTGTTGGCTATTAATGTGGCAGATGAAATTCTGGCTCCCAAATCTTGCTCCATTGAGTTATGCCCTTGAGCAAAAGAGATTTTATACAAGTAACTAATATCAAATAGTGACCTCAAATAGGCAAGTTAATGGGTTAATCTGGGTAGGGGCCCATCGTAATCACAGGCATCCTTACAGTAACTGCTTGTGTTTTACATATTTTTTCACCATGAAATAAAACAATAAGAAGTTTCTTTGGCTGAGGGCAAAGAGTTGGTAGCAGAAGTTGGATTTAAATCAAGGTAAAGATCCCATGTGCTCGTGTCAGTCTGAAGATACAGAGACCTTTGTTGTATAATTTACCTGAGCTTCTGGCCCATGAGAATGTCTACCTTTCTGATCTCCTCCATAGCTGATTTCTTTGTTTTCAAAACAAGATTTATTTTTAACCACGTGTGTGTGTGTGTGTGTGTGTGTGTGTGTGTGTGTGTGTGTGTGTGTGTGTATGTGTGTATGTGTGTGTGTGTATTTATGCACCTGTGAGTTCAGGTGCCCAGAGTCCTGAAGTTGGGAGCAGATGATGCCTCAGATAGACTTACAGGCTTTGCAATCACCTGAGTAGTGAGGAAACAAACTAAGGTCCTCTGAAAAAGCAGTACTTGCTCTTAACTTCTGGGCCATCTTTCCAGTTCCACATAACTTTTTCTTATAAGACTCTTGAGTGGGATTGGCTCCTGAAACAACCACTGTGATGTGTAGTCTATTTCTTCTTATATTTCTCCTTTCTCTGTCTTCTTCACATCTTCTTTGCAGTTTGCCTTTATACTCACTCATCCTTCCACTCATCAATGAACCCACCGACTCACACATAAATGGTATTTGCTAGGTGTGGGGTGTACAAGGCTTACTTCGGGATAAATGAATAATGGGAAAGACTAGAGGTGATTTCCCTCAATAGGTTCCTAAGAAAATGATGCCAAAGTCTTAGAGATAGTTCGCCAATGGCTTATTTCATTTCCTCTTACTATGGAAAAATACCCCAACGAAAGCAATTTAGGAGTAGAGGATTTAGTTTAGTTTGCAGTTCCAAGTTATAGCCCATCATTGTGGGGAAGTCAGGAGGCAGGAACTTAAACCACATAGTCCTATCCACAGTCAACAGCAGAGAGAAAGTGAATGTCTTTATGTTATGCTTATGCTCTGGTGGCTTTCTCTGTTCTCATACAGCTCAGGATACCCTGCCTAAGGGAGGGTGCCACCCACAGTGGGCAGACCTTTCCTTCTCAATTAATGTAATCAAGATAATTCCCTGTAGACATGCCCACAGGACACATGATCTAGATGATCTCTCACTGAGGCTTTCTTCCCAGGTGAGTCTATGTTGTGTTAAGTTGACAATGAAAACCAACCCTTACAGGAAGAGTTCTCCTTTGCCCTTCCTTTCCTAAAACTCAATTCTGAATTTATCATCCTTTAAACCTCCATATATTTTGTTCCGAAATCTTTCCTTCTGTTACACTGATCTATTTAATGTTTCACCATTCTAAGTCCAAGTTCTTTGAATATATTGTTTTACAGAATTTTAAATTCCCTTATCCTCTTAGTTTTAACTCTTGAATATGTGCAGATCCTCATATTTTTGTTACTTGAATGGAACTGATCACTTGAGAAAAGTTCCTTTACAATACAGCTTTGATTTCCAACAGAATACGTACATATTTCAGGAATTATTCACCGCCAACAATATTTTTTAAAAATATGAATATTCTGGGTTGGTAAAATGGCTCAATAGGTCAAAGCTCTTGTCATGTCACCCTGACAATCTGAGTTCCATCCCTGGGTTCCATAGTGGAAGGAGAACTGACTCCTGAAAGTTGTTCTTTATCCTCCACATACGCATCAGGGCATACATACACCATACCCACACACTTACTGTGTATACACACAAGGTAAGATACAAGGGATGATTACTTTAATATCTTCATATATGAGAAGGCTGGTATTAATTCAGTAGTGCATTTATCTCACCTCCTGTCTCCCTAGGGGCTCACAGTTTCTGGCTAGGAACATCTGGATTAGGCGGGTAGTATGTCCTACAGTCTGCGTTTGACATTCCCCTCGATTCCTCACTCTTTTTGAGGAAAGATGACTTCAGAAGCCACCAAAAGCATAGTCTGGTCAGTTGTGCTCTTGGCTGTCCCAGCTGTGTGACAGTCACCCCGAGGAAGTTCCCTCTGTGGACAGCTATGTTAGGGAGTCTGACCTCACTGGACCGTTTATTTTAGAACTTTATATACAAGTACTATATTCACACCAGTTATTGTTTACAATGAATTACTTTCCACTACAGTGTTTTCTAAACAAAATGGGGCTTTGTTCTCTGTGGAGTGCTTTTTGAATGCACTTCCTGTCAGTGGCATTTTCCTGACTTGCTAGGGTGAAGCAATCTCTCTCGCCAAGCCTGAAAGATGGCCAAACATGGTTTTGGGGAGCAATATCAGAAATATTTTTTGAAATTTGGTTAGTAAAAAAATGAGGTGAGACACTGTGCTTTGACAAATCCCCCCCAAAAATGAATTTCAAACTACATCTTGCTTATTATTGCACAAGATAAGAGTCTACTAAATTTACCTGTAAGTGTAGAGCATTACACTTACAATGCTTATAATGTTCATTTACAAGAACAACATACTTAAGTGTCATTGATACTCAGGGACCAGTAACATGAAATTTTCAGTGAACAATGGAATGGAAACAGAGTTAAAACTAAACCACTGTCATGGCTAACTCAAACTCAAGGGTCCTTCTAGAGGTTTCTTTTGGTCAAAGGCTGAGCATATGAAGTGAGCAAAAGTGTCTACTGTAAGAGTGTCTTCATAACATGCTATCTGATGGTAGGAGAAGCGTTTTGTGTCAATGGCCCTGCTCTGTGACAGGCTGTAGGAAATCTGACTGAGCAAGGCCAAGTTCTGAATCCTTTTGCCCCTAGATAAAGCTTTTGTAAGTGACAAAATATAATTTACAAATAAACAAAAAAAAGTTTTGCAGGCTTTTTTTTTTAATGAATAAATAGGATGAATATTCCAAGTCCAAAGATTCAAAACCCAAGTGAGTCCCAGGAAAGGCAAGGCGCAAAGCTACACAGAGAAACCCTGTCTCGAAAAACCAAAAAAAAAAAAAAAAAAAAAAGATTCAAAACCCCAAATACTTCAAAAATCTGAATTTTTCAACAGAGAATGCTACAAATGGGAAGTTTCACATGAGGTCATGTGATAGACTGCAGCAAAAACATAGGCACACTAAATAATAGCCTACGAAACTGCCTTCAGTTTTGTGTATAGGGCGTATATAATACATAAATGAATTTTGTGTTTAGACTTGGATTATACCCTAAGAAATACCATTTCACATACATATGCAAAATATCCAAAAACCTGTTTAAGTCTGAAATCTAAAGCACTTTATGTCCTTCGCATTTTGATAAGGGATATTCAAACTGTATTTTAAATAATTGACTCCTTAAGACCATTCTACACAGTAAGTTTCTGAAAAACAAAGAAACAAGGTAAGAGTGGTTGAGTGCTGTGTAGTACATGTAAGAGTCAGGATTTAATCAGGAGTCAGTCAGAATTCAACTCACCTCTCCTACGCAGGTACGGAGAAGGCTGCCTGCAAGCTTAGGTTCTTCTGACCATGGAGTCATCACAATAGAACATTACCTTTTCTGATTAAACTCAAATCTACTAGAAACCAAAATCAAACAAATTAAAAACAAAGAAAAACAATGCTGTCCACTAGAATGTTCTGTTTTGATAAACGTTTCATAGATGTCTTGTATAATACAGTGAATACTAGCCATGTGCAGCTATTGAACACTTCAAATGCAGATGCCGTGACATGGAACTCTTCTGAATTTCTTAAATAAAACTGAGCTTTCAAAGAATCACACATGGCCAATGACTACCATTTGGGGCAACATGGAATTAGATGACCTGGTTTAAAAGGATCCTTGGGGTCATTTAATTTAACCACATGGTATGTTCTACCCCTGATGTTTTTTATCTCGTCTTTCACTACACATTTGTAATAACATGAACACTTCCTCATGACTTGGGATTTGATACCCTTGCTAGAAAAATCATCTAGTGCTACATTCTCAGGTGCTGTGATCTGGGGATAAAGTGAGGTTTGGGTAGAATAATAACATACTCATTTTTTATCAACCTCTGTTTGAGTTCATTTAATGCCTGTGACCCTTTAGGCTCCAAGTGTGGCTATTGAATCCACAGAGCCACTGTCTGTGAACACCACAGTGTTATGGTGTAAGTCAGAGGGTGTTGTCCCTCAACAGCAGTGCTCTGCTGCTGGCCTGGATTCCTTTCCTAGGTCTTGGTCAGCTCCACTGCTTCTGGTATCAGCAGTCTGCGTGGTCTCAGGAGCTGCAGCCTCAATGCTTCTCTATAGGCTTTCTGCCCGTGTTCTTTTCCTGGTATCATTGGCTGTCCTTAGACAGTGTCCACAGAGTCATCTGCTTTGGGTTTGGAACCTCAGATACAGATTATTGTTCCTCTGTGGGAAATTTGTGCATCAGAGGAAAAAATACTACATACCATCTTGTAGATTAGAGAAACACATCTTGATTTAAGTTATTTATCCTACCTGCTGAACAATCAGGTTATCTATCTGTTTACTCTTTGACAAACAAGTCAGTCCCCTCTCTATTTTTATCTAGCCACCTATCCCCAGCATTTGGTTTGGGCCAAACAGGCATGGAATAAATCTTGGCTGAATGAAAGATGTTTTTCAGAATGACATTTTTATTAAACTTTTAAACATTTTTTCATTATACTCTTGAGGACCAGTCAATGCAAAGACTATACACTAGGATAATTGAGCATTTTTACCACCAGTGGGAGCCAGGAAATATGCTCTATTCCATTTACTTGCTAATCTAATAACAGCTTCAAAAACGTAAATGAGATTGAATTGGCATGGTTTAATTTCAGTAAATTTTTCATTCCTTAAAAACTCCTATTAAGCAGATAATTAACATTCTTATATGTGGAACTATTTTATTATAAAATATTGAGATGAGGGAAAGTGGAAGCTGTAGAATATATGAAGACTGTACTCATCCTTTCAAATTAACTTCATCTGAGTTTAAACAAAGAGAGTATTACATAGGGATTTGCCAAAACACTAAATTATTTGCAGCGTGATTCATATACACAAAGAAAACTCCAGACAAGGTAGGATGTAGGGTAACAAAGAGTATGTTGACTTCAAGGTCATTAGTGAGCATGACCTATATCCTGATAGATTTCAAAGGCTTTACTACTCCATAGTATTGATTATTCTTTTTTTTTTTTTTTTTTTTGAGACAGGGTTTCTCTGTGTAGTTTTGTGCCTTTCCTGGATCTCGCTCTGTAGACCAGGCTGGCCTCGAATGCACAAAGATCCACCTGCCTCTGCCTCCCGAGTGCTGGGATTAAAGGCGTGCACCACCACCACCCGGCAGTATTGATTATTCTAAGGATTTAGCATAAGCTCTGCCTCACATTGGATATTATATGACTCACTACTATACTTCTTTGGGCAGTTAAATGGTATTTTATGGACAGACTTTTGACAAAAATACAGTTTTCCTCAGACCTGGTGTGAGTAATTTAATGTATTAAAAAGTTGGTGAACTCCTTAAATACTTAGCCAACATTGTAGGAAATAGGGAGCTTATGCCAGGCAGAATTCTGATTCATGAAACATCTGAAAGATGATAACCAAGTCCCACAAAGGTAAGAACAGACAAAGTATAAATTCATGTTGATCCATAGAGGAATTGGGTTTGGGGATTCCTAGTTTACTTCTGTGAATCTGCTGCTTATAGAAACTAATGTTGCTAAGCACATTGAACTACCAGTCAGGGATGATTTGGGCATAAGAAACTTCAAGAACAAAGTTATGAATACAACCAATTGAGTTTTATTGGCTCAATCATGATGTTTCTTTCTGAAATGAATGAATAGCTGAACAAACAAATCAGTCACAAGAGCTGTGCATAATGGTCCTTTAATGGGTTGAGATGTGGATTTCCAGCTACATGAAATAATATTGTTCTACTGCAACTCAACCTTAAACACATGACTTTCTAAGTGAATTTCATACAGTCCTTGCTTTAAAAAAATGACCATTTTTCCAAACTGGACCAAGCAACACATCTTATCATACAGGTAGAACTTAGTTTTAATATTCATAGTTAATAATGTCTATTAAGAAAATAAATTTCCATAAAGAAAAATGATCTTGTAGGAAGACTGAAATAAATGATTACAAACCAGCACCATCTGGGTGGCATGAAAAGTGAGTAGACTTGGGAATCAAACAGACCAGGGCATGAGTTTCAATCCTGCCACTCAGTAGCAATATAATCTTGAACAAATACATTCCTTCCTTCTTAATAAAACAAGTGTAAGACTAAGTACTCGAGAAACTTCAGAAATAAGAGCAAAGGGGGAGCAATAGTTATCAAATACAGGTCCACAGAGCTGTCTCAGCAAGTCTTAACTCTTCTTTCTATCCCTCTTATTTCCTTCTTCCCCCTTCATCTTCTTATTGTTACCATTGTTCACTATGGTGCTTAGTAACTGTTCACTTGACATAACCTGGAATCATCTGGGAAGAGTTTCCATGAGGGACTGTCTATATTGAGTTGGTCTATGACATACCTGTGGAGGAGTGTCTTCATTTAATTGATGTGGGAAAACATGGTTAATTGATGTGATTGGCACTGTCCCCTAGGCAAGGACTCCAGAACTATATAAGAAAGAAGAAATTGAGCTGTGCACAAGCCAGCCAGCCGGTGAGCAATGCATGCATCCTTTTCTTTTTGCTCTGGACTGTGGCTGTGATAGGACTAGCTGTTTGAAGTTTCTGCCTTGTCTTTCCCACAATGATGGATCATAATCTGGAATTGTTAAGCTGCAGTAAACTCTTTCCTCTCATAAATTGCTGTTGGCCAGGGCATTTGATCACAAGAACAGCAACGAAACCAGAGCTGTGACTACAGCAGCAAGGAGGCTCTGGCATGGAATGGAGATAAAAGGTTATCAATGCAGTGCTATCTAAAGAGCGTTCAGGAAGCGAGGGGCTTGTGTGTTATGAAAAAAGTCATTTCCTCTTTTTGGGTCACAGCTGAGGACAACAGAATGAAAGTAACATAAGAATGTATGTGCTCGAATGAGAGGAAAAAAAAAAAGAAGGCGTGCTCTAAAAACAATTAAGAAAATGATGGAAATAAGTTACTATCTAAGATCAATTACAATGAATATAAACAGCTTAAAATTTCCAATATAAGTACATATAATTTCTAATTGATGAAAAACAAAACAAAAACAAAAAGAAAACCTGGACCCAGTCATACAAAGACTTACAAAAGACTGGTTTTACCTATGAGGCTACAGATAGGTGAAATGGATGGAAACATGGTAAGAAACAAAAGAAAGCAGACTTAACTGTACCTAGGCAAATAGACTAAATTTTAAAAAGGTAAAAAGGGACAAAAGGTCATTATATTAAAGAATTTAGCAAGAGGATGCAAGAGTTACAAATCTATAAAAATACATGCATCCAAAGGCTAACTGAGAGTGGAACTCCATGACGCAGCATCTGGGAGGGCACTGGCCATGATGGAGTGCAAGTATTTGGTGATGAAGCTCTTCTGAGCCATCTATACTAGTCACACATGGTTGTAAGAAATAACACAGGGTGGAAAACGGTGGATTGAAAGTGCCATCTGAATGACTAGATGAAGACAGTTGCAAGGAGGAGAAGGACCAGAGCTACTAGACCACTGTGCTCCACTGTTCACATCAATGCCCTGACTTGTGAACCAGCATCTGTTGTGCACACCAGTCAGTAAATTTTCCCCAGAAAAGAACCCAGGCTACTGCCACTGTCATGGGGACTGTGACCACCACAGCCATGCCACCGCTGGTTGGTGTTAACAGTCTCTGCTAGTGAACAGCTTGTAGGCAAGCTACTTGGAGATTCAGACAGAAAAGTCTGGGTTGTTAAAAGCTAAACATGGAGAATGGACGAAAGAGCTGTGGAAACTCATGACAGGCCAAGGGGAGGAGAAGCCATACCACTCCAGTGAAAAGAATGTGGCCTAAGGGCACAGAACAATACCTTCTATGTTATGTTATTGACTATTTTAATTTGTAAACTTTAGTTGCTTAGGGTTTTCTATCTTCTAATTTTTATAGTTATTTAAAATTTTATACTTTATTGTTAGGTTATCATGTTTTAACTTCTATATTGTTGAAAGAAACTTTTATATCTGTCTTTTTATTTTTCTACATCTACAAATGTTTATACATCTACCATAGCCTCTCTACTATTCTCATAACTCCAACCCATTTACTTTTCCTCTTTAAGAAAGCAGAGAATGTCACATAGGTCTTGACATACTGATAGTTGGGACGGATAATTATGTTTGGGTAGGTCTTTCAAACTAAACATCTGTAAAGAAATTTCAGAGATAAACTATACCATAGATCAACTTGTTCCAAGAGATGTCTACTGAATATTCCACCTTGTCAGATAAGGAATAGACATTCTTCTTAGTGACATAGAAATCTTCTCCAAGTACAAAGATATTAAAGGAATTCCTTGTACCTTACCAGACCACAGGAGAACAAAACTAGAAACCAGCAGCAAAACAAAAACAAAAAAAAAAAAAAAACAAAACCAACCAAACCCAAACCCAAACCCCAAGCAAAACAAACTGAGAAACTACACAGGAACTTGGAGACTGAGCAATATATATTTGAATGAACAGTGGTTCCTTGATGAAATTGGAGAGAAAATGAAAAATTTCCTAGGATCAAATGAAAATAATAGCACATAGCTAAGGCAATACCTAAGAGGAAAATTTATAGCTGTAAGCACCCACACCAGAGAGCGATGCACTTTACAGTTTCATAAAACAAGAAGACACCAAAACCAAACCCAGTGGACAATAAGAAATAATAAAGACATGGACTGTAGCTAGAGTTTTCCAGTCCTGCCTGGCCCACAGTCAGGACAAATCTCTCTCACCCAGCAGTCCCACAGCCACTCAGACTCAACCAAGTAAACACACAGAGACTTATATTGCTTACAAACTGTACGGCCGCAGCAGACTTCCTGTTATCTAGTTCTTATATCTTAAATTAACCAATTTCTATTAATCCATAAGGTGCCACATGGCTTGTGGCTTACCGGTATCTGTTACATGTTGCTTGTCATGGTGGCGGCTGGCAGCGTCTCCCTGACTCAGCCTTTCACTTCCCCAAATTCTCCTCTCTCTTTGTCCCACCTATGCTGCTTGTCTGGCTACTGGCCAATCAGTGTTTTATTTATTAACCAATCAGAGCAACACACTTAACATACAAAACATCCCACAGCACTGGACAGAAAATATGAAGCAGAGACTAAAATAATACTACAAAGAGTTAATAAAAAAAGAATTCTTTGAGAAAAAAACCATAAAACACTTCGCTAAACTAGCACAAAGAGAAGATACAAATTAATGAAATTAGAGGCAAATGGAGTTGTTACAACAGACTCTAGTGAAAGCCATATCATTAGGAAATATTTAGAAAACTTATATTTAAAAAAAAGCTAGAAAACATATAAATATGGATGAATGTCTAAGCTCACATGTCCTACTAAAGTTTAACCCAGGGGACATAAACAATTTAAACAGATTTGTAACAGTCAATAAGATTGAAACAGTAATAAATAGTCTCCACAAAGAAAAGCCAAGGACCACTCAGATTTACTGTTGAATCCTACCAAACTTTTGAGGACAACTTAATACAAACAGTTGTCAAACAGTTCCATAAAAAAGTAAGGGCAGTAACAGAACCAAAGTCACTCTATGAAACAGCATTGCTCTGATACCCAAACCAGAAAAAGACAAAACAAAAAAGAAACTAGAATTTGCATAGATGCAAAAGTTCTCAACAAAATACCCATGAACTAAATTCAAGAACACATTAAGATCACACACTACAATCAAGTTGATTTCATCCCAGTGGTGCAAAGCTGGTTTAATATATAAAAAATCAATAAATGTAACAACACACCATATAAATACACTTAAGGACAAAAGTCATATGATTTTCTCAGTAGATGTAGGAAAGTTATTTGACAAAATTCAAAATGCCTCCCAGGATAAAGTCCTGGAGAAATTAGGAATGGATCAAACACATTTCAACAAAACAAAGACTAAGAGTCTCATGCTCTACCGACTGAGCTAGCCGGGCTATCCTAAAAAAAAAAAAAAAAAATCAAAATAGAGCAAAAGCAGGGTCTGGTGGCACACACTAATCTCAGCATTTAGGCAGAGGAGGTGGACCTCTGTGAGTTCAAGGCCAGTCTGACCTACATAATGAGTTACAAGCTAGCCAGGGTTACACAGCAAGACCCTGTGTCAAAACAAACAAACAAAGAAAGTAGATCTAAGACTTAAATTTAAATAATGAAGCTACCAGAGGAAAACAAATGGAAAACACTTCTCAGTGCAGGCTGAGATAGGAACCTTCGGAACAGGTTCTAATAGCACAGGGTATAACCCCAGGAATTGACAAATAGAATTTCACAAAGTTAGAAAGCTTTGTATAGCAAAGGGAACCAGAACATACAGTTTATAGAGTAGGAGAAAATCTTCTCTAGTGGTACATCAGATATGACACTAATACCTAAAACATAAGAACTTCAAAAATTAAACAAAACCCCAAACTACTAGTCAAAAGAGTGGGTTAATGGACTGAAGAGGTAATTCTCAAAAGAAGACACGCAAGTGGCTAATACATATTTTAAAAGTATTTTGGGGGGGATGGCTGAGTAAGCATGAATCTGAGTTTGGTGCCTATGAAAATGCAGTGAATGTCTGTAACCAAAGCTATAAGCTGTGGTGGAGACAGGTGGATTCTAGAAGCTTGTTGGCCAATTTAGCCACATCAAGAGCCATGTTCAGTGAAAAGTCGTGACAGTTAACACTGATTGTCAACTTGTTGGAATCCGGAGTCACCTGGAAGATAATGCTCTGAGTGTGCCTGTGAGGAATTATGCAAATTTGGTTAGTGTCTGCAAGGTATTCCCTGGATTACCTTAATAAAAGTAAGAAGAGCCACCTTGGAAGTGGTGGCACCATTGCTGAGGTTAGGGTCCTCCTGGACTAGGTACAAAGGTGAAAGTCAGCTGGACACGGTCATTGATCCTTGTTTCTTGGTTGTCCATGCAATGGGACCAGGTGTCTCAAGCTTCTGCCGTGGTGACTTCCCCCTCATGATGAACTGTGCCTTTGGATCGTGAGCAAAAGTAAACCCCCCTTTCCCAAGTGGCTTTTGTCAGATAGTTTATCACAACAACCAGACAAATAACTCACACAGACACCTTGACTCAAAAAATAAGAATGACTGAAAAGGGACACCTGATATTTATCTCTGGCCTCTACACACATGAACATAGACATGCACATGTGCACCCATAAAGACAAGTACAACTCCTCTCTCTTTTTCTTCCTCTTTCTTTCTCTCTCTCTTTAGTTACCAGGGAAATGCAAATTACAACATTACAACTAATTTGGCAGTCCATCTTACTCCAGTCAGAATGGTTTCATCAAGAAAACAAATGATAATGGGCAGATATATGGAAAGAGAAAACTTTTACCCTTTGTTGGAGGGAGTATAAACTAGTATACCACTATGGAAATAAATGTGGAGGTTTCTCTATAAACTAAAAAAGTAGAATGATCAGATGATCCAGCCATACCACTCCTTAGTATAGACCCAAAGGATTCTATATTCTACTATATTCTCTATTCATGTTTATCCCATTCATAGTAGCAAGTAAATAGAATCATTCTTGATACCTATCAACAGATAAATGGTTAATAAAAATGTAGTGCATATATACAATGGAATTGTATTCATCCATAAAGCAAAATGAAATTCTGAAATACACAGGGAAGCAGATGGATTAGAAATTGTTACATTAAGTGAGGTCACTTAGAAAGATGATACTCTCCTATGCAGATTCTAACTTTAGGTTTTTATGTGTGTGCATATGTGGAAATGAGTGTGGGCATGGGTTATGAAACTGGAAAGAGGACCATAAGAGAGGGACAAAGAAATAGTAAAAAAAGGGGGAAAATATGTACATATGTGTGTGGTGCTGTGCATGTGTGTACCTGTGACTGAATGTGTGTGAGTGCATGTGCACATGAATATACATGCATGTGGAGGGTGAGGTTGGTATCAAATGCCTTCCTTGATGGCTCACCACCTTATCCATTGAGGCAGGGTCTCTCATGAACCTGGAGTTCACTGTTTTGACTAGTCTGGCTAATCAGCTTGCTCTGGAGTTTATCCTCCATCTCCTCTGGTGTGTTGGGATTACATGGTGGGCCATCATGTCCACCTGGATTTTTATGCAGGTTGTGTGGATCTGAATTCTGGTCTTCACACTTGGACAGTAAATACCCATTCAGCCATCTCTTTAGCCTCCAAAATATTTTATTTTCTTTTTTTTTGAGATAAGGTTTCACTTTGTAGTCTAAGTTGCCCTGGAACTCACTCTGTAGACCTGACTGACCTCCAACTCACAGAGATCTTCCTGCCTTTGCCTCCTAAGTGCTAGGATTAAAGGTGTGCTTCACCAGGTCTGGTGAATAATTGTTTCTTTGAGGGAGGGAGGTTAATAGAAAACATGTGATGTGATTAGAAGGAGACTACTGTGAGTAGGAAGGGAAGGGCAAAGAGATCAGCCAAACAAGTTAGGCAAATGCAAACAATTACTTTGTCTGCTAATAAAAGGTAGTAAAATAATATATCCACTCAACATCAGAGCACCTAAATACACAGAGCAGATAGTCATAGGAATACAAAGGGTGTGTGCTGTGGAATGTTCTGTATGGCAAATGTGTTGCTAATTAGTCAATAAATAAAACACTGATTGGCTAGGCAGGAAGTGTGGGTGGGACAAGGAGGAGAATAAAGCTGGGAAGTGGAAGGCTGAGTCAGAGAGACACTGCCAGCCGCCACCATGACAAGCTGCATGTGAAGATCCTGGTAAGCCACGAGCCATGTGGCAAGGGATAGATTTATGGAAATGAATTAATTTAAGCTGTAAGAACAGTTAGCAAGAAGCCTGCCACGGCCATACAGTTTGTAACCAGTATAAGTCTCTGTGTTTACTTGGTCGGGTCTGAGTGGCTGTGGGACTGGCAGGTGAGAGAGATTTATCCTGACTGTGGGCCAGGCAGGAAAACTCTAGCTACAGGTGTGCAATGTAAGAGCAGCAGGGAACCTCAGCACTTCTCCTTCTGCAATGGTTTTCCAGACAGGAAATCAACAAACATTAGATTTAAGCTGTGTTCCTATGGGGCATTCCATCCAACAATCACGGAACACACACATTTAATTCCACGTGAAACGGTCGCCAGGAGAGTTGCTGTTTGGCTTTAAAACAAGTCTTAACAATGGTAAGGGACTGCAATCACATTGTCTCTCTTCCCACTACAAAAACTAGAAACAGGTAACAAGAGGAGTCTTAGAAACTTTATGAATAAATTAACACACTTCCAAGTGGCCAATGGGTCAATGAAGAAATTAAAAGGAAAAGAGAAAAATGTCTTTAGACAAATGAAAACAGAAGCACGCTATTCCAAAATCTGTGGGATGTGTGGTGGTTTGAATGAGAGGTGGGGGGGCTCTGTTCTGATTTGAAATCTTTGAGGGTTCACAAGCCCATGCTAGATGCAGTTTTGCTCAGTCTCTCCCGCTGCCTGGGGATGTGGATGTAAGCTCTCAGCTACTGCTCCAGAGCCTGCCTGCCTGCCTGCTCTGATGATCATGGACTAATCCTCTGAAACTGTAAGCAAGCCTCCAATCAAATGCTTCCTTTTATAAGTTGTCTTGGTCATGGTGTCACTTCATAACAACAGAACAGTAACTAGGACAGGGTGTATCAAAAAGCAGTTTTAGAAAGTAAGACTGAAGCAATAAACATCTTCCTAAAAAGAAAGATTTCAAATAAATAACCTAATGCTGGACCTCAAGAAAGTCATAAGACAGGGAAAAAAAAAACAGCTCAAACAGTGTGAGCAGAAGAAAGAAAATAGTAAAGATTGAAGCAGAAATAGATCAAATACAGACTAGGAAGACAATGCAAGGCCATGAGCTGAAGCAATGACAGATAAGACCAGTAGACGCTTAGCGAGAAGAAGTGAGAAGATTCAAATAAATCCAGAGACTGAACAGAAGCAGAGACAACGCAGCAGACACAATGGAAGCATGAAGGATGGTCATAGAGTATTGTGATAGTAAGTATTGATTATAAACTTGACAGGATCTATGATTACTGGTAAGACCAACCTCTGTATACAGTTGTAAGGGATGCTCTAGATTAGATTAATTGAGATTGGAAGACCCACCATACCCTAGTGGGGACATAGGCTGTATAAAAAGAAGAATACAAGCTGAATATGAGCATTCTCTACTTTCTACTGGATTGTGGATGCAATCTGAGCAGCCACGGCTTTCTTACCGTGATGGACTGCACCCTGGAACTGCGAGACAAAATAAGCCCCTCTACTCCTTGTGTTTGTCAGGATATTTTGTCATAACAATAGAAAAAGTAACTGAGACAGTTATTAAAACAATGTGGATAATCCAAGAATTTGATGAATTCCCGGAGACATAACCTACCACGATTGAATTATAAAGAAGTAAAAATGTATAGTCCAATTACAAGTTGGGTAAATTATTAATAAAAATCTCCCATAAGTAATTATTTGAAATGGTAAGAGCCCAATGGTGCCATTGTTGAATACATTCAACATACAAAGAACAATCAATTCTTCTTAAATCATTTCAATTGAAGAGGATGGGGTGTTTTGAAACTCTTCTTATGAGGTCCCCAAATTAATCAGTCAATAAAAAGAACTATAAATCTTTGACATCCTTGAGAAATGCAGATGGAAAACTTCTTAACAAAATTCTAGCACGTGAAAAACAATAGCATACTACAGAGATTGTTCATCATGAGAAGGTGTGATTCTTTCCATACATGCAAGGAAGGATGCTTCAATATATGAAAATCCATGACTGTGGTACCCACCCCCCTATTAGTAAAATTAGACAGAAACTCTATTATAATTTAAATAGATGAAAAACAAAGCAGACCGAAGTCAACATCCCTTCATAATAAAATCTAATAAATTAAGTAAAGAAGGACTACACATCATGACAACAGGGACTGTGACCGAGCACAGCCATGATACTGAACACGAGGAGCTGGAAGCGGTTCCTTAACATCTAGAGCAAGACAGGGATGCTCATTTTTATCACTTCTATTCGACACAGGATTACAATTCCTGGCCAGTGCAACTAGCTGAAAGAAATGATGGTACCCAAATTGGAAAGGAAATACGTTAAATTTGCAGCCGACATCGTCTTATATAGAAAACCTTAGAGATTCCACTAAGAACTGTTAGTTGTAACAAATGAATTCAGTAAGGTTTCGGGGGGGGGGGGGGAAACAACAACAACCAACAAACATAAATTAGTAGTGTTTCTGCACAAGATCAGTTAACTATTTAAAAGAGAAATCAAGGATACAGTTCACTAGCAATAGCTGAAGTAATACCCGGGAATAAATTTATGCAAAGAGATAAAACATCCCCTCATTGAGAAACTGAAAAAACACAAATAAATAGAAAGATCTGATGTTCAGTGGATCAGACACATAAATATTGTTTAACACTGTTGCTGCCTAAAGCAATCTGCAGATCCTATGCAACTCCTATCAAAACACTAATAATACTTTTCAAAGAAATAGGATACAGCAATTCTGAAATTTGTGTGGACCAGAAAAATCCCCAACGCACAAAGAAATCTTGAGCAAAAAGAACAGAGATGGAGGTACAACATTGCCTGGCTTTAAAATGTACACATACATGGAAGTCCGATAAATGATCTCAAACGACAAAGGGGTCAATGAAGAAATTAAAAGGACTATTTTAAATTTTCTTTGAAAAATTTGGGTGAAGCTGGGTGGTGGTGGCGCACGCCTTTAATCCCAGCACTCGGGAGGCAGAGCCAGGCGGATCTCTGTGAGTTTGAGGCCAGCCTGGGCTACCAAGTGAGTTCCAGGAAAAGGTGCAAAGCTACACAGAGAAACCCTGTCTTGAACCGCCCCCCCCAAAAAAAATTGGGTGAAAATAGAAGCCCAGAGTTCTCGACCTGTGTGGCATGGTGAAAGCTGGGCCATCAAACAGCACAGCACTGACATGAAAACATATACTAGAACAGAAGATCAGTAATAAGCCCAAGAACTTACACACAGCTGGTTTCGACAGAGGATCTAGGAATGGCTATCAGGAAAGATGCTTGAAGAAATGGTCTTGGAAAATGAGTATTCAGATAGAAGAATATAGACCTTTCTCTAAAATTAACTCAAAATGGATTAAAGATCCTAAATTTTATTTGCAAAATTATGAAGTGACTTGAAGAAAACAGATGGGGGAGGCACCTTTACATTGATCTGGGCAATGACCTTTGTGATATAATCTCAGAAACACAGACAACAAAAGCAGAAAAAGAGAAATGTGATTACAACCGACTAATAGTAGCCCTCCGAACAGCAAATTAAACATTCAACAGCGCCCAGACAACTCACCAAAAAGGGAGAATGTATTTGCAAACATCCATCTGACAAGTAGTTGGTTTCCAGAATTTGTAAGGAACTAAAACACTCAAGAGGAAACAGACCCAATAATCCTGTTTGAGAACGAGCAAAAGAGCAATATTTTCAAAAGAAGATATGCAAGCGGCAAAAGATGTTAAAATGTTCAGCAGCACCAATGATCAGACAAATGCAAACGAAACTGAATTGAGGTTGCACCTCACATCTGCTAGAATAGTTATTATCACCAAAAAGGCCACATGACGAGTGTCAGAAAAAAATCAGGAGAAAGCGAACACTACATTTTTGGTGAGGATGCAAATTAGGATAGCTACCATAAAAAGTATGGGATTTCCTTGAAATATTAAAAGTGGAACTGTCATAGTAGTGTTTCTGCACATGACCAGTAAACCATTTGAACTTTCAACATACAAATTTGTGTGTTGAAGAGAGATCCTCAAAGCACTGATTATTACAGCAGTATTCACACTCTCCAAGATGTCCCTCGGCATATAAACCAATAAAGGAAATATGGCAGACATACAATGGCCATAGAGAGAATAAAACCCTGTCATCTGTGATAAGACATGTACGTCTAGACAATACCATGTAAGGTGTAAGAGCTCAGGGACAGAAAGGTTAATGCCTCATGATCTCACACATCTGTGGAATCTGAAAGAGTTTATTTCATAGGAGTCGTGAGCTGAATGGTGCTTAGCCAAGGTGTGAGTGGTTGGGGGGAATGCAGAGGCATTGGTTAATTATAGTGAGATTAGAGAAGTACAAATATTTACAGAATAGGTGAACACAGGGACAGAGAGTAGAAAGGCAAGTGAGTACTTGTGGATAGGTGATGGGGGGAACATGATGGGGGGGGAATGGAGTGGAGAATGACTAAATAGTCCCGTAATACCTTCTATGAGTAATAAAGTGTTCTGAAATTGTGTTGATGGTTGACAATTGTGCGAACACACTTAAAACCATCAGGTTATACACATTAAGTTGGAGGATTGTGTGATATGTGGGTTATATCTTATTCACATCTCTGTTTCTGTTATTGGTGTGCTCTCTGGTCTAAAGTTTGAGTAGAGTTGAGGTAGATGATCTCCAGGCCCTACCCCTTACTGAGGAGCCAATTGGTAGTTGATAGTTGCTGGAGGAAGGTGAATCACTCTCTTTTTAGGATGTAGCCTCTTTTAGAATTCCCATGCTCCACTGCATGGCCCCGTATTCAGGCACATAAAGGCAGCACCAACTGGATTAACTCGGTTATAAAACATTTTTTAAAATGAAAAAACAATGAAAAAGGAAGACACCATGAATGCTACCATTTACAAAGAGATTAGACAGCATCTGACTGGAGTGGAAGAAACAGGACATGGGGACAGGATGGCCTTCCCTGAGCATGCAGGTCACTGAGGTGGTTGGAGGATTCCTCTCATGTGACCAAGGAAGGAGTGTTTCCCTGTGGGACAGGAGGAGCCAAGGAAGACCTTGCAGTTGCTACTGGCCCCACCACTCTCTACGATGGAGGGGCCTTTCTAGAACTCTATAAATGGATGACTTTGGGTGAGTCTTCTATCTCAAATTGTGCAATAAAATAAAAGGTGAGAAGTGAGAGAGGAGATGAAGCAACAGGAACAGGGAAACATTCCTGGGCTCCATTCTCGTCTCTTTAGAGGTGTGTGTGTGGGAGGGAGAGCTAGCTAGAAGTAGGAGGCATTAGTATTAACCTCTTACATTAGATTGGTCAGGTCTGTTTTTTAGTAATATTAGTGAAGGAAGACATTAAGATCTCTCTCAACACAGGCACAGCCTTCTAAGGATTTCCTAAATCCTATGCTGGGAAGCCTGGTGATGGTGATGGTTGTCAGGGCACAGGAGACAAGAGACTAGGCTGGCCAGCTAGTCAAAGAATGTCAGGAAGAGCAGATTGCAAGAGACATGAGACCAGTTTCAAATTCCCCACTCAGGGATAGCCACAGGGATTGGTTATTCAGACCTACAAATTGAATCTAAGAAGTAACGGTTGGCTTCAGGGTTATTTTTTAAAGTAGCATGAATGTCCAAGTACGTATTTGCAAAGCATTAAAATCCATAGGAGACATACTTTATTGCTTGTTTGGTTCGTGAGATCACCTGGCACAAAATAAAATGTTTCTTTTTTCTGTGCAGTGACTGCACACATCAAATATGGGAGAGCAACCTACACACCAATTTTCAGCCTATGGATCTGATTTTCCATGAGCCTCACCACACATCCCTCACAGAGAGCGCTTGTTTCGGGTGGATGTGTTTCACCTTCTTTGTGGAAGCCTCAAAGAGAAGGCAGTACGAAGGGAAAAATCAGCTATTTATAGGCGTTTTTGACTAAAAGTGTCTGCTCAGCGTGCTATGGAATATTTCCAAGATGTGGGAGAACAGGAAACTATCTAAAAAATCAACGGGAAGGCTGGAGGAGTGTTATGGGGGAACAATTCTGCAGGGGAGTCGTTTGCAGAAAGCTCAGGTTTCATTTGCAAACAAATGACAGTTACTTTTCCTGACACTCCAAGTTACAGAGAAGCCAGCTAAACTTCTCCTAGTTAAGGAGAGGAGAGGAGAGGGGGAAATGAAAAACCCCATGAAGTCTTCAAGTACTGTAAGTAACTGGAACCCTCAAAGGAATTTTAAAGGGGGACACTTCTCTATACAGCTAATCCTTGATGGAAGAGTTGCCAGCTAGGTGGATGCCCATGGAACACACGGCAAGCAGGTGGATTTCTAAGAATAGACTGCAGGTCCCTGTGACCTAACGGTCCTGCTGAGACTAGAGAACAGTCTTTGTCATCACTTACTTTTTCTTTTATAACAACAACAAAACAAAACGGCAAGGTCATTTGCTTGAGCAAACAATTCCGTGAAATTCTGCGTGCATCCCATGCACTCTGCTTCCACCGTTTGGGTGGTCACAGGAAGCGAGTGTGGTAGGAAGACTTGGGGCTGACTGCCAAGAGACAGATGGATGTGAGGAGAGCCTGGGCTTTTGATGGTTCTGTGGAGGAGGAGGAGGTCCTGAGAGGGACCTGCCTTCAGCAAATGTTTATTCTTTGGAGTTCTCTAGTCTTAAAAGAACGGTGCACCCAGCTTCAGAGAACAGGAAGGTTAGTTGATGACCTTGGGCAGGAGCAATGGAGGATAATGGCCTAGGACCTGTTGCTGCTACCCTTCAACTGTCGTAAAGCTCATACCTGTCTGGTTGCTGGGAAGGAGACACTCCTCAGAGAACTAGTTAAGCCCGTAAAGGATATGGCAGAAGGGTGGGTTGAGTTACCTTGCGGACATATCCCACAGTTGTTGCTGTTCATTAAACTCATCCTGTTGCTGATTTACCAGGTTGCCTGGAGTAAGGCATTAGGGGGTTGGCAGACCAACACTGCAGAAGTAAATGCAAGGATCGTGGGGATGAACGCTTGGACAGGCTGGAATTGTGTTCTACCAGCAAATGCCAAGCCATGTGAAAATCCGCTCCACGGAGGCTAAGATACCTGACCTGGCCCTTTGTAGGCCTCTCACTTCTCGTCACCAGCTGCAGGTGTTCCGCTGGCACCTGGTAAAGGAAGTTTCCTCATTGTGATTAAGATATACCATTATCGTACATGGGGTAGGGGGAAGTGGGGTGGGTAGGGAGGAGGTTTTCCTTGTCCATGAAATCAGGCATGCCTATGTAAGCAAAATAGAAGAGGGAAAAAAAAAGTGTTATGTTATGATACACCAAACAAAGGAAAGATTCAAAGCATATTCGTGGCTGAACACGTATACTTAGGAAACCTTTCACACAATCAATTATTTTAATTGATTGCCTAAATCCTCATTTTTTTTTTCCCCCTAGCGCCTGAAGCAAACAAAATCATATCTTCATGCCCACTTTACGGGTTAAAAAATGGAAGCATTGGGTTGAGAGAGTCCAGTGATAACATCAAAGCTTGGCTGAGCACGTGAAGCCCACATTTCCATCAGTTAGACTCTACTGCCTCCTACAGGAAAGCACACGAGACACTAAGCCTACAGCTCCCTGGAATTGAGTTACTTGAGGTTCTTGGACAGATTCTATTGAAGTCATTCCAGATGTAGTATGCCATCAGAATCTCTTGGGTTGATGCCAGAAATCCTCACTTAACAGATGCCTTCGATGTAATTCTTGAGCACATGATGTCATGGGAACTACCTCTAAATGGATAGAGGGATATTCAGTGGTATATGACTATTAAAAATGGTTCACTACAGGCTTATATGGGATATGGTTGTGGTCACTTGTCCCCATGTAGATACCATCATGCCTTGCATCAGGTAGTGTTTCCAACCTTGCAGGCAGATCTTTTTCTCAGTCGCCCATCCTCTCAGCCTTTTGTTCTTCCAGGATATTGTTCTCTTAGCTTCTGCGCAGTTACCCTGATTTGATATATTTGCTCTCATTGTCCCAAACATATTATCCTACATATCATTATATGTGTGTATAATTTATATATGCCACATATATGTGTCACACCATGTATCCCTTTGAAACAATAGATAGTTTTTATCCTGATGAAGTGAGGTGAAAGATTCTGACTGCCGAGACATGGAAGATGCTGGGGAGAAGCATGCAGTCCTCAGAATCCAGACCCTGCACCCTAATAAGAGTTGGACCTAAAGATCACATATCCAAAAGTGGATCTGTCCTGCTTTGTTTGTCCTCTTCTGGACCATAGTCCACCCCTGGTAAAGCCATTAGGATGCAGAAAGGCTCAGTCTGTAATAGGAGAAATACATCCATTCTGGGGGTGGGAAATAAGAGTTAAGACTATGAGCATGGGGCTTGTCAGATGGCCCAACAGATAAAGGTACTTGCTGTACAAGCTGACAGCCTGAGCTCAACCCCTGGAACCCATGGAGGAAGGAGAGGACACACACATGGAAGTTGTCCTCTGATCTCCACCTGCATGTGTGGCACATGTGAACTGTGTCCACACACAGGCATCACACACACACACACACACACACACACACACACACACACACACGCGAATAATAAATAAAATAAAAATATAATACGTACTTTGTGACTACAGAGCTACAAATTGTAGAGAATTATTTAGCTGACAAGTATCTTTGTCTCCTATGAGCCTTTTAAAGCACAAACATGTGTCACATGTGACTCTCGGGTCATTCTCGACCTCTTTGCCTCCAAAGAATGTATCAGCAAGAATTTGAAAAGAACCTTCGGGCTTTAGCAGAATGTGAGAGAGAGTGGGGAATGGAGAGAGCACAGACCATCAGGCAGAAAGACTGCCAGTGGAAGTCTCCTTTGAGACGACAGATCTTGTCAAGGTATTTCCTTTTGTCATTTGAATAGAGTAAGCAGAGCTAAATAATTCCAGAAGATTCTTTTATAAGATGGTTGCTACATAAAGTAACAGGAAGCTGTAGAGTCTAGACTATCGGGAAGAGATTGTGAGTGAGGAGGTTTAGGGGATGATGTTCCAATGAGGAGTGTCTGTTAGTCAGAAAATGACAACGTAGAAGGAAATAAAAATAAGATAGTTTTATCAGTGTATTGGACAATAGATAGTTAAATCAGTGTATTGGACAATCCTGAAGATATGTATTAAATTGTGGGGCTTCAAAGGCTGCACAGGACAGAAGACATTTTTTTTTCATGGTTATTGAATATGTCTTTGAATTAAAAGGACTGACACTGGCTTTGTCCTCACACGAGGAAGTCAGGACATGCCTAGATTAATGATCTGAAATAAGACTGAAAAAGTAAGGTAATGACTTTTTACTTGGATCGATTGAAAAAAAAGGTGCGGGGGAGGAGGTTCCTTACTTCATAGCTATTCTTCCATGGCTTTTGTGAAGTGGCCCATTTAAAAGAGATTTGATTTCACCAGAGATCAAAGACATCCAAAGCACAGATGTGTTATGTAGAAGTGTGGGTGCCCAGGTGCGGAGGAGGAGGTGAGGGAGTAGATCCACGCACCTGTGAACACAGTAACACTTACTATGCTTCACAGATAGTTTTTCCATTTCACAAGAGTGTGTTCAGCTTTCCTAAGTCATCGAGGACAATGATTAGAAATTCTTGAGTGAGCAGGAACAGTGCTCTAATATCATGAGCTTACCTAGAAACCTCAGTGTGTGGCTCAGATACACAAAGTATGGCACAGCATTAAGTTTTAGCAAATGAAGAAAAGCAGTTTTAAAGGTAAACTCTGTATTTTCTTACATTTGTAGGATCAAAGCATCAAAAGAGGTTTTTGCTGTCCATGTGGGTAATCTCTAAAAGAATTAAAAATAGTAGAAATAAGAAATTGGTCCAAAGAAACACAAGGGACACATGATGCCTTCCTGTACACTGTTCTCCTCTTTACCTATTTTGATTGTGTTCACAGTAATCAAATAACTTCTATGCCATCATCTTTCAGTTACAAACAGAGAGGGCTCAGGTGTTGGAGAATCAACTAACTTGGAAATCATTCCAACTGGCAATCATTCACTGAAAGAAATTAAAGTACTTCCCTACTGTGATTCCAGTTTAAGAACATAGACAAACACACACACACACACACACAGGAGAAAAAAAATGCCCCCTGTGTTATGATGTCACACACGTGGCAGTTCCTGGCCTGCTGGTGGGGGCCAGAAAAGATGGTCTTGAGAAATAGGTCAGTGAGTCCTATAAGCAAAGCTATATGTGCTTTCTTCTCTCTGGACAAAAATAAGGGTTTAACTTCTCAGATGAATAATACAAATTATAGTATAGTCACACACCTTAATGCAGACTATTTAAACTAGTTATACCTGAAAATGCACATTTTTTTTTCCTCCATCAAACTTCCTTGGCTAATGACAGAAAAATCCGTTAGGTGGTATTGTGATTTTAGAAACCTATGGAATTTGAGATTTCTGTGTCTTAGATCAATATAAGATGGCAGTTCCACATGAGTCAAGCCTGCCTGAGCTCTGTGGTCATGGATCCTAGCAACACATGTTCTTACAAAATGAGAAAAATGATACTGAGATTAATTAATTGCAACATTGATTTCATTGAACTCTAACTCACAATGATCCACTAAAAGACATTGAACCCCCTAAACGGAGAAAAATATAACCTTAATTACAAACCAAAGCCAGTGTGGTTTTGTTACTAGCCACACACACACACACACACACACACACACACACACACACAAACATCTGGAACAAGAAACTGATGTATTCTGCCATTCACAATCACCCTAGTAAGTCCCATAATGCCACACAGTTTCAAATGCACTGGAGTTTAAAGATGATTCTCCAAAAGACATGGTGAGCCTTGAGTTGTCATCTTTAAACTGTAATCCACTAAGTGGTTAGTTCGTAAGGGAGAGTAGAAAAAGAGAAGTCAAGTCCATGGCCACTGAGTGATCCCAGGTTGGATTTCCTCTTTTACACTCTCCTAACCAATGCTGCCTCTTTAATTAGTAGATTGAAATTTGGTGAGATAAGCAAAAGTACACAGACCTCCGGCTGTGGCTCACCAGATGCTCTGCATACTGTTAGCAGTGGTATGGGAACACTGAGTCAAGGACCAAGAATCAGGAAGTCTCCTTTCGGAGCCCTTTCCTGTTAACTTGTGATGTCTCTCTCCTACCGCGGAGTCAGCCTGCACCCCTGATTTCTCAGGGTGCCTCGCCAATTGTTTTTCTCCCCCTATTAGTTAGGTGGAGGCTATAGTGAAAGGACTGTAGAGAATCAGAGCGGAGGACAGAGGGCAGCAGAATGCCCAGGGTTCTGTGGGTGGTCATGGCCTCAACATTCAAAGTTAGCATCCAACAGGAGCAGCCTCACCTCTGTCTCTCGGTGGGAGAGGCATCTCTATTAAGATCAAAAATAAAGAGAGGCTTGTACGAGCCACATATAAAATGTACTCAAGGTCCTTGGCAATACCAATGAAAAATAAAGAAAACTATTAATTAATGTAGTTGATAAGGTTTTTAGACAGGGCAGCCAGGCAACACCACAGTTAGCAAAGTCATAAGCAGAATTGGCAGTTTTAATAAAATTCATATGAAATAGTTAAAACTGAATTAGTACAATTTAAATTGTTTTAAGGCAAGAAGAGGAAAGGAAAGAAAAGAAAAAAATAACCCCAGCCACAAAAATCCAAAACCAACCAACCAACCAAACAAACAAACAAAAACAAAAACAAAAACAACTATCACTGGGCAAAGATGGAAACAGTCTTGAGAGAGATTTGAAAAACAAGTGTACCCGCACTTTTAAATAAAACCCCGGTCCCACATTTGCTAGGAATGCATCTTTAAAGATCTTGTGGTATCTCATGCAAACAACAGACAAAACAAAAACAAAAACCATTCCAAAAAATGAAAAAGATCCCATCATCCACAAATTTAAATTCTGAAAAGGACCAGTAAGTGCTGAGGATTCTTGTTCAGAAAAATGACCGATCGCATTCAAATCACCAGCCATTTAGCATCCTCCAGCCCCTTAACATGCACTCCAGGAACATGAGAAACAGGATTTTAGGGAGCCTCTGCGCACAGTGACTTGTAGACACCTGATGTCTTCACCTGTTTCCCACCATCTGTACATACGTTAGCTTGTTAGCTCTTTCCGACACACTAGGCATTGTTTATAGAGACGGGGAAAAAATAACAAAACAACCAAACTATCCACACACTCTCCCCCTCTTTGCAAAAATCCCTTCTAAACCAACTACTCACATCCATCAAACACAAAGTAATAGAAGAGTTACTTATACCCAAACCTGGTCAGTCCTTCCATTTCTGGAAACTTGCACACAAACTGAAGAAACCCACTCAGCCTTAAAAAGGTCGATCATTTTGCTGTCTACAGCTTCATCTCTGAGAGAGCTGGCTTCCTCGGTCCCTGTCTGCGCTCTCTCGCTCCCTCTGTGTGACTCTCGGCTTCTCTCGGGAGAGGAGAGGGTTCCCTTCCCTTCCCCTTTCCTGTTTCTGCCGCTGGATGAAGGATGAATGCTAAATACACGATTCGAAGGGATTTTTTTTTCCCCTTCTTCTTAGGTGAACAGTTGGAAATCTAAAAATCTTTCTCTTCTGAATGGCTGAATGTGCCACTCACTCAACACGGAACGTTTATATAAAGAGGCATAAACACAACCAAGAATTCTACTTAAAAAAGAAAAAAAGAAAAAGAAAAAGAAAACAACCCTCCTCCCAGCCTATTCTGTTTACTTAACTATTAGCACTTACCCTGAGATGTGCCATAAATGCTCTATTCCAAATGTACAAAAGCCAACCACATCTCAACTGAGAATTAAACAGTTTTAATGTCTTCAAATCCATGCTCCTGCTCCAAGCCCTGATACAGGCAGTCACTGGCAGCGGTACAATAGTTCTCAACAGCAGACATCTGATTCTTGACATTTAAAAATAACAATATTGGGAAAAGGGGGAGCCTTTTTAAAAAAAAAATTAACTAAAACAGCTTGTGAGTGAGCACACAGCACCCATTGAGTGTATTGACTGGAGTGTACAGTGATTATGAGTGAACCCTGGACAGCCACAGGCGAGACACACACAGACCCCTCATCTCTTACACAGTCCTGGCAAGGAGTTGCATTAAGTTCATGCTGAGTGAAACTCTCCAAAAGCAGAAGGCATTTTAGTATTGAAGTTCTATTATCTAGTGAATACTTATTAACATTAATTAGTGAATTGATTCACTAATTAATATTAATTAGTGAATACTAATTTGGTTTTGAATCAAATTAGGGATTTCGCTTTTCTTTGCACTGGTAGCCTAATTTCACATGTATGTTCTTTTACTGGCATGGACACATTGCAGGTCCAGTGCACACATGAGTCTGATGCAGACTAAGACAAATAATAAAACACATTTATATCTATGTCTGAAACACATTATAGAACTGGAGTCAGCTGTTGGCTGCCCTGCATAATCTGAATTCTTTGTGTCTCAGTTTTGTCTATAAAGCAAAAGCAAAAAAGAACTTCTTGGGAAGAAGTGGGGGGGGGGCAGAGGCGGAGGGGAATAGAGGATGAATACGATCGGCGTTTGTTAGGCAAATGGATGAAAATACCATAATGGACACCCATCTCTGTATGGGAAAGAGTTCTGAAAATAGTTAAAACAAATATAGTACTTTTCAAAGTTGTTTTGTGTACTAAATGAGATCTAGATGGTTTCTAACCCAGAGATTATGTGAGAGGATTGAGCCTGGTGAATGGAAACAATTCAGACTTCAAAGGGAAAAGACTCAGTTTTGGCTCTTCCTGTTGCTGTGTGCCCTTGGTCAAGATATTCAACATAGTTTTCTAAGTCTATATTTTTCCCTCTGTGAAATGCCTTTAAAATTTCAAAGAACAAATTCAGTAACATTTGAGAAGCATCTGCTTTTGGCAAGTGTTTATGAATCGAGAGTTACCGGCCTTCCAACTCATGGAAATTGCTCTGATTAGTACACTGAAATACTCAGTTTATGAATTTGGAAGTGTGTAGAGAGATTACAGCCTTCTAGAACCAAGTATCTCCTTCCCTAGTAGATGAAGGAGGCTCAGGAATCTGAAGGATGGCTCCAGCAATGTCACCGGTTAGCGGTCAATAGGGAAGAAAAGCCTAGTGTTCCTGGTTGAGTGGGCTTGTAGGTTGTTGCTCACTAGACCTTGTGATGGTGATGTTAAATATGACTAAATATGGCTTTAAATCAGCACATGTAGTCATATTACTAGAAAACAAAACAAAACAACTCTTTTTTCTCCTCCAAATTTGCTTCTACGATGAGTTTATACATGAAATTATCCCCCAAGAGCTGATGGGAGCTTGTTAATCCTATTTTCTGAGAAGAGTTTCCACAGGATGATGGATTCTTTGTCTCTCCTTCTAGAACCAAGAGAATTGTTGGAACTCAGGTCTCAGGAGGCATCGCCTACTCTCCCCCTCTTCAGGAATATTCAGTTTTTCTTATAGCTCTCTTAAATGCATTATTAAAAAAAAACTAGCCTATGGAAGGTAAATAATTTGAAAGTAGAGGTTTCTATTCACTGAAGTATGAGATCCATTGACATGACTGTATTAAATCCCACACTTTGATTTTGAACATTTCATTCTGACGTTACTGAAAAATGCTCGAAACGATTATTTTGAAAACGTACTTCTTCCTCACTTTCCTACTTAGCTTTGGTATGGAGTAGGAACAAGCCCAAATTTCAGTCCTATAACCTCCAGGTCAAAGCCTCAGTTTCTTCTCTTGTGAATAGTCTTACTGCATCCATATTGAAGATAGAACATGTTCACCACAGTGCCCAGTACACAATGACTCTGTGGTTAATATCCATTTTCTTCTTTCCTTCTCTACCATTGAGATTTTGACTTTAAAAGGCATAAAAAAGAAAAGAAAAGCCGGGTGATGGTGGTGCACACCTTTAATCCCAGCACTCAGGAGGCAGAGCCAGGCGGATCTCTGTGAGTTTGAGGCCAGCATGTCTAAAAAGTGAGATCAAGGACAGGCACCAAAAATACACAGAGAAATCCTGTCTCATCCCCCCCCCCAAAAAAAAAAAGAAAAGAAAAATGAATTTCAGGAGGAAGAACATAAACTATTGTACAAGTACAAGTGAGTGTTCTATTACTAACAATGGCTGGTGTTGCATTCATGGAGAGCATCCTTCTTAAGTCTAATACTTCTAATTTCTCATATCCTACCACGACTTACAATAGCACAGGGCATAACAGTCATTAGTCACAGAGCCTTCTCATAGAAAACATGCCCATTTCTTGGACACCTCTGTATCCAGACAATTATTTTTTATCAGAGTACTTCACTTTCAATATTGGATAAAATTTATGTGCTTAAATAATTTCTAAATCCTTAGCTTGCAGCCCTTATAATGGTCATTTCTTTTGAAGAGACGAAGGTTCTAGTCCCATTTCTGACACATTCTGACAGTGTAACCCATTAAGCCTTTATTTGAGTTCACTTCTTTTTTCTATACTAAGTGGGTCAGATGAATCTTTTAGCTGGAGCATTATTTTTTTTATTTTTATTTTTATTTTTTGTTTTTTCGAGACAGGATTTCCCTGTGTAGCTTTGCGCCTTTCCTGGAACTCACTTGGTAGCCCAGGCTGGCCTCGAACTCACAGAGATCTGCCTGGCTCTGCCTCCTGAGTGCTGGGATTAAAGGCGTGTGCCACCACTGCCCGGCCTAGCTGGAGCATTATTAATAGTTCTTTGCCGGCATCTATGTATGTGTACCATGTGTGTGCTTGGTGCCTGCAGAGGTCAGAAGTGTGTGTCAGATCTCCTGGAACCGGAGTTAACAGATGGTTGCAAACCACTATGTGGATGCTGGGAACTGAACCTGGATCCTCTGCAAGAGCAGCCAGTGCTCTTAACCACTGAGAAATTTCTCTAGCTTCTTTTGATGTTTATTTATATACAGAACAATCATACAGTAAACTAGGCAATCCTACTTTTTAAGTAGGAAATACTAACATGTATTTGTGACATGGTAGCTTCTTCTAAAGTTCAGGCATGGGCCTTGTCTTTGCTCAGGACTGTCAACCTAGGATATTCTCAGGGCTTGGGATAGGTACTCCCACGAAAACTGTATTTATCAGAAAGAGTTTAATGAGGGAAAAATGACCACATTCTCACTGGAAGAATTTCTTCTTGTATTTCTTCGGAAGGAGAGAATGGAGATGATTATGGCATGCTGCTTTTAAGGTCTAGTAAAAACTTTCACTGAAAGACAGGGACATCAGGAAAGAAAGAGAGACAGAGATGCTCTGAAATGGGGGGAAAACCACGAGGGTCATTCTGCGGGGAGCACTGCGTCTCAGGAAGAACAATACTGGAGGGAGGGAAGAGGGAAGGTAGTCTGCCTGCCCTCGCTGATATTTTTATCCAGGTGAATCTTGTGGAAGGCAGCTGGAGGCAGAAGCGGGAACAGGAGCAGAAGTGGAAAGGGAAGAGCAGCCTGCCTTGGAGGCTGTGTGTGGGATTTACATGCTGACACTAATTGTATTTTATGCACTGATGTCTCCCCTTCACCCTCCTCTCCTCTGTTGTCCTGAGCTTCTGCAGCTGTGCTTATCAGGTCCCCAAACTGCCTCCTTCTGTCTCCACCTCTGCAGGGTAACATCCTGGTTTTCTGTGTCTTGGAATCGGGGTGGGCTGGGGATAATCACTGCCACAAGGAAGATGTGTGCACACTGCCTAATATCTTAAGAGAACGGGGAGAAGCTGGTTGAATGTGCTTCCTTGAATTTTCCCGATAGCTGCCATTACTCACTGAAATAATAAATAATCTGCTTGAGTTTATATAGACAGTTCTGAATAGAGCCAAGACTAGAACCCAGGAGCAAAGACCACAACAACCGAGTCAGGAGCAATTTCACAACATCTATCATTGACAATAGATAGTACCTGTAGGTACTGGCAGGACCTCTCTTGTTGACATGCCTCGGACTTCACCATGGCCTGATCCATGTTCACCGAGGCTTTCTGGTAAACCTCTCGGGCTCTGCTCACGGTGAGAGTGGAGGACCAGGCACTCTTCTTCAGAAGAGGGGCATCCAGACTGACGGGCAGGTTAGCACAGGTGGAGCACTTGACGTCATTGTTACTCCGGGAGGCCTTCACCGCCTGCTCGCTGATGGTGTTGTAGGCTTCCATGAAGTACTGTGAAGCAGAGCGGTCAGGGCACCTGCCCATGGTCATCACACCCGATGGTGTGTGGTAGAGGCACATGTCGCCATCCAGGTTGTCATCTGAGCTCCACCAGCTGGGAGAGGTGGGGGAGGCGTTGGAGGCATTGGATCTGGCCTTGGACTCTGAACGCCTCTCCTTGCTCTTGCTGCGCTTGCCATATCTCACAGTTTGCGACTCATCGGGGCTGGCCTTGCCCCCATTGACGCTGCCTTTGGATGGCCCCTCCAGGGAATGCGACTTGGTGAAGAGCTTCTGGACCGAGTGGACCAGGTGCCGGATGCGTCCGGGGCTATCGCTGCGATGTTCCACAGCGGTGCGCTTGTACTGTAGCGTGTGGTAGCCATCCCGGCTGAGGGGCAGCTGCCTTTCAAACTGATCCAGCAGGTTGGCGGGGATGCGATTCGCCTTGGTGGCCAGTGTGCGTGGCACCAGGGCACTCTCGTCCTTCAGCTCCTGCTGCGAGGTGTAGTGCCTGCGTGGGAAGGTGCTGCTGGCCAGCGGGTCACTGAAGGGTCCCACGCACTCGGCCTGGAAGGAATTCCGCTGGGTGTAGTAGGGATGGTCCGCAGGGTGGTGGTCCACCGGGCTCAGCAGGTACGGCTTGTGGTCTGAGTGGTGTGACAGTGAGTCACAGGCCGACTCGCAGGTGATCCCGTGGTGGTGGCTGCGGCTACCCGATAACCCTTTCATCGCTGACTGGAAGCAATCGCAGGGGTCATGGGAACCCCGTTAAGTTCCAGACCCGTCTTGGGCAAAGACCTGAGGGGTGAAGAACAAGGCATAAAGTTAGCTCTTCCCTTCGTAGGTGTAAACGGTTCTTTCTGTGGCTCCACACTACTGCTGGGTTTCTGAGGGACCCCAGGCTGTTCCTAAAAGCAGCTTTCGTGCATTAATGGAAAGGTCTCTCTCACCTTTGTAAGGATGGAAGGAACTATGAGACAAGGAAACTGTGAAATGCAATCTTACTGTTGTTTTGTTTTCTAAGACAGATTCTTGCTGCACAGCCCAGGCTGGAGCGCTCAATCCTGCCTCAGCCTGAGAGATGGGATCACACTGGAGTACTAAAACACTGGGCTGAAATCGTTTCCAAGTTCTTTGACACAGTAACTCTGTTTTCCTTTACGATCCCAGTAGCGCAATGTATCTTTCCCTGGCTTTTCTTCTTTCCATGAATTAAAAAAATATTTTATTATGTTTAAGTGTGGGAGTACGTATATAGGCACACGCTGATGTCAGCTGAAACCAAAGGTATGGTATCCTTTGGAGCTGGAGTTACAGGTGATTGTGAGCTGCCCAAATTCGATCCTGGAAATTGCACTCAGCAGTATTCAGCCTCTGGCCCCAACTCTTTACATGTTAATCACAATGCAGCATATCTACAGGGCTAGGTTTCTGTGGAAACCCTGGCACTATGGCAGAGACAGTTTTGTATTGTGATTTTACAGTATCCACTCCCTAGGACCCAAAGGACTGTTTGTTTTGGTCTTTCCCTGCTGAAGTTCCTTGCAGGGGCTTAATGCTTCATCACTTGTATATCTTCCTGTTAGCAACAAGCCATTACTACAGGCACAAAGAAAGCATTCTGTAAGGGCGGGGGGGGGGGGGAAGACTGAAAAAAAAAAAAAAGATGAACAAAAGGAGCCTGTGGCACATTAAATCATTAGGACATGACTTTGTATCACTCTGTCCGTCATAACTTTCTGTTTGGAATTCTGTAGGAATAATTATAGTACCCAAACATATTAGTGTTAATGTTAAATACAATTATGTATTTACATACTAATAACATTAATGTTTAATACAAGCCCATATATTAATCAGCTGCAGATAGCAAGACGAATAGACCAGAGATATGGGGGAATCTGCCCACGTATTTCTGCTCTCAGAGAGCCAAGTGTCCTGTAAACAGAGTAAGGAAGGAAGCGTACTGGCTGAGTCTCATGTCATGTCTCCTGGTTGCCATGGTTTGGATCCTAAATAACTCCGAAGAAGGTCAGTGTGTTGAGGGCTTGGCTGTTGGCCTGCAGTGTCATTGGTAGGCCATGGATACTTTGGTAGGTGGAGCTTCTGGGGAGGAAGTGAGGTCATTGGGAAGTACTGTGATCTAGGCTCCTTCCAGCTCTCGCTCTTTTTAATTACTGGCTGCTGTGGGATAAATAGGCTTCCTCTGTCATACATATCTACCATGATGTGCCACTCCACCACAGGTGCAAATCCACAGGGCTAAGTGAGCTAGCGCCTCACCTCTTCAGGAACATGAGCCTAAACAAATCCTCTTTTATTAAGTTGATTTTCCTGGTTACTTTGCCATGGTGAAGGAGGGCTAACACCCTGGTTTAAGGTTTTTGGCTAAATGTTCACAATTGAAAGCAGAATGACCAGAGACTGAAAGGCTCTCGGCCGTAAGGACCTGAACAGAAGACTCTGGGCCTCAAGATCAACTTAGTCAGCAGGAGACTTAGCTCCTGCAGTTCCTGTAGTGGGAGCTCACACTGAGTTCACGTCTGAGCTCAGGATGTCCCCAAGCTCTGGAAACAGCCTTGTGGCTCCAGCAGGGAACTTTATTTTCTTTTGACTTTAACACAGTGTGCTCTGCAGGCCCCGACTGAGGTCATCCTGACAGTTTGCTTAAAACTTAAAAAAAAAAAGAAGCTTCCTACAGTATAAAAATTGCCATTTTAAGCATTGTTCTGGAAAGCCAATTCAAAAATGTCATTTCAGATTTTCAAAAATGGAAAGATAAATGGCTAGTGAGCACACAGGGCAGGCTAAAATGCACGTACCTGGCCTCATGAAGAAAGACATGGACTTTAGAGAGGTCCAAGCCTGACTTTTCCAGGGGACACATGGCATTTGCGAGCTCACGACAATGCTGACTGTCTATGTCTACGTCTCCTGAGGCTCCTCACTTATTCTTTTATTTTCTGTCTGTTGCTGCTCAGGATTGAGCCCGCTGCCTTGAACATGTCAGTTAAGTGATCCCTCCCATGTCATGACTTAAGAGTTCAAAACTACTGATGGGAAATTTTAACTATCGGTCTTTTGAGATTGGTTAGTTTACTAAATTAGGAAGGCAGAGACTCAGTTCATCTATCCAATCTCAAGTACAGTGTAAATACTTAATCATTGATAACGCATGCATGCAGAATTTCCGCGGGTGGTCGGTCCATAGTATGATTCAAGTAGCAGCTGTTCAGTGACAATGTGGCCATACAGGGAAGCCTGGGGGAGCCATTTCCCAGGCACGAAGGAATCAGCCGTGTCAGTGAGGCAGAAGATGGCAGGTGAGCTGTACTCTTGTACCTCTTAGATTTTTACTTCTGCCTCCCATGGGTCCTGAGTTCTACTGGCCTGGAAGTTAAAGTCTAGGAACTTTTTCTGGCCCAAAGAATGTCTACACAAAGATGGTATGTCTGGAGAGGAGAGAGAGAGAGAGAGAGAGAGAGAGAGAGAGAGAGAGAGAGAGAGAGAGAGAGAGAGAAGAAGAAGAAGAAGAAGAAGAAGAAGAAGAAGAAGAAGAAGAAGAAGACAGAGAGAGAGAGAGAGAGAGAGAGAGAGAGAGAGAGAGAGAGAGAGAGAGAGAGAAAGAGAGAGAAGACAGAGAGACAGAGACAGACAGAGAGACCCAAAGACACAGAAAGGAACTCAAGATTTATGATAGAAGTGGATCAGGAAGAGGCTATAAATAAAATCTTCCACTGAAGAGACGCTACTAACAATGGAAATCCTGGGACAATCTTCCTATGAACCTGTGATGATGGTAACAGTGGATACGGCAGGAAAGGATCTATTTAATCTAGGGGTTAAATATACGTCTTTAGCAAAGCTACAGCACAAGCTAACTTATGAGAAAGCGTTTGTCTATTAACCAGATTTCATGGAGGGCAGTTTTGGTTTTTCAAATATGGACTTAACTTTAAAGATAGAGCTAAAGAAACAGCTAGGTGATAGAGTGCTTGCCAAGCATGAGAGACACCTTGGGGATATTCTCCAGTACCGTGCTAAATAAATAAATATAAACAAATAAGCTAAAAAGGGGATAGTCCTGGAGGCTTATACTCACGTAATACATTTCAAGACTATGCTGACTTGGTTTTCAACATATAAAGTAACACGAGATGAGGCTTGTCCTCTGAAGCAGCTGTGTCTTGGGTAGATATTTTGTACTAAATGAAATGTGAAATTGGAAGAGTTGAACACATGGATTTGTTCTAAAATGTTCAATATTATTTCACCCAGGTATTCAATAATCATTTTAATGTGTGAGCAATATTTTATGGAATATGATAGTACCTGAGGACAGACAGAGAAAATGGAGAGTCTTTTTATGACCATCAATGATGAATTACACTACATGATATAACTAATGATAATTTATGTAAATGAAACATACACAGTATGGTATTTACTAAACTTTAAGTGGGTTAAGAGCCTAAACCTTCTAAGAGGCTAGTGAATTTTATCAGGGCTGACTACAGTAACTCACTTCTCCCTTCTTCCTGCTTGTGAAGGGACATTGAGCTTGTAGTCATTTCCTATGTCTGGGGTTCTCAACCTGTGGGGTTGCACATCAAATATCCTACATATCAGATATTTACATTACAATTCATAAGAGCAGTAAAATTATAGTTATGAGATCGCAATAAAATAATTTTACAGTTGGGAGAGGTCTCCACAACATGAAGAATGGTATTAAAGGGTCACAGCATTAGGAAGGTTGAGAACCTCTGCTCTATGCCATGGTAAGTAAGGTCATAATAATGGCACTGCACTCTCATAAATGCTTTAAAATGCTAAATCTCTTTTTCTAGTCAAGGTCAAGAGATTATCAGCTTGTCTTTCCCTGTAGAAGATCTTACACTGTCTTTTACCCTCTTTCCATTTTAAAAGGAAAATAGATAAATTTGTGGTTAGAAATTACAGCAGCACAGCTGGGCGGCAATGGCGCAGGCCTTTAATCCCAGCACTCGGGAGGCAGAGGCAGGCGGATCTTTGTGAGTTCGAGGCCAGCCTGGTCTACAGAGTGAGATCCAGGACAGGGACCAAAACTACATAGAGAAACCCTGTCTTGAAAACCCCCTCCCACTCAAAAAAAGAAATTACAGCAGCACATTTGGCCACTTCCTGTTGAGTGAGACAGATGATATAACATCCTAATGTCATTGACCATGGACAGATAATTGTGGCTGACACCTACCATGGAGATGTTGAGTTCTCTTTTCTCATGCTTCATACCCTCCCTTTTCTAGCACACCTCTCTCCATGACTACTGTTTATTACCCTTCTAATTGATGTTTATAAGTGGCATCCGTGGGCACCACTATCTCCTACCTGTGGTGTAGCCAACAGCATCAGTATAAAGCATTAACTGAGCATTGCTCATGTGCAAAATCTAGGGCTTGCTGCTGCAAACATGACCGAATGCATTCAGAGAATCCTTCTGGCTGAAGGGGTTATGATCCACTCAGAAAGACACAAGGCATGAGAAAAGCTAACTCATGACTCTCCTCATTTAATGAATTCTTGGAGAAGGAAGTTGCTAGTGGTTTGAATGAGGTTTCAATTGGCTGTAACAATTTCTGAAAATAGAAAGGAGAAACTGCCTCTTTTGCCTTTCTCACTGAGCAAGGCTGTGGAGTGTGGTCAACATGTCTCCGTGAAGGGTTTCTATGGCTACAGTGATTGCATCTAATTCTTTCTTGTTCACTACGACTTCAAAAATTATTCTTTGTTGTTCTCTAGGTTCAATTTTGCCATCAGATCCTATGTCCTGGTGCTTGGCTTGGAGAATTTGTTGCTCTACTGGTGACCGTGAGAGGAGCTTACTGTGACAGGCACATTGTTTTTCACTGAGTCCCTGCACCTGGAGCAGAAGTATTGCTGCACAGATGATGACTGAAGCAAGAACGATTGAGTACTGCAAAGGAAAAATCTCTAGGTAGATAATTTATGAGAACTAACGAAACAAACCAACCCAACTGCACAGTAGAAGATGCTGACGGGGGAAAACGTCCCTCCAAAGCAGGTGATTCCTCATTTCCTTTATTTCATTTTGATTTCTGTGCATGTCTTTATTTAGAGCTGCTTGTTTTGATTTTTCTTCTACCCGCAGAGAAGAGTCAACTGAAGGCCTTTCGCCATTTTACTTAGTGAGGGCTGGCAGACATGCAACCACACACTGTGTCCTGAACAACGTGGGAGTCCTGCCTCAGAGAACAGAGAGTGTCATGCTCTGGTGGAGGAAGGCAATGGGAAGAGGCAATCTTTATGAATTCTTTCAGGGTCAAACTACCATTTTGGCTTTCTTCCATCTGCCTGTGACTTTCTTATACCAGATTATCACATTGAAATAAGAAGAAATAAAAGATTCTCACATCAAAAAGAACAACCTAGTCCTTGACTAATGACCACACTTCCCAATGTCCCTTGATGAGCATAGGTGACTAATTCTGACTAATGGAATCTAGTTGCTAATGACATGTGCCATTTCTGGAAAAGATCTCAAAAGCAAAGTTCTCTTTCACCCTTCCTTTGACTGGAATGCAGATCTGAGGGCTGGTCAAGCTGTGATCTTATACCACGATACGAATATTACCTATTGAGCATGGGTGGAATACAAAATAAAGGTTCTGGTCCCTGCAGAGTTCCATATCCCCTAGTGTCTTGCTTCCGTGAGAGCAAACAGACTTCTGTTTGGTTTGCACCACTGTCCCACTTCCTTGGGAATGAGATAGAGCATCTGAAGCCCAGTCATGGAGGCCGTGAAAGCTATGCCATGATGTAGAACCATACCTTGCAGGTGATAACATTTCACTTGAAGATTTAAATGAGCTGGTGGCATGATCATAGGTATGCTAAAGATTTTTGTGCTTGCTCCTAGAGAATAAATTTAAGGTAGGGGGAACAAGAAGGTCCAAGGGAGCAATTATTTCAGGAGAGAAGAATGAAGGGGAGGAAGGAACACCCTAAGGGAACATGGTGATGTCCTGGCTAGCAGGGTAGTTCCCCAATTCCTGGTCTCTCAGCCAAATGGGGATGTTCCTACCATAGCCTGAACACATCCTGTACCTTTTCTAGAAAGAACAAAATACTTCAGGTGGAGGATCCAGCTTTCTCTAGCAAATTTTTTCATCTACTTAAAATAAAACCCAGTTCTATGGGCAGCCTCCAAGCCTGTGAACTAAAGAAGCCTCTTTTTAAAATCAGTACACAGACTAACATATTTCATTATAGTAACAAAGATGGAATTGTATACTTAAAGGCATGCAGACGTGAGTGGAGCACCTTTGAGTACACACTGTGTGAAATACTCCAATTATGTTATTCAAAGCACAATGCTGAGCCATTTTATACATGCAGAATGTACTTTGGCTTTTCATTAACATTAATTGCTATCCTAATCACCTGCGGTTTGATTTTGTGAATGCTTCTTTGAATCAGGGGCATTTCTCTCTCAAAAAGATTTGCTATTGGACAAAAGAACAAAACAAATAGCCACAACCATCTCCAATTTAGTCACAGTGGGCGCCAAATCACAGTCGCCTCACCGAGCTTGCAAAAGGCAGTTTTGCAACAGCTTTTGAGAATCAAATGGTGGGGATGAGTCCTTGAGAAAGGCTGGCGGGCCACTGTTAATATTGCTACAGCCTTGCTGCTGTTTGGGAAAAACATCACAGAGCTTAGCAGAAGATTTTTACGTGGAGACGACTAAGGTCGCAAATTGTAATATGCCACACGCATTTGGGATAGACAGAGGTAATGATGGCTGTCTTTACTCTGAGGAAACCAGGGGGCATACTCTTTGTGGGACTGTTTTCACTGGCTTTCCAGGCTTGATTGTCTCAGCTAAGCCTTATAGATGGATGCCCCGGGAGTGAGACGAGAGAGTGCAGACCTTGCTCTGCAATGGTCAACAAATGCTCTCTTTTCAGAGGTACTATAGGGAGGGGAATGTCTTATCTTTTGGGGTACAGCTGCTTCAGAATATTGACAGGGAAGACTAAAAACCATCCGCATCTACAGAAAAAGTGGAGAAACACTTGCAAGCGACTGCCTCATCAAGAACGAACAGAGAACAATGACAGATTAGAGCTGTGAACGGGATACAAGCCAGCTGCGATGGAAGACGGGAAAATTGGAGACAATGACAGTTAAAAGCAACGCAACAATGCAACTCGGAAAATAGCCTCTGATAAAAACGGAGTTATTTTTGTCTGCATTTCTCATAACTAGCTAAAGAGTCTGGTGAGCCTGTGCAGGCATATTCGAGACAAGCAACTTCACAGTTAGAACACACACACACACACACACACACACACACACACACACACACACACGCCCTCTGAATCATGTTTTCTTTTACCATCTCCTCTTTTAAATGCATCTGCTTGTCTTACCGAGCTTGTAACGCAATTCTACTTTTCTGAGTTCTGAGGCCTCCAAGTGCCTGCAAGTGAGGTTCTTTTGTGATAGTCATTCAGTCGGCAGCTGCACTTGGGAATTTGTCTCCTACCCCCAGCATCTGCTGAGGACACCCTGACTGGGTCTGTTGAGGCAATCACCATGTTTTCCGAGCTGACTGGGCAGTTTGGAAACCAAACTCAGGGACATTTGTTCTTAATCGAGGGAGCCAGATGTTTCCTCTAGAGAATCAAGTGGAAATATTCCCAGTCAGTGGACCTTTGTGAGCTTAGGCAAGGTCAAGGAAAGGAACATCTACATGGGCACCGTAGGATGGAAGAGTTATCTGCTCTTTAAGCTATGGGACAGTGAGGCCACTGGGTCTGCAGAAGCAGAGAGTATAAAGAGAGGAATCAGTTTAGAATCTATGTAGCCCTGGGGATAAATAATAGAAAAAAATGTCTCCCAAATCTCTTTGGTCTAGGCAGTCAGTTCTCTGCCCAGTGTAGCTGAGATCTTGCAGCCGTTTGTGGCAGAAACATGGTAGCCCAGAAAAGCTCATATACACACATAAAGGGAAGCCCTCTTCAAAGTTGGGGTAACTGCAAGCATACCAGAGCCACGGTCAATAGTCTGTGTTCAAGTGGACACAATGTGAGTCACAAGCATCAGCTCCCTTGGGATTGGCTAAGGTGTCTTCACACGGCTTCACACAAACCTGTTTATTGAGCGTGACACATTATGGACACTCATTCAGGTTTTATATCCACTCTTGGAAAATGCTCATTGGTGGCCCCCCTCCTCGACAAGGAGATGGCAACACGCTACGGAGAGGACAAGAGGAGTCATTCTCAACGTCTTCTCACTTCCCTGGCTTCTGCAGTGGTTAACGTTAGTGCAGATCAGACTTCTGACTCCTGAAACTCCGTTCCTTCCTTCTGTTTCCATCATCGGGGAATTTTCAAAGTGCTCCATTTTAACCTTTGTTTGTCAAACAGCTAAGCTTCTTTTTCACTTTTTCCCACCTTGGTACCAATGTTTCTTCTCTTGAGGATTCGTATACCCAATCTTAAATTTTCAACAAACAAATTCATCTCCACTAAACATTCTAGAAACATGTTTGTAGGTAGAGAAGGAGTTTGTTTCTAGTTTGTTTCTGGATTAAAGTCCTAGGATCGAAGTTCTGACAGACAGAAGTAGCCAGCGAGGCTTCAGTCCATATGTCCTTTCAGATTTCTGGCATGGAACCACATCAAACACACATAACTGAAATTACGTATTAAGAAATTACTATTTGCGTAGTGTGCGCTGAGCACTGTGAAAGGAATTGAGGTTTGTAACATCGCATTTTCAACATCCCCTCTTCCATTTTTTCCTCATATTCCTTTATTCTTGTTCTTCCTGTCTCTGCCAGCTCTCACTGTAGCTTCTTCTATTTCCTCAACTCTTTCCTCTTCTCTAGCCTTACGGCCCAGGAGGCACAGCAGGTCACACATCCTGTCATCTCTTCTGCTCTATGATATACTTTCCTGGAGAACAGAGGCCAAAGGCGATGTTCTCGTCTTTCTTGTACTTCCACACAGGCTGCCAAATGTCCCTGAGGGTAGAACTAGTACCAATCTCAACTCTAGTCTCAAAGCCTATTACAAATACTATCCGAATTATTCTGTTACAGATATTCTAAATCCTTGAACCGAAATCAATCGTTCTTCATTTGTCAGGTCTTGGCTGGAAAAAGGACCAATAAAAGCTAACTGAGTAAAAACGATTGGGGTTTGTGCCTCTAGTAATCATCTACCAAGAGAACATTTTGAGCTACATATCAGCACATTCCACCTTAAATGTATGATATCATAGCTAATTATTAAATAATCCTATATGGTAGGAACTCTAGCACTCCCTACTTACCCAAGGAGGATGTATTCTAAGACCCCTGATAGATGCCTGGAATCTTTGACTGTATTGAACCCTGGTTGGCTGTGGTTTCTCCTATACACACTTGTATAAGTTTAACTTAGAAATTGGGAACACTATGAAACCAGCAACCATAAAGTACTGTAGTTATTAGTAACTTCAGCATATGATTCTTTTTCCTTTCATTATTACATCATTAACATTCATCTTTTCACCAAAGGAAAACCCTTCTCTTTGGCAAATCAAGATTGCCAGCATTTCTACTCTTTCTCTTTAGGGAATTATTAAAACATATAAAATAAAGATCACGGTTACTAGGATAACGCAAGACCCCATCTGATATCTGAGATGGCTACTAAGTGACGAGCAGTCAGGTAGTGCATACAACATGGACACACTGGATAGAAGGATGACTCACACACCAGGCAGGATGGAGCAGGCAAGAAATTTCAGTGTATCAGGAAAGCACACATGATTTAAAACTCACGAACTGTTTATTTCTGAGAACTTCACTCACTATTTCAGGCAGTTGACTATGGAGTAACTGAAATTGTGAAAAGTTAAACTCTGTGTAAGGGGTGGTTATTGTGCTCTTTGGATAAAGACATAAACTTTCAAAAATTAAATGACTTAACCCCAACTCATGAATTAGTAAATTCTGAATGCAGAATGCTTTCAACTAGTGTGTTATAATAACTATTCTTATCACCTTTAACACACACTCACACAGACACAGACATGCACCAGAGACACAGATACACACTCACAGACACAAAGACACACACAAACACATACACAGACACACATATAGACAGACACACAAAGAGACACAGATACACACTCACAGACACAGAGAGAGACACACAAACACACACACAGATACACACAGAGACACACACAGACATTGACACACACAGACACACACAGATACACAAATACACATTCAGACACAGACACACAGAGACACAGAGACACACAAATACAGACACACAGAGACACAGATGCACATTCACACAGACATACAGAAAAGGAGACACACACACACACACAGACACACTCAGACACAGAGACACAGACCCAGAGATGCAGACATAGACACAAACACACACAGATAAACAGACACACACATAGTCTTTGGTAATGCTAACAGCAGACTTATAGTATATTATTCATTATTTGATTATCTCATTCTTAAGCTTCCAATTGTTCCCCTATACCCACAGGGTATAATGTCAGTCTTTCAATATGGCCCACAGTAGGCAGCTCCATGATCTGCAACCTGCCCTCCAGACAGTCTTATCTCCTGTCCACCCTGCCCTTCTTATGCTCTGGCAATACTGCACTCCCTGCAACCCCCCCATCCCTCAGATGCCATGCTGTGCTCTGCACTGCATGCCTCTGCAAGACTCACTTCCATTCATCAAGAAAATTCTCATTGCTTCCTCCAAGCAGGTACAAATATAGCCTCCCTCTGAAGCATTACTTGGCTGAAGGAAACATGGAAATGATAGGCCTTATCTAATTTATCATTTAGTTGAAAAAAATAAATCACATAGATGTGACAATCACGGGATAATACAAGTCAGAATCTAATCAAGCACTGAATTGTGTGGAATGTGTTGCACATGTAATGTGGCAAGTCAAAAGCCACATTTGGAAGAAAGAAGTCTGGGAGATGCAAAAGTTAAGGAATACTGAGACATCTCCATCTAGAAAAGTTAGAGCAGCACATGCTTCAGAGACGAGATTCTCCGGGCAGTGTGGATGCTTCTGTGTATTTTTAAATATCATTGCTTCATCTTTTGCGTGGTCATGTTTTTATTTTAGGGACAAGCTCTCATTATGTAGCCATAGCTCTGATTGGTTGGAACTTGCTGCGTAGACCAGACTGACTTCAAATTTGTGGTGCTCCTCCTGTCCCTGCTTCCTCCTGCTGGGACTATAGGAATGTACCACAATGCTTGGTGCCTCTGAAGTTTTCAGGGTTTCCATTTCTGCCTTTGACAAGGTCTTTGATAGTTCTACAAATGCACTGGCCAGAGCCTCTGAGACCTACAAACCCGATGTCATTTAGTCCTTTTGCTAGGTTCCTTTTAAGGAACTGTTTTTGGATGTTAAGCTACTGCTCTCCATTAAGGGCCTTACCTAAAACAGCTACACTTACCATATTGGTTTTTTTTGGGGGGGATATCATGCACCCCAATAAAGAATGCCTTGAATGAGGTACATGGGTGGAATTCCGTTCAGGTTTTTAACATTAGCAGACCTGTGTTCTCAGCACCCACCTTTCAGCTTGGAGATCAAGGGCTCCTGTGAGACAAGGGTGTTTCTAGATCAGCCACAGTGGGTTCCCTCAGCTTCAACACCATGAAGGTTATTGGGAAAGTTACAAAAATACAACAGTGGTTCCATTACTTTTCTACTTTTAGTCTAGCTGCATTATATTTCCTTAAGCTCTTCTCCTTACTCTATTTGAGAATACATACAATCTTATAAGCCATGCAACCCTTCATGGAAATGCACTACACTGGAGCAGCATATCCATGTCTAGGTAGCTCTGTGTTCTTTAACACTAATCTATGTCTTCCCCACTCGGGACACCACATGTTGAATGTAATAGAGGTTGTCAAACAAGAGTGTGCACCAGAACCTGATAGAAGACCTGTTAAGACCCAGCTTGCTGGACCCACTTACACAGTTTATGGGATGGTCCCCAAGAATGAACAAACTCTACGGCAAGGTTTGTACTGGTCCCATAATGACAATGATTGGGGCTGGGAAATGTAACAGTTTGGGTTGGTGAAGCATTTGTTGAATGCAATACGCAGAACACGTGCCTTCTGTGTTTTCTTATTGGATACTATTTCCCCTTTCATCAAGTTCTAGGAATAGTTGCTATCAATCATTTCCCTGCATGCACCTCTCTCTTTGCAGAACATGCAGGCACGGGGCAGGGTGCTCACCAGTACTCCTTTACAGTTCTATGGGTAAGCTCTCCCTCCCCCCAAATATTGCACGCACTTAGCAAGCATTAACCAAACACATAACTAGGAGTCTCTTGCATGTGAAACACGTTTTACTTATAAATTGTGCTAATTTATAAATGAAACAAGCAGCATCATTCTAGAAACAGTGTATTTGCTGTACAGGTGCCACACAAAGCTGAGGTACGGTGCTAATTGTTGAGTATTGAGCAACAGCTAATGAAGATGGCTAGCACCTACTTTGCTCTTTCATCCATCTACCGTTTCGCCCCCACCCCTGTCCCCCAAGCTGCAGCTGCCTAGAAGAGGCTCATTCATCCTTCCTTAGCCTCCTCAGCAGTGAGTCTCTCCAGTTACAATAGCAATAATTGGGGAAACGATTACAGAAATTTTTCAGTGGCAATAACGAGGAAACCATTGCAGAAAATGTTCTGTACATCTCTGAAGACAGGGATCTTTTGGTTCAAACCTGGCTTTTAGCTAGCTCAGTTCTAGAGGATCCAATGCCACTTCCGACCTCCACAGGCTCCTATGTGCACATGGTGCAGGTATATGCAACTCAGGCATGCACATACAAAATACATATGTATATTTATATATTTAAAAAGGGCTTCGTTTTCTTTCTCTACACGAGTGTCAAGATGAATGTCCATCTAAATAGGTGTATACACTTCATTTCCAGGCCACATAAATGGTTAGCCTGCAATTTCAGCAGGGATCTAAGCGTGAATTACTTGTGATGTGATCAAGTTGAGCACTGAGCATGTAAGTCGGCTAAGAAGCAGCTTCCAAGGGCAATGGCAATGTGAGTGGCTGTTGCTAGAGCAAAGCAGTGCTTTTTCTGTGTTGAGGAAACCTTTGCCTGCTGAGGAGATGAACCAAATGAACCGAAGCCTGAGCTACTCTTAACTACCTCTTACTGCTGGTGTGCTGGGTCGAGGCCTGATTGGATTTTTACAAAATGTCTTTCCCACTGCCTCAAGCTTCATTCAGCTTCATTTCAGTGTCAGGTATATTTAACTTGGGAAGGAGACTGCTTGCTTCTCTGTGCTGCTGCTCACCTTTAGGGACATGCAACCTTCTAACTTGAAAGAGTAATGTTGCTGAGATCCTTGACCATCATCTCTTAATTTTCTCACATTTATTTATTTATTTATTTATTTATTTATTTATTTATTTATTTATTTATTTATTCATTTATTTATTTATTTATTTTTATTTATATTTATTTATTTATTTATTTATTTATTTATTTATTTATTTATTTATTTATTTATTTATGGGTATATGTATATGTTATGGCCTGTTTTGTTTGTGGAGGACAACTCAAAGGAATAAGTCCTCTCCTTGTTCTATGTGAGACCTGGGAATTGAACTCAGGTCATCGGGCATGGACTTTATCTTGCGGAGCCATTTCAGCGGCCCCAACACCCATTTTAAACACGGTCAGCTTCCTGCATCTTTCCAATGAGGCAATTGCTTTGGAACTATTTAATGTTAGCTTTCCCTCAAGATTTACTTTTGCTCTGAACTTGAGAATTTCTCTGGGTCACTACACGCATGCAAAACCAAAACTAAAGCCAACTAATAAAGCAAATCCCAACAAAGAAGTCGTAGAGGAAAAGAGTTTTAGGTATGAAAATGAACTCTGCAAAAATGGATAGGGAGCCAGGAGCAAAGAATCACGGCGGGAGACTGTGTCTGAGAGCCATTAGAGCATTGTTCTGAAGACACCTGCTTCTGTTGCGAAGTTCACCAGAGACCTGACGTCTACCTAGCAACGCAGCTTGTCTTTCCCATCGAGGTAACTCATCATGACGTTTTTATCAGTACCCGAGATTGTTGGTTTTTCTCATCAGATAGCATGCAGCTCTTCTCAGGAACCTTTGCTATTTCTCTTGTTTGTACTGATTCCTGTACTCTTAGGAATCAGGATTCTGGAAATAACATTTTAGCATTTTTAAGCATTATGTTAGCGGAGAACAGGTATTTGTACGTTGCTCTGTCTCTCTTCTAAAGGAGAATCCCTTGGCTGCTTGCCCAGTGCTAGTTACAGAGTGAGTGTTCAACTAACACTGAGTGACCCATAAGCCTGTTGGCTCACTTTCAGGTCCCACAAATGAATTAGACTGGATTCTCCATTTATGAGAGGGAGATTATGTCTTTGCGGTGTAGGAGGCTCCATACATGACTAGACTAACCAGAAGTCAAAGGAATTCAGTCTCAGGAAGCTATCTTCTGACATGGCACAGGTCCTGCCTCGGGATACCCTTCTCATGTGGGAGCTGGCAGCAACATAAAGGGCCAAGGAAGTATCATGTAGAAATGATACAAAGGTTCCCATGGTGCCTTCCTTGTTTCTCCTCCTGGACAATCTTTCTAACCCCTTAATCTCAGGCTGCTCCATCTCTGTGCAAAATTGTGTCTATTTCAATCACTATCATTGTCGTCACCACCACCACCACCACCATCACCATCATCTAGATACCTTGTATGGTCAAGCCTCATTCCCACAGGCCCTTACTGATCCATTATCTCTATGGTTACAATCACTATATGTCTTAGAGTTTTCTTTAGCATTCCCCTTCTGCCCTCTCTTTATGATGCTGTGGACAGTATTCATTTCCTCTATATGGGAAATGCTCTTATCTGCCTAGATAATGCTTATTCATTCTCCAAAACTGTCGCCACTGACCACACTGAGTTCTGAGCATTCCCAATGAGGTTTGGCCATGTTTCCAATTGTCAACTGCCTGCTTTCTTGTCATCATTCTTCCCACTGTGAGTCAGGTTACAGTTAGGGTTGTACTTGCTACTTTATGCCAGTTTTCTATTTATCAGCAGTGAACTTTATAATCTGCTAAAATCATAAAAATGGAACCATGATGAAATGTTGGAGTTGGTCAGATAGGATTAGTGGCTGTGGGACACATGGGCTCTTCTAAAAGGTGTGTAGCTGACAGGAAAAAGGATCTGGCCTCTGGCCCACAGCCTTCCAGGTCCTACATATGGCAATATTTTACCACCTACACCATTACTTTATTGTAGGTAGCATTTATGCTCAGCCTAGAAACACTGCCCTTTGTTTGATTTTCTTAGAAATTAAAGATGGGCTTTGAGGATTTGGCAATAGGAAGGAAGAACCAAGGGGTGGGAATTAAATTAACACCCAGAAGTAAGATTTAACTCCTAAACAATAGTGAACGGAGGCAGAAGTATAAGAATGCCTCAACCTCTCAGGTGGCCAGCGGAACCCTTAAGCCACTCAGCACAGTGACTTTTTCTAGCTACTATGTCATCTGTTGCTGTGCTTGCTTATCTTCCTGCTCAGGCTGTTGGTGAAGTGAACACAGCTACTCTTGGAGTTTCAGTTCCCTGAACTAAAGCTGCCCTAGAGCAAAGACTTTGAGCATCAGCAATTGCATGAAGTGAGCAGGCTGTCTCCACTGCAGTGAGCAGGCTGTCTCCACTGCAGTGAGCAGGCTGTCTCCACTGCAGTGAGCATGCTGTCTACACTGCAGTGAGTATGCTCTCTCCACTGCAGTGAGAAGGCTGTCTCCACTGCAGATCTTTCTCAGTCCAACTAGTTTAGTTAAAGTAAAAAAATCGATGTTCATAGATGATGTTTTGAATATCCCTTTAAGTAGATGCACTACCTTTTAGAAGTAAATGACATTTCTTGATACCTTGTTCTTATTTTTATGGTTAGCCTTTATCTCAAATGGCAAGGCCAATAGAAGCAATTTTTATTGTTTCTTTGTAAACAATAAGCTCTACAGTAGATGACATGTTTGTTCTACTACACCTGGATTCTGACTTTCATTTCTGCCTCCCCCTTCCATTCGACTTCCTCATGTACTTGTATCACCTACTTGTAAACATGCCAGGGTGCACTCCTACTTGGCAATAAAGAGTTGCCTCTGGATATTCCAAAAGCTAGCTCAAGGCTATTACAACAAATGTATCATCTCAAGCTCCCCTGCAGAAACCACGTGGACAGCAGTGGTTCCTGGGCTATCAATGGTCCCTGGTCCCAAGTTCTTTCCCTTCTAAGTGGAAAAGGAGAATCCTCCTCAATGTTGAAAGCCCATCCAGGTCCTCCTGTCCCCATAATGCCTTTCTGGCTCATTCTATAGCAAGATGTCTGTCTGTTCTTTAAGCCCTGGCAGCATTTTGCCTGTGAGGGAACATCTGTGTGTATCTTACTTTTAGCAGAACCCTTCAACATTTCCTTAGGTATTCGATTCTTCTTTTGGAATGTAGACTCTAAGAAGCTGAGACTCAATTTTCATACCACATGCTACTTTTATTGATCAAGCACCTTGACGACTGGACTAGTAGGTGAGTGGAGACAGTTAAGGCTACAAAGGAGGGAAGGGTGGTGAATCAATGTCACCTCAGCTGAAGGCACACAAGGCACAAACCCAACAAAACTGAGTGCCCACTAAGAATGTGAACATGATAATGGACCCACTTTGACCATGGGAATGTATTTCTTTTTCAGAGATAAATGTAATAATATTTAAAATTAGTTATTAAAAATTACCTATGATCTAGCCTAAATCCCTCTAGTTTAGAGGGAGTAAAATTGAGATGACACCACAGGTTTAATAATGCGTAGAAAAACATGGCTTTGTATTTGACTAGCAAACAGAAGCAGAGAGAAAGCCTGTAGCACACACCAAACCTCAGTTGAGTCACGCTCTGTGATGTTTCCTTAGCCTTGCACACAAGGATAAACAGTAAGCACCATGTCTTCATTATATGCTCTATTCCACTGGGTTTAGTATTCGTTGGGTGATTTCTGGCAACTTTAAAGGTTGAGGTGTTTGCTGGTTTCTCAGACTGATCCTTCCTTTCAGAATAATGGGCTATGAGCATGAAAAAACATTTAAAGGAAAATCCTTTCTATAAGAGCTGTTTCTAACCTAGCTTGTTTTGTTTTGTTTCATACCAGATGTCTTGTGGTGGTTTGAATGAGAATGACTCCTTTAGCTCATCTGTTTGAATACTTGGACCCTGTCAGTATAACTGTTTGAGAAGGATTAAGGAGGTGTGGCCTTGTTGGATGAGGTGTGTCACTAGGGGGTGGGTGGGCTTTGAGGTTTCAAAAGAATGCCATTCCCAACTTTCTCTTTTTGCCTCTTTTGCTCGTGGATCAAGATGTAGGTTCTTAGCTGTTCCTGCTACCATGTCTTTGCTCTGCCATCTAAACCCTCTAAAGCCATAAACTCCAAATTAAAGGCTTTCTTCTATAAGTAGCCCTGGTTACGGAATTTTGTCATAGCCATAGAAAACAGCCAATACATGTCTCACTAGAAAAGCAGTAATACTGAAATGGCCTAGGCAGTAATGACAGTGACAATGTCATGTTTAGAACCATTAGCAAATAACACAACAAACCAAAACCAAATCCAAAGACTTCATTCTACAGCTGAATGTTCGTTTATTCCAGGGAACCTTTATTTGATTTATTTCCAAGAGAGATGTTGTCTTGTCTCCTTGGAACCTCATTCTACAGAGATGGACTGTAACAGATTCAGTCATAACTGTTCTTGGAGCTGCCATTCAGTGGGTCTTCAGTTATGATCAATGGACCTCTTCAAATCAAGAAAATTTGACTCCATGTACTTCAAGCATTTAATGAATCATTGTTTGAAAACAGATGGATTTCACAACCAAAGCAAAGCTGTGGAGAGCAAATACCTTCTTTCTACAAAGGAAGAAATTTATAAAATTACTAGGTAATAGGGCTCAAGTTTTTTTAAACTCCTTCAGATGGTTTGTGTCCTTTATTGTTTTTAAAAACACCTTTTTGTTTACTGACATCTTGTACATAAAAGCATAAAATGAACAAAACCCTGTGTCTTACTCATTTGGTATAGACAGTATGTTTGTCTGGATTGCTGAATGTATATAGATTTGTAAGGTTTCTTAGCAATCCTGTCCTTTATTAATTAAGTTTTTAAATTATCATCATGTTAATTTATTTCCTTTTCTCTGTGTAGATCTCACAGAAACTTTAAAAAATAAACCAGGATCCTAGAAATATATTTGTGTAGTATGAGGAGCTCAGGAAATTATAAAAACAATTCAGAAGTTTTATACTTCTGAATATATCTCATACAAAATTTCCTTATAAACACAACAGTGGGGCATGTCCACCACTTGGTATGTAGTATGATATCCAGAGATGGTTCTTGCTGATCTACATCCTCCCTCTGATGTAATTCCAGCTTTGTCTTTTAAAAATGATGCCCATTCTTTTTTGGCAATTTTTCTCTGTGTGTGTATGTATGTATGTGGGGGCACATATTCTACTGGTAAATGTGTGTGTGTGTGTGTGTGTGTGTGTGTGTGTGTGTGTGTGTATGTGTGTATGTGTATGTGTATGCATTTTTGTATATGCCTGGTATATATTCCTGTGGGTGAATGTATGAGTGAGGGTGCATATATCTATGAGATTCCTAGTCCTCTGTGTGAGTGTGTGTGTGAGAGGGCCCATGCAAGTGTGGGTGAGAGGCAAACTTTGGGTGCTCTTCTTCAGATGGTATCTACCTTTTATTTAATATTTATTTACTGGTGAGTGAGTGTGTGTGTGTGTGTGTGTGTGTGTGTGTGTGTGTGTGTATGTGTGTGAGAGGACAACTTCTTGGAGTCAGTTTGCTCCTTCCACCATGTGGGATCTGGGGATTAGACTCAGGTTGCCCAGTTTGGTGGCAAGTGACTTTACCCAGTAAGGCATCTTACCCATGCCGACCTAGTTTTTTGAGGCAAAGTCTCTCACTGGCCTGCCTGGTTTGCCTAGTAGGCTGGTCAAGTGAGCCCCAGGAACCTTACTATCTATGGCCTCCTGTCTTAGTTGGAGTTTCTGTTGCTGTGAAGAGACATCATGACCACAGCAACACTTATAAAGGAAAACATTTAATTGTGGTTGGCTTACAGTTCAGAGGTTTAGTCCATTATCATCACGGTGGGAAGCATGGCGGTGTGCAGGCAGACACGGTGCTGGAGAAGGAGCTGAGAGTTCTATATTTCAATTCACAGGAAGCAGGAAGAGACAGTGAGCCACTTGTTCTGGCTTGAGCCTCTGAAACATCAAAGCCCATCCTCACTGACACACTTCCTTAAACAAGGCCACATGCACTTCAGCAAGGCCACACCTCTTAATAGTGCTACTCTCTCTAGCACCAACCATTCAAATACACGAGTCTGTAGGGGCCATTCCTATTCAAACCACCACAACCATGTACCTCTTGAAAGACTGGCGTTCTGCAGTAAAGAGACCCTTTTAACATCTTCATTCCGGTACTCTGCAAAATTACAGATTATTGAACATTTCCCCCCATACTACTCATTCTCACACCTCACTTATGGGAATGTATTTTTCTGGAGAAGATTCCCTATCACTTTTCAGAATGATGGTTCTTGAATACACCAGAGGGGTCATGTGTCTCTGCTGAGTCTTCCATCTTACAAATGAGGGAACAGATTGTGATTTGTTGTCTCTCCACCTTAGTCATAAATTTCCCATAAGACTTTTGGGTCCTATGGATAAGAGGTTTAGAAGCTGCTAAAGTTATAACTATCCAGCTTAATTAAATATTTGAAAAAGGTAAAGTATGGGTGCAGAAGAGTAATTTCTCTAAACATTATCTGGAAAGCTTTGCAAATGCAGCTAGATAATGAGGTGTTAAAAGCTGTTGCACACCTTGATGAAAAGAAACAGGCAGTCAGTGGTTGTTGATGGGGAGAGGAGCCTTATTCTTCAGGAATGGGACCCCAATCCTAAGTGGTCAGTCCAAAACAAACACATGTAGTTGGAGTAGGGTGTGTGTGTTTGGTGTGTGTGTGTGTGTGTGTGTGTGTGTGTGTGTGTGTGTGTGTGTGTGTGTATGTGTGTAGGTGTATGTATGTGTACATGTATGTATTATGTGTGTGCCTGTGTATATGTGTGTATGTATGTGTGTGTGGGTGTATGTGTGTTGTGTGTGTATGTATGTTTGTTTCAGGTGTGTGTGTTGGGTGTGTGGCAGCAATTACAGAAGAAGAGGTCATAAATTGGAGAGTGGTAAGGATATGAGAGAAGTTGGAGTGGAGAGAGGCAGGGGTGGATACGATGCAACTATAGAAGACTCATGTATGAAAATTTCAGATAAATTTTTAGGAATTGTTACAGAAGCAGTTGTGGATGACACAAATGTACATACTGAACATTTACAAAGAGACTGCATTCAAACTGCTCTGTATGCCTACATCTAAAGAAACCAAGACTTCAGTTTCCAGCTACATATCACAAATGTGAATAATGAGAGAGAGGTAACTCTTGAGCTCTTCAATGAGAAAGTTATACATTATGTTTTTAGATAACTAAACATTTAGGGAAAGCATCTTTACAGGGTCCTCATTTATCTTTTATGAATAGCTTACTAGTTAGATAAATCAGTTTAGGGGAATTGTCAGCATGTGTCTAAACATTTAAAGATATTCAGGGCCCACGTGACAGGTATGTTTTCAACTGCACTTTTTTGTGTGTTTTCCTTTCTTAACTTCCTTTACTATTTGAGCTAGACTGGATGGCAAGGCTTACCAGGAAAGGTGCCACAGAGGGGCTTGTGGGGCCTCTGATCAAAGCTCCCAGATGCATGGGTGAGAGGCAACTAGACTTTCACTCAGGAGGGAGCTGGTGTCTGCAGCACTGAGCGGCATGGGAGAGATCGCTGGGCTTTCTCACTAGGAAAGTGAGATGTAAGAATTTATACTGGGAATCTCAAATTTGTATTTGAATTTGGATATTTGATTCTATGTCCTGCGATGCCATTCTATCCCCTACTGAATCCTATTTCACTAAAAAAATAATGCTGGCCATGAACACTAAATTATTTCTTGACCTCAGTTTGAAAAACACTATGAATGGCAGCTGATGCTACTAGAAAACTCATGTATCACCCGGTCTACACCTATGGTCCAAACCTGGTGTGGAAGTAGAGTTGCTCACAAAAGGCAGGTCTGGGAAGTATTCCAGATCCCTTGCTTGAATTCTTGAGCTTGGAGAGATGGAAACCGAGAAAACCTTCACTTTTGGTACGAGTCAAAATCATCCTTGGTGAGGGCCTGAGGATGACCTGGGGGAATGAGTGACCTCAGAGGCTCTCAGTTCCTGGGTAGGGGATGAGGAAGGCAATGATTCCTGAGCAGGTGCAGAAGTGCTGGAAGCATCTGAGGGAAGTAAGAGCTGGGTGGGGGAACACATGTGTACCCCTTTATCTGAGACCAAAGGCTGCAGTAAAGACCACAGGCATCTTCAAGAAATGGAGATTCAGGGGACCTGCAGGCTGGCCTCCCTGCCTCTTAGTAGATGTCAATGACAAGGGGAAATGGGAGCAAGCTCCTGTTCCTAAGTCCAGGAGCACAGGCTGTGAAGACAATCTGTATCAGACATGCTGAGATCACCTGCCTCCCAGAACGACAGAGGACATTCAGTATGACCAAACACTTATCTAAACAACAGAACCTGATAGAGACCTGTGACCCTGTGGACAGACACAGTATTATGAGTTTAGTGGTTTAACTGGAATTGCGGTCTTCAAGTGCTACATGTGCTTTCAGTTGTAGAAGATGTGACGCGACTACATTCTGTGACCTGTCCCTGTGGGTTTTAAACCATCTCTACCTGCATTGAAAGGGTTTGTTGGTGTCTGAAAGCAACAAGCAGTTCCTGCTGTTATTTTTAATGCACACCCAGTGCCAATGTTCCAGGCATTGTACTGACTGAACGCAGAAGCAGACAATTCTCTGTTCGCTTGGCTCACAGGCAAAGGGACAGGAACAGAGAATGCAGAAACAGTATGGTGAGGGAGAGGGGCATAGTGACAGTGAAGAACGCGACATATTTAGGAAAGATAGGTGATCTTATTATGCGTTATTTAGAGGCAATTGTTATATGGGAATTGAAAACTATGTCTATTCATTATTGACTCAACACCTTGAAAACAGTGCACAACTAGAGAAGTTTTGTCTCAACTCTGGCTAGCTGGGACTGAGATTCTCACCAGTTATCTTGAAAAATTGCAAATTCCTGACTCCCACTCCTGAAAACTTGAGTTTTGCTTGGTTGTTTATATCATCAAAATGTCTCTGTGATGTCTGATGTATGACTCAGGTCAGCAGTCACTTCTATAGAAAGTCATATATTTTTATTTATTCTACTCCTTTTATTTTTTTGGATTATAATATAATTACATTATTTCCCATTCTCTTTCCTCCTTCCAAACTCTCTCACATATTTCCTCCTTGTTCTCTTTCAAACCATGGACTCTTTTCTCATTAATTGTTACATGTGTAGACATACATATTCTTAACACAAAATCAACTTGCTCAGTTAGTATAATGTTACTAGTATGTATGTTTTCAGGCTGACCCTTTGGTATTGGGTAACCAATTAGTGAGCTCTTCCCTGGGGAAGACTGTTTCTCCCACTCTCTGCATTCCTTAGCTGCCTGTAGATCTTTGTGTAGGGCTGAGGCCCTGTGAGCCTTCTTGTCCACTCTAGCATGTCTATTGCTACCACTGTTTAACTCATATTTCAGCAGTCATATTTTTAAAAAGATTATATACATTTTTGCTTGCCCTCTTAAGAGGTGATAAATAAAGTATATTTGATATGTCCTCTAACACTTTTTTTCCTAATCAGGAAAACATCCTTAAATATATGATTTGTATTTACCATCCAATTTTGAATTAAGCAGAACATTATTATTAATAAATTACATGAAAAGTCATAAACTTACAAAAGTACATGTGAAACATCAAGATAGGAGAGGCATTCCCTACATCTTGAGTAATAAATGCCGCCTGAGAGCAAAGACCTGTATGTTTCCGCTGAAAAACTAGCTCACAGTAGCAGGAAGCCTTGTCAACTTTGTTCTTCACAGTGCCGGCAACAAGGTAGTTTATGTTGAGGGAACTGTAGCTGAGTTGCAGAAATTGGTACAGACAAAGCACATGGTCCAGTACGCGGAGGCAACACTGATGAGCACAACCAGGAGACCAGTTTTGTTCAGACTGGAAGATCTAAGACATGGTGGTGATCATCTAATTATTTTGTAGGAGTGTTCACTGTCATGTGAGCCTTTTGCTATAAGAGGCAAAGAGCAATAAAGAAGTTTCTGTACTAAGCAATCAGAACCAGCTGTTGATCTTTCCATGTGAGATTTTCTAATCATAGGCAAACAAGGCCTGTCATATATTAAAACCAGTATCATATTGGCAGATTTTTATCCCCTAAATTCTTGGAGTCAAAACCTAAGATCAGCTGGGCCTGGTGGTACAGACCTGTAATTCTAGCTCCTTGAGAGGCAAGAGGATACAGAGTAAGCTCAAGACCAGCCTATGCAATCAGTAGGACTCTATTGCAAAATTAAAAGTAAAAAGAGGTCTGGGGCCATGGCTCAGTAGTAGAGTGCTTACTAAGCATGTGAAGGTTCTAGGTTCAATTCCCAGTGAAACACACACACACAGAGAGAGAGAGAGAGAGAGAGAGAGAGAGAGAGATCACATAAACCAAGAAAGAGCTGGATAGGATGGCAGTTAGGTTTCAGTCTAACTCAGAATAAATAAGAATGAACAAATGTGGCATGCTATCCAGTATTCTTAGCTATTCTTAAAGAATAGTTATAACACTGATTGGGGATGTCTTTCTGTACACTGTGAATATGTTGCTCTGATTGGTTGATAAATAAAGCTGCATTGGCCTATGGCAGGGTAGGATAAGGTTTGGTGGTAGAAGGGTGGAGTCAGGGGAGAGTCTAGCCTGCCACTGAAGGAGCCACATGCCAGCAGACCAGTCATGCCATGCCCACGTGGCAATATATAGATTAATAGAAATGGGCTGAGTTAAGTTATAAGAGCTAGCTAACGGGAAGCCTGACCCATAGGCCATACAGTTTGTAAATAATATCAGCCTCTGTGTGCTTATTTGGGACCAAGTGGCTGTGGGACGCAGATGGGAGAGATTTGTCAGGACTGTTGAGCAAGGCAGGATTGGAGAAACTTCCAACTACACAGGATGGCAGTTAGGTTTGGGTCTGACTCAGAATAAAGTTAAGATGAACTTTTATATCACATTATTCTATGGGTCACATTCTGAATGAAGCAAGATGAACAAGTCACCACAATGTAGAGTCTTCTCAAGTTGGTCTAAAAGGGACAGAATGTGTACAAGCATACAGGCTGGAGACTAGTGTTTGACATTACTATTTGGATATTTTCCTGCCTTTCGTTTTTAAATGATTAATGATAATCATCATTTCTATTCAACTAAGAGAGTACTTAAATAAAACAAAATCTTGTGGCAGTTAACTTTTATAGATGTCTGTTTTTCCTAGCTCTTTCAGTGTTAATAGAGAACAGATAGTCAGTTCATTGAAGAGCAGGGACATGGAAGTCCCAGATCACAGCTGTCCTTCAGTATGTCACACACAGGTTGCAGTATTTGATTTCTGTTGCACACTTGCAAAGGTGTCTTTTTGGTAATTTTATATTTCTGTTTACCAAGAGAATGCTGAACATATCTATATTAGAGATAGGCATTGCACACACAAGCTTTTCCTCTTGACTCAATATCATACTGTGGTGTGCTTAACCAGCTCTGAGTTTCCTGGGAGAAATACGTTCCCTCTCCTCCTTTAGTACCAGTGTAAAGTCAGGGTCCACATGGATAAAATTGTAGCTTTCTTGATCTCTGATAGTTCTATTGGTCTCAGTGGGAAGTTCTTGGGAGTGATCTCTCCTACATGTGGAGACAGGAAGTCATTGTTGCTGTTTTTTTTCATGATTAAAAACTTATAGGTAATAGACCATAAGAAAGAACAAATGTGGCATGCTCTCCAGTATTCTTAGCTGTTCTTAAAGAATAGTTAAAACACTGATTTCCAGTGTCCATGCACATTGCCATGTCTTTATTTGAATGCTAACATCTCACAAAGGCAGAGATTAGAGTTTCTATCTTGTACTCAAAGACAGCTTTCTCCCCCACATCTCTGTTCTCAAAGAAATGAAGGCAGAATACAATTGCTGATAACTTCTCTCTTAGCAATGTACACTATAGAATGAGAGGAAATTGAGAGAGAAATTTAGTGACTTAAGACAAAGCAGTAAGTGTGGTTGAATTTTTGTTTTTAAAAACCAACTATTAACATTTTCAACCATTAAATTGTGTTGCTTCCCACAGGCTAAGTTCAAATTGGATAACCAGAGAGATGAAACAAAAGCTAAGTATTTGACTCCATGACTTCAGGTGGATGATAGTTTCAAAAATCTTCATAGTGGACTCCAGAACAATCAAAACTAACAATAGCTTCTTGGAATAAGGGCAACATGGGTGACTGTGGGTGACTAGGCATCTTCACCATCTACTAGTGTTTGCCTACGCAGCTTTGAGAAGTTGATTTGGGAGCTGTATGTGCCTCAAGCCTCAATGGAGTGACTCACTATTCTCCTAGATAAAATAAAAGGTTTGGAGGGATACTCATATTCTAAATATATGAAAATATTGAAGAAATGAGAGTAGGAATCTTTCTGATGACATCAATTGATTATAAAAATGACCACCAATGGAGAGGCTCAGTAGAGATGGGACATGATTGCTTTAAAACCTATAAGGACCATTGTTTGTTGGGAATAAAGGGAGTCGTGGTGTTAATCCTGGTTTTGACCCATGAATTGCTTGAGGATGAGGCAGTTAAACACTCCAGAGTTTAGTTTCTCCAGCTGTGAGCTGGAAAAGCTTTAGATGAGCACAATTGGAGCAAACCCATTAGAAAGTTGTGGATGGAAAATGCCTTCAGGTAAACTTGTGTTCTGCCCGGCACCCAGAAAGTTCACTAGAAACCTACTTTGTGCCACACGGAGGACAGTTTGATATGTACTGTCTAATCATTTAGGATGAAGTCTGAAGCTTATGTACATTTGATTATTCCTGGCAGTGTTCAGCTGATCAGCAGCTCTCAATAAACATTTGTTGAATGGACTGATTCTGCATATATTATCTCATAGAAAAAAAATAAACCCCCTTTCTCTGAGGCTGGGTGATAGGGATAAGAAGTAGCGAGTATGCAAAGAAGAGCAAGAGGGATCCTTACTAGCTACTTCTCTATGGAGACACATGTTCCACATATGTACCCACTGACGGGCAGACCATTCAGAACAGCCAAGAAGGCATTTGCTGACTTTTAAGTTGCTTGGTAAATAGAATACTGCTCACTGTGAAGGAACATGTGCTTGCTGGGATGAATAGCCATAAGCAAATACCTTACATTTTCAGTTCCACAGCAATGGAGTCTGAGTCTATTTACTAATGAGTTGATTGGTGGTTCCTTACCACGTAGTGGGAATTGAAACAAACAAGATCCTCTTCTTATGGAACCGCAGAACTTCCCTATCTTCAACTGTAGCTAGATTGCCAGAGAGGTAAACTGATAATGTCTCTTAAGAGCTGCAGGTTCAGCACATGCTAAGGTTGAAAATTTACTTAATATCTACCATGCAACAATGAGTTCAGTGGTATTTGTTTCTTAAAGTTGGTTCTTCCTGAATTCACAGCATCAGCATCACTTGAGACCCTCTTTAAATGTAAATTTTTTGACTCAGACCTACTGAACTGGACACTGTTCATTGCTTCGAGCTGATATGCTGACATTTTAAAGCCATGAATACACGATTTTTAAGTCCGCAATTAACCATTGGACATTTATTCTTCTCAGGCCCATTTATATTTCAAAAAGAAAAGATTATTATCCACTTTGTATGACTATCTGAGCTTTAATAAATCAAAATATGATTTATTGTATTCCTAACAGCTCTAATGCTATTACCTAATATGTTTTATCATTTGAGGTAGGGCAACTTCAATCCACCTCAGATGTCTGTGAGCATCCTAGCTCACAGAGGCTTCTATTCCTAGGCTGGGCAGGTGAGTATGGACAAGTCTCCCTCCTGTGTCTGTTTCTGGGCTTTAAAATTAGTCAGGAATGAGGCTAGACTTCAGGTTGGTTAATGTCTTTTGCTAAGTTCAAAGGGCTGGAGATGCCAAGTTGGAGATCTCCATCTCAACATAGTACTTGCTTGACTATTTCTTGGCTTCTTGTGTAAACCTCTTCTCTTTACATTTTATTTGCAATGCTAAGGATCCAACCCAGGGTCTTGTCCTCACTGGATAAGTACTCCATCACTGAAATATACTCTCACCACTCAGTTCTTTTGAGCTAGGGACTTCCTGTATAGCCAGGCTAGCCTCGAACTTTCAATTTTCCTGTTTCAGATTTCCTATTATTGCAATTGCAGTCATACATTACCAAATTCACCTCCAAGTAACTTTTTGTTTATAAAAAGTTTTCTGCAAATATAAAAGGATCACACCACAGAACTGGACATCCTTAGGGTTGTTACAGCTATGATTCCATAGTCTTCAATTCCTCTTGTGGTTCTGGGAGGGTTCATTAACAGGAAGCACTATTTGGAATTCTTTGCAGGAAGTTTTTTATGGAGTGCTCAGGTAAGTGAGAAATATTTCTATTAAACACAGCTTCTATTTAGCACTCAGAATGGCCTATAAAAATGTCTGGATTTTCCTTAGAAGGTACAAATTTACTTTTGTTCTTCCTAGCCTGATTCAAGAATAGAGAAAACAATTGCTCTTTCTATGGCTGGGTAAAAAAGAAATATACATGCTTTTGGACTTGGACCAAAATTCTAAAGTAGGTCAAACCTTAACTGAAAGGAGAAAAATATCTTATGGTTCAAATCCTCATTAGTGTCGCTCCTTAAGCTAAATTTACCTCTTCAGTTAGCCTTCTATTTATGAATATACTGTGACCGAAATGATGTTCTCTCCTTAATCCACTACCATATGGCTTACTTGCCTAAAAGAATGATAATAAAGATGATTTCTTCCCCTGAGAAGAAACCAAAAAAAATAGTACTCAAATAAATGACGAATGGGAAACTCGTTGCTAGTTTGAACTGGAAGTGACTACATTTTATTCTTGTAATGTGATGGTTAGTCTTGATTATCAGCTTGATTGGACTGAGAAGAGCCTGGAGGATTAGTGAGGCACACCTCTGGGTACACATGTGCCAGGGTTCTGAGAGAGAGAGAGAGAGAGAGAGAGAGAGAGAGAGAGAGAGAGAGAGAGAGAACTAAAGGGAGGAGAAGAAACTTGTCTTGAGTGTGGGCAACATCATCTCACAGGCTGGGGGCCCAAAGGGCCTCAAAGAGAAGAGAAAGTGGTCAGCAAGATGCAGGCATATTTATTTCCCCTCTCTTTCTTCCTCTTATTCTCGTGCCATGAAGTGAAATGCTCTCCTCAACCACACGCTCCCCAAAAGGACGGACCACAACTTCGGAGAGGATATATAAAAGAAGGATTCCTCCTCTGTGTTTTCATCACAATCACGAGAAGCTAGACTCCAGCTATCAACTCTACCTTAATTAAAAGTCCTTCCAATTTGGCTGGAGAGATGGTTCAACGGTTAAGAGTATTTGCTGCTCCTGTAGTGGACTGGTGTTTGGTTCCCAGCACCCACATGGTGGCTTACAACTGTATGCTGCTGCAGTTCTAGAGGACCTGACACCCCCTTCTGTGCTCCATGGACACTGCATGCCTATGGAGCATGCACATGTATGTAGTATGACCCATAAACATAGAATGAAAATAAGTAAATCTTTAGAAAAGCCCTTCTAATTGGTACCAAGGTTTCTTCTGTCACCACTCACTGGTAATTGTATTTACTTACCATTTATTTTTGGGAAAATATGTGACATGTATTCTTAATAATTTTCCTGTATACATTGTTAACTATAGTCTTCACGCTGTACAACAGCTCTCTATATTTATTCATCACATCTAACAAAACTGTGTTCTTCCACTAACTTCTTCCTACCCATTCCTCCATTCTTAGGCTCCAAGAACCATTATTTATTTCATATACTCCATTCCTATCTTACTTCACTTAGCATAATGTCCATAATGTTCATTCACGCAAATTCCAGGATTTCCTTTTTTAAAAAAGTTCAATGGTAGCAGTGTGTGTGTGTGTGTGTGTGTGTGTGTGTGTGTGTGTGTGTGTGTGTGTGTTTCACATTTCTTTTGTCTATCCATTGATAGAGCACTTGGTTTCATTTTATTTGGGTATATATGTAGAAGTGGGATTAAATGGATCATATGGGAGTTCTATTGTTAGTTTTTTCTGGGAACCACTTTCCCCACAATGGGTGCATTAATTTACATTCTTTTCTACAAGGTACAAAGGTCCCCTTTCTCCACATCTTCATAATATTTACCTTTTAATAAAAATAATAGCTGCTCTTACGGGTGTGAAGTGACTCCTCACTGTGGCTTTGGGTTACATTTCCATGATTCCCATGACTGTTAGGAGTGTTGAGAGCACTTTACCCCTACATGCCCACTGGCCATTTGTATGCCCTCTTTTTGGAAACACTCTTTTCGAGTTTTTTGCTCATTTTCTCCTACTTACTAATTTCCTTGCTATTGAGACTATGACTCTTTAAAAACAATTTTTAATAGTTTTATTATAAGCTGAACTTCATAAGATCAGAAGTTGTGACAACTATGTACACGAAGAAGGGAAACTAAATCTCCTCAAATTGAGCTTTACTGAGATTGAAAGTTGTGGGTGACTTATAAAATGGCAGTTCCCGCAGTGGAGTTTAAGAGGTGCATGCAGCTGTATTGCATGCGACTTGGAGGGTGCCTGAGGTCGGAAAAGAACATGACTGGAATGAACTGCAATTGGCGAAGGCATCACAGAGACAAACTCTAGACACACTGTAAGGTGGAGCTGAGGTGGAGCTGTGCCGGGGCTTCTGGAACCTGCAGTGTTTCCAACTCCAGTGTTTGCCTTTGGAGAATAAGGACGGCCAAGAGGACCAGCAGACAAGACAAGGGGCTGGAGCAGCCTCCCATGCACCTTCTGAAGTGTCAGCTCCCTCTTGGTGAACATTTCCCAAGTTCTCTTTGTTGGAAGCTCTCTGCAAACCATTTGCTACCTTTCAAAACAGTACACACCAGGAAAAGCTTAGATCTTGGAGACTGAAAAATCCTTGAAAATGGAAAATTCCTCACTGCCTACCGGGGCAAGATGACGAACAGCAGGAATGAATACTTTAGAAACCTACACGGAACCTCATTGTAATCTCCCTTGATCAAGTGACAAAATGAAAATCCCCAAAGACGTCGACGGACTAATCTTCCAGCACCCAAGGGCTTGATTTGCTCTCTATGTTGGCCACCTCAGAATATGCTCACTCTGCAGGAACCCTGTCTGATTAGTGCCATCTAGCCCGAGGGCAGTGACGTTGGCTGCTTCAGAGACACCCACGGTCACAGCAGCACGTGCCAAACCAGCTTGCATGCTCGTGCCTTCCCAGAGAACAGAGCAGCATATGGAGAGTTTGGGCTCCCGGCCATCTGTCAGTAGTGGGCAGGACAGCGCGTGCAATTCCAATCTGCGCCAGTGCTCAGGAGATAATGATTCCCACAGCAAAGGGTCTGCTGGCCTCAGATAAGGACAGTTTTCACACTGGAATGGTGAGGAGTCACTCAGCACATGGAGCTCAGCCTCAGCTCCGCTCAAAGCTCTCCTGGTCATTACCCATATGGCACTGAAGAGGAGCCATCCTTACTTATTGCTGGTGTGTATGGAGCTTGGGCACTCACTCCCAGGCTGTACGACATGACCATCATCACTATTATCGTAAACAACAACAAAACCAACATTTGCTGAAGTACTCCGGGGCAATTCCCTTTTAAGTTCCCAAAGCATGTGTGACGAAATCTCTTTATCCAGGGACTCAGACCACACAGTTTATTCTTTTCTACTGATACCTGTGCTCCAGAGAGTAAGTTAAGAAAATGCCAGTGGGCATTTTTTTTTCCCAGAAAACTGGTTTGTGAGTTTTCTAGCATCTGTTTTTTTTCTAATTGCTTTATACTTTATTTTATTATTTTGAGACAAAGTCTCATGTAGCCTAGGCTGACCTTGAACTTGCTGTGCAGGAAGACCTGGAACTTCTGATCTGCTTCTGCCTTCCAACTGCTAGGATATTAGGTTTTATGGCATGCAGGAAATCAAACCCAGGGCTTCATGCCTGTGAGTCAAATACACTCTCAACTGGGCTATACCCCCAGGTCCTCCAGCACTGTTATTATCACCCATGAATTTGATCTTTTCTTTGAATTTGGTCCAACATCTATAAATGACTGAATGAAATGGTATAAAACATACAATAAACACACAAGGATGGTCCTGTTAACTGGCCTGGTAAAGACAAAGAAAGACATTCCAAAGAAACTCTCATGTCCCCTCACTTGGTTGTCAGATCTATTGGAAACAATGTATTCCCCAAAATTGCAATTCCCCAAGGAAGTTCAAGAGGAAGCCTTTTAAAACCTGAGTCAGCTAGAGGGAAACTTTTCTCCCAGAAAGAGATCCGCAGATTTTCTACCTTGCTGGAGGGTGCAGCCAAAACAGAGAAGAGCCAGTGATGGGCAGGACCACAGCTTGACCAGAACTGCTAAGATATGCATAATTCTGGTTTCCATTTAAGCAACCTCATCCCAGGACCCCAGAAAGCAGACTTGGGGAGTTACTCTATCTCTTTGTCCCTTTCCTCATTATGGCCAAATTGAGTAAATCTCTCTCTCTCTCAATCTCTCTCTCTCTCTCTCTCTCTCTCTCTCTCTCTCTCTCTCTCTCTCTCTCTTTTCTTTAGTAAGGGTGATCATTATAGTCTTTGAAACTCCTGAATTAGTCCTCCAAAATACCTGTCAACTAGCTAGTTATAAGCAGGATATATTGAAAGATAAGCCTTTCTGTTTCAGACATCCTGTTGAAGTTCTTTATATCCACTAATTCACAAAATTGCTAGAAGAATTCAGTATGGTAAGTACCATCAATGTCTCTGTTTTATAAATTTTGAACTGTAACATAAAGGGATAAAGTACCTCTCGCCAACTAGCGCACTAAATATATGGTGGGGATGAGGAAGCCCGCAAGGGAAGCCTGGCTACACAGCCTCTGCTTGTCACCATTCCCCCACCTCATCTGGGAGCTGATGCTTATAGCAGGGTGTTGGGGAATAAGCTCAGAACTTCATCAGGGGTGAAACGCCCAGACGGAAAATACAAATAGAACATCCACTGGGGAAGGCAGGCGTTTTCATTACGGGTCCAGAAGTGAGTCAACGGCATTCTGTTCTTGTACCACAGGCAAGAAGTTGGAGGAACTGGAGGTCCACCTAAGAGCAGTGACTGAAGTTCCAGGAGCATCATATTCATCTCCTGGGTACTTCCATAACTCTTTATTTGTCCTCAGTTCTGGATGTGTCTCCTAAAATATTTTACATTATATTCTACATATTTTTATGGAGTAATGGTCTGCACTGACATTTGTAAACGTGTGACGTCGTCATTAGAACCGTGCTTAGTAAGTACTCAGGGAATGCTTCACTGAACTCTCATTTCCTTTTAGATAAATTGCAGGATAAGAGACTTTTGGGACCAGTGAGATGGCTCAGTGGATAAAGGTGCTTGCTCCCAAACCTGAAAACCTGATTTAATCCCTGGGACCTACATGGAGGAAGGAAGAAAAGAACTGATTCCTGCAAGCCGTCCTCTGACATCCACACATGTCCTGTGGCACACATGCCCCCTGTTCCTGCCCCCAATAAATAAATAACATCTAATTTAAAAAACTGAAAAAGGAGAAAACTTTGGCTTAGACAATTATTGGTCATAGTTTGAGTGAAGTTTTCGCTGCAATATTTAATACAGGTTATGTAGTAAATACTCTGCCAGAGTAATAATAGTGACACTATGCCTGCTAATATTTTAAACTGTATATATGACAATATATGAATATTATATATATATATACATATTTAAATTAGTCCTTGTGGGGGGAAGATAAACCTTCAGGCAAACAATATTGTGCCAATAACATGCTTTCTCTTCTAGACTGGGGATGTAGAATGGTGGTGGTGATGAATGCCAAAAGGAAGTTCAGTGGTCCAGGTTTAAGGAGGTAGTGCCACGGTCCCTCCTTCCCAGCCACCATTAGTATTGCAGAGGTAGGAGTGATTTACCAGTTCATGTTTACCATGAATAAATAGAGGATCTGATCGAGAAGGAGGTGCCTGGCATTAGCATTCTCAACGAGGCTGACAGCTAGCTCATTTGCTCTTCTTGGATTCTTTGCAATCATCTCTATTCAAGCTGAGATGCACTGTACCTGCTATTACCAGGCTCCGTGGGTTAGGTGTGTGCTTGTTGTTCTCCTAACGTCGTGTCTGTTGCCATGAAAACGAGGCACTCCAAACTCAGGTTTCAAATACATTTTCTGAGCATGGCAGAAAGGAGCATGAAGGACACTTCTAGTGTGGAATGAATAGATCCTTGAATAAGTCATTTAGCCTTGCTGTGTCGTCTATGAAATAAAGACACTGTGAGATGTTTCCCACGTTTTCTTTAGCCTCTAACAGTTAGGGGAGGAGAGATAGAAACCAACCACTCAAAAAAAAACACAGCGATAACAAGGGATAAGTCATAAGACGTCGAATAGGAGTGAATCACAGAACTTCAGATTCTGGAGTGAGAGGTTGTTAGTAAAGCCATTAAATAGGGTTGTTTTTTTTTTTTTGACTCATTCTCTTCAGTCTTTCTCTGTTGAAAGAATCCTTCCACGTTCTTATCTGCTTTCTTCTTCTTCTTTCCTTTTGCATTGTTGGGGATTGAAGCCAGACCTCTGGAGAAGCAAGGGCAATGATCTATTACTGAGCTATATCTGCAGCCGAAGAAGAGAGCTCTCCCTATGTTACAGACGGCCCTAAGCATTTTCTTTTTATGTAGAGAACATCCTTTAGAGGGTCTAGGGCAGCAAGAGAAAGTGGAAGGAGGGAGCCAACCAGTCGTCTATGACAAGAGGTCAAAGGTATTAGTGACAAAACCTTGGACCAGGGTCGCTGGTGGCCAAGGGCTAGAAAGGGTCAGATGGATGAAAACTGGGATGCTGAAGTGGCTGGGGTGGGGGATGTCATGAAAAAACATGGCAAACATTAATGATGGACAGCTTGGGACTTGTACACAGAATAGCAGCTAATTCCGACTCCCTATAACTTTCTCATGACAAAGGAATAGTCTGTTTATGCCAGGCACAAAGGGAGTATGGGCAATTTAAGACACATGCATAAGTGTGACAAGATTATATTAATGGCATTTTAAAAAGGTTCCTATATATACACAGAATTGATCAAGAAAGATTGATGGGCTGGGATGTAGCTCAGGGGTAGAGAATTTGCTAGCATGTGCTAGGCTCTTGGTTTAATCCTCAATGCTGTAAGAACATAGAGAAATATTGGTGAAGTGGCTTAGACTCCTCTCTGGTACTCAGTTTCATAAGTATGTGGGGTAATTTTAAACTCTTTTTTTTTGGCATCTGGAAACCATTCAAAATTCACCCATCTGTAGCTCTTTTTGATGGTTCCTGTGGGCAGATCTGTCCCTCTTTCTTAAGCAGTAAGGAACCTGAGAGCATCCATACCATCCAGGGTTAGAAGTTTTCATGTGTAAGCTAAAGTTCATTTAGTTTACCACAAAAACACAAAGCAGAGAGATTCCTGATGACTTTGGAAGATAAAGCTGGAAAGTTAGGCTGAGGCTAGATTGTGAATGACTTCAAATTTTGAATTGAGTGGATTGGTAAGAGGGAGCTACTGATAATTTTGCACAAATGGGAGGCGGCGGGGGGGGGGAGACCCTAATTACAATGTTATCTGAACATGCACTGGTCATGAGAGAAGTGAAACTCTTGCTATCAAATAGCAATAAGTGAGATCCCAGGTGAGAAGATTGGTAATCCAGAGCGGTTGCATGTTACAATAGCTGGGTACCCTGCTCACTAGATGGCTTCACCTACTGTGATAGTTAGACGTCCATTGTCAACTTGACTAGATTTAGAATCAGCTAGGAGACATCTCTAGGCATGCTTAGGAGAGAAGACTCACCCTGAATGTGGGTGTTACTGAGGGCTCAGAACGAACACACAGGGGAAACGGAGAAGATAAAATGAATGCTGACACCCACTTTCTCTGCTTCCTCATGCACAAAGATCCACTACGTGCCATGATGGATGGTGGCCTCAAACTGTGGATTAAAAAAAAAACAAACCCAAACCCTCCTCCAATTAATCTCTCCTTGTCAGGTATTTGGTCATAGTGAGAAAGACACTAGTAAATCTGTTACCTCACTTCCTGTGAGGCGGTACACCAGTTCCACAACAGTACCACCAGTATTCTGTAGAAGAGTAAACAGAGGATCATAAAATTAAGGTCAGAGTAAGTAAAAAAGCCAGCACTGAACCGAGGCTAATGGCACCTCTAACCTGTGCCACCAGGCAGTCTGGTAGCAAAATGTCAATGGTCAAGAAAATGGGTACAAGTGGCACTGGGAAGCTGAGGCTGTCCATTTAGAGACAGTGACCCAGGAGCTGAGAGTTACCTTCCAGATGGATTTTCTGTGTATGTCCTAGAGAAGAAACCTTTCTTTTTACATCAACAATCTTACATGCAAGAGATCATTTAAAACTGCTTTGAGGTGGAGCTGGTAGGAAAGTATAGATATGTTGTGTTTAGCTCTTTTCACAAGGTCCCTGGCACACTGTAGACCAAGTTACCAGCACACTTACTAGAACTGGGCTGAGTCATCCTACCTCCCCTCAGTTGCCTCTGGCCATGTCCAGTTTATGCTGAGTATCTTGGCCCAGTGCATATTTAGGGCTGCTTATTGCCACTCTAACTCCTTAGCGTTCTCTTAGGCATGATGATGGCTGTGGGGCTCATACCCAGGTTTGAAGGCTGGCTCTGTTTGGCTCTGTATGTGTGATCTTGAAAGTGTTACTAACATCATGAATAAAAAAAAATTTAAAAAGCACTAAAAAACTACTAACATCATGAATTAAACAAAACAAAACAAAACAAAAACAAAAAGGATGAGATCCTACTCAGAAAATAAGAAGACAGTTTTCAAAATTCAATATACATGGCAAAGCTCCTTGGAAGTATCAGAATAGTTCACAGAGATTCATGCGGGTTTTCTTAGGATCACAGCTATCCAAGCATATGCCACAGTAACTGAACAAATCATTCGTTCGTATGTATGTACGTATGTATGTATGTATGTATGCATGTATGTATGTATGTATGTATGCATACATGCATATGCAGCCACCTTCTCATCTATTCTTGGAGACCCACAAGAGAGATGAGTGACTTCCAGGTCTTGGCTCTGCATCAAGAGAGCTCATCCATAGCTACCTTTGGACTTGATGAATTTAAGGTACCCATAGTGGCCCAGCAGGAGAAGACTGGTGTATAGTGGGATACATCCAACTCTTCTGGAGTTCAGAAGAGAGATCTGTGGAGACATTTAGGGTTGCAAATTCAAAGCACAGAAGCAAGAGATCTACTGCCTGAGGGATGACTTACATTTGTTGCGTTTAGTGTGTGTGTGTGTGTGTGTGTGTGTGTGTGTGTGTGTGTGCACGTGCGCTTGCCCATGAGGGTTCACATGCACTACAGCATGTGTAGGGAGGACAGAAAATTACTTGAGGGAGGGGTTCTCTCCTTCCATGTGGATCCTGTGGACCAAACTCTGGTTGTCAGGCTTGGTGGCAATCTTTACTGGTTGAATCATTTCACTGGTACAAAGACCTGGCATTGAGAGTGAAAAATCAGCTCAATGGCTCACCGCGAAGCATCTGCTGCACAGCAGCAAACACCACAGAGATAACATTCTAAGAGTAGGACTGAAAACGTCCATTTAATGTGTCAAGAGGGTTCTTTTGTCTAGATTTACTCTAATTAAAAAAGTTCCAAATTGAATAAAGCATAAACTAGAAGACAATAAATAAAGAAACTCATTTTTGGGTCTTTCTAGATGCTCTTCTTCAGATTATGCTGAGGCATGCAAAGTTCTTGAGCCTAGGGAGGAATCCATCAGATTTAGCATCCTAAGTGAAAACTTGAACAGAGTGAGGGGCAGGCAGAGGTTACTTGAATTCTTGGGTATTTAAAATAAAATGCTCATGACTTCTCTTTTCTGACCGTAAGGATGAAGGGAAAGCAAATCTCCATTCTTTGAATTGTGCTTTCCAGAATAACCATTGCTAATAATTTATGCATCATTTGGATTCTTTGCAAAGTGTTCCATGACTTATCTGTGTGACGAGTGTTCCGTAATCTTGGGTCTCTCTGCACATTATCATAGACATTCCATTATACTTTTGTGGTTGTTGTTCAAGCTGCCCTCTGGTTTTCTAGGTAAATAAGGATAATTTTGAACTTCTGATCCTTCTGCTTCTATCTCCCCAAGGTGGGGACTATAAGTGTGTGTTACTATGCTTATGGAGTGCTGGGAATCAACCACAGGGCTTTGTGCATGCCAGAGAACTGATATCCCAACTGAGCTATAGCCAACCCCTCAATAGCATCCTTTTTTAAATTTTAATTTAATTCCTATTTATTTATTTATATTTTATATGTGTGAGTGTTTTGCCTGCATGTATAGTAATCTCCTGGGACAGCAGTTACTATTGGTTGTGACACAACATGTGGGTGTTGGGTCTTCTGCAAGAGCAGAAAGTGCTCTTAACCTCTGAATCATCTCTCCAGCTCCCAGCTCCATAACGGCATCTTTCTTATGGTGACGCATTATTTCACCCAACACATTCATCATAATTTAACTGGTCCTTTATGGAGAGCCAGTCATTGTTTCTAGCTTTGTGTTATTTGAGTCATTTCTTAGTAATATAACATGTATCTATTTTCATAAATATCTATTTCCATAGGCTAAATTAGTGCATGTAGAGTTATTTCCTTAGACATAAGATGTTTATCCAGAAAAGCAGACTGGTTACATTGAGCTCAGAGCCAATGGGGTGAATATATGTTCAGAGACCTTCATCCTCCAGGGCACACAGATCCCAGCAAACCATGGTTGGTTTTTAAAGCTCCAGGTGCAGCAAAAAGAAAATCAATAAAGCACATGTTGCTCTCATGCATTAACAATATTCAGAAAAAGGATCCAAACAGCCCAAGCAACATCTGGGCACTGTACCTGCACTGTCCTCGGGCTACAGCCCACATTGAAAATCCCACATAGAAAACACTGAGTTTTACTAAGCAGGTTTGCTTCCTTGTTGGGTTACAGGATATGACTTAGAGACGTAGTTTCTATTTTGGCTCAGAATATTTATTGAGGGTGAAGGAGCCCACACTTTTCACTGTTGGAAGGGTAGGCTGCAGAGATCAGGTGTGGAGGTCCAAGCCAGGGTTTCTCAGTTTCAGCATTGCTGATATTTTGGGCGTAATTCCTTGTTGTAAGAGGATTTCTTACAGTTGATAGGATATTTAGACATGTTCGTGACTTCTACACACAGGAAGTAAGTAGCAACCCTGTTGTAGAATATTATTTTAAGGTGTTTTACTTTGTTTATGTTGTATTTGTTTAACTCTGTGAAACTGTATTACTGTGCCTGTCTAAAACACCTGATGGTCTAATAAAGAGCTGATGGCCAATAGTGAGGCAGGAGAAAGGATGGGCAGGGCTGGCAGGCAGAAAATATTAATAGAAGGAGAAATCTGGGAGAGGAGAGATCTAGGAGCAAGAGAAGGAGAAGGACATTAGGGGCCAGCCACCTAGCTATACAACCAGCAATGGAGTAAGAAAGAAAGGTATACAGAAATAGAGAAAGGTAAAAGCCCAGAGGCAAAAGAGATGAGTTAATTTAAAGTTAAGAAAAGCTGGCAAGAAACAAGCCAAGCTAAGGTCGGGCATTCATAATTAAGAATAAGCTTCTGTGTGTGATTTGTTTAGTAGCTGGGTGACAAGCCTCCAAAAAGAGCAAAAACAAACAATAACACAACTCCCCTTCCCCCAAGATATGTCTACATGTATTGCCAAATCTTCCCTGTGACAAAAGTGTCCCCCATGAGGAGAGAATCACTCATCTAAGTTAATGGTCTAGACACATACGGATGCAGATATGGGGAGACGTATGTTTGTGTGTGCTGGTGTCACTTGTGTGTGCATCATGTTGTTGTTGTAACAAGTACCCAAGATAAATCAAATTAAGATACGGAAAATTTCATTCCAGCTTATAATTTTGGAGGTTTCACTGTACGACCAGTTGGTTGTGCTTCTGTGGTATGGTAAGGCACCATACCGTGGCAGGAATGCATTGGGGAAGAGGATTGTTCACTACATGGTTGGGAAGAGAAGGGGGGACCCCTTCAAAGACAGGACTCCAATATCTTAACTTTCTCCCACTAGGTCCTGACAAAGGATCCCCCCCTTCCCAATAGCAATCGCTGGGGACCAAATCTTTGCTACATGAGCCCCTGGGAAGAGGGCATGTAAGGCTCACAATATTGAAACATGCACAAATATGTACATTATACAAATATTTCTTAACTCTGCCTCAGTACGATCTGATGGTGATCACTCTAGAATCCTGAACTTGGGTTCTAACAATCATTTATGCCTAGAGATAAGACTCCTTGAAGAAACAGCTTCTTCCTGGATGGGAGCTGGAGAAAGGAAGATGAACAATGCCTTATTCCACAGGAAAGTAAAGAAAAGCTCAAAAGAGGCAGGTCACATGAGAAAGACTTGGGGTTTGCTTGAAGGTGCACCTCCTACAATATATAATGAGGCAGCTTATTTAGAAAATTTGGGCAACAAAATTAATAAGTTAAAGATATACAGCTGTAGCTATCATGCATATGTGAAGCCTGGATTCAAACCCCTCAGTATGGTAAAAGGTTCTTGAAGAATACATAGCCAATACTAAATAAATAAAAAAAGAATAAATACATGAAAAAAGAAAGTTCTTTACTATCCAATTATTAATCTTAATAATGAATGTAGATGCAATGAGTTCATTATTAGAAGATTACACAGTCTGGTAATTGGTTCAGAGATGTCTAATCAATGGATGCTAAACGTGGAGGGTAACAGTCTTCACATGAAAGTGTATTTACATTGTACAATTCTTGTGATGCTCTACTGTAGCTGGAGTTTTCCTGCCTGGCCCACAGTCAGGACAAATCTTTACCACCCACCAATCCCACAGCCGCTCAGACCCAACAAAGTAAACACAGAGACTTATATTGCTTACAAACTGTATGGCCGTGGCAGGCTTCTTGCTAACTGTTCTTATATCTTAAATTAACCCATTTCTATAAATCTATACCTTGCCACGTGGCTCGTGGCTTACTGGCATCTTCACATGCTGCTTGTCATGGCGGCAGCTGGCAATGACTCCTTCCGCCTTCCTGTTCTTTCTTTTCTCCTCTCTGTTAATCCCACCTATACTTCCTGCCTAGCCACTGGCCAATCAGTGTTTTATTTATTGACCAATCAGAGCAATTTGACATACAGACCATCCCACAGCACTCTACTGGCTAGTTTTCTGTCAATTTGACACAAGCTAGAGTTACCTGAAAAGAGGGAACCTCAATTGAGAAAATGCCTCCATAAGATCTGGTTGTAGAGCATTCTCTTTAATGATTGGTGAGGGAGGGCCCAGCCCATTGTGGTTAGTGCCATCCTTGGACCTGGGTTCTGTAAGAAAGCAGGCTGAGCAAGTCATGATGTGCAAACCAGTGAGCAGTACCCTTCCATGGCCTCTGCATCAGCTCCCGCCTCCAGGTTCCTGCCCTGCTTGAGTTCCTGTCTTGACCTCCTTTGATGATGAACTGTGATGTGGAAGCATAAGCTGAGTAGACCCTTTCCTCCCCAAGTTGCTTTGGTCATAGTGTTTCATCAGAACAATAGTAACCCTAAATAAGACAGATACTAATGTCTTGACTGGGGAACATACAATTGTCTTCTTGTGCAAAAGATTTTATTGAAAGATTGAGAGGCAGATGTGTAAATTATGGTACATTACAGACTTGCATGAACACATATAATCACACTTATCAGCACTAGAGAGCCTAGCAAAATAAATATTTGCTAAGTAAAGGGATGCTGTCTCCCCATTACATGTGATATGTGGCTGTTGTATCAACATGAGTCATGAATGTGCCACTATGACATATGAGCAAAGCAGCTGCTGTGGTTTTTCCTTAGCCTAAACAAATGTTTATCATATCAGCTGAGAAGTTTTAAATGTCAGGCCTTCAGCTATCCATGTAATTTAGGATTTAGATGCTGACAAAAATACATTTTTTTTTTCACCAGTAAGATAAGGAAGGCAAGTTTGAATTATCCGGGTATAGTCAGAGTGTCTTGGTATGAAGTTCCACTATGGTAAATCACCAGGGTTACCAGCATGTGAGCTTATTATTATGGAATAGGAATTGTAGCACAATCATTGTACCTTATAGCATTAAGCAACATGAATGTTTTTAAAATACAATGCAGACTCAATTTGACTTATGTGGACCTATATGCCAATGAAAGCATTCTTCCCTTTTAAAACAGTCTATTTTCCCCAAGGCTGAGCTCAGTTATCTGACTTGCACGCTCTAAAGTAGAAGACCTTGATACTCATCTGCTGAGGAATATTTTCCACTCCAAATGGCCAGCATCCATACTGCTTGCAGATTTTCTGTATTCTGTGGAGTTTAATAGATTATACTGCCCCCATGGCCCTAACTTTCTTTATCCTTTTTCCTGGACTTCTGTCTGCACTAGTCTTTTCTGATTTTAACCCTAACCCTAACCCTAACCCTAGCCATTCTGGACACTCAAGGTAGTTGTGCACCCCCTCTAATGAGAGTAACATCTTTTTGTGTTGATATATTGTGTACCCTAATAAAATTTGCCTGAAGATCAGAGAACAGAACCAGTCACTAGATTAAACATAGATACCAGGCAGTGGTGACACACACCTTTAATCCCAGTACTGGGTAGTACACACATCTTTAATCCCAGGAAGTGATGGCTGGGTGGAGAAAGGTAAATAAGGCATGAGGAGACAGGAACTAAAGGCTGTTCGGCAGAAGAGTCCCTTTCAGCTAGAGGCTTTTTCGGCTGGAGCCCTTTTGGCTGAGGAAGTTCGTTCAGCTAGAGGTCTATCGGCTGAGGAGTTGGTGAGGTAGAGGTGGTGGCTGTGACTTGTTCCTTTGTCTCTCTGATCTTTCAGCATTTACTCCAATATCTGGTACCGGGTTTTTTAATGAAAAGATCATTTAACATTCGAGTTTCATCTTTTGGTTTTTCACTTTCAAGAAGCTCAGTGTGTGGTTTGTGAAACAAGACCCTTGATCATCCCCTTCAGCCATTAAGGTGTCATGTCAGTCTGTAAGCACCCTTGCTTGCAAGATTATTTGAACACAGAGACGTATTTATCTTTCCAGTGGCCATGCTGAAAGTCCGTTTTGTAATTCTCTTTAAAAATACAATGGCCCACATTTACCTGTGGCTTCACATTCTACAGTTTCTGTTGCCAACAGTACACCCCCTATCTGAACATGTTAAGAGAAGAAAGTTCTGAAATAATTCATGAATTTGAAGTTGATGTGGCTCTGAGAAGCACGGTGAAATGTCACGTGGTCTTGCTCCACCATCTGCCTGACCCGTCCCTCCCCAAGTGTGTTCATTCTGTGTACAGTACCCACCCATAGTCACTTAGCTGTCTCAGTTTTCAAGTCAACTGTGGGAAGCACCACAGTGTATATATACAGGCTCTGTATGCTGTGGTTTAAGGTACTCACTGGGGCTCTTGGAATACGTCAAATTAGGACCATTTACTGTACTTCTGAAGAGCTCTCAAAACAAGAGATGGGAACAAACCACTTTATTATTTTCAGAACAGATTAAGAGAAAAAGTAAAAAAAAGCACTAATAAGAATAAAATAATAATTAGATGATGATGACAATTAGGGTTATTATGTGCCAGGCATAGTTGCAAGGAGTCCAGATGCATTTGATCACGTAACCTTGGTAGTGCTGTGTAGGACACACAGAAATCCTCCTCCCTATTACAGAAGAAGAGACTGAGCTAGAGAGAAGGGGCATGTTCTCAGCAAAGCTGCAGGCAAGTCTTAAAACCCAGGCTAAACATAGGCAATCTGGCTACAGGGAGTAGGTCCTCATCCACTCTGCTCAGTTATGCCATGCAGTTTCTACACCAGAAAAAAAAAAATGAGGTCTTTTTTTATGGGGTATAATTCCATTTTTAGATGGAAGGAATTTCAGAGAAAAGTGAGGTTGCTTGCCTAATCTAAGCAAGACCTTGAAGGTTAATGAGGTGTAACCAATTGTCTTCTTGGATGTGACATGAATTTGAAATGAATGGACAGTGACCTCCACAGTCCTGGCCATTCCAGCAGGGTCTTTAGGTCACTTCACTGCTTCAGAATCAGAAGACAGAAGCCTTCAATCCTAGGGTTTACAGTTCAAAAGTCAAAGCTACATTTGGGGCTTTCTAATGTAAACACATAGAGAAAGGGCTCTCAGAAGCCACCTCATGTCCAAGTATGGTGTTTGGAAGATAGCAGGAAGCATTGTTGTGTCACTCATTCTTTATACATTTCTCTCTGGGGGAGGATGGAGCTATGCAAACATATTCTATCCATATGGTATGTGTATATGTGTGTTTGTGCACAGATGAGTGTGTGTGTGTGTGTATGTGTGTGTGTATGTGTGTGTGTGTGTGTGCACGTGAAGGCCTTGGGTATTGTTCCTCAGGAGTCATCCACCTTGTTTTTTTCCAGACAGGGTCTCTCACTGAATTTGGGGCTTGCTGATTAGAATAGTCTGGCTGGTCAGTAAGCTCCAGGGGTCCACCTGTCTTTGCCTCCCCAGGGCTAGTATTAGGAATAAATGCCCCTACTTCTGGAAATTGCCAGAAATAGAACTCAGGTCCTCACAGTTGCATGACAAACACTTTATTGAACTGGGCTATCTCCTCAGCCACATATATATATATATATATATATATATATATATATATGAAATATATATATGAGAAATATATATGAGAAATATATATATGAGAAATATATATATAAGGAGAATATATATATATATATATGGAGAAAAAGGATTATGAGTCACATTTTTTCTCTCTGTTGAACATCAAATTCTGTGCAGTGACTCTGCATTGTCTACCACAAACAAACGGCCCTATGTATTCTACCCAGTTTTTTTTTTTCTCAAAAAACTGTGTGAGAAACACTCTCTAGACAGTATTTGCATACATTCTTCCGTCCCTTAGAATGAACTATCTAGAAGTGGAATTCCTGTGCCAATCTCTATGTGAACATTCTGGAACTCCGACTCTTGTCACATTAATTGCAAGTTCACTTTGGGAAGCTTATGAAGCCATCCATCTCTCCAGCATTGGTTTTCGAGGATTTTCTGGGCATCATCACTTTGGCCAGAAGGGAACAAAACATGGCCAGCTCTCCGGGGGAAACGATGCTCAGCTATTTTAACTTACAGCTTATTGATTTTTCATGGGCCCACTCTTTTTGTGAACTGTGTGCTTGTGAACACCTCTCTTCTATTTTCTTATTGATGTGTGTAAAGCTCGGTCTTAATGATGACAACAATAAGTAAAACAGACTGAGTCGTTACTATATGCCTGGTGCTGTCTTAAGCCCCTTTCTCTCATACACAGCAACTCTTTCCCCATGTGGTTTGTGTTTTAAAATACTCTTGTATGAAATCATCACTCCTATTTCTTGAGGCCCTTTTTGGAGCAGCCTGTTTTAGAAGCCTGCATTAGTTCATTTTTAGCATTCAACATCTTGAGAGGGGGACTGAGGTGCAGAGCCTGTGTAGGCTGCTCCCGGGGGTGCAGCTTGGTAGTTGTCCGTCATTGACAAGGTGAATGAGTCTCACCCTGATGGTGTCATAGACACAGGTGCTTCCCTGGACACTATGGCCTCTGGCACAGGTGGTAGCCTTAGAATTAGGTCCCTCTGTTCCTACCTCTTCCAGGAATCTGAAAGGACAGAAGCATAAGGATCGGCTGAGGGGGGATAGGAGCTGTCTTGCAGTGACACTAAAGGGTGTGAAGTGAGCAGAGAACGCTTGGATATTTCTTTCTCTAAGCATCTGTAAGCAAATACATAGTACTGTGGTGCAGAAGAACAGCAAGACTTAGCATCCCTTGAAGTACCCTGAAACAGAGACACTGGAGATAGTTTTGGAAATGGCCCACCGTGTTGTCACACGTGTGCCAAACTTGTTTAAATGTTCCCCCTCTTAGTATCTGATCAGGGGACCAACTATTTGTCAATACCGTTTTCTCTGTTGCCTACCCTTCTTCCAAAGTGATCATTAAGATGCTTCACGCTTTCTGGAGGCAATCACTATGCCAAGCTTACGGGCTATCCCATGACTTGATCTCTGCCTCTGCCTGTTCATTCAGTCCATGACGTTTCAACTTGTCACAAACATCCTGTTTGGGGAGCTCACTCTGACTGCACAGCATCTAGCTGGCAGTCACTATGTTGCTTTGCATGAATAGCAAGGACCCAAGCTCCAGGCCTGGGAGGTGGCATTAAACAGAAAAGAACAGCCTTTTCATCAAAGTTGGCTCTGTCCCATTATGCTAATGGAACTCCAGGAAGAAGCTCTTCACAGGGCCCTATCCTACACACTTGGAGGGTGTGCCTGGAAATCAGAAGCCACCTGCTTTCTCTTTGAGCACATAGCCTCTTTGAGGACCAAAGCTGAGGGATGAGAAACTGTTAAGAGTCATTTGTAAGGATGGGCATGCCTTGGAATAAATTAGGACACATGTCAAATCTAGATTCCTGGGCTCTGTTCCAGATTGTCTCAATAGGACTAGGCAGAACCTGAGAGTCTGTTCGTAATTAAGTAATCAATTGATATCTGATTAATTAATACTTATATAGGAGGTAATCCTACTGAAATTTATCTGGCATGGGAAATGATGTCTTGGGGCAGAATTGGAATAGCCACTTGTTTCAGCCCAAATTATCAGAAGATCCCAACATCCTCCTTCCTATATACCTGAAGAGCAGCTTAATAGTACCTTTATAATGGAGGATTCTTTTTAAATACAAGTTAATTATTGTAACAGTTAAGACCAGTTAAGGAAGACTAGCTTTTTAAAAGGTCAGCTGATAAATAAAATCCCCAGTCAGGCATTTGGTAGCTCACATTGGTGGCTTCTCACAGCACCTTTGCTTCTACTGTGGCTCATCTCACTGAGTCTTTGCTACATTGCTAGTCTGTATCTTCCAGACTCTACAGGCATGGACATGTGTCCTCAGTCTCTTCTCTGCATGTTCCTTCCTTCTTCCTTCTTGGGTTACTTTTTTTCACCTGCACTTCTCCCAGAATGAGAGCTGCCATGAAACACGACAGACACCCATAGGCCCTGTCACATAAGTGGAAAGGTTGCCTGAGAGTGTACAGAAGTTACTCAATAAGGGTGCTTTCTGGACCTATACACATGGCTGGATCAAAAGCATGTTGATTCCAATTTTGCAAGGCCCACAGGAGACAGAGGCTGTCACGGCATCTTGAGGTTGCTAGGCTAGTGAACAGCTAAGGCCCAGGCCCAGGAATTCATGACATTCCACCTCCCACAGACTGCAGGAGTCAAAAAGTTCTCTTGTGCATTTCTCTCCCCCGCCCCTCCAGAGTCCCAGCCAATCACATAAACAAAAAGTGCTCGTGTGCATCCTCGGTAGCTCAGCGGCAGATGGGAACAACCCCCACAAGGCTAGTGCCAGAATGAAGTTGTGATATCAGCCCCCAAGAGGGAATGCTGCAGAAACACCCTAGGGAACAGCTCAGGCCCTGCTGTCACCAGGAAGTCCAAATCCTCTACTTCCTGTGCTTCCCATGTGACCAAAAGGGGCGTGGCTGATGACAAAGTGAAGTATTGACAGCGAAAAGGGAAGTACAGACAAGGGCCCCACTTGGAAGAGATAAGTCTTGTGTCTGCCAAGTCTCTCTTACAGTTAAAAATAGAATCAAAGGTATGAATTTGAAATAGGAACATGGCCAATACACAAAATTCCTTTAGAAACGGCTACTCTTATTCCTACACATCATCCCACAATGATTTGAACACCTCATGCTAGGCACTAACTGGCTAGAAACACATCAACTGCTACGCAGATCATTAGAAATCAAACCAGAAGAAAAACATCAGTTCATCTTAAAAAACACGCAACTGAGATGTAGCAGGGAAGCCAGGCATGACAGACTGGATGCAGTTAATTCCTACCACAGGAGTTTTCAAAGAGCAGACTAGTGATGGGACTGAAGGAGGCCGTGGAAGTTGTATTGTGTTGTCCATGTGGGCTCTCCTTGTTACAGAAACATGTTCAATCTCCTTAGATTCAACTGGGACACATTTGACCTTGGAAGTCAATATTTGATGGAACTGACTTTTTAAATTTCAGAGGCTATGTATGTTCTTTGTGAGACCACCCTCCTTCTTATTCCATTGTGGACACATTGAACTCAGAGCTCAGGGGAAAAAAAATGAGAGGAAAATTCAGATGGCCTCTACCACTGTGAGGAATATAGTCTGGGAGAAAAAAAATGAATGAAAAAGTAATCAAATTCATGGAGAGGTCAGACATTAGTCATGACTTAGGTAGTGGAAATGGAACGTTCCCATCCATATCTTAACTTCATCTACCCTCAAGACCCCATTTCTACTAAGAAGTTTGAGGATTCTCTTCTCATAACCTTTTTGGTAATTTCATAGTCAATTCAGACATCAAGGTTGATTCATTCAAAACTTGTTAAGGACCAGTCTCTTCCTGGTCCTTGTTATTCATGTCAGTCTTTCTCTCTAGGTTTGCAACTGGGAGCAGGAAAAATAATACAACAGCATACATCTGGGCAGAAGTCTACTGCTCAGGACTGCTTTTGTTTATGTTTTGGAAGTCTGATCCTCTGGGAGGCTGCCTATTGATCTTTTGTGTTTGGTATTCTCTGTGACAGGGATTAAGGACATGGTGTGGATGGACCTTGTTTTAGACCCCTTTTCGTTGCAATCTGTCTTCCATTCATACAGAGCAGAGGGGCACAGCACATGGTAGGGGCTTGATGGATCTTAGTTTTTTAACTTCAGAGGCTGTGGTCTTTCTATGTCACTACCCTCCTTTATGTCCAGTGAACACAAAGCTTGATGGGTAACACTGTTGTACCCATCAAGTCGACTGTCTTCTAGAAGGAGGAAGAATCTTCCTCTTTAGTCCTCTACAGACACCCCAGTCTGAAGCTATCAGCAGGTTGCTGTGCCACTGGTCACCGGAGGCCATTAGAAGCAGTCAAGTGGTCTCTTAAACATTAATTGATGGCTTTGATCCCTCTACTGTATTTTGAAATCGGCAGCTTTATAAGGAAGGCTGATTTTCTCGGTTGATCTTCCAAATTAAGCATCAATTTTACTTAGTCCCTTTGCCGAGTCTCTAAAAACAAGTGCATTTACTGAGAAGAAACAGTGACACAAAGCACAGGCATTTATTTCCATTCATTTGCTTTCATTAGTGACCATAGCCATGATGGTTATCCTAGACCGTGGGAATTTCCCTAAAGGTTCTCGGCCTGAAAAGAAAGCTTTTAAGGCAAGAAACAAGTTGGGAGGCTCCCAAGAAAGAAGGCATGCAGAAGAGACAAGGATGAGACTCTTCAGAGTCAGCAGCATTGAGTCACTAGTTCTTCATTCAGTGAATGAATGGTTAAATGTCTAGGGACAGCTACTATATGTTGATGCTGAGGGATGGGTAGAGAGTAACAGAGCAAGAGGGATTGATAAGACAGAAGACTCTAACATTATGCAATAGGCATCATCTCTGACTTCAAAACTCCAACAGATTTACTGATGACATTATAGTTGGACATGTACAAAGCAATGCTTTTAAAATAAAGAGTAATAGCAGACAACAACACAAAAGATCTTTCATGCTATCAAGACCGTGATTTACTGGCTGAGGGAAGTGACAATGACTGTGTGACAAGAGGCAGAGCTAGGGCAGGTGGAAGGCAGGACTATGGATGGGAAATAAAATTTGGGTAACTAGAAGGGACAACAGGTCTCCAGAGTGGTGTCTAGATCAACCTGGATGAAATGGGGGGGGGAATCTTAAAAGATACCCCCTCTATTGCTGAAAACTGTTTACCTTTGAGCAGTGACTTCACTTTGCTCTGCCCAAGGTTCTTTTAATCTTTGAAATTGGAACAAAATATCTCTCTGACAGAGTTACTGTTGTGATGGCAACAAGATACATTTGCTTGGCAGAATGCAGGTCCCAAGTAGATGCCCAAGTGGAGGAATGTGAGTCTTTTCATTTTTTACAGATCATTTAAAGAAATAAAACACTTCCATAGGCATGGTCTCATTCAGTTCTCAACCTGTGAAATGGATGAGACAGGTATGAATAGTCTCATTTTATAGGTCTTATGAGATTTCAACTCTACTTCGTCGCCTTGGGAAGAAAGAGCAAAAGAGTGAAACGGAAAAACACTGTGCTGTCGCAGGAGACTTGAAGGTTAGGGAATGTGTTGGGATTTTATTTCTGTAGCTAATGGGAAGCAGGCAAACAGTCTAGAACAAAGAAATGAAAGGACAGCAGGACTTAAGAGATGCTAATCTGGAAACAGTGGGCTGATTGGAATGAGAAGGATTTATTCAAGTCAGCCTCAAAGGTGAGTATTTTGGGTTTTGCTGTGTATAGAAGTATTGGGTTACTGTAACAATTTAGGGCTGGTGATTCAACTAGACAGAATTTCCTCATCACCAATGAGACATGTGCAGTGGTCCATCTGCCGCTCTTTCCTGCCTCTCCCTCCCTTTCAAAGTAATGAAGATGATGATGACAATAGCACAGGCATTATAGCTAGCAGGTGTGCACAACGACAGTGTATTAAAGTTATGTAAATATGGAAAGCTGAATCTCGGGGGCTTTCTAGATGAGGACTGTCATGCCCAGTGCTTAGGAAGCAGATTCTAATCTGGTGTTTATTCCAATGATGAAGTCTTTTGCTCTCTGTCATTTTTTTTTCTGTCAGGGTTTAGGGTGGTGTCTTTCATCAAGATAAAGGAAATGTTTAATTTTTGTACAAAACCTACATACATCATCATCAAACCTCCATCTTGGGTTTCTTTATCCACTCCATTGATGGCATCAACAAAAAGAGCCCACGCCCTCTCTGCCCACGGTCTCGCAGAGTCCTAATCCAGCTTGAAGGAGCATATAGCCTGAATCCCTTGGAGACTCATCTACTCACTCACCACAGCGGCTGTTTTTCCTTTGCAAGGCCAACTCTATACAGACAATTCAATACCGGTGGTGTTTCACTTCCCATGAGGTCCGTTCCCCCATGACTCTCTTATCAACTGAACATAGTATGCAACACCCTCCCTGCCCCCCAGCCTACTGAACATCCTAGCTTAGTCACCGCATCACTGTAGAGTGTGGTTATTTCCTCTTGTGATCTACTCTGCTGATTGGGAGTGGAGGCTCACTGCCACTGCCCAGCATCAGGCACAGGCTTGGACAGCACGCTGCTAGATGGGGACAGGATCAAAATTCAAAATGGAAGGACAGTTTCTGTTGAACGTGGTTATTTTCACACCTTCGTAAGTCAAAACTGTCTCAAGCAAACCACTGACATTTGCTTCCAAGACATATTTCACAACAGTGGGAATCTGCTGCAGGACTCAAGGCTGAGCACAAGGGATGCCAGTCAGAAAACCAGACGCTGTTTTTTGACCTGGCCTTGTCCAACTGACTTCCTGCATGCAATTTGCCTCCTAGTGATAACAACTTCTCTTCCCTCCCTGTAATCACGCTGTTTTTGGCTGATGTCGGGACATTTCCTTCCCCCATACATTTAGCTTCTAATCATCCAGTTCATCTCAGTAGATCCTTGGCTGGGAAAGAGAGGTCACTGGGAAAGGAAGTGTTGTCCAACCAAGTACCTTCACATTCTGCATTTATTTGACATCATTTTCAACAACACTGTGATATGGCGATTTGTATCCACTTCTGCCAGCTGTGCTTTAAATGTCCTCCTCCAAAAGTTTGTTCTGTGGACACTTGATTCTAAAGTTCATATGTCAATATGGCATTTGGAGATGGGATCTTTTACAAGTAATGAGATAAGACAGTAGGGCTTCCCATGATGGCATTAGAGGTTTTGTAAGAAAATGAGACTCACATTAACCATTTGCCTTCCTGTGTGATGACCTGTTTTACCATACAGCAGGAAGGTCCTTGTCAAATGTCAGCCATGCTTTTGACTTCCTAGCCTCCAGAACCACAAGTTCAGTAAACCTTTGTTCTTTATAAATCACTCAGTTTCGGGTATTCTGTTATAGTGTCAGAATAAAAGATTAAGACCCACTATATTTGATTACAAATGTCCCAAGGTAAAGCTCCATTGTCTGGTTTTATAGAATTTTTTTGTCTATTGTAAATGTTTAAGTAGGATGTTTGAAGGAACAAATGAGTGGACGAATGAGTGAAACATCCATTTATAATACTTGAATAGCACTCTAGAAAGTTCTAGCATTCCAGTATCTATAAACTATTCACAAGCTAGAGGCACATATCAGATGATGTGGCAACTGTTGGCCTGCCCAGGATCAAAGAAACAGGAAGGATGACCCACCAGAGATGCTCTTCTTGGCATGCTGAAATCCAGGTAAGAAGGGGAAAGATGCACTCATCTTGTGTAGGTGTTGGGAATCGGTCATCTCTGACTCATCGGCTACATTCCTTGGCTCCTGTTAGGCTCTACTTTCCAGAGAACTCTCAGAGGAGGCAGAAGGAAGCATGTGATTCAAGGAGGGGATGAGCTCTGAATGGAAGCTGAAACACAGTGTGCCATGGAGAGGGCAGCTTTTACAACAGTTGCAGGAAGGGAAGAGAACGTTCTAGAGTCATGATGTTACATGTCGTCATTTTGCATCTTTGCAACTCCTGCTTATATAATAGCAATTTACACACCCAGATTTAGACACCCAACATGTCCAGCTCTGAGATTTAGTGCTAAACTGCAAGTCACCAAATTTGTCAGTGGAAATCAGCTTCGCCCAGAGTAACAGGCTTTAATCACAACATTCACACATTATAGCTGATACCTTGCATGCACAGGAGACCCCCAACCTATATTTATTTTATATGAGCTTTCAGAAAGGGACACATATCAGTGGCTTTGGAATAGACCGCATTTATTATCATCTGATATTCATTAGGTGAGCCCCAGGAACAGGCTACTTTGGCTTTCTGTGCTTCTGTTTTGGAAACTGTACCGTGTAGATATAGGACTGTGTCTATACAGTTGTAAAGAGTTTAGTAGCTAGTATATGATAGATGTCACTTCTAAGCTCATTGTGGTTCTGAAACAAAGAATCAGATGTTGGAGCTAAGGCAGGTAAGTCGATAGTTTATTTCTAAAGACAGTGTCTCACTATGTCAGACAGGTTGACATCAAACAGTTGATACCCCTGCCTCAGCTTCCTGAGTGCAGAGATCAAAAGACTGCATCATTACACTTGGCTAAGGTTCTCATAACAACACAGACATTTTGCATAGATATGAAAAGGTTCACAATTTGGGACTTATCCAATCACTTGAAATTCTCATTTAATAAAGGATCTTGGAATTCATAGATGACTGTGCAGTATCAGGCAGGGGAGGTAGTTTGAGGGAAAAGGCAGCTGGGCTCAGGGAGAAGTGGGTAGATGCCTCTCGGAGAGCTAAGTGATGTTAGGGAGTGGCATTTATGGAAATGTGGAGAATACCGTTTTTTTTGGCAAGGGAGGAGCTGCTGCCAAGCTCTGAGCCTTAAGTATGTGTGATGGGTTTTGGGGTCATGAGAATCCATGCTTCATGGAGGAGGCCTGTTTCTACTTAATTCACCACTATACTTTGGGAAACCAGGAGAACGTCTGGCAGAAAACGTTGGTTCAGTTAATATTCATGGGTGCAGCTAAAGAGTTAGCACAGGCAGTGCACTCAGAATGGATGGGTGAAGAGAAGTGGGGATCCACGGGATCAGACCATGTGAGGCTCTGGACTCCAAGAGGAGACTTTGGTATCACTGGAAGAATGTCATGAGGCAGACAGAACCTCGGGGTAAACGGATGGTATGATCTGACTCACATTGTAACACTGCCATCCTGGTTCCTGGTGAGAATACATCAGAATACATCATAGGGGGACAAGAATGAACATACAAAGGCCAGGAGGAAGGTAACCTAAATGTATACTGATAGTAAAGGTGGTAATGAGGGGTCCAGTTCTAGTCATACCATGTTTGTCACTGATAACTTGGGGGGGGGTTGGAAGAAGAGCTAAGTCACTCTATGTGGTAATAACCTAGATATACCAATAAAGGGATATATGCTTGAAATGTGGGATAGAGCATACATTTCAGAAAAAAGGCCTGAGGACAATTGTGTTTGTATACGGTAAAAATAACCATTAAGTCTAATATGTATTAGAAAGCACGTCTCTCATCTGTGGAGGTGATGCTTGTTGTATGATGTCTGTCCCTTGCATCAGATATGGAAAAAGAATTTAGAACAAAAGGGAATAACAAAATAGAATGGAACAGTGGTCACAATATGCCATAAAGCAGGGGATATGCTTAGCTCCTGGTTGTTGAGGCCCATGGAAATAAATTCCTCAACTCGAGGTCCCAATGAGCACTTTCTTTATGAGAACTTACATTTATAAAACTTCTTTTTGAAGACTATGCATTCCATAGCCTCCTGAATGGTTTGCAGTAGTCATTGATTCCTGACAGTCACACTATTTGAATCCTTTCTCTTAGGAATAGGGCTAACCTGTAATTCAATGGGATTTTAGAAATGGCCACTGAGGCTATGCCATAAAAGACATTTTGGCTTATGTCTCTGTGGTGGTTTGAAAGAAAATGGCCCCCAGAGGTCCATAGGGAGTAGCACTTTTTAGGAGGTGTGGCCTTGTTGGAAGAGGTGCATCACTAGGTCTTAGAAGCTCAAGACAGTTCACTTCCTGCTGCCTTTGGATCCAGATGTAGAACTCTCAGCTACTTCTCCAGCACCATGTCTGCCTGCATGATGCCTTGCTTTCCACCATGACAATAATGGGCTAAACATCCTGAAACTGTAAGAGAGCCCCAATTAAATATTTTCTTTTATAAGAGTTGCCGTGATCACGGTATCTCTTCACAGCAATAGAAACCCTAACTAAGGCAGTCTCAGTCTCTTGCCCATTTGCTCTGGGGAAGCTAGTGGTCATATTATAAAGACACTCAAGCAATTCCATGAAGGTCCCCACAGTTAGAAACCGAGGCCTTCTGAGAACAGCTACCATGAATTTTCCAGCCATATGTTTAACCATCTCGGAGTATTCCTATGCACATCTTTGCTGCAGCCTCATGAGACACTGGGCCAGAACACCCACATAAGCCATTCCTGATTGGGGTTAATTAATGATTATTGTTGTCTTAGGTTGGCCATTTTGGGGGTAGTTTGTTATGCTAGTTAACTGGAGCCCTTGAAGTCAGTCTTTGAACTCAGAACTGCCTTACTAAGGGGTGTGAAGAAAGGAGAGCATTGTTTGCCTTGGATGATTCTTTTCTTCGCTAGGTTTCCTTCCCTTCTAAGTGGAGAGGTGTGAAAAGCAATAATTTTAATCAAAATAAGTAACACCTGGTTCAGCTAAAATCAAGTCCTGTGAAATTGGCCCTTACAAAATCAAATGTTGGCACTGGAAGCAACCTTAGAAGTATCTTTAAAGAGATAAGTCTGTCCTAAGATTACACACTGTTTTTCATAAAAACATCCTTTCTTATTCATGCAAAGTTCTGGAAAAATCACCTGGCTTTGAAACCTTGTCTGTTTGGTCTTTTCACAGCACCTTTAAAAAAATCTACAGTACATACAATGAGAAGATGAATTTAAGTCAGTGAAATAATGTTTCATTTCCTGACTTTTGTAAGAAATTGAAATTTTTCCACAGTGGGGTGTGTGTGTGGGGCTGAGAGGTGAGGTAGCGTCTAGTCTATTAAAGAACATGGTTGGAGCAAATGAAACCCTTATTCTTTCATAGTGGAGAAAGCTGCAGACAATGAAGGAGGAATGGTGTTTTTTCCTTGTTCGATTTATTATGTATTCATCTGCTGTATTATTTTCAAAGGACAACAAAATCAAAAGCAGAATGATCAAATTCTAGCAAGTCAGATAATCAGTGATGTAAAAGGAATTTGTAAGACAAAAGTGTGATATCTCTGTTGGGCCAACTGTCTGTACTGTAGAGTGTGGGGTTCACTCCAGGAAGTCAAGGAAGCAAGTCAAGAGTCCAGCAAGTCAAGGGAGGAATGATCCCTGGCTTCCAGAGCTCAGGCTGCAGGGTGTGTGAGCACACTCAGGGGAACGAATGGCCCAAACTGAGATGCTGGTAGAGCCTTGAGGAAAGGAAGTAAGGAAGGGAGGAAAAGAGGACAGGGAGAAGGGAGAGAGGGAGAGATGGAGGGAGGGAGGGAAGGAGGGAGGAGGAGGGATGAACCTTAAGAACTCAATGAAAAACAGAACGGGTCAGAGGAGAGTAAATGAGCAAAGGCTGATTCCTAGAGTCTAAAGATGGAGAATTCTAGAAAGAACAAAAAGGAAGACTATTTGATGAGAAATTTGGAAGACTCCCGGGGTTCAGAGCAAGACATGGCCTCTCGTTACAAAGAGCTGCCTCCAGAACCACTCCCTCTAATTAACAACAGCAGCTTTTTCAACATAAATAATATTTACTTTTTTCTGGAAGACATTTAGCATTATGAATGGAGCTCTTTCACAGTTCCAGAGAAAATCCCACATGATAATGAAGTTTAGCTAAATTTCAGGTCCTTTTCTTTTTTTCTCTCTTCTTCTTCTTCTTCTTCTTCTTCTTCTTCTTCTTCTTCTTCTTCTTCTTCTTCTTCTTCTTCTTCTTCTTCTTCTTCTTTCTATGTAGCTGAGGATGACCTTGAACTTCTGAGTGTGTGCCACCACGCTTGGTTTCTGGGTGCTGGGGGTTGAACCCATGGCTCTGTGTGTACTAGACAAGCACTCTATCAGCTGAGCTTCACCCTCAGGCCTCAGGTATTTCATAAGAGAGAGACAACATGAGTTTTGGATTTAGACCATGATCCTATTTCATCTTCATGTCGTGATCTTAAATAGGCTAGTGGCTCTCAGTGTTTAGATGCTAGCCAAGCAGGCTCAGCACAGTTCCCCATTGGATTTCTTTAACAACCATCTATGAGTGAATGTGTCTCCTGAGGTTTGTGTGCTGGAGATTGGATCCTTAATTCAACAGTGTTGGGAGGTAGGGTCTTCAAGTAGTGATGAGCTCAAGACAGTTCTGCCCTCAAGAATGAATTAATAGTATTATCTTGGGAGTGAGTTTTATACAAGGGAGTTTGGCCTTTTCTTATCCTCTCTTACTTACTGCTTTACCCTGCTGCTTTCTGTCATGGGATAATGCAGAAAGAAGGCTCCTGTCATATGCTGGAATTTTCAACATTCAATTTTTATTTTATTAATGTATACTTGTGTGTGGAGGAACAGTGGTATTATGTACATGTGAGAACAAGCATCCACAGAGGTCAGAAGAAGGCATTAGATCCCCTGGAATTACAAGTGGTTGTGAGCTGTCAAAAGTGGGTGCTGGGAACCAAACTCAGGTCCTCTGCAAGAGCAGTAAGGACTCTTAACTACAGAGTCATGTCTCCAGTCCTGATGCTGGCATCTTCAGAATGGACTTCCTATCTTCCAGAACATGAAAAATATATATGCACATTTAATTAAATGTGTTAAATATTCATGTGTAATCATAAACATAACATTTATAATTTATTTAGATGTATAATAAATTGGCATAACAACACATTGTAAAGAATATTATCCACATTTATATTATTATAAATTAGCCAGTTTGTAGTATTCTGTTATAGTAATGCAAAATAAACTAAGATCACCCCTCTGAGTGTTGTAGTCATTCCAGTGTATGAAGAACCCGAGGATAAGAGATAAAATCTTAAAAAAAAGTGTGTGTGTGTGTGTGTGTGTGTGTGTGTGTGTGTGTGTGTGTGTGTGTGTATGTACACTTTGATGTGCGCATGCAGGAATAAGCAAGCCACAGTATGCCTGTGGAGGTCAGAGGACAACTTTGTGGAGTTGGTTCTCTCCTTCCACCTTTACGTGGGTTCAGAGGGTTGAAGTTGGAAGTCACACTGTCAGGATTGTGCAAACAGCAACTACTTCTACCAGCTGAGCCATCTTGCCAGCCCCAGATGTTAAAGAAGGGCTGGTGTTTGAAAAAAGCTCCCAACTACGGAAGCTGAGCTTTGGCTCTATTTTGTGATCCCTAATCTGGAGAGGAACACCGCAGAGTATCAACACTGCAGGAAGGGCCTGGAGGCAGGCAGGGAGCATTTCTACAGATGATGTTGGGCCTTGGAAGTAGGTCCTAGGAAGGATGAACAAATCTGTTAGACCTGAAAGGGTGATGTTCCTCAGGAAAGGGCTGTGGTATCAGCCTCTCCTTGGTCCAAAGACAATGAATGAAAGGCATTCAAAGATGAAGTGCAGAGACTCTTTGCAGCGAGCGAACCAGCCCAAAGCCAGAGTTCCTGCCTGATACCATCTGTTCTGGGCTTTTTCTTGCTTAGACACAGAAATTCACTCTGGCCAGAAACTAAGACAGAAGACACAATAGATGTTTCTTAAATCAAATCAGTATTTTAAAATTATTGTTGAATTTATTGGTTTTGTAGAAGGCAGCACCCCCTCTCCCCATATTTAAATACTGGTAGTGTTTAGAGTTAGAGTATGGCACAAGACGCACCAGGTAGTAGGGCTCAGCTGGGGGCTGAGGATGGGAATCACGAATAGTGACATTTTCTGGCTATTGCTGCAGACACCAGCTCATGATGCAGCTGCGGAAGCGAAGCCACGGGGCTCTCATTTCCCACCTTCTTCCCATTCACTTCAAACAAAATTGGTGCCTGTGTTCATTCTTGCTCCCATTCAGGTTTCTGTCTCACACCTGCTTCCTATTATTTAGTTCTCTGAGGTCAATCTTCTGTCGTAAAGTTCACCAGGTCTTATCATCTTCCCTTTCTAAATCTGCGCACCTCTCTCATTTTTCAAGAATCACAGAGACTAAATTGACAAATAGGTAGCTTTGAGAAAGGAATGGGGAAACAGACAAACAAAAGAGCAACAGACTAGACTTGGGTTTTGGGTGTTTGGAAGCTGGGCTTCACAGAAGGCTGGTTTTCAGTGGCTTAGTGGTGAAAGATTATTTGGAATCTGGCCTCATCAAAGAGGTTATTCATGCCCAGGTTTGAACGGTGATAAAATACAAAGGTGGAGATTATCTACTATGAAAGAGATGTGCTCATTCCCGGCCTGGCATGTGAATTCCACTGGCAGGGCTGGCCACAGGATTATGCCTTTTGTAATTTTGCAAATCAGTAGAACTGGTCAACCTGTGGAAAGGCAGAAGGCAGATAACAGCCCACAGTAGGGAATGCTATACACCATGCCTGAGAAAACCTGGCATGGAAAATGAACTCAGACTCAAACCAAGCACTCCCCAGTCTATTTTTTTTCTTCTTCTCCTTTCTAACTGGCTCTATTTGCTAATTTAAAAATGCAATGCTGGTGGCCAGAACCCATCTTTTCAGATGGGTCTGGGTACTTCATATCTCCACGGCATGGCAGTTCTTGGGTTTAGAGCTGCGAACTTTGTCCCTCCTGAATTAACTGTTAAAGTCATCCTGTAGATTCTAAACCCAAATCTTAATATTTAGTAATGTTTTTGATCTCAGGAGAAATCTACAGTAAGTGTTTTTAATGTCAATATTTTTTTCTGGCTAAGGATCTTATGGCCTTGGGTACTTTACTCACTTTTATCTCTTGATTACGTTGCTTTCATAATTGATGTTAAAAGAATGAGAAATAATAACCTTCAGCTATCAGAGTTACCCTTTCCTTGAGTGTTAGCCCTAAGGATAGCCAGTTATATAACCACATTCTGTGGATTTCCTCTGATACATGAATAACTAAGTCTGACAATTAAAGTTAGTATTTTATACATGAAGTCAAACATTAAGAAATTAGCTGCCGGGCAGTGGTGGCGCACGCCTTTAATCCCAGCACTCGGGAGGCAGAGCCAGGCGGATCTCTGTGAGTTCGAGGCCAGCCTGGGCTACCAAGTGAGTTCCAGGAAAGGTGCAAAGCTACACAGAGAAACCCTGTCTTGAAAAACCAAAAAAAAAAAAAAAAAAAAAAAAAAAAAAAAGAAATTAGCTATCACCCAAGCCAAATAAAAAATAAATTGGATCACATATACAAATATGCATATATTTGATAATATATACCTATATATGCTTTAATACCTAATTTAATTACTTACATTATAAAACCAATAGAGGGGGGTTTGAAGGACTTTATTATATCCACTAGAAGTGGCAAACTCAATCTTAAAAAAAGTTATTACTTTTATTTGTGTGTGTGTGTGTGTGTGTGTGTGTGTGTGTGTGTGTGTGTATGTGTAGATTCCTCCAGAAGCTAGAAGAGAGCATTGGATTTAAGTCCTAGAGTTGGAGATAAAAGCAGTTGTTAGCCTCTGGACATAGGTGCTTTGAACTGAAGTCAGGTCCCTTGCAAGAACAGCAAGTGTTCTTAACCACTGAGCCATCTCTCCAGACCCCACAAATCCAGTTTTTAAAGCACAGTTTTTCTTTGTGGAATAAAGTTGTTAAATATTAAAAAGTAATCAGACCTGTAATCAAAGTCTTTCTGGAGAGCCCTATCATTTTCTTTATGGCCCTGAAGTTGCTCTTAATTAAAGGTTCTGACTTGTTGCTAATAAAGGATGTCGGAAGCTATCTGAGTCATTGCTAAAATTAACAGAGTTTTTAGTGAAAGGAAAAAAAAACCTAACATGTTGCATTCATTTAATTTGTATTCTGACTCGATGCTTTTAGACATCGCTGCTTTAATTTGAAGGAATATTTATAGGCTTTTCCTCTCATTTTTAGGAAGAGGTCATTCAGGATGAATGGGCTAATGTTCTTGGTTTATATTTTGAGTGGACTTGCATCTGTGAGAAGGCAGCTGGAGAGTGGGAGGTTGGGTCTCAATGACCTCCTCCTGCAATCTCTATTCCCACTATTTTTTTCCATCCAAGCTGGATCACTGCCATTCAAATTCTGGAAGTACTGGACTTGTGTTTTTTTGCAATCTGAGGTGCTTTCAGGTGTCAAATCCAACAGAGGAATCCTAGAAACCAAACTCCTTCTACATCTGCAAACATTTAGCTAATAATTCAGGTTTTCAAAGATTTATTATTTTGTTTTATGCATGTATATGTGTTTTGCCTCCAGTGGCTCCATCGCCCTGTAGCACCCACATGGAGCATTGGAGTTCTCATAACTTGGCTGTTATGAGTCGTGGGAATGTCTTCTCAATCCCTAGGTCTCAGGCTAGGGTGGAATAGGATTCTTGATGTAACCTCTGTTTTATCAGCTCTTTCCACAGTCTCTGCAACTAATTTCTTGTTTTAAATTACTTCTGAGTAACAAGACATGGGTTCCATTTTCCTCACAGGATCCTGATTATTATCTTACCATAGATGATTACATTGATAGGAATTCACAAATATATGTATATGAATACACACACACACACACACACACACACACACACACACACACGTGCACACGTTCCCCCCCACCCCCACATAGTGACAGTGTCTGGTAGGCATCTCTGAAGCTGAGAAGTTGCTACAGTGCTGGAACCATCTCTGAACCCTGATGGGTGAGTTCCATGGCTCTTCTGAACCCAGCTTCTGTTTAACACAACTTAAGGAAAATAAACCCTTCAAAGACCACCTTCTCCTTGCCAGGACTGTGTGCTTACTTTATTTTCTAACTGTAACATTACAATAGTGAGGGGAATTTTGAGAGTTCAGCGGCTTAAAAGATATTCATAGATGTCAATGTAAGTAAGCTATAAGAAACAACAGTAATCCATGTGCAAAGAATCAGCGATGACAGAGGAATCCAACCTAGGAGAGAAGGTGTTGATATGTCCCACAACTGGAAGCCAAACACTGCTCAGGTGAGAAGTTCCCTTATCTGCCCTTCATATTTAAAAACCAATTGTTTCAGGATTAGTAGACCTAGATAGCAACTAAGAAAGCTCATGTACTTCTACATCTGTCCCATATTTATGATGAAATGCAGTTTAATTGGAGCTCACCCAACCTTTCTACACCAGCCAGAAGAAAGTGAGAGGGTGAAAATGTGACCAGCAGTGGTTTAGCAGAGATACCACATTACAGTATAAAGTTAAAAGCATTACCTCACCGGAGTCTGCAAATACAATCATATGTTACGAAAATGATGTTTGGATCCCTGACAGCATGCATTAGAAGGGCAATCAGGTAAGAGCACATCACTTGGTGATGTACCTATACCCATGGTAGCTTGCACAGGGGTGGATCACCCAAGAGCACTTTTTTTCAGGATGCATCCTGACCATTAAGTCATATATGGCCACACATACATAAAAATAGTCCTGGAAACTATATATTAAGAAACCATCTGATACAGTTGAGTTAGTTTTTTTGGTTTTTGTTTTAGAAATTCTTACATTGCTGGCATCAAATTCTGGTGTAACTCACCTTGTAAGATGAATTAATTCTTTAGGAACTTTTGGAGAATAGTCCTAAGTATCTTCATACTAATATCCTATTTCTTCACCTTGCTTTGTCTTTATTTTTATTGATTAGGTGTTTGGTCCAACTCTCTGACTGAATTTACTTTCTAATGTACCCACTAAATTCTTATAGTTCTAGAAACTTTGGCCTCCTACCTTACTGTTACTTTTCTTGATGATTCTGGTTATTAGGTTTATTGAGACATTACAGGCAACATGCAGGTAGAGAGACATGAGGAAATAACAATGATGGAGGGGTGGTTACCAGAGTTGTGTTACATTCTTGTTAGCCATTAGTCAGCTTGTAAGATGGATTCTAAAGCCATGTGTGGGAGCATTTGACTGAAGTCAATTAACATGACTCAGATCACATCTCGAAATAAATAAAACCTTTCTCCTCTTTCTGGATGCTATTTGCTTGCTGCTTTTATTTTCTAATGCCAGGGGAAAATATCAAGGCAATTACTTTAATCTCCTTAGCTCATTACTGTGCCTCATCACACACAACTCTCTGATTCCTTGCTCCCAAGATCGCAGCCTTGGAGTGGGCTTGGCTGCTTTGATTCACACATATCCCTCCTCTTGTGATTCACAGTATCCAGGTGCCTGAATGGAGATAAGAGGGAGGCCTCTGAAGGCTGACTGACCATGGCCACAAGGCCACAACCTCAGCCTCCTGACCCAAGAGACTCAGCTGAGAGAGGACACAAAAGAGTACACCGAGGAAAAAACAAAAACCACTGGAGACGCTCACAGAGTGACAAGACAAACGTTCATCACCGAACAGAACATACACTCCTCTGGGAAACTTCAAGGAGACTGGCTCACATAGGGAAAGAGGGCTGTCAGGTGAAATAAATATATGGGTGATTCTCCAGAATTAAAAAGAACTCTACAGGTAGAACCAGAAACAATGCAATACAAGTGGAGAAGAGGGAGCTTGTGGACAAACAAACACGTTGATCAAATTGCCACTAAATCGTTCAGAGAAGGTTGCTGAATATGGTCCTGGTGATGATTTAGAACATTTGCCTGCTTACCCGGGAAAGAATTTCACTGTGTAAGCCCTGGAGTTTCTACTAAAGTTAGGTTTTTTTTTTTCTTCTGCCCTGAGAAGTTAGAAGGTTCCCTTCACATCTCTCAGTTGTTTATAACACAGAAGACAATTATTTACAATGTGACCTATCTGAAGAAATGACTTCATCTCAGAATTTCTGAGCAAACTCTTCTGTACACTTGCCCAGCTCCTGAACTGGTTTGCCCTGGTTCACTCTGGGAAAGAGGGCTGTCAGGTGAAATAAATATATGGGTGATTCTCCAGAATTAAAAAGAACTCTACAGGTAGAACATTTAACGCCTGAACTACTGACGCATACATGAAGATGGTGAGGATGCTCACATGTCTGCTGGTGTGAGACACCCACTAAAGCTTCTGTGGCACCTCTAGCCTCAGGTCTACCACAAAAGTGGCTGGGGATGCTCTACAACTTGGAGCTAGGACTCTTGTCTTGGAGCTTTTTATTGCCCGGTTATACTGAGGACTGAAGACGATTGTTAGCGTCACTGTTATAAGAAGACACTTTAATTTTTGCTTTTGCTATTCAGAAAACATTGACACTTATTGTTTTTCTAAACATACAAAAGCTGCAGGCAGTCATTTATCATTTACACATGAAAGGGGCCTTTCATTTCATGGAAGGAAACGGCCCATGTGGAGAAGCCAAAGACTTCAAGAGTCACTCAGGATCTCTTTCAACTATCTCCTTAAAAAGATATTATCTTATAATTTTTCTTCGTTTGTGAAAATTGGAATCATGTCCATGTGATGCCTCCAAAGAGACAGAAATAAAAGGCCTCGTGGGACTTCAGAACCTGCTGATATTAAACTGTCAAAACAGGATTTCTGATGTTAAGTGGTGTGAACAGATTGCGTTTAATTGACACATCTGAAGATGAATAATAGGATGAAGGAAGTGGTTGTACTTCAGTGTAAGTTAAACAATACTTTTGCTAAGATGCAAAATAAGAAAAGTATTTCACACTAGAAAGTTCCCATCAACTTTATGGATTTTCAAGGCAAAACCCCTTTATGACTAATCTCTTGAGACACACAGAATTATACTCAAATCAATGGGACATTTCAAAGTCTCTGTATGTGAAGGAGATTTTTGAGATGATAAAAAGAAGTGTAAGAACTCCTGTGACCGCTAAGGGATGAGATGCTTCTGCTCAGGATGTTGCCTAAGGCAGCCATATTTATTTTCTACTGGAAATGACAAATGATAACAGGAAATATGAATGAAATAACCTCTTCCTAAGCACAGGGTATACTGGAAATGAAGACAGTGATCCATGAGAGATGAGATGCTAATGAGTTGAGCCTGGCCATTACCTCTGCACAGGATAGGATGTTTGCAGGCTGTGATGCAGGGAGAGGAAACAGGAAGGACTTCTAAGAAGGCAGTGGATTCTGAGTATAGTATACAGAGACGACAAGATGCAGGAAGATAGAGGCAGCTTGCATTCTGGAGCTCAGTACAGAGTACCAATGATATGAAGAGGTGTCAATCCAGCTGCAGATGCCTGAGCAGAGAAGGCACATTGGAAAAAAGGCCATTGGAACAGTTTACGAAACAGTTCCTGTTGCTTTTACAGGGTTTTGCTGATCAAAGAAGTCAGAATTCACAGTGTACTGGGTCCAGCACTCAAGAATGTCTTGCCTGATTCAGTAAGGATAACCAGCCTTACACTATGTATGCTCTGTATTCATGTAGGAAATCATAAAAGCAAGACTCCCCCAAAAGAAGGTTATTTCCAAAAGTTACTTGATTATGTCTGAACAAAGTTTAAGAATAGTTATAAAATATGAAACACTCAACACACAACATTTAGAATATCTGGCCATCCATTAAAAATGTAAGGAGAGGCTGGAGAGATATAAGCATGTACTGCTTTTGCAGAGGGACTGAGTTTAATTCTAAGCACCTACATGGGGAAGCTCACAATTGCCTTTAAATCCAGTTGCAGGGGATCCACAAGTATCTGCACTTATATGCACATACATACACACACACACACACACATTCATACACATGTGCGTGCACACACATGCACATGCACACACATACAAACACACAAGCACATACGCACATGCACACACACAAATTAAATAAAATTAATCTTAAAAAAATTAAATAGAGCCAGGCAATGGTGATGTACACGTGTAATCCTAGCCCTTGGTAGGCTGTGATAGGAGGATTCTGAGTTTGAAGCTAGTCTAGGCTACATAGTAAGACACTTTCTAAAAACAAACAAATAAACAAAAAACAAAGCCAACCAACCAACCAACCAAAGAAAGAATATGTAAGTAGAGACAGAGAAGATATTAAAGTGATTCAAATTGAACATCCAGAGAGAAAAATGTGTGAGAAATGATAAATGAACAGGATAGAGCTGTTGATAAGTTAGACATGGCTGAAGAAAAGATTAGTGAAATTGAAGACATTAGAAATAGAAACTGTCCAAATTAAACAGTAAAATAAAGGAGTATGTCATACATAAACAAGCAACGGTGAGTTGCACAACAGCATTAAGCAATCTCATACATGTGTATGTTCCCAAAGGAATATAGACGTTCCCAAAGGGGTATAGAAGAAAGAATGGCTAAAATTTGATGGAAACTATACATGTACCAACCCTCACTCAATGAATTTCAGGCATGTGAACTATAAGGGAAGATGGTTATGTCAAAGAAAACTACACCAAGGCTCAATACAAACAACCTGTCTAAATACAATGCTAAAGGCAAGCTCTTAAAAGTAAGCTAGAGAAAGATGTTCCGTATTGAGGAAAAAAAGCAAGAATGGTGACCAGTGTCTCATAGGCAAGTAAGAAGACCCATCTTCAGATCTACATGAGAAAATACCTTTCAAAATGAAGGTTAGATAAATGTTTTACTTTGTGATAGAGAAAACTGGTCCCCAAGATATCCATGTCTTCATCCACAGGGTTTATGAATATTCACTTTATACAAAGCAGATAAGCTTTGTAGATGAGACTAAGTTATGGTCTGGAGTTGGAGAGATCCCATTGGATGAACTGTGTGGGCTCAATGTATTCACAGAAGATATTTAAAGGCTGATGGGAGGGTCCTGAATACAAGATGCGGTCATGTTTGTTTATTGAGCTTCAAGATGAGGAATCCCAGAGGCCTTTAGAAGCTGGAAAGGGCAAGGGAGAGGATTCTGTTCTAGATTATTGAGAAGGATTTCTGCCCTGTTAATGCTGCCATTTTAGCTGAGTGAAGCATGTTTGGGCCATGTGACCTCCATCACCATGGATAATAAATCTTGTTGTTGTGGGAATTTATTACAGCAGTGATAGGAATTCAATACGCTTACCTTCAGAGTACGACATGCATTCATCAGTTCATGGACTCACCAGATTTTACCTGTGTCTTCTTAGATATTTTAAACATCTTGACCTATTTATTAATAACCTCACTTCTCCTTCTTTTTTAAGTATGAGTTAGCCTTGAAAAATTTTGTAACATTTTCCACTTCAAAATTATTTTCACGTACTGAAATTTGCTTTTTAGTTGACACATAGAAACTGTACATATTTATACATGTAATAAGCACCGTGTATGATTTTGATATAGGTATATATTGTGTAATGTCCAAATCTGGGTAAGTGCATTTCATGAAATTCCCTCTCCCTCTCTTCCTTCCTTCCTTCCTTCCTTCCTTCCTTCCTTCCTTCCTTCCTTTCCTTCCTTCTTCCCTCCCTGTGGTGGTTTGAAAGAAAATGGCCCCCAAAAGATGTGGCACTATTAGGAGATATAGTCTTATTGGAGGAAGTGTGTCACTGTGGAGGCGGGCTTTGAGGTCTCTGTCTCAAGCTTCCCTTAGTGTGACAGTCAGTCGACTTCCTGATGCCTGCAAGATGCAGCACTCACAGCTACAGCACCACATCTGCCTGCATGCCGACATGCTCCCCTTCATGATCATAAATGGACTGAACCTCTGAAACTGTAAGCGAGTCACCTCAATTAAATATTTTCCTTTATCAGAGTTGCTTTGGTCATGATAGCTCTTCACAGCAATAGAAACTCTAAGATACTCCCACCTTTCCCACCTCTCCTTTCTTCCTTACATTTCTTCCATTTTATCTTTTTCTTTATTTTTGGTGGTACTGAGCATCATGAACCTAAGACCACTGAGCTATATTCCCCAGCCCTTTTATGACCATTTTATTTTTGGAACAGGGTCTTATTCAGTTGCTTGGGCTGGTCTTGAACTTGTGATCCTCCTGCCTCAGCTTTCCAAGTAGGGCATGCCACCATAACTCCCTCAGCTATCATTTCTTTGTGATGAAAATGTTTAAAATAATTTATTCTATTTTTTTGATAAATATACATTATTATTATCTATAGTCATTCATTTTATGGTACAACAGACATCAATTAGTAAAAATGTTTAAAAATCTAGTATGGGGATATGACAATCTCTGCTTGATAGATGTATCTCCTCAAAAAAGATCAGTCTGAGATTGCTCCCTGCTCATATTTTTCAAAATATATCAGATACAATATAGAAGGAACGTTTAGTTCTGATCAGTGGGTAAAGGAAGTAGAAGAGGGGAGACAGCCTCACATCCCAACCAGGTGCTAAGAAAGAATGCAAATTAGCGGAAGCCAAAAAGACTACAGTCTGAATGAGAAGGTCAGGTAGCCAGGAAGTCCTTAGGATCCTCCCAAGAAAACAAATGCAGACTGATAGATAAGGCAAGCACTAGAGAGTCTACATATGAAAAACTGAGGCCCAAGGTGGGTGCTTTAATCTTTAGAGAAACAGCCTTTGTGCCAGGTTTTGTGGTATTTAAGGTGTGGGCATTATAAATAGGATGTCGTTCACAGCATTTTCACTCTGACCTGTATCACCTCCATGCATTTGAGGATATTTTGACTGACGACTTATCAAGAGGGGTAGCCTGGTTTAAAGTCCCAACTTTCTTTTTATTGGGTTTGCCCCATCAGTACCAGGTTCCTCTCAGGCAAGTCCTGTCCTGAGATACTCAGTGGAGTTCTGCAATGGATTGTCTGTAGGACAGGAAGATGTTAGGTTACCTTATTTTTAAGCCTTGACTTTTACCCTTTCAAACTACCGAAAGCCAACCCATGATGATGCTTGCAGCCCAGTGAGGATTTCGTCTAAATACAGATGAAGTTCCGACACCACCTGGGGTTCTCCTTCAGTGATCACAACTCTTCCCAGGCAGATTTGAAGTCATAACGAATCTTCTACGGCCTATTTCCTTATGTCTATGATGTGTTCACTTTTGTTTTTCAAGGGAGAAACATCCTCCACGCATTATTTTGAGACACAAATTTAAGTTGAGTATCTTGAAACAATTACAAATGATGTCCTTAATCCCCCACATTTGCCTGAATCACCCAAATGCTCCTTCACCCAATTTCCCTCCAAACTTTTAGACTGCCTTGTACTCTTGGTTAGAGATGTAAATGAGAATCACAAAAGTAACTGAAAAAATTTCTAGGAGTTAGAATTAAAAAGAGGGAAAAGTCAATGCTAGCAACATATTTTACTTAACCTGCTGCATTAATATAAAAAGCAATATCATTTTAACCTACATAGCATGAATTACTGTTGGATTGCATCATGTGTTCCCTCCCCTGCACACTTGAGTCTTGGAATCCAATGTGCATTTTACACTATAGCACCCTGCATTGGAGATGAGCCTCATTTCGGGCGCTCAGAGGCTGCCCTTGGCCATAGGGATCAGTGAGGTTCTCATGCTTCACTTAGCAGTATTCAGGAAACTACTTCCATACACAGTCTTTATCTGTAACTTGTGTAACTTTGGAAGGGGTTCTTTTTCTTCGCTTTTTTCCCATGCCACAGTCTTCCCTTGTATTGTAACCTCATTAAGTTCCACCTCTCAATTTCTTATCCCTGAAAATGATAAAAGTCAAGGGCTGAGGAGCTGACTCCATAGCTCCATAAGATAAAGCATTGGCTTTGTAAGCATGATGACATGAGTTCAATCCCCCAGAACCCACAATCAAAAAAAAAAAAAAAAAAAAAAAAAAAAAGCAGGCCACGGATCAGTGTGCTTGGAATCCCAGTGCTGGGGAGGTGGAGACAGGAGGATCCCTGGACTCACTGGCAGATAGGACCAGCAGAAATGCTGAGCTGCAGGTTCAGTGAAAGATGCTGTCTCAAAAAAAATAAACAAACAAAACACCTGTGCTCCATATGCACAAGAATGTGTGCACCCATATACACATATGTGCATGCTTGTGTACATACACACACACATATACACACTTAAAAAAAAAGAAAATATACCCCAGCATATTGATTTTAAAAAATGCCTAAAATTTTTCTCTGAATTAAAAAAAATGCATACCATCAGACACTTGGTAGTGAGGTAATTCGTTGCTTATCATTTTAATCCCCATATTGCCCCTCCCCCTTTTGGGTTCATCTGATGGAACAAATTACCCAGTTACGTTTTCAGAGAGGATACCCTTTGGTCAACTGTGCAAAACACTCCTTATTCTTTCATAGAAAATTTTAGTTGGGACTGGACACAGACCACTGTTCATTGCCTTTGAGCACGAGGAGAATTGATCCAGTGGCTGCTGGCATGCAAAAATCAACCATGGATGAACTATCTAATCCTACCTACTCGTTCCTCGCCGAGTCACTTGTGACCACCTCTCTCTACAGCATGTGGCCTTTTATGTCGCCTGTCTGTTTGTCCTCACTGTGCCCTCATTTCAGGGATAGTTTGTCATTTGTTTACTATTTTCTTCTCCAAGAGTCCTACGTCTTTCCTTCTGGAGCTCCTGGTGGGCAGATGTCTCAGGTTTTAGCATCCTTCATGTACATCTGTCTCAGCTTGCTCCTTCTTTCCATGTATGTTTATGTGCATGGTATTTTCCAGAACATAGATTCTCTTAGCTGTGTTTGTTTTGTTTTAGTCTGAGCATGTGTATTTGTTTTCAGGAATTGAAAACTGGATGGCTTGTCTGTGTTTTTTTTTTTAAATTATTTGAGGAAAATAATTAATGTATTCCATTGTTATAAAATAGCATTGTCTACTGACAGTATTTCTTGGGGGTTAGTTCTTCAGTTTGGTTTGGATTTGCTATTTTCTTGGTTGTCTGTTCATATTAATGGAAGGATTGCAGAACGCATTTCTTCATTTCAAATAATCCTGTTAGCCTTCCTATTAATATGCGTTCTGACCTCCTCTGCCTCCTGTTAGTAAAAGAGGGAAGGATCGGGGAGAGGCTTAGTTTTTGGGGCTTGGAAAGAAATGTCTTCTTCACTGGAGTACTGCCTCCCAGGCCTTGTTAATCTCTACTTCAGAAAGTGTACTCAGAGACACAAACTGGGTCCAAAGCCTCTTTTTATCCCTAAATTCAAATCTGTTTCTCATGAAGACACACTAGCAGCAACAGCCTTTCCTTTGTTGAGAGAACAGGTCATTAGCCAATGCAAAGTGCTACAGCTTCCAGGCTCTTTTGTGCATGAGTGAGATTTTCCAGACTTTCCCCCAAGAGCTTTTCATAATTATGGGTACATTCATTTCAGGGTCCAGCAGCCTTTCAGCTTCTCTCTCTCTCTTTCTCTTGTGTGTGTGTGTGTGTGTGTGTGTGTGTGTGTGTGTGTGTGTGTAATATGTATGTACTCATGTGGGTGTACACGTGCATGCACATTCATGTGTGTGGGGAGGTTAGAGTTTGACACTGGGCATTTTCTTTGATCCCCTCCACCTCATTTTTTTTGAGACAGGGTCTCTCACTGAGCCTGGAACTCATGGATTTGGCTAGGTGGTTGGCCAATAAATTCCAGGGAATTGCCTGTCTCTGCCCCACAATTCTGGCATTACATATATGCACCACCATTTCCAGCTTTTACATGGATGCTGGGGACCAGGCTGAGGCTCTCCTGCTTGGACAGGGGGTGATTTAAGATCTGAGCAATCTCCCCAGCCCCTAATCACTGGGAGCTTTTATCAAGGTGCTCTAGTTTCCTTTTCTGTTGGTGTGATAAAAGAGCCTGACGAAAGTAACTTAAGGGAAAAGGGCTGATTTTAGCGCATGACTCCTGATTATGGCTCATATTATGTGGAAGTCAAAGTGACAGCAGGCATTCCAAAGGACAACCTGATGTAGATGGCCCCTCATTGAGACTCTCTACTCTGATGATTCTACACCGTGTCAAGTTGACAATTAAAACTACCTTATGGGTATTCACTCTTTCCTCTTTATTCCTGGCAATTCCTACTAGATACCACATGAAATCGGGGTTTTTAAGAGGTGACACAAGGGGATGAGAAGGAGAAAGCAAAATCACTGCAACAAGGGGGTTCTGAGTTCTGTGTTTGTTTCCACTGGGATAGACAAGTATTGCTTTTAGGCCTGTGTGTTTATGGAAGATTCTACTAGGAGACTTAACTAACCACGATAGGATGTCTCACATCTTAAGCTCCTAGCCAACGGGAGATTCCTGTTGTTTTTAATGCTATAGTAAAAGGATTTAAATGGGGGGAAAAGACTGCTTTGTAAACAGCTAGGAGGAATGGATTATCGTTCCCTCTTTTCTGCGGCCTAAATTGAGGACACGCAGTGCTGAACATCACTAAGCCTACAATTACTGTAAATATGTTTGAGCTAGGGCCTCAGGTTAACATGTGAACTTCTATAGTTCTTGACCACTTAGAATTATCTCACAGATCTAAATAAAACTGACCAAAGGACTTGGTAAGACCTAGGTCAATGGGAACTTTGCAAGAATTGAGAGGTCATGGTCTCTGTCCTGGTCAGCAGCCATGCACAAACTACTAAGAGTTTTACTAAAATGGGGATTATATTACTAAATATAATGTGTATACACAGGTACAAAAGAACAACTATCATATTTTGTGGCATTTTATAGTGTCCCAAGATTTATCTTTTTAGTCATTTGCATTTCACATCTGAAGTAATTACTATTCACTTTAGGAGGTGAGGTCATGTATATAACTCAGTGTTTGGTCGGATGTGGAAATGTATAGACCCACTGAATTAAGTTGTGTGTGGTGCCAGGCTACACTGTTTCAGAGAAAATGCCAGCCATATTTATAGAGGGGATCCAATACATACAAGCTTACCTTCCTTCGTTAGGGCAGTTGTTAGTACTGATGGTGTGTCAGTACTGTGGAAGGCACCGGGAGTCAGGCATGGTCCTGAGCAGCTGTGTTCACAGTGACTTTAACCACTGTTGTTACTTGTCCTGGTATTGCAGCTTTACTTAGTTAGAGCAGTGGTTCACAAGATGGCAATGCCTGTACCAAGAGCTGCATCTGGAAACTTTTCAGATGTGAAATTCCAGGGACCCACCAAAGGCTCCTGAATCTGACACTCTGGGGGCCAGAGTTTGCAGAAGCTAGTCAGTTGATTGTGATGTATAAGTATGTGCGGTGGTTTGAAAGAAAATGGCCCCCAAAGGGAGAGACACTATTAGGAGGTGTAGTCTTGTGGGAGGAAGTATGTCATTGTGGAGTCAGGCTTTGAGGTCTCATATATGCTCAAGCTACACCCAGTGTCTCAGACCACTTCCTGTTGCTTGCAAGATATAGGACTTTCAGTTACTTCTACAGTACCATGTGTGCCTGCACTCTGCCATGTCCCACCATGATGATAACGGACTGAATCTCTGAACTATAAGCTACCCCACTTAAATGTTTTCCTTTATAGGAGTTGGCACGGTCATAGTGTCTTTTCATAGCAATAGAAACCCTAACTAAGACAGTGTAGACCTCTGCTTGAGAGGGGGAAAGCTTGATCTCCAAATTGTACTAACCCAAAGAGAATATGAATGTCAAGGGCAGGTGGCTCAGTAGGTAAAGTGCTTACCACACAGTTATGAGGACCTGAATTTCATTCTCTAGAACCTATATAGAAAGCCAGGCATGGTGGTATATGCTTGTATCCCCAGTGATCAGGATGCCGAGATGGGTGTATAACTGAGGCTCATTGGCCAGCCAGCTTGGCTGAACAGCAAGTCCCAGGTACCAGTGAGAGATCTTGTCTCAAAAACAATGTGGATGGCTCTTGAGAGCCTGAGGCTGATGTCTAAATACTCCCCCACACATGCACACACCCACCCTCCCAACAACTCACCCCGCCCATACACAAATATTGAGATAATGGCAGTATTTATTGCTCTGTTTCTCCTCTGACAACTGTACTTGATTATTTTGGCTCAAAATATATTTGATTCTACTTTTGGCTTCCTATTAAGAGGAATAATTTAATGTTTTTTGGGCTTCTTTATTTCTGTTATATAAGAGAAGCTGTTGAGGGCTTCTGAGAAAGTCACCCAACTGTGCTGCTTGGTCCCAGCATAAATGCACAGAATAAATACGTGGCTTTCAGCTGCATCAGATGCCTGATTCAACTTCTACACCCACGATGTTTCCCTGTTAGCCCCCAGCACATTTTCCAGCAGCTGACTGGAATGTTCTATTTGACTATTAGATTACCAAAACCAACTTAGAGTCTTCACAGCTAAAACAGGTTGTTGGAAAAAATATCTGACATCCATCCTGATCAAAGTAACTTCTTGATAATAACCCAGTAAATAAACTCCTTCACATCTTGTTTCATCGATCATGGTCAGACATTGGCATTAATACTGTCCCAATCTGAGTTCAAATCCACCAAGACCCCTTCCTCCCCTGATCCTCCTGAGTCATAAGACTTCCATTGGCTGTTAGTGTTTTTCTTTGACTGTTCACATATGCTAAGGAACTTTTTCATCTTAAAAGGCAAAGCTAAATCTTACCTCAATTTCACAGTTTATAGAATCTACTAACCTCAAATTTTTATTTTATGTGATGGAATTTCTTGAATTTATCTAATCTGTTCTCTTCGCCCTTCTTAACTGGCCTGCCATGTAGCTCAAAGAAGGCGTCTACTGAGCCTTGCTGCTTAAAATGACTGACTATAAATCTATACTTAAAAATGTGAAAATACAGCAATCTACAAAGATGAACATATGATTCCAGAAGTTTTAAATAGTGAATATGCTCCTGCTTTATTGTGGCTCTTTAAAAGACAAATAGTAGTTTGATGAATTTTAGAAAGAACACTATAACGGTGGATTATCTGAGAACCAGAATTCAATTACATGTGCAAATATTTCCTAGAACAAACAGGGATAATTGAAATTCAAGGATAATTTCTTTTCTTTAAACTATGAATTGTCATACCCAATCAAGTTTCTACTCAGAACAGCAAATGAGTGGTGTTTTGTAAAAGAACTTCATTTCTTCCCTTCCTCCTGTAGTTAAAATAATCAAAATAACTGAATGCTATAGTAATAGGATTTAAATGGGATCGGGGAGGAGACTGCTTTGTAAAGAGGCAGGAGGAATGGCTTGTCTTTCCTTTTTTTTTTTGCGGCCTAAATTGAGGACACACAGTGCTAAACATCACTAAGCCTATAATTACTGCAAATATGTTTGAGCTAGGGCCTCAGGTCAATATGTGAACTTCTATAACTCTCGACCACTTAGAATTATCTGGCAGATCCAAATAAAACCGACCAAAGGGTCTTCCTGCAGCAGGAAGAGAAATAACTAGGAAACTGGTAACAAACCATAGTTTTTGTTTGGAAGAAAAATGACACCACATTTCCCCTCCAATTTTCTTTTTAAGAAATATTTACATGTTACAGGTGGCAAAGGTCTACCAGGGAATGACAAGGAGGGGGGAGTAAGGGAATATGTTCTAGAAGAGCAATCTAATAATACAAGAGAAGTCACGATTGTTTGTTTTGTTACTATAGAAGAATTGGAAAGAACAAAATGATTTTCAGGGTGGCTTAATTCTCAAGGTCAAAATAGTTTCATACATATGTGCCAGATTTAACAGTACTCCAATACCACAAAGCTATGTTACAAATCCTACTAATGATCATTTACTCCATCCACTCACCCCATGATTCCCACCTATGAAGAAATATTTTCACTACTCAGTCCTTTATGAAGACCAAATAACAGAGATGCACAGGAAGATCTCATAAGCTTTTCACAAAACATCCTGCTGAATATTCTCCTTAATTAGTACTTAGTCTGCTACACCATGGACACAGTCCAGCCATCAGAAAAGAAAGAATGTATGTGTTCTTGCTCTTAAAACAGAAAGACCCACATGGAAAGAAGGGTCCTTTAAAATTAAAGAACATTAAGAGATTTCAGATGGAGACAGTGCCAAAAAGAAAATGATTGCCCAAAAGCGCCAGTCTCCATCTTTCCTTAAAAAAAAAAAACAAAAAAAAACAAACATTTAGCCAAACCAGCCAGATGTAGTCAGGCTTTCGGTTTTATGTTTTAGCAGCAAATCTCCACAATTCTATGTGAAATTGAAGTTATTGCCCTTAATAAGAGTGCCAACTCCTTTCTGCCAAGAGATCTGTTTGTGCCAGCTTGTAGCTACGGCGCTCAAGCCAAAGATGACGTTTGTTTGATTTTTAATGTGGTGCATGTAAAGCCCTTTCATGTATGGAGCGTGCACAAGAAAATGACTCCAGGAATTGCCTTAAGGCTTCCTTGCCTGTGTTTAGCATGGAAGGTGGCTTGCCAGGAAGCTTGGAGGTTTGCTGTGTTAGGGTGTGGGTGTTTCATCAGCACTTAATAATGGTGCCAGGTTTAATGTTTGCTGCCATAGGTAAAGGGAAGGAACACAGTTTTCCCGAGAATAATGAAGCAAGCATATGACAAGAAAGGAAGTGCAGAATTCAGGATGAGTTGCATATTATTCAACTTATGCAATTTCTCCCCTTCTGTGCTTCATGTAATATTATTTCACTGAGTTTTAGTTAACTAAACATAGCTTTAGCCTTAAATCTCATAGGAAATAAATCAGGTGATTTCTTTGATTTTTTTCACCCCCAAAGAGATTTAGCAAAGTATAGTAACCAAAGCCAAACAATTAACAACAGCCACTCCTGCCCAGAATTTTTCCTGGAGCTATGAGAGTCAGTCATATGACAATAATAACAAAAAGCCCTCTAAAGAAAGAGGGCCTCAGTCACAAACTCTGTATTTTAACTCCAGTACAACTGACAAGCGCTATCTTACAACAATGTTTTTTGTTACAGCTTGTTAGAAATAGGTACGGGGGCAGGTGGCTGATGGGTAAGCAGGGCCAGACAAGTGGAGAGGTCCATATGTAGAAAGTCTGAGAAATGAAGGGAACAAAGGACAGCAGCACCTTCCCCTGTCACTATGGTGAAAAAGGGAGATTTCAGTACAATTTCCACTGAGTGATCCCTCACTCAAGTCTAAAATAGAGCACCCACATTATCTGATCATTACACCATACTGATAACCTTTGTTACTATTAACATTAAAATACGCAAGTGAATTTTTTTTTCTTCAAGTTGAACTGAGATTCAAGAGCTGACTTTTTTAAAGACAGAATCTCGCTCTGAGGCTCGTCAAGGGCTTGAACTCACAGGAAGCCCTGCCTTAGTCTCCCAAGGACTGCTTTGCATTAACTTATCACATAACATTCCTTCATGGTGTGTTATATTCCTGACTATAATAGATTTACATCCCATCTATAGGAAAATGTGTATCATATTTACATATGCATATAATTGAGACAAATTTCACTTAAAATGTAATAATTTGCTTCTTTACTTTCTTCTGAATTGTTACCATAGCAATTGATGCATGATCTACCATAAGGACTTACAGATTACATTTTGAAAACATATTTCTCCGGGGCTTATTTTTAAGACTGACTCTTCAGCAAGGTGAGTTCCACTGAGGATGAGGTCAGATATTATTGGAACACTCACAGAAAATCCCTGGCTGATAGTTTTTGAGAGTCTCAGGGTTACAAGTTTAGAAAACCTCGCTCTTTGCAAGAGTGGTTACGATTAATCCTGGCAAATGTTACGTAAAGTTTTCTTTGTTAATCGTTTTGTGAAATCTTGTCTTAATGGATAGTTTCAATTTCATAGTTTCTAAGATTGGTGGGCATGGACATTGAGGGACAAAAAAAATCAAATTAAAACTAGGCTTTTATGTAGTCCTAGAGCACTCAACGTGAACTAGTCCTCTAAGAGGTGACTAAGCCAAGCCCCCTCCCCTTGGTTTCTTTTTTTTTTTTTTTTTTTTTTTTTTTTTTTTTTTTTTTTTTTGAGACAGGGTTTTTCTGTGTAGCTTTGGAGCCTATCCTGTCCCCTTGGCTTCTTGTCAGAAGGCCACAAACTGTGACAGGGCAAGACAGGGCAGAGGCTCCATCATCTTGTATTCTTGCTGAGGCCATTTCAGGTTTAACTAGAATTTGATTTCCTTGATGAAGAATCCTGTGGGAAATTATCCAACTCGAGGACCTGAGGCTAAGATGCTCCAGCTAACTTACCATAATAACTTCTGTTAAACTGCCTGCTTGTGCAGACCAACCCCTGCAGCTGCCCAGTGAGACGCCAGGATGAGCTTTTGCCTTTAGAAGTCCCTTGGTCTAAATGCTCGGGCTCTGCACATAGATCTGCACACCTGAGTGGCATCCCAGCCAGCTGGAATAAAGACTTTCAACTGGCTACAAACTGTGTCTGAGTGATCATCTTTGACCGGCTCCCTGTAACAAAACAGCTTGGGTCACTTTACAGTGACCCGACGGATAAGGACGTCCCGCAGTGCGCAGGTTTTCAGCTGTTGAGGATATGTATTTACATTGATGAAGGCTTCTTTGAAAACATTATACCTCACCTTGTTAGTTCGCTTTTGGTGAGCACATGTATACTGTGACACACTGTGAATACACCACCTCAATGTGCATAGTAAAAAAATCTATCATTGATCAGTTTGAAAATAAGCTGGCATATAGCTGCATATATACATACATACATACATACATATATACATACATACATGTATACGCTTTCTGTCTCTCTAGTTCTCTTGTTAATTTTATTCTCTCTCTTCTGTCACCTTAGTTATTTGGTAATTGAATGAAGCCATAGTGACTGACTCTGGCAGTTCCAGACTTATAAAAGTGCTTGGAATATATGTAAAAATGTAAAGACATCTCAGGGAAATTGCTTAGTAAATGGCTATATGCAGACACTGCCTTAGATAGTTCTAATTAATTTAGTTTTAAGTACCAATTCCCGAGCACCACTAAACAGCAAGGTACTTAGCTGTGACAGGGGCTTAGCTTTCATGAGGGGCAGATGAGCACCTTCAGAGCATGGGGTGGTTAAGTTGAGACTGTCTCACAGAGGTTCAGGTATTCCAAAGACTTGGTTCACAGTAGGTGATGCTATATGGAGAGGCTGTAGAATCCCTGGGAGGTGGAGCCTTGCCAGAGCAGGAAGTGTGTCTCTGAGGGTGGGCTTTGGGTGGTCAGAGTTTTGCCCTACTTCCGGTTCACTCTCCCTGCTTCACATTTATGTCTGAGACTGTGATGTCTCAGCGCCCTGCTCCCACCACCAACCCTACGGCTTGTTGCCACGCCTCCCAACTGTGATGACCTCTTATCCCTCTGGAACTCCTTCTTCTCGTAAAGTTGCCTTTGGTCATGGTATTTTATCACAGCAACAGAAAAGGAGCTAAGACAGAGAAGGAGAAGGTGTGAGGGAAGCCATCTTGGCTTTCCAGTGCCCTGGCTTCCGCACCCACAGAAGATGGGCGGTGCTTTTCCCGTAACAGATGCTGCGGAAGACATTCTCTTGACTTCAATGTTAATTAGCTCTTACAACGCTGTGACAAAATACCTGGCGGACACCTTCCAAAGAAGAAAGGTTTCATGGTTTCAGAAGGTTCAGAAGTCTGTGGTTGCTAAGATCTGTGTTCTTCGGCAAAACACAGCAGGAGCATGTGATGGAGGTTCTTTACCTTGTGGTGAACAACCAAGGGAAAGAGATCACAGAAAGGGGCCAGGGCAAGGCAGATCTCCCAAGAAAACTCCCTCAGTGCTGGTAAGGGTCCTTTAGTGGTTCTATTCTTCTTTTTATTTTATTTTAAAAACATTTTAAAATTTAACATAATCTCTGCTTACACTAATAACCTTTTGCTAACATTGTATTTATTTAAAGTTATATTAAAGTAGTCGCTATGTTTCACAACCAATATTTCTTTTAAAAGTTGTTTTCACACTAGAACTTTCGAAGCTGATTCTGTTGCTCTCCCTGGCATGATGTTGCATATTCTGTTTGTTTTCGACTTGGAACTCAGTGGAGTATGCCGCACAGAGTTTGACGGGCAAGGAAGTAGAGAGAGGGCTAGGCAGTGGAGGAAGAGCACTAGTGAAATTTTAGAAGGAGGCTTGAATGGGGAGTATGCAGGAAGTGTGAGATGGCTGCCTCCAGTCAGAATGGGAAATAGGAAGAGTGAGAAGCGGGTTGGGTGAGGAGGGCACTGGTCCATCAGGAGGTGACAGTGCACAGACTTGGACGAGTCCGGGGTTGCTGGAGGTGGCAGGACCTGGGATCCACAGCCTGTGAGTGGGATATCAGATGGAGAAGGGGGGCTTTGACAAATGCATAAACAGCAGGTAGGGAGCTGGGCCCAGGAACAAGGCCCGGAAGTGCTTACCAGCATCATGGTAGTCTCTGTGGAGATGAGGCAGTCTCTCATCTCTCCTGGATAGTTTTGTGCAGTGTGGGATTTCCTGTGTGCAGGGGAAGGGTCTCTTCCTCACTTCTGGAAGAACTATGAGCTTTGTGTCTTATGTGTGCACTGCCACATACCTTTCTTACCCTCTTCTCTGAAAAAATACAGGCACAGCAATTTTCACCTCGTAGTTCTTTCTCTGGAGTCCAGATTGTATGTCGGGTGTTTGCTTTTATTCACTTTCTCACTACTTTAAAAATTACTTATTTTTAATTGGCAACTAAAAAGTGTACATATTTATGGTGTATGCTCTATTTTGAAATATGTTAGGTATTATGGGATGGCTAAATGAAGCTAGCTAGTGTAGGCGGCATCTCACATTTAACATCTATTTTCTTCCTAGCTCTCAAGTGCAGAGTGTGTCATCACTAATTATGATCCTCATGTATGGGCAGCAAATCTTTTGAACGTATATTTGTAAGGTCAATTTGTTGTTATTTTAACTCAATTTTTATTCTGCTTCATCTGGAACAGAGTCTTGCTTTTCAGCCCAGGCTAACCTCAAACTTACAATTCTCCTGCCTCAGACTCTGTAATGTGCCACCAGACTCTTCAAGACAAGATCATGGCTCTTTTGAATGCAGGCTTTCTTTTTTAAATGATGCTCAATTAGTAGATACACTCAAATAGTGGGCTTCAATAGACATGCTTAATAACCAATGTAGAAAATGAACATTCTCAACTACCAGAGTTTACTCAAGACTTATTTACATAAAAAGGAAAATAAAGAGACTTAGTTTCACTAGTGAAGCTTAATATATGACTAAACCTATAAAAGAACATAAACTAAGCAAAGAACAATTAACACCATAATTAATATTAACATCATGACCTTCTTCACAACATACTATCCTCTGTTTTGAAAGAGGAACTTGCAAGATTCAGAACAAGGAAAACTCACTAGCTCACTCTAAAGTCTATAATATTTTTTGAAGGCAGAACCAGCCGCAGCCGGGAAGGGTTAGTGCTGGAGGTCTTCAGGCAGAAGCTACTATAGTGACAGTAGTTCACTGAAACACTACCAGTGAACCTAGAGCTGGGATTTGAAGTAGAGACAGAAAAAGACAAGCGATCTGGACCTCAGAACACAGAGAAAGTCACCAAGAGTCTTATTTGGTCAGAAATCATAGAAAGAAGGGAGAAAAAACACTCCCGGGGAGAGTAGAAAAAAATAAGATATTTCATAGCACGAGAAAACTTCTGTTTTTAGTCTTTGGAAACAAATGAATCAGAATATCCTCAGACAGAACCTATGGTGTCTTAACCATTGTTCATTATGGGTCCCACCTCACATGGCAAAGGCCTATTTTATTAGTACTGAAACATTACCTCTAAATGTTACTCTCCTTTCATGTCATTGATGCTCCTTAGCTTATCTGGTACAGATAAATGCATGCATGTGCTTTGTCCGGGGCATTTCTAACAACGTACAAAGTGGACTTCCTAATGCTAAAAATTGACAAGATCTGGATTTGGCCAATAACTTTGTCAGGCCACTCACTAGACCATGTGAGCTGTTTCATTGGGCCAGATCTTAGAGAATGTCAGGTCTGGTGCCACTCAAGGTGGGTAGGGAGAGGGTGGTCAACTGAATGCAAGCTACTGGTTATTTGCTTTCATCCAACCTTGAATGTCCATTGTCTTCTCATTTATGAGTTTCCCTACTCTCTATTATGGGTTGCAGTGCGTGGCATTCCCTGTCCAATTCACCTTTAAGCCCTAGTACTCCAGAATGTAGCTATGTTTGGAAACATGGTCTTTAAAGAGGTAATTATGGTAAGATAAGGTGATATAAGTGGGCTCTATTCCAATTTTGTTGTCCTTAGAAGAAGAGGAGCTTGGGCTGGTGATATCGTTCTGTTGGTAGAGTGCTTATCTAGCGTGAACGAAGCTCTGGGCCCATCCCCAGCACTGCATGGATTAGGTTTGGTGGCACAGACCTAGAATCCCAGCAGGAAGGTGAGTTTAGTGTCATCCTTAGTTACACAACAAGTTGAAGGACAGCCTAGGCTACATGAGACCGGGTCTCAATTAAAAAAAAAAAAAGAGGATGATGAAGAGGTGAAAGAGGAAATGGAAGGACTTAGGATACAGACAAAGGCAAAAGGAAAGGCAGCCGGCTAAAGAGAGAGGCTTCAGAAGTGAGCCCTACTGATACCTTGATTTTGAATTTCTAGCCTCTAGGTTATGGAAAGGTAGTGTTTTCTTGTTTATTCTACCCATCCTGTAGTACTTTGTTAGAGAGTAAACCTTTTGAAGACAAGTGGTCTTCAGGAGTCTCCCTCTGTTCAGCATCCCATGCCTCAACACTTGTAGGCATGTTATCACTTTAGTCACCCCATAATCCCCCTGTACAAGGCTGTGTGACTAAATTACCAAGTTTTTATTTACCCACCAAGTCTTTAGGAAACAGTTTCACTTGTCTGTCCTGAGGTCACTCTGCTTAGTGTGTCTGCAACAGCTCTTGGTCTGATGACATAGTCACTCATGTCACATTGGGTCACCTGGACTGGAAACTGTGAAGCTGCTAAATTTTACTTTCTCCATGTTTCTCATAGCCAACCAATCATTACCTTTCTTTGTTGCAACTTCATTTTCTGTCCTTAGCCTTCTTCTTCTTCTTTTTTTTTTTATGCTTCCATTTTGGTTGGCTCCTAGTGCATCTATTTCCTAGGGTAGTCTACAGTGAATTTCTCATTGGCCCTCCTACCTCTGACTTGACCCACTGCTGTGCACAATGCACTTAACTACAAACCAGTTTCAGCCTCAAAGGCCCTTTATTGCCCAAAGCACAACTTGGAAGGTTGAATATGATTTGGTTCCTGATCACCCTCATTACCCATGATCACAATGTTTCCTCCATTATCTACTGATGTTGGCCATGCTTTTGTGTTCTGTCCAGGAACGCTCTCTTATTTCCACCTCAGTGATTTTGCTCAAATTATTTTCCCTTCTTGTGAATCTCTTCTTTTTACCAACCTTACCCATTTTTGAAAGGCAATTTCCTGTCTAAATCCCATAGGAACCATCCTTCAGAGTCTTCATGGGTCTGAGTCCACAGGGCTTTATAACATACCCTGTCTCCCATCTCATCTTGAGCCACATGGGCTCTCTGCCACACGTGGTACCCTAGGGAAGCTCCCTGTATCTCTGGCTCCAGTCATGACCAGCTCTGTCTCCTTTCCAGGAGAACTGCAATACTGCTTATACTTCCATTTAAAGCTCCCTTTGGAATCTTTTTTTTAAAAAAAAAAAAAAAAAAAACAAGAAACTTCAAAGGCATACAGTCTTATTCATAGTTAATTGAAAAGTAACTACTAAATTATAAGCAAATAAAAAAGTCATGCCAATTATAATGCGTGGCCTTCACAGGACTGCCATTTTAAGGTTCACTTTTGTTTGAGCTCCATTTTGGGGGGGGGCATATGATTTTACAATCTAACTTTCCTCCCAGATTTTACTCCTTAAATGCTAAGCTTTTGTCTTTTACAAAACTCCATGTAGGACTGTGCATCAAGAGGTACTCTAAATGTTTCCTATCAATATGAGAGATATGTAGGTTCAGGAGGATAAGCTCATTTAATAGTAAGCTGATAAATCTGAAGGATGAGTTTACCATTTGGTGAAATTTTTGTTTGTTTGTTTTGTTTAAATGTGGAAACATCTGCTTTTGGATTTTAGGGAGACTTTTTTCTTTACATTTTTACAGACTTGAAAAACAGTTGTGTGCCATTAATATTCCAGTGTGAGTCACCGCTTCACCAAATAGCTGGTTGGTGCTAGCCAAAGGTTCTCTAAGTTCCATTTCAAGGAGGGCTCACTCCTGTCCCCGCCCTCCCCACTAGGTCCAGAGAAATGACATGTAAAACTTTTTGTGGAGTATTCTGGAGGTTCAGTTCTGGCTTTGACACGGAAAAATCTAAAAGACACCGGGAAGACATCAGGAGGTCACTGTAGATGACAGTAGTTGCTTGTGTGTGCTTTGGTGGTCCCCCGACACACTCATCTGCTTGCCAGCCATTCCTATCTGTTCAGGGACAGCTCCAGAACATTCTCCCTCATATTCAAGTCCATCTACCAGCTCTTCCATTTGGGATACCCTGCGGCCTTCAGGCTTGTTTCATGTTCTGTCACTATCTGCCATACAGGCACAGAGTCTGCATGAAGAACCATCCACACTTACTCATTTCAGTAAACACAAGGGGATGCTGAGTATTCTTGGTAAAGATGGAGACACAGATCAATCCTTACAACCTACAACTTTCTGCTATTGCTTCTAAGTCTTCATATTATTCTGAGTGACACACAAGCCCTGGGCTGTCGATTCCTGTTCCAAGCATTCTCAGTTGTCTATGATCACTTGGGTTTAAAAAAACTTATCCAGCCAGGCGGTGGTAGCACATGCCTTTAATCCTAGCACTCAGAAGGCAGAGGCAGGCAGATTTCTGTGAGTTTGAGGTCAGCCTGGTCTACAGAGTGAGTTTCAGGACAGCTAGAGCTACACAGAGAAACCCTGTCTCAAAAAAACCAAACAACAAAAGAATATCCAGACCTAACAGAACCATTTAGTATAGACAAACTCATTTACATCGATAGAAATTTGGTTTGCTTTCTTCTCTCCAAGCCAAGTTAGGGTGACTCACCGTGATCTCCCTTATTCATGGTCAAGATCATTAGACGGCTCCCACTTCCGGAGGACAATAAATACACATATGGTTTCAAAGAGCCCAGAGAACTTTAATTTCTAGGAAGACCAAGTAAGAAGAAGCAGATGCAGGTTTCTGTTTCCCTTGAGAGTCTAGCTATTCTGAGCAGGATTCCAAGCCAGTGTGGACCTTTCCAGCCTCCACAAGACATGTTCAGATGCCCAGAGCTGACATTTAGCTGGTATGCATCCATACAACTGCACCTTATGAATTCATCAGCTGTTAAAATAACTCTTATCCCCACTGGTGCTTAGCCATGGTTGTCACCCACATGGCTCCCCAGTTCCCTTACCCTGGTTCCCTATTCCCATAAAACCACACTGTGACTTAACACTTGAGAATTCAGTTCAGACCCAGATGGCTCACCTGGACCAGGCCCTGTTACTTATTGGTTACTGTCTTATAGTTACATCTTACTTCTCACCATATCAGTTATCCCACAACAGCCTGACAGTGTTAGTTTTGAAACAAGAGTATCTAGGAGGTTATTTTCCTGGCTGCCAGAGTCATCTCCGCAGAAGCTTGCTGTTGAGTAGAAACCTGACCCCTTCAGGCTGAGTCCCAGCTTATCAGATACCTCCTCCTTGAAGCCCATACTATATTTTTATAGGAATGGTTTTGGAAATGGATTTCTCTGCTTCAAAACACAACACATACACACACACACACACACACACACACACACACATTACAGGCTTAAATGACTACTAATCTTTCTCCCTATTTTAAAAGCTTTAAAATCCAATTATAACCATAATTATAAAAAATGGCATGTATATAAGAATGGAAAATAAATTATATTGGACCTACTCCAAGTCCAAGCTAGGCACTGTATGAGTGCTTTACAATATAAACTTATTTAACCCACAGGATAACACTATGACCTGATTTAATCATTATTGCAATTATTATAATCAAAAGGAGAGTAAAGTCAGCTATATTTATTTCCACTTCAATTTTCTTAGATATATTTCAAGTTATAATTTATTCAAACCTAATATTCACATAATGATTATTTAATGAAATGTCAGTCACAATATTGTCTTTCTTAGGTACCCTAATTATGAATTTCAAAGCATACTTTATAGAACATTTTGCCTTTAGCTTTTGGACTTCGTGTTAAAAGTGTAGACTGAGTAGCAAAAGTAGCTATGTACTTTCTTTATGGTTTCTAACAGTTTTCTCTTTATTTTCAGTCTTTAATATGGGCATAGGTCTGGGTAGTTTAGAACTCTGCTCAGACATTTTCTGAGCATCAAGTGACTGCATGTGGCTAGCTGGCATAAAACCCTGGTACAAATATGAGCACGAAGTTCTTCAGCACTGTCCTTCTCATGTGGGTCTGAGGGAGAGGTGGGCAGGTCCATATCTGTCCCTGCCATCCTGCACAGCATCACTTGCTCCATGGGTCCCTCAGCATCCTGTACAGCATCACTTGCTCCATGGGTCCCTCAGCATCCTGCACAGCATCATTTGCACCTTGGTTCCTCAGCATCTGTAATGATTCCGTCTCCATGGCCCCATCTATGTGCTTCTGGGTGGGAGAAGAGTATCTGGCCAAGCCCAACTTAAGTCTTTGCTGTTGGAGAGTGCATTTGTCTCTCAATGAGTCTACAAGAGCTGGGAAACAGAGACATGAGCAAGCAGACCTTCATGGAAGTAGGAGAGAGGAATCTCTGGGGTTCCTGTTTTGGTAAAACGAACAAGCATCTGGAAGGACTCCACTGATTCCTGTAGCCTCATTGGGCTTGGAGAGGGCTCCCTGGTGCAGTCTCCACAGCTGGACGCCAGTGGAAGGAGAGGAAGATTTCCTGACCATGGTGGTCCTCTCAGGGTGCACAGATGGCTTGTCATGGGCAAGCAATGAATCAAACAAGATATGTGGGTCAGCCATAGGAGCTCTTGCAGCATTAATCATCCATCCTAGACTTCATCATCTCTCTCATTCCAAAGCAAACATCAACCTGCCATAGTCCTGATTTTAACATTAAAAAAAAAAACAATCTCCCAAACAAAAACTCATTCCTCCTATTTTTAAAGTGCTAGCCCCTTCCAAGCTTTGATGGTTTTTACTTGATGTCTTGTTCAATAATCTCAATGAAAACCCAAGTGATCAGAATTAAATAAAATCCTTACATGTTTGTATTTGCACATCTTTATTTCTCTGTATTTTTGGTGGTGGAGTAGAATGAGAAGAAATCAAGGGAGACTGTTGGTTTCCATAGCACTCAAAGCCTCTGTGCTTCCTCAGGAATCTGGGACATGACCCAGTGGGAGTGTTGGGAATCTGGGGGTGGGGTTCTGGAAATCACATCACAGGGGATGCAGGTGGCCCCGCCTACTCCCCTGGGGTCAGTGGTGGCAGACTCAAGCTCCTGGACTCTCTTCTGAAGGCTTTTCACCTCGGTGGCCTGGGAGTCCTAGAGACTACTTCAGGCGGGCATCACCCTTCTCCCAGAGCTATGCCTGATGGGGTTGTGGGGGCTGGAGACACAATGCCTGTGTCACATATTTCTACTTTGATATGCTAATATCCCACCTACCCCAGACTGAGACCCTAATAACTCCTTTGACCCTTTTACTCACAAAAGAAAACTGTGTTACAGGCAGCGTTTCCAGCAGCACATTCACCCATTACATTATAACTACTTTGACTTTTTTCTTCAGTCCTTGCTTGACATTATTCTATATTGGAGACCATGCCACATGCATTTTTTGGGGGGAGTGGGGGGATATTCCTAAAAATGACAAGTCGAAGAGCTTTTATCTTGGCAACTTGGCTTTCATATCACAGAGTAGCTCTCCCCTCTGATAGCTAACCTCACCACACAGTTGTATAAAGCACGGCACGGGTACATAGTCACCCATGGGCTATGTTTTTCTGGAAGAATCTCTTTCACTTGTTCTCAACCATATTGGTGGCCTATCTGGGACAAAGATGCCCCATGAGGGTGGTGCCAAAGGAGAAGCCCATCCCTGTGTACCAGTCATTTGGATAGCTAGCTGGCAGGAATCATCCAGCTAGGGAAAAAGAAGGAAAGAGTGCTTGGGAGCAGAAGTCAGACAAAGTTTGTCTTGAAGAATCAGGAGATTCTTGAGAAGAGAAAAGTAACATTTTATTTACTTAATAAGTTTTAGAGCAGTGTACATTTTCTGAAGGGAAGTGTTTAATCCATGGCTGTTTTTTTTTTTTTTTTTTCACGTAGAGTGTTTTTAATGACAATCAGTTTCAGAGAAAATTCAGGAGGGGAATGGGGAAGCTCAGGAGTAATACTTGATGAAGCATTGAGAGCATTTGCGAACAGAAGCTTGAATTAACCATAAAGAAGGCAAGATTGCAATGGCCTAGGCTGGACTGACTAATTTAGGAGATGCTTTAGCATCAAGGGGCATCGAACCCACTTGAACGATGGTCATCTGATGCTGAGAAGATGCCCCACATTTTTATGGGATAGCAAGTATTTCCCTTTGAACCACAGAAAAGCCATCAAACACGGCACAGGGAAGAAAAGGCCTAGCATTTCCATGGAAGACCTTCCTTAAAGGGTCACTTCCCTGGGCTTTGGTGAAGAACTGGAGAAAGAAATAGATACACAAGGAGAGACTTCTAGCGGTCTCCAGCATCCAGGGGTTGTTCTTCCCTATAGATACAACCACCACCTGGTTGCCTGCCTGTTTCTTGCTCCCAGCGGCCAAGGTCAGTCCCTGGCTGAGGCGGAGCAGGGGAGGAGGTAGATCTGAATGCTTCTGCCTCAGCTCCTCCCATTGTTGGTTCTGGTAGTGGTTCCATCCTGAGGACACCACAGCTGTGCTTCTTAAAGAACTAACCAGCTTCTTGGCTGTCCCTTCATGCCCATGGTGGTGACAGCTTCCTCCTGTCCTGTGAGGGCACTCCAGCCTTCCCTATTACTTTCTTTCCAGCCTGTCCACTATTGTGAAAACAGCCCCTGGTTTAAATTCATTGCAGCTTTCTTGCCACAGAATTCTGGCTGATATAGTGGAACCAACATTATCTCAAACCTGATCGAAACTCCAAAGAATTGAGATTGTGAGTTGCACAAACATGGATCCAAATTACCTCTCTGTATAGGAGAGCAAACCACTTATTATTTATGAAATACTAAGAGAATAGCTATAGAAATTCCAGGTACAAAATAACCAAAGAAATGAATCAGAATCAGTAGGATTAATGGTACTAATCACATATTTTCATAATCACCCCACCGCCTGCTGCTAATGACACATTCCGAACAGACTTCAAGAAGTAAATCATGAGCACCGTGTGGAATGAGGAATTAGAATTTAAGTAGGTCAAAGCTGAGTTCAGAACACAGCTCATGCAGTAATCACAGAGTCTGCTTTTTAAAAAGAAAAAAATGATGTGTTGTTTGTACATTAGAAGATTCACTGCATATTAAGAAAGCTCTCGAACACAGTTGGATGAGTTGAGCGTACAAATGCTTATCACCATTTATAAAGTACCTATGGTCTCTGCCCAACACTACACAATCTACCAAAAAATCACTATTGACAGAATATTATGCTTTTAAAATGAACTAAAAAAAATAGAGGAGAATGGTAGTACACTTTCACCAGCATTAGGAAGCTGAATCAGGAGGATGGACAAACTGGAGGTCAGCCTGGGTTCCACTGTAAGATACTGTCTCAAAATCAAAACAAAGTAAAAACAGACAAAAACTCAAAACAAACAAACACAAATGGGCAAATTATAATTTTAGAAAATGTAAATGAGTTTTTATAGCTTTTGATTTTTAGTTTTGACATTTTAGTTTTTGTTCCTTTTTATTTATTTATTTTTTTGTAGGTAGTGGGCTAGCATCCAAACTGATTATTTAGTATATTTTTTGAATTGGAATTAAACTGAGTTGAGTAGAATTAAGAATGGAGAGAAGGAAAGCTGAAGGCTGAGAATAGAAACTATTCTCAAATACTATCAACAGTGACAGAGCCGTCAAGGTGCATGGAAGGGAGGGTGAAAAAACCAGCGAATATAAGAGAAAAATGAGGTAGCAACTAGATGCTATTTCTGCACAGACAAGAAATTGCTACTTAAAAAAAACCCCAAAACAAAACAAAACAAAACAACAACAACAAACACCCCCCCCCCCCGAAAAAAACAAAAAAAACCCAAAACCCCATGTGTCCCTTTTCTCTTTTTGGGGAACAGAAAGAATAGTTAGAAAGGCATTTCCAGAAAACGATTGTGGATGAGTTCAGAATTTGAGTCAAGTGTCCTTTCAACAGGTGATGGATATCACAAACTGCCCATGTAACTTCAGAAATCAGCTTTGGAAATGTTGCTACCACACCCCTTTGGTGTAATTTTCCAATCCCTGGAGAGCGTAGGGCTAACACCACTGCTCCCTAGTGTTCGCTCATGTTGTTGCAATGTGAGTAAAGCTTTAAACTTACTTCCAACACAAAAGTTATCAATGCACCTAGCATTAGACATGACATAGTGAAGTCAAGTCTGCATGACCTTAATTCTACGATTTTATAGTGTAAGGTTTCTGCTGAGGCAGGAAGACTTCTGTGTGTCACAGGCCAGCCTAGACTATATAGAAAGAGACACTGCCCCAAGAAACCAAAAATACAATACAATGAAATAAAGTAAAATAAAATACACTTCAGGGCTTCCTAAAGTGTAGATTTTTCTTGTCTAACAGCTTAGACTTTGCTTCTGGGTGTTACTGATCAAGTCTCTCTGTCTAATACTTTTCCTGCAAGTTGTAGTTAGAACAGACCGGGGCTATCCAACAGGAATACAATATGAAACACAAATGTAACTTAAAAATTGTAATGAGTACTTTGAAATTAGCCTTCATAATATACTTATTTTCCTAGTATATACTATTATATGAGTAATTAGATGCTATTGAAAGACATCCTTTTTTCCCCCTGTTATATAGTACTTTACATCGCAACTTGGCCTGCCATTAGATCTACTGTGGGCAGACATCTGTGTCTGGTATTGATTGAATAGTCCAGACCTAGAGATGTAGATTCATTTTTTTTTTTTGGCAAACATACCCATCACTAGTGCTGTATTCTTCTGTTTTGAAATGGATTTCTTTATAGCCTTTTTGTGACATTGGCGGTCATTGACTATAAGTGTCTACATCCAATATATCATTAAAGGTCTCAAAATGGTGGTATAATTTTAACACAGTGTCTTCATTTGTTGGATGGAACACTTCCACAAAGAGAAACATCACATCAAATTCCTTGGTTACTTGGGGTAGTTTGTATGAAGGCAGAATTAGTGTTTGATTTCCTTCATTTGCTTGATTTGAAAAGAATTTTTATTTCCTGTTAACTTTTCCAAGCACAGTAACAGTATTTTACTTTTATAGTATTATTAGAGATTAATAAATTTTAAGACGTTTGTTGGACTTTGATCTATTACAGTTGTGCTATTTGTTATTTTCCAAATTTCCCATCTCTTGCCCCTGAGAGTTCAGTACCAGGTAGCCTATGCTAGCTACCCCAGACTCCTGTTCCTTTCCACAGACCTGCAGTCCATCACTCTTCAAGGAATATTTGTTAAGCCTGATAGGGAAGGCACTGGGCAGAGACCAAAATCTCATGGTGAGAATTTAATCACCTTCTAAATCTTTTTGAGAACCAAAAAATAGGAAACACTTATTGAACAAAACAACCTTCATGAATTCATGATACTTCTTGTTCAAACCATTTTTTAAACTGTATGCTCTTTTCTTTTATCAAATTTCAGTTTTCCAATGAAGACTATTTACTCACTTCCTTTATCCGTTACACACACACACACACACAGACACACACACACACCCCCTGAGACTAAATCAAAAGACACCCTAAGGGGCATGATGATCACAACAGTAAGCTCACAATTCCTTGCAGTTGTGTTTGACTTAAGGATAACGTTCAGCTCAGGATATGCATGACACCTGTGATGTGAGGTCTCCTGTCTTCCTCCTTTTAGTCTCCTGTGCCACCTACTGGAAGACAGGCACAGTTGTCTCGCTTTACTGTTGATGTTTACAGACTGCTCGGAATTTATTTTTGCTTCACGATGATGTGAAGTTTTATGCGGCTCTAAAGTCAAATTTACAAGATGAATCTTGTGCTCATCTCTCTTTCCTTTATTCTGGCTCCTTCCTCTGCCTGGGGGCACAGTTTTATTTTTAAAGGCTGTGACATCCTTCCATTAATATATTAATTTACTGCTATATAACATTAGTTTCTATCGTGCGCTTTACTCGCCTTCATGAGATAAACAACAGCATATTTTACAGACCCCTGTCTGCCTAGAAAAGATAGTATATATTATTATTTCAGGCAGAGAAAAGTTTACTGCCTGTATGGTAACTTGACATGGTAGATTTGACTTTGCATTAGGCATTCTGAAAATTAATTTTTGAAAACAGGTGGACTAAAGGGAATTTAACGTTGGAGTCATAAGCTGCAATTTTAAACATAGGCTTGTTACACGCTTCTGTACAGACAAGATGGCTGTCCACACAGATCTACAGCAGCTCTGTTTCTGCACCCACCACTGTCCTTCCATGGCGTGAGAGATGCTGAGCTACAGATCACTCTGAGATCTACAGCTCCCCTTTCTCCTTTTGTTAGGATGTGTTTACTAACACAGTAGTCTCCCTGTATCTATGATTCCTTTTCTGTTAATTCATTACCCACAGTCAAACATGGGCCATAAACATTAAATGGAAAATTCTCAAAATAAACTTCCTAGGTTTAAAATTAGGTATTATTCTAAATGCTATAATTAAAAATAACCCCTTGTGTTGTCTGGCTCCATCCTGTCAGTGACATGCGTCATCCTTTACTATAGGTTATAGGTTATTTATACTGTACATGCTACTTGCTTCATCACAGCGGAGAAAGGAAAGAGATAAATATGGATACATTGTTGCATTCTGCTCTATCATTAACCTTTTACTATGTTTAGCTCATGGGTTCAACTTTTTTTATTGTTTCCTTTTAAATTTTTTATTTATTCATTTTTATTGAAAATAGATTATTCTCTCATACAATACATCCTGAACACAGTTCCCCTCCCTCTACTCTTTCCAGCTATCCTCCCGCTAACCTCACCTCTCCCCCAGTTCCACTGCCCCTCTGTTTCCTCTTCAGAAAGAGCAGGCCTCCAAGAGAAGACAGTCAAACAGGACAAAACAAGATACAAGGCAAAAGCCCACATATTGAGGCTGGACAAGGCAATCCAATAGAAAAGAGTCCCAAGAGCAGGCAAAAGAGTCAGAGATACACCCACTCCCACAGTTAGGAGTTCCACAGAAACACTCAGCTAACAGCCATAACATATATGCAGAAGGACCTTGCTGCTTCAGCTCTGTGAGCTCAGGTGAGCTCTGCTTAGTTAATTTGATGGGCCAATTCCTCCTGGTATCCTCCATCTCTTTTGACCACAACAATCTTTCCTCCTCCTCTTCTGTGGGGTTCCCAATCTCCTAGGGGAGGGACCCAAATGAGACCTCCAGTTTAGACTCTGTCTGCATAATGTTTGGCTGTGGGTCTCTGCACAGGATCCCATCTGCTGCCAGAGGAAGCCTCTCTGATAACGACTGGACAAGGTACTAATGCTAGGTTTCTGGGCAACTTTATCATTGGTATGCATATAGGAAGACAGCAAGGTACATCAAGACTTTGGTGCTGCTCATGGATTGAGCAGGGGCCTTGGGATGTAGCCCCATGGCTAAAAGAAACTCCTCCCTGGCCTTATTTTCAGATGTGTCCTGGCTCCCTTTCTCTTCTTCCACATCTACCTAGCTTCTTTATCTCTCTGCTCAGTGTGGGCTTTATTTCCAGCAGCTATTTCTCAACACAAGGAATGGCCAGAGGAGGTGTGTGCTGAGTCCTGTTTAAGTGTCTATTGAGATTGGGCTACTCTAGTCCACTTGGGCTCTCCATGTCTACCCACACACTGGGGCCAGAGAAACTCCCCAGGTTTCAGTTACTCCCCCCAGACTGACTGATGAAGCTTTGTGGTGACGGCTTTTGATGACTTGAGTTTCTCTGTCTTCCGGTGCAAACAGAAGGCCCTCTGCTTTCTTTCAGCCTTCTGTAACACATTTTGAAAACCATTCATGCCTTATTATCACTAATAGCTTATGCAACCCACACATTTTTTTTTTTTAAATCACATTTGGTTCTAAGGGATGCAATTTCTTTGTCATAGAGCTGGCCATGGGGTTTTGTTTTTTGTTGTTCTAGCTGCTATTTTTGCACAGAGTGGTTTAGTAAAGTAAAAATTCTTGTCACCTTGGCACTGTTTTGCAGATGGAGCAGTCTAACCCACAGTCTTTTTGTCATTAGTATCTGTGTACCCGTTTCCCTCTAGCATGTTCTCCGAGGTACTTCAGATGCCCTCCCATTTACAGCCAGTGATAGTCAATTAAATCATCAAAAATATAACCTAAAAGTGGATTTCACACTCTTAGCCTACCAGTCAGCTTAGCGCCCTCTTCCTTAAAGCACAGAGTACTAATTTTTAACTTACAGTTAGACAAACTCATTACACAGAAAATCCATTTTATAATAAAATGCTGGGTATGCCATATAATTTAATAAATACTGACTGTATGGGAAGCAAAGCCCAGATAAAAGCACAGACATGCCATGTCCACTCAAACTGTGTTTTATACAAGTACATACATGTAGTTAAGAATATTTCTAGAGTTGGGAGGGGGAGGCTGGAGAGGCAGGAGGAGGGAAGAGGGGGATCTTTGACTGGTATGTAAAATGAATAAAAAAATTCTTAATAAAAAAGAAAATTCTAAAAAAAAGCATAGACATGAATTTGCAATACTACAAAGTTTAAAAATCATAATCCAAGTGTATAATCCATCTGTATATTGGTTAAGCAATGTGGTGTTGGATAATCTTCTTGTACACTGTGTGAAGATGTGTCTCTGTCCTTTCTTGCCTGCTTGATTGGTTATGATAGGCAGGACTTCCAGGGAGAGATAAGAACTCTGGGAAAGAACTTGAGGTGCGGAAGATTTGCCAGCCAGCCAAAGAGGAAGTTAGATGTATGGTACTGAGGAGAAGTAACCAGTCATGTCTCAGAATGTAAATTAATATAAATGGGTTAGAATAAGTTTTAGGAACTAGTTAGGAACAAGCCTAAGATAAGACCAAGTTTTCATAATTAATGAAAAGTCTCCATGTCATTGCTCAGGAGCTGGCAGTCCAAAGAAAGACTTGCAACAAACATTTGGTGTCTAATGTGGAGGCATGTATATCTAAGCACAGGGCATGAGAAAGCTGAGAAAATTCCCAGCGTATGGAGGTGAGGCTCTTTTAAGAGGCCCTGTTGTGTAGCCAAACACTTGAGTAAGGCCTGTGAGCAGCTGACAAGACACTAGGTAGACACACCTGCTGCAGCCCAGCCCAGCAACATCCCAGAGCATGAGGCTTGGCTCTCACCAACCCAAGGGATGGGGATGAAGCCAGCTGCCAGTGCCATATGTTAAGCAAAGCCATAGAAGGAGCCTACAGATACTCAGAGGTGGTCTGCCTCTTTAAGGCTTGGCTCACCCAGTCAGAAATGGCTGCAGGTACATAAAAGCCAGGTTCCAGACCGAGAAACCCTCTGAACAGGTACAGTATGCTTGAAAATGTGCTTAGGTGCTGAAGAAAGAAAAGAAAATGGGTACATACAGTCATAAAAAATAGTTTGAAAATAATAAAGTGAAGTTCTTATAGACACAGCAAAGTAATATAAAAAGAATAAGCCATGTAAGGATAGGAAATACCAAAACACAGGATGTTTGGACCCTATATAGTGCTTTATGAACTTAAAAAATTTAAAATGCTAATGAGAAAAAAACAACAGCTGCTGAGAGACATTGGATTGTGGGGAAAAAACCTGCTGAATTAAACCATCCTATGTATTTTAAGGATGTCTTAACTTCAGAATGGAAGTCAGGAAATGTGTTGTGTTGGGGGAGAGGTTATGCTTTAGTTTCTATAGGAAATGAAAAGCCATGGATTTCTTCAAAATCAGTAAGGATCAGATTTGACCAGGGGAGACCTCCTGAAAATCTTGGCTATAGACCTGAAGGAAGAAACCAAGAAAAAGTATAGGACAGGTGACATATGCTGGGAACAGCTCTGAGTTGGATGAGACATGATAAATCTTGTTGGCTACAGAGTCCTCATGACCGTTTGGTTATGCAGTCCAAACAGACTGATAAAGTTGACAGATGCTGTTTGCCTGCTGAAAAATAGAACAGAGAATCATCTTTAGCTGACTTGTGCACACTGTACATTCCATCCTTGGGTTAATGCAGATACTTATGTTACCTTTAAAAATTTGTGTGTTTTCAGAACAAAAGGACCAGACACCAATGAAGACAAGACAAGTAGCCCAGGTGATCCAGCCTCACAGAATAGCTTTGTTGCATTTTCTTGGAAATCTGCATCCAGGAAAACGTCAAAATGGCTAGCTAAGATGATCCAGCCTCACACAGACTACTCCAGCCCGGACTTCAGTTAAGCCCTGCACTTTCCCAGCACACAGAGACTGGATAACAAATGATACAGCTAGCTCTCCCAGGGCTCGACCATTATCCTAATTTTCTCAGGATCTCCTAAAGATGCCATCATCCCCAGAAAGAATTTTAAGGCACTATGCCCCCATTCCCAAGTGGTGGGGTGGGTGGCTTTTGGTTGTTTAGTGGGTTATGGATGTTTGTCATTGTTGAGGGGGGTTGGTTGCAAGTTGTTACTGGTCATAGTCAGGGAAAAAAAAAACTAAAGAGATCAGATTTGGGGATCTTTTTCTTTTTCTTTGCTCAGTCTTTTTCTCCTATCTAATTTTGGAGAAAGAGGGGGGATGTGGGATGAAAATAAAAAAAGAGGGATATAAGAATGAGAGGGTAAAAAGGTAGATTATTGAATCTACTTTTAAACTAAAAAGAACTACGAGTCTGTAGTTGGAAGTTTTCTCTGGGTCCTGCTAAGCCCCCCGCAGTCCCGTGGCCTGCTTATAAAATAATGACTCAGAAGCTTATATTAATTAAAACTGCTCAGCCATTAGCTCTGGCTTCCTACTGACTAGCCATTACACTTAAACTTAGCCCACTTTTGTTAATTTATGTCGCCACGTTTTCCATGGCTTTACCTGTGTGCCATTATATGCGGCTTCCCAGATGGTGGATGGCATCTCCTAACTCTTTCACTTCCCAGAATTCTCCTTGTCTACTTATCCCACCTATACTTCCTGCCTGGATACTGGCCAATCAGCATTTTATTAAACCAGGGTACAAAAGCATTATCCCACAGCATGAGTCTCAAATATTTTACATTGGTATAGATTTTTGTATATTGATACAAATTTAAGGTTATTTTTGTTACAACATACTGTATATATGTTTCTACTCTTGTTTAAGGTATTGTACCCATGCAGCTCATTTAAAAATGTAAAGTTCTGGTCCTTGAAATCTACTATTACAAACTGTTTAGGAAAATTAAGAAATGCAAGTTAGTAGTCACCTACAATAATTAAACTTGTAGTAAGGGTTTAGATGTAGACAGAAACAAACTTTATTTAGCCTCATGTTATGTTTTCAGGGTTAAACAGAGATATATTCTCGATAGTTAGGTGGTCTTCAAACACTTCAGAGATCTACAGAATATGGCACTTAAGATGTTTTAATAAAATAAGGCTTTTCCTGACAGTGAGAAGTGTCTGCTCCTGCCAGCACTAATCTACTTCAAAGAATATGATGGGCATTGAAGGACCTCTATATGGAGTTTGCTTCAAATGTGGCAAAGCTAGCCACTGGGCAAGAAACTTCCCTTTCCTTGACTATTGATGGTATGTTGTCCAAGTTGGACAAGCAGGACACAAAGGAAGTTGCCTGCTAAACTTTGCCAAGACAAGGTAGGCCAGTCCTTCAAAATTCCTGCCTCACAGAAAAGTCTGTCAGATATTCTAAGCCTGCAGGCCAAAGATGGATGCTCCAATGTTGCAGAGAAACCTTGGGTGACTGGCCAGGCAGCTAGATGTCTTTGTCATTTATATAGTTTTGGAAGTTGCTTGCTCTGCACTTCCTGTTTACTCAGGTAATATTTTAGCCTTCTTAGGTCTCTGATGGGGTTGAAGATAGTTATAATCTTACAGTTTTTCTTGTTACCAAATTCAGAAATGAAACTCACAAAAAAGATATAAAGTTTATAAAGGTTGAGAGACATAAAAGCTTAAGTTGTTTATCTAAGAAAATGTTTTAAGGTCCAAAAAGATATTTTTAGGTTGGTAATACAAGTTATGATAGAAAGTGATTTAGGTACAAAGCTTTGGACTCACCAAGATAGGACAGATAATAGAGTACTTTCTTCAAAGTTGCTAAATACAAATGGACTAGACACTGTGAATGTAATTCTTACCTGATAATTATTCTTATTGTACATAGTTTATTGACGTTAGAGAAAGAGCCCCAGTTTCTAGAATAAAAAGCCTCAAAGTTTTGGTAATGTGGTTCAAAGGTTATCAAAAAAATCAAAGAACAGATGGTCTAAAGTAGAACATTAAAGATAATTTCTGAGGAGTCTACAGAAACTCCAGTGTGCAGATCATATTAGTAACATAAGGCCGTATCATAAATAATTTACATATAGGCATATAACAACTAAGTAGACATTCCATATCTAAGTTTGTTACCACATCGATACCAGAACAATAGATAATTTTACATTTATGAGCTTTCTGTATTTTCTGTGTTTCAGATACTATTTCTTCTATAACTGAAGAAGGAACACAGTAATTGAAGTCACCCAAATTCAGTCCATTGTTATGGTATTAATATTTTAAAATATATTGTTAACATACTGTTAAATATTATGATATAAATATTCTGCTTATGCCTCTTAAATATGGCAGGACACATGATGGCAAAGCGCAGCTATGGAGACAGCAGGACATTCCCCAACCCTCCTCCCCACTTCTTCCCTCCCCAGTGGTCACTTCTTATTTACTGACTGTACCTAGTCTTTTTCTCATAGATGTTAATGTTATCTAGACCTTGTACCAGTTAAGGTTGGAAACAAAAGAAAAAACAAAAAGAAAAAGATCTTCAAGAGTTGGAAAAGGTGTCAGTAGGAAGAGAATAGTTCTTGTTTAATTTCTACCACACTATATAATAAGCAGGCTGTTCATGCTTTTTGGCTTTCTTCTCAATGTGATTAATTCAACCTGAGACAATTCCTATGTGCCCTGTACATGACTGACAAGTACTTTACCACTGAGCTCCATCCCCAAACCTGAAGCACATCTTTAACATAATTCTGTTAGATCAGAGACTGGAGAAATGAAAGTTTTGATTCTGGAAAAGTTACTGTGCATTTACTATCCCTTTAGGCCTCTCTGTTGTGGCTGCAAGAAAAGTCAGTTTGGGTCCATGATTACTTTTAGATGGAAGGAAGCATGCTGGTGTGTGTGTGTGTGTGTGTGTGTGTGTGTGTGTGTGTGTGTGTTTATATGTGGTGAGTGTAAGTGTGGTATGTGTGTATGTGTGGTGTGTATGTGGTGTGTGTGTGTGTGTGTGTGTGTGTGTGTGTATATGTGGTGTATATGTCTGTGTGTGGGGTATGTGTGGTGAGTGTGTGTATGTGTGGTATGTGTATATGAGTGGTGTATGTGTATGTGTGGTGTGTGTATATGTGTGGTGTGTGTATATGTGTATGTGCTGCGTGTGTATGTATGATATGTATGTATGTGTGATTTGTGTATGTATGGTATGTGTGGTATGTGCATATGTGTGATGTGTGTGTATGTGGTGTGTGTGTATATGTGGTGTGTATGTCTGTGTGTGGAGTATGTGTAGTGAGTGTATGTATGGTATGTGTATATGTGTGGCATGTGTGTATGTGTGGTATATATGTGGTGTGTGTGTGTGTGTGTGTGTGTGTGTGTGTGTGTGTGTGTTGTGTAAGAGGTGGAGTAGCTAACTGAATTCTGGGAGTACATCTTCCTACCCTGTTGCTTTTCTATTTTAGTTGAGGATGGCTGGCCTCACAGGCCCATTCTTCCCACACTGTTCCCCACTTGGACTTACTGTTCTTAGCGTCTTTGTCATTCAACAGGAGTTCTCGGAAGCCAACACGGGGGCCTTCAAGTGACATTCAGCGGTTCCCAGAGCAGATGTAACCTGTCAGAAGCACAGTTCATACTTCAGTCTGCTTGTCACATGCAAAAACAAAACGAAGGGTTGACAAAGCTTCAAGGACTGAGGTGGAGGAGCCCCACAAGTCATCTCTACACACTTCCCTTGCATACTTTGATCCATTTTTATCATGCCATTTTATCACTATTACCCAGTAAGTCTGAAAGTGAACTCACCATCCACCTCAAAACATTCATCCTTTTAAATTTGCTTATTTTGCTTTGGTGAAACTCTGTTTTCCCGTTCCCGCCCTGCTTTCCAGATTTCATGTCATAGATAATTACTTAAGCATTTAGTGAACAGTTTTTTGTTTTTTTTTTTTTTTTCTTTTAGTTCATTGTGTGTCACAGTACTGGGCACACTGGGGTGGGGGTAGTGGATATCATCTAGTCCTCAGGAATTTTAAATCCAGTGGGCTCTTGCTTGTGTCCTGTTTTCTTCCTGTCCCACCTTCTAGGCACACATCTATCTTTGTAGCCATCCCTATGAATCCCTCTGGCAGGGAGCCCCCTCCTCCTGCCAGGTCCACAGCCAACAAGTGCTCAGCTCCTTCCTGTGGTCTGAAGTTCACTCTGCAGTTCATCTGTGCACTGTCTATCCCACACTACAACTTCCCGATCCTTGGACCGCATCAAGATCCATTAGGAATTTGGGGGCGGTCTATTTATTTCTGACATAGATGCTTAGGAACCTGCTTGTGGAACATTCCCATGGGTTTTTGATGTGCAGCCAGGCTGCAAAAATCATTTCCCTCTCTTAACTTTTCCTAGCTGTAGTCAATAGTCAGAATGTCACACTCTTCGGAACTGTTGCCTCCACTTAGCCTGCCACATTCTCTCCCCTTAGGGGAGTTTTAAAATCTTGACGTAATCCCTAAGGGCTAATGCCATGGCTCATTCCCCTTTGCTTTTCCCAAGGATCAAGATCTGCTTATTGAAAGAACAGCTTAGCAATGACTTCCCCTCAACCCTTAGTCTCAGGGCTTCAAGCAGCCTCCTTCTTAGGTAAACAATGGATGAAGAGAATCGCAGAATTTAGCTATGGCCTCCTTCGTTATTTTATTTCTGGTCACACTTTGCATATTATTTGTAAATGATTCTCTGCACATTCACTGAGGCTAGAGAGTACAGCGAGTCTGCTTTCTTTCCCAGCGTATTAGCCTATGTGCTATGTATAACAGATCTTCAACATGCTCTTATTGAGTATGCCACCTTCCTCCATCTACAAAGTCGGGGATCATGGTTGAATCTCATATTGCAATCTTATTTTTCTTCTTCTTTCATCTCTTCTTCCTCCCCAGCCATGAAAGTATCTCTAAATTTAAGAATTCATGTGGCTAGACTTAATCCATTGAGATGATGTAGAATGACCTTCTCACTTTCAAGTCACCTGGCTAGACACTAAATCCTGTCACCCACCTCACTGTTCCTTTGTTGTTATGTGATGTTACATATTATAACTCTGGAAGGAATCATTCTTAATTTCCATTTTTATAAATGAAGACACCGAGGCACAAAAAATTTAATTAATTTGTTTCTAATTCAGAGCTAGAGAACATCAGAGCTAGCAACTAGCCCAGTAGCTGGACCCAGGATTCACACATTTACTTATTTACTTACTTACTTACTTATTTATTTATTTATTTATTTATTTATTTATTTATTTATTTATTTATCTATCTATTTATTTATTTTATCTATTTAATTAATTAATTAATTAATTTATTGTGGAGTGTGTGTGTGTGTGTGTGTGTGTGTGTGTGTGTGTGTGTGTGTGAACACCAGAGCACATATGCAGAGGTCAGAACATAGTTTTTGGAGTTGGTTCTCTATTTCTACCCTGGGGTATCAGGGCTTGAACTGAGGTCATCAGGCTTGATAACAACCGTCCTTACTGATTGGTCCATCTCACAAGCTTAACGCCCACTCATATATAGACTTTCTTCTGAAAGGGTTTGCTAAATCTCTCTCCAGATTTTTTTTTTCTTGAAATCAGAATCCTCCTGGAAATGCCTCTTGAACTGGCTTACACAATGTTGATAATGTTGAAGCACTTTACATGAATAAAGTATATCTGCCAATGCCATTTAGTCCATTCTCCAAGTAGGAGGCCATCTTGTTGTGATTAGTTCTACTTCAAAGATTAAAAAAAAAAAAGTAACCAAACATTGAGAAACTGAAGTGGTTCCTTCAAGAAACACTGTTAATAAGGAGCACAAGTTGGGATATTTGTCACAGAAAGGAGTTGCTGGGACTCAGACTTGTATTGTAGTAGAGTTGACATAGTTTTGGGCTGTGAGTGCCAGAGGTTTCTGCCAGTGACTTGAAAGGTCTGGGCTTGGGGAACAGCTCTTGTTCTTTTGCACAGACCTCTTTTCTTATCACTCTTTTCCTTCCACAGTCAGAGCCAGGATTTCTACAATAACTGCATCACAACAGGACCCCACGGAAAAGCCTGCAGTGACATCTGATGACCACAGATGGATAAAAGTTCTAACCTATACTCAAGGCACTTTAAAATATGGTTCTAGTACAGAAGAGGGCCAGACGTCGGGGAGAATCAGAACAACAGAGTCTTCATGACAGCACTGCTCTACTCATGAACTGACCTGCACAAGACCAAGTCAGTCATCATTCCAGCATGAAGAGGGAAAAGTTCATAAGCCTCCCACCTCTGGAACTGAGGCACTATGGACAATTAATGGTTTCTGGGGGCAGAGAGAGCCAGTCAGTTTTCTTTAAGGGTATGGTCCCTGGTAGGATTAACCATGCTTCTGTGTGGCTGGCATGACATCCCAAAAGTATTGGGCAGCACAAAATGGATTCAATAGTTTTTGTTTGTTTGTTTGTTTAATAAGAGGACATGAAGCCGGGCGGTGATGGCGCACACCTTAAATCTCAGCACTCGGGAGGCAGAGGCAGGCGGATCTCTGTGAGTTCGAGGCCAGCCTGGTCTATAGAGCAAGATCCAGGAAAGGCGCAAAGCTACACAGAGAAACCCTATCTCGAAAAACCTAAACAAACAAACAAACAAACAAACAAACAAATAAATAATAAGAGGACATGAAGTTACAGGGGTAAGAAAGTAGGGGCGGACCTGGGTGGAGTTAGGGATTGAATATGATCAAAATATATTGTATGAAATTCTCAAAAATCAACAAAATGTTATAATAAAAATGTTTCATCTTTTATTAGAATAGTGTTATTATTTGGATGTGAAATGACTCTCACAGATTTATGAGCACTGGAAGATGGTGCTGTTTTGAGAGGTTAGGGAGTATTTGGGAGATGAGGGTGAGTGAAGGAAGTGAGTCTCTTTGGTGGAGGGCTAGCCTCACTTCTGGTTCAGTCTTCTTGTTCTGCTAGAGATGTGAAGAGGCAAGGAGTCCTAGCTGAACACTCCAATCACTATGGGGCCTCCTGTACCATGTCTCCCTGCTCATACCTTCTTTGACAGGATGAACTGTATCCCTCAAACCTTAAGCTAGCATCCTTTTCCCTTTAAGATGCCCATCCTCAGCATCCCGCTACCATAGTGAACATAAGCATCAGCTGCTCCTGTCTTTCCCATCATGCATACCACTGTGTGCCTTGCCTCTCCCTAACCAGAGTTAACTTACAGTACTATTCCTTCTAGAATACCTTTCCCATTCTTCCTCCCAGGGAGCCCCATTCATCTTTAGGGTTCAAGCCACGTGCAGTACTTCAATATTGCCTTTTCTAGGTTTTTGGATGAGAGAAAATTTTCACTCTTCTAAATTTTCAGTTTCTCAGATCTTCACTAGTGACATGGCATCCCTGTGCCTTATATCCTTTGCATCAGCTCATGAGAGCCCCGAGGCCTGTGAATGTTCCCCTGACTTGCTCTTGTATATTTCTTTTCTTTTATACCATCTCCCTTGCCTCACAATGGAGTGTAAGTTCTTGGTATGTCTTCATTTGACTGTGTATTAATCTATTGTCATCATAATCAAAGGGAAAATAAAACTGTCAGGGACTAGGAAAGCCCTCATACCCCACTTTTCTTCTGTAGCCAGTGTAGAGACTTGTGACTGAAACAACAAAACTGTTGTTATGCTACAGAAAATCCACACAGCACTTGAAATTCTAGCATTCTCTTCCCTTTCGGGAAATGACTTGTGTCATTTCTCCATTTCTTCACTGACACTCTCTCCTTCCTGTTCCCAGGATAACTACTGGCTCCAGCATGCATCATGTTCATTTGGTCCTTTGATGAGAACAGAGACACAGAGAGAGTGCTCTTCCTACTGGAGGATCTTGGCCTGGGTGGGCCTTTATTGCGGTTTGTAGGGGTGGCGGTCAGAATGGAAGTCATTGGCATCCTAACCTAACATCAGCTTCTTACGTGCCTCTGGAGAGGTTGCTTCCCTTTCCTATAAGAGGCATATGACGGCAATGTTGGAGTATGAACAAATATGCAGCAATTTTAGTAACAGATATGGATCTGTAGTAAGGAATGAATAAGATCATGTAGGCTAAGACATGCAACACAGCAGCTGTCCCATGTTTTGGATACTCAACACAAGAACAACCACAGGGTCACATGTGCTTATCACAGAGACAAGGGTTCTAAAGGAGCTTCCTGGGGATAAATTGATTTTCAGTTGGAGACAAGTTGGAGTTTATGGCAGAGAACACGGTTTGAAGACAGTGTAACCTTTAAAGGAGTCTGTGGGCTCCAGAATTTATACTCCTTTATTTGCTTTATTATTTCCTTTAAAAAACTATTTTATTTTTAACCTTGCATGCATGCACACATAGGAGAGGCACACAAGTGCCTGTGCAGGCCAGAAGGTGTTGGATCTCTTGGAGCAAGAGTTACTGGTGGTTGTGAGCTGCATGATGTAGGTGCTGGGAACAGAACTCAGGTCCTCCTCAAATGCAATACATGCTCCTAACTGCTGAGTCATCTCTCTAGTCCTGTTTATTACTTTTTAAACCCCCCATTTCTTTACTATGAAGTATGAGAATAAAATGTTTTCTCCAAAGAAAAACTATTGTTTACATATTGCTTTGCTATTGAGCCAGTATGTGGTAACTTGTCTTAAGAATTTAGATACAGTCAGCCCTGTGTCTATGGGTACCACATCCTCAGACGCAATGTCCAAAATCTCATATGATCTGAGGATGCAGAGTTTCTTTATTCTTGTCTTTAATACAGAAACAATGCTGAGTTGCAGATATTTATACTATTTATGTTATATTAGACATTATAAGTCACCTAAGAGATGATATGAAGACTATAAGAGAATATATGTATGTAAGCCAGATGTAAACACTCCATCATAAAACAAGGGAATGACCTCCATCATCCTCCACACTCTCTCCTTCCTGTTCCCAGGGAGACACTGCTCCCACCAACTAGTGTCACATTCATTTGGTTCCTTGATGAGAACAGAGATTTGGGGTTTGTGCTGCTGCTGCGGAGGTTGCTGTGGATGTTTACCTCAGGGGGTCCCGAGAGGTAAAGGTTCCTACCTACACATGCCTGGTGTGTAGAAGGAAAGCTTACACAACTACTGTATTAATTACTTGGATCCCAGTCAGCATTCACACAGGAGCTCATGTCAAACAAATCAGCCCTTCCCTCACACCGTTGTAAATCTGTTTTCCACTGTTTTGTGGGTTACAGTGGCTTCTTTTCTGCTCTTGCTTCGGCCCTTGGCAAGCTAAGAATTCAAACTGGTAAGGCATAGTTTACTTGCTTACTAGTCACATCAAATGTTTTCTAAATATGAAATCAGTCACTAACAAGTCCTACAGAATGGTTTCCTCTCACCAGACCTCAAACCGTTAGGGGTTGCTATAGCAACAACACAATTACTATGCCCAACTCATGTGTAAAATATACACCAACTTGTCATCTACAAAATCACACACCTATTTTTATTTCCCAATGAAATTTAGAAAAAAAAGGACTTATCTCCACAGAATCCTAATTTAATTTTTGTGGCTCTGATAAAATATCTGACAAAAAGCAACTCAGGAGAGAAAGGGTCGGGCCAGCTCCCAATTGCAGTTTACAGTCCATTGCTGAGGGGCGGGGCGGTCAAAGCAGGAACTCTAGCAGCTAGTCCGTCACACCCACAGACCAGGGCAGAGAGAAATGAACCCAGGCAGTTCTAATTGTTCTCTTGCTTGCTTCCTCACAACTAGCCATCTTCACCCTGACACTGTTAAGGGTCCCCTGCTTAGTGCACAATGGGCTGAGTTTTCCTTTATCAGTTAACAACCTAGAGTCTGCCATAGGCATGTCTACAGGCTAATCTTATCCTGATTACAGAAAAAGGAGGTGGAAAGAGTGTAAGAGCCAGAGGGGATGGAGGACACCAGGAGATCAAGGCCCTCTAAGTCAGCTGAGCAAAAATCACATGAACTCACAGAGACAGAAGCAGCAAGCACAGGGCTGACATGGGTCTGCAGCCAGTCCTTTGTGTATACATTATAGCTTTCAGTTTAGTGTTTTTAATGGGACTCCTGAGTGTGTGAACGAGTGGGTCTCTGATTCTTGTGCCCTCTGTTGGGTCCAGTTTTACTTTTGTTAGTCTGCCTTGTCCAACTTTGATGATATAATATCTTATTATATTTTATTTTGTTAAAAAAGAGAAGATAAATGTCACTACACCACGGACCAAGAAAAACTTTAGCTGAGGCAAAGTGAAAGTATTTTCATACAACCAGACATTAAAAGAATCTGCCAGAAGCAGAAAGCAATTCAGTGAATTTCTTAAGTGGAAGGAAGTCGACACCGGATCAAACAAAGACCAGGTATCTAGGAGATGAGACACAGCAATGGCAAACATGAAAACACACTACGTTGTGTGTGTGTGTGTGTGTGTGTGTGTGTGTGTGTGTGAGAGAGAGAGAGAGAGAGAGAGAGAGAGAGAGAGAGAGAGAGAGAGAGAGATTGAACTTCTCAAAAGAATAACAAATGGTCATAAAAATTATGACATGGAAAAGAGCTTCTTGTCAAACCCTGGAATCAAAAGAATCTTTGCTTCACTAAAGAGTGCTAAGGTTCAGGGTAAAATATGAATGTCAGCGTATACAGGTTTCCTTGGACTTCCAGGAAAACTAACTTAGTAACTATATTCACTGACACATAATTTACTATACAGTGACACCAATTTTTAATATCTTCATCTATCTGTCTGTCTGTCACCTCATTGAGGCAGGAATCCCCATCAGCCATTTAAAATCTTTGGTAGAAAAAAAAGTGGAATATATAAAAATAAACAAATATTTTTGAAATATTTGTCAATATTTGAAGTCTCCCACGGCAAAACAAAAGATACTTTGATTTCAGAAAACATTAATCAGTTTTATAACAGGATGATTGAAGAGTAACAAATTTCCCACTGTTGGCAGGTTTAAGTGTCCTAGTAATTAAAGTAGTGACTGAATGGTCTCGTCTCCTGGAGTGACCAGAACACCTTGCCAAGTATGACTGAACCAAGTTTTTTCTCTAAAGTCAGATATTTAGCTTTTAATTTCTATACAGTTAAATAACTACAGAAAGAACATGGCACTTAAAGAACATACAATCAGTATAAATTCACATTGGTTTTCAGAATTTCTTCACTTTTAATAGACATAAATGTTTAGCTCAAATAATTTCCCCAAACAAGTCCCACGGCCCAGTTAAGATGGCTGCCAGTGACATGCCCCCCCCCCCCCCCCCCCCCCGCCCCCCTTCACTGTCAACCTCTCCTCACCCTCATGAGATTTTTTTTTTAGTCTGTTTAAGCCAAAAATTGTATTTCAGTGGTTGAAATAAAAACAACCACATACTCTAAGCAAAAATGTAAGTCAGTCACATGGTCTTGAGAATGAGATAGAATATTCAAAAGCATTTCCAGGCAGAGATCCAGAAATCTGTTTCACATCATCTCTGTTTCCTTCCCTCAGCCCCAACCCTTCTCCCACGAGGTAGTATGGATGAGACAGTGAGCCACAGCCAGGAGTTAAGGCAAGGACAGGGTCTGTTTTGTTCTCTGGTCCATGCCAAGTGTGTTGAACACACTTTTGTATGGATAAGGCGCTCAACTAATATTTGATAGTGGATGCCGAGAAAGTAGTATGGTCTAGGACTCAATACACTTATTTTTCCTGGAGTTTGGGGATAAAAATGATTACTTTTTATAAGAAGTGGAAGGGAGTCCTTAGTTTTCCATCACAGGAAAGGTGCTAGATCTTTCTTCCTTTTCTTCAAGAAAATTCCAACAAAATAAAAACACAAATCTAAAGGCACACAGCCCTGGGGGACATTGCTCTGGCAGCTGTGGGCACACTGCTTTGAAAGCCAAGGGTAAATGTAGCTGATACCGGAAGGAGAGTCATTCTGATGTCACCTCTGTCTCCTGCCAGGTCCTTCTGGGGTTGGGGGTGGGCTCTCTCCTCTCCCTGCAGTCTAAGTGGAAGAAGGTATATTCCATTTGTGTTCTAGACACAAGGAGTGGCAGGGCAATGGGTTTCCAGTGATCAGTGTTCGCTCTGTGAATAGGTGAAACACTCAGTGAAGGTTACTTTAATGTGTGATGTGAGAAAGTCAGAAGGAATCCCACGGAAACACTGCTGGAGCAGCTAAGGACTCAGTTTACTTTTCAAAAGAAACAATTATCATGTATCGGTTAACAAATGAAAAAAAAAAAAACCAGCCTAGGGTATTGATCTTATCATTTGAGGCACTGTGACGTCAATCATGGAGAATCAACTCAGAAACCCAAGCTAATAGTATGGGTTTTATTTGTAAATGCCAGATAGTTTGTTATTGCTTGAATTCCTGGTAACTGATAAGCACTGAATATTTCAGAGACCAAATTATATTGTTTTTCTGGATACTTGCTGAGCTAATGGATGCAGTGATTACAGGAACCCAGAAGACCACCTCTGACAGTTGATGCCCTGTGGCTCTCTTGAGTCTTGGGTTGCCATCCTGGAGAGTTTTGCTTACAATATGAAGATTTGTGGAACATGCCTGTGGAAAACAATTGCTATATTGAGGGAAGAAGGATTCAGGGGAAGGAAATGTTGGTCTTTCCATCTGGATAATCCTTCAGATTGATGGACACAGAGGCTGGCCCTCTGTATTCCTGTCAGTGACTAGTCATTCAATGTGGGTTGCTCTTCGGAGAAAGCATACCCTTGTATGACGTCACCACCATAAACAAATGGCTCACACAGAAATACAGTTGACAGCTCCAATCACAATGGCTAATGAAATGGGGACCTTGGTCATAATGGGGGTATTGGGTGGCCACTCAAACTGGCCAGGTTGAACAATAACTACTCTGGAAAGAACATTTTTTTTGTGTGTGTAACCTGCACTTAATGTAAAGGACATTCAATAAGTATTTGTTGAGCTAGTGAATAGTTATTATGAAGGAAGAATGATGAGTAATTGATATAAAGTTCATCAGAAGGGATTTTAAAAGAGGTCAACATCAAATGATAGTAAGCCAAACTGGTCCACATCTCCAAGCTACGGCATCTGTTTTATGATGCTGGCATTTGATTTACTCATTAAAATTATTAGAGTCTGAATCTACTAAGCTGTGGGCAAACATAGCAGGAAAGACCCCAAAGGGGCTATGATCTGCAGCTAAACATTCGATGTCCCCACTCACTGCCAAAGGGCAACCGCTTCTACTATGTAAGAGTTTGGTGGAAAGCCTTAGAACTTTAAAAAGGCAACTATTACTTTACAGGAAGCAGGAAAGGACTGAAAAGCAGCACTGATTTAATCTTTCCAAAGTCAATAACTCTTCCTGCCAGAAGCCATTTAACTATGAAAATCACCCAAGTTTCGTGCAAAGGCCAAATCTAAGCATAGTCTGTCCTATTCAATTAAGGATCCGGCTCCTCCTCCTTCTCCAAGCATTTGGAAATACCTTACAGCCAGCAATTTAATCACAAAAACATTTCCCCAAGGTTACAAATTACTGCAGTAGATGGAGTTACAGAAAATAGGGACTTGCATGGTAATGCCAAAGATGTGTCACTTTCACCCAGTGTCTTGAACCAAGGTAGGCTCTATCTAACACTTAGCTCGTAAGAATTTCTGTCCCTAAAGATTTATCTGGTTAAAGGCATGGATAAATATTTAATGTATTTAGAAGATGGTATTGTTATGCAAATGAGAAAAATATATCTGTCTTACATAGTTTTTTCACTGCTTATTCTGAAGTGGCATTTTTCAGATGTGTCCATCCCACAATCATTTGATGTCTTTGTCTACAAGGGATGAATGCGTGACAGTTCATGAATCTGAACATACTGATATCTCAGGAGTGTTTTTAGATTAATCAGGTCATTTGGGGGATTCATTGCTCTGACGATGAGGTTATTTAAAAAGATGCTTCTGCTGTGTTGTAAGATCAGCTGTTACCCAGGATCAGTGACTATACCTCCTCAGGGAACGTAGGCACATGCCCACACACCGACACTCACACATCTCCGGAAGCTTGAAATCCTACCACCAGCAAATTATATACCCTTTGTATAAGATTAGCTCTTTCCACAGTTCCCTGGTAAGATATTCCTAAACAGGGTGTCATTAAGGTGACGGAGAGGCATGGGCTCAACAGCTGCTTACTTCCCACTTCTTACAGTGGAGAGAAAGAGTACTAAATTTTGCCCAGAGACCCGCCCCATGCATGACTCAACACTGAGAGACATTACAGAATATCTACGTAATTAAAATGGTAATGGAGAATTTAATAATATACAATCATATTTACCAATTACTAGCATAAAAAAAGAATGAAGTTCTTTGGTCCAGGAGTGAAAGCGAATGCTATACCTGGCACTGTCGACCTCCAATAGTTCATTTTTGCCACCCCCCCCCCCAGTATTGCTAGTAACCTGGACTCTGCTTTCAATGAAAGAATCACCAAATTTCCAAAAAACATTTTTTTCACACAATTTTTTTTCACATAATTTATGATTATAAATGAACCAACTGCCCGGTTAAGCCTTTTTCTTATTCCATCTTTATTTAAAAGGGATTTCATATCTGGACTCATTTTCTAGAAGATCTAAAGCCCATAAATCAAGGCAAAAACTACCCTGGTCTCCCGTGGCAATGGGACCAACTTGCTAGGCTAAGTCCACCTTATATATCAGTTATTTTCTACTGAGTAGGAAAGCATGTCTTCATGGCTTAAGTCTTATCTCCCTGAGTAATAATAAAGTTTCTAAGTGTTATATTTCTACAGATTTTATTGAATCCTTATTAGATGCTAGGGCTTAGGAGGCCCTGGAATGAACTTTATGTCAATCTGCCCTTCAACTGCTGCTGACCAGAACACATTTGCTAAAGTTTATTTTCTCTGTCTAAGTGAGGGCAACTACCCTTTAGAACTAAAAAAAAAAAAAAAAAAAAAAAAAAAAAATCGGTCATTCAGACTCGGCTTCCAAGAAAATTTTCAAATAGACTTGATGTTTTTACTGTGTTATCCATGCCTGCTCTTAATCTGATTTTGCCTCAACTGTTAAATATTTAGAAAAATTTTTTGAAGTGTGCACCTCAGAGAAGCAAATTTAAAATGATCAAAGACTTGTGTTTACAGCATTCTGTCCTGTCCATGCATGGAATGCCCCTGTTTAGTTCATGTTACTTGGATTTTTTTCCTTTTATTTTCTGCCCCACATTCCACGGTTCCTTCCCAATACATTTACTATACTTACAATATGTTCTTATGTCTACCTTCTACACACAAACACACATAGCTTTGAGAATGGGTTACTGAGTGTGTTGAATGTACTTCCACGTAGCACATATTTCTGCTTATAACATTTTTCTGTTCTGTGCTAGTTTTGAAGTTCTGCACACATTTAACATACTCCTAACCTCCTGCTTCATGTACTCCATCATGTGCTATACTAGTCACACACTGGCAAATCCTCTAATGGTAGCAGCCTTGCTGCACACAGCAGCACACATTTTTCCTTGAGTGCCCAGTGTTTTATGGAGAACAGCACCAGTAGTAGAATGGCTAGAGGATTGAGTCCACATATTTAATGTCACAGATCTGGGGAGAATATTTTCTACCTATGTGAAAGCATCATCCAGGGTCTCAATGTCTTGATATCTCCAGCAGCATTTGCTCTCATGTAATGCTTTAGGTTTTGCCAACCTGAAAATTATATAAAGATGACATTTTGTTGATGCTTTGATGAATTTGATGATACTTTTCTGATTTCTAGAAGGTTGAGTACATTTTCACATTTGTTCCCTTTACCTGAGCCTTTCTTTCTATGAATGACCTAGCCACAGAGGTGGAGACATTTCCTAGCTCCTTCTCACTGAGGTTGGCTGAGCAAAATACTTGGTGTCTGCCTAACTTCGCATAAGAAATTCTTGTGTACTAAGTGATGAGCTGATCTACATTCAAGGGTGTCAGGCATAAAAGAGACAATGACAGGAGAGTAATAATCACAAAGTGTCACTGAACGAACCAGGAGATAGACCCCATCAGAGGTCAACCATGTGAGCCTCTCTTTTCGGATCTCACATACCTGTGTCATGTGATACATGCAAGGATTCAGTCAGTACAACCATTTCACTAACAAGCAACAGTAGTTAAGTGCAGAAAAGTGACCAGCTGAGGTGATACAACAGAGTGATGGACTTCTGTGATCTGAAGACAAAGACTGTTTTCAGTCTATTTTTAGTTCACAACGTCATCATTTTGAGCAGGAAAGAAAAAAATCAGGTTGAAGTTTCCTATGACCCCACCCTCACCCCCAAGCCTTTCTCTCTCTAAATCAGTCTCCAGCTGGAATTGACCTTGAACCTTTGGTCTCTCATCTCTCTCTCCCAAGTGCTGGGATTACAGGTGTGTGCCACAAGTTGGACTGAATCTCAGCTTTCTAAGGTTGATGTTTTTCTATCTGAATTCTGTTTCCTGCTGATAATTACAACATTTTGAAAATAATTCAAGCCATATATGTATGTGACATTTCCTGAATATTTTACATGACCACGGAGGGATTCTTCAAGTTGACATTTAAAAATGCCAACTAAATCATTGGAAGTATTTTTGGAAAATGGTTACTCTGATTTGAAACAATTTCTCACTACACCAAGGGCTGTCTCATCTCTAAAACTGCCAAACTCAGGTAGTCATAGGATAATTAGATCATAACCTGGCTTCACTTAAGGAGATTGAATCCAAATGTCAGAATATTGCTTGCTCTTGCCGGGCTTATGGTAGCGATAGCTTGATGTCAAAGCATGCTGGATTCTCGAGACTGTGGCAGTGGCTCCATTCATACACTGTGAAGAGGGATGTCAAGATGACTGCTCTTGACCTCTGACCTCTGCCATTTACATATGTAGACATGGCCACACCCTAATCAGACTAGGTTGAATGGAGTTCAAGATGTATTAGAAAAAGGGTTCTAAATTGTTGAAAATCATGTTAGAGGTCAATTTAGGGACTAAGAAAATCAATAAACGTCCCCTTTTTGAAAATGCTTTTCTATGTCAAGAATATGAGGAGGTTCCTATCTTCTGTTTCTTCTTAAGAATTCAAGTCGGGAACACACCTTTAATCCCAGGACTGGGAGGCCGAGCCAGGTGGATCTCGATGAATTCAAGGCCAGCCTGGTCTACAGAGTGAGACCCAGGACAGGCTCCAAAACTACACAGAGAAACCCTGTCTCAAAAAACCAAAAACCAAAACCAAAAACAAAAACTTCAGTGAATATTCAGCACATCCTACACAAGAATTCAGGGCAGAATACTTAGGTCTCAGATTACACTGCTAAGAAATATCTGGGGGTAAGGTCAGAAATGTACTAGAAGAGAACAGTCAAAAGAATGAGAATTTTCTAGTCAACGGTCCTTCAGGAGACAGAGCTCTGAGTCAGAACAATCATTTCCAGTTCTCGAGAAGAGGAAGAGCACCAGGAGGTTGTCACACCATTAGATAGACAGCTCCCCTTCGGTAGTGCTCAGTTTCCTCTTTATGTTTTTTCACTCACACAGCAAGATTATTTGCCAGAAGGAAGACAGCAAAAGCCATTTTCTTAGTCTTAGTCCTGGTAGACGGCAAACAAACAAACAAACAAACAAACAAACAAACACAAAGTACTGAAAATTAGTGCTTGGTTCTTGAGTCAGCCTGTGAGTTTTGTTACTTTCCAAGGTCTAGGCACCAACTGCCATTAAGACATGAATTATACGGATGAATTCTCTTAGCCCCACAGTGAGCCTTCTCCTGAATAATCCATCTATCGCTGCAAGTGCAGCAAAGAGAGCTTCCTGGATCCTGTGTGTCCCAGCTCCGCTCCAGCCACTGCACTCTTCATGGATTCGGTCTTAATCCATCACATTTGCAGTTTCGCAATTTGAACTAACCATTCACAGAGTAGAAATGTTTTTTTTAAAAAAACCTGCATCTGCACCAAATGAATACATTTTCTTGTTGCCATTTCTTGTACTGTACAATGCAGTACGATTTACACAGCATTTCAACTGCATTAGGTATTAATAATCTAAAGGTGATTTTGGACTACCAGGAGCACTTGCACAGCCTGTGTGCAAATGCTATGCCACTTCCCAGAAAAGAACTGACAATCAGCAGATTTGGGCACCTGTGTGGGTCCTAGAACCAATCTGCTATGGACGCTAAGGTTTGACTATATTAACTAAAGTGGGAAAATCTGTAGCTAAAATGGACGTAGTATTAAACTGCCCTCTAAGTTCCTATCTCTCAACCTGTCCATTAATGCAGCTCTCAGACCTTATTGAGAATGCTCTTTGTGCAGTAGGCAGTGGTTAATGTACAAACCAACTACCAGCCAAAGTGCAAGAATAAATGTCAGTGGAATGGTAATCACAAATGGGACATCTGTATCGTATCTTACCCCAAGGCTATGGGACCATTTTGGAAGAGGGAGTAGAAAGATTATTAGAGCCAGAAGTCAAGAAGGACTGAACCTAAACAGTGTCCTCTAGACATGACAGGACCACTGTACTCATGAACTCACAACAGTGGTGGTTCCCTGTAACAAAATCAAGCCAGTCGACATTCTAGCATGGAGGTGGAGGGGCTCATGAGCCCCCAACTATAATTGAGGAGTTATTGGCAGTTGCTGGTTTCTGGGGGAGAAGGTGTCAGTTTTCTCTAAGGAGGTGGCCCTTGGTAGGTTGACTATGCTCTAGTGGATAGTCACAAAACCACTAGTGTGTGGGTAGCACAAAACAGGCTCAGTAGGTTATTAAATACAAAGAGGACATGAAGCTGGGAAGGGGTAGGGAAAGGAATGTGGATCTGTGAGGAGTGGGCAGTGAATACAATCAAAATGGATTGTATGAAATTCTCAAAGAACTGATAAAATAATTATATTTTTTAAAAAAATTATCTGGATCTGGACAATGGGAGTCAGCACTCTTCCTTGGAAAAGTACTTTTGGAGGTCTTCATCATGGACCAGCATATATATATATATATATATATATATATATATATATATATATATATATATATGATGAATTATACAATGTTTCAGATCCCCATTTAAAAACAGGAATTAGAATATACCATAGTGAGATTAAATGATATAAAGTACTTCCACAGCTAGCCAGAGTGTGGGCCACACAAAGTACTAACTTCCCTCATTGTCTCTTCTTTGAGGAGAAAGTAAATTCCACAAAGTTAGGATAATAAGGTTCACTTGATGCATAAAAATGTAACTCACATGAGCTCAGCTTAGAATTCATGGATGCAAAACCTGGAGATAGTAAAATCTAAGACAGCAGAGCCCAAGGCGATGCAGACTCAGGCGGTTTGCTTTCAAGCTCAGGAGACCTCGAGTAATAAACGACCTTGAATTTGATTTCCCTCTTTTGGAACTTAAGTAGTATAAGATGGCAGCATCTTCCCCAGATGGTCCTCTGTCAGCCAATCACTGCATTCTATCTACCTCAGTGAAAACATAAAGGGGAAAAACATTTCAGAGTGAGGAAAAATAGGGATTTTTTTTTTTGTTGCTAGATATTTATGAAGCGGTAACATAGAAAATTCTAGAAATAAACTCCAAATTACTATGAAGAATCTAAAACCTCAATTCTTCTTCATTTTACCAATGAAGTGCTGTTAATCTAAGATTGTGTCTATATAAATTTTAAATCACCTTGACATGTAAATACATAGTGAACTCTCTCTCTCTGTCTGTCTATCTGTATATATTGAAGCAAAGGAGACAGTATATGTGTGTCTGTATATATATATAAAACTTAAAATATTTTTTTGAGAATTTATGCGGTTTTATGTGGTTTATAGATATACACGTGTTGTATGAGTGTACATGTTGATGAGGTGTCTTCCTCAATTGCATTTCCACCTTTATGTTTTGAGACAGGGTCTCTCTCTGAAACAGAAGCTCACTGATTAGCAGAAAGCCTTGTCTTGGCCCCATGCCCCAGAGTGCTGAGGTTACTGCCTTGAGTCTCTGAGCCTAGCTTTTAGCATGGGCTCTGGAATCTTAAATCTGGTCTTCATCCCTTATGCAGCATGTGCTTTACTGACTGATTGACTCATCTCCCCAGCCCCAGATATCCGCAACTACTAGTTGTGTCTCTGTGCAAAACTGTGATGAGGAAATACAAAATCAAGTGAAGCAAGTGTTGAAATGATGGAGCATACCAGATGAACACAATGTCGCATGTGATCAATAGTGGACAAACATAGCGTTGCATGTGATCAATAGTTTTACTCTACCATGAAGAGTGTCACCTGTAGTGTGCATCCTCATTACACATGTCACTCTGCTTCACACTACTGATTAGTTTCTGAGGATGAGGTGTTGGTGAGATTAGATTTTTCAGATTACAGAAATACAACATTTAGGGAATGAATCCTTCTTTGTAAGTATGTGTATTTGAAACTTCTCTTTAGTGTAGCTAGTATTTCCCTGCTTTGTCAACTCAATGTGTTAAGTACTATTGAATCTCTCTTCTCTCACTGTCTTGTTCTCTCTTTCCTAATAATTTTTAGATCACTGCGTTACAAAACAAATTTCTTAAACTTATCCCTTCTGTTTATGCTTTGTATCCTTGACCAATATCTCCATGATTCCCCACATTCTACTCCCAAACCCTGGTATTTATCATTCCACCCTTTGTTTCTGTAGATTCCACCTGCAAGTAATAGCAATGGGATTTGCCTTTCTAAAGTGCCCAGCTTCTTCCACACACAGGTTTTTCAATGTCACAGATAACTAATTATTTTTCCTTTTCTAACTTTGAACAATCTCCTCCTCCCCCCACTCTCTCTCTCTCTGTATGCAATCACATTTTATTTATTCATTCCATTTATTAATGGGCACTTAGTCTGACTCCATGCCTTGGTTATTGTGTTGCAATGACCATGAGAGTGGAGATAGTGGCCTTATTTCTTTTTGTTACTTGTCCGGTGGAGATTGTTGGAGATTATAGCAGTTCTGTGTTTACTCTGTGGGGAACCTCCATACTCTGTTTTTGATAATGGTAACAGTAATTTACATCGCTATCATATGTGTATGGGGTCTCTGTCCTCCAGAGGTGGCTAACCTCCTCACTCTGATTTTCTTTGCTCTGATTCAGTCTCTTCTCTGTAGCACCCACCACCCTCCAACACTCTCCACTTAAAACAAATTTTATACTATTTCTTCTTTTGCCCCTCATACTGGAATGTAAACTCTACGAAAAAGACTTTAGTTCTTGTTTTGTTTTGTTTTTTTAAGTCTGAAATTTAAAAAAAAAAATCCTTGTCACTAGCGGCAGAATCAGGGCAAATTATAGGCTTTCAATGAGTATTTGTGTAATGCATCACTCTGTGACTAACACTGGACATACATTTGATTTCTGTATGAGTGAGGTATCACAATGGTGTCCTTCTCATTCAGATTTAGTTTTCTTGTTCTCAGTCACCTGCAGGCAACTGTAGCCCAGATATACAGAATAGAAAATTCTAGGGAGAAAGTCCTAATTGGTGCTGGTAAGAGGGCTCAGCGATGAAAAGTACTGGCTGTTTCCCCAGAGAACTTAAGTTGGGTTCATAACACCCATGTTGAGCTGTTCACAACTGCCTGTAACTTGAGCTCTGGGGGATCTGATGCCCTCTTTTGATCCCTATGGGCACACACACACACACACACACACACACACACACACACACACAAATCTTGAAAGCTCACAAGCTTTAAATCAATTTGAGTACTATATGCTGTTGTAAATACTTTGTTATTATTGTTGTACGTCTACTTTGAGCCTAATTAACAAATTAAGTTTTATCTTAGCCATGTGTGCGTAGCAGAAAAGCATATGTACGGTGGCAGATTCTCTGGCTTCCGGTATCTGTTCGACACTTTGGAATGTGTCCCCAAGGAATCTGGGAGGGACCACTGTGTAACATTCAGCAATAAATTGATTCATCAGCTAATTTATTTCCTGTTGTAATTGCTGAACAAAATCTTCTGGTTAAAAACAAAACAAAGCAGAGTCTTAGCTAGTTGATCTTTAGCAAAAGCCATTTTCTTGTCAGATGCCAAATATAATACATGTTGCAGATACATTGCTCTCAAACCACTGACAGCATTGGCAGCCAAACCATCAATGAAACCACATTTTTACTTACAATGGTGACCTACTAATGAAAACCCATTTATGTGTGCACCCATGGAGCACACAGTCTGCCCCATCCAGGTCCTTTCTTGATTAGTAGGGAACCGAAGAAGCCCCTTCAAAGCCTACTGGTGGGAAACCCGAAACATTGTTTGTCAAAGAACCACTTGTAGAAATCTCAAAGGTTTTGGGGTCTTTTGGAGAGTAATTTTCAGCAAGGAATATAAAAGAACTTTACAACGGTGAGTTTCAGAGGACGATGGGTCTGTGAGGAATCGATTTGAAAGCAGCGATAATTTAATGGACTGTAGACACCCCTTAGAGTTTTTATAGTGGGTGGTAACTGAAAGCATCCTGACTCATTAAGAAAATTGTGAAGTAATTTGCTGCCTAGAAAGCACTGCTTCATTTAAAATGATCACTATGAAGACCGCAGAGCAACTGAGAAAAGTTGTATGAAATAACTTTAAATTATTCACATATACAAAGCCACATGTGGTAGCTGTGGCCATGTAAAATATGCGATGCTGTCTAAAGACTCTATTATGAGTAGTAAGAAAAGGATTCATTTTCTGTATTTTTACAGTTTTAAAATGAAATCTTGTAAGGGATAAAGTACTAGAACAAAACATTGATCATGGTGCATAAGTGATAGTTTACCAAAGATAGATAACTCAAGATAGTTTGCTTCAGATGGAAGATAATTACTGACAGCTTCAGATGGTCATTTGAAGAAGATTTTTCTCTTCAGATCTTCAGGGGAGAAGCTGTGTCATTGTCAAACAAAGGGACATTCAATCACATAACATTTGAGCCCTGTTGAGGATTCAAGGTATACCACTTAATTAAAAAGCTCTGAAATGTTATGGAAAGAAACAAATGATTCGTTGAGGCTTGGTTGAATTTTCCCTGGTATTATTCCGCCATCTGCCATTTTCTTTTTCCTAGTCTGACCACTGATCTCCCGAGGAGCTCACTGCGAGCTACGGAGAACAGGGCAGCAAGCCCACATGGACAGCAAGCACAGCACTCCTATGAACTGTTGAACAAAAGAAAGGAAGACGTTGAGTGATGTGAATCACACAACGCTTTGTGTTCGAAGGCAGGCAAGGCAGACTGACCTTAAATAAAATGTTGAGTCAGTCTGTAAAGTGTGAAGAGAGAGGCGTTAAGTAGGGACCATTCATAGAGACCTTCCGTAGCTGGGCTGAGTCACATATAGAAGAAGGTACATGTATGCCATTCTGCCTGGAAATGAGCCACTTAGAAATGAGTGTCTTAGGACTTAGGAGAATGGAGCTAGAAGCAACAAGAAGAATTTCAAACCCCTGTGTTCCTATGATACCCTGCACTGATCACTATTAGGGAATTATTTTCTTAGTGATGATTCTCAGTAAAGTGTGAGCTCCTGGGTCTATCCTCTTAGCCTATAAACTTCTTGACTTGGGTCAGTGGTTCTCAACCTTCCTAATGCGTGACTCTTTAATACAGTTCCTCATGTGGTGATCCTCAACCATAAAATTATTTTTTTGTTGCTACTTCATAACTGTAATTTGCTACTGTTATGAATTGTGATGTAGATAGCTGTGTTTTCTGATGGTCTTAGGCAGCCCCTGTGAAAGGATCATTCAACCTTCAAAGGGGTTGCGATTCACAAGTTGAGAAACACTGACTCAGGTCATGGTGGTCATCTTTGTGTCCACAATGGCTGGAACAGATTTGGTGTTGGATGGATGAAAGCACATTAGTGATAGAATTGCTGAATGGCTGAGTGAATTAATGCTCTTGTATTTTACAAGAGCATTGGAGCAGATGAAGTCAACATTCTTCCCAAGTGCAGGTATTAAGTAAAACAAGCCTTAGTTAACTTCCTACACTATGATTAGACTGAAAAGTACATGTATATATAGTACTGTCCAGGCTTTCCCTAATAGCTTCTCTGCTTATTAAAGTTATATATAGTCTTAATTAAATCATATATAAAATACTCATACATAGATAACCAAGTTTGGCACAACAAACCATTGTCTTTAGGGAATTCTGGGTCCAGGACACAGATTGGATAGAGATTTTCCAGTAGCCACAGAGGACTCCCCAAACAGTAGTGGAAAAATTCTTCAATTTCTCCTACTGACAGACTCATGTGGTACTAAGATTCTTGCACAAATATTTTCATTACCAAATTAGATTATTTTCCTTTATTTGTTTGGGTAAAAAAAATTTTCTCTTATTTTGTACTTTTCTGATTAATATGGAACATGAGAATTTTTTTGTGTTGTTTCTGGGGATCAAACCCAAATGCTACATTGAACTACACCCCCATAACCATAAACTATGTTTTATATACTACTTGTCATGAATTAATTTAGGTCAAGATATATTTAACCATATCAAAATCTCACTAGAGTATAAAAAAAAAGTCACCAGTATAATGTATTCAATTCTGTTGCCTTAGTCTAAGCAAAAACATGTGCTAAAAGTATTCCTGAACGTGGTTGTCTGTCTATGCAGCTTTTGAAAAGATGACTTCTGGTTTTACCAGCTTCACAGTCCTCTTCAAGAGGGGGTGAAAAGTTGGACACCTTGCCAGTAGAAATGGTCAACTTTCGGGGCAAATGATCTTTGCTTCAAGAAAACATTACTTTGTCCACTTTTGTCAGCAAATCTGCCCTCACTAACCCTACCTGCTTGGCAACAGCCATGGAGTTTATAGGACCATTACCATGACCTCTGTGACAATGGGGAATTATCTAAGGAGCGAGTATGCTGTGACTGTGACAAATTTCGCATCACAGAGACGGTCAACTTTCAAAGGTTGCCAACTCACCCTCAGTGCTAGGCTCTACGCTGCACCATTCTCCCACTGCTTAAAACACACACACACACACACACACACACACACACACACACACACACACAGAGGAGTCTTCCGTTGTCAGGTAGCAAGATCATGATTAAAGTGGACAGGACTATCATGGCCTAATTGTAAATCGGTTAACTATTGACTTCTGTGACATAGCACATCCTGTTGCCTTCTTAGAAGCAAAACTGAACGATATAGACAGTGTTTGAGTAAAGGAGAATAAGCAGAGATGTGTAGGTATTAGTTAGGATACTTTTAACATTTCCCCCTCTATTTCCATTGTAACACTATATATATTACATAAAGGAACATAGATCCTCCTTATTATTTTCTTTTTTTCTATAATAACCTATTTATAAAAACAATGAGCATTATAAGAAAATACATTGTTATGATAGTGTCAACAGATTAACAGGGCACAAAAGAAACATTAAAAAATCATTATATTTTCTCCATCCAGATAAAACCTTAATGAAAAGAATCCAGCAAAACATCCCATTTCAAATGCCTTTATAAATACATAGTAAATACAAATACTTTATTCATTTCGTTCATAACCTCTACAATGATTACATTAATTCAATATAGTTAAATTTGAAGAAGTATAGGTAAGAATCCCATGTTACTTGATCAATAGATTAACACTTTACAAATGAGCATGTTGCCAAAAGCAATTCTGAGATTCAATATAATTCTCACCAAAATTTGACATTCTTTTTCTTTTCTTTTATTAAGAGATTTTCTATTCATTTTACATATCAACCATGGATTTCCCCTGTCCTCCCTCCTCCCACCTCCCAGCTTCCCTCCCTCCCCAACCCATTCCCCATTCCCACCTCCTCTAAGGCAAGGTCTCCCCTGGGGAGTCAGCAGAGCCTGGTACACTCAGTTGAAACAGGGCCAATCCCCTCCCCTCCTTATTATTTTCAAGCCATATTTGTCATGAACAATTAAGTACTCATAAAAGACATACATTTGCTTTTATTGAAGAAAAATGCCATTGACAAGGCAATGCATATTTCCACCTAGACTCAGAAGTAGTTTGTTTTCTTGTTTATGCTGCATCAAAGTAATTTTCAATTATTAAGCTTGAAAACAATCTTTTTCTTTTTCTTTAAAGACCAATTTAATTTACTGAGCACCAGTGGAGAGCAGGCTGTGGTTGACCAGAGCAGAGATGAGTCAGCCCTGCCATCTAGAGTCATACAATCTAGGAGAAATCAATTAGTGTCTTGCTGATTAGTCTACCTCAGATTAAGGTAAAACATGGGCGAGTGATATTTAGAGCTCCTAACTCAGACTGGGGCTGCTGGCGCCTGACATGGGGCTGCCAGGGGCAAGATACTGAAGGGCAGGAAACATCTAGGGGAAGACAGCAAGGCCAGACAGCATGGGGCCAGGGGAATGCCCAGAGTGCAGGCCTCAGAGGCAGTGGTGGGAGGTAGTCGCTGAGTTGTGAGTAAAGCCCCATTACAACCTGGATCTCTCAAAGGATGTCTCTGCCTAGCCACAGCATCCCCCAGAGAGGATTCCCAACGCACTCTGGCAAAAGGCTTCAAACCATGAGGCAGCTCTGTTTGAGGGAGAAGACCTTCAGTCTAGAAGGATTTGCTGTGGTCCATTAGGGAGGTTGTGACCATGATGGGGCAGGTGCTCTGAGAAGGTTCATGTTCAAGAAACTGTTGGCCAAATCAAGGTCTCCCATGGGGGATATGGGGATGTGGAGTGGCTTGGGAGAGAGGGCTAGGTGATAGGAGGAAGGAGGAGGGGGGAATCTGTGGGTGGTATGTGGAGTGAGTAGAAAATTTCTTAATAAAGAAAAATGAAAAGAAGAAGCAGAAGAAGAAGAAGAAGAAGAAGAAGAAGAAGAAGAAGAAGAAGAAGAAGAAGAAGAAGAAGAAGAAGTTGGCCACACAGTTGTGTCCATGGGGAGGGCCACAAAGACTTAACTGCTGTTTTCCTGCCATGGTAGATACCATTCTGCAGTACCAGAGGAGGGTGGGGCTCTATGGAATGCACAAAGAGATACCTACTAACAGTTGGCTTCTTTTTGCCCCCTGAGCCCCAGAGACAGTCCTAGAGCTGGCCCAGCACAGAGACCTATCTCAGAATCAGAGTGAGTGTAGTGTTGAGGACATGGTACCTGACTTAGGTTTCCAAGGAAGAGGAGGGGGCCTATGGCTTGATGCCTTGGTGTACTCAGCTAGGGGGAAGGTAGAAGGGAATGGGTGAGCAGGTAGAGGAGGCTGCCAATGCCTGCTAGGCCTGTTAGGAAGCCAAGCTTGAGTGGTAGGTACTCCATGGAGTGTTCTAGTTTGGCTTGTAAGGGATGACCTGGTGTCTGGCATGGTTCAATCAGTGCAGACCTCACCTGCGGTCGGTTCAGCACGGCCATTTGTATGAGGCTGCAGTTCGAATCTGGGGCGTTTTCTGAAGTTCTGCGTGCTGAAGGATCAAGTTCCAGCCTAACTGGGAGGTGGAGGCATCTTTAGACGGTGTGAACAAGCAGAAGGGAGTTGGACCAGTGGAGGTCTCCACGGAAGGGGGTGCTGGTTGATTTCTTCTTTCTCCTTGTCTTTTGTAAAATCCTGGCTGCGGTGAACAGGTTACAGTCTGTGCTGTGCTGCCTCAGGACCAAGAATCCAGGCAAAGTGCTCATTGAAACTTCCTCAAGCTTGAGCCAACACAGACCTTCCCTCTTCAAAGACTGACTGTTCCACTGTTTCTTTCAGTGAGGAAAAGCTAGTATATTAAGTCCCATGAAGTTAAGTATTTAATTTTTATGATTTAAATGAAATTTTAACTGATTCACAAAACAGTGCTTTTATGCATTCATTAGGTAACTAATAGGCAGTGCGTCAATACATATATATTATGTAATCCTTAAATTACATTAAACACATCTCCTCAACCATTTATCATTTTTATAGCAAAATGTTCAAAATCCTTTCTGCTAGCCTTTTGAAGCCCAGAGTGCTTTGTTATTAAGTGTGGTGCTTGACCATGTGGTCACACACTAGGGCTTTTCTTTCTTCATTCACTGTAACTTCCTTCCCATGGATCAGCCCTTTCCAGTTCCTCTCCACCTCCAGTTATTGCCAACTATACTATTCCTGTTATCATCCACATGGCCATTTCATGTGCGCTTCACCAGCAGCATTTCAGGAAGCCTAACTTCTGTGAACAGTACTCCCTCTTCACAGTGATTTTGCTCTTTATTGTCACATTTTGCCTATGTCTCCCACCTTCGGTGATCTTGCAGAAACATTTCATAGAATTCAGTTATCTGCTCTTAATATTGCACCTATGATTTACAAAATGCAATTGGAAGATTATTTCTACTACCTACAGACATTTCAGCTTACCTTTCTCAGTCAGCCATGGGATGAAAATACATTTTTCTTTATATCCACAGAAAAAAGAATGCTCACTAAGTCTCAAGTTATATGGTATTAGACATAGTGTTAGAAATATGGACATGCCAATGAATAAAAGAATAAAAATCAATTGCTGTGTTCTGAGGAATGTTTCACATTACAGAGCTGTGGATAGAAAAAAAAAGAATTAAAAAATACCTTCTGGGATAAAGACCCAAAAGCCAATCATCTATTAACTCCTCTGAAAATTACATTTTAGGTGAAGAGAGAAAATATACATTCACTTCAGTAGGTTCTGGGCTTTCAGAGTATTCCAGAAATAAATCTGTTGAGCTCAGAACACCAGGAAATTGCCACTTACACACTTAAAAAGCTTTCATGCTGCCACCCAGACACCTACTCATTTGACATTGTATTGGTTGCTAATGGTTTCTGGCTAAGGAATTGATTCTCTTTGTTTTAATCAGGAATGATAACCTCTTTGCAGCTCAATCACAGGCTGCCTGCTCCTTGCATTCCAAAATGCTGTACTTGGTTCTGCACTAGCTGAGAAGTCTGACAGTCTCATTTTGGTGACAGTGGGCTCAGTGTTTACAGTCCATACACCCACCTCTTTGACACCATAGACAGGCCACCTGGGAAAGGCCAAATCAGTTATTTATTTCTCACTTACAGAAGAGTAGGCCAGATATCTCTTACAGCAGTCGTTCTATGTGAAAATTCTATGATTATTTTTAGTGGGAGCCGGAGATGCCTGAGACAGGGTTGTCCTTGAACTACCAATCTTTCTGCCTCCTAAGTGTTGGGATTTCTGGCACATGCCACCACATCTGGCATTATGACAGCTTCCCAAACATTTTTATTAAGCAGATTAAATACCACAGTACAAACCAAGTCCTTGATATGAAGTTATATTAGAAAGAAAACAGCTGGCTATTGAGGCAAGTGTCTATGAAAAGCAGATGTTTTCTAATTGGGAACCAGGTGTGAGGAGGGTATGGAAATCAGTCTTAGTGCAAAAGAACCGTGGATCTGAAGATTCGCCGTTGGGAGAGATCATGGAGAGCATTTCATTACAATTCCCACTTTTAAAACGGAGAGATTGAATCTTCACAGGATTAAACAGAAACATAAAACATACATATTTTTCTTTTAACCAGAGATTTTCCGCAATGGCCCTTTCCCAAATACTGAAAGCTTATTTAAGTTGTGGTTTCCTTTTTTAAACCATGAATATTTGTTCTCTGGACCCCTCTAGAAGGCACCAGGATGTCTCCCAGGAGTTTTCTCACCATTGCCTGCATCCCTCACATTTACTCTAGATACTTTTGCAAGAGAACTCTGAGCTTGTCAAGATGACACAAAGAGTGCTCATCCTGTTTGTTCCCTCGGTGGAGGTTTACAGACTGCAGCTGCGCACCATCCAATCGGTTATGATTTAAGGGTTTTTTTCTTTTCCGAGGTAAAGTCGGGGAAAGAAGGAGATGCGCATACACTGCATGCTCAGGAATGAAGAAGAAAAGCAAAAGTCAGGCTGGAATCCACTATCAAAATAAACCTTGAACGGTGATTGCTCCCCAGTAAACAACAATGGCCATGCTTCGTCTTGCACACCCAGTACAAACTCCAGCACTCTGGCCTTAATATGGGCAGACTGATACAAAATGGCCTGTTCATATTCACTTTCTACATCATCATAGAATTAACGAGTTTTCTCGTGGCATTTTTGGACATGGGTGCCATTGTACCTTGTGCTCCATTGGTCCCCTCTCCAACTACCCCCTCCCTGTTGCCCTTACTCCCTTTCAAGAAAGGTCAGCTCCTTTCTTCCTCTGGTTTCTTTCTTTTTAAAAATGGTTTGAGAACTCCACACACACACAAATAATGTGTTTTGAGCAAATCTGTATCCCTCTCTCCTCCTTCTAGTTCTTCCTCTATTTTCCCCACCTCTTTTCCCTCCCAACTTCATGGGCTCCCTCTCTCTCTCTCTTTCCCTCCCTCTCTTCCCCCTCCTCCCCTCTCCCTTTCTCTAAACCACTGGGTCCATTTAGTGTTGCTTGTATGTTCATGGGCATGGGACCATCTACTGGAGCATAGGCAGCCTCTTAAGACATACGTCCCTCAAAACCTGACTCTACCTTCCTCAGCAGCCATCAACTGCCAATAGCTCCTCAGATAGGGGCGGGATGTCATGCTTAGACCTCGGTTGGCTAGATCCTGCTCACATCTTTTGCAAGTAGTCCTAGGGTCTGTGAATCCCTGTGTGCAATAGCGCTGTCATGTCTGGCAAGGACTGTTTGAAAACAGGCATCTAATCCATTTGGCTCTTAGAACCTTTCTGCTGCCTCTTCAGCAATGATGCCCAAGCCTTGTGGGAAGAGGGTATGAAGATGTCCTGATGCTCTCTACTTTCTTATCTTACGTATTCTATTACCTTCTCCCTAGGCATCCCTTAAGATATCTTCTTCCCCCTCACAATCCCTTTGCTAGATCAAACTGCCTTTAAACGATGAATCGCTTGTCTTAGTAGACAGCAGAGTTGTAGAGATAGAGTGAGAGGGTTATAACTGATCCACTTTTCCCAGCTGAACACCCAGATGTGAGCAAGCTGTGTCACATTCATATTGCCTTGGATGGAACCACCTGCTGCCACACCTTTCCTTGATCTAATAGACTCAAACCAAGACTCCAAGTAAATACTTTCTCCTTCATGTTACTTCTTGTCAGGATGTGGTCATAGAAACAAGAAAAGCAATCAACACTGTCATAACTTATTACTCCCTTGTTGCAATGTTAGATATTAATATACAAATAAATCAAAGCAATAGCAAAATGAGAGGAATTAATATTTTAAACCCTGGTGCTATTTTGTGTGCATTTGCCTCACTGAATCTCACAGAATCATGAAGATAATTTGATGAATCTCTTTGCAACATTGCAAATGGTTGTAGTTACTATTCAAGGTGGTCAATTTAGGTAATGTCAACATTACCTAGATACTAAATGTGCAATAAAAGTCTGGAAATGTGCTTCTGTTTGTGTTGCCTGCTTTCCACTGGTCTAGACAAGACGTTTCTAGTGAAGGACTCCCAATTCAGGTCAGACTTTTAATTTTTAATTGCCCAATTAAATGAATGCTGAGAAAACATAGAACAGCGTCAAATATCAACACCAAAGCTGTCAGAACAAGGAAGGAATGTATTTCTGGTTCTCATCATTATCATCAGCTCTGTGGTCCTGCAGTCTGATAGTGATGAAGTACAGTAGGTATGAACAAATCTCTGCTCTGAGCTTAGAAGGCACTCAACGTGCTGACAGTCATTCTGTTTTGGCTCTAATTTTAATCGACCAGTTTCTGACTGTGTGACATTGAAAGGTCCCTTAACTCTTCTGTGGTTTCTTCAAATGCAGCTGTAAGGGTTGAAGAAGGTATTGACCATAGAAGTTAGATGGCTATGCAGTAACAGTAACTGTTGGCTTCTACAGTTACTGTCATTATGAGGTTGGACTTCAATTCTTGAAAAATATAATGTACTAAGGTGGAAATGAAGTTTTAGTCTGTTCCAGGATGACTTTTTCTTACACAATTCTCCGAACATTTTATGCATGACAAAGTCTATTTGTCAGTTTAAGAACAGAGAGATTTCTATCTTTGCTCAAATACAGAAAGGAAAGACACGGCCCCCTTTCACAAAGCGCGAAGAATCAGTAAGTCTGTAGCTAGTTTCTTTTCACATTTTCCCTCCTCCCATTGCAGATCTCAACATGATAGAAAGATCTGAGTGACTTGACCCTTTTGTCTGCCACACTGGTTTGGTAAAAAATTGAGCTCAGCAGCAAATTGTTCAGAAGAGGGGGATCAAGAAGAAAAACAACAGCAGCAGCAACAACAACAACACTTAACATAATAAAGAACATATAAAGGTACAGAGAGGTCAATAATAAGGGCAAATACTGGAAATCTTAGTTTGAATTAACTATGGGGTGAAATGTGGAATGGCAGAAACACTTTTATGGAAAATATTTCTTTCCTTCCATTGGGTCATAGAAATGAAGAGAGCCAATTTCTCCTAAGGGCATGTCCCTTTTAATAAGAGCGACAGAGGAATGAAAGATTTCTATAATTGATGTACTACACACTTTTAGATTTGCCATTCTCTCCATAATTCTAGGTTGGACAGGTTTGGGTTGTGAGTTTGATAATGTAAAATGATAGTCATTTGGAAGGTTTGCAAAAATCAAATGTGCCAAATAGCTTGGCTAATGGGAGTAATAATCTCTTTTTCATCCCCATAAAACATGACTGACTTCAAATCTGCGGTTGCATAAAAACACTTTAGAATTTTCTAAATTTCTTCAAGTACTGTATTTTATGATATTTGCCAGTACTCTAAAGTTTTGTAGAGTTTTGGCTAGCAAGGCTCAAATTCTCCATCATTCTGTTTGTTTCTGGTCAAGACGGCCTCAGGGGGCTGTATCATGAGATGTTATAGAAGACAGAGATGTGGAGATAGCTAGTTCCAGGCTCTCAGCAATTGATTATTGAATCAAACATCAATGCAGGCACTGCTACGAAGGAACTGAGCGTTTGAAGTCCCAGACAAGGGATGCTAAGCCAACATAATCCCCTCTGGCGGAGAAGGATGTACTTTAAAGGTTAGGAAAGGAGAAGCAGAGGTTGGGGTGGTTGGCTTCAAAGATGGATGGAGTCACCTCCAGTGAATGGGGTACAAACCCTGGTGGACATCTGGAAAGGAAATGAACTTCAAAATTTAAGGGTACACAGAAGGGCCCAGGTGATTGCAGCCCTGTGCTACATGGCCACACCTGCCTGGCTCCTGACCCACAGAAGGTAGATATCATAGTCATGATGTGTTAGCTTTCGGCAAACTGTTATTCTGTGATAGAAAACTAATATTTAGACAACCTTAATATTTCTTTAAACAATTGAAATGCTCAGAATTTCCCTAAAGATCATCCTATTTGTTATAAATCTAGAGAATTTCAACACAACATATAATTGAGAATGAATGGCAGAACATAGGATAATTTCTCTCCTCTAAAAAAAGATTTATTTATATTATTTTTCTATCCATACCAAATCTAGACTTCAGTTTTTCTCTTGACTCTGGAAGCAGAGGGAAGGGTAGATCTCTGCAGGAGTTTCATTTTCATTACTGTAGCAATATTTATACATACTTAATTTCTACTGAAAATATTTATTGCAAATATAATTTCTATACTCCGCACGGGGAATACAATTGAATCTAATTAGTGAAGAACATTTGCATAGACAGCCATGGTGAACTTGATGCAACTATAGCAAGATGACAAATGTGAAATTAATCATCAAATGTCTGACATTAAAACAGTAATTTGTCAGGGCAGAAGCATATGAGTCAGCTCAGTAACTAATCCCATGGTTTCTGGGCAAATCCCTTTCTGCATTCTGATGAACACTAGCACATGTTTATACTAAAACTTCTCCAGAAACCAAGACTGTATTTGGTACAGCCTAGGTGCCCAGGGAGAGAATATTCCTATAGAGATTTCAAAACAATGATGGATTTTTATGTAACCTATATCCGATTTCCCTCTCTTTCATCTCTGAGTCTTGTCTTTGAAAGATAGATCCATTTCATTGATTACACTTTAGCATTCCCAGCTTCATTTAATAAGCCAAAGCAGCCACATTGACCACGCATTCACGAACCACTGGTCTGATTTATAACAGCCATACACGTGCTTTGTTTTTCTCTTCAAGGATGATGGAAAACCAGGACCAGCCAAACTCGGTGGAAAATTGAGAGGGGAGAGGAGGAAGAAGGAAGGGCGGGGGAAGAAGCAGAGGAAGTGCGGATTTAGATGCCTGTTGTTGAGATAGTTCCTAATTCATAATTTTCTCAACTGTTAGCAAATGAACACCAAGTCAGAAAATTGGATAAAATATATGAATGGATATTGAGGTGGGTAAATGTCACCATTGTGCACTTAAAAAGCATTTAAAGTTAGTACTAAATACAAATTGACAATGTAGAACAGTCCTTCCACTCTCAGTATTGAAAATAGAAAATAAAAGGTTAGTAATGAAGACATTTAGCAGACACATTGGCCAAAGGGACAGACATATAGAGAAGGAAGTAAAAATGAGAAGTGCACATTTCTCTGACAAAGTAGAACCTTTTAAAAAATTACTCTGGCCGGGTGGTGGTGGCGCACGCCTTTAATCCCAGCACTCGGGAGGCAGAGCCAGGCGGATCTCTGTGAGTTTGAGGCCAGCCTGGGCTACCAAGTGAGTCCCAGGAAAGGCACAAAGCTACACAGAGAAACCCTGTCTCGAAAAACCAAAAAAAAAAATTACTCTGAATACAACATATTTTTTACAGAAGACAACGGGAAAGCAGAAAGAACAAATGATATGGTAAATATGTGTTACTTAGCTTCGTATCACTACAACAAAATACTAGACACAGTCAAGTTCCAAAGGTGGAAATGTTACTATATTGGAAAATAAAACTACTTAGATTAAAAACAAAGTAGCCGGACTTTCTTTGGACCACTAGCTCCCAAATAATGACATGAAGACTTCTTATTAATTATGAAAGCTTGGCCTTATGACTTAACTTAGCCTGTTTATATTAATCTACATTCTGTCACATGGCTTGTTACCTCTCCTCCATACTGTATATCCGACTTGCTCCACATCTTGCTGGCAAATCCCACTTCTCTTCTTCCCAGAGTTCTTATCTCTGCCCTGAAGTCCTGCCTATCCTTTCCTGCCTAACTATTGGCCCCAGCTCTTTATTAAACCAATCAGAAGATGCCTTGGCAGAGACATCTTCACAGTGTACAAAAAGACCATCTCATAACAGGTAGGGTCACTTCCAACTTTAAAAGCACAAGAAACATCCCTGTACCATACTGTACAATAAACATTCCAACACAAGAAGCCATTGAAGATCAACAGGTACACTTGCAGTAAACACAAAATTCCAGGCTGACCCTCAGGAGAATTCGGCCCCCTCCACACTTTCTGAGAGTTGCTAAGTTTTGTTGATCAGATTTGGGAAACAATACCTCCCCTTCCCATCAAGAAAACAACACACAGCAATAGAAAATAAATACACATTTACAGGTGTAAGTAAATGCACCTTATTATAATGACCAATTCATGTTTATCCCCTCAGTCAGCATTAGCTCTTTGTCTTAAGAGAATATTCTGTTTCCATGTTGATACTATCTGGAGGTAGTTATGTGTATCCCATATTGACCCAACTGGTCTGCTGTTCTTCCACTGTCTTTGGTCTTAAGAAACACTGCAGAGACTCCTTTGTAATTATGTCAATCATTTAAAAAGTCTCATTAGCTCAGTGGTACAGCACTTGTCTAGCATGTCCAAGATCTGGGTTTGATCTCCAGCACCAGAAATAACAACAAACTGTTTCATATGTGACCAAGGCAACAGGACATAGAACTAGTAACCCCTTGGTACCCTGAAAATGCCCTCCATCCCTGGCTTCAAATATGCACACTTACCTAAGTCTGAATTGTAGCAAATCACATTTAAAAAATACATTTTTTTTTTTAGTATTGTAATCATTTTGTTTCATCTTACTCCTCCAATTTAGTAGCTTGGTAAACTATTAATTACAACTGTCTGTAGTTGCTTATGCCACATACAACATTTTACTGCCTTTTGGCTCCTTTCAAAAGGCTAGTCTGAAGTTTTTAAGCTTTCAAAAAATACCACCTCGAACAGTAACTAAGAATAGTAATGACCTCACAGGAGCCAAACTTACATTACAGCCTGTGAATTAGAAGATTCTAGAAGAAAACCAACCTTCCGTAGCCTGCATGTCGCCACCTAGAGTCTGTCTGCCTGTTATACAGGGGAGCCAACTGAACACAATTGACCAAAAGCTGATTACTTGCAAATTGTTGATAAAGTCATAGATAGTTGTTTTTGTAAATATTAACACCTGTTGGTTGGTCCTAAATTTGTCCAGAGCATCCAAGTAGATGCCTTGGATCTGTGGTTCGGAAGCTCAAGGCTGTGAAAACAGCACCTCACTGCAGCTCTACAGAGAAGACCCAGCGGCACTACAGAAACATGAGCAGGCTGGAGCATAAACTCCACGATGTTGGACTAGGATGCTAATGGCCCTTAGGCTTTTGCTTCCAGGTGGCTGATCTTGGACCAACAGGTTTTCACTGTTTTACAGTAAATTGTATTTTCAGCCTCTGCTAACAACTTCAACTGTTCTACTTCCAGGAGAAAATTAAAGTCAAATCTGCCTTACAACTCCTTTGGAACATCACCAACAGGACATCCTCATTGTTTATGAAGATATTTTAAGTACTGCTCCCCCAACCCCAGGGGCGGGGTTCCTGTCTTTGTGAGAAGTCCTCAAGCCGTGTCTTCCAGAGAATAAAATGGACTGTTTTCGTATCATAATAAATGTATAATAGCCTAGGAACCTGCAAACATCCAAAAATGGAGTAAACAGTCATCAGTTATCAAAGCATTCCTATCTGGAAAGGAATGATATAACTATAGTGTATGTATCATAAGTATATCATATGTAATGATGTACTAAGGTGAATGCTTTGAGATTCGAATTACAAGCACGTGTTGTGCTGCCTGATGCTGCGTCTTCATGGCCAATCTTTATGCAGGGCCGCTGAGAGCAACAGCAGACACCAGAACATTCTGGCCCTGGGTACGAAATGAAGAGTCTTTAGAATGCAAAAGATTTATGTATTGAGAGACAGCGACAAACTAAGTGCCCGAGTGACTTAGGTGCCAGTGGCTGTTGATGATCAATGTTGTCACTTTCAGCTCATGTCTGGCTGTTGCCTGAAGGTATGCAATGCCTGAGGAGAAACCTCTGGCCAAGCGCGTTTACCCACATTGACAGTGGCGTTTTTATACAGTGTATACGTCTTCTTGCTGACTATGAAATGGTTCTTCTATTACATCATTGAAGTTTGGTAAGGGACAGAGGCTTCCATTTAGCTGGATATGGTAGCATATGATTATACTCCCTGAACCTAGGAGGAAGATTCATGGTTCTAGGCCAGCCTGAACTACATAGTAAGTTCAAGGCCAGCCTGAGCTACATAGAGGTTACCTGGTTTAAAACAGGAACCAAACAAAACCCCAAACAATTAAACCCAAATAACAACTAAAACAAGGGCTGAGGATGTAGCTCAGTGATAGAATATGTCTTTATCATTACACAAGGTCCTGGGTTTAATCCCTAGCAACCTCTTACTTAAGAGATTGCTCTTCTCAGTATCCTATGTATATCTGAATAGATCCAGGAAACTAATAAAATGTACAAGTGTGAACTACATCATCCTCAGAGTCTGTAAATGCTCTTTATTTGGCCACTTTCAAGAAATTCACTGAACCTGGAAGAAAGATCCTGGAAGAAACATAATCACCCAGATTTAAGATGAAGAATCAAAACAGCAATCTATGCCATCAGAACCCATTCTTGACATTTCAAAGTAATGAAATTCAAATTTTGCCTTTTATACTTTTCTTATACCATATTGATTCCAAATGACTCGGAGTTTCTCACAGCATGACGAAGCATGGAGCATGCTGCTTGCCAGATCTTTTTTTGGTCAGAAGTGGGATCTACCCTGATGGGCCTGTCTGTCAAACTGTGCCCACTTGCTCATGAAGTATAATAATCGAAGCCACACTTCAGACCAATTGGAGATTTCTTTTCTCAATTTCTCTGACAGTTGTACAAATCTTAGAATATATATGGAACCAAAGAAGATAAGGAATGGTCCTGTCTGACTTGGGGCTTCTGCTGGTTCAGTCCTGAGCATCCAGCAAGAAAACAATTTGGCCTTTCAGGGTCTGCAGTTATTGAGAAGTTGATGATTCATTGTCAAGTCACTGTCAGTAGGGAGAGGGTGCAGACAAAGACAGCATTTACCACAATTTCCAGCCTGAGTCCATCCTAACTGGGGGTAGATGGCCTCTCTCCTGCTCCTATTCAGCTGAGCCACCTCTACTGGTTGGCATGCCTGAAACTTCTGTTCTTCTGAGCTTCCCTGTCAGTTCAGCCTTCCACTGCATCCTTGTTGTCAAAACTATGCTCCAATCCTACTAGGTTTTAATTCACTAGGTCAGGACCGTATCTCCATCTCCTTTGGACATTCTATTTCTGAGGGGCTGATAAACCCTTCTTCTGGAAGGTGGAGCATCTGACCCGGTACTCTATGAGAGTTTATCTTTTGCTGAGCCCAAGGCCTTCTCTTGCTCTTAAATGTTCGAATCTTTAGCCCTCCACCTGAGGTAAGACTTCTTAGATGTGGAACGTCTTCTGAGCTCTCCCAGTGAGGACCTAACCTGCACACTGTACAGTTTTTCCTTTGATGACCAGGGACAAGGACTGGGTTTTAACAGTTTCCTAGACTGTAGTCAAAACTGTTGATGAGGAGTTTATTACTTATGATCAAAATACCTGACAGAAGCAACATAAGGAATGGACATTTTATTTGCGGTCACAGTTTGGGGGTACAGTGCACCATGGTGGAAAAGTCATGTGTTAAAGGCACAGGGAAAATGGGCACATTGAATTTATAGTTGGGTGCAGAGAGATGAATGCTGGTGCTTGGCTTGTTTTCACCTTCTCATTCAGTTCAGGAACCCAGCCCATGGGATGAATCTTTCTGTTCACATTTTTTTTTTTTAAATTTTTATTTTGCAATACAATTCAGTTCTACATATCAGCCACAGATTCCCTTGTTCTCCCCCCTCCCGCCCCCCTCACCTTCCCCCCAGCCCGCCCCCCATTCCAATCTCCTCCAGGGCAAAGCCTTCCCCACAGACTGAGATCAACCTGGTGGACTCAGTCCAGGTAGGTCCGGTCCCCTCCTCCCATGCCGAGCCAAGGGACCCTGCATAGGCCCCAGGTTTCAAACAGCTAACTCATGCAATGAGCACAGGGCCCGGTCCCACTGCCTGGATGCCTCCCAAACAGATCAGGCCAATCAACTGTCTCACCCACTCAGAGGGCCTGATCCAGTTGGTGACCCCTCAGCCATTGGTTCATAGTTCATGTGTTTCCATTTGTTTGGCTATTTGTCTCTGTGCTTTATCCGACCTTGGTCTCAACAATTTTCGCTCATATAAACCCTCCTCATTCTCGCTAATTGGACTCCCAGAGATCCACCTGGGGCCTAGTCATGGATCTCTGCATCCAGATCCCTCAGTAGTTGGATGAGGTTTCTAGCACGACAATTAGGGTGTTTGGCCATCCCATCACCAGAGTAGGTCAGTTCGGACTGTCTCTCGACCATTGCCAGCAGTCTGTTGTGGGGGTATCTTTGTGGATTTCTGTGGGCCTCTCTAGCACTTTGTTTCTTCCTATTCTCATGTGGTCTTCATTTACCATGGTCTCCTATTCCTTGTTCTCCCTCTCTGTTGTTGATCCAGCTGGGATCTCCCACTCACCCAAGCTCTCTTTCCCTCGACCCTCGCCCTTCACTACCCCCACTCATGCCCAGGCTGTTCATGTAGATCTCATTCCATTTCTCTGTCGTTGGGCGATCCCTGTGTCTTTCTTGGGGTCCTGTTTTCCAGGTAGCCTGCCTGGTGATGTGAGTAGCAGTCCAGTCATCCTTGTTCCACATCTAGTATCCTGTTATGAGTGAGTACATACCATGTTTGTCTTTCTGAGTCTGGGATACCTCACTCAGGATGATTTTTTCTAGATCCATCCATTTGTCTGCAAACCTCATGATGTCATTGTTTTTCTCTGCTGAGTAGTATTCCATTGTGTATATGTACCACATTTTGTTTATCCATTCTTCAGTTGAAGGGCATCTAGGTTGTTTCCATGTTCTGGCTATTACAAACAACGCTGATATGAACATAGCTGTACAAGTGCTCTTGTGGTGTGGTTGAGCATTCCTTGGGTATATGCCCAAGAGTGGTATAGCTGGATCTTGGGGGAGATGGATTCCCAATTTTCTAAGAAATCGCCATATTGATTTCCAAAGTGGTTGTACAAGCTTGCATTCCCACCAGCAGTGGAGGAGAGTTCCCCTAGCTCCACATCCTCTCCAGCATAAGGTGTCTTCAGTGTTTTTGATCTTAGCCATTCTGACAGGCGTAAGGTGGTATCTCAGAGTTGTTTTGATTTTCATTTCCCTGATGATTAGGGATGTTGAGCAATTCCTTAAATGTCTTTCAGCCATTTGAGTTTCCTCTGTTGAGAATTCTCTGTTTAGTTCTATAGCCCATTTCTTAATTGGACTGTTGGGCATTTTGATGTCTAATTTCTTGAGTTCCTTATATATTCTGGATATCAGTCCTCTGTCAGATGTGGGATTGGTGAAGATCTTTTCCCATTCTGTAGGCTGTCGCTTTGCTTTGTTGACCGTATCCTTTGCCCTACAAAAGCTTCTCAGTTTCAAGAGGTCCCATTGATTGATTGTTTCTCTCAGTGTCTGTGCTACTGGTGTTCTATTTAGAAAGTGGTCTCCTATGCCAATGCATTCAAGACTACTTCCTACTTTCTCTTCTAGCAGGTTCAGAGTAGCTGGATTTATGTTGAGGTCCTTGATCCACTTCGACTTAAGTTTTGTGCACGGTGATAGATATGGATCTATTTGCAGCCTTCTACATGTTGATATCCAGTTTTGCCAGCACCATTTGTTGAAGATGCTTTCTTTTTTCCATTGTGCACTTTTGGCTTCTTTGTCAAAAATTATTTGTTCATAGGTGTGCGGATTAATGTCAGGGTCTTCAATTCGATTCCATTGGTCCACATGTCGGTTTTTATGCCAGTACCAAGCTGTTTTTATTACTGTAGCTCTATAGTACAGCTTGAAGTCAGGGATCGTGATGCCTCCAGAGGTTGTTTTATTGTACAGGATTCTTTTGGCTATCCTGGGTTTTTTGTTTTTCCATATGAAGTTGAGTATTATTCTTTCCAGGTCTGTGAAGAATTGTGTTGGTATTTTGATGGGGATTGCATTGAATCTGTAGATTGCTTTTGGTAAGATTGCCATTTTTACTATGTTAGTTCTGCCTATCCATGAGCATGGGAGATCTTTCCATTTTCTGACATCTTCTTCAATTTCTTTTTTCAGGGACTTAAAGTTCTTGTCATATAGGTCCTTCACTTGCTTGGTTAGTATTACCCCAAGGTATTTTATGTCATTTGTGGCTATAGTAAAGGGTGATGTATCTCTGATTTCCTTCTCCGCTTTTTTGTCCATTGTATATAGGAGGGCTACTGATTTTTTGGAGTTGATCTTGTATCCTGCTATGTTGCTGAAGGTGTTTATAAGCTGTATCAGTTCCTTGGTGGAATCTTTGGGGTTGCTCAAGTATACTATCATGTCATCTGCAAATAGGGAAAGCTTGACTTCTTCCTTTCCAATTTGTATCCCCTTAATCTCCTTATGTTGTCTTATTGCTCTGGCTAGAACTTCAAGTACTATATTGAATAAGTATGGGGAGAGCGGACAGCCTTGCCTCGTTCCTGATTTTAGTGGAATTGCTTTGAGTTTCTCTCCATTTAATTTGATGTTGGCTGTTGGCTTGCTGTAAATTGCCTTTATTATGTTTAGGTATGTTCCCTGTATTCCTGATCGCTCCAAGACCTTTATCATGAAGGGGTGTTGGATTTTGTCAAATGCCTTTTCAGCATCTAGTGAGATGATCATGTGGTTTTTTTCTTTGAGTTTGTTTATATGGTGTATCACATTGACAGACTTTCGTATGTTGAACCATCCTTGCATCCCTGGAATGAATCCTACTTGATCATGGTGGATAATTGTTTTGATGTGGTCTTGGAGTCTGTTTGCCAGTATTTTATTGAGTATTTTTGCATCAATGTTCATGAGGGAGATCGGTCTGTAGTTCTCTTTCTTTGTTGTATCCTTGTTTGGTTTGGGAATCAGGGTAATTGTAGCCTCATAGAAGGAGTTTGGTAATGTTCCTTCTGTTTCTATTGTATGGAACAATTTAGAGAGTATTGGTATTAACTCTTCTTTGAAGATCTGGTAGAATTCTGCACTGAAACCATCTGGTCCTGGGCTTTTTTTGGTTGGGAGACTTTTAATGACTGTTTCTATTTCGTTAGGGGTTATTGGACTATTTAAATAGTTTATCTGGTCTTGATTTAATTTAGGTATGCGGTACCTATCCAGAAAATTATCCATTTCTTTTAGGTTTTCCAGTTTTGTGGAATAGAGGTTTTTGAAGTATGACCTGATGATTCTCTGGATTTCCTCAATGTCTGTTGTTATGTCCCCTTTTCATTTCTGATTTTGTTGATTTGGATGCTCTCTCTCTGTCTTTTGGTTAGTTTGGATAAGGGCTTGTCTATCTTGTTGATTTTCTCAAAGAACCAACTCTTTGTTTCATTAATTTTTTGTATTGTTCTCTTTGTTTCTATTTTATTGATTTCAGCTCTCACTTTGATAATTTCCTGGCATCTATTTTTCCTGGGAGACTTTGCTTCTTCCTGTTCTAGAACTTTCAGGTGTGCTGTTAAGTCACTAGTGTGAGATTTCTCCAGCTTATTTATGTGGGCGTTTAGTGCTATGAATTTCCCTCTTAGTACTGCTTTCATAGTGTCCCATAGGTTTGGATATGTGGTGTCTTCATTTTCGTTGATCTCTAGGAAGTCTTTAATTTCTTTCTTTATTTCTTCCTTAACCCATTGGTGATTCAGGTGGGTATTGTTCAGTTTCCATGAGATTGTAGGTTTTCTGTAGTTTTTGTTGTTGTTGAAATCCAACTTTAGACCATGGTGGTCTGATAGAACACAGGAGGTTATTCTAATTGTTTTGTATCTGTTTAGATTTGCTTTGTGACCAAGTATGTGGTCGATTTTAGAGAAGGTTCCATGGGGTGCTGAGAAGAAGGTATATTCTTTTTTGTTAGGATGGAATGTTCTGTAGATGTCGATTAAGTCCATTTGAGTCATGACATCAGTTAAGTCCTTTATTTCTCTGTTAAGTTTCGATTTGGGGGATCTGTCCAGTGGTGAAAGTGGGGTGTTGAGGTCTCCCACTATTAATGTGTGGGGTTTTATATGTGATTTAAGCTTTAATAATGTTTCTTTTACATATGTGGGTGCCCTTGTGTTTGGGGCATAAATGTTCAGAATTGAGACTTCATCTTGGTGGATCTTTCCTGTGATGAGTATGTAATGCCCTTCTTTATCTCTTTTGATTGATTTTAGTTTGAAGTCTATTTTGCTGGATATCAGAATGGCTACACCCGCTTGTTTCTTAAGACCGTTTGATTGGAAAGTCTTTTCCCAGCCTTTTATTTTTAGGTAGTGTCTATCTTTGAATTTGAGATGTGTTTCTTGTATGCAGCAGAAAGATGGGTCCTGCTTTCGTATCCATTCTGTAAGCCTATGTCTTTTTATAGGTGAATTAAGTCCATTGATATTGAGGGATATTAATGTCAGTGATTGTTCATTCCTGTTATTTTTTGGTGGTGATGTGTGTGTACTTTTCTTCGTTGGGGTCTACTCCTGTGGCTTTATCTATTGCCTGTGTTTTCGAGGTTGTATCTGACTTCCTTAGGTTGGAATTTTCCTTCTAGTGCTTTCTGTAGGCCTGGGTTTGTGGATAAATATTGTTTAAATCTGGCTTTGTCATGGAATGTCTTGTTCACTCCATCTATGAGGATTGAAAGTTTTGCTGGGTATATTAGTCTAGGCTGACATCCATGGTCTCTTAATGTCTGCATTATATCTGTCCAGGACCTTCTGGCTTTCAAAGTCTCCATTGAGAAATCGGGTGTTATTCTGATAGGTTTGCCTTTATATGTCACTTGGCCTTTTTCCTTTGCTGCTCTTAATATTCTTTCTTTATTCTGTACGTTTAATTGTTTAATTATTATGTGGCGAGGGGACTTTTTTTGGGGGTCTAGTCTGTTTGGTGTTCTATAGGCTTCCTGTATCTTCATAGGCATTTCCTTCTTTAAGTTGGGAAAGTTTTCTTCTATGATCTTGTTGAATATATTTTCTGTGCCCTTGAGTTGGTATTCTTCTCCTTCTTCTACCCCTATTATTCGTAGGTTTGGTCTTTTCATGGTGTCCCAAATTTCTTGGACATTTTGGTTCATGACTTTGTTGACTTTAGTGTTTTCTTTGACTGATGAATCTATTTCTTCTATTGTATCTTCAACGCTAGAGATCCTCTCTTCCATCTCTTGCATTCTGTTGATTATACTTGCATCTGAAGTTCCCAATCGTTTTCTCAGATTTTCTATTTCCAGCATTCCCTCTGTTTGTGTCTTCTTCATTTTTTCTATTTCCCTTTTCAGGTCTTGGACTGTTTCCTTCATTTGTTTCATTGATTTTTCTTGATTTTCTTTCAGTATTTTATTGTTCTCTTCCAGGACTTTTTTGATTTCTTCTAATTTGTTTGCCCTTTCCTCTAGTTGTTTACAGCATTCTTCACATTTTTTTGTCTTTTCCTCTACACGAGCCTCTAGCTTCTTCATGATGACATTCATAAGGCTATTTTCTTCTGCTTCTTCCAATTTCTGATGTTCAGGTCTAGGTGTTAGAGGAGGGCTAGGGCCTGGTGATGGTGTATTACTATTCATTTTGTTGTATGTGTTTCTGCCTTGACGTCTGCCCATCTCCTTGTGGTTCGTTCCTGGCCTTATCCACACACTTGGTTCAGACAGAGCTGACAGATTCAGGAAGTCTCTCTCTCTTGTCCAGATGGGAGCTCTCTTGTCCAAATTGGAAGTCCGGGGCAGGATGGGAGCTCTTGTTCAGAAGGGAAGTCTGGGGGAGGATGGGTGCTCTCCTCTCTCTCTCTCTCTCTCTCTCTCTCTCTCTCTCTCTCTCTCTCTCTCCTCCAGATGGGAAATCCAGGGCAAGATGGGAGCTGGAGGCCAGCCTCTAAGTCTGTGCTTCAGAAGGGAAGTCCGGGGCAAGATGGGAGCTGAGGGGCCGGCCTCTCCTGTTCACATTTATAATGGGTCTTCCTACATCAACTGAACTGAAATGAAAACTCTCTCAGATGTGTTCAGAGATGTATCTCCAAGGTTATTCTAGATCCTATCTAGTCGACATTCAATATAAACCACCATAAGGGGATTCCATCCATCCATCCATCCATCCATCCATCCATCCATCCATCCATCCATCCATTTATCCACCCACCCACCCAACCACCCACCCATCTCTCTACCATTTCCATTCATTTATTCTTTATTCACCTTTAGTTTAGTACTATAGACACAATGTGCCCTAAGATAGGTTTAGTCTATGTTCTGGAAGAAGATACACACACACACACACACACACACACACACACACACACACACAATTACAATCAAGCACAATAGCTCTTTCATACATCTGCCTGAAAAGGCGGTCCTATGTAGTTCCAGTACATTCTGTCTTCACCTCTGTCTCTGCTCATATGGCTACATTCTGTGGAGTCCAGTAAAGCTAGTATTTTCAACTTTTTTTTTTTTATGAACTCAGTGGAAAATACTATCATGTATTATATTATAAGAATATCTACACAACAACTCCTTAGGATTTATGAATTTTACAATGTACAAATACTGTTATTCATAGATGCTATTCCATATTCAGAACCTAGCTATAAGATTCATGCAAGGTAGGTTCTATTTTTATTTTATGGAAAAGAAATCCAGATTCATGCAATTAGAGTAGGTTTAGTTACTGAAAGGAAAAACAAGCCTTGCCATCGATACCATGAGATTCTATGTACTTTATAAGTACTTGAGGGAAACAAATATAGTTTCTAAAAGTTGTAGTAATGGCACTTCCTGTTACTGATGTCTGTTTTTGAAAAACAAATTTATGCTTATCGGATAGCCTGGTCTGCCCCCTGCTCCAAAGAAATGGCAAAGGACAAGCATGAAACTCTAAAGTGTTGATTTATTGTCCATTAAACATTTACTGCCTCAATCTATGAATTTAGGAGGGGAGTTGGGGGAAAGGAAACCACTTGTTTTTCTTTGAAAGATGTGAGATCATTTCTAAACCTTGACAAAACAGTAGGGAGCTCCCGGAACATTTTTCAAAGAACACTTAGTGACTTTGATGCACAGCTGAAGCTCCAGCGTGGCATTTTCCTCCCATCACACTATGGAGATAGCTCATTCTTTTGTCATCTGTTGTCTCTAGTTGGGCTCATCAGAATTTGTTCTCCTTTGTCGTCTGTTGTTTTAGCCAAGTTTACTGATTTCATTTTCATGTCTTCAAATCAACCTCATTTCTTAAGGCCACCTAGCAGAGTAAGTTGTTATATGTTGAAGTACCAGTAAAAACTTGCTGTTCTGTGTTATGTTTTCCATTTACCTTATTTCTATAGTGGATTTTTAAAAGTCTGGTGTTGAACATCACAAAATTAAAGCTTACATTTGGGATTTCGCATTTTTATGTGGATTCCATATTTCAAATTTTAGAATGTCTTGACGATGTTAAAGCAAGGACATTGCATACACCCAAGAAATCACTTCATGGTTTTTTATTTGTGTGTGTGTGTGTGTGTGTGTGTGTGTATGTGTGTATGTGTGTGTGTGTGTGTGTGCCTTTTAAGATGTAATCCCTCAGCTTCCTCATCTGGCCTCCTGCTGCCATGCCTCCCCATCATGATTGACTCTCCTTCTGAACTGTAGCTAAAGGAAACACTTTTGGTCATGGTGTTTTATCACAGTGAAACAAAGCAAACCAGAACACAGGCAAGCACTGTACTGATGGAGGTATCTCCAGAGTCCCTAGTTTCATAATTATTTAGTTTTACTAAGCACAGAACACTCTGATAACCATGGAGATTGTGTCCATAGGAAGCTGTGGCCATCACCTCATTAGTTCTGTATCACTGTCAATTGGTTTTGTCTGATACTTTTACAGAATGGAGCATGTCCACCCAGTGGTTCTCACTTGCTCTCCAAGCTCTTAGGTCTGTGTAATTGTTGTCTGGGGGCTGTTCTGAGGAGTAATATCATGAACTTGTCAAGCCCCACGAGGGATGCTGTGTTGATAATGAAGAAAAAAATGCATAAAATCTCTAATGATATGGTCTCTTTTTAAACTAGTTCCCCACCCCCTCAAAATTTTAATTGCAAACCTCTCAAGATGGGAAAGGAAAGTAAGTCATTGATCTATATTTAAAGAGTGCATATCTCTTCAAAGCTGAAAAGAATAACAAATCTGTATGGATTAAATCACAGTTTGTTTAGACAGCTCCGAAAAGAACTGTCGACATTCCTTGAGTATAAATCTTGACTACACAGTGGTGGGCACATTGGGACAAAGAGGTACAACCACTCCTCCAAGAAGAGTGGAAAACATTAGAATTAATAAACCGAAAGTTCTCTGCAACTCCACTCTGTCCAACTGTCCCAAGGAGTACAAGGGAGGGATAAGAACAGCCAAGCATGCTCTTAAGTCCTCACGCAACATCATGCTTCCCGTGGACCAGAGCATTTACAGTGTGGCTCAGTTGTCAAGTGCTAGATCAAATCCATTGTATCATTTCTACTTTTATTACATTTTAATTATGTTTTAATTTTATATATGAACATATATTTGAGGACTGGATTTGGAAAACACACATTTAAAGTGGCAGTCCACGGAAGTCTTGGATCAGAACTTACTTATTGAAGGATGAAATTGATATAACATATTCATGAGTACAGAATGAAGCGGCACCATTGCCTCTTCGTCCATCAGGGAGGGATGAGGAAAGCTATGGACCAGGTCACTGAGCCAGGGCATCAGGAAGCCTTTCACCATCTAAGGGAGCCTTGTGACCCATCCCTCTCCATTCTTAAAGCTTCATGTAGCCTCCGAGAAGGCCATGCCCATCAGGCCAACCCCCTCCATTCCATTGGTCATTAGACTGAATGGCCAAATTCCCACAACACACACTTTTTGAATGGGTAAGAAAAAAATCTTATTTTTTATATTGATGTGATAAGCACTCAACTTGGATGAAACTTTTTGACTTCAAGCTTTCAGTATTTATTCTGAGGTATTGATTTATGGGCATTGAGAACAGAAAGTTGACTGGAACTTGTCAGTGGGAAATAAAAACTAGCAAGTGCTGGTTATATAAGCCCAAATATCCTAGGGACTGGGAATAAGTCTGGTCCCTGATCATAAGCCATGATCAAGGAAGCTGGTGAGGGGAAATGGTCCCTAAGTCATAGTGGAACACAAGCAAATAGGTTTCATCAGAATGAGTTTTTCCAAGTTCACCATAGGAGGGATAAGAGGCCAGGACTGCACATTGACTACTCATGTTTCTTCTCAGCAAAGGCAAGATGCTTTGGGTCATATTTGACTGGTCCACTAGAATAATCCAATATCCAAATTCTGTGGTTACATTTATTTAAAGGGCACTGGGAGTATAATTCTACTGTGTACTCTGAAGGAGAGCTGGTAATATTCAGTGAATGGCCCTGAGGTGGCTACAGAATGATAAGATATGTGTGTGCTACTCAAGTGTCCTTAATGCCAGCAGGCTTGCTAGTTACATGGTTCATCATAAAAGTACAAGTATTAGTTACATTGTCATAAGTAAGAAGGTTGAGATATGCAGTTGGATGCATCAGGGGCTGATTCGGTGCTAATCAAAGAGTGACAAAAAGGAAGAGGGACAAGAGAAGGTTGATTGTTTTCATATTAAAGGTAGATCTATATTCGTGTGACATGTTAGTTCAAGCCTGCAATGAAGCAGATGCTGAAGAGGAGATGAAACATGAAAGACATGAATGGGAAGAACACAAGAGAAAGTAGGAAGGGCATACAGAATATATGTGCCCACCCATAGGAGAAGAAGGTGAGAGCAGAAGTCTCCAGCTGCAAGGCAGGCTGGGAATTCTGACAAATGATCTGTATGACGGTCTTCTGAAGGTGGTCCTTCAATTTACTGGATGAGCTTGTATTTATGATATTCTTAGTTACCAGTTGAAAACATCACATGATGGACATATAACTTGGCATAAATATGGGTGTAGAACCAGTTTGACCAAGAGATGGCCCACAGACAGCTACTCTTCTGCCAGCAGAAGATCCAAGTGGTCTATGGTTGTCATGGTTTTTTAGAACCTACCAATTCACTCATATGTAGGAATACATATGTAGGGATGTGTGTGTGTGTGTGTGTGTGTGTGTGTGTGTGTGTGTGTGTGTGTGTGAATATGTGAATATGTACATTTCCTTGGAAATGTTCAGGATACATCAGCTATAAAACAAATAGGAAATGAGTTATACAATATGAATAACTGTGGAATCTGAACACAAGTCTGTAGTTAGTATACATAATTATAAGAGCAGAATTCTACAGGGAAGGAGTTAAAGGGGTGGGGGTGGGGATGGGGAAGCAGCCAGGCATGGACTGTGCAATGTCACCAAAACAGTGTGCCATTCACTCTCCTGCAAGTATCCAACACTGGCATTTGCTATAGTCTGTGAGGGTGTGTGTTTTGCCTTTACTATTCAGAAAGAACTCTATGTATCAAGAAGAAACAATGGGAAGACTTTTATATGATTGGTTAAGACTATATTGTGTAGTAAGGATGGCTTTTATTTATCTGAAACATTTCAGAAAATTGAGGATTTTAAAGACTCAATTTCAAACCTAGTCCTTTCTTACACAGTTTCTCCCACCTTGAATATCCTCAAGGATATAAAACTTACCCAGGCTCTCAAAGTTTACCATGAGCATTTCAACATTTTGTTCCTCTCGGTCTGATATTCTGTGGAAGTTTTCTGCTATGATACAATTTAATATACAGATTCTGCCTCATGTTTTTCCCATAATTGATCTTTATTTTAATTAAATAATAGTATCATATTGTACCCACATATATCTGTTGTTTCCACAGCAGCATATTTATCTTCATGTTATTTTGTCTTTTATGATTATTATCTGATACACTGTGTATATGACAATTCTTTTTTTATTGAATCATTGCTTTCTTAATGGAACTTAATCCTGCAAGAGGACAGGATTAGTAGTTTGTTTCTGTAGGCTTATAAAAGTTTCTCAATCAGTAGATGCTTAATATATATTTAATTAGTCAATGATGTTTTTGTGTTTGGCACACATTTTAAGTTATATATTGTGGTATGTATTTATGTATATTATATGTCTGACATACACAAATGCTATGCATTTGTATGTATGTTTACCTACCTATTTTTGAATATTTACTTCGTTTTTGTGTATGTCTGTGTGGCATATATGCACATGAGTGGAGGTGCCAATGGAAATCAGAAGCACCGGATATCCCTGGAGTTGGAGTCATAGGTGTTTATGAGCCAATCATCATGGATGTTTGACTGAAATTGGGTCCTCTGCAAGAACAGTGTCACACTCTTAACTGCTGAGCCGTCTCTACAGACCCTTTTTATGTCTTTAAATCAGGATTTTAATCTAATTTTTTCAGATTTAAAATAGTAACAATATCATGAGATGATTTAGAGATCTTGATAATGGATGTTCAACTACATTTGTTAGTGAATTTGATAATAGTCTTCACAGTTCAAATTACCATAGAAGAATTTTGTAGTGACTATGTCATAGGAACATGAATAAAAAAGCATGATTATTTATGTAGTCATGGCCTGTAGGGAAGGAGCTCAGCTAGTTGGTCCTTGCTCTATAGCACCATCTGCTGTACATATGTAAAAACAACAGTGAACACATCAAACTAGATCTAGAGAACTGACCTCAGAAGCTAGAGCTATCTGATCCAACTACAGTTGTACATGTAAAAAAAAAGCAGAGATGAGAGGAAGTGAGTTCCCCGCCAGCTTGTCATATCACTTGTTTTTAGCAGAGCTGAACACAGAAGAGCTATGTGGGGTAAGGATGTGAGTTCTGGAGTCAGGTTTAGCTTTGCATTTCATGCATGGCCTCCAACGCCTTTTGAGAGCTGGTGATATTTACCTTGTATGATTGCTGCGAGACTATCCACGTCACCTGGCAAACGGCATGCCTGATGATGCTTAGGAAATAGAACGTGAGCCCTTCCACAGTAAAGACATTTTATTCCAAAATTATCCGCAGTACGTAGTGTGTAAAGCATTTGGTTCACACTGTTTACATAAGAAGTACATCTTGAATACATGGAAGATCACGAAGGAGGGGAATTGAGGCATCTCACATATCTATTACAGTTATACTGAAAACTGTACTGTGGATAGATGAACCCTTTTTGTAAAGTCCAAGAAATGCTGATCAATTATATCTCTTCATTTGCTTCTCGGGGGTTCCTAATTAGTGACCGTGCCAGGGAGTTTCATGCAAATCATAACTTATAGGTCTAATGTTTTAGAACATTAACATCTATTGCTTTTGATTCAAGCTCAGTTTTCCAAAAAAAAAAAAGAAAGAAAAAACTTAATTCTGTGTTTTCTACCCTTATTTCTTTTGCAGCTAAATATCAGACTTCTTCAGTCCCTTCATGTAAACCACATGTTTATACCAAAGCAATCTCTGAAAGGATAGTATCCGCCTTGGAGAATCTAGGTGCGGAGAATTTACATGAAGACTACTTATAAAGATGAGCGTTTTATATAATAACACTTCCAAAATATTACATGACAGCTATGAAGTGTTTTCTCATTTTTCCAAAGCTGATAGTAATCAGAAAACAACAACAACAACAACAAAAAACCCATAACTCACTCACAGCCAGGGACGAACAATCTAGGTTTTTAAAGAGCTTAGGCCAATGGTAGCAAAGAAAGACACAAAAATGAAAGAATGGCAGTGGATGGAGGTTGAGAGGAGCTGCAGACACCACAATGTGAGATGTCATTCCTGATGATATATTTTTTTCTTTTTTTGAGACAGGGTTTCTCTGTGTAGCTTTGGAGCCTGTCCTGGATCTCACTTTGTAGACCAGGCTGGACTCACAAAGATTTGCCTGGCTCTCCCTCCCGAGTGCTGGAATTAAAGGCATGCGCCACCACCGCCTGGCCTAAATATTTGATATTTTTTTTAAGATACAAATGACACCGTTTTGCAGAACTTTCTTGGCTTTTTCATAGAGGCTACATAGAAGCTGATGCATCACCTAAGAACAAAAGAAGCAGAAGAGTGCTAGGGAAAGGGGAATGAATGGTGGAAAGTGACCACATAGTGGGATCCTGCCTCATAAAAAAAAGAAACGAATCATCAAAAACTAGCCTCACATCAGGCTGGGAATGACTGTGAGGCTATACTATTTTCTGTCTCCATTCAACTGAGATTGTCTTTAAGGCCCTCCTATCTTATAGCAATGTGATAGGTTTTTTTTTTTTTTTTTTTTTTTTTTTTTTTTTTTTTTTTGAGAGAGAGGGTATCACTATGCAGCTGTGACAGCTAGGAAACTCACTGTGTAGACCAGGCTGGCCTTAAATTCACAGAGGTCCACCTGCTTCTGACTCCCAAATGCTGAGATTAAAGGTGTGTGCCACTATCCATGGCAAATGTGGCTTAAAAAAATTCAGCCATAAGGGATATTGAGTAAATTATTATTTTTCCAAATCCAGATGTTGAATTGTTTGCTGTTAGGCACAATTTTATAACCTTAAATTCAAATATTTGGCATGTTCTATTATGAAATTTTTGAGTTACAGATTAAATAAACACACACACAAACACACACACACACACACACACACACACACTCAAATGCTTAACTGAAGTGCTTATTGGAAAAGCAAAATCACTGAACAACCCTTGGTGTTTATTTGAGTTTTTTTTCAGAAAATATTAACATAGCTATCATCTCATAAGGAGTCAACAGACTGAACATCAAAATGATACACCTTGTAATTATTTAAATATCTCATGGTAAATTGCCATTTTTCTACTTCAAATGCTCCGTAATTCGCTCTAATGATTTTAAGAGCAACTAGCTAAATCTCAGTCCTTTGGGTGCAGTGACAACTCTGAGATCCCAAGAAATGTGTGTCATCCAGTTCCTGCTATATTAGCAGAATGACATTGCCACCACCACATCTGAGAGCATTGCTGCCCCTAGAAATATCCCATTCTTCCAGTACGTACTCTTCCATAATGTATAGTAATGGTGCTGCATTGAAATCCCTATGCAACAAGATTGTCTTGACATCATCTTTGGCCTTGAAGGATGGCTCTGGCTGTCTGAACTGTTTTAAGAGAGAAGAGGGGGAGGCGACGGCCTCCTTCTTCGAGAACTGTCATTATGATTTTTCTCACACGTTTCCTGTTACAGAGAGAATTTCAAGTTGGTCAGTTCCCAATCCCCATTCTCACGTTGCCTATCACAGGCTCCATAGCTGCACTGTAGAAGAACTTCGGTTGCAATGAAAACTGCTTCCTCCACTCAAAAGCATTCATTCCTTCATCCAGAATATAAAGAATGTGCTCACATATGTGTAATACAGTTTTAATTACCTGCTGGTTCCTGAAGCTGTCTTGTCAAGACTGAGGACATATGTTTTGCCTATCTGTAGCACACAGGCCAGAACAGTGGAGAGTGAATACCAAGAAGTGACATGGTGGTTGTCTGCACCTTCAGCATTGTGCAGTGAAGACTCAAGCTTTGATTTGCATATAGCCTTTCAAGAATTCTAAGGAGCTTCATTGTTTAGTGGCACAGACCTTGACTGTTTGTATTGAAATGTGACAGTTGGGAGTGGTGAGACATTCTTCTCCGTGTATTTTTTCCTGATCACTTTCTGGGTTAATGATATTATAAATCAGTCACTTTTATTGTCAGCACCACCACCACTATTATTTTTATAGCTGCTTCTACTGCTCAGAATTATGGGTAAAAATTAACTCATCTAACTCAATAGCCTTGTGAGAGAAGTTTTACTATTATATTTTGATTTGATAGATGAAGAAGCCAGAGCCAGAGAACTCAAGTCAATTATAGATAGTCACAGAGTCAGGGGTGCTGGAGTCCAAACTTAGGCCCTGGAGTAAGAGTGTTTCTGTTGAAAAATCTATATTCCCCTGTTAAGAATGGTCACCAAAGGCAAGTGTCCTAGCTCCACATAACTGTAGTTTCCTATTCATGGAAGAATGTCACATGGCAATGGTCATACACCAAGAATGAAGATGGGTTGATGATAAAGGGGTCAGGTGAACTTGGTGGCAAACATTGGCAACCCTAGGCTCTGCTCTGCAACCTGGGTTGTCATGTACTGATGCATGATGAGGAGGCTTTTTTTAAAAATCTATGATCAAATTTAAATAAATGAGTGAAGCTCAGTGTTTGGGAAATCTCTATTTCTGATATAAAACAGATTTAAGTAAAAACAAGCAAGCAAGTACAAAAACTACCTACATGTCAAAGACACTGATATTTATATAAGAGGAAAAATGGAGTTTCAAGTTCTCCATTAGAGCTGGGGGGATGGCTCAGCAGGTCACAGTGCTTCTACGGAAATCTCCTGCGTTGAGTTCTGTTGGTGGAATTCACGTGTCAAGTCAGATGCTGTGGTGTCTATCTGTTCACTGGCCAGCTGTCCTGGAGTATGCAGCATGGCAGAGCAGCAAGACAGAGTGTGTCTCAATGAGATGGAAGGAGAGAACTGACTCCCTAGGTTGTTCTCTGACCTCTACATCCACTCAGTGGAGTGTACACATAGAGACAGACAGACAGACACACATACACATAGACACACTTATACAGGCATACACACAGGCACACATACACAGACACACACACAGGCACATACACACAGGCACACACACACACACAGACATACACAGATGCACACACAGACACACAGACCAACAGACACACAAAGACACACACACAGGCACATACACAGACAGACATAGACAGACACACATATAAGCAAATAATAATAAAATAATTTAAAAAATGAGTGTCCACTTTGATCAGAAGAGAAATTGAATATTAAAAACAGCCTGCTGTCATCAGAATGCAATGCTTTTCCAACACAGAGTGACTTCCTTTTCAGGCTCCAACTTCACACTTTCAGATCAGCAAAGTCAGTTACCTTCGGGCGATGCTCTCTGAGGATAATGGAGGGATGAAAGAGATGGAAACACATCTAAAAATCCCCACCAAAATGTTTCAATGTGGAGTTAGTTCAGAATGACCTTCTTTTAGAAACAGAATATCTAAGCAAAGAGGTTCTTAATGTTATTTTATGTTTTGGTTTTGTAAGACAGGATCTTACTATGTGGTGTTGGTGTACTGAAACTCACTATGTAGATCAGGCTGGCTACAAACTAAAAGAGATCTGCCTGCCTCTGCCTCCCAAGTGCTGGAATTAAAGGTATATGCCACCACTGCTCAGCCAAAGAGGTTCTTTACACAGTGAACCAAGTAGATAGAAATTCTAGTAATTTCCTAGGGAGAATTTTTTTTCAGCATGAGATGGTTAGTAAAAAATAGGAAAGATTGTCTTCATCTTTGACTATATTACTATAAGTCTCTAGACACCAGCAGTCACTTCATTTTGGAAATTCTGGGCAAAAAGAGCTGATAAAACCCTGATCACCTGTAGCACAGATTTTCTTAGTTTACAAATTAAACACAATGGTCAACTAACTCAGAAAGACTTTAGGAGCCGAAATGAAGGTCAAAGGCGTGAAATGAGGTTAGTGTTTCCAACAAAAGCACACAGAGAAGAACAAGGCACCGGAGAACACTTGTCATGACTTACTTGTGGATATTCCAATTGCAAGGAAGGGATCTGATGCTCTAAAAAGTTTAAATATTTATTGAGAAAAAATGAGGGAGGTTGAAGAGAGAATACTTCATGTACAATAATGCCCTTTGTTCTAGGAGCTGGAAGATATATACAGATGGAATACCAGAGGTGTGTACATATCCATCTCTGGGCCAGGATCACATGTTTTTTTTGCCAGATTATTGGATGGATACAATCTTTAAGAATCTCTGCACCTCTAATACTTTATGTAGGCATGTGGTCAAGGCTCCAAAGGTGCAGCAAGGTTTCCTGACTTACATTGTTGATAAAAATGGTTGTCTACACTATGTAGAAGGAAGAGAGAAGGGTCAATGTGTTATATCAGAAATAAACCTGCTACTGGTGCTCAGGATGAGCAGGCCTCCGAAATTTCAGCATGACCTTCAGGAAATCATTTTATGGTCAGTCTTGATTCTGGAAGCCAAATCAATGGCCAAAAGTTAGGAAATTGTTAAGATATACGGTAGAGACAAAGTTTAACTGCTGATATTATACTAAATCTGAAGGGATTTCAGGAAGCATTTTATTTAAAGTGGTACATGACAACTAATCCACAATCACCAAACTCCATCAACGCCCTCCATCCCTCACTGAACAACTTCAACGTTCAGTTTTCTGAAAATGTCAGGTAGGAGCTATCTGTATTATCATACTTATTTTCTTGTCCTCTAACTAGCTGGACATGCATGTCTTCACTGTGGCACAAAGACAGCTTTATTCTGCACACAGTCAGCCCTCAGAAAGTGTTCGCTGAATACCTGGATGAATTCATCCCCGACATGCATGGCATAAAAATCAGAAGATTAAAATTCCCAGTCACTCCTAAAGAAACTGCTTTCATGCCCAGACTATTTTCCATGTTTTCCATTAATCCAACCTTTTGAAGGTCAAAGCCTTAGCATCATTAGTTTTCTTGACAACAAAATGACTGGAACCTTTTCATTTGAGAACAGCCGAAATTTACCAATGGAATTTCTCCTCTTGTTGACTTCATAGGACAGCCACTTGACATTAAACAACCTTCTTAGTGCCACTGTGTTAAAATAATAACAATAATAAAATGATTACCATAGTTTCTCCAGATTGGATTTTTTGTTTTTAAAACCATATGGTATTGGTGAGTAATAGCAGAAAAAAAATCTCTGAACACTTTAATAATGATTGCTAATTCCAGTCCTCTGGCATATGATGGGGCTTACCCTCCTTTACTGTTAAAATAAAAGAAATACTTAAGAAGCAAGTGAAAAATATTTTCCTTTTCTCCTTACAAAACACAGAAAATGAAATACCATCAACCAGCTACAACAGAAAACACGTGGGATTGTCAATGATTAATGATTTGAATGCACCTGTCCTTTCTTGTGGCTATACTTATGGAAGAAAAATGAGGCTGGGCCCTCATTTAGTTTAAGTACACTGCACTTTTTTGTATTAAGGAATATTTTTTTTATTCATTTTACATACCAATCGCAGATCCCTCTCTCCTCCCTCCTCCCTCCCCTCTGGCCTTCCCCTCCCAATCCACCCTCCAGTCTCTCCTCCAGCAAGGCAAAGTCTCCCATGGGGAGTCTGCAGAGCCTGGTACATTCAGTAGTGGTGTACCTCAAGGCAGTGCAAGGTGTCCCACCATAGGTAGTGGGCTCCAAAAAGCCAGCTCATTCACCAGGGATAGATCCTGATCCTACTGCCAGGGGTTCCCTTAAGCATACCAAGCTATACAACTGTCTCGATTATACAGAGGGCCTAGTTCAGTCCCATGGAAACTCCACAGCAGTTGGTCTAAAGTTCATGAGTCCACACTGGTTTGGTTTGGTTGTCTCTGTAGGTTTCTCTATCATGATCTTGATACCCCTTGCTCATAGAATCCCTCTTCTCTCTCTTCACCTGGACTCCTGGAGCTTGGCATGGTGCTTGGCTATGGACATCTGCATCTGCTTTCATCAGTTACTAGATGAAGGCTCTATGATGACAGTTAGGGTATTCACTGATCTGATTACTGGGGTAAGCCAGTTCAGGCACCCTCTCCACTATTGCTAGTTGTCTAAGCTGGGGTCATCCTTGTGGATTCCTGGGAACCTCCCCAGCACCTGGCCTCTCCCCATCCCTATGACGTCTCCCTCCATCATTGTATCTCCCTCACTGCTCCCCCACTGCATCCCTGCTCCAGCTGGTCCTTCATGTTCTCATCTCCCATCCCCCATCCTCCATTCCCTACCCCCATCCACAGTTTACTCATGGAGATCTCTATTTCTCCTTCCCAGGGCAATCCATGTGTCCCTTTTAGGGTCCTCCTTGTTTCCTAGCTTCTCTGGAGCTGTGGGTTGTAGTCTGATCATCCTTTGCCTTACATCTAGTATCCACTTGTGAGTGAGTACATACCATGTTTGTCCTTCTGAGTCTGGATTACCTCACTCAGGATGATATTTTCTAGTTCCATCCATTTGCCTGCAAATTTCATGATGTCTTTTTTTTTTTTTTTTTTTTTTTTTTTTTTTACTGATGAGTAGTACTCCATTGTGTATATGTATCACATTTTCTTTATCCATTCTTTGGTTGAGCGGCATCTAGGTTGTTTCCAGGTTCTGGCCATTACAAATAATGCTGCTATGAACATAGTTGAGCATGTGTCCTTGTGGTATGATTGAGCATTCCTTGGGTATATCATTGGGTCTTGAGGAAGACTGATACTCAATTTTCTGAGAAACCGCCATACTGATTTCCAAAGTGGCTGTACAAGTTTGCATTCCCACCAACAGTGGAGTGTTCCCCTTGTTCTGCATCCTCTCCAACATAAGCTGTCTTCATTGTCTTTGATCTTAGCCATTCTGACAGGTGTAAGAGAGTATCTCAGAGTCATTCGAGATTCTTCTGTTGAGAATTATCTGTTTAGCTCTGTATGTAGCCCATTTTTTAATTGGACTGCTAGGTATTTTAATGTCTAGTTTCTTGAGTTCTTTATATATTTCGGAGATCAGCCCTATGTCAGATGTGAGGTTGGTTAAAATCTTTTCCCATTATGTAGGCTGTCTTTTTGTCTTATTTACCACGTCCTTTGCCTTACAGAAGTTTCTCAGTTCCAGGAGGTCCCATTTCTTAATTTTTGCTCTCAGTGTCTGTGCTACTGGTGTTATATTTAGGAAGTGGTCTCTTGTGCCAATGCATTCAAGACTACTTCCTACTTTCTCTTCTGTCAGGTTCAGTGTAACTGGATTTATATTGAGGTCTTTGATCCACTTGGACTTGAGTTTTGTGCATGGTGATAGATATGGATCTATTTGCAGTCTTTTACATGTTGACATCCAGTTATGCCAGCACCATTTGTTGAAGATGCTTTCTCTTTTCCATTGTATAGTTTTGGCTTCTTTGTCAAAAATCAGGTGTTCATAGGTATGTGGATTAATGTCAGGGTCTTCAATTCAATTCCATTGGTCCACATATCAGTTTTTAATGCCAATACCAAGGTGTTTTAATTACTATAGTTCTATAGTAGAGCTTGAGGTCAGAGATGGTGACGCCTCCAGAGGTGGCTTTATTGTACAGGATTGTTTTAGCTATCCTGGATTTTTTGTTTTTCTATATGAAGTTGAGTATTGTTATTTCCATATCTGTGAAGAATTGTGTTGGGATTTTGATGGGGATAGCATTGAATCTGTAGATTGCTTTAGGTAACAAGCCATTTTTACTATGTTAATCATACTTATCCATGAGCATGGGAGAGCTTTCCATTTTCTGATATCTTCTTCAATTCCTTTCTTCAGAGACTTAAAGTTCTTGTCATACTTGTCTTTACTTGCTTAGTTAGAGTCACCTCAATGTATTTTATATTATTTGTGGCTATTATAAAGAGTGATATTTCTCTGATTTCTTTCTCAGCTCATTTATCAATTGTATATAGGAGAGCTACTGATTTTTTGAGTTATTCGTGTATCCTGCCACATTACTGAAGGTGTTTATCAGCTGTTGGAGTTCCCTGGTAGAACTTTTGGGGTCACTTATGTATACTATCATATCATCTGCAAATAGCGAAAGTTTGACTTCTTTCTTTCCAAGTTGTATCCCCTGATTTCCTTTTGTTGTTTTATTGCTCTAGCTAGTACTGTATTGAATAGATATGGGGAGAGTAGACAGCCTTGTCTTGTTCCTGATTTTAGTGAAATTGCTTTGAATTTCTTTCCATTTAATTTGATATTGGCTGTTGGCTTGCTGTAGATTGCCTTTATTATGTTTAGGTATGTTCCTTGTATTCCTGATCTCTCCAAGACCTTGCTTATGAAGTAGTGTTGGATTTTGTCAAAGGCTTTTTCAGCATCTAATGAGATGATCATGTGGGTTTTTTTTCTTTCAGATGGTTTATATGGTGTATTGACAGATTTTTGTATGTTGAACCATCCTTGCATCTCTGGGATGAAGCCTATTTGGTCATGGTGGATGATTTTTTTGATGTGTTCTTAGATTCGGTTTGCCAGTATTTTATTGAGTTTTTTTCATCAATGTTCATAAGGGAAATTGGTCTGTAATTCTCTTTCTTTGTTGCATCTTTGTGTGGTTTGGGTATCAGGGTAACTGTAGTTTTACAAAGAGAGTTTGGTAATGTTTCTTCTGTTTCTATTGTGTGGAGCAATTTCAAGAATATTGGTATTAGCTCTTCTTTAAAATTCTGGTAGACTTCTGTATTGAAACCATCTGGTCCTGGGCTTTTTTTGGTTGGGAGACTTTTAATGTCTATTTCTATTTCCTTAGGGGTTATAGGTCTATTTAAATTGTTTATCTGGTCTTGATTAATTTTAGTATGTGGTACCCATCTTGAAAGTTGTCCATTTCTTTTAGATTTTCCAATTTTGTTAAGTACAAGTTTTTTTTAAGTATGACCTGATAAGTCTCTGGATTTCTTTGTTGTCTGTTGTTATGTCTCCCTTTTCATTTCTGATTTTGTTAATTTGAATGTTCTCTCTCTGCCTTTTGGTTGGTTTGGATAAGGCCTTGTCTATCTTGTTTATTTTCTCAAAGAACTAACTCTTTTTTTCATTGATTCTTTGTATTGTTCTCTTTGTTTCTATTTTATTGATTTCAGCCCTCAATTTGATTATTTCCTGGTCTCTATTCCTCCTAGGTGAATTTGCTTCTTTTTGTTCTAGAGCTTTCAGGTGTGTTGTTAAGTCGATATTGTGTGATTTCTCCAACTTCTTTATGTGGGCATTTAGTGCTACGAATTTTCCTCTTAGCACTGCTTTTATAGTGTCCCATAAGTTTGGGTATGTTGTACATTCATTTTCATTGAATTCTAGGAAGTCTTTAATTTCTTTCTTTATTTCTTCTTTGACTCATTGGTGATTCAGTTCAGTATTATTTAGTTTCCATGAGATTGAGGCTTTCTGTAATTTTTGTTGTTATTGAAATCTAGCTTTAAGCTGTGGTGTTCTGACAAAATACAGCAGGTTATTCCAACTTTCTTTGTATCTGTTGAGATTTGCTTTGTGACCAGGCATGTGGTTGATTTTAAAGAAGGTTCCATGGGGTACTAAGAAGAAGGTATATTCTTTTGTGTTAGAGTGGAATGTTCTGTAGATATCTATTAAGTCCATTTGAGTCATAACATCTGTTAGATCCCTTATTTCTCTGTTAAGTGTCTGTCTGGCAGATCTGTATTATGCCCCTTGTATTTGGGGCATAAATGTTCAGAATTGAAACTTATTCTTGGTGTATTTTTCCTGTGATGAATATGTAATAACCTTCCCAATCTCTTTTGATTGATTTTAGCTTGGTCTATTTTGTTAGATATTAAGATAGCTACACCAGCTTGCTTCTTAAGTCCATTTGATTGGAAAGTCTTTCCCAAACCTTCTACTCTGAGGTAGTGTCTGTCTTTGAAGTTGAGGTATGTTTCTTGTATGCAGCAGAAGGATGGATCCTGTTTTCATATCCATTCTGTTAGCCTGTGTCTTTTTATAGGTGAATTGAGTCCATTGATATTAAGGGATATGAATGACCAGTGACTGTTAATTCCTGTTATTTTTGGTGGTAGTGGATGCGTATTTCCCTTCTTTGGGATTTGCTGCTGTGGGGTTATCTATTACCTGTGTTTTCATGGGTACACCTAACTTCCTTAGGTTGGAGTTTTCCTTCTAGTGCTTTCTGTAGGGCTAGATTTGTGGACAGGTATTGTTTAAATCTGGTTTTGTCTTGGAATGTCATGTTCACTCCATCTATGGTGACTGAAGTTTTGCTGGATATAGTAGTTTGGGCTGGCATCCTTGGTCTCTTAGTGTCTGCATTACATCTGTCCAGGACCTTCTGGCTCTCAGAGTCTCCACTGAGAAGTTGGGTGTTATTCTGATGGGTGTGCCTTTATATGTCACTTGGCCTTTTTCCTTTGCTGCTCCTAATATTCTTTCTTTATTCTGTATGTTTAGTGGTTTAATTATTATGACCTTTTTGGGGGGGTCTAGTCTATTTGGTGTTCTATAAGCTTCTTGTATCTTCATAGGTGTTTCCTTCTTTAAGTTGGGAAAGTTTTCTTCTATGATTTTGTTGAATATACTTTCAATGCCTTTGAGTTGGTATTCTTCTATCCCTATTATTCTTAGGTTTGGCCTTTTCATAGTGTCCCAAATTTCCTGGACATTTTGTGTTATGACTTTTTTGGCTTTAGTGTTTTCTTTGACTGATGAATCAATTTCCTCTATTGTATCCTTCACACCAGAGATTCTCTCTTCCATGTCTTGTATTCTGTTGGTTATACTTGCATCTGTAGTTCCTGTTCATTTACTCATATTTTCTATTTCCAGCATTCCCTCTGTTTGTGTCTTCTTCATTGCTTCTACTTTAATTTTCAGGTCTTGAATTGTTTCCTTCACCTATTTAATTGCTTTTTCTTGGTTTTCTTGGCTTTCTATAAGGGATTTATTGATTTCTTCCAATTTTTTGTTTGTTTTTTCCTCAATTTCTTTTCTTCCCTTCAAGTTATTTAAGGGAATTTTTCATTTCCTCTTTAAAGGCCTCTATCATCTTCATAAAGTTATTTTTAAGGTTTCTTTCTTCTGCTTATTCTACGTTGTAATGTTCAGGTAGTGCTGCTGTAGAACTGCTAGGTTCTGGTGGTGCCATATTGCTCTTTATGTTGTTTTGTGTATTTTTGCACTGACGTCTACCCATCTCTTCTTCCAATAGGTGCAAGAGGTGCCCGTGTCTGAGGAGCTGCTCTTGGTCTGATCTGTGCTTACTATGTTTGTGTCTCAGGGGGCCACTCTGTGTCCAATTGTAGCTCCTGGTCTAATTGGAGCTGGTGGATTCTGTGTCTTGATCCAATCAGAGCCGGGGGATTCTGTGTCTTAGGAAGCTGCTGAGGTTGCAGGGGTATGTGAGGATTTTGGGAAGGGTATGGGTCTTGTAGGCTGCAGTGTCTGATGGGAGGTTTTTGTGGGGAGACTGCCCAAAGGAATCTTTCCTGCTGGCCGGCAACTGGGGCATTGATGGGTGGGGGTTCCCTGGGCACAGGTTGTATCCCAGGGCCTAGGGGCAGGATTCTCCGGGTGGAAGAATCACTCACCTCTTGGTCTAATCAGAGTTGGCAGATTCTGTGTCTCAGGAAGCCCCTGAGGTTGCAGAGGGATGTGAGGATTTGGGGTCTTGCAGATTTACAGGGTCCGATGGGAGGTTTTGGTGAGCGAGCCTGCCTGCAGGAGTCTTCTCTGCTGGCTGGCAACTCAAGTACACTGCTCTTGAGATACAAAAGAATGGGTGACAAAGACCTCACTGAATAATCTGTAGATACAGCTTGTTTTGTCTAGCCTTTTTCTGCTAGAAACAATAAGCATGGAATGCTATTTAGTTTTCTGGAATGTAAGTATTAATAGTGGCAGAGTGTGACATAACTTTAATATTTCTTTTCTGAGATTGTCAAGCACGGTGACTCATGTTAGAGCTGTGCGTTGTTCAGCTCTGTTGAATGCGACTTGAGTTTATCCTGCTCTATAGGACACATGCTGATTATTTAAAGAATGAAAGTTGTTATTTCAATCAGAATCTTTTGTTCTTAGTCTCACAATGGAGATTATTGTCAGTCATGAAACCTACCACAGCTCTTGGGTTACTTTGAGCTCCTGGACTTGCATTTCTTCCTGTCCCTTGGCTCCTTTCTCTCCATGCCTACTGAATGTTTACTGTTCTGTTTTCCAAGAAGTCTCCCTTTCTCTCTCACCACCCTACAGACAGCCCTTTTGCCTCCAGCATCTCCTCAAACTGAGTACAGCACAGGACTTGTATTTTCTCATTGGCAGATCACTATACTTCTCCTGAAATATGTCATTTTTAATGGTCTCCTTAGAGACACACCATATGTTTTTATTTTATTAAAAAACTTTTATGTGTAAAGGAAAGGAGCTCATGGTAATTGGTAAATTCAATTGAATGTGGCATAAACTTGGTAGAATGGAGATGTAACAAAGACACAATAAAAATCTTTATTTACCAAGGCATTCAAAACACATCCATACTTTATAAGGATGGAGGTAATAAAGTAGTAAAAAATCCAGAAGAAAACCTTAATGCATGAGAACCTGCCTTTTGGGAAACAAACGGTTTGTGCCCCATGTCTGGAGCATGTTATTACTGAAGCCTGTGTCTTCATTTCTGCAGTAACCCTGTTGTTCCCTTCTCCACAGAGATTAACACGATTGATGACATGGCTAGCTTGCTTGTCTCCTGTGAATGGGTAAACCCCATGTGAGGGTAGGGCAGTGGTCACTTGGCTTGGGAGATTTCCAGCAAGAATGGATTGCATTAATACACAAAGAGATTAGCTCCACCCCCCTGCTACACAGTAGTCCTGGTTAAAAGGTCAGATTTTTATCCATTATTTGCCATCAAAAAGTATAATTAATGTAAGTATATTAAGGGGATGGATTGCATAAGAGTTAAGTATCCAGTGAGCTCTCTTTCTCCTTCCTGTCTCTCTCTCTCTCCTCTCTTTCTCATTCTCTCTCTCTCTCTCTCATGTGTGTATGTGTGTCGTGTGTATATCATACACACGATATAGAAAGAGGGGTAGGGGAGTGAGAGCCTGATAAAGAGAGAGGGAGAAAAAGGAAAAAGAAAGTTTGGAATAATCTGTGTAGAGAACAGCCATGTTTGAAATCATTCTCAGTCATATTGAGCTTCCTAAATCTAACAAAGATCCCAGGTAAAGTAACCACTTAGAAGTATGTAAGTCCCAAAGCCCAATGTAAATTTAAACTAGCTATTAGATAATCTTTAGGCTGTGGGGCAGAAAGTATTTGGTACTTACAAGCTCTGAATCATAGGGAGGACCGCTTTCCATAACAGGAGTTTAAACATGTGTAAAGAGCGGGCCTGCTGAAACCAGATGTGGAATGTGGTCTAGACATAGAGGTCAAAAGTGCTGAGAGGTATCATGGGGTTCTTAAGGTTAGATAGTTCTTTGAGTCCTTGAGAAGCCAGATGTTATTCTGGGTACACAGTACTATGGTTACTTTTAGTTGTGAACCTGTCACAATCTAGAATTACCTGGAACAGAGTCTCAATGAGGGATCCTTAGTCCTCAACAACAACATTGGCTTGTTGGTAAGTCAATGAGAAACTGTCCTTGATTCTGTTCATTGACGTGGAAAGACTTGCCTATTGTGGGTGGCCCCATTCCCCAGGTTTGGGTCCTAGATGGTATTAAACTAGAGAAAACTAGCTGAATAGTAGTATGCATGGGTACATTCTGCTCTTTTTTAAAAAAATTCTTTCCCCCTTACTTACTAGACATAGATTCTTTTCTCAGACAATATAATCTGAATACAACTTTGTCTATACTCCTCCCAGTTCCTCCCCACCACCCTTCCTATCGATATCCACTCCCTTTCTGTCTCTCATTAGAAAAGAACAGGCTTCTAAGAGATAACAACCAAACATAACAAAATAAAATATAAGATAAAACGAAAAACATCACATTGAAGTTGGACAAGACAAAGCAATGGAAAAATAAAAGCCCCAAGAGGAGAAGGCACAAGAATCAGGGACCCACTCACCCACTCATTCAGGAGTCTCATAAAAGTATTAAACTGAAAGCTATAGTGTACACACAGAGGACCTGGTGCAGGCCCGTGCAGGCCCTGTGATCACTGTTTCAGTCTCTGGGAGTTCATATGAACTTTGTTCAGTTGTGTTAGAGGGCCTTGCTCCTCTGTTGTTCTCCATCCTGTCTCCCCTATTCCTTCTGCCTCCTCTTCCATGGGGTTCCCTGAGCTCTGAGAAGAGGAATCTGAAGGTCTCTCTCTGCTTTTGACTGTGAATCCAGCTGTCTTGCTTTCCCAATAATGATGGACTGTGACTTAGAACGGTGAGCTAATAGAACTTTCTTTCCACACGTTGTTTTGTGAGAGTATTTTATCACAGCCACAAGAAAGAAAACTAGACACACGCTTCCTAACAAACCAAATTCTTTCCCAGGCAGATGCTTCCGGGACAGGGAGGTAGCTCTGTCCATAAAGTGCTTACCTTTCAAGCATGAGGACCTGAGTTTGATCCAATGTCCCATGGTGTGGTTTGTGCTAGTAAGCCCAGCACTGGTGAGGTAGAGAGAGGAGGAGATCTAGGGCTTATTGATCAGCTAGTCTAACCTAACTGGTGTGCTCTAGGCCAATGAGAGACCCTATTTCAAAGATGGTTGATAACATCCTGAGAATGACACCCCAGGTTATCATGCCTACACACACACACACACACACACACACACACACACACACACCACCATTATTAAAAATTCAGAGACTTGCCAGAGTTAGAATGAACTCTTAACTAGCCTATTTATATATCATTTTAAAAAGTTATTAGAATTAAACTAACATATGAGGATATTAAAGTTGCCAATAACTAAGAGAGGCAGGACCCAAACTGCCTAAAACCAGAGGAATTGCTTTGATGTACGGTTCTGTACACATCAGAATCTCCAGTTCTCATAAAGTTCTATGTATTCATTCTTAAATGGAAGTAATTGAATGAGATCTAGGGATGCAGCTCAGTAGGACAGTGTTTGCCTGGCATGCATGAGGCCTTATTTCAATTCAGGACCACAAGAAAAGATGATGACCACACACAAAACCAGCAGCCTTTAATCCCACTCTAAACCCTGGAATGGACCCATAAACTGATATTTTTAATGGCACCTCAAAGTTTTCATGTGAAAAGATGGTTGACCACCCCCAGGGCAGTGGAAAGGGTAAAGGAGAAGCCTGACACTGGATGCTTTGTACATTGGATGGGATGAACTCTTCAAAAATTCTTTCAGATGAAAATAAACAGTATATAAAGTGGTGTATAAACACGGATATTAGAGTTGGCACCACAGGTTCACAAAACAAGGCTGTCTGTTCCAGAAATACCTTCACAGTCTGTATACCTGGTCCCCAGCATTTCTTGTGGGGAAGAATGGAGGACATAACAGAGGAAGGTGGGCAGTATGGATGGGTATACACAGATTCATGTTTCCTTGAAAACCAAGACCTTTTAGGTAACACAGCCTTGCCATATCTATGTTTATTAAGTGGGGATAATGATACAGAGATCCCAGACTAGTTCTCATATGGAACAGATTGCAGTCTTCAATTTTATGGCCATCATTATATTCTTCAATGTATTACTTCTCTAAATGTATTATAATGTGAGAAAACTCCATGACCAAGGCAACTTATAGAAGAAATAATTTATTTTGGGCTTATGGTTCCAGAGGGTTAGGGTCCATAATGGTAGAGACAGCAGGCAGCAGACACGGGAGCTAGAGCTGGAAGCTGAGAGCTCACATGTCAAGCAAGAAACAAAGAGTGTACTAGACATAGTACATGATTTTTGAATCCTCAAAGCCCATATCCATTGATACCATTATCCCATCAAGGCCACACTTCTTAATCCTCAAAGAGACACCAACTATGAGCCAAATATTTAGATGCCCATCAGTCATGGGGGACATCTCATTTGGACCACCTTTGACTGTTTTACAGTGATTCTTATTCAGAAAGCTTAGGTAAATAAATGTGGTTTGAAATGCTCAAGACTGACAGCGTTTGGAATCAGCCTTGACTTACAAGTAGTGAATGATGAGAGTATCAGTTTCCCACATAAATTCAAAGCAAACAAAACTTATGGCACAAATTTGAGCTACTATATATTGATGTGTGTGTGTGTGTGTATGTGTGTGTGTGTGCGCTCATCTGTGTGCGCATGCATTTGAGTGTGAAGGTCTTGCCATGCACATCAAGGAACTGACCTCTGCCTCTTTAAGGTTCACTTTATCTAAATCCAGGTTTAGTCTTGGGGCAGTTGGGGAAGAAATCATGCATTTGTAGTAGAATCGTAGGTGAGAAACAGATCTGTCTGGATAAGGGGAGAAACAAGCAGCAGAAAGCAAGCTGTGTTCTGTCCCTGGCACTTGTGGGAACTCACCATCCCCCTCAGCTCCCATCTGTTCCCACAAGGATAAGACATTACATGAGTGTGGCCAAGCAACTTCACTGTAGGTGACAATCCTTGGCTTGCTAACAATGAGATTTCTGGTTCCCTTCCAGAGTCTCTGACTTCAGTGAACGCCCCTAAACAGAGCCAGGATTCTGTAGCTGCCTCCAATGAGTCTTTTGAGGCAGTGGCTCCAAAGCCATGAACAAGCAGGCACAACTCTCACGATACGTTTCTGCGATGCTTTGACTCGGAGCATTAAAGTGTGTGTCCATCAAATTCTTTCTTAGGCTCAGAAACAAGATAAAGTTAGTAATGTGAACCGCCTAGGAACCGTTTCTTATCTCCCTTTGCTAGGTAGTTTCCTATTTTAAAGAACATTTCAAATTCCATTTTGTTGAATTATAAGCACTTTATGGCGCCATGCTTCCATTTGCTAGGAATTTTAAAAAAGGGAGCAATAGAATATAAGTTCCTCTTTGTAGCTAAAAATAGATACACTGTAGTGCTTTGCCTACATAAAATGGGCTTGGAGGGAATACGGCCTTAATTTTAAATCCAATTTTTCTACACCACACAGTGGCTCTTCATGAGACCTGATTAATGATAACAGGAATTACACAAATTTCTCCCTTTTGTGGAGATGGAGGAAACGTGTCGGAGAATAGTGAAAGACACTCTAATTTATTGAGTGCAGGGTATCAACACTATATTCGATCTTTTCAAATGTTACTTAAACACATTTTTTTCTCAAGGCAAAGCTGGAAGCCACTGACTGACATTGGAAGCAAATGTACGACCACTGAGTCACTGAGCTACACCTCCATCTTTTTTTTTTTTTTTAGACAGGGTTTCTCTGTGGTACAGCCCTGGCCGTCCTGGAACTCACTCTGTAAACCAGGCTGGCCTTGAATTCACAGAGATCCACTTGCTCTGCCTCCCGAGTGCTGGGATTAAAGATGTATACCACCACTGCCCAGCTACTTTTTAAAGCATTTGTTATATTTATTTGGTGTGTGCATGCATGCATGCGTGTGTGTGTGTGTGTGTGTGTGTGTGTGTATATGGATGTATGTGCGTGTGTGTGTGTGTATGTGTTTGTGTGTGTGTGTTTGTGTGTGTGTGTATATGTATGGATGTGTTTGTGTGTGTGTGTTTGTGTGTGTGTGTATATGTATGGATGTGTGTGTGTGTGTGTGTGTGTTTGTATGGATGTGTGTGTATATGTATGGATGTGTGTGTGTGTGTGTGTGTATGGATGAATGTGTGTGTATATGTATGGATGTGTGTGTGTGTGTGTATGGATGGATATGTGTGTATGGATGTGTGTGTGTGTGTGTATGGATGTGTCTGTGTGTGTCCCCAAGCACACTCCCACTCTCCCTTTCCTCTGGCTTTTGGTCAGGGTGGTTATCACCACAACAGGCAGGAGACGAGGCTGCCCCTATCTATGCACACACCTCCTTTTCTAGTAATCTATTCCCTGGCACGGGGAATCGAGCACTCATGCTATGAATTTGGATACTGCACGTTTTTCTTTATTTTAATTTATTCTAAAGTTTTAGTTTAGATAAATTGATTCTACATCACATTCTGTTTAACAACTTTTCTACTATTAAAATTTTAGACTTATTCTTGAGGCAGTCTCAAAAATACCCTAGTAGTAGCTGCAAACATGGGTATTTATGAGTATTTATGAGTATCTGAGTATCAGTCACCTGACACAGATCCAGAAGCAAAGTCTCTGATTTTCCACCTTTCCTCCCTTCCTTCCCATGACAGGGCAAGTGACACATGCAAGATGTCCACCATACGGCCAGAGGGAAGGGACACCCTTGTCTCTGAAGATACAGAGAGGCAGAGAAGACTGAACCCATGGCCCTGACTAAGTGCCCTGCATCCCGGCAGTGACCACCCAATCGCACCCTTTGACCAGATGCTCCTTCTCCATAACTTTCCACTTTATCATCAAACTTAGTGTAAAATGCACTTGGTGCCCATTGCGTTGGGCCTAACATTCCATATGGAGAATCCATGCCAGATAAGATCTATGAATATAATACATGTGCATCAATTCTGCCAGTCCATCATTTTTAGTTTTATTTTTGGACCCATGCAGGGACGCTAAGACAATAAAGAGAAGTCTTTTATCCCTCTCTCCCTCCTTTCTTTCTTCTTCTCCCCCTGCCCCCCATCCTGTTTATTACTCCTCATTCCAGCTCCCTCCTTTCCTTCCTTCCTTGACTGACTGAGACTGGGTTTCATGTAGTCCAGGCAAGGTTGAGATGTAGCAGAGGATGACACTGAACTCCCGCTGGTCCCACCCCTACCTCCCAAGTTCTGAAATTACAGATGTAAGCCACCACGTCCAGCTAAAACTTGTTTATGATTGACTCTAAATCAAGCAGAACCTGTCCCCCAAACCAGGCATCAATTAAATTCAGGATGGTGAGTGGTGGGGGCATATCACACACTTCACCTGTCAAGTGTAAGTCTGTGAATGAGGAGGGTTTCTGCACTCCTGGGTCACTCACAAATTATCCCGTACTGCTCTCTCTACACCATATGAGAATTATTAAGTTAGGTCATGCAGTTTCTGTGCAACTGAGTAGCAGAATTAAACTAGAAGATGAAAAGGGAGAGGGATAATACCATTTGCAACATCTTCCCAAATGCCAGCCTCTTTACAAATCAAGAAGTTAATTATTTACCACATAGATAAGTCAGCAGGACAGAAAAAAAATGTGGGCGGTCATGGGTTTTGGTTATTTCCAGAGGTGGTGATTATTTGCATCAGCCTCCCATTCACTTCTAGGCTAATTAGCGGCTTTTGTCTTCATTGAAGAATCCGTTTCCTTTGTTTAATTCAGCAAGCCCAGCTTACATCATAAGCAGCTATGGAGGCAAACTCCATTTTTTTTTTTACCACAAGAGGAACTTGGTAAGCATTACGGCAAGATACCAGTTCTTACCTGGATCTAAATCTGTGATTGCTAGACAGTAATTTTTAGAAATAGGTTTAGTGACAGAAATTAGCCGAGAGTCAAAGCTTCTCCTCGTCACTGTCTGTCTTACAAACTCTACAAGCCTGTGCTCCTTTCCTGTTTTCAGATCCCTGGGCTTCCTGCCAGCTCATCCCTATATGACTTCAGTCCTTGCCCCTAAGGAGAACAGAATGGATTTTTACACTCTAAACAGGGATGACTTTCCCTTGATAACCACAGAAGGTAATGCCCGGTCTGGTCCAACCATCAGAAATGGCCGTGCTACAGTTTCCTTTGCTCTCTCTCTCTCTCTCTCTCTCTCTCTCTCTCTCTCTCTCTCTCTCTCTCTCTCTAACTTTTCATGGCATTTTCCTACTTTTGTTAGGATTCTATAGTGTATTTATCTGTTCTGCTTCCTGTGGGAAGTTCTTTTAGAAGTGACTGTTTGTGTTGGTTTGAATAAGAATGGCCCCCCAAAGCTCATAGATTTGAATGCTTAGTCATCAGGGATTTGCACTATTTGAGAAGGATTAGGAAGTGTGGCCTTGTTGGAGGAAGTGTGTCTCTGGGGTGGGCTCTGAGGTTTTAAAAAGCCCATGCTATACCCAGTTTTTTTCCTCTCTCTCTCTACCTGTGATTAGGATGTAGCTCTCAACTACTTCTTCAGTACCATGCCTGACATGCCTATTGCCATACTCCCTGCCATGATGATAATGGACTAAATCTCTGAAACTGTAAGCAAGCCTCCAATTAAATGCTCTCTTTTAAAAGAGTTGCCTTGGTTATGGTGTCTCTTCAAAGCTATAGAACAGTGGCTAAGGCACAATTGATTTTGCTATCAAGTCAGTTTAAGGTTTTGATGACATATATGAAAATTATACTGGGCAGAGGCAGGAAACTAGGACCATTTATGCTTTTGTGTATTTGAAAGATGTCAGAATGCTCCACTCTATTCATTCCTTTACTCTGGGCAAAATATAAGCGACCCTGGCCAAGGAACAGGAACTTGGCTACCTCAAACAGGTTTTCAATGTGGAATTGGTCATCGTCAAAAAACAAAAAAAGTCATAAATCAAGGTATTTACCCAGTATACTGCTGGCAGTATCAGGAGTGGTTACAGCGAAACAAGGGAACTCTGCTATGAGTCTTAGATGTTACCTGAGCACATTTGCAGCTTTTGTGTTGGTGGAAGCTAGAGGTCTGCTAAGAGCACATTCTGAAGGTAGTATCTGGTAGTTGAAAAGATCTTAGCTTAGATACAGAAGGTAAACAGTAAGTGGCAACTAGAGAATCTGAAGAGAGTCCAAGGTATGTTTTAGCTTTGGGTCTGAAAGATCTAACTCTCTAGTCTTGAAGTTGTAATTAGTGAACTCTTCAATGTAGACGTAGCTTTTTTTTTTTTCGGTGAACTTCAGTTTATAGTGACTTAACTTAAAAATGTTCAGGGATCTATCGTTTTTTTTAAATGACTTAATACCCTGTAGCATGTTTTTAATTATGTTAAATGCGTGAATGTTTATTTTGTGGCCTATAACCTAACCTATGTCTGTTGAATGTCCCACTTAGAAATAGTTGATAGCCTACTATTGCTGGGTTGAGAGTTCTGTGAATGTCAGGTTGGATCGCCTGCCTGTGGTGACTAAAGTTTCTATATTCTTGCTGACTTCAGGCTTGTTCTATTAATTACTTGGAGAGAAGTATTGAAGTTCCCAAATATAAGCATAGATTTGTTTATATCTCCACTTGGTTCTCTCAGGTTTTGCTTTATGTATTTTGAAGATGGGTTGTTAAATGCATACATCTTTAGGATTGTTAACTTCTCTTGAGGAATTGTCCCCGTCATTGACATTATCATGAAATGCCAGTGTTCCTCTGGGACCTGTTAATACTCTGATTCTGAAGTTTATGTCACCTGATGCCTACATAGCCAATTCAGGTTTCTTTTGGTTGGCATTTGCATGGAATTTTCATGTCGTATGTGTTTATGTACTCTACTCTTAACCTTTTTCTTCATATAGAGAATGGGTTTCATGTAGAAAATTAAATTTTAATCTTTTTTTTTCTCAATTACTGACCAACAAATATTTGGTCTTTTATTTTCATGGTTTAAGGAGAATGTATGGTCTAGAAAAGAATCAAATTAAGTCATAGGAATGTAGAGAAGGCTATATTATATTCATATTAGTTTATTGTTGTCTATGAAAACATCGTGCCTTTTCTATTTTGTCTAAAAAGCCTACACTTATTTCTTGTGTGTTGTGAAATGTCCTTTCAGAGACAGGCTTTATCTTCTGCTGAAGCACTCTATCCTTTCTTCAAGTTTCTAGATTCTTTTTCACAAGTTTCATTCCTTTTATCCTTGAATAGAGAAAGACCAAGGCAACCAACGCCTGGTATATGAAAAACCACTTTCACATTTCTTTAGAGTGCTGTTAGCTCTGCCCACTTAGCATCCCAGTGGGAAACAACTTGAAAGGGTCACAGTCTCCAACCTCTTCCTGGTGTGTAATGGGTGTTTTAAGAATGTGTGATCGCCTTTAGTATAAACTTCAGACTATATGTGGGTCAGCATGCTAACCTGTCCAGTTATTTCCTACCAATGCTGACAAGGTTCATTTACTTTTCCTGTATTTCAGTTTACTTATGTATAAAACTCAGTAAACAGTGACATCTCACAAACTTGTGAAATTAGGTGAGTTATTTTAATGAAAGAGTTTAGAATAGTGACTGGCACAAGGTAAATATGTCATGCTCAAGCTGATGCCCTTGCTATCATCATTCCCTCAGAGAAGTCCTCTAGTTCATAATCTAGCTCGTGCTATGCTTTGCCCCCAGATTCACCTTCTTACAGCAGAGCTTCAGCTGCCTTCCTTGTGGTGGTGTAAAGGGGAAATGTCCCCGACAGACAGACTCACATTTGTGAGCACTGGATCCTTAGCTGGTGGCACTGTTGGGGAAGCTAGGGAACTGGAGGAAGTTCATTGCTGGGGTTGGTCATTGGGAGTTGACAGCCTCACTCTGTGTCTAGTCTGTTCTCTTGGCTTTTTGTGTGAGAAATGTGCTGAGTTTCCTCTCTGCCTCTGCTGCCACACCCTCTGTGTCATTATGGACTTGCCTCTGGTGCCAGAAGTTAAAATAAACCCTTTCTACTAGAAGTTGCTTTTGGTGCTGGCATTTTTTTCACAGCAACAAAAAGTGTCTGGAACATTATTCCAATGCACAGAAACCTTTTTAACACCCATTTAAAAAAACCAACATGAAGGCCAAACTTTTCTGATATTCAGAGAATTCTAGGATGGGTTGAGCATCTGAAAATCGGACTCCCAAATGCTCCAAAGTCTGAACAGTTTTTTCATGTCATCACCATGACACTACGAGTTCAAAAGTCAACACAAATCCGTATGATGGGCTACACTTGCAACGTAACTAAAATCAGAGTAAATAAAAACACAGTTTCATTTAGCTTATGTGCATATGGTGTTTATGAGACATAAAGGAGTTTTGTATTAGACTTGAATCCCACCCTCAAGATACCTCACACATTATGGGACTTCATCCTCATGTCAATTGCTTTGTTACCCATTGGGTGGGAGTTTTGTTGTTTCATGAATTTGTTCTGCTCCTCTCTATCCAGAGTCCTCCTTATTTCTATGAACACCAATTATATTTCTTATATATATATATATATATATATATATATATATATATATATATATATCGATATATACCATCTCATTTTAATTCTACCTTTTCCAGGATTCCAACCACCATTGCACCTTATGATTATGATGTCATCTCCTGATCTTTCAAATACCACTGCCCATTGCTAGGAGCTGCAGTGTCCCAACTAAAACATATGATACTTTGCGTAGCAGATGTAGTGACTCTCTTCCTCTGACTCCAGGCTTCTCACAGGCAGGAATTTAAGCTGATTTATCTGTATATTTCCCAAAGTTACAGCAACATACCTTTTACATAGAGAGGATTCAACAGTTGGTTATTGATCTAAATTAAACTAAGATATAGAAGTTGGTTAAGGATAATGGTACACTGACAAATTTCTTGCCTATAACTTTAAAGCATGACACAGGACATTATTCTTGTTAAAAAAAACCAAAAATTTTAAATATTTCAACAAAAATTTAGATAGGTGTATTTCCTCAAGATTCACTGAACGTCAATAAATACAATGACATGCTTTTCTACAAAGGAAGATGTCAACATTAATCATTTAGCATTACCTCAAGGCTCAATATATAATTGGTGGCTACTATAGACTTGATATCAAGAACCAGAGAAAGCAAGAACTCTAAGAAGCCCAGAGTATTTAAGTTAGGAAACATGGCAGAAAGTTTTGCCTTCACACTGTAAATCCATCAGCAAACACTTATGATGTCACCTAGTGATGTCAAATAGAAGAAAAGGCTTCAATACCCAAGATGTAACAGAGCTGGTGAACTGGGAAATGACTTTCCTAGTGAGGGGCAGCAGTAGTTAGGATTGGACTTCAGTTATGGCAAAAGGAGCCAGAAGGAAACAAGAGGTGCAGATATGTTAGAAAAAGAACATATAAGGCATGGAGAATAAACAGCAGATAGAGATAGATGAGTAGGTAGGTAGGTAGGAGATAGAAAGACAGACAGACAGACAGATAGACAGAGGTTTGAGAAACTACAATATTTTAATTCTAAGAAAGGGAGATAATTACCAAAATAAAGAAGTATGGAAAACAGAGGTGAAAATATTAGGGATGGTTAGGGCAAGAACAGTAAGAAAAAAGTAATGCAACACACAGAAAATAGTTCCGATTCAAATACCCACAGCATTCATGATGCTTTACAGGTTTTCATTGTTTTGTTTGATGACACCAGAGAGCCTGTGACGTTCAGAGAAGGGAAGTAATTTCCTAATGTACCAAGTGGAGAAGTCTGCACGTGAACTCTGGTCACTTAAGGGAGCTGGGTTTGGTATAAGCCATCTTGGGGTTGGTACCACATTTGTTTGAACTGCCAGCGTTGTAAATTATTTCAACTCCTCTAAGTTGCTTTCCCCATCCATGCCTATCTTCTACATTTACAGTGGGAATGAAAAGATAAAAAGTGCTTAGAATAACTGACATGCAACAAAAACTTCAATAAATTGTTACCCAATATACTGCTTCAACACCAGAGCTGCTCCATGGAGCCTCGGACTTGAAATTAGAGGTCAGGCTTTATGTTCTGTCAGGACACATATTTTATCTAGCTAATGACCACATATGTAAAGCCAACTTATAGTTAAATTCTACTGAAATTGATATTTTTGGTACCCAGATTGTCCAGCTACGTTAACTCCTCAGTAGATCTCTATGCAGGATTTTCACTTATTTCTTTGTTGGAGTTTAAGTGTTTTCTTAGATTGCTGTACTCTTTATAGTATGAAGATATCTACACAGATTGTAGCCTCATCCTCATTCAGAAACCCCGAGATTCATTGGATATTTCATGACAGATAAGGTTTACTTGAGTCTATGAAATGATTATTCTATTATAAGCAACTGAAATTTTTGTGATCTTGATAATTATTTAAAAAATTTAAAATTATTATTCACACCTTATTTTTTTGAGAATTTCCTACATGTGTATTGTATTAATATTATTTATGGTTCTCCCTCTTCCCACAGACTCCTCTTGTGCCTCCCCTACTCCTTCTCAAATTAATAACTTCTTTTAAAATTGTTGTGATATATGAATACACACACATACTTACATATGCATACACACACAGAGACACACCATACACAGACATATGATACACACACACACACACACACACACACACACACACACACACACACACACATCCAAAACCTACTGAGCCCATTTAATGTATGTATATGCATTACAGGATGGCCACATGAAATTGCATAACTTATCAGGGAGCTCAGCCTTGGACAAGACTGATTCTCTTCTTATCAGCAATTAATTGCCTGTAGCTATACATCTAGATATGGGGTCCTGTGAGATTTCCTCCAACCATGTTCGCTTGTCAACTGGTATTGTCACCATGCAATATAGGTGGCTATATTTTGAGATTTCATAGGTGCAGCTTTCTTGTCATATAGAAAAGACACCGTCTTGTAGCAGATGATGTCCTGGTACCAGGGAATTCATGCCTGGTAGTATAAACCATGATAACTACTAGTAGCTGGTGAGGTCATGGACCTTAGAGGAAAACCTACTGCTGCCACATTTAAAGACTAGTGTGGTTTCTAACCCCATTCTATCAACTTACCCTTCTACCCAAGGTAAGAATAGTTTTCACCTCATCAAAGAAGCTTCTTTCTACAGTGGATAGAGACTTGCAGAAATCCACATATGGTCACAGGCAGGGAACAGCAGACTGTGGGGAGCCTAACCTAAGCTGACACATCTACAATGAAGCCACTACATTTAAGACTAGGGAACATCTGGGAAAATGGGAACCGAAAGACTACATGAACTTGGTAATCCTTTTAAGACTGCATTCATGGAGAAAAAAAATAGAAGCAAGCTTATTCATTCTTCTGTATTTATCAATGAGAGCTTCTTAATGCTTGAATCAAGATAATTAGAGGGGCCACAGATGTTGATGGGCCACCTTAAGTTATCAGGTTCATAACTACAAGAAGCTGGTCTGCCAAGACACTAAGTTGAGGGGGGCAGCTGCACATCTCAATGGCTCCCCATCTGTTTCATCATGAGTCAATCCTGAGAGCTTCATGGTCCTGTCTGCAATTGGTGTCTCTGAGTCTGGAGTTACCCCACGTCCTCATTGGTGAGGCTGGGCTTCAGGTGCAGGTTTCATGGCTTCTTCTCTGCCAGTCTCTTCTCATCTCTCTCTCTCTTTTCAAGATAATTGCATTTTAATAGCAAGACATTATAATTAAATGCTACTAGTATTAAAACCATAGAACAAACAGTAAACAAAAGTCTCCCTTGCAGATTGCATTTCTTTCTTCATTTTGGAATTATTCATATCCTTTGCTCAAATCTGTTGTTAGGTCATTTGTTCCCTTATTTACATAAAGCTATTCCTTCCAGGTTTGCGCTGTTAGTTCCGTGTCTTTGAATGATTTACAAATACCTGGATCCATTGTTAACTTGTTTTTCACCTGCATTTATGTGGCTTATAAATAGTGAGGGTTTGAAATGTTGATGATGTCAACATGTAGACTTTGTTTTCCCTTTATGCCTTCCGGATTTATCTTCTGTTTTTTCAGGAAAGTTCTTCTTTCTCATAAAATATAAATATGTTTTTGTCAATTGATTGTTTAGGTTTACTTTTTCCACACTTTAAAAACTAGGACATTCATTTATATGCTGATAAAAATCAAAATCACATTAAAAGAGGAACATGAAATGTCTTGCTTCTAGCGCTGGCTTTATTGCCCCTTGTTACTATATTTAACTAGGTTCTTGCTTATTTTTCTAGTATTTCCTAACGCAAATACATATTTACAGATGCATATAAATGTGATATACATAAATATACTGTATATTTATAAGTGCTTATTCATTTGTGAATGCATATAAATACTGTCCTTGAGGTTTTGGTCTCAGAAACCCCTTAAGATGCCCCGAATCCCAGATGCTCAAATGACCCTTCCAGAGCATTATGTAATATTTTCTCATATATTTTAATCTTGTCTAAATTACTTATAATACTTAATATAACATAAATACTGTGCAAATATTTGTCATATTGTCCTGTGTAGGGGATGGTGAAAAGGTCCATGCATGTTCCCTACAGATGTGCCCACAGTAGACCTAACTACATTTAAGCCCATGGTTTGTTGAATTCATAGATGTGGAAGCCACAGATATGAAGGAGCAACTGTGCATACAGTTTTTTCCTTTATTATTCTTTATTTATTTTTACATACCAACCACAGATTCTCCCCTCTCTTCCTTCCTTCTGCTCCCCCCAGTTCCCCCCCCCCAGCCCACCCCTCGTTCCCTCCTCCAAAAAGGCAAGGCCTCCCATAGGGAGTCAGCAAAGCCTGGTACATTCAGTTGAGGCAGGTCCGAGCCCCTCCCACTGCATCACAGCTGTACAAGGTATCCTACCATAGGTAATGGGCTCCAAAAAGCCAGCTTGTGTGCATACAGTTTTAATACACAAAAGATTACTTTAGTAATCTCATTTACCAGTATACTTGGAACTTGGAAAATAATCAGATGTAAGAATCAATATTTACATTAATAGATATCCCTTCCTTTCCTTCCTTCCTTCCTTCCTTCCTTCCTTCCTTCCTTCCTTCCTTCCTTCCTTCCTTCCTTCCCTTCTTTCTTTCCCTCTGCCTTCCCTCCCTCCTCCCCACTTTTCTCTGTTCTGAAGAATTCCTTCAGTGAAAAATTATCTTTTGGGGGCCAGTGTCTACTACTTGACTGGGGAATGGCAACATATTAATTACTTCTTTCATTGCTTTGACCAAATTCCTGACAAAGCAACTTAACAGAGGAAGGATTCATTCTGTTTCCTGGTTTGTGGATGCATCTATCACGGCAGGGAAGGCATGACAGCAGGTTCCATGGATGTGGAGACGTGAGCTGGGACTCCTCTCACACCTTAATAAACCAGGAATCAGAGAAAAGAGAATGCCTGTGTTCAGATGGCTTCCCCATTTCCTTATTTTTATTCACTTCAGGACCTCAGTCCATGAGATGACGCTACCCACATCCAAGTCAGGACTTCACCCCATGATGCTCTGTGGAGATACCTTCAGAGACACATCCAAAGGTGTGCCTCATTGTTACACGATAAACACATGCACTGGAATGTGCCTGTAATTTCATACAGATCAAGCATTCTTAATCTAAACTTCTCTGTGCTCCAATCCAAAAGTTTCTGAGCATTGGTATGGTGCGACAAATAGAAATTCTCCGCCTAACATCATGTGACAGGTCACAGAGAAGGTGCATGGACACAAAATTAAATTACCAATGAAATCACCTTCAGGCCATGAGAATAACATGCACATGAAACATAAATGAGTTTTATGCCCCAGAGCTTCCATCTCATCCCTAGGATGCCTCATTATACATTTATAGACATTCAGAAACTCAAACAAAATCTAAAACTCAAAAGTATTTCTGTTCCAAAGTATTGCAGGTAAAGCTTACTCAGCTTGCACTTTGTGTTAGAGAGAACCACGCTTTTTTTCGTTTTAGGTATTAAGTACACATGAATATACAATTTGCCTATTAATAAGTACTCAAGTATCTACCATTCAGCTAACATTAATGTAATCAAGGAGCATCTTGTATGACCCTTCCCAAGTGTGACTACTGATTTATTCATTTTTGTTCTTGTGTGTGAGCATACCCATAAGTTTTGCTCTTCTGCATTTGGGCATTTGTGCATTCCTGTTTTTTTGTTTTTTGTGTTCCTTTCTATTATCATTGTGTGCCTATGACCTTGTAGGTCTCCTGACATACTTCGCAGGGGTGTCAATAAGTCATCCTTGGACTACAATGCCGAGTCCAAGGGCAAAAGCAGAGGTTGCCAGTTGTCTACCAAAATCCATTTCTCCTTCCTCACATGTGGGTGTCCAACTAGGTCATGTTTTCCAGGTTTATTTTCAGTCAGACGCAACTTTGTGATCAAGTTCTTACCAATGGACTTTACCAGATGCCTGTTCCCTGGTATTAGAGCCTCAAGGCAGCAGGCATCTCCTCCATGCTCCCATCTCTTGCCCACAAGCTAAAACCCAGATCTGGATGGTTGTGAGGATAAAAGACACTGACTAATACAGATTGGGATGTAAGAGGAAAACAGACCTCTTCCTCTTTAAGCTATTTGTGTGTGTGTGTGTGTGTGTGTGTGTGTGTGTGTGTGTGTGTGTGTGTGTGTGTTGTTATGGTAGCCTGGGCTTGCAGCCCTTGACTCGGGAGGAACACATGCCAAGATTCTCTGAAGGATGCTATGTTCCTATCTAAACTCTTTGAACTGAATGACACTTTCAACAGTGCATCAAGTGTGTTTCTGTGGTTCTCACACCAGCTCTGACACCTCTCTGATTCTATTCAGTTTGGCTGACATCACTCCAGCCTCTACATTAACTCGCCACAAAAGGAATCACCATAACACTAAAGTAGCTGGAAGAGGAGCAATACATGTTTGAGGTGGTGGACGTGCATTTGATAAATTTACAATGTCCACATGCTTCAAAACATCACAGTATATTCTATATCTTCAGTGATAATGAATCAAACAAAAAATAAAACTTAAAAAAAACCAACATTTTCAACAACAAAAAGAAACCAGTGGAAATGCCTAAGACTTGGATCATATCTACTCATAGAATTTGTGCAAATGTGTAACACACACACACACACACACACACACACACACACACACACACACACATACTTCCTGAGGCTAAGTGCTGTGACTTTAAAATAATATGCTTATGTAAAAGGTGCCTATATACAATGTGTGGATACATACATCGTATGTGACTCACGAAGACTGTGTTATATTGAGGAATGTATTTAGTGTTCTAAAATAAGGCCCAGCTGTCAGGAGTGGACAGATGTTCCGCAGGGGCCATCCATCTCCAGTGACCCAAGAGTGGATGAAGCAAAGCACAGATCCAGCAAGGGCCATCAGGCACCCAGCCTTAGCTCGTGATCTGGTGTGATGAGCTTTTCCTCCAGCTCTGACATGATGCAGGGAGGCAGACAAGGGAAAACCCAGTGTCACACATATTTGTGAGTTTTAGAAATTATTTCTTGGGAAAAGGAGTACCAATAAAACCTAACAAAATGTGAGGTGAAATACTATTTTAATTTCAGAGTTAGAAAGATCATTTTCAATGAAACAGTAAATTTAGACTATACTTCAAAATTGTATGTATTTTTGATGCTTCCAGCAATGTTGTCTAGAGTTATACAAATTTATCACTTATTTCATGATTAAAACTCAGTCATTTTAATCTAGCCTTTGAATACATAAATGATAAAAAATATTATTATTTAAAATACATTACAATCTATTCCTGAAAATTTATATTGCCTCTGTAGTCCTAATATCCAGAATTTAGGAAAGGGACAGAAGTTATCTTTTTCTTCTTTAGGACAGAGTTTCTCCGTGTAGCCCTGATTCTCCTGGAACCCACTTTATGGACCATGCTGGCCTCGAACTCATAGGTCTGTGTGCTGCTGCCTTCTGAGTATTGGTATTGAAGGCATGAGCCACCATACCTGGAAACAGAAGCCATCTTAAGGCTTGAGTGTGAAGTGTCCCACTGAAGGCCATTTACCAGCATATGGCACTTCTGGGAAGTGCTGGTACATTTAGGACATGGGGCCTGGTGGGATGATGTTCGGTTACTGATGCTTTCATAGGAATATTGGGACCCTGGGGCTTTCTTCTCTATTTTGCTTCCTGGTTATCATAAAGTAATTAACATTACTATATACACTTCCCACTATGATGCCTATTATGGTCCCAAAACAATGGAGGCAATGGCATGGATAGAAACCTCTGAAACTGTGAGCCAAAATATACCTTTTTTTTTTTTAACTGTTCATCTCAGGTATTTTGTCATAGCAACAGCAAACTAATATAAGCAGTAAGCCATTAAAGAAAAAAAAACTATGTAGTTAAAGCATAGCTCCCCCCCACCCGTCCCTAAAGCAGCAGCAGATGGTTGTTTGCTTGGTGATAATATTGATAGTGATGTAAGGGGCTCCAGCTGTCATGATGGCAGCAGCCAGGAACTAGGTGGGAATGAAGCTTAAAAACCAAGCGCAATTGAAGCCAAACACAGGCTGCATTTGACAGGCTGCAACTATGATCCAAGGCTGGACTGCCCTAATGAGACTGTCAGTGGACAACATTGGGACAGTCACAGACAAACATCACAGATTTCAGCCACTGGAAACACACAGGAGTACCTGGTACAGACCATCCTGTAGCACCCTCTAGATGCCAGATTATCTATCACTACCATGGAAACCAAGGCAATAAATTGTGAACACTTTTGGTAGCATGGGTCTCTCCTCTCCCCTCCAGGTTTGACAGTTCTCTCCTGGTTGGTCGTAGTTTATGACTCATTTGCAGACAAACACTCCCAACCCAATAGGGCCCACCCAACTGTACAAAAATGAGTGTGCACAGACTTTTCACAGTCCAGCTTCCAGCTGACGTCGTCTGCTCCTCAGCTGGCTCTTGACCCACCCCTGCTCTCTTTAGAGGTGGAAGCCAGAAGTCTTCCGACTCCAGCTCTGAGCCCAAGTCCAATTCTCAGCCAGGGGCTTGGCTCTCAGAGTTTTGTTATAGAGGAGAGACCCACAAGGGAGAGGCCCTCTGAAGACCTTTCCAGGCAGAGGAACTTGCTCTGAGAGACACCGGTGCCTTGAGGTCCATCATTCTTGCCTCAGTTTGTGAGAGCTGCTGTTCCAGCTGTAAACAGGGAGACCCACGCAGCGCACCTTCCTTTCAATCAAGCTTGCTCTTTGACAATTTGTAAATGTACATAACAAATTCTGATCATTTCCACCCTTCCGTTCTCATTTTCTTCCTCCTACCAACCTCCCCTCTTCCCCGACCATCTCCTTTCTTAGATTCATGACGTTTGGTTTTGTCTTGTGATTCATTTAGTCCCACTAGGCCACCCTTGACCACTGGTTTGGCACTATCCAATGGAACCCGGTGGGGTCACTGGTGTATGAAACTGAAGACAATGACTCCTTCAGCCCCTTGGGACATAACTGAGACAGGGGACACACAGCATTGCTACTCTTATTGGTGATCTCTTTGCCGTGCAAGGTCTGCTCCAGGGTGGCACCCGAAGACCCTGTGAAAGCTGCAAGCTGTGATACTTGCTGATACCCTCTTGGCTGGGCACTCTGAAGCCTGCTGAGAGTGTAGAGATCCCAATGCTACCCACCTCTCTCAAGAGGTTGGCATTCTGTTGCCATTGCCCTGTTCAAGTTCCCATTTTCAAGTTCAAATTGTTCCCAGGTGGCAAACAGAAGCTTATCTGATGTGTTCTTCACTCCCTGTTTGTCCATTCCATTCTTTAAACAATTACTATTATTTTATTCTATGTGTGTGTGGTTTTGTCTATATGGATGGGTACCAGGTTAATGTCTGCGGAGGTCAGGAGAGGTGTCAGATAACTTGGGTCTGGAGTTACAGGCAGTTTGGACCCATCATGTGGGTGCTGGGATTGAGTCTGTGTCCTTTGGGAGAGACGCTGGTGCTCTTAAGCCCTGAACCAACTCTTCAGCTGCTGCCCACTCTATTCTTGAAGAGAAGTTAAGACAATAACTCAACGTAAGAATTGACTGTGTCCATGTGTAACAGACAGAGGCAGATTCTCATCACCTCAACTCAGAGGACAAAGAGGAATGGCATGAATGTCATCCACTGTGTTGAGCAGCTTTCTGTCACTGTGACAACATAGGGATGAGGAGACTCGACCACTAGCAAAGTTTCCCTTGGCACATAGTTCCAGAGGTTGTAGGTTGTGATAAGTGGGCTCTACCATGAGGCCCATAGTGGGGCTAAACTCAACTACATTGGGTAGTGTGGTGGAACAAAGCTGGCTACTTCATGGCAGCTGAGAAGCAGGGAGAGAGAGGGCAGGGTGTCAAGGAGAGAGAGGAAGCAGTGGCAGGGTTCCCTCCCAGACACGTCTGTCCCCCATAAACTAAAGTTTTTCCCACAGACCCTACCTCCGAAGGATCCACCATTGTACAATAGTGGGTCATGCAATAGTGTTACAAGCTAGAGACCAAGCCTTCAACATGGGGCCCTTGGGGGGATATTTAACACACTAACCTCAGCACCTACAACACCACAAAATGACTGCCATGGCTCTAGGTCCTATAGACTCTCAGATCACTCCTGAGATCTTCCTGACAAGCTTGTCTTCCGGGAGTTCATCTCTCTTGTCACTCTTTGCCTGGGTGTCTATGGCTGAGACCAAGACTACCCTATCTGCCGTGACATCTGCAATCCCCGCACATGCCACCTTTTCACACCCTGCTGGTATTGGAGGAGGCCGAGAAGAGGATCGAGGAGTAGCATAAACTTCATTTGTCTTCAGGAATTTTCAAGATTGCTTTTGCATTTCCTGTAGCTGTTTGTCTGCCGGCCAGGAAATGGGCTGGCAGTACTTCTCTTCAGCCGGCAGAGGGAACAGGGGATCCGAAAGTCATGTATCTGGTAAAGAACTGCTTGTCTTCACAGACAAAACTCAAAACAAAACCTACCTGCTTTCCCTTCACACACACACACACACACACACACACACACACACACACACACACACACACACCTGCTTTCCCTTCACACAGAGAGGGAGGGAGGGAGAGAGAGAGAGAGAGAGAGAGAGAGAGAGAGAGAGAGAGAGAAAGAGAGAGAGAGAGAGAGAGAAAGGTCAGTTTTGAAACAGATGTTTAGTGGGATTTTTAAGACCAGAAGAACATATTTAACAAGTTACATGGAAATCTTTCCAGATATACCCACAGCAAGGGGGGAATACAAAAGCAAGATACAAGCTGGTTCTGGCTACTGTCACATCATCGCTGCTTGGTCAGCTCTTAGATCTAGACGTTATCACTCCCCGAAAGGAATGGGCAGGAGTGTTTTGATGTAGCTGTTGGCTGCTAGTGAACACTCTAATCACATCCCAATTATTTTAAGGTAAATTGCACAAGCCCCCCTCCCCCCACTCTGGTCTCTGAAACTTCAAAAGAAGAACATGAAAGAAAGCCACACAGGCCTTTTAAAATCAAGTATTTGTTTTAAAATTGCCTAGCTAAAACACAGCGCCACTTGATTACAATTGCCTCTTTGCTGAAGCAAAACACACACTGCGCTCACATTCTCTTTCAGCCTCCCTCTGGAAAGGATGGGGAGATTGCTGCGGTGAGGAATGTAATTCACAATCCAGCCTTGTTATGGGGTCTGACACTCCCATTAGGCTTAAATGGAACCACACAGTGAATTTTCCACAAGCTAAATTTACTAGGGAAAAGCATTTCCAAGATATCTGCCTTCTAGCAGAAGCCCAGGGGTCCCGAGTGATCTACGGAGGAAACACAGCTCCCTTATCCACGTCTGGGTCCACTCCCACCCCAGTTTGCTTCCTACATGGCCCTACATGGATTAGCACAACTTGTGCTTTGCCATGATAAGTAAAGGGATTTCAGTGCCGGTTGCCAGGGAGATGAAATTTAGTTTGTAGTGATAGGGGCACGATGCTGAGTAAATGAACAAATGAAAAGACACTGGACGATACACACACTGACAACGGGAGAATTCTGTGGGATGAGAATTATTTCTCAATAGGGCTATTAAAAACAAAGGGATTTCTCTCTCTCTTGGACGTCAACAGCAAACTCATGTAATGGCATGTGACTCTTGATCTCACTTATCCAATGTGGTTTGACTGTTCTTCCTTTCAACTTCTTAAGGCTTCTATTTGGTGTCTATGTTGGTTTTACTATGTTTCTCAAGCCCTGGAAATATACAGAAAGGGAAAAGGAAACACTGTAGTATGCCGACCACATCTTTTTTTAAGTTTTCATCAGGGTCACAAGGTTTGAGGAACAGCCTTCTCACGCAACCCTCTAAAGATCAAATCATGTCTGTGGATTAGGAAAGGATTCATCAGGAAATGTGCGACAAAGAAAGCTGAGGAAGCAGCGCATGCAGGAAGCTTCCTGTTATCTGCTCTCATCCCCTCTTTTCCGAGTCTGGTCATAGAAACAGAAGCTCTCTTTGGTTGCTATAAATGTCATATGTAATATGTAATATAAATGTCATATACTGTAAACCAAACCAAAAAAAAAAGTTACGGCCCTCATTTTGAAAATCTGTATTTCAAGATGCAGAGAAGAAAGGAAATACTTCAACTAAACTTTCTGGCACAGCAGTTGTGAGTGTCGGAATTTCCACGGAGATAAACAATCACGTAATTATCTCATGTTTTTTTCTTACCCCAATAAACCTTTTCTTCTCTCTATGTTCTCTCCATCTGGCAAATCTATCAAATTCTTTTAATTTTGTTTTTGAACATCATACATGAGCATTGTATCTACATCATTCCCATCACTTTTTCCTCTCCTAATTCTTTCCTCATCAATGGCCATTTCTTTAATTATTACTGCTATAAACTCAATGGTATGATAGGTATGCTTTAAACAATTTCACTTTTAAATTAGTTTATATAAGAACAATAGTTCCAACCATACCATCTTCAGAAATTTATCTACATAAATACTTTTATTAGTATCCCCCCCCCCCCACATTGGGGATTAGAAATGTGATTTTCTTTGAGTATGAAAATCTTCTTAACTAGGCCCAACCCTACTTAGCTTCCAAGATTAAAAGAGGTGAGGCACATGCCAGGGTTGTGTGGCTCAAGATTTCCATGAGTCAGGTCAACAAACAGCTTTTTAAAACCTAGGAATGTTCCTGTTTTGCCTTCCTTTTCACAGACAGAATTTGTCTAGATTCTCGTTTGATGTTTTCCAGTCTCTGCACTGTGGCTGTGTCACCTGCACATGGCCTCGGTTGTTAAGCAGAGGTCAACTGTTAATATTCTCAAGTTCTCTCTACAGCGATGAGTCATTTTCCCACTGGTATTTTCTCTTTGAGCATTCTGACAATGTGTCCAGTGGTGGATTTCTCCCTGTTTCTTAGTTGGAGCTGACTGAACTTCTTGGATACGTAAGTCATGAAACTTAAGAGGTTTTCACTGTGTCCTTAAACATTTTTTCCTTCCTTGCCCTGTCTTCCCGGCACGCCTCTATATGTTTCCTGGCATGATGAATGAGGTCCCACATTTCTCTAAACAATGTTCATTTTTTTTCTCACCTTTTTATTGTTAAATGACTATAATCTTTGCATTTTTTTTGAAGTTCTCTGTCTTTTGGGAGCTCAGATTTCCTCTTGAGTTTATCTAGTCATGTGCTCAAAAGAAGTCTGTCTTTTTTGTTTGTTTTTCATTTAATTCACACATCTTATTCTTCAGACATGATCTCCATTAGTCCATTGAAAATGTTTATAGTAACTGCTTTGATGACTTGGTCTGGGGAATAGCCATTTAGGCTCTTTCAAAAGGAATTTCCTAAACTGAACATGTTTATATCCACCTGTGATCCCTGCATTCAGGAGATCGAGGCTGGAAGATTAGGACTTTCAGACAAGCCTGGGCTACAGAAGTGAGTTAGAGGCAAGTCTGGGCTACGTGAGACTCTGTCTTTTAAAAGAAGGTATTTCCTGCCCTTGGGTATTTATTCTGCTGGTGGGTCTGGTACAGGTGGGACTTATATGCTAAAGTACCTACTTTCAGTACCTCAGAATGCAACTGTATATGTAGACAGGGTCTTTAAGGAGGTAACTAAGGAAACATGAGGTGATTGACTTGGGTTTCTAGACCAGTAAGATACAAAAGGAAGACCACATGAAGATGTTTGAGGGATGTGAACAAGATAAGCATACAGGCTTCCTAAGGAAACAGTTCTGCTAGCATTTTGGTCTTGGAATGATAGTATCCAGAATTTTAAGGAAACAATTTCTGTTCTTTAAAGCACTTAGTCTTGGAAACTTTGTAATGGCATATCCCCTCTTCTCTATTCTGTTGGTTTGGTAGTGCTGTCCTTATAGTTTATGTGTTCAGTGGCTAGAGGCCCATCCACTAACCCTAGTAGGTAGATTCTTGCTTACAGGCTTATATCCTTTTTTGATCCAGTGTTTTGATATGTAGTCCAAGCTGTCCTGGAACTCATGATCTGCTTGTCTCTGCTGGCCAAGTGCTAGCGTTACTGCCATGCTCCACAACACCCAGCTTGTTCCTATCTTGAAGTCTGGCTACCTAGAGATTTATCCTTGGTCAGCACACTGGGTATGCACTGTAGTTTGATCTATACATGGTTTACTGGCCATTATCACAGTTTAAATAGTTTCTGTATTCACCTCCACCTCTTGTCAGGGAGTACTAGCCTTGATTTCCCCTTTTCACTACAAAGTTGAATTTTCATCCCCCCTACGATCACCTCTGGGAAGGCACAGTGCTGTGCACATCTACAGACTTTCAGGCAGGCATGAGTTTACTTCTTCATTTTCTTTCCTGGAAGCTGCTGCCAGCTAGGAGCAGTTAATGCTTTAGATTTCGGTGATAAGTCTCTTAACATCAGGAGCATCCTGCCCTATGCTAACTGACACGTGTGTGTGTGGTCTAGACAGGCTTTCAGGTTCGCTCCTACTGTGTTCTGGTTCACCTCTGTGAGGACAGCCTAGCATTGCAAACAGCCTTCAGACCACCAGGGCCATTGTGGTCCTAGGAGCGCTCTTGTTTTTCCTTTCCATTGCTCTCTCCCTGGATGACCTGCTGTTTCAATTTCTGCTGCTTACATCAAGAAGCCTTGAGTGGCCCCTTAATTGTTCCCTACCAAGATGTTCACTGCTTTTGACAGTGTCCTTGGGCATGGAGTTCTCCATGCTCTAAATAAAGTGAGTTCCCTCTGGCAGAGCTCTGATGTTTATCCTTGAGACCCATCTCCTTTCCTAGACATCATCTCTCCTCTGTACCACTGCCCAGTCCTGCTGGGAGCAGGACTTAGAGGCTTGCTTTTTCCCAGAAGGAGTCTCTGATGGGGTGTGTGTGTGTGTGTGTGTGCGTGTGTGCGTGTGCGTGTGTGTGGTGTGTGTGTGTGCGCGCGCGCGCGTGTGCGTGTGTGTGTGCGTGTGCGTGTGCGTGTGCGTGTGTGTGTGTGTGCACTGTTTTCTTGGTATCCTTTCTGAAGGTGAAACCTTGGTGTCAGTAACCTGGGAGAGGGTGACCAGACCCCTATATTCTTGAGGTGTTATTCCTAGGGAGAACTTATATCTTATAGATGAGGGTGAATTGAAGGAAAGAAGAATACAATGTCTTTTTTATCCCTGCCTGGAAGGGAATGGGGCTGAAAGGCAGGAGGAATAATGGCAGTCCTTCATTCCCAAAGTGAACCTATTGCACCTGTCAGAAAGCTGAAGAAGATGGGAAGAGCCACACCCTCCCAATGCCCCTGTAGGGGTGAACGCACCTCACCGCTCCCTAAGTAGTGCTCCTCTATACATGTGTTTAGGACTAACCTCTTGGGATTGAGTGATGTATCAGCAGGCTCATCCCTGGAGTGGATTGAGTCCCTCTGTCCCAGCATCTATTAAAATTGCCTGTAGCTCTTCATTTAGGGGTAGGGCCAGAGTCATGCCTTCTTTCTGATGCTGTTGACATGACAGCAACACTGTGCTATCACTGGAAAATAGCCCCATTGTTCCCTGCAATATGACAACCCAGGACCTTGACTTCTAACTTTCATTAGAGAAAGTATCTAGGGGGTTGGAGGTATAGGCCAGAAGTACAGCACTTGCCCAACACATGTGAGAACTTGGGTTCATTCCCTGCAAGGAGATGGGGCACAGTCTTAAAAAAATACTTATTTTCTGTCTGGAGTATTAGGACATCATCCCACAGAAGTTTGTATCATTATTAATTTGGAAATTATTTCTTTGCATATTTCAATTTGGTAACAGCATTATGAAATTTGTGCTTTTGGTAAGACTGTCTATGAAATAAGATACCATCCTACATATAAATGTATCCAGTGGTAAAATTCCTTGACATCTGCACTTTTCTTTATTGGATACAATTTTAAGTATTTAATTTGATACTGAATTTTAACTATTTCTCTTTGAGATTTAAAAAATGCCATTTTAGGGGAAAACACAAAACACAACCTTTTAACAGCAGAGGGGGCTGACTGAGTTAAAAAAAGAGACTGTACTCAATTACACTTGTCATTTAATTTGAAAAGTCCCTTTAAACCAACCACTATTTTGAAGACGAATATTTACCATAACTGAAAGCTAATGAAGATGAATTATAAAGCTATTTATTGAGACCTTTAAAAACTTGTCCACTATTTAAAAAACACCCATGAAATTAAGGCCCAGTTGCTCAGATATTCATGTTTGCAGGTGTTAAAAAGAGCAATGAGATGCTACTAAATACATTACGTGTTCAATTAAATCGTTACAGGTCATCAAAAGCATCAGTCTGGTGGAAAGGCTGGAATTGGAAGATTTGTCCTAAGGAGACAGACAGCAGAATTCTGCATCTAATCCAACCCATGACAGAAAGGCAATATGGAAGAGGGAATTGTACATCCCTCTTGGCTTTCCAGAATCCCCATCTACAGCTTAATCTTGGTTTGAACCACCTAGATATCACTGGCAGGCATAACTCTTCAGTGTCAGTAGTATCCTGACAGACAGGTAAAATCGAGATTAGTGTTCAGGGCAGCTGGGTCTGAATATTTCTCTTGACAAGAGACAAGATCAGAAAACGGTAGAGTAATCACCCACTGTTTCCACTGCACCTTTTTCTTCTGAATTCAAAGAGCAGGGCCATGCAGACAACTCATCCCAGTGTTTGCCTGTCTCCTTTACTCCGCTTCCTTTGCTTTTCGGGTTTAGACTAATAAACGTTGTTATTGAAAACTCCTTCTTTCTCCCCTTCTCCCTTATGGCACATGGGAGGTGAGAGGTAGGTAGCTTAGGTAGCAGCCTAAGTGGGTAGCTGGTGCAGAAGGAAGCTGCAAGTTTTAGTTACTGGGAAGGTCAGATTCCAGGCTCCTTCTCTCCATATATCCCAGGTGCAAGGATTAGGGGTAAGAGGATAAAGTTGACTGGTAATTGGAATGTAGGCAAAAGAAGCTATATGTCCAGTGGGAAGGAGAGGCTGGACCTTCTGTAGACCCTGCCTGTTTGTATAAGGAAGCCCAGCAGGAAGAATGGAAGGTCCAAAAAAGCATGTTTATTAGAATACACTCAGAAGGTAGGACAGAAATGATGGTCTGGCAGGAAGAGCTGAAAAATAACTCTCCTCCCCAGTGCTCACTTCCTTATCACTGTAAGTGTCCAACTGGGCAGAATGGTTAGAAATACTGATCTGCTCTTTCATCTTTATGGAGGTACCCGGGACTGCTGACTGAGCAGACAGAGGCCGAAAGAGCTAGGAAAACTTGGCCACACCTTGGCCAGCAACTACTCTGTGCTTAGAAAAACTGAGGCCCACAGTGCCTTCTCTCACACTCTCCATCTGACCTCAACTTCCCACAGAGATTTTGAGCAAAGCAGAATACTGTTCACGACGGGGATCTTTGATGATGACATCCCTATGGAAATCCTGTGAGGAGACAGTGTTATTGGGGAAAGTGTTTGGATAAGTCTTCTGTCTCGAAAAGCAGGAAGGTATCTCTTATCAACTTCAAATCACTCTGAATAATAAATTTTGATGTGTCAAGGGAAAGAACATCACAGTAGATGGCCTCAGACTGTGACATAATGGCGGGTCAGTGGCTCTGACTCACCAGGTTCAGAACAGCTTTTGATCCAGGCAGAGCTTGGATCTTTGCTGACACCATCCTAGGCTCGTTTTGAAATAGTGGTAAATCCCTTCACCATAATATATTTCACCAACTCATTAATCATCATTAAAGGCAATTCATTCAGTCCCTTGTACTTTTCTATCAACAAAGAAGGTTGATGTACTTGGCATTTCTCTCCAGCATTCAGAGTTTATGGAAATCACATTATTTCCTGGCTGGAAGCAAAAATTTAAAAAAAAAAAAAAAAAGCTATGCATCTGTCCCAGGATTCCAGCCCTTGTCAAAACCAGCAGACACTTCAATGGATTTTCGTGAAGACCATCCATGACTAGCCAGAATTAATAGGCAACACAAACATTAGGTTTAGGTTGGTGGTCAGATGTCCTAGCTTAAGTACAATAGTCAGTGAACATAAGTGGCAGAGAGGGATGGGCCTTGAGGGTTAGTATACATAAACAAGGTAAAGGATTAGTCATTATAGATACAGGATGCAGGATGTCAGAGATTCATTCATTTACTGAAAAAATTGAAATCTTGCATGTAGTACCAGGCATTTTGTTATTCATGGGAGGCCTGTAGACTAGTGGCAGTAGGCAATAGATACAGATTTAGACAATTGTAATACACGGTAGCGCATCTTTGAAATATGTGACAGTCCTTCTGATGTATAGAGAAAGGGCACGTAGCATACCTCAGGGGTAATAGGAGACATCACAGGGGACCCAAAGGAGAATAGATGCCTGAGACAAGTCGTATCAGATGCAGAGAAATTCATCAAAGGAAAGGTACAGAAGGCTAGTTTCACCTTGCTATGGATTGCTGAGATCCAAGCAAGCCCAATGTCTAGCTCTACAGACAGGGATGGGATAGTGGAGTCTCAAGAGGCAGTATTACACGTACATGGTTGGCCAGGAAAAGTGTGCTAATCCCAGCAAAGCTGAGCTGTGGACAGGAATAAAGCAAACAGTCCAGAAGTGAAAGAGTTTAGCACATGGGACATGAATTCTCATCACAGGGATGTTGAAAAAAGTAGACCAAAGATACTAAAACAGTGAGAGTAGATGCTGACTACCCCATTTCTCAGCTAAGGGTTGCTGTTCTGTATGTCTTAGTCTGGAACCAAGAACCATTCCAAAGTAGAGTGTGGAGTTATGGCCACAAGGCAAATGCTTACAAACCTCTACAGGGCCAGTGTGACTGAGGCCACATGACTGGGGCCACAGAGGACAGGGGACAGGCGTCAGCAATGAAGGAAATGAGGACACAAGCTGGAGTTGGCAGGAGTTGATGAGGGAGGCAGTTTTCTGACCTAGTTCTGGCTTTCATTTTTGTTTCCTGTGTGGAAGGAATCAATCCCAGCACAGCTGGTCCAGGCTCAGAGATGGAAGCTTGCTATCCGAAGCACCTGGCTGGCAGAGCCTGTGTTGAGCAGGGACCCAGCTGTAGTTCTGTAAAGTGAGTCCTCCCATGGGTCAGGTTGGGACAGCATATTGCAAAATAAATAAAAGCCCCCACAAAGATGGAGACAGTGGATTTCTCTACCATTATTAAACAGTCTTTCTCTGAGAAAGTATAGCAGTACTAAGTATAGCAGTAGGAATCTCAGCATCACACAGACTCATTTGCTCACAATTACACAGGGATAACGTCCATGTTCACATCTCCCAGGAAAATGCAAAGCTCACTTATAATCCATCTCAGAGTTAACCTGTTAGATACCATTTGCAAATGCACCCTTTAAAAATACGGCATGGCACACTTATAAGATTCCCTTATCTATTTGCTTTAACTATATAGATGCCCAAATGGAGCAGGGTGTGTGTATGTGTGTGTGTGTATGTGTGTGTGTGTGTGTGTGTGTGTGTATGTGTGTATGTGTGTGTGTGTGTGTGTGTGTGTGTGTATGTGGTAGATAAATAGATATTTACATGCATCTTGCTGTACTGTTGATTATTTCTATGTTTCTAATATGAAGATGCAATTTTTGAGCACTTTTGGAGGGAATTACAGCTGCTTTAAAATCCTAAGATGGCTTTTCCTCTGACTTGTCACCAGTCTGCTGGGCCCTTCCCAGCACCATCCCTTTTACTCTAAAGGTAACCATCATGTGTTGCTGAAAGGTTTAAAAAAAAATCTAAATCTCAGAAATCCAGATATATAGCTATCAAAGCAAATTTTCAAAGGCAACTTCTGAAAAGGATAAAACCTCTTGAGGTAGCTGTCCCAGATTGATGCCACCCTCTTCTTCTGAGAGAAATAGGAACATCCTTGAAGAAAGAGCCCAACGTGGCATGATACAATCTCCAGAAAATGCATTTCTGTAACTTTCATTCTTTCTACACTCGGAGCACCAAACTTGTCCATTCTACCTTAAGGATACAAATTGGCATGACAATAATTTTGGGTTCCTGGTGATCTGGTTCAGAATACTGCAGTATCCATAGGAATTTCCAAGGAATAATTGTTGAAGAACAGGAGGAAGCCACCCAAGTGGCATTGACGTGTAAGATGGCAATTCTGACCAGCAACAGGCACCCTGCAGCCTCAAGCTTTTTCAAAGCCATGCATCTCCCCACATATGCTTCACAACATGGGATGTAGTTGTGTACCACAGAAAATAGATTGGTGGTCTATAGAACTTTGCAAAAGAATGAGTACTCTTTCCACAAGGAAAAAGATCATTATTTTGTATTTTTCTCTCAATATAACAGGCATTTTCTACTGCTATAATGCACATTTGGAATGACGATAAAAAGCCCATGCAGTAAAGACTGAGACCCAAGACTATGGTGCTGATTGGAAAAAGGCAGAGTATATACTAGGTGGGGCCTAATGAGGGCATGTTCTCAGTGGGAATGTACTCTTGAAGGTGAGATAGGAACCCGAGAGCCTTCCTTTTTCCCTCTACTAACCAGTCATGAGATGGACAGGTATGCTTACCATACATACATTCCTGACCACGATGTACCAGAGTGCATTGACCAATAAACAGCCAATCCAACTAAAGTAGATGGGACCTCTTGGGAATAAAAGGCAAACAGATTCTCAAGCCTTCATTCAGGCCTGCTATCTATTAAAGTAGAGTCTCTTACTTGTTCACAACAACAGAGATGTGTCCACCCCCTTTCCCGTCACTCTTCCTCATCCTTCTGTAAGGACAGAAACCCGGCAAGGTGGTACCTCACTGTTTCCAAAGATGAAGTGGTTACTGATCTCTGTCTCACATGGGGATGGCATTTATTAAAAGATGAAAAGGAGACTTTACAATTTTTCTTTTTGCCTATGTTCCTATTTTTCTTCTTGCCTGTGTTCCTACCTCTGGGGAGGCCTTGGCAAGAGGATTGTGAATTTGAGGCTAGCTTGGGCTACATAACAAGACCATGTCAAAAAAATAAAAAGAAGAAAACACTCTAAACACTACAAAAGAACCACCCTTGTGTCCTTATGACTAAAGGAAAAATGACCAGACCTGGACTACTCCAGCAATCCAATACATGGGCATATTCAGTTCTCCTATACAGGCAAATACTCTTCTCTGTCTTTCCTTGAACCTTTTATTTATTTCAACTGAAAGTTTTAATCTGAAAAGTTCATCCACTCCTTTACTATAGATTTATGGAGACATAAATCATGGAGACAAGATTCCTTGTGTAGGACAGCAAATCCTCCCAAACTGTGAGTTAAAATGAACCTTATTCTTTCACTCAGTTGATTGTCTCAGGTATTTACTACAGCGACAGCAGTTGACCAACACAATTTTCTGTCATAACTAGTCACCCTTTGTGTGACAATGTGATGGGGTATGCATAAAGATAACAGGAAAAAGAGAAGCCGGAAAAAAGAAAGGCAAAGAAAGCAAAAGAAAGATTTCAACTTTGGAGAATGGACAGTAGAACAATACATTTGGGGATCATTTATTAATTAGCACATCCATGAAATAAAAATGTCAGTCAATGTCAAGGAATCCATGGGATCACTAACTCATGAGCCAGTAGGATTGGTTGCTCAGAATTAAACACATCAACTGAACCTAGTAGTGAGGATCACACAGTTGCTTCAAAAACAGAACTAGATATTACAATATTACTTACTGCTAATATTTATCCTGGTGTAATAGTGAATTAAGACTTCTAAAGATAAGCGCTAAAAGCCAGAAAAATTTAAAGCTACAATCCCAGCTACATGTTAATTTTCTTGGCTTATTCACTTAACTTGAACCATCTAGTCACTGTGACAAGAAATGTATAGAAAACTCTTTTTACATGCCTTAAACTATATAAAAATCCACCCAACTGTCAAGAGAAATCATTGAATATAATAGTCTACAGTAAGGCTGGAGTTTTTCAAAAGCATTTTGAATTTGAGATAAGCCTTGTTTTTTAATGGAATTTCCTTCCCTTTGTGAGCTACATATTTTCCCTCAAGAATGCCACTGAGTTCATCGAGAGCATTCCGTGTCACTACAGGCAATTATCTACCTCCTGTAACTGCTGATTTCACATGTGAAAATATGATTACACATTTACCATTTATATGCCATTTCCTGTTTTCTAAATGCATTGTAAGACTCTCATGCTATTCAAAATAAGCAAAAACAGCTGGAAAGGAACCACCACAACTAAGGACGGAGTCCTTATAAAGATAAGTGGGTTCCTAGAGGGTAAAGCTGGCATGACAATCAGGAAATAGACGCATGATGTTGGCAAAGCCCCCAAGTTATTTCACAAAACTTCCTCAGCCAGGCGGCATCTAGCAAGGGGAGGGTGAAACAAATGCTTGAGGTCATAGTCAATGATCAAGTTAGAAACAGATGCAAGACCTGACAATGTGGGCCATAGTGGACTAGGGCATTTTCGTGATCCCAGCTGAATTAAAATGGAATTAAGTGTTGAGAAACACTGGGAAGTAGCTTTTCCCCAAATGTCCATCAATTTTCCACTGAAACACTGTACTCAGTATTGTAGAATAAATTCAGGGTAAATTCCTAACACAAAGGGCCTACAGAGCGAGCGGGCTTCTTTGGCTTTGGTAACGGAGGGAGAAGGAAGAGGCATTTGCAGTCAATGACCATCCTTAAGCATAGATATGTCTCCAAAACTAGTTAATTGATCTCTGAAGAAAGGCTACAGAAATGTGACAGCTCAATTACTGCCCATTGCAAGCTGCACAAGAAAGTGAGGATGTCCTCTGCTAAGTCCCACAGAAGGAAAAACTGTCAGCATGGTAAGTGTAGGTGAAGGTAGGAGGAAATTGTTAGAGAATCTGACTTTAAGGGGAACCCATAGTAAGCTTTTGATTCTCAGTCCAAATTAAAGTACTGCATACAGAAGCTTGCAAGTGCACAACACACACACACACACACACACACACACACACACACACACACACACACCATGGAGTGGGCAATCACACAGCAATCAGGAGCACCACATGTGATAGTCTCATTCTGTCTCTGATATGTTTTAACAATATGATCACTCAGTGTCACACTGGGCATTCCATCATCATGACCATGAAGATGGTGGGTAACAGTGTTGTCTAGGCATGAGATCACCCCACCTGGGGCCCACCCTTCTCATAGGTGAGTCTGCATTCTAGCAGACAGCATCTCCTGGGACAAGCAGGAGCAGAGCCATCTTCCCCAAGTCCTCTAGACTAGTAAGATGAGAAGGACAGACAGGAGGTAGTGGACACTTTAAACCTGGTCTGACAGCTTCATCTGAACACTGTGCCAGGAGTAAGCATTGATGCTGGTTTCCTCAGGGGCATGGGCTCCATGGGGTTCAATACCAGCTCTTCTGTGACTGGACTATGATTTGGTTGTCTTCCTAAAATTGTTCTTTGTTGTATAACAAACACATCTGCTGTGGGATGATCCTTCTGTATGCTGTGATTATGTATTATTTTCATTGGTTAATAATAAAGCTGTTTAGCCAATAGGCAAGGCAGGATAAATTTAGACAGGCCAATCAAACTGAGGACTGAGATAAAGATGGGCAGAGTTGAGAGAGACACAAGGTAGCAACTCAAGAAACAAGATGCCAGAGGACCGGTAAAGCCACGGACCACATGTCAATATATAGATGAATAGAAATGGGTTAATTTAGTGGGCAAGAACTAGTTAATAATAAGCCTGAGCTAATGGCAGAGCATTTTGTAATTAACATAAGCTTTTGTGTGTTAGTTTGGGACTGGGTGGTCGGGACAGAAAAACTTCACCTCCATTTACACATGTCTATAAAATAATCTTTCAAGTGCTTTGACTGATAGATAATCTTGGCATTCATATGCTATAATCAGTACTGTCTTGAACTATTTATAGGATAGCTGAACAGGACCTTCTGGGCCTCACTTAAAGGGTGGTCAAAATGCTTTATTCACATTTTTTCCCCTGAGAAAAATGGTAGCACACACATCCAACTATCTAATTACTGTGTCCAAACTTTCCCAAGCATTGTGAGTTTAAGTCTTAGGGGGCATCACTTTTATAACAGGAGCACCCGACTCGCCATTAGTCATTCATGTTATTAATGAAGTTACATGTGCTCTAAAGAATGGTCCCAGTTATGTAACAGATGGCTGGCTCCTATTTTCCAAATTTTCTGACCAAGTCAGTTTCAGTCACATTGCTGACACGTGTACATCCATGTCACCCTAACTTAGGGGGCACATAAACACAGTACCTGGGATAACTTATTCACTGACATGGAATCAATTAGGGAGTGGACACACAATGGCTTCACTCATTAAGTTAGACAAAAGTTCTTAAGGAGTATGTATACCTATTAAGATCTCCTGCCATTTCAATACTTTTGGGACACCTATATTTGATAGTTTTTGGTAAGCACCTGATAAATTAGAAACTAGAAAAGGCAGTGGGGACCTGGCCAGACTCAGTTCCTGCCCTTAGGAAGTACATTGCAGCCAAGAGCAGAGTACTCATTCCCATCACTCAGGCACATACAAAACCTAAGTGTGGACTAGTGACGAGTCAGCGAAGTGTCAGGGAGGGGCTCAGGAGACTCACAGGCCAAGGAAGCCAGTTCTGACATTTAGCAAAGGCTTGATGGAGGATATGAGAGGCAGGAAGAAGACCTGGGAGTATCTAGCAGGAGCAGCAAGAAACTGGCCTTTTGTAAAACTTGAAGGGAGCCACTCACCTTGGCTGTCTAGGAGGCAGCCAGGGGAAGGATGATGGGACAAGGTGGTGAAGGGCAGGTTTGGAGAAGGTTTTACTGAAGGGGGTATCTACACACAATTTAATTTTTAAAGTCATTAATATGTGCGATACTAGTAATTATCTTCACTAGTCATAACTATTTTCCTGTGTATCTTTTAAGAAGCCCATTATTGATATAACTAAGGCACCTCTATCCCAGGGAAAATTCAGGCATTTGACTTCCTGAAGAAAGAAATAAAAAGCCCTTATTTTTTCCTGGTTAAACAGCTTCAGGAAGTAAAACGTATATATATACATATACATATATACATATATGTATACACACACACACACACACACACACACACACACACACACACACACACACATATATATATATATATATATATATATATATATATATATATATATATATACACATTTGTTTTTAATGGGGGCGAGGGACAATTGCTAAATGTTAGGATAGTCAAGGCTCTTCGTGTACTCCTTGTACTCATGTAATTCAGGCTACCACGATCATGTCAATAATTCTGTGCCCCATAGTATGATGGCTACTTTTATGTCAACTTGATATAGGCTAGAGTCATCAGAGAGGAGAGAACCTCAATTGACAAAGTGCCTCTCCATAAGATCAGGGTATAGGCAAAGCCTATAGTGCATTTTATTAATTAGTGATTTATCTGGAGACCCCAGCCCATAGTGAGTGGGGACACCCCTGGGCAGGTGGTCCTGGGTTCTAAAAGAAAGCAAGCTGAGAAAGTAGTATGAAGCAAGATGGTAAGGTGCACTCTTCCATGGCCTCTGTTCCTGCCCTGTTTGAATTTTTGTCCTGACATCCTTTAGTGATGAACAGTGATGATGAAGCTTAAGCCAAATAAACCTTTTCCTCCTAAAGTTGCTCTGGTCATGGTATTTCATCATAGCAACAGTAACCCTAACTAGGTTATATTTATTTACAGAAATAAATACCAGGAGTGGTACTGCTGTGACAGACCCGACCATGTTGATTTTGGGGGAGGACTGTAGAAGGACTTGGGATCTTTGGGCTAGAACAGCCATTGAGTGTTGAGAGCTAATAAATCAGCAGTGATTAAGAAAAGACCAGTGTCATTGAGGTGAAACCTAGGAAGTGTTTCCTCAGTTTCAGCACACAGAAGCTGTGTACCAGAGATGACCAAGGTTGTGCCTCTCATTGGTATCTGAACTTGGTAGCATAAGAGTCACCTAGGTGATGATAGTTTTGAAGGCATGGAAAGGTGTAGCCCAGGTTGGCCTAGAACTTCTTATCCTGTGCCTCTGCCTTCTTCAGCAAATTCTCCTGGCAAGTGCCACCACAGCCCGAGCAGCTGAAGCTTGGCACTGTGAGAGGCCACAAGAGGCCATTGGTGAAGGCACAGCCTCAGCTGAAGTTAAAGGCTAATGATTAAAGGGGTCGTGAAGAGAAGAGAAATCGAGGCTTGGCATCATGAAAACAGTCCAGGGGAGGCCACTGGTAAAAGTGCAGCCCAGTTGCAGCAGAAGACCCCAGCATTTTGGAGATAGCAGTACCATGGGATGACCATCATGAACGGCAGCAGTGGTGGAGTGGAGCTGGCCTGAGCTTAGAAGGGAGTTGTGTGTGCTACAGAGGGCAGAGCCAGAAAAGTGGCCCAAGCCCCTTGGAGGAGCCCAGATGATCTTGACTGAATCCCAGATATTGAGCATTGAATTATTTATACTGTTGGAGTTTTGTTTTGTTTAGATTGTGACTGTTCCCTGGTTCTTCCCTCTTGAAACAAGAAAGTATTTATTTTTGATTTTACAGGAATCCACAGTTTAAACTTAAAACTTTAAACTTAAAAGAAAAAAGAGATTTAAGAGTTTTATAGAGACTTTGTATTTTAAAAGAAAATGGATATTTTTAAGATATAACTTTTAAAGTGTTTGAATTGCTAAGGCTGTGGGACTTTTTAAGCTTGCAAGATGTTTTATACTGTGATGTCTTTATTGATATGTGATCTTGGGGAAGAACAAGAAAGGAACGGTTGTGGCTTAACAGTGATGTGTTCTGTGTGTCAAGTGGACAGGTGGTGCTGGCTAGTTTTATGTCAACTTGACACAAGCTAGAGTTACCTGAGAGGTGAGCCTCAATTAAGAAAATGCCTTTATAAGATTGGGCTGTAGGCAAGCCTGTAGGGCATTTTCTTAACCAGTGATTGATGTGAGAGGGTCCAGCCCATTGTGGGTGGTGCCATTCCTGGATGAGCGGGCCTGGGTTCTATAAGAAAGCAGGTTGAGCAAGTCATGAAGAACAAGTCAGTAAGAAGCTTTCCTCCATGGCCTCTGCTTCAGCTCCTGCCTCCAGGCTCCTGCCTTCTGATTCAAAGCAAACTTTATTGTTAGAATGGGCTCAAAATATCACACAACACATTTATGTTGAAATATTTGTTTACATGGCCCCCGGCTTCAGTTGCCCAGCAACACAAATACAAAACAGCAAAAACAAAAAGAAAAACAAAACCTACAAAGCAAAAAACCAATTGCCACACAAGAGAGTAGGTATGTCTGTGCCTCAGGAAAACTTTTATCTATGGCAACAGGAGATAGGCCCTATAGGAGATAACATTTGCTGACCTTTGTTTAGAGGAACAGAAGCCAATACAAAATAGTACCTAAATGAACAATTCTGATAATAATATAAAGCAAATTTCTAAAATGTAGGCAAGAGAAGAAAGAGTATAGTGAATCCTACAGGATTGCATTGGCTAGCTATTAGAATACTATACTAGTCATAGGTTCATTGCTAAATGGTATTATAAAAACAAAACACAACAGAACAAAAAATCACTATCTCTACAGATGCTATGCAAATGTTAGAGGAATATTTGTCAAAGATTTTATTTTTAAAATGCTGTGTGAATGTTTCTGGCATGAGGTAGCAAGTTGGCACAGATAATCCAAAATTCTCATCCAAATCTAAAATTCTAAGACTCCAAAATTTAAATTACAATACAGTCGATAATATATGACAGCACTTCAAAAGCAGCTGAAATAGAATTTTATGTCTTCTTTTTCCCTGTTTTTGTAGATTTTAGAATGCTGATTCTTGAAACCTGGCAGCTCAGACAATAACTGACTGTTTCCTAGGCACTTTGCAATTGCTTTCTTTTAATTGGGGGTGAATTGGTACAGCATATGAAATCTGAAAACTAAAAATGGATGCTTTAGGCAACTCATTTTTAAAAAACTTAAAATGACTCAACTGGCATTAAGACATGTTTCCTTTCACACATCAGCCAGTAAATATCTCGAGTGAGTACTCATACAGTGCAGTCATTAGGTATACATTCATTTACCACCTATTAGGTCCAAAAAAAGTACCTGATCTATAGCAGACTATATGCTGCTCATTCATTAATTGAGTGTCTGAACAGAAATTGCCTGGGCTCAAATCTCAGTCTTGTGAACTTGGGGAGTAATTACTGAACCTTTCTGTCTTCTTTGCTCATTGGAAAATCAGAATACAAAATAGTACTTCATAAAGTATTATAAGAATACAATTAGATGCTACTTACAAAACACTACCTCTTCCATGGCCAAATTCTAAGTACGGTAATGTTGGTAAAATTGCTTTTATTTGCATCTTCTCTTTATTAGGTGGGTATTTAAGTAGAAGTATCATGTGTTTCTAGGGCAGAAATGGTCCTCTGCCAAAGCATGGTGTCCTACTGATTACGAGATAAGGCAGAATCCATATAACATTCTACCAGAAGGCATCTTGCACTCAAAATGGAAAAGGAAAACAAAGTGAAATGAAAATGTTTGGTTGAGTAAAGCGAGTAGCTTTATCTACTCTGGAAATAGTCATTGGTGGGGATGGTGAGGGTGACATCAGGTTGAAAAGCATTAAAATTAAACAAAAACAAAACTAAAAATTCCTGGGAGTTTTAAATTGTTTTGATAAGCAATTAAAACAGATGTAGCAATCAATGTGTCATTATACATTTATTGAGCATTTACTAGACCCCAGGTCTTGATAAACAGAGGGTGTTTCGGATACAACTTAGAGAGGAAACTCTTATCACAGATAGGAGCCACACCTCCCTTATCTGGGACATGTGGGTGGTGCACCTCAACAAGATCTTGTGAGTCAGATGGGTCACTGCATGATGCTCAGCAACAGAATGTGTGGCGACAACCTAAGTCTTGGATAGAAGGCCTTCAATAGAGGTCATAAACCCGTGAGAGGGTTTCTCTAGGCAGGTGGCCATGCAGAACTGACCTGACAGAGGTATGTGAAGTAGAGATACTAAGTAACATTGTGCCTTGTGGAGAGGGTAGCCCCAAAGACTGAGGGAACCTGACAAGCTCTTGAGGTAACACAGACATGCTTCCACCCAGAAGGTGCCAGGATCTCAGCAGATCCAAATTCCAAGAAACCTTCGCCATATGTTGATCAGAAGAACTACTTAGTAAAAAACGAATCTAGCCACATGTTTCCCTTGTCCTATCTTTAAAATTCCTGAGTAAATATTTGCCCATTGAGGATAATTAATTGAACCTTTCACAGTCCATTATAATCTACCCAGATGTATCTCTCGGAGTCTGTTCATCATTGTGTCTTACACTCAGACATAGAATCTTGTGACATATGCTACCGGCTTAGGTTTTGGAGTTAAACTTTCCTAGTTAGGTTACATTTTCTAAAACTCCCTCAAGACAGTTTTTGTATTTGTAAAACGGGAAGGGTCACAACACCTCCTGTCTGAATCTGTCACAAAGACAAAGGGAAACTGAACACTTAGCATAGTGTCTCGCACATAAGAATTAGGCAAATACTACTGTTACAAATACACCATCCCATCACTGGGCATATATATTAAAGAAAATAATTATGTTAAGTAGATAATTGGGCTCACATTCACGTTCATTGCAGCTCTATTCATAATAGCTGGGAAATAAAAACAATTCAACTGTCTATCAAATGATGAATACATTAAAAATGTGGTCCTTGCACTCAATGGAATATCATTCATTCATAAAAAAATACTAAACCATGTTATTTGTGACAATTGGTTGGACTTAGGGATCATTATGTTAAGTGGGGGAAAAAGGCACAAGAGGAGATCCACAGGGTCTTGCCCATATATGCAATGTAATGACGTTGATCTCAGAGCTACAAAGAAGAGGTGAGTCAGGGGAAGAGGTTGATCACCAGGCACTAAATTACAACCAGATGGAAGCAAAAGCCTCTAGGGTATCACTGCATAGAACAGTGATGACAAATAATGATTACATGTTGTACATTTCAAAATATCTAGAAGGACTTAAAATAATTTTACCACAGACATGACAGGTGACTGAAAATATAAATGCATTTAATCTGATTTTGACATTACCCAATGTATACATATATCACATGTTGCATGCGACCCCACATGTATGTTCAGCTTTTTTATCTTTGAGTACTACTTAAAATTAAAGTGATGTCTCTGCACTGGTATTTGGGAGAGGTTTATACAAAAACAGCTTGCAAAATGAAATTGTGGAGAGAGCCTACCATGACGCCCAGATAGGGTATTTATGAAGTGGTTGGGCATGAGGAAGGGATCTGGTCCAGAGGCTGAGGTGGGGAGGGGTCTGAATGGACCAGAAAACATAAACAAGACCTAGTGAGGGGCCTGAGAAGAAGGTGGGACTGAAATAAGGGACAAGTTAACAGTGATCCCAATATTCTAACACTGAAACAACAATGATCCTTCAAACAGTCAGATCAGTAAGTTAGGGTCACCGAGTTTTGCAATTAATAATTATACAATCTAGAAGAGAGATGCCACCTTTGAAAGACAGAACTTTCCAAGCTTAAATTTATGATAAGATCATATTAATTGAAATTCCTAGTTTGTGGATTGGGGCGTGCTCATAGGGACAGCACATTCAAGGCTCTAGGCTCAATCGTTAGCACCCCAATAATAAAGTAAAATGAAATCCCCATTCTGATTCTGAAACTTCCTTTTCAACCAATCAACTCTTTTCACCCTACATTCCACAAAATACTCCATCTCTGCGCATCTTTGTATCCACCCAGGTAATTCCATCTCCTATCACCTACAGGATGATCTTTCCCAGAGGTCAGGACTCAACTCTCTGCTCCGACTAACTATTTGTCTTGTGGGATGGGCAGTTGGGCTAGGTATTGTCTTTCTTTTCATATTCCATTAGGCCTCAGGACTTCAGCATTCCTGCCTAAATCACCTTCTTTCATATCACAATTACAAAAAATTTCCACAGCTAATCGGGAATGGCAACAGCCCAATGTCCTTTGACTGCCAAATGGATAATGAAAATGTGGTCATATACACAGTGGAATACAATTCAACTGTAAAGAAAAATGAAATTTGGAGGTAAATGGATGGAACTAGGAAAGGTTATACTGAAAGGGGAAAGAGAGGAAGGGGGAGGGGAAAACAGTACTAAGGATGTTTGAAAAGGCTATAAGAAATCATATTATTTTTTATTTACCTAAAATTATATATAATACATAGAAGTGAAAACACACATATGTATAGTTTAAATTGAGTTATGCCATTTGATAATGGCTCCCCAGAGCCATAAACTAGCTACCTAAAACCCCAGTACCAGGCATGAGAAATCACCTTTTGGGTTGTTCATCGGGACTGCCCAAGAGATTCCTAGAACAACATAAGCTATTGCTGCTGTCCTTGGTTTCCTTCCAGAAGTTGAAGGTAAGTCCCTATATTGTTGAAGACACCACATACTTTATACACAGGACTCAGCGGATTTGAGCTGGATATGATGTGAAAGCCTCCTCCCAGAGGACTAGTTTTTATCACCCAGACAGGTTCTATGCAAGCAAGAAGGAAGCAATCAACAGTTGTACCCAGCTGTGATGTCTACGAACCGCAACAATGGCCAGCATTGTAAGATATCCCAAAAGGTGCAATAGTGGTACCCATATCTTGGCTGCAAACAACAACCATGTAGTTGGACTTAAGGTCCATCAACAGGAGATCATTCCTGAAACTAGAAACCTAGCAAACTCCCCAGGGCTTGTGGAGTCATGGATCTTAGAGAAAAACCTACTGCCATCACTTTACCAGACCAGCATAACTCCTAAATGGAATTCTAAATGCTTATCCTTACGCCAGTGGATAAATGTATCGCTCAGTCCTTATCAAAGAAGCTTCTCTTTGCAGCAGATGAAGACCATTACAGAAAACCCCAACTGTTTGAAAGCAGAGAACAGCTGACTATGGGGTGTCCAGCCCTTGCATCTAGGCTCAGGGAACATAGATGAAGAGCGTGTGGCAAGATTATAAGAGACAGAGAACCAGGAAGCCTGCTGTGAGGTTTTGTCTCCTAGAAATGACATGGACATTACACCAACCATACCTCAACCATATGGTTGCCTAAACAAGACCTGATCAAGCACAATACCAACAGACATGCTATTGTAGAAGGGGGAAATCTCATGGCACCCCACCCCCATACCAAGAATGACCGATACCCAAGGACTACTGAGGAAGGAAGAATTAATCATCCCCGGGGATGAGCCTCTGACTGAGTAACAGTAACAATTAAAGAAAAGAGGCCAGGGCTGGAGAGATGGCTCAGTGGTGAAGAGCACTGGCTGTTCTTCCAGAGGATCTGGGTTCAAATCTCAGCACCCATAAGTTAGCTGACAACTGTCTGTTACTCCAGTTCCAAGGGATCTGACACTCTCACCCAGACATATATGCAGACAAAACATCAATGCACATTAGATAAATAAATAAGTAAATAAATAAATAACTAAAAAAAGAAAAGAGGCCATTTATTTAAGAGGGAGAGAGGGAGGGTCATGGAAGAGGTTGAAGAGAGGAAATGGAAAGGGGGAAATGGAAAGGGGAAAATGAAGTAATAATATTTTAATTAAAAAAAACCTCATTTCCACAGCTAGAAACAGGTTTGAGCGAAAAATGATGATAATAGACTTAAAAAGAAGCGGTCACTTTGAAGTCCAAAAAGGGTATTTTTTTTTTTAAACCAATGTCCATGTTACTTACCGGTAATGTTTCTTAAATAAAAATGGTTCAAAATTTTTGAAACCTTTCTCAAATCCCTCATGAAATACGTTTTTATGTGTAACATTTGGAGGTTGTTGGTTCCCAAAGGATATTTAAAGGAATGCCTAAGGAAGTCCCACTCTGGGTGGCAGGTCAAAGCTCTTGGGTTTCTTATTACTTTGGACCCAAGACATTTGAACAGGAAAGGGGTCTTGCCAGGGTAATGGATGTTTCCTAGGTGACATAATTAGAGGAAGGACACTGCTGAAGACATGGGTGACACCAGCAATATGCTGTCCTTGTCAGTCCATGGGACACCCTCCTGGAGAGCGAAGCACCCCAGCTCTAAATGAGGACTCTTCCGCGTGTCTGGATAGATTCAGCAGCATCACCGACGTCACTATCAACCATCTGCAGGAGCAAACCCCAGACCTTACATGGACATTCAGTAGTGTAGCCAGAAACAAAATGAACTCTCACCCTGTGTCTAGTCAACTTTCTGTTGCCGTAATAAACACCATGGACAAAAAGCAACTTAGGGAGAACAGGACTTATTTCAGTTTACTGGTTACAGTCCCTCATCACGGGAACTCAAGGCAGGACCCTGGGGGGCAGGAACTGAAGCAGAGACCATGGAGGAATGCTGTATACTGGCTTGCTTCCTCTGTTCCTGCTCAGCCAGCTTTCTTATAAAATGTAGAACTGTGGTTCTCCCACATCAATCATCAGTTAGTTGCAGGCTAGGCTTATCTACATAGGGAGTTCAAGGACAGCCAGGGCAGCATAGATACTGTCTAAAAAAGTTTCCAATTATTTGAAATGTCAGAGAGATGGACCTTGCAGATCCAAACTAAGTTTTGTCCAAATTGTAATTTATTTGATTTTTCAGTTCCCAGATTACATTGGGAGGGTAAGAAATGCCAGTGCTTAAGTTAGTTATTTAGCATAGTAACACCATTTATCCAAATTTAGCTTTTAATGAATATGGTCGGTTGGGGGAAAATCCCTAGCATATGCTGAGGATACACAAAAATGAAATAAATTCTGCTAGCAAACCTGTTTTCTTTTTTCTGATTATTCTTGGCAAGCTGCATCCATGGTATGCAATGAACCTGGTTTCTGTGTATTCTCACAGGTAAGCAAAGACCTATAAGCATTGAACTGCAATAAAGTCTATTATAGTTTGTTTAAAAACAAATTATCCAGTCATATAATATAATGCCTTTATATATCATGAATAATTGGTATAGTGAAAAAGCTACTCTAGTGGGCCATATTAGGTTGTTTAAATAAATAATATCACCATTTAAATCACACACTATCTGTTATCTTTCTATACTCTATCTCCCTCATTCTACTTATTTATCATTTATCTGTGGATCATCTATATTTCTATATATCAATCTGCCTATCTATCTACTGTCTATCTATTATCTATCTTAACCCATAAACCTTGAGGCATCCTCATCAGCAGGGTTTTCATATTGATGTCCGAGACATGACAAACACAATGCACAACAGCCCACAATTAGATTTTAGTTTCTTACAACTGTCTGAATCAATCATTCTCTTCAGAGAGCACAGTGGTTTTTAGCTTCTAAATTATTCCTGACATAAAAAGGGACACATGACTAAACAGTAAGATTTATCTTCAAACATTCACTTACAGCAAATTTATAGGATATTGAAATTGAAAAAAAAAACCTGTGTTGAGGTTGAAATATTACAACAAAGCTTCATTGGTTGTCTATGAAGTAGGCCACTCTGAATTTCTGATGACAAAGTATTAGGGTTAACCTATGTCAGAGTGACAATTCAGCCTCAAGAACACCAGGAATACAGAAACATGTTCAACATGAGCACGGATGTTTTAGCAAACGAATCTTCTATTGACCAAAATTTGTTTTCTTTTGCTTCTGGAGATGGAGCTGCATCTGGCAAATTGGCTATGAAAATGAACTTTTTATTTTGAGAAATAAAAAAGAAACAACTGCGTGTATGACTGTAATCAGAACTAAATTCTAAGCATATGGACATTTGTTTAGGATGATTCTCAGTGATTTGTAGAACCTCTAGGTTAGTTTTTCCCAAAGGTGTGGGTAGATTACAAGAGAGAACATAGGAGGTGACTTGCAGACTTTATACTCAAAGATGAAGGAGTCCTTTGTTTTCTTTAGGCAGTGCATGGAGGGGAATGTAGGGTCTCTTCTAAGTAGCTCTGTTTGGTCTGGAACTTGCTATGTAGCCCTGGCTGGCCTTGGACTCCTGATCCTTCTGTGTTCATCTCCCAAGTGTTGAGACAGCACCTCCATGTCCCACTGAAGGAGTGACTCTTGAGGTCAAGGGTATGGCTTTCTCCCTTTACTCACTAGCAGTGGGGATGGTCAGAGACATCCCTTCTAGATGAAAATGTGTGTTGGATTCTTCCATTAGCCTTTCAAGACTCACACAACTAAATTATGGATACATTTTTATAAGCTGTGTTCATCTTTTAAAGTCTCAAGCAAAACTGTCCTTAGCCCCATGGACGAGAATGAAATGTTAACTCACTCTTGAAGCCTTACTTAGGGTTTACTCAGCTTTGAGATCTGAACAGGCTGTTAAAATTATGCATGTTTAGCTCCCACTAAATTGTTTTCTTCTTCTTTTTTATATTATCCCTGGTTTTCAAAACAACCTTACAAGTAATAATCATAATCACAATTATAATAGTAATAATGAAATACAGAACTCAATATACAGGTAGAGATATTTAAGTATGTAAAATGGAATATTTTCTAAGGGTAGCCATGTGGTAAGTGAAAAAGTTGGGTGTTGAACTCAGGTCTTTTTAAATCTTCAACCTTGCCTTTTACACTCTTATCTCCAATTGTGTGCAGTTGATAGAGTGACTCTTCCAGACTTCTGAAGCTTACTTTAGGTAACACTGCATGAGCTCTGTACCCTGAGATTGAAGATGGACACTGGAATGAATGTCAAGGCTTTTGTCCTAAGCAGTTTTTCCTCTTCCTCTTTCTTATAAAAAAAGTTTATATTTGATGTGTTTTGCTGGCATGCATGTCTATGTATCATGTGCGTGCCTAATGCCCACAGAGTCCAGAAGAGGGCATTGAATCACCTGGAACTGCAGTTACAGGTGGTTGTGAGCTGCCCTGTTGGTTCTGGCAACCAAATAGCAAGTAAGTGTCTTGGAAGAAAAACCAATGCTCTTAACCAAGGAGCTACCTCTCCAGGGCCCTCTCCTCCTCTTTCTTAAAACTCTGTGTGTATGTGTTACGTGTGTGTGTGTGTGTGTGTGTGTGTGTATGTGTGTATGTTGTGTGTCTGTCTCTTTCTGTGTGTATATGTTTGTATGTCTGCCTATCTCTTTCTGTGTGTAAGTGTATGTGTGTATGTGAGTGTTGTGTATCTATCTGTCTCTCTGTGTTATGTGTTTCTCTGTGTATATGTATGTTTGTATGTGTGTCTGTCTGTCTCTCTCTGTGTGTAAGTGTATGTGGTATGTGAGTGTTGTGTATCTATCTGTCTCTCTGTGTTATGTGTTTCTCTGTGTATATGTATGTTTGTATGTGTGTCTGTCTTTCTCTCTGTTTGTATGTGTGTGTGTCTATGTATATGTGTCTGTCTTTCTGTGTATGTATGTGTCTATCTCTTTCTCTCTGTGTGTTTGTATGTGTGTCTATCTCTCTCTGTGTGTGTATTTGTCTGTCTGTTTCTTTTTCTCTCTGTGTGTGTTTGTCTCTTTCTATGTGTATGTGTTTGTATGTGTGTCTGTATGTTTCCTCTCTCTCCCCCCCCCCCCCTCTCTCTCTCTCCATAGTTGTGCATCCATGAGGAACTTCCCAGGATTTTCCTTTCTCCATCTCTTATCTCACTGTGAGTGCTGGGATTATAGACATGGGCTACTGTGTCTAGCTTTGCATAGATTGTGGAGATTTGAATTCTGGGCCTCATGTTTATGTGGCAAGCATTTTAACCAATGGGGCATCCCCCAGCACTGCCCTAAACTCTCCTATTTCTAATTGAGAGAAGAAATCTGGGACTCTGACAGGTAAACACACCCGTGAAATAACAAAGTTGAAGTTAGTATTTTCACACTTTAATTAACTTTTAAGCTTTAACATGAAGGATGACATAAAATAAAATGAAATTACTAATTTTTCCACTACTAAAATGAATTATGAAATACACTTTTAAAGATACATTTTCAAGGACTCATGTTCATCATCCACTATGGTTAAGTATGATAATATGTAATTGTAAGCATTTTCTATTTTAATTGAAATTATTTCCAATTCAATTACTGGGTCTATTTTCAAGGTTAATGCACAATAGAATACACAGGAATATGTTTTAAAACCTACAGAATAAAATTTACACTGAGCTTTGAAAGTAGGTTTTAGGCCCACTATCTAGAAAAAGTCAAAGAGTGGGCAGAAAATAGACAGTACAGACAGACACTTTAGCAAACAAAGTGGAATAAATTTACCAAGCCAATCACAGCCTGAAAAATGCAGATAAAGATGCAGAAAGAAAACATGCAACGTTGATCATGAACACATTTCAATGCAAGAAACCAGAAAGCGCTTTTGTCCTTGGTGTGAATAAACATTCAGACCATGCTGCAGCTGCAAAATTGAAACTCAAGGAAGACACATTTACAAAGGAATTTATTAAATTGATGTGATTTCCTGGTTTCACACATGCAGTGGCTCTTTCATAAAGTAAAATGTACAATTTGTCTTGATAAAAATGACATTTCTCTCATTGTATTCAACTAGATAGCAAAAAATCTTTTGTGAAGAGCCGTGCTTATTAAAGAGCTGGGGATACCCAGCAGCTTAGGCTCTGAATAGACAGAGCTCATCCTCTATTAACATGCCCTCTGTGTCGAGTATCCTTTATAAAGAAGATTCCAAGCAAAGGAAATCTGTCTTTCTCTGTATAATATGCCACAGAGATTTCTTTGTAAGAAGTCACTTGTTGCTGAATCCATCCATCCATCCATCCATCCATCCATCCATCCATCCATCCATCCATCCATTCAGTATTTTTGAATCTCCAAAGTCTTTATAATATGCAGTAGGGGATAGAAAATATATCTGTGAACTTATTATTCAAAATTTTATGATTTTAAGATCTTCTTTCAGGGTTGGAGCAACAGCTCAGAGGTTAAGGGAGCTTACTCCTCTTGCAGAAGACCTGAGTTTGGTTCCTATCACCCACATAGCTGCTTACAACTCTCTATAACTCCAGTTCCAGGGGATATGACACCCTCTTCTGGCCTCCATGGGCACTGCACTAATAAGGTGCAAAAAAATGTATCATCAGCAGGCACACACTCAAACACATAAAATAAATATAAATCAATCGTTTAGAAAAGTAATCTCATGTATTTTCATTTTTGAGTCAATTTCTCACTATGTAGCACTGGCTGCTGGCTTGGAACACTCTATGTAGACCAGCTTGGCTTTGAACTAGGAGACCCACCTGCCACTGTACCTCGAGTATTGAGATTAAAGGCATGTACCACCATGCCCAGTTATTAAATGCCATTCCATCCCATGACTCAGATCCTGTCTGAAGCTAATACAACTCTCCACAGTGTGAGCTGGCAAGGAAGTCCATTCTCTGTCTAGCTCCAACTGTAGCATGATCATTATAGTGCCATCCTGGATCATTCTATTTTTAGAGCTGTTCCAAGTCAGGTCTTAGGACAAACAGGTTAGCCTCCTCTCAAAGCTTGTTAAAAATGCGCATCTGTGACCTCATCCACACTGATCTATGCTTAACAACCACAGACCTACACAAGCCAATGGAGGCTTTACAAACCACAGATACTACTTTCTAGGTGAAATCACAGGGGAGTGATGTCAACAAGAAAAAATAAGTTGGTAAACTGAGTGGCAGGTTTTACATTTCTGACTTAGCGGTTTGGATGACAATGATATGGTGAATCTGAGCTAAAACCCAATGTAATCAGAACTTTTATTTCGGAAGACTCAGGAAACTATAGAGCGGAAACCCAGTGAAAGGTGATTGTAAGCTCAGTAAGGAGGCAGAATTTGCCAAGTCTCAGAGTCTCTGAGGGACATTCACTCTGTTTGCATCTTGTGCTTAGGATAAGATTCGTTCTGAGCATGCCTCCCTACCATCGGTGAAATCTTATCAACTCAGGGTCTGGATTTGTCTCCTCTTTCAGTATTTCTGCCTGGCCATCTGCTACAACTTTCCCTGACATCACTGGTATCATTGCAATAGTTGAGATGTTTGCTATAATCTGCTTGTGATCTATCTAATGGCTGCTCCTTTCTAGTCATAACATCTAGTGTGATTTTACAGATTATAATAAAACCACCATTTTTCTCCAACTTTATTTTATTGTTTAACATTCTAATGTTAAAAAAGAAGTAAGGAGCAAGGGGCTGTGAGATGGCCTCTTTATATTGAATATGGCAGAATGAGAGAGAACTGATTCCAGAGAGAGAGAGAGAGAGAATATACTTGCCTGCACACTCTCCTCAAACTGAACAATACGCAGTAACTGTGAAAGTACTATTAAATGTTATTATGTTAAACTTTGTAACTCTTCCTAAAATGTTCACCACTCTTTGAAACCTAACGTGTAATTTAAAACAAACAAACAAACAAACAAACAAACAAACAAAAAACCACTATATGCCAAGATGCACGTCTCATTTCGGGCACAGCTCTATTGGTAAAAACTCATTTGGAAACAGTTCATCTTGGCTCCATGTACTTGGACACTACTTTAAGACACGAAGCACTTCCATCTCTAATGCTCCATTTGGGAGAATAATGACCAGTTTCAAAATCAAGCAAAAGGGGGTGTAACAAAGTCTCTGATTGGCTGAATACTGACCTCTGGACCACTTGCTAATGCAGCCACAGCTTTTGGGGAAGGACATTTCTGCTCCTCACTGGATTTTCTTTGCCTTTATAATGTCAGTCTCCATTGATAACTAGATGCTCTGCCTCCTGCCTCAGGTGCTAATAACGCAGCTTGGAACTATGGTGGAGCTCATGCCCTGAGTGGAAGTCCCAGAGAGTGAGTGATTCTGCTACTGAACACATTTTCAGGCGAAACTCCCAGACAGCATCCAAACCTCCATGGGAGGCCTGTGAAGCGTCAAGTTCCCATGACTCCCGGAGCAGATTTGTTAGCCTACCCATGTTCTTACCCACACTGAGTCACTCTCTATGCTTCTGTCTATTTCATTATTTCATTTTATTTTTTTGAGACAGCTCTTACTGTGTCATTCAGTCTAGACTCAATCTTATTATCCTCTTGCCTTGGCAGAACATTACATCATGTACTAGTAAGAAGGTCCAGCCATTCCCAATCTTGATTCGTGGGATCATCTTCCCAGTGAACAGCCTTTTTCAAGTCCTGGTCTTTGTTTCACAAGTAACCCAAACAGGAAGGTAGCTCACTAGTATACTCAGCACTATTAACCCCTTCTGATCTGCTCTTACTCATGCAATGCCTTTAACTCAGACATTCTATGGTCTTTCTTTCCCTCCCAACAGAGCACAGGATGAAAGGAAGAGAATGGAGACGGGGCTCGGGCTTCAGCATTTCCACTGCCTTTCTTACCAGACTTAGATCACAGTGGACATGCCTGGGCTAATAAGTTCGCATTTGTACAGGATGAAAAGAAAGTAGAAAGTGGATGCCATGCCATCTATTTCTCCCATTCGACACTTAACCTCCCATCCAGTATTTTAGCCCTGAGACCCCTGGAAACTGCATTTGCCTGCTCGGACTTTCCAGATTGACAACAATGATTACCACACATGTGAACATCTTGGTCAAAATCTGTACAGGAAACCAAGGAGTTAAACACAGACTTTAAATTCAGCAGTCTATCAATAGCTCTGGAATTGTAAGGTAGAAATATATTACGCTATTAAAAGAGAAAAGTTTCTTCATACAGTGCATCTTAAGTGGACGTTGTAGAAGGGGGTTATATAAGGGGATGAGGTTCTACCTTTGACGATCATTCTTCCATTTTTCCTGCTTCCAGCACAGGAGATCCAAGCTTCAGGTTGCTGCTGTTGTTGATATTGTTAACCAGATGTCACTCTTGCTATGTGATGTTCAACTGCTCTGAAAGATAACAAATGCAATAATTAGACACGATGACTCATTTGAAACCGAAACACACTGAGGACTGATCTCCCAAAAATGACACCAGCAGCCATTAAATCCAATGATGTGAGACGCAGAGCTGCATAGGAAATCTACGCGGTGGTTCTTGTGATGATATTTTTTAATGCATCTCAGAAAATCAAATCAACCAGAAAATAAAAAAAAATATTCTGCCATCATTATAAACAGATTTGATATTCTACAAAATGCTTGTCCATAACTATCACTTATATTCTCTTTAAAAAGTAATAAAGAGAGGTGGGAAGAGATGACTCAGTGGTTAAAAGCACATTCTGCTTTTGTAGACGGCCTGACTTCAGTTCCCAGTACCTCCCACATCTGAAGACTGATAGCCATCTGTAATACTAGCTCCAGGGATCTGATACCTCTGGCCTCTGGAGGCACCTGCACTCATACACACAGAACGGCCCCCCGCAACACATGCAACTGCAAATTATAAATATAAATCTTTAAAAGTAATAAGGTACAAATATCAAAAACATGATTTTTGTAAGGTACAGCATATGCATAAGATTGCAGTCATTTCCTTACAACTACATGTTTTATTAATACCACAACTAACTAACTGTGGTGAAAAGGGAGTAGAAATTGTCATTATTCCCATTGTGGTCTCTTTGACTTCACGGCAGGGTCCAACATGCCATACTATTCTTAAGAGTGCAACCGTGGGCTTGGTGATGCCTAAGCCAAGCCATTTACAGGATTGCCAATGATGCTTTCTTAGACTATGACAAAATAGAAATTCTATCTAGGCCACATTGTGGGAGGGAGGTTGCCTGAGATCATATCACATGCTGTGTGGAGCCGTGATTCTCCTTTGTAGCAGGTCACAGAAGGCAGGGCTCATCACACAAATGACCTGATGTTTCAAAAGAGCTAGGGGACACTGACAGCTGCTCCTATTGTTTTTCAAAGCAAAATAATTCTGTGTGCCACAGTAGGCATGGTGGCATCAGCCTGTAATACAAGCACTGAGAGGGCTGGGGCAGGATAGAGAGCACATTTCAGGCTAGCCTGGGCTTCATCTGGAAACTCACTCAAAAGACCAAACAGGGGAAAAACAAAGCAAAACAAAGCAAGCAAAACCTACCATCAAGCGAGTATGCAAGTAATAAAAAAATTGCAGCCTGGGCCAGGTTTAAAAAGTGATGGGCAGGGCTTTGTCACCTTGTCCCCTACAGGCAGAGACTGTAAATATTGATGGACTGTGGAGAAAGAATGAAGAAGACAGACTGTAGGAGTCGGTAGAAGAAACTCCTGCAATCATATGTCTCCCACTTCTTCTTCTCCATGTCTTTTCTTGCAGTTTCCCTGCACTGAAATATCTGTGGGATATTTCTGCAACAAAGTCTATTGCATTGTTTTAAAATTAATTTTCTGGATTACTCAGTGGATTTTTTTTTCTTTAACTCTGGTGTCAGAGTTTAAACTAATATACCTCATACCCATTCATTTCAAGGGAGTTACTCTATAAGCCGATCACTTCCAGTTTTTAAAAGAGGTTATTTAAAAATATTGCCTGAGGGTATGGAAGGGGAAATGCAATATGTATATGCATTAGATTTTATGGAATGCCTATGCTTTAGTAAAATGTATTTCTGAAGAGATCAAGGAGGCCCAGCCGAGGAGCTTCTTCAGTCTCACTGTTTCCTACAAGCTCTCTCACTTGTCAGAGTAACGAGGTCTCTCGGGAATACCTGTTGACGGACCTCAGGCTAGTACAAATGCTCACCCCTTCACTCACTCATGCATTCACTCACCTACACCATTCCACACAGACGTATTATCATACCCCAGACACTGTTAGAACATGGAAACACACCAGGGGACCTTTCATTTTAGTGGAGTTGAGTAAGCAGAAAAGAAATAACAAGTATGATGAAGTGGTAAACTGGCATGTCAGTGCCTAGTCGGCTTGTCATGGAGGTGGTGGGGCACCTGACACTGAGGGAGACAGGTATGGGCTAGGTTTGTAATGCAATTATCACAGGAAACTGGTAATATTCTTTTTACTCACCGAAAATGATTATATAGAGAGGCAAACAATGTATGCAAAGCATCATATTTTGTGTGCACAGGAGCTCATGAATATTAATTTCTTTCTTTTTTTTTTTTTTCGAGACAGGGTTTCTCTGTGTAGCTTTGCGCCTTTCCTGGAACTCACTTGGTAGCCCAAGCTGGCCTCGAACTCACAGAGATCCGCCTGGCTCTGCCTCCTGAGTGCTGGGATTAAAGGCGTGTGCCACCACCGCCCAGCGAATATTAATTTCTTTATTTTAGGCATTTATTTAATTTTTTGAGTTATTTAATAATTGAATTTATCTGTGAAAAACTTCTACAAGTCATAACAGAAAGCTCTTTTACATTTTTTCAGTTCTTTTTAAAACATAAGGAAAATAATCTGCTGGTAAATTAGTAACAGGATTCAATAAATCATGAATGCAATTGCCAGGGAGCTAAGCAAATTTTACTTTAGACAACAGGTGAACAAAAAATCTAAGGAAAAATAAAAGAAATTAGCCTAGGAATCTGAAAAGTCTCCCAACTTCTACTAAATCTTGCTCACTCCCATGTCTCTTTAAATGCATGTCTTGTTTATTTGATAGTCTCTGATGTACATGTGCTTCATTTAACAATGATCAATTGACATTTATGATACCAAATGTGTAAACTATGGGACAGATGAACAATAAAACTATAGATCTAATAACAGTCCCAAGAACATATATGCCTAAGGTCACAGCCTCTAGCAGCCCTGAGAAGAATTCTTTAAAGGACTACAATCCTTTACCATACAGAAGCACTGTCGTTTTGTCAGGTCCCAGTTGTCAATCACTGGCCTTCATTCCTGGGCAACTGGAATACCTTTTGATAAATCCTTTCCCATACCTGAGTCTTATAGATGTTGTCTACATTGTATTCTAGTAGTTTCTGTAGTCTAAGTACCTCTTTCACTGAATAAATACTAAACTAGAATCTGTCTATGTTCAAGTCTTCCTTTACAGGTGAAGTCTTTGAGACTACAGAGATGAAACCACATTTTTAGGCCATAATTAATCAATGACAAATCTAGGACTAGTCCTTGGGTCTTTTTTCTCCCCTCATAACTGTCCTGATCCTCAGATTTCTCTTGTTTGTTTTCAGTCAAGTGTATCTTTTATAGAATAACAGCATCATATCTTGGAAATCTTATATTTTATCTGAAAATTTCACTTGCATTTTACAATAAAGTCCACAAAAAATTAGCTTTGCTTGAAGACATATTAAATTATCTATTTGCTGGGTGGTCCCCTCAGCCTGCCCCTTCTGGAACAACAAAAACTTCAGATAATGTCTGCGTTTTGTGAATTCTCATGTGTCTGAGGCAGTGTTAGATTATGTAATAAAAAAGAAAGTCCATCCAGTTTTTTACCTTCTTTGCAAACCAAATTGCTAAGCGATTCTTCAACTGTGGATAAGAAACATCAAAGTGAGGCTGGCTTCCAGGATGTGTATCCTGTGAGTTTAAAAGGGCTCACACTTCATTTAAAGTAAACCAGTGCATTGGGCAAACATCAATAGGACTGGACTGTGCTAGGATACATGCTACACGTGTCTGTAGCTATCCCTTACTGCCTTGCTTCACATTCACTCTGCAGGATGGGGCATCTGATGGGCATCCAATGGAGGTGAGTGAGATTCAGTGGGGGGAGCTGAGCAAGCCTGTTGTATCTATGACCAAGCACAGAAGCTGCTAGCCCAAAGGAGCCTGCTCTCATTGGAGACCAGAATTCCCTCAAATTAGGAAGAAGGCAATAGCGTTCTGAGAAACAGACCTGTGCTACCTTCTTCCTATCATATACTTTCCTTGTTTCATCCAATCACAGACGGAAGATGATGGGAAAATTAAGCAAAGGGGAGAAAAAGGATGCATGATTCTTTTTTTCTTGCAACCAGTCTACACTTAAGTAAGCCAGTGGGGGGGGGGGTTGATGCGAGAATGTGCACACATTTGGGTGTGTCACAAGGACAGGTGAGGAAGGTCTAGGCTGCATTTTCACTGTTGTAAGAACAAAACACATATACATGGCCCATGAGATCAAAACATGGACATATTAATGATTCTGTAAGCGAGTATTAGGTGTTATACATGCACTGCACCATACAAAGGCGAATGGTATAAAATTCATGCCAGTAATTTATGCTGTTGACTTTTGTTTTCACTCAGAAAAACACAAAATGATATGTTGCCAATCTGATATATCAAGGGAGCTGGCAGAAGAAAGGCTTGTAGATTAGTCCTTTTGTGGCCCCTTGTACCTGCTTTCTGAACAAAGGGCCTGCATTTTCATTTTGCCCCTGACCCTGCAAATTACAGGGCCATTAACACTCCCCCTGCTGTAATGAACTGGCACAGACCATAGCAGGTGCTTCGCGCATTCACTCAGAGCTTCAGTATTAAATATGGGATTTTTGGAAATGATTCATCAATGCCTATTATTCCAGTGCAACTACAAACTAAATCGACTTAGTTTCTGTTCTCTTTTTAGTGTCTTCCCCTGGTTTACCAAGTGATTAGTCTGATATCAGACCAAATTTCCCTAATGTGAAACAACTCCCTTCAGAAGTTCTCCAGCTAATTTCTAATTTAGCTTATGATGGGGGAATGTCTCTCTGTATGCTGTGAATATGTGTTGCTCTAATGGGTTGATAAATAAAGCCGTTTGGTCTATGGCAAGGCAGCTTAGAGGCAGGTGGGAAATTCAAAGAGAGAGACAGGAAGAAGGTGGGGAGAGATGCAGGTAAGCCACCCAAGGAGCATCATGTAATGGGATGCAGGTAGCCCAAGGAGCATCATGTAATAGGATGCAGGTAAAGCCACAGAACAAGTGGCAATACATAGATTAATAGTTATGGGCTCATTTAAGATATAAGAGCTAGCTAGCAAAAAGTTTGAGCCATGGCCATGCAGTTATAATTAATATAAGCCTCTGTGTGTTTACTTGGGGAACACGAGTGGGAGAGATTTGTCCTGACTGCCAGCAGGCCAGGACACAGGAAATCTTATGACTACAAATGACACCAAAATGTGGGGCAAGAGTTTCCACCTAAAACCTGAAAAAACTTTAAAAAAAAAAAAGATTCTAAAACAGAGCTAAAAATAGCTTCCTAGTTGTCTCTCTCAGGCCAGCTTCAGCCTGTGGGCTTGAACTACTCTATGGCAGGTTCATGGTGTATGGGCTTGACCTGCAGCATAGAGGATTCCCGTCACTGTACATAGAGGCATCTCCAAGCCACACATTACGCTGAGTGGTGGATTTAGCCTTTGCTAGTATAGACAAAAAAAAAAAATGTTTCTGGGCTACACGCTGCTTTGACAGAAGTATAGACCCACAGCTATGTCCCAGAGTCAGTGGACAGCTGAGATGGGTGGAGTCAGCAGTCAAGACTGCTTCTTCAGTACTAACCACTGTAGTTTAAAGTAATAGGTTCACAATAAGGCAGATTCAGATGGAATAAGACTTTAAATGGTTTACAGGGTATGTAAAAATGTACACAGGCTTGGAAGAGGGAAGAAAATGAATATAGACAGTTATATAAATAAATAGCTTTAAAAAATAAAGTCTTTAAAGAGATAGTAAAGGTAATATAAAAAATAAGCCACGTAAAGATGGATATTACACAGAGAATCTGGATTGCATTGTCTTTGATATTTTTAACTGCAGAAAGATATTTGATTGTAAAGGCCACTCAGTTAAACCAGTATGTATATGTATATTTAAAGATATCTTGACTTCAAAACTTGGATCTAAGGATATGTGGCTTTGGAAAGGAGGCTCTGCTTTTGTTTCCACAGGAAGCAAGAGGCTATGGATTTGTTCCAGGTTAAGATGGATCAGGTTTGATCAAGCCAGACCTCCTAAACCTTAACAGATGGTACCTATAAATAAAGGTTATAGCTGGTCTTCCCAGGACTTGATCATTATCTCAAATTTTCTCAGGCTCCCCATAAGACTACCAGTGCCCCCTATCAGCAGGAAGTAGCCTAGAACACTGCCCACATTCCCAAAAACTGGATCATGAATGTTTGTCTTTGTTCAGGTTGTTGGTTACAAATTGTTATTGGTCATAGTCAATATCTTTCTAAAAGAAGAAAGGGGGATATGATACGGAAATATAGGAAAAAATGATAGGATAAAAGGGTGGATTGTTGAACCTACTGTTAAAGAGAAACTTGTTTAAAATGTTTTACAATGGTATAGATTTTAGTTTATTGATATAAATTTAAAGTTAATTTTGCTGTACTGTATGTATATTTTTACTCTTGTTTAAGGTATTATGTTTGCATAGCTTATTTAAAATTGTAATGTATAATTAAGAAATACAAATCAATAATTAGTCATCTATGATAGTCAAACTTATAGTCATGTCCCTTAACTTTTCTAGGTATATACAGATATATTTCAGTTAGGTAGGTAGTCTTCAAACACTTCAAATACCTACAGAATGTAGCATTTAAACTGTTTTAAAAACTTAGACTTTCTGGACAATGAGACATGTCTGCTCCTGGAAGCACCAATTACTGCAAGAAAGATGATAGGCATTAAAGACACTCCATATGGAATTTATCTTCTTCTTGGAAAAATAGTAAAAATTGGACAAGAAACTGTTCTTTCCTAGACTGCTTGACAAAATGTTGTATCGACTAGACATGCAGGACCCATAGGAAGGTGACCACTGAACTTTGCAAGGCAAGATGGTCCTTCAGTTTCCTACTGTGCAGAAGAAACTGCCAGACATTCTATAGGACACAGAGAGAAGTAACTGAGAGACTAGGCCTGTAGGCTGAAGAATGGATGCCCCAACACTGCAGAATAACTTTTGGTAACTGTCAAGGTAGTCAGTTATTTTGAGAATTTCCAGAATTTTGGAAGTTGCTTACAATACATTTTCTATTTACTTAGATATTATTATATCCTTCTGGGGTCTTTGATGTAGTTGAAGACTAGATAGTTATAATTATTGTTTTCCTTGGTTATCATAAGAGAAAAGGTAGATACTTTAGACTCAGAAATATAGGATAGATGATAAAATATTTTCTTTAATTTCGCCAAATACAAATAGACAAGATATTACAACTGTAATGCTTGCTTGATAACTGTTTTGTTATATGTAATTTTACTATACTGAAGTTAAAACCTTCCTTTTAAACAGAAAGAAAAGGGGAAATGATGGATGATGTTGTTCTGTATGCTGTGAATGTGTTGCTCTGATTGGTTGATAAGTAAAATGCTGATTGGCCAGTAGCCAGGCAGCAAGTATACATGGGATAAGCAGACAAGGAGAATTCTGGGAAAAGGAAGGCTGAGTCAGGAGTCACCAGCCAGAAACAGAGGAAGCAAGATGTGAAGGCAAAACTGAGAAAAGGTGCCAAGCCACGTGGCTAAACATAAATGAGAATTATGGGTTAATTTAAGCATAAGACCTAGTCAGTAATAAGCCTAAGCTAATAGCCGTACAGTTTATAAGTAATATAAGCCTGTGTGTTTACTTAGGTCTGAGTGGCTGCAGGACCAGGCAGGACACAGGAAAACTTAAAGCTACACGCTTAATTCTTCCTTTTAAAACCCCATGGCCTTCAAGGTGACATATTCAGAAACAGACATAAAAGAAAGTTACTCTAATGAGTGAATAATGGAGATACCTGATACTCTTGAGGGATATTCACATCTTAAAAAGTGTATTCCAAACTCATTGAATTGTGCACACCAAAGGTATGTGTTGTTCCCTGCAGCAGCCAAACCTCAATAAAGGGTTTTTAAGAATTAGTTAGACCTAAGTGACTTTGATGTGTAAAGATATTCTTGTGTATGTCTACATGTGTATGCTGTGCATATATGCAAACACATTTGCATGTGTGTGGGTATACATGTGTGTGGCGTGCAGGTGCACTTGTGTGTGCATGCATGTGGAGGCCTGAGGCTGACATGTGGAGTTTTCCTGGATCACTCTCTACCTTACTTACTGAGTCAGGGTCTTTCAGTTGAACCCAAGGTTGGCTTTTATGGATAGCTACCTAGCCAGCTTGCTGGGGGAGTTCCCTCTATCTTTTCCCTCATTTGCTGTGATTGCAGGCAGCTTGCCACACCCACTGGGCATTTATATGAGTGCTAAGGATCTGAAGTCCAGTCTTCATGCTTGCAAGGCCAGCACGTCACTCACTGAGTCGCTGCCCTAGCTAGAAATAATATTTTAAAAGTGGGGTAGGTGGGAACCATTGAGAGGCCCTTCTGCATCAATCCACTTTCAGGGACAGGTGGTTGTCTCTTTCCAAACCGTGGAAATGTTAAAAAAAATGAACTAACGTATGTTCAAACATATCTCAAAATTTCCTGCTAATTGAAAATGGCCTATCATCTGGCACATAGGCTTATTTCCTGTCTCATTAAAGTAGTCTGATTAGACATACTCCTCTAAAGTGAATAAAAAAATCTCTAGACTCTCAGAATATATGTAGCCAATCAGACAAGTCCCATCACTGTTCATTCACTGAGTGCTCTACATGTCTTTGATCATGACTTCCCTGGATGAGCTTGGCATACACAATAAGGATGGCTTCAGTATGAAACGCTTACTATGGTGCCAGACATTGCTCTGGACACAGTGCACTGGTGACCTGGAGTTCACGGTCCCCTGGAGATAGCTATTATTATCACTGACATTTTATAGGAGTCAGGGTGACACAGATGGTAAGAAACTGGCCAACTTGCAACAGAGACAAGAGGTCTCAATTTCACTGTTCAGTATTTGTTGCAGGACAAATGTTAGGACTTACTCTTCACGAATCATTTCCACCCACTTATCCAATACCTTTACACCCACCTGGCTGTCCAGCTTACAAAACTTACCATGTCCCAGGAGCTTCAGTTGAATTACTTCATTTAGGTGTTATTATCATTGTCCCATTTTACAGAAGCCAAAATCAAGGCACAAAGAGATTAAAATATCTGGCCAAAGACTCCCACAAAATCTTAGAGCTGAGATTTACTCTAGTCCTTTGTTTCATTATTTCCTATTTCATTCTGCTTCAGATTTGGTTTCCTTTATTATTAAAAGTCAATTTCCCATGCCAAAATAGAGAAGAGCCTTATTAGTGTTTGAATCAAGTTGGTGACTAGTTCAAGTACTAGAGCCAAATTTTCAGTTGCCAGAGAGAGCAGAGTCTTATTTGTAAGCCTGCATATGCCAGCTGGCAAAGCCGGCCCCATGACCACCAACTGTAACTCTGCTGTCAGCCAGCTACGTCCTGAACTCCTACAGCTCATCACTGGTGAATCAGTGAATTGAGCACTTTAGAATATGGGTTGGCGTTGACTGTTCATCAATACAATCTGTTCATGTCACAGAGAGCTGGTAGGAACAACAGAGAGGAGTAAAGTGACAAAGTGTGCATACACACAGCTAATGCAGAGCAGGGCTGGGACAATCTTTGACATTTCCTGACAGGGGATCTGGGTCCTATAAAACAAGGGTAGCCTGCAGGGTTATTTTTCTTCACAGTCTTTAAAGAAATGTAGTCCTCTACTCAATGAATGCCACGTGGCTACTATGTGTTCAATACTCTCCCAGGTGTTAGAGGTGGGGTAGCAGATGGCAAAGACAACTTCCTGCCTTCACTCAGATTTATACCCTGGCGTCATAATGGTAAAAAGCAGTAAGTTGTAAAGTAGTAACGTATTGTGAATTATGTTTCTTTTAATTTAGCTCCTGGTTCTGGATGACCCAAAGCTATGATGCCTCAGAGTTGTTTACTGTATAGGTGAGGCCAATGTTAGGTGTGTGAGTGAAGGAAAGACCATCTAGACAGCCAGTAATGGAGGATTTTTGTGAGTCAATAGGGTGAGTGGAGAATTCAACGTGGGTGGGTCTGTCCAACGAGCAGAGGGCCTGACAGGTAAAAAGCGGTTGGTTGGCTCTCTTGGAGTGGGCACACTCCTTCTCCTGCTCTGGGACATCACAGCTCCAGGCCCTTTGACCTGTGAACTCCAGAACACACAGTAGATATCTGGGTTGTTAGAGTTTTGGTCTCCAACTGAAAATAACCCCCTGGTATCCCTGGCACCAAGTTACACTTCCAGCCTCCAAGGGTCCCCAGCTTGCACGGACTTCTCCATCATCTATAAGTCAGTTTCCTAAGGAATGCCCTCTTCCCTCTCCCTTCTCCCCTCTTGGTTCTGCTCTGCAGGATGCTGACTAGAATAGTATTTCTATAGTTTTGCACAAATAATCATAACCCACACATTACAGTGGGAGGAACTATAGAGATCAATAAATAGGGATCTGGGGATTACAGAGGGGGCCAATGGGAAGAGAGAGATGGAGTCTTGCTTTTAAGAATGAAATAAAGTCATGAAGATTCTAGAGCTTAAGATGTTAAGCTACTTTAGGCAGACCTAACAATTTAACATGATCTTTTATTCTGTGAAAAAAAAAAACCCTTCTCCAGAGCTGCTGTGCTAAGTCAATTATAACAATAATTAAGTAAATAATCTGAAATCCCCAAATTCCAATTAAAATGTCTCAAATTGATTTACATAGTCTTTAAAATTGTCATATAACTGATTTTATAAAAAACATGTCCAGTGTTAGAGACATAATAATAAAATATAAATTGGCCTCTAAATCGACACACAATCTCTTCCTCCTCCCACTCATTATCAAAATGAAGTTATAAAATTAAGAGGTTGGTCACTAAGGCTGGTTCCATTTATTATCAGTCTGAATAAAAGCAACTACCCTACAGCCATTTAATGATGAAAAACAAAAGTCCCACATCTTAAAGTGCTCTATTAAGCTTATTAACTATAATAACTTACGGTGTCAATTTACACAATGATCTGCAGCGACTAGAGATTTTCAGTATAATATTGTGATATCTGAGTTAATCACATAGTGTACATTACTTTTCTTCAAATGTTAATGCTTTAGTCAGAGTCTGTTATTCAATAACTCCATAACAAACAGGGACCACTGATGGGCAGTTCCCTGAAGAGTGCCACCAAAGGCCAGCAGAATACCCTCACTCATTTCCAGCCATAGAAAAGCATTTGGAACCATAATATACATGAATATATCACAACAAAGCTGTAATGAATTTTGTTGGAAATTCATAACCCTTCACCCTTGCTGTAAGCTTGCCTGAATGTTAAGTTGCTGAAGATATGCCTTCAAGTGACCCTCTCTACACTGTGCTCTTCGGAAGTGTATTCTCATCTATCACAAATTCCTTATTTACTGCTTTTGTGGGGCACATGTCCATGTAAAATGGTCCTACTCAGAGAAGGCAACCAACTATTAATGACTTAAAAGCAATTATCCAAAACAAAGTGGAGAAGTGACTTTTTAGGGAGCTGATTCGTGTGGTGAAAATACAACATAAGCCATAGCAAACGCGAGCAATGAGCTTTGTTGTAACTCAGTCTATGTAGTTTCCTCCTGGCTCACAGCTGCAGAAATGTTGGTCTAGGCTGTAGACCCACTTCCTTCCTGGTGTGGATGCACTTCCTTCTTGGTGTGGGCACACTTCCTTCCTGGTGTGGGCACACTTCCTTCCTGGTGTCAATGTCATCATACAAACCATCTGTCTTCCAACATACAGGCAATACTGCTGCCAACAAGAAAATGAGCTGAGACGGTCCGTTCCAGGGGCCAGAAATATAGACAGGAACACGGGAGCTCTTTGACTTCCTTTGTCACCACCACAGTTGGGAAAACTTAGGGCCATGCTCAGAGGAGGCCATGGAGGGGTTCGCCCTGTCTCCTGCATTTCCTGTTTTGTTGTGGCCACTTTCCAATTTTATGACTTTTTTTCAGGTATCATTTAAAATTTTCTTCAATAAAATTCTAATCTCTGACAAGCTTAGCTCAGGAAGCCTCTTGGTCTCTGCAGATCTGAGGCTCATGAGAGGCATCCCATGCCTGGCCAGGAGGTTCCATTCAACACCAGCCCCAGGAGAACAAAGGAAAGACACTAGAGAATAAACCTCCCCTGGAGTCACATTAGCTAAAGTAGGATAGAACCCTGCTTGCTAACCCTGAGTAGTGAGACCAGGTGCCTAAATCAGAGAGTTAAATACAGAGGTCCTTGATTTAACAAAGGGCCCAGGATATAATTTACAACAACATAAAACAAAACTACCAAACCTGTCGGTACAAAAATCAGTAAAATCATAACTTGAATGAGGAAGGACATAACATCTAGTTAGAGTTATTATTGCTGCGATGAAACATCATGACCAAAGCAACCTGGGGAGGAAAGGATTTATTTTGCTTACACTTCATTATCACTGTTCATCACTGAAGTTGATCAGGACAGGAACTCAAACAGTGCAGGAACCTGGAGGCAGGAGCTGATGCAGAGGTCATGGAGGGGTGCAGCTTACTGGCTTGCTCCCCTATGGCTTGCTCAGCCTGCTTTCTTACAGAATCCAGGGCCACTAGCCCAGGGATGCCCCCCCCCCCATGGGCTGGGCCCTCTCCCATCCATCACTAATTAAGAAAATGCCTACAGGCTTGTCTCCAGCCTGATGCTCCCTCCTCTTGGATGACTCTAGCTTGGGCCAAGTGGACATATAACTTGCCAGGACACCCCCATATTGAGATGAACCAAACGATGAATTATTGGACCAAGATTTTTAAGGTGTTATCCTAACACCATTTCATCAATTACAAATTCTCTTGAAATAAAGGGAAAACAAATCCACTCAACAAATCATTAAGAAGAAATTCACATGGAAATTGTGGGACATAAAAATAAAATAAATTTTAAAAATTCCAAAAAAAGACTATTGGATGAATGCAAAAGAGTGGAGGGGACAGAATGAGCAGATGGGAAGAGATATCAGCTGTAGTCATCACAACTGAGGAGCAAAGAGGAAAACTGATTCATTTAATAGTGAACCGAGAGAGGCCTCAAGGACATACAGGATCACAGAAAACTCGACCTGTATATCATCAAATTCTCAAGCTAGGAGGAAGGTAGTGCTGGAAAACTTAGAAAGAATAATGGATGGACACGTCTCCAGATGGTGAGACAATCATCCATACATCCAAGACCTTAAGGAAACTACAGATAGGACACACCCAAAGAACTCTATACAATGAAACAGTATACTTAAACTTCTGAAAGAGATGGACAAGAAAAATATTTTGAGAATACGCAGAGAAAAACAATCATTTCTCCAGAGGGACACCGATGGGAAGAATTTCATGTGAAACCATAGACGCCGGGGGAATTGGAAGAATGTTCATCAGGGAACAACGAAAAGAGCTCTAATCACTCCATCTACAATTAGCAAGGCTCTTCCTTGGGAAGAGGGAGCAGAAACCCTTCTACCAAGGAAAATTCAAAGTATTGGAGGAGCTGGGGGAGGAGAAACTGCCATCAGAATATATTATCTGAAAATAAAAGAAAAAAATCTGTCAACTATACTACAATGGAAAACTAGAAATATCTGTCAACGATCAAAACAAACCTAAAAACTGGTTAAATGAAGTTTTTTTAAAATAAAAGAGTAAGCAAGACATACAAATAAAATACAAAAGTTAGAACCATAAGACGGGATAGGCTGTGAGCCTAGGGGAAAACCACATGCTATTATTTGTCTAAAGGAGCACAGCACTAACGTGACCCCTAATGACATTTTGCTATACCCATGGACCAGTGTCTCTCTCAGCCATCACCAGTGACTCTGCTTCTTGCAGTTGATGGGACTAATGCAGAGAACCACAACTGGACAGTTTTCAGAGTGAGAGATTTTGGACCCTTAGTCCTAAATAAGATGTATTCATCACCACCACCCCTCAGGGCTCAGCGGCCATGTGGAAAAGGAAGCAGGAAGATTGTAAGAGCCAGAGGGATGGAGGACACTAAGGAAACAGCATCTTCCAGAGACAACAGGACTGATGTACATATGAACAGCAACTTGCAAAGGAAAAATTAGCTTTCGTCCATGGAGTCTCCTGGGTACATTAACCACACTTTAGGGTAGGCCCCATGCCCAGCAGTAGATGAACCAAACGAAATGAACTCAATGGTATAATGGTATTTCTGTATCCTTTTTGTCTCCTATTTCTTTGCTTGGGCATTTTTTTCTTAGTACTTTTGCTTGTGTATTATATTTTTCTATTTTGTGTTTTTGTGGGTTTTGTTTGTATATATTTCTTGTGATTCTTTTGTTTCTATGTGTGTTTTCTAAAGGGGGATAGAGGGGGGGGGAGAGAGAGAGAGAGAGAGAGAGAGAGAGAGAGAGAGAGAGAGAGAGAGAGAGAGAGAGAAGGCATGGAGTTGGCTGGTAGGGAGGAACTGGGAGGGACTAGCGAGGGGAAAGCATGACCAGAATACATTGCATGAAATTTCCTTTCAATAAAAAAATCAGATGTTGTAAATGTAAAGAAAAGATAGAAGAATTTTGGCATATATAAAACAAAGAGCAGGAAAAGCAGCTGAGATATGGGATAAAGTAACTCTACTACTTATAAACTATACTTGATGACTGAAGTTGATATTGAAATGCAACTGGTACTCGGGATGATGGTGTGTAAGAGTGAGTGAAGGAAGTCTGTATTAGCAGACTGGGGTAAATCACATGTCTACTTTAATACTCAGAAGTGTCTCTATGAAAGTTACACCAAAAGTTATACTTAAGACCATTACAAATAAATATTTTCAGCTCACATAGCAGGTAGGAGATTAATAACTAGAATATTAAAAAAATACAGATAAATCAATGAAAGCAAAACCAAATGAAAACATTTTAATTAAAAGGGAGCAAAGGTCAACAATAATAAAAAATATGCAAATGGTTGAAAAAGCTGTACATGATCCCTCCACTTGGAAGGAGGAATTATGGGTACCGGGAGTTCAAGGCCACCCTCAGTTACATACATAACTGAGTTTGAGACCAGTCTGGGATATGAGAGACTCTGTTTCAACAACCAGAAACAAAGCAACTGCCCAATAAACACAGGAGAAGACATGTGATACCATTAAACAAGGGAAATGCAAACTGAAACCATAATATGCAGTCACCTACCTCATGCACTTTCACTTCGAATATGAAAAGGAACAGGCAGAAAACAATGTGTTGACAAGGAAGTAGAGAAACAGAATTTCTTTAGAGTTGCTAGTGGGAATGCACAGTGGTACAATGAGGTATCATTTGATGTAGACTTTCTGCTTCTTAATATAAACCCCAAAAAACTGAAAGTGCAGACCCATGCTGGACATTAGCACATTAATGTTCATGGTCACCTTAATTCACAATAGCCAGTAGGCAGAAAACAGCCCATGTGTCCATGAGCACAAACAGTGAAAATGCGAGACAAACATACAGATCAATATTTCCAAGCCTTATGAAAATTCTGACAATGCTATAACTCCTAAAAACTGAATGTTATGTTAAATGAGATTTAAAAAAATACTCAAGAAAGGACAGATGTTGCATGATTTTATATAGATGAGATTTCTGGAACAGGAACTCATTGTTACCAGGACCTGAGAAGGTGGATGTGCTATTGCTAACTAGATAGAATTTCTGTTTGTGATGACAAAAGATTCCAGAAATGGACAGTGTGAAGGATCTTCAGCAGGTTCATGTGTTTGAGCACTTGGTTTCCAGCAGGGGGCACTGTGGTTTTGAGATTGTGAAACACAGAGGCGAGTCTTAGTTGGCACAAATGGGTCAGTGGTGGTGGGCCTTGATTTACAACTCAAACTCATGGTCAAACTCAGAAAGTCTCTAGATCCTTACTTTAAAACATTGAAACAACCCACTCATTCTACCTTACTAACACTGGACTGTCAGAATCCAAGAAGGTAGCGCTCTGAGAGTGAGAACAGACCAACCATTAGAGACAACTGTCACCACATCTAGTTAGGATAGTTTAGAGTGGGAAGGAAACAGGACAAGAGAGAGGACACATGTGAAAACTCTACATGTTCTCAAACAGACCAAATAGGATTTGTTTTTTCAACTGAGTGCTAGACATTAAAGAGAGAGCTGAGAAGGCCTGCCAGGCTCTTAGCCTTAGAAATAGATTAATGAAGCCTTTAATCCCAGCACTTGGGAGGCAGGGCCAGGTAGGTGGATCTCTATGAGTTCAAGGTCAGCCTGGTCTGCCTGGTCTACAGAGTGAGTTCCAGGACAGCCAAGGCTACATAGAGAAACCCTGTCTCAAAAACAACAAAACAAAGAAAAAACAAAGAGAAATAAAAGAAGTAGACTAATGGAGTGTGTTTTACCTTGATAAAAAATACTGAGAATGAAAAAGTTCCTGGTATTTAGGAAATTCAATTGTTAGGGTTGGAGATATTACATTTATTAATGGTCTATTAAATATCCAGGTGATGATAAATAGCAAGCAGGGATTATTGTTACTGTTTTGAGAAAATGCCTGGAGAAGCCTGGGGATGGGGATGGAACCACATGGAAGTCACAGGTATAGCCCAGGCAAGAATACAATAGCATCCAAGATAATAACATGTCTGGAATGGTGAAGGGACACAACAGAGCTGAGTGTAACTTGATCCTTTGGACAAGATATACAGAGAGGATTCACAAACTGCTCCACAAGTTCTGGTCCCATCACAGGGCAAAGTTGAGCCAAACGTAGAAGAAGTGAATCAGAGTGGGGGGAGATGGATGAAGCTATACAGCTTAACCTAATCTACAGATGCAAATGAGATTAACTTCATTATTTAAGCAAGAACAAAATTAGATACTGCCCTCTCAGATATTTCCCACAAAAAGAGCAATTTAAGTCATTTTGTAAAGAGTTGAAAAAGAATCTTGGTAGTCAGTCAGTCTTTTTTATTTCTTTGCTTATTTCCTTTCAGGGCAAGTAGAGGATTGGGGGAAGGATGCAGCATCATACCTTTGCTATTCTTCTTAATGTTTCTTGTTTAAGATTTAAATATGTGTCGGACTGCTGGGGCTTGGCAGGACCTGGAGAGAAAACTCCAGCTACAAATGGCGCCCAACGGCTCGAGTTTCCACCTTAAACCTGAAAATATTTAATAAGCAATTCAAAACGGAGCAAAAAACAGCTTCCTAGTTGTCTCTCTCAAGTTAGTGGCAGCCTGCGGGTTTGAGCTACTATGGCGGGTTCCTGGTATGCATTTGACCAGCAGTATGACAGAATGAGGAGTCTACAAGAGGCACATTACACTGCTGCATGGTGGATTTAGCCTTTGCTAGTTTTAAAAAAACGTTTCTGGGCTATGTGCTACTTTGATAAAACTGCTTCTGATAGTTGATGGTGCACATGGCTCCAGAGCCAGAGCTGGTGGTAAACTTACCACTGCCATGTTGGAAAGCTGAGGTGGGCGGAGCCACCAGCCAAAGTTGCTATTTTAGCCCTAGTAATGCTACAGTTTAAAACAATAGATTCACAATAAGACAGATTCAGATGGAACAAGACTTTAAATGCAAGAGTAAGAGCTAGACAATGGCAGGCCTGAGCTAATGGCTGAGCAGTTTAAATAATATAAGCATCTGTATGTTTATTTTATAAATGGGTTAAGGGACTGCCAGGGCTTGGCAGAACCCAGAGAGAAAAATTCTAGCTACACACACCAGCACCTTGTATAGTCTCATGAACTGGACATGAAAATTATTTTTGTTCTGAAGTCTTCTTCAGTTATCCTTTTTCATCTAGTATGAGAAGAACCTTATCTTTTTATTAGAAAATATAATATCTGTATCTATCTATCTATATGACACAAGACTGAAAAATCTTACTTATATAATTGCCTGAAATTAATGCTAACTGTATTCTGTGTAAATCATAGGCATGCAGTATCCTAATTGTGAAAGATGGAATGTGTTTGTAGAATGGGGAATTATCGAAATGGAAAAAAAAAAAAAACTCAATAGGAAGTTAGGAATGAATGTTTCAGTGGATGGTACAATTATTTTCTAAAATAAATTCTATTAAAGAAATGTCATATTTGCTCATAAAGCTACCTTTCAGTGTTATTTGACCTGAGGAGTACAAATGCCATAGGAGAAAGATGATTATAAATCTGATCATTATGTGTCTCTAAGTAATCAAATCTAACCTGCCTGGCATTAAGCTAGCTTACTCACATTCCCTTCACAAGACCACTTCTGATGGGTTTATCTGGAAAAGTTACAAACTGGTGTCCTGTCCTGTTTAAACAGCTTAGTGACTAAGCAGTGGGGTCCAGGATCTCCTGGATCTTGTCTTAAAAAGGTTATTTCTCTTGGCACTCATGAAAGAGCAGCATTTACGGAAGATGAACTCCAAGCGTCAGCGACTGTGTTGATTATGACAATTGTCATTAAAGTTAACCTGGATATGGCTACCTCCAATTTGAAATGATTTCTTTGTTTAGAGTCGCTGCATAGATGATAGCTTTCATCCTTTTTAATTTCTCCAAATCTCATGACTTAAGAGTTGTATGCCTTGCACACAGACCAGTTTCTAAATATATCTCTACTTCATTCTGCATGCTCTTATAGACATGTGTGTTTTCTCTACAAGCCATTTGGGTTTTTAGTGTTTCCAGAGAAGATAAGTAATGGAATCCTTTTATATCTAATTTCAGCTCTTTCAAAGCTGATCAACATTATTGAGACTACCCTTCAAATTAAAATAAAATAGCATGATTCATTACAGAAAAATGTCAACTGCTGAATCTAAGGGCTCTGAAATAACCAATCATAGTCTGGCAAACACTCAAGGCATCCCCCATAGCAACAGAGCTGAGGGCATAGCAACCACAGCAGCTTCAGCACAGGAAAATTAGAAGAAATATTCTTGGAGAAAAGCATAATCTGTGCTCAAGTCATGGAAGTTACTTTGCTTTCACAAAGGGCACTGAGCATGAATGTGTTAAATGATACAATGCCTTCCTGGTAGAAGATGCTGTAGTGCAAGATGAAAGCCACTTTGACTACAGCACTCTGGGCCAAGTGCTCCAAAGCTAAAACTTCCCAAATTGTTCTGCCGTAGACTGATAGGTTTTCTGCAATGTTAGAGAACAATCAATTATTTAATTATTTTTCAATGATAAAAGGTTTCCCACTGTTTGAAAGGATCACTTGAAAGTAAAATTTACTGAAGCTATGAATCCACTTCATTAGCACTTGAAGAATGATAAGATCCACGATGTACTACTTCGATGAAGATAAATATTATACACTGATTGAAATGAAAGCCTGTAGAATTAGGATATGAAGCCTGTGAACTGAATACTTGCGTTATGATGGACATACATCAAGAAAGAATATAATTACAGGACATTTTCAGAGGTTTGGAGATTCAAATCCTTTTCATGTCACTTGATACATGAAGTGACAGTCTAATTCTTTGGGGGAGGAACTCAGATAAAGACCAGTGCTCCTCTGAGGTTTGAGGATAATGCCATCCTGAGGGGACCAGGATGCCTGAAGATGGGATAACACGAGCTGGATGATCCAAGAGGAGTATGCACTTGGAAACGGGCTGTATCATCACACTAACTTCATCCACGTGGATTTCAAGGATTCTGCTAGAATACCGTGAACAGGCATCCATGCTGTTTTACCTAAAATCTGTATGCTTATAATGAGTCAAGATGTCAAGGAAGTGGATCAATTCCTTTATTACTAGAAGGGTAGGTGCTCCTGGAATGGACCTATGCATTCATTTCATATAAGGTAAAATTCCCTTAGTTTCTAGTGCTTAGTAGTGGTAGCTCTAACTTTAGTTGGCTGGCCACTATGCTGGGTGTTTGATATTCCAGTATAGCCATAAGCTTTTCTCAGGGTGAGCCTTAACTATAAAAATCATGTTTGCAAGAACAGTTAGCCAGGGGCCCAACTGCAGGAGTTAAAAAAGCAAGGTTAGTATATTTGGAGGCTTGCCCAGAACCACAGACATTGATGGATCAGGTCTTTGTTTTAAGGTTACCTGTATAACTCTAATTATTAACCCTGTGTTATAAGTTTTAAGTCAACTTCTGTTACTGATTTTATAGATTTTAACCATATTCAATAAATTTATAATTCCTAAGGCACAGAAAGTTTATATAATAGTCTTACAAATTTTGAGATGAGGTTTATATCTTAGCACAAGTTTTAGGCAGTTAAATGAAACCAGTGGTTTAATTTTCATAGCTTCTCTGTCTTGCTCTTTTTGTTTTTGCTTATCACAAAGCCAGGTGAATCGCCTGACACCAGACAGAAACTTTGCAACTCCAGAGCTAGTTTTTCAATACAGCAGAACAGCATTAAGCAACATTTCAATATGACCCATTCCCAAAAGACACTGGAATCCTTGCTGCTAAACTGAATCCAGTGATCAGAAAGAAATTTTGAGCCTTGGATATCAAAGTAGCCATGGCAAGTGGCAGTGGTGGATTTGGGTCTAGATGGGGGTGGGGGTGGGTGGGTGGGGGTGGGGTGGGGTGGAGTACACAACACTGCCCAGAGTGGCATGCTGGGGGTTGGGGTTGCCCCAGCCTGGTGGCATGGGAGTGGTGGCTTGGCCCAGCTTCTAAGTTCACCTGTAACTGGAGAAGATTAAATGGGGCACAAAAGCACATACAGGGAGCAGAAAGAGCAAAAATGAAACTAATACACAGAACACAGGCTAGTGAGAAGTCCAGTTTACTAGTCTTATTACCCATATTGTTTGTCTGCTTCAGTCACTGAGTCAGAACACACAAAGACTGGCAAAACATAGAAGACACAGAGCAAAAGTAACAACCACAACTGGATTCATTTAGAGGTTCACCCGTTTGTCCAAAGAAGTTCTGTAATAAATAAGAGGATTTTTCTCAATTGCCTCCAGCACAAACCAGGTACCAAGAACCTACCAGGGGCCTCCTAAGTGTCGTGTTTCCCTAGTCCAGTTAGGCCAGGCCTCTCTGATTTCTGTCTCAGTTCCTGGTTATGCCTGACATCCCGTGCTGGGCCTATGCAATCTACTGGCTCCCAGTATCATGGACCGTCCTCAGAGTTCCTGAGCTCTGTTGTGCAGCTTGGGCAGTGAAACCCTGCCAATGGATGCTTAGGTGCTGGGCCCCTCTGATTTCTCAGCTCCTGGTCTCAACAGAGCATCCCCAGGGTCCCAAGGCGAGTCAGAAAAAGAATTGGTGGCTCTAGCCAAACTCTTAAGTAACCAGAGATAACCAGATGGGTCATATGACATCTCACTTGATGCCCTTGAGAAGGGAATGTTGGAGCTCATCAGACTCCTCCATGTCCCCAGATCGGGATCCTATAGAACCAGATGTCACAGAAAAAGTTAAAACTTTTCTATGCCTTATTCTTTCTTTCTTTCTTTCTTTCTTTCTTTCTTTCTTTCTTTCTTTCTTTCTTTCTTTCTTTCTTTCTTTCTTTCTTTCTTTCTTTCTTTCTTTCTTTCTGATGTTGCCATTCACTCAGGCAATACCTCAGGTCCTTGGAGTGTCTCCAAGGTGCATACCCCCAGAGAACCACTCTTCAGTCCTGGAGTGCTAGAGGGAAGGATACAGCTTCTGAATTTCTGAATTTGTGTTGGAGTGGGGGGGGGTGTCTTGATCTTGCTGGGGCCTTCAAATGTTAATACAATGATTTGAGGAAAAAGACCACAGTCTCAAATCATCATGGCCAAATTAATTAAAGCAAGCAATTAATTAAAGATAGGGTTCAAGAAGTCAGCCTTGGATGTGAGGAATACAAGGTTTTTATAGCTCATGGGTAGGAGGTTTCCAAAAAGGGGATTTGGTGGGCAAAATAGGTGGGGTTATAGGAGTGGAACATACGCATAACAAGTTAGTTATAACAACCTCCTGAAACAAAGATGTGAATGTAAGGTGGTCGTCACAAGGTAGTCATAACAACAGGTGGTCATAACAACCTTTTGAAACAAAGCAGGGGGTGCAAGATGGTTATAACAACTTTTTGAAACAAAGACATGGTTGCAACTTCCAGGAACAGGCAGTACAGAACCATTTGTAGTTATGGTTACAAGCGGTTACATAGCCCAATCCTTGAGAAATGGAGGTTTAATCATAAACAGGCATGAACCTAATTTGTCTTTAAGATGGCTTTTAAGACTAAGATGGAGGCAGGCTGGTTCACCGTGTTCTAAACTCAATGCAAAATCTGTTTAACATTTTAAAATGAAACTCAAGTCAGTAATTCAAAGAGCAACTTTTAAAAATCAAATGTTTTACCAGTCTAATCTAAAGATATACTAATTTGATACATTCTAAAGAATGGTGGCAGAGAAATATAGAGTCTTTGCATTAATTAAACCACTGCACTTCTATAAGAACAGAAAACTTTCCATGTGCAGTAAAAATACTGCAATTTATAACAGAAAAGATCTCGAACCTAGGCTGAGTGTTTGCATGCTTTTGTGTAGCACAGCAACATGCAAAGTTCATAGTACGCATGCTGTGTGCTGAGCATCAAGGCTGTAGTCATGCCACACGATGCAATATGGATGAATGCTGCCAGAGTCATCTCACATTCATGACATGTTTGATTTTGAATTAACTTCTGATCATTGTTTATTCAAAAATGTTTACTATTGCAAACATTTTTTGCAAGCCCCACATTCCCCTGTAAGACCTTCCATGGAGGGCCGTGACTCACCACTTAAGAACCCATGCTTTAGAAGATGTAATAAAAATTACAAGCAGAGAGGATCTAACAAGTGCAGCATGCTACCAGCTGCACAAGAAAACAAATTCTACTACCATAGGCCATGGCTACATTCCTTTAACTTCTTGGGGGCTGTGTCTACAAAGAGTCACAGGTTGGGAAATGGGGTGCTGTTGAGTAGAGATCAACAGATGACAAAATACATGGGGAATAGAGCCCAAAGAGACCTCTAAAATCTCTCTAGTAAGGTACCTTTGGACATGGGCTGCAATCAATCATTCTGTTCTTATTGTTTAATTCAGGATCCAAAGTTTTATAACAGGTTCCGGCTCTCTTGATGACAAGACCCAGTTATGTGAGACCATAAATAGGAAGTGGTGGTATGTGTGGAGCCATAAGCCATAGTTACAGAAGTCATTACGGTATTCCATTTGCTACCCAGATATTTGACCACTGTAGGACATTTGACCACTGGAGAAGCAGAACAAGACATGCCTTTCTGGCAGTTCTGCAAGGAGCCAGTCTTCCATCATCTTACTGCTGTGCGGTCCAGTCCTACAGATTTCGTTTAATGTCATTGCTTCTCTATCTACAGCCAAAGCAATAGCCACACTTGCAGGGCACAATTGGGAACCTAAATACCAGCAAAACAGCTGGTTCTTTTAGGGAATTGACAAAGTTATTATTTATTGGATAGACCTGTTATTTTTTTCCTAACCTTCAAGTTGGCAGGATTATGGAATGTAAAAATGTTGCTATGCAGTGAGTGAGAGGTCATCACTGTTCATGGGGATTATCTGAAGGTACAACGCATTCTGCTAAATGACACCAGAGACTTAACAACTGTCAAAATAACACCCCTCACAAGGTTCCTCACTATTCTATGAAATATGCAGAGCTAGTTTCTGCTTAAGTTAAAATTCTTAGTATAAAATCAACATTAATATGTTCATTATTTTCTCATTGATAGTGCTCACTGAGTTCTGGATATTTTGGCATACATGCCGCAGTAATTACAGAAGACATCATTTCCATTCTGTAAATGCCAGAGGAACTGAGGGATAGGGGATTTTGTTGAAGGTCACACTGCTGCAATTGCCAGTACATTATTCTAAGCCATAATATATAGGCTCCATTTCAATCCCAGTCTTCTCAACTATCCTATGCAGGTTAAATACTCAGTAATTTTGTCAAAGAATTGAAACTTCATTGATTTTTAAATTCTTTCAACAGCTCCATCAAACACATATTTGGCCATTTATTAAATCATTATTCTTTTAAAAATAACTTTATTTGCATCCATTCCAAACCAACATACTATACAAAGCACTTGATTTATTCATTAAGCAAGCATACTGGTTATTTTAATATATTTAAACCTTAGAAAATAGTACCTGAAAATGGAAACAGTAATTTTGAAAGTTTTTTTTTTTTCATCCTTAAGAGCTTTAAAATTTCATTGCAGACAGTGGTTTAGTTCTTGCTATATTATGCACGTTTGCCTATTGTTTATACCAGTCTTGGAGATAATATTTTATATTGATCATAATTAAGAAAACTGAACCTCATATAGCATAGGACCAGAGACGAGATGACACACCAACTATGACAGAAGCAGATCCCAATCTTGAATGAAACCTAGCCCACACTCTGAACTAGTATGCTGTCTTCCAAACCAGGTGCAAATAGGAAGGGTTATATGAATGATACCAGCAGACTGTGCCAGGTGGTTATCACTGAGAAGAACAGTTTCTATCAGGATTAACACCAGGCAATTGCACAAAGGAGTATCTTTAAAGGACAGACAGGTTTTAGGTGGGAGAAAACTAAGGAGATGCCACACCTGAGGTGTGCAGGCCCATACCTGGGGGTGCAAGCACACACTCAAGGGGTGCAAGCAGAGCTGTGTAGTCAGCAGACTTTCCAATGGGTAGGGGTATGGGCTGTGAATACTCAATGGAATAGAGAATAAAACTCCTGGAGACAGCCATTGGTGTGATTTCTAATTTGGTCACCTGTGACTGAGTACCCTTGGGGATGCATTTCACTTTCTGGGTATCAGTATTCATATTTGAAAGTTGAGCATGATGGCCCTGACTTTGGAAATTGTTTTGCAAGTGATGGAGAGTTGTTGGTCATATATCCTGCATACATGGTGGCCCTCATAAGTATGTCTTCTATTCTGAGCTAAGGAATTTGGGTTTTACTAAGCAAGCAACGGGGAATCTTCAAACAACAGAATAATTCATACCTTGCACTTCCTTACTGAATAAAGGTGTATTCTAAAGATAAGGTTCCTTCTCACATAACTGTGGTGATCAGTGTTGCCAACTTGACAGAATCACCAGAGAGATGGGCCTCTGGGCATGTTTTTGGGGGATTACCTCGATTACAATAATTTACATGAGAAGACCCATCTTAATTGCAGCATGACCATCCCCTGGGCAGAGAACCCTTACCATATAAAAGGAGGAATCAAGCTGTACACTGGCATTCACACATTCATTGCCCTTTGTTTCTGGACTGTGAATGCCATGTGACCAACTCTATCAAACTTTGATTTCCCTTTCACAAGCAACTGCACCTTGAACTATGACATTAAACACACCTTTCTCTTTCTAAGTTGCTGTTGTCATGAAATTTTATCACTGCATCAGGAAAAGAAACTAAGTCAATAACATGTATTTCATAACATGGCTCTCTCTCATTGTAGCTGAGAGCCTTGTCCTGTTTCCCACTGTCCACAGAACAAAACAGAAATGTCTTCTTTTGTGTACCATCATTTTCTGCTTCAGTTGTTCAGAGTGCCGCAGGCCAGGATGACCAATGTACCCTTGTCTGCCTGGACTGCACAGGACACTGAGAGAGTATTCACCCTCCCTCAAACACATCATACTTTCTTAAGTTTCTGTGTATTTAGATTTGCTCTTTGTACTGCTCTATCAGGGAGTGTAAGCCTTTTAAGACATACCTCAATGGCAGTACCACAGCCAGCTGATGAAATCAGAGGAGATGGCACCTATAGGAGAACTATCACAGAGCGTGACAGATTAGGGTCAGTTGCTAAAGGTTTGTCTAAAACCATTTATTTGGAATATATTTAAAAGTTGCAAGAGTACTACAGAGACTACGCATGCATCCTTTGCAAAGTGCCTGTTGGTAATTATATGGCTGCTTTGCTTTATCACTTACATTCTCTGAATCACATGTCTACCCAAGCAGTCTACATGTGCCCATCTGAACCTCATGTGCCAAGCAGAGCGAGAAGTCTCTCCTAACCTGGAGGTGTTTCTGGAAACTAGTCTTTAGAAAAGCACTTTTGGGGAAGTTAAAAACATTCTTAGTACTGCTTTTGGACAATGGCAGTTACAGGGATGTCTAGAAAGAAACCTGAGGCTGCCCTGTGGGTCTAAAGGAAGAACTTCATTGAATGGGCAGGAAGAGCTGATAGATTTTGAGTGAAAAGTAATATTGTATTATTCCATGGGCTAGACAGAGAATTTCACATTTCCTTAACAATTTGATTCAAATTAGTAAGATTATTAGTGGCTAGGAATTTTGTGCTTACACTTCTTTTAGAAAACAAAGGCCTTCTATCAAATTCATAAGTGGAATATTTAAATTAAGTCTCTGTTCTCTAAAGAATAAGGGCTCTGCTTATATGATAGATTCATTTCCTGGCAGAATTACACTGGGTGAGTGAGTAGCATCTGAAAATAAGCTTGCCTCCTGAAGCTTTGGGAACCTGCTCTCAATTATCATTGAAATGTCACCAGAGAGGCATTGAGAGAGTTTTTGATAAGATACAAACTATCAAACTGGATCCAACTGCTACTGGGAGGCGCTTTTAATTTCACAGTTGGTTGACATATATATTATGGTGGTATAAAGGAGAGAGGGGCAGTGATCACCTCTGATGGCAGAATAAACGTCAACACGTGAGAAGTACCTTCTATCACTTTTACTTATGATCTGATCTTATGGAATCTCACAGACCCATTTTACAACATCGTTCTTAGTATATCTGAACAAATAGCAACCTTTAATTCACTATATTGTTCCCTGGTTGAAATCCCTTTAGGTCTCCCTTTTAAAAAGTATCTAGTATTTTGTACTCTCATTTTTCATTTGGGTCAAATTCACCCACTGTTCCAATAAACAAACCTATCAATACCCTACCGTTGGTGTAAATAATGCTCTGTTTACACTGAGAACATTGTATCAATACTGCGCACGAACAAAAGGGTGTTCTGATAATTAAAAGAAACAGCAAGAACACATGCATGTTCTAGTCTGAATTGTGTGTATATCCAGTGAAGGAGAAGACAGTTAGGGATTGACAAAACCTCACATATGGGCTTATTTACAGAGTGGGGTGCTGAGGCATACGGTTACAAGCTGGGGGCACAATGCCTCTCTTTTCACAGCAGAGTGCTGTAGAGATTTGCTTGTAGACTGAAGTTGGCCATGGAAAAAAATGCACACACCACAGAAACAGCTGTACGTCTTTCTCTGAAAGCTGGTGAAGGACATCAGAAGACGCCACGTCAAAGCTTGCCTCTTTGCCATGCCAGTGGTTGAGCTGGGCGGAAGGTAATCCGGAAGAAGCAGATACAGAGAGCTCAGCATCTTTCCTCTGTCCGTCTCAAAGCAGGACACAGCTTAACAAGTGCAAACCTTGCTGCATGGTCCCCTCTCTATCGGGGAGAATGACAACAAGCTGTGGACAGACAGCTTTTGATAGGAGGGACCAGGAGATGGCACCAGAGGGATCTCCATCAGCATTAGTCACTCACTGGACTTTGTCTTTCAGTCAGCTCCCAGTCAGGTACCTCCTCAAGAGACTCAAATTCCTTTCACTTGTCATTGTTCTAAAAACAAACTGGCCTTTATTGAGAATGCCATGTATGCTGGAATTAGTGCCACGTTTCTGAAATTATACTCATTCTCTGGGGCCCGCCATGCAGCTATGAAATAGGTCTGCTAATAAACACTGTTTTCCTTTTTTTCTTGTTAAACTTTTTTTTTTTTTTTTTTTTGTAATAGGGTTTTCCTTTCCATTAAGAACTCGGGAGTTAATTAAAGTGATCATCACTGAACTGGTTATGAAGTGCCACCTGGCACACCGCCACCTATAAGGACTTTTGGGTTGTGGTTATGGTTTACTAAGTGTGGGATGAAGAATAGGCAGTAAATGAAATTAAAAAGTGCTGTCCTCGGTATGCACAAGATCTGCACAAGTTTAAATCAGAAAACAAAAAATCTCAGGTCAGAGAAGGGGAATTAGACACAAAATCCCACGTCTAACCAGGCAGCTATTTGCATTTGATATCTTCTGGAAAAGGGGGAAAAAGTCACTTTTCTCCAATGGAGTGTCACTGGGTATAGAAACCATATTCCAGGACAGGCATCATGCCAAGGAGTAGTGGCCAAGACAAAACAAACTCTATGGGTTTTTTATTCTGTTTGGTACTTTTTGTCTCATTGGGTTTTTGTTTGTTTGTTTTGATTTTCATTTCTTTTTGCTTAAGAGAGAGAGAGAGAGAGAGAGAGAGAGAGAGAGAGAGAGAGAGAGAGAGAGTTGTGTGTGTAGGGAGGTGAGGGAGGAGAGAGGAACTGGGAAGTGTTGAGGGAGATACAGGAATTAGATCATAATAAACCGTATGAAAAAAAATAAAATCTGGAAAAATAATGTGTCTGTATTGAGGCTGCTGTCTGGATGGTTAATCAAAATGACTTGAAGGTTAATCACTTGGATTTACTTCATAAATACAAAAAGGAGAATGGTGTTTGGGGAAGCTTGTAGATAAGGAGGAAGGGAGTTCAGATAAAGTCAATCATAGTTACATTCCTCAAAAATAGCAATCATAAACAAGTCTCTGTTGGGTGGCTGACAGTTACAAAAAACATAAACTGTTAATGTAGGCTATTCAAAACAAACAAACAAAATCAACAAAGTTCTTCTTTAAAAAACAACTTAAATAAAATTCTTGGTACCTTAAATATGCAAGCCAACTTGAAGGCCATCAATTCTTCTTTTTCATAACCTGATGTCTACCAAGCAAGCAGTTTTCATTAATGGCACTCTTTAATACACTAGTCCAATTAGAGCACAAAATAGACTGACCACTGACAGATTCATTGTGGTAGGCCACGGAAGTAAATATTTATAAAGAAGGAGGATTTATCAAGAGTTCATAAATTAATGAGCATGAGCAGATTAAAGAGAAATCCCCACATACATTATTTATTTATATATGTCCATCCATGCCCACCTATCTGTTTGTCTTTCTGTCTGTCTGTTTACCCATACACAACTTTCAAGTGAAAGTTGAAGTCCTATTTCTGACACAGACAGACCTATAGTAATTTGTGTACTATTGTGTCACTTTCCTGTGCTTTATTCTTTTTTCCTTAGGCTCCATAATTCTCATTTGGCACAGATTTCATGACCACTCATGCACTCTTCTGTTCAGACACATGGATTGCAACATTTGTGTTAAAATGAGAAGTCCTTGGTACCGCCATTCAGGTTTCCATAGCAGATATCAAATAACCTTTACACAGGATTCCCACAGTCATATCTTTAGCCACAGCAAGCCTAAGTCATTCTTATAAATGGATTCTGGCTCTAATCTCCCAGCAAGAGTAGAAAACACTGTATTCTTTTTAATATCAGCGATGGTCTAAGAAGTCATTTCCTCTTACTTTTCCAGAAAGCTTTCACAGTAAGGCAGAGAAACCCGAGGGCATTTTCTTGTCTTGCTGTAGAGAGTGACAGCACAGAATGTGCACAAATGCCCACGCAGAAAAGTTAATAATATTCTACGAGGCAGCTATTTTTAGACTGATAGAACTGGTTTACGCAGAGCAGAGCTGTGCTGCACAAGAGAAGAAAATTCTTTAAATGTTAGAAATAATTGTGGATAAACTTTAAGAGAAAAAGCAACCTTTTCTTTTCCCACAGTGAGTTTATAATAATTAAGTGAATTCAAAGTCTCAGCCACTTGGCACAGCTTTTTAATTGCTCATATTGATCATGACCTAAATTAGCTTCTGCACAGTTCATGGAGCAGCATTAGGCACTTGAACTAAAACCCTCGGGGGAGAGCACAGTCCACAGCCATCCTAGCATTACCAAGGGTAGAATAATTATTTACATTTATTAATGTACACAAAAAGAACTTTTTGTTAGTAGACCAGATAATCAATTCTTTACCAGCTAATGCATTAATAAATACTGTTATAAGGGCCAGGGATTCTTCATTGCGGCTTTGGTAGATGATAACTTTGGTTAATCAAGAGAAGAAAAGATCTCTCTCTCTTCCTCACTACACATATAGAGCCTAATCTATCCAGTCAATTGGGGTTGTACATAGTCTTCAAAAACAGGCATGCAGACTCATTCAACAATGATGTTTGTAAGCACTGGTAAGCCTACAGAGAGAGCGAAAAAACACATAACCAGTGGCTTTCTGCTTGGAGAAAAAGTCAAAAGCCCTTTGCCCTTTCTTCTTTTAATAAGGAAGTAAAATTAGTATGGTTCTTGTTTTTGTTAGAAACAGAACATATTTTCCAGATAAAATGCTGATTCTGGGAGGTTCACAATACCTGGGTAAACTTCCACAAGTGATGCTTTAATAGGTAGATGTTTTTCTCCACTCTAAGCCAGGTTCAAAAGACCTAATGTCATGGGGCCTAAAACACATATGCCCAGGTAAACAACTCTATGTGTACAGACAAACAAGTGTCCAACTGAACGACACGTTTTATGATTTCACAATTCTGCATGGCTAATTTGCCTCACAAATCATGAACTTTCGGAAGTTATTTTCTAATTTGTTGGGTAATAAAATATTATATGCACACAAGATCTATTTTGTCAGAAGTAAAAAAAAATGCAGTTTTATGAATGTCTTCTGTTTTCAATGAACTTTTGAAAGTAGGGTCTGCTTCTCATAAATGACAATGTATTTGATGGACAAAAATACTTAAGAAATTGTTTCCTTATAGTTTCTGGTTACTTCATAATATTTATTTCAATATGACCTCTAGAGATGCACTTTTTCTTATTTTCTATTTTGTGAACTAGGCAATATATCTTTTGAAACAATAGTGGTCTAAGTGGAAGCCAGTAGATTTAAAATACACATTTCTCTTCATTTAGAAAGATTTTTAACTTATGTACAGAACCTACAGTGTGTGCTGATGATAGAAATGAAAAACCTAAATAATGAGATTTTAAGACACTATCAAAATTTCATTTTTTTCTTAACTCGATCTCTAGGTTTTGTGCACTCAAATAAAACCCCAACATGTTATGTAGGCAGAGTTTCTCTGTCTCAGGAGTTGCTCCCAAACAACAACACAGAAACTTCTTATTAATTATAAATGCTTGGTCAATAGCCCAGGCTTGTTACTAGCTAACTCTTACAACTTAAACTAACCCATTTATATTAATCTACATCCTGCCATGTGGTACTACCTCTCTTTCATCTTGCACCTCTTGTTTCTTCTCCATGTTGGCTTTTGACTCCTCTGACTCTGCCCTTCTTCTTCACAGCATGTTTAATTTGCTTCTCTTGCCTAACTTTATCCTGTCCAGCTATTAGCCAGTCAGCTTCTTTATTAAAGCAATCACAGCAACATATATTCACACAGTGTACAGGAATATTCCACAACATTATTTTATAGATGTTGACACACTGATTCCAAGGTTTAGATGAAAGACAAGGGTGACAATGAGGAATCTTGGCTGTCACGCTGATTGGATCTAGAACTTAGAGATGAACTGCTGGGCACACATGCAAGGGATTTTCTTGATCAAGTTTACTGATGTAGGAAGACCCAATCTAAATGGGATGACACCTTTCAAATTGAAGCCCAGATAGAAGGTCTGGGAAGGGGAAAATAAAGAGCTTTTTGTTTCCTTTTCAATCTTATTGGCACATTTGTTTACCATGTTGGCAAGTTCATTCACCCTGTTGCTTCTGCTGTTGTATTTCTATGTTAATATAGGAATCTAGTGTCTTCAGGATTCCAATGTTAACTGAAGACCAGTGGCTCCCAGAAATATTCAATGCTTTAAGAACCATGTTGGAACTGTGAGGCATCCGGCCTCATGGACTGAGCAGCTATAGGGATTCCCAGCCTCTCCAGTGTCAAGCCAGTTATTGTTAGACTACCCAGACTGGACCATGTAAGCCAATCCAAACAGTCACCTTTTAATATATTCATCCTACCCCTTCTGTTCCTCCAGAGAACTAATATAGCAAGAGAACCAGAGTTGACACCACATAATGTTGAAGAAGAAGCAAGTACAAGGCTGGACTTTAAGTTTATTGTAAAACTACAGTGAACACTGTAGTATTTGAGATAGAACAGACTAATAAATCAATTGGAGTGAACTATACCCAGGACTATACCCACACAAATAAAGCCAATTTATCTTTGACAAACTAGCAAAGGCAATTTCTTTGAAAAAAAAAGGACAGATTCTTCAACAAATAGAGCTGAAAAAATTGGACCGTCATAAGGAAAATTCAGTCAGACCTTACTAGGCACAGGAATTGTTATGCATTCCTGTAAGGATGTATAGTCACTTTAGAAGATACTCTTTGTTACATACAAAGATACCCATGGCAATTATATTCCAAGAAACCTACTAGATGAGTTGAAAACATGCCTACACAAAATCTGTACATGAGTATGATTTATAGCAATTTTATTTATATTTTTCAATATTGAAAGCAATCACGATGCCTTTCCACAGATAAATGGATAAACAAACTGTTGTATACTCAGAAAATGAAATATAATTCAGTTATGCAAAGGGATAAGCCACCACACTATCCATTCAGACACAAATAAAAATGACACAGAGGAGTAAGTTTCAGTTTTAAATAAAACAGAGTTAGTCTGAAAAAGCACACACCTATGGTTTCAACCATGTACTATCTTGGTAAAGAAACAGCAAAATGATGGAGAGAGCTAGTTGATTACTGAGTGTCAGCAATCAATCCAGCTGTAAACAGAGAGGGATGAACCCACAAAGCACAGGGCGATTTGGGAGACAGCAAAGCTTCCATAAGATATTATAAGAGTGGATACATGACACTACATATCTGCCAAAGCCCTTATAATATACAACAGAGTCAACACTAATGCGAATTATAAACTGCAATTAAAAATTAATGAATACATGTGGACTCATCAGTTGCAACAAGTGAACCGCATGGCTGCAAAATGCCAATAATGGGTTAAAGTACTCACAGGAGTCAGGACTCTACTTCATGCATAACTTTTCTGTACATGTCAAATGGATAGACAGAACAGAGTCTACTTTATAAAGCAAATATTGCTGAACCTTTCATATGATTTTTTAAATATTGGTATTCAGATTTGAAACTACAGGGATTAGTAGTTTTCTCACTATATAAAACGTTTAAGGAATGAAGTTTTCTTTTCTTTATGCAAACAGTTTGGGAGTCAAGGTTGGTAGCTCATGCTTCTAATCCAGCACTAGAGAAGCAGAAGAAGCTAGATCTCCATGAATCCAAAACTAGTCTGCTCTACATAACGAGTTTCAGGTCAACTAAAACTACCCAGTGAGACCTTTTCTCAAGAACAAACAAATGAAAACAGTTTGGGACAGGAGTTTAGTTCACTGATAGAATGTTTGCCTAACACGTTTGAAGACTTGGGTTCAAGTATTCACAAAATCAAAGAAAGAAAAAAAATTCATGCATAATATTCTATTATTTTGTGATTAAAGGTTATGTGAAAACAGTTACTTTGACTTGTAACATTTAAAAATAGTTTACTTTTATATGAGATACATTAAATAAGAACCCAGTGGCTTAAAGATTATAATATATTAATTTAGAAATGGGAAGTATCTAGAAAAATATCCATATCCTCCATTTAAACATTCTTACCACTCTTACCAAAAGTTACAATTTCCTTTTTTCTTCATGGATATATATTTGAAATTGACTTTTTAATTAAAAAAATCTTTTAGTTACATTAAGCATATCAAAATATGTTTGATATAATGATAGATAAGATTCACATTTGCCTTCAGTTTTCCATTTATTTCTACCGCTTTCATGACTGCCACATGGATTTTGTGATTATTCTGAGACCTGAAAAATCCAAGTGTATTCTCAAGTGTATTCTTTCTACCTAAGAATTTGAAAGTTTTCACCTAAGCTTTACTTCAAATAAATCCTGAAAAGCCAAGGATGAAAACTAGCTGTACTTTTAGTTAGAATCCTCCAAGTGCCTGAAGTATATACATAAGAACTAATTATATCTTAAAAATATATCTATCCCACTCATCTCCTCTCTACCCTTTCCCTCCCCGAGTACCACATCTCTTCCAAGGGCATTCCCAACAGCCTCCCCAAAGTTCCCTGTTTCCATGCTTCCTTTTTCTAATGCATTTCTCACAGCATCACCATAGTGATCTCCCTTAAGCACAGTCTGATAATCTCACACTTGTGCTTAGTTCGTTCAAAGGCAAGTAGATATTATTTTCTTCCCTCTTCTGAGCTTATTCAGCTTCTGTGTAACTTCTAGGGAAGCATGTCCTGAGTTTCCCACCTTGTGCATCTCAGGACACTGCCATTCTTCCAGTGGACTCTTTGAACTGCAGCACCTCACACGCACTGACCCTGCTGTGGGAGGTGATTCCTTTGGACATATAAACTGGCATATGGCTTCTAGGTTCAATACTAATTTCTTGAATGACAAAATTACCACAAAGGGGAACCAGATGTGAAATGGGGACTTGGGATAAAGAGATGACATAGAGGTAAGGGGGTGTGATTAACTTAGATAATACAAAGGCAAAGAAAGGTCAATAATGAATTTAGTTTTGAGACATCATTTTTCCTCCCTGGCCATCAAAAAACTCGTATTTAACTATCTTAAGTCTGAGAGAGGAAACTGTGATCCTCAGTATATTCTCCCATTATCCACAGAAACATATTTATCATCTTCCACACCAATACTTGATTTACATTTTTTTTTTTTTTTTTGGTTTTTTCGAGACAGGGTTTCCCTGTGTAGCTTTGCGCCTTTCCTGGAACTTGCTTGGTAGCCCAGGCTGGCCTCGAACTCACAGAGATCCTCCTGGCTCTGCCTCCCGAGTGCTGGGATTAAAGGCGTGCGCCACCACCGCCCGGCTTTGATTTACATTTTTAATTCTGTGATGAAGAGGTATTTCAATGGTACAGCACTTTCCTACTACACTGGAGATTATGGGTTTGGTCCTAAAAGAGAGAAGAGAAGAGAAGAGAAGAGAAGAGAAGAGAAGAGAAGAGAAGAGAAGAGAAGAGAAGAGGAGGAAGAGGAGGAGGAGGAAGAGGAGGAGGAAGAGGAGGAGGAGAAAGAGGAGGAGGAAGAAGAAGAGGGGGGAAGAGGAGGAGAAGGAAAAGGAAGAGGAAGAGGAGGGGGAGGAGGACGAAGATGAGGGGGAGGAGGAAGAGGGAGAGGAGGAGGGAGAGAAGGGAGAGGAGGAGGGATAAGAGGAGGGAGAGGGTGAGGAGGAAGAGGAGAAGGAAAAGGAGGAGAAAGAGGAGAAAGAGGAGGAGGAAGAGGAGGAGGAAAAGGAGGAGAAAGAGGAGAAAGAGGAGGAGGAGAAAAAGGAGGAGGAAGAAGAGGAGGAGGGAGAGGAGAAGGAGGAATAGGAGGAGGAAGGGGAGGAGGGAGAAAAGGAGAAGGAAGAGGAGGAGGAGGAAGAGGAGGAAGAAGAAGAGGGAGAGGCGGAGGGAGAGGAAGAGGAGGAAGAGGAGGAAGAGGGAGAGAGGAAGGAGGGAGAGGAGGAGTGAGAAGAGGAGGGAGTAAAGGAAGAGGGAGACAAGGAGGAAGAAGAGGAGGAGGAGGAGGGAGAAGAGGAGGAAGAGGAGAAGGAAGAGGAGGAAGAGGAGGAGGAAGAAGAAGGGGGTGATTTGAATGGGAAATAACCCCAATAGGCTCATGGGTTGGTCCATAGTTGGCTTTCTTTAGAAAGGTTGTGGAACTTTTGTGGGTGGAGCTTTGCTGATGGAAGTGGGTGACTGGGAGGAAAGCCTTATGGTTTTACAGCCCTGTCACACTTCCTGGTGCTTCTGCTGCCTGAGTGCATGTTCAGTAGGAACAGCCAGATGCCTGCTTCCCTGCTCTTCTCTACCCACTCTCCTTCTGCTGCCATGTCTTTGTAGAACGGTCCACTCAAACGTTTGAGTTTCCTTCTTTAAATGGTCAAATATTTGGTCATGGCAACAAGACAATTATCTAAAGAAAGGAAGGAAGGAAAGGGAAGGGAAGGGATCAATTTTTCCATTCCATTCTAAAGAAATTGATAAACGTATTGAGTAGAGAAAAAGCACATACATCAAGCCTTTAGACAAACAGTCATGGTTTGCCCCCACACACCTTTAAGGCGGATACCAGAGGCACATCACTCCACAGTGACTGCAACTTGTTTTCTTACAAACACAGACTCAGCTCCTAGTGGAATTAGTACACACTTCATTCAACAGAAGCACTAGTGATTACTACCATATGCTTATCCTATACGCCCATGCTGTCAACAACCACCACTGTGGCAAACACAGCAAAGGTAACATCTTTTGATCTTTCTAACTTCTAAGACAGTTGTAACACCTTTTGTTGCTCCTGAGAGCAAGTAACACTGAAGCTAAGAGAAAGTAGTCAGGTGAGCTGTAGGGGAAGAAAATCCCATTAAAATGCAGATTGAGTCTCCCCTAGTCGGGACAATAGGGGAAAATGAGGCCATGTGGCTGCTGCTGACCAGAGGGGAGGTTAAAGCTGTAGAAGACAACAAATCATTGTCGGACTCAAGATACCAACAACCTTTTCTTCCTCTGATGTTTGCCCAAAACCAGAGCATGAGTTTCTCTTTTTTTTTTTTTTTTTGGTTTTTCGAGACAGGGTTTCTCTGTGTAGCTTTGCGCCTTTTCCTGGAACTCACTTGGTAGCCCAGGCTGGCCTCGAACTCACAGAGATCCGCCTGGCTCTGCCTCCCGAGTGCTGGGATTAAAGGCGTGCGCCACCACCGCCCGGCAGGTTACAGAAGGAGTTTCTCTTGATGAATTCATTTCCTTCTGAGTATCCTACAGTCCTTCTCTTAAGTGTCTTCCCCTCTCAACTCTCACACTTAAATATAAAAGTATATTATTACTTCTCAAGAGACCTCATGTTTCTTAATTAATAACTCATTTCTTTACTTTATAATTCCCTCATGTTGCTTCATTTAAAAAAAAAAAAAGGAGCGCTGACAGAGTTAACTAGTATGGGAAGAAAGGCAAGACAGGAATTAGTGTCTCATTTAAGGGAGGCATTTATATTCTGAATTCCAGGAAGAGATAATACCTTAGTCTGCCTATTTATAAGGGGTGAATAGAAAACTGCACAACGTAGGAGACTTTATCTCCCTCAGCGGAATGCCATGTTTGTTATTTGTGTAGACGGTCCACACCGATGAGTCAGCCATCATAAGGGACGCTGATCAGTCACTGCTATTGAATCTATTAGGAGTCCCCATGAGATTCATTAAGGATGCCACTGTCACTGAGCTCTTTACCACCACAACACAGCTTTTCTGGAGCATGATGCAGACAAATGGCTGCATTGGATGAGGGCCTGGCTGGGATTTCAGGACTGGGGCATGGCCAGCTCTGGCTAGAATTCATATTTGATCTCATTTTAAAATATGTTTCTGTTATAGTTTCCAAATTATGCATAAATTATTGAAACTGGGTCAAAACTAAAATCATCAGCTAAGTAGAGTTAATAATGCATGACGACTTTGCAATCATCCCATCCAAATACACTGAAACTAAGGGGACATTCCAGCTCTGTGAAAACTGCCCAGAAGTCTTCAATGGCTTGTGGGGGAAATGAGTCAAATACTAGGCAGAAACCAATTTCCATGCAGGAGTTCAGGACAGACTGACATAACAGTCAAGATGGTGTGTTAGCTTTACGGGTGTGTTGAAGACGCTCCCTGTCAGAGACAGCTCTACCCTGTGTAATTTTATAAATGGATATGCTCAGAGGGAAATATGACTCTGAAGATACTGGTTAAGGACATGAAAGCAGTAATGGAATTTGAGGTAGAAATTAAGAGAAGCAAAGCCAAGAGCCAGAATTTGTATGCCCTCTTGTACACAGTCACCACTCTGCCTCTTCTGTTCTGAGACTATTTTCAAAATACTGGTGAAGTGAACTCAATGCATCCATTAAAAGAAAAAAGAAGACTTTGTATGACTTAGGGTCAAATGCTAATGTAAAAATTTGGAAATTTAATAAAATATATAGATGAAGGAGAGATTGATTAATTAGTAACTCATTTTTAAGAATACGTTTCCTTGTCCCACCTTTTTTCAAAGATTGAAATTGAAACAAATTCTGGGATTTTTTTTTTGTTACTGAAAAAGGCTAAAATAAAAATGTATGTCCTATACTAATAAAATCACTAGCTTTGCTGCAGATTAAAAAAAATATTATATCCACTTGAGTTGGTAAATTGAAGACGAAAACAGTCTTGAAGTTATTCAGAACATGCTTCAACCGGGACCTGTCCTCAGTGCATGAGCTGGCTGTTTGGAACCTGGGGCTTACACAGGGACACTTGGCTCAGCCTGGGAGGAGGGGACTGGACCTGCTTGGATTGAATCTACCAGTTTGAACTCAATCCCCAGGGGAGTCTTTGCCCTGGAGGAGATGGGAATGGGGGGTGGGCTGGGGGGAAGGCAGTGGGGGGGCAGGAGCGGGGAGAACAAGGGAATCCGTGGCTGATATGTAAAATTAAATTAAATTAAGAAAAAGATTTCTTATTGAAATGTTTGTATGAATATCCATCTATCGACATGTGCACTTGTGTTTGATTTTTTAAATCAGCCTTATGTGATATGCAATGCTTCCTAGGTTTATAAATTACTTTGAACCAGCTGGGCGGTGGTGGCGCGCGCTTTAATCCCAGCACTCAGGAGACAGAGCCAGGCAGATCTCTGTGAGTTCGAGGCCAGCCTGGGCTACCAAGTGAGTTCCAGGAAAGGTGCAAAACTACACAGAGAAACCCTGTCTCAAAAAAACAAAGAAAAAAAAAATTACTCTGAACCAAAATCTAGCAATGAAAACTGTACACACAATTATTTTAAATTCTAATTCAGTCTTTATAGTTAACAAAATTTAAAGGTATATGCAATTTTTTATTTTTTAAAGTTATATGCAATTTTAAATGTAAAAATGCTATACTATTTAGTTGAGTTTATAGGGATATTTTCCTTTGGTATTACTTGTTGTACAATATTATTTTAAGATGTGTTAAATTTGTTTATGCTGTGGAATATTTGTTTAATGATGCAAAGATGTGTTGCATTCTTTTGTGTTGCATTTGTTTAACTCTGTGAAGCTGTGTTACTTTGCCTGTCTAAAACACCTGGTGATCTAATAAAGAGCTGAATGGTCAATAGCAAGGCAAGAGAAAGGATAGGTGGGGCTGGCAGGCAGAGAGAATAAACAGAAGGAGAAATCTGGAAGGAAAAGAAGGAAGAGCAAGAGAACAAGTAGAGAAGGACACTAGGGGCCAGACACCCAGCCACACTGCCAGCATGGAGTAAGAGTGAGAGTAAGATTACAGAAGTAAAAAAAGGAAAAAGCCCAGAGGCAGAAGGTAGATGGGGATAATTCAAGAAAAGTTGGCAAGAAACAAGCCAAGATGAGGCTGAGCATTTATAATTAAGAAGCCTCCATGTGTGATTTATTTGGGAGCTGGGTGGCCAGCCCCCCAAAAGAGCAAAAACAATCAACAGCAATTATTGTTATTTTCATTAGCAAACCATAATTGTATGGGGCACAATTTATATATATATATGTATGTATAAATGTGTAAACTAATCTATTCAGTCCAGTGAATTAACATAGCCACCATTATGCCTACTATTTTTTTTGTAGTCAGACCTTTTAAATTGACTTCTTTATTTATTTGGAAGACAAAAATACATTAACATTAACTCTATCACTTTGCTGTGCAATAGACACTCAAACCTATCCTTTCTATTAGAGACATTTTAAAACACAAAGAGTTCCTGAATAAAAAGAAAAAAAAATAGCTGAAGTTACCATTAGTAATGATCACTGTTCTCGAGAGTCAGTAATATAGTTTAAAATAATAGTGATTTTTCATAGTCTAGAAAGCTACAAAGCTCTGTGTTCACTTGAAGATAACCAAATAAAGTAAAATTTTTCACCTTACAATTGATGAAACACAGTATATAAGAGACTGTGCAAATTAGGCTTTACCTCCTGAAAACTCTGTGGGAAGACAAGTTGTAGAAGGAACATCACAAATCATTTAAAAGTTTGTAACATGGAGTGAGGCACATGAAGAATAAGTTTCAGATGTATTATGCCCTTTGCTGTCCAATTCGATTCAGCCTTCATGCTTCCATTTAGCAATGATAAATGTGTGTATGTATATGTGGGGCACTTGAGTGCCACCTGTTGCAATAAAAAATTTCATCATCATAGGGTCAGATGCAAAAAAAAAATGTTTTGTAGAATGAGGTGTTGTCATCCCATGGGTCTTGTGGGTCCTGGGTTCCCACAAGTGTTGCTTCACAGAGGTCTATCTACAGAAACAGGTGCTGCAGCCTTTATTAAGACTGCTTTTGTAAGGAGTCTTTCATTCATTATAGCAGTTGATACATCAAAACATGAAGCATTTGTCGTCCTGAAGACAAGCCTTAAGAATAAGAAAATAGGAAATCCACAGTGCTGGTCTGTCACTGTGGGCCGGGAAGTTGGCACTCACACAACAAATAGTGGGCGAATGAAAACCTCCATGGGATCACTGCCTTGACCCAGTGCTGCATTCAGTGTCTGACACGGCCCCGACGACTTCTAGGGTCCACCTAGGTACAGGCTCAGGAGTGTGTCTACTTTCCTTGACCTCACATAAAGGAGACACAGCAAAGAGCCATGTTCACATGTATAACTACTACAAACTGAAAGGGGGCCATGAGAAGTGGCAAGCCTGGGCATGTAGGCCAGGAAGTTAATCTTGCCTAGTTAAAGCTCAGATTTCCACAAAAATCATTTAGAGAATGAAAGGGAAGTTCTTGGCTTCCAACTTAAAAAAAAATGTTGATTGTCACATGGCCTTTACAGGCAGTTTCACTTTTATCCATTTGTTAAAAAAAAAATCCACCACATGTTTACTACATCAGCACCTCTACCCAGCATACAGATCTAAATGCGGCATGGTCTCCACTTTGGGCTGTTTAGGTAAAAGGGTGTGTTCCTATGTTCACAAAAGGATCAACTGTGATCCTGATAAAGGAACAAATACAAGCCAAGCCAGCGGATGCACAGGAGGAAGGCGCGAATAATCCTGACGGTGAAGTTGCTTCACCAGGTGTTTAGGAAGCTATTGCTGTGTTTAAATACGAACCTTGTTCCTGGCTGGTGCTGTGAACTATTTACTTTCTCATTCACTGCTTCTCCTTCATGCAGATACACAGCATACATGGACATACACGTCCTTTGGCAAGAACACGGTAGGGTGAGTGGTACAGAAAATGCCAATTAAGGAGAAATTACAGAAGAAGGAGCAGCAACTCTTCCAGAACGGGCTCCTCCAAACGTGGAGGACTAAGCTCATATGCATAAGCTTTGTGCAGAGGGGCAGAGGTAGAACATGACACAAAATGTTGGGGAAGAGGGCATCTTGGTAAACTCGGTTATACGGCCTTGGGAAGAGATACACAAGAAAGGTTGTGGAGAAACCAGCTGATTATAAAGTACTGAGGTTTAGACGTGAAAGACAGTGAGTTTCCATGTGATTTCTGCCAGTGCCAAGGAGTGATGCCTAGGTCTGTATGTGAGAGACACAACGTGGAAGCGGTGGGAAGTGGCAGACGATGTGGGAAAGGCCCTGATGTTTTGTAGCCCGCACTCCATGTGATGGCTATTCTTGGTTGTTAACATGACTACATCTGAAATTAACCAAACCCCAAGCAGCTGGGTACACCTGTGAGGTATTTTTCTTTATTGAATAATTTGAAGTGGGAAGACCTACCCTGTCAGGATCTTTTGAGGTGGGAAGATCCGCTTTAAATCTGGGCCACACCTTCTGGTGGCAGCTTGTATAGAGGTCATGGAAGAAGGAGGTGTGTGCTCTTTACCTGCTTGCCTTCAATCTTGCTGGCAAGTTTGTTCCTTCACTGGTATTACAGCCTACATCTTTGAGATTCTGGTATATAAGGAGGCTAGCTAGCTGAGACATGCACTCCTGTGGATTGAACAACTACTAAATTCTTAGACTTTTCATTGGGAGACAGTCATTGTTGGAATAGGTTGACCATAACCTGTAAGGCACTCTAATAAATTACACACACACACACACACACACACACACACACACACACACACACACACATGCATACATGCCTACATACATACATACTTACATACATATGCATGTATGCACACGTATACATACATAAATTTTATAAATTCTGTTCCTCTAGATAATCATGACTAACACAACTACTAAGTACATGTAGCATTTTAAATGAGATATGACAAAAAGCATGCCTAGATGAGGAGGAGATTATGGGTCCCACGTAAGACGTCTAGGCTTCAAGCTGGCAACAGCATGTCTATCAAGGATGGGATTTCTAAGAAAGGTTAGAATACAAAGTCTTAGAGTCACTTATGACCAGGTTTACTTAAAACCCACAGACACCAGAGCTTATCTAAGAGATGTGGTTGAGTAAGACAGGGAGTCTGCACTTGCTTTTCAGTCCCCATAATTGCTGTCACCATACAAAGCTGGGAAACATGGAAGAGAAGACATTAAAACCTGTTCTCAAGTTCCTAAGAGAGGCTCATGGTCTACTCAAGATATGCCACACATCTGCAAAGGGAACCAGAACCCAATGGGATCTCAAGTGATAGTGTTGCTGATAAAAACTAAGAGCTGTCTTCTCACGAATGCCACACTCCTGTGTATTTCTCTTCCTTCATCAAGTACCATGATACCTCCACTAAATAACATTGGGTACCATGAGAGGGCATATTTAAATAATATCTATTTAAATAATTCAAAACAGTATTATGTTTGTCATTGTTAATGTTATAAAAGCTTGGAACTCTCAAAAAGTGAAGTCATTTAATTAAATAGAAAGAGTTGGCTAGGAACACCAGACGATTAGGTGACTCTCAAGTTACTGGACTATAGTAAGTGTTTCCAATTTTACAGTTTACAACATTCCGTCTTCCTAATATGACCTAATTTGCTGGATCTTTAACATGAGTAAGGATAAGAGATTCCTGTTATTTGGCTTCAAACTATATAATTCACCTTTGTCCCGAAATGCCTTCAACATGCACCTCAAAAGACAAGTGATGGGTTTTCAACGATATATTTAAAAGTAATTATGTTCTAACAGCTCCATTTGAACTTACACTAGAATGGCAAGCAAACATTGGTTCAAGGAAGAAGCCGGCATCTCAGGGGACAGATGAAGAGCACATCTCAGTGCCCAGCAATCCCAAGAGAGAGTATGTCTGGGGTGACAAGCGCTTCTCCCTTAAATGGCCTTATTCCTTGCCTCTCCTGCTTTTGATAGGTAATCAATGGTGACAGGAGCATTTGTGGATATAAAATGAGAAAACATTGACAACCAGTCTAAGCTGTGTGCAAGCTGCTGAAGGCAGCATTATAGACTCACTACATCCAGCCCAGTACCCCCACCCCCTTAGGTAGGTACTATGAATTTTTAGCTTTTCTTTCCTGCATTCAGACATCTCCTGAGAAAAGCAAATGGAAATGATTGCAAACATGTTAACATCAATGGTTCCAATAATTTTGGTATGCACCTCAAAACTTTTTAACGTGTGAATGGAGGATGATTCCAGCAATCCACAGCTTCCCAGTTGATTTTTTTGAATGTAGATGTGTGTATGGTTGACATACCTGTGGGTAGTAGGCACATGTATGTGAGTGTGCATGCACATACATGCATCTGTCTCCAAGTTGACATCAGGTGTCTTCAATTGCTTTCTACTTTATTGACTGAGGCAGTCTTGCTTTGATCTTGGAGTTGTTTGACTAGTCTAATGATCCAGGATTCCTTATCACCACCTGCCCAGCACCGGGATTCCTAGAGGGCCTCCATGCCTGGCACCTTTTATGTTCTAGGGATCCAGAAACAGTTGTCAGACTTATATGACAAGCACCTTACCACTGTTATCTGTAGCATGAATCTTAGAAAGTCTTATTAATAAAATCAAACCCGAGGCCAGTTATTGGGGTCAATGCTGCTAGAACAGAGAGACAGAACAAGCCACAGCTATCTCACCTTGCCAGTTCCTCAGCTGGTCCTGTTTCCTCAGACTGAAAGCTTCTGTGTCCTCATCCCAATGGCTCTCAGCTGAACTGCTGCTAGAAAGCCTGAACGCTTAACCAGCCAAAAGCCTCCTAACCAGCCAAATGCTGCTAGTTTCTGGTCCTCACGCCTTATAAACATTTCTGCTTTCTACCACCACTCCCTGGGATTAAAGGCATGAGTCACCATGCCTGGCTGTTTCCAATGTGGCCTTGAACTCACAGAGATCCAGAGGGATTTCTGTCTCTGGAATGCTAGGATTAAAGGCGTGTGCTAACAATTTCTAGCCTAAGTATCTTGTGGCTTTTCTGTTCTCTGACCCCAGATAAGTTTATTAAGGTACACAATATTTTGGGGAACACAATACCACCACAGTTACCACTTCCCCAGTCCCAATTACAAACATTTTTGTGTTCTGACTCAGTGGCACACATCATAATACCTGTGGTTGCTATATAGGTCACAAGTGGATTTAGTTGGTGAATTAAGATGATGAGATAAATTATCCTGGGCTTATTCATGGTGTGCCCCAGTAGTGCTAATGCCATCTGATGTGGGAGAACTGGGGTAGGGAGTTTCTAATTAACTACAACCTTACCATCATCACATTTCCGTGGAGAGGCTCTGTCTCCCAGAACTTTTCACAGAAACCAAGGCTTTGTGCAAAGTTGTTTGGTGAGGAAAGTATTTTAATGGATTAGTGTTAGGACCAGGTTTCAGAGATAGGGGAGAAATGATTTTGTTAATTCTCAGAGGTCTGTTTTTCTATCTGCAAATGATAGTTCTCTGCACATTATAATGAGGACATAGCAGCTTCATTATGGGAGGTAGCAGTTTTTCCAAGAATTTTACAGGTAGTTAAGTACCACTATGATGATGTGACTAGATCAGTAACTGCATTTTTCAGAAGTACTCAAACTTCCAGATACTTTTCATTGTCAAAGTTATATAATCAGGTGCATCCACTCAAACACAGCTGGCAATTAATACCATGCTTGTGTTTCTTTTAGTCATTTTTTCATAACTAATTTTTAATACTTTATAATGGATATTCAATTTGCATCTGTGTCTATTTATTTATTTGTAAGTATTACGAGTATTTTCTGTTTATATCCATCCTCCATCAGCCACCATCTTCAATAGTTACATAATATATTACATGTATATATAATATTTCACATTTAGTTTTTCGATATTGTTCTGAAATACAGTAATACAAACCCACAATATTTTTGTATGTTGAAATATTTCTGTGGGATCAAATTGTGGGTATGAAATTCTCAATAATAATAAAATATCATTTTAAAAAAATATTACTTCTCATATTAATGATTATATGTTTTCATGATTTCTGTAGAATAAGTACATCAGTTCTTCAGATACTATTTAGAATAGTACCAATTCCATTCATGTTGTACTTTAGCAGATAATCAGCTTTAATTCTGGTTTTCTGTGTGTGTGTGTATTTGTGTGTGTGTGTGTGTGTGTGTATGTATGTGTATGTGTATATGTGTGTGTGTGTATGTGTGTATGTATGTATGTGTATATGTGTGTGTGTGTGTATGTATGTATGTATGTATGTGTATATGTATATGTATGTGTGTGTGTATGTGTGTGTGTATGTGTGTGTGCGTGTGTCTAGATGTCAATGTCTAATGCCTTCCTCAATTATGCTCCACCTTATTTTTGAGACAGGGTCTCTCATTGAGTCTGGAGCCCAGAGATTCAGCTAGAGTAGCTGGACAGAAAGCCCAAGGCATCTTCCGCTTCTGTCTTTCCAGGGCGAGGATTACATGAGCATAGCATCATGCTTTGCTTTGGATGCGTGTGCTGTGGACTGGCTCAGGTCTTTAGACTTGCACTTAAAAAGATAAGAATCTAAACTCAAGCTGCATTAAGAAGTAAATTATAAGGTTGAAAAACTTCTCGCATTTGTTTGATGACTAGGACTCCTGTTTCGTGAGTTATCCATGGCCACATCTGAGCTATAGGCTATTACTTTGGTTTTGTCATACAATTACTGCAGTCTAGGTGCACAATAAGTATGCCTGGCAGTATTTTGCTATATAACTTCATGTATGGAGAATTTTGATACCCAGACAAATTTTTATAATAAATGTGTACATTTTTCTTATAACTTTGAGAAACTTATTTTTTTGCTTTATCATCCAGTAAGTTGATAATTTCTTTGAATGCTCTCTAAGGACAAAGTTACTTTTAATTAAAAAATTAGATTTATTTAGCGCATGCATGTGTGTGCATGTATGCATGCATATATAGGTGTGTGTGTGTGTGTGTGTGCGCGCGCGCGCGCGCGCGTGCGTGCGCTTGTATGTGTATGTAAGTATGTGCCATGGTGCATGTGGACGTCACAGGATGACTTACAGGAGTCAGTTCTTTTCTAGCCCACATTGAAGCTGGAGATCTGACTCAGGATGACAGACTTGGTGGCATGCACCATTGCCTGCTGAGCCATCTCACTGGTCTGCGGATGGTTTCACTGACTTTATTAGAGTTTTTTGATATCTAATTATTCTCATACCATATATTGGAACATTTTTCTCTTCCTCAGAAACTTGTGATAAAGCTTCTAGGATAAATACTCTCTGAAAATATCAGAACCTATTTTTGGCTAATAAATCTATCCTTCCTTATAATTCCTTTTGTGCAAATATCTTGCAGAACTCACCCTTCTCCTGAACTTTCTCACTCATTTTTCTATGTTTGTATTTCTTTCTCCAGATCTCTGACACACTCTAGGAATATTTGGTTGCATTATTAAAAAGAGACTCTTGAAGTTTCTATTACCATTGCAATAAACCTGTCAAATCATAGAGAACTGACATACATACAGTGTCAGATTTTTCAGCATATTCTCAGGTCATGTAGGAAATTCTTATTAAAATAAATGCAATGTATTTTTATACAATTTTGCTACTGTAGATAAATTTTCTCCATTTTATGTATTTAAAAAAATCATATTACAATTGTTTGTAATTTACCAACATTGTATGAATTACAGTCTTTTTGAGTTGATTCTTTTTTTTTAATCTAAAAAGTGCATAGTAACATCACAGCGAGGCAATGCTATATCCAGCTGTTTTAATGCTTACAGTTCCTTCATCTTTTACTTACTCCCATGGCCAGAAATTTGAAAGCAGTATCAATAATTTAGGTGAGACTATTATTTTTATTTTTGCAATCACATAGTGTGTGTGTGTGTGTGTGTGTGTGTGTGTGTGTGTGTGTGTGCATGCACATGTGTGGAGGTACAGCTGACAGTTAGGGGATAACCTAGACTACTGTTCCTCAGGCACTGCCTACCATTCTTTTTGAGATAGTCTCTCACTGTCCTGTAACTCGACATCTAAGCCAGACCGGGCTGCCCAGCAAGCTCCAGGGATTACCCTGTCTCTGCTCCTGCAGATCTATGATTGTAAGGATGTACTACCACTGTGAATTCTGTAGACAGAACTCAGGCCATGAGCTCATTAGTCCAGAGGTATGTTATAATTGCTTATCTTTAGTACAGGTTGAAATTAGGGTTATTTTGATTTTGAAGTCTAAGGAAGATGTGTGGTGATGGTCCCTGCGGTGGCATTACATCATCTTCACCGCACGTCTGCTCATCTGACATAAAGCATTTACTGCAGAGCGCCCCCAGGTGGTATGAAATTCATTAAGCTTAAAGGTCTTGGACAAGTAATTATCCTCACAACTTCAGGACGTGGATCTGATCTGACAAATCCCTCTATTAGCTTTACAACACAATTTGACTAAGAAAGACAGACCATGTCCTGTAGAAAGATGAATTGCAGTTAAAGCTGATAGCGATAAGAACAACATGACAACCTGGGAGATATTGGAAAATACTTATAATTGTGTATAATAAAACAAAAGCAAGCACAGATTTATACTTAATGGTGAATGTCTAAAATGCGTTATATAACTGTCTATATGGTTTTGTCTGTGTGGAACAATAATAGTTAAAGAAAAAAGAGGCCATGGATTTAGGAAGGAGTAAGGGGTATGGGAGGGGCTTGAGGGAGGAGAGGGAGGAGGCGATGACATAGACACAGCACATACACATGAAATTAAAAAAATAAATTAAAAATTCTGTTAACCATGATTAAGACAAGCAAGCAAGCAAAACAACACACTGTCACACTGATATTCTCCAATATCCATTCTTGTATTTTTTTAGGGCTCAGGAAACTGGTTTCAACTTTCCTGAGTGCTCTAAGGTTGCACCTAGCAGTTGAAAGGGTGGTTTTCATAAGGAAGTTACCAGTTGAATTACCATGATACAAAATGAGGCTGAACCTTTGGGAATGGCTTTCTAATCTCTCAAAGTAACAATTAAAAAAAAAAAAAAGAAATTGTGTGGGCATCCATTCTACAGCTCCAGATATAAATCCACCAAATCTCCCAGTTGTCAGAAGTACAATAAGACAATGTAGTTATGTGTGTCACAGTGGGCCAGATTTCTGAAACACACGGGCGTAACTTGAGTTGTATTGTAACCGTCCAGCTGAAAGATCCTAGAATGTGGTACTCACACAGCAATAAAATGTAACAAGTCCACAGCAACACTGACAGGGTAAAACCTTATCTATGTGCACACTGCAGATGTATCTATTACTGCAATCTAACTTTCTATACTGAACAAGCATTCGATAGATTGATAATCAGGGAAGTAATGCCATATTTTAGGAGGTACATATGAACACAGGCAATTTTTCATCTCCAAATTGGTCTTTAAGTCATTCTATTAAAACATGAAATTGTTACAAAAGGGTGTTATCTTTACAAACATCGTTTTATTGATGTGTATGTAGGTTTATGCACATATGAGTGCTGGTGCCAGTGGAGGCCAGAAGAAAACATAGGATGCTCCAGAGCTAGAGTAAAAGGCAGCTATGAGCTATCTCACATGGGTGCTAGGAAATGAACTTTGGTCCTCTGGAAGAGCAGCAAGCACTCTTAACAGTCCTTTGTGCAAGAGCTTGGCACAGCAGTTATTTCAATGCACAAATCTGATATAAAATTCTCTTTGGTTGCAAATATGTATCCCTGAAATACCCATGAAATATCTTCTGGGTTGTATGTCTAGCTTGATATTAGAATACATGCATAATATGTGCAAAGCTGTGTTCTGTCTCCAGTATTCCCCAATTCAATTTCTAAACTCTCATTCATCATGAGGGAATAGCTTTAGTAACAGGAAGAATGTGATTCTCCTCCTTAAATACAGAAACTGTAATCAAACTATTGTTAAAAAAATCTTTTTGTCATAACTCTAAATTTTATAATTTTATTTGTTTTAGTTTTCCATTGGCATATATTCACTGCATGTGGTTTTGGGTTAGAAAAGGACACTTTTATATAAATGTATGATGTACTTTGGGCATATTTTACCCTGCCATACCATACTTTTCATGAGCTTTTACTTACTTCAACATGTTTAAAAGCTGTTAGGTTTCTTTTCTTTTCTTTTTTTTTTTTTTTTTTTTTTGGTTTTTCGAGACAGGGTTTCTCTGTGTAGCTTTGCGCCTCTCCTGGAACTCACTTGGTAGCCCAGGCTGGCCTCGAACTCACAGAGATTCGCCTGGCTCTGCCTCCCGAGTGCTGGGATTAAAGGCGTGCGCCACCACCGCCCGGCCCTGTTAGGTTTCTTAAGGTTTAGAAACTTCCAGGGATTATAAATTTAATGGCAATAGACTCATCATTCAGTAAATCCAGATAATAAACACCCTTCCCTACTTTTCTCCTACCCTCAAACATGTGTTCTATCTATTCAGGCAGATCTACATGGGAGGTTCTGATGGGTGTGATCAGAATTAAGAAGTTCCCAGGGCAGTATATGCAGAATCATGCATATCTAACCACAATGTCTCTCATGTTGAGTGGTGAACATTGTGTACACAGATGCTTGAGTACACAGTAGGGCTACCACTATACAAAAGGAGGACAGAAAACATGAAGAAGAGGCATCTAGGCTAATGCTTCATTTCCTTCTTGGAATTCCTGAGGGCCCCCCCCCCCCATTACAGGTTCACAAACACAAGAGGCTTTGGATTCATGAATACTTCTAGATTGACTATCAAACACCATACTGTCCATAATTAGAAATCTGATTGACTATGACCCTCATAATCAAAACAGAAAGTAACAAAAACCCATTCATTATGCATTCCCTTCCCACAACACTCCACTCTGTTTAATAGCGGCAACTCATTCAGCTGTCTGTGCATAATAGTATCAATGAAACTAGTTGAATAGGTGCTGAGGAGAACATTTTTCTAGACAACTTTTAAATAGCAATATTAGCAGCCTCAAAAACACAACAGATTGTTCTGCATCCCATAAAAATCAGGGCAAGGAGGTGGCTCTCTTCACTTCCCAGTAAGCTCAAAGGTGGGACCCTTTCCAAGATAACTCCATGAGCAAGAGGGCATTTTCCCAGGGAACATTTAAATCACTGGGATTATAAAACAGTTGTAAGACTGGCTGTATCTGGCAATTTTAACTGACAGGATTGTCTTTTTTCCTACTGCAGTGCATCACTTTAAAAGTGTCCATCCCCCTCACCAGCAATTTCACAATGGAAAACCCAGGCAAAGTGTTTTATTCTTGTTTAACCTTGAAAGATATATGATGTACTCAATGGGCAATCTATTACTTAATTAGTTTTAAGAGATTTGACATCAAACAGGAACACATTTGAAATATAAATGAAGCAAGAGCTGAAAGGATTCAATTTAGAATTGCAAAGGGAAATGCTGATGTCCTATGAAGGTCAACCTCGACTTCTCTCTCTAAGTACTCTGAAAAGATACATACACCGGAGTTTACAGTGGTGGTAATGGTGGGTGAACCTTCCCTACCTCTTTATTGTTTCTTATTACCTTTTGTAATTTATTTGAAAAAAAAAAAAGTGTTTTTTTTTTTTTTTTTTCCGTTGACCTGTTTGTTTTGTTTTGGCTTTCTGTTTTGAGATGGGGATTTGTAGATGGATTTTTAGATAGTCTTATTAAATAAGAGCCCAATACAGGGGTGAAAGCCTTAGAGATCAGAGAAATAGGAATAGCCACCAACTAACCTTAGCTCACCACGCCACTGTGAGAGTTAGGTTATTTTTTATTTTTTTTATTTTTTGCCTACCTGTGTCTTTATTGTCTTGTTGTTTTGTCTTTTTATTGGCTTTTAGTCTAGGCATCTCACTTTTTTGTCACTGTTTGTCTGTACAGACCGCTAGGTCTCTATGGTTGGTACTGGGATTAAAGGCATGTGTTACCATGCTTGGCTGTGTCTTTGAACGCACAGAGACTCTGTCTGTCATGTGATCAGATTAAGGGTGTGTGCTACCACCTCTTGACTTTTGTTTATGGCTGGCTATGAACTCTGATCTCTAGGCAAACTTTATTTATTAACATACAAATAAAATATCACCACATTTTAGCACAAATAAAATATCACCACATTTTCCCATTTTTTGTAATAAAAATAAAAAATAATAAAAGTTATAACTAATATAAGAAAAACTGTATTTATAACTGTAATTCTTGCTTGATTACTGTTTTGTTATATGTAATTTTACTGTGTTAAAGTTAAACCCTTCCTTTTTTATCAAAAGGGGAGGTGCTGTGGGATGTTTTGTATGCTGTGAATATGTGTTGTTCTGATTGGTTGATAAGTAAAAAGCTGATTGGCCAGTAGCCTGGCAGGAAGTACAGGCGGGGAAAACAGACAAGGAGAATTCTGGGAATAGGAAGGCTGAGTCAGGAGATGCCATCCCACCATCCAGGGAGCAGCATGTAATGGCACATAGGTAAAGCCACGGAACACGTGGCAACATATAGATTAACACAAATGGGCTGAGTTCAAATGTAAGAGCTAGTCAGTGGTAGGCCTGAGATAATGGCCATGCAGTTATAATTAATATAAGCTATATTATATAATTAATAATAATATAATTAATATAAGAGTGATTATTTTATAAGCAGCTGCGGGGTCTGTGGGGCTGGGCAGGACTGGAGAAAACTTCAGCTACAACAGGGTGTGCCTAGTCTGGACTTAAACTCATGATCCTCTTATCTCATCCTCCCAAGAGCTGCAATTACAGGTTTGTGTCATCATTAAGTTGAATTTATTTTGGAGTTTAACCTAACTCTTTCCCCGCCAGATATATTAGCTAATGTAGTAATTTTGAAACCTGCTTTCTGGCTGTTTAATGGGGAAAATTAGATCAGCAATAAAATTTTGAGAGAAAATGAGAGTGAGAGAGAGAGAGAGAGAGAGAGAGAGAGAGAGAGAGAGAGAGAGAGAGAGGAATAGAGAGGGGAGGGGGAGGGAGAACTGTTGTTATGGGAACCCCTATAGGGATGTGACAGATGCTAAGAGGTAGCTTTTAAGAAGCCACATTGAACATGGCCTTGTAGGATTTGCAGAGCTTTTGAAAGACAGAAAATATATCACATACCTGCCACAAGCCAACACACATACAAAGGAAGCCGGATGGGAGGCCACGTGGAGTTCCAGGGAGGTGATGAGTATGTGTGAGTCTATCCCAACTGACAGGACAGGAGGTGGGGAGTGTAAAGATCTTATGTATCACACCATAGTTTGTATTTTTTCTTTTGACATGTAATATGCATTATAGTGGTCACTATCCACAAGCAGCCACCTCAGTTTCAATTAAAAATAAATACAGGGAAAAAAAATTTCAGTCACCCAGTTTCACTGGCCACCATTCAAGCGCTCAGTAGCCCCCAGAGACAAATGGCTATAGTACTGGATGAGACAGATACAGGATGTTCCCAAAGTCACTGAAAATGCCAATAAACTATGCTCCCTCAAATATGGATGAGCCATATCCAACTGCTTACTATAAAGCAAAAGCCTGATTTGGTGCAGATTATTCTCAGTTAAAAAAGCTAATTCCCAACATGTAAAGGCTTTGCATGGAGGTGAGTGGGACTGGATGCATGGGGCCAAACGAAAAGCCACTGTGTAGACTGAACCAAAGACAGTGCTGTTGAAACCAGAAAGGCTTGACTAGGTAGAAAAGAGAACCCCCTCCCCCAACTACAACAGAAAGAGAAAGTTCCCTGCTCTAGACTTCAGATGGTGGAATCTAGGTGGGGGTGCCTTCAGGGGGAGACAGGAGAGGAAACCGGGGGCTGGAGAAGAGGTGGCTTTATCTTTGACCTGTTTAATTTGAGACTTTAGCTGGAGACTTCAAGAAGAGGTTTGAGTCAGGAGGTCTCAAAAGTAATTTCTAGTCACTTTTTTTTTTTCTTTTGCAGTTGATTTCCCATCTCATCTGTCCCAAGACACACTGTGAGATATGACTTGATTTCTAAAGTCTTCAAATCAGGTTAAACAGTAAAGGAGAACTGAGGCTGAAGTTGGTGAAAAGGACGGCGTAGCCTGAGTGCCAGGCTTCTGAACTTCATTTTACTCCCTGTAAAATGTCAATAGGACAGAATCATACCAGCTAAGAGTTCTAGCAAGTGGCCCGTGCTCCTTCATGTCACCCAGGTCCTATAATATCTGAGGATCAGTGATGTCCTCAGAGTGAACAACTCCTCAGTTTAGAGGAAAGGAGTTATGGCCTCTAGTCTTTACTACAGTAGTCTGTGCATAACCTACATCAGCATGTGTTTAACAGAGAGTTCTTTCATACTATGGTTAATGTCACTTCATAATGACCTCCCATCTCTTTCCCACTCTCTTTATTCTTTTTCTCTCTCCCACTGAAACCTACCTTTGACAATCCTTCAGTCTTAGTATTCTCTCACATACTCTTTGTCCTTTTCTATTGATTGTTTCACAAAGAAAATAGATATACTCCACTTCCAAGTTGACAGTTCCCTTCATCCGTATCCATCAACTTCCTGTTTATTTCATAGGAAGTCATCCTTGCTAAGGGCTTGATTTACATACAGGAAGTCACAGAAGGAAGAAATAAAATAGAGGAACAAAAGACGGTCATAGAAGGCAACACAAATGATTAATGATACAGAGTGGCACAATTTAGATGGAATTTCCTTGCATCAGGAGTCAAATTGCTATGCTTAAATATTCATCCCAAAGAGTCAGGAAAGACCAAGAATTGAAGATACAGAAAAGGAAGGAAGTCTCCTAAGAATCTAGAGAAGATAGTGTGAAAGTGAAGATGCTGGCTGGCCCTGATAGAGCAGAAGGGTTATTGATGAAGCAAAGTGAGCAAGACCGTGGACGGGGAGGAACAATCACTCAAATAGCACCCTCCAGGATCCACGTGGGATAGCCACCATGCTTTCTTGCAGTGGGCTTCAGCTTGACTTCCTATTCACTTTACTCTATATAAACCATGATTTCAGGTGTGCTTGGGCGATACAAAGCCCAGGCTCACAAGCTCAATATCCTTAGGCTCACAAGCTCAATATCCTTCTCTTCTTGGTGTGACACTTTTAGTCTTTGAAAACCACAACCACTTACCTTTCATGTAGGATTCTCTGTATTTTAGACCTAAACTCAGGATTTGTTTTTCTGTTTAGGGACATGCTTGTACTGGTGTGAATGCTTGCTTAGTGTTCTAAGCTTTCTTTTTCAAATCATTGATGTGTCCTAAATTGTCAGTTGTCTACCACACACTTTTTTTTTTAACAGAAACAACAAACATGCTACCATTTCTAAATGATGACAACAGATTTCCATGTCAGCTCAAGCACCTATACTCTTCCCTGACCCCAAGGATCCTCATCTGTAAAATATTTTTCATTTTCAGTGAAAGGGTAACTGCACAGAGAAAATTTCTATGCAATTAAATTTTAAGGTGAAAATTGACCTGCTTATTCTTAATGCAACAAAGGAGAAATAAAAGATAAAATCTTTGCTCTTTGCCATTATGATTTTCTGGACAGGTTGTTCACACCTTATGAGCAGGCTCTTTCAGAAGATCACTTGAAAATTGTATATTTTGGAACATAGAACATAATTTCCATGGAATAATATGACAGGACGTCTCATAAAAGCAAATTTAACACACTTGAAACACCACAAATCTGCATGAAATAATAGAAAATAGCATATGGAATCCTCTTACACTGTCACTATCGGAGCTTATACAAAGCCTGATGACTCGCCTTCTAAGCCATTGCTGGAGACTGAGCCATGGGTGATGTTGGACATTTGTTTTGGTTTATTTCCATTATGCTGGTAACATATCACTGGATTCAGGATGGAAGAGAACAGTCAATGGGGGACATTCTGACGATAGCCCGAGGGTACTGGATCAGGAGCAGATGGTTAAATAGCTATTGAGCCAAGGGATACATTTTTGTTTTCCTCCACTATAGGACTTCAGATAATCACAATGTCCATTTTTCTCACTAAAACTAAGAGGCACACAGTTGGAGGGAGAAAAAATGAGAAAAGGAGAGTATTGAGAGAGCCAGAGAATGAGAGCCTGGGGAAGGAGCTAACCATCTAACCATGAACTCAAGAGGAAGCTAAAATGGCGCTGACATAGGCACCAAGTTCCTTATCTTTAGAGAAGTAGAGAGCTAGCACCCCCCTAGATCATAGCAACAATTACTGGCAATTAAGTTGCTAGGCAATGGAGAGGGGACATGAACTATTCTCAAGTAAGGAGGAAAGGGCTGCTCTCTCCATCACAGGGAAGAGGATGAAAGGCTAATCCAATAAACTGGTGCTGAGGATGTAGCTCAACCACGAACTTACCCCACCCTTGTATCAAGCCGAAGATCTGAGGCTCCCTTTGCTGCGTTACTTGAGAGAGACCGGGTTTGGTTGATAACAATGGTGAGTCATCACAATCTGCCTGGCATCTGCCAAGAGGCAAGGACAGGAGCCACAGAAAGAGACCAGATGAAGCAAACTAAATTTATGCTTGCCAGAAGATGAATGTCATAAGGACAAGTACCATTTTTCACCTAAGTGAGCGATACTCGTGTAAGTCAGAATGTTGTTCAATACTCCCAATTGCGTGGCTAGCTGAGACACCTGATTAGTGTTGCAAAACACTCTTTGTAATAAGCCTTCCAAGCTGAGTAATTGAAATTGATATAGCTACTGGCTATTTGAAGTATGTAATCCTATATTGATTTAATAAAATAAAAAGAATTGCCCGGCTTGTATTAAAATGTATTTATAATGGCAACTTTATATCAAACTTAGATACCTTTTTTGGAGGGTCAAAATACATATAAATAAATACATTGTAAAACAGGACACTACATTTATTAGTATTTACAAATTGAAATATAATTTATAAAGTTTAATCAAATGAAACTTTTATGAGAACATACATACTTGATCTGTTAGGAGTGAATGTAATGATGGATAAGAAGATGTAGCTCCTGCCTTGTAGGAAGAGAAGACACAGCATAAATGAGGAAATGCCATCTCTTTTGAGGTAGGCTGTGATAGGATAAACTGAGGTTGCTGTAGCATCATCCGTAAGATGAGGAGTAGTTTCTATTATAATCAATTTCTAAGAGGTCCAACACCTAGAGCCTGGACCAAACCATGTAAGGAGTGGTAGAAAGCAGTCTTTCTAGGGAAAGAATGGTATGGTTCAGGAGGTGGCTTTAGATCCAGAGCATCATTTATAGTCTCATTAAATCATCAGTCTCATTAAGTCAATCAGGGTAACTTTTTAATCCTTTCTCATTCTCAAGTAATGGTTATGAGTGTAAGTGTGCTGGGGGTTTTTGGGGAAAAATTGTCTTGTGGTTAAAAAAGGGAGAAGAGGATCAAGAACCTTGCTTTGCCTTTTGGATGCTCTCTGGCTGGACACTTGGAGTTTTTGCTACCAGCCTGAGTGAGAATGAAGCACCACAGAGAAGGGCTGAGCTCAGACCACCACAAAGGGCCAATCTAAAGCCAGGATGGATATACATGCAGTTTTTCAAACCTCTGAACCTTTTTGTGTAAGGCAGTGATTTCACTGTCACTGTTTTGCGCTATAGAGTAAGATCCAGGACAGGCACCAAAACTACACAGAGAAACCCTGTATCAACACCCCCCCCCCACCCCCGCAAAAAAAAAATTGTCCAAGCTATAAACAGAAAGAATATTCTTAATGGAGAAAAGTAGAACAGTCTCCTCCACACAGAAAATGTTATCCTCTACCTTCTGGTAATCAAGGAAAAACAAAACAAAACAAAACAAAACAACACAGCTACTTTAGAAACAACAGTCTTTTAGAAAAGTTGCTTTGAATACGGATGAAAAGGAGAATGTGTAACAGGTCCAGGGACAACATAACCAGTCAGGAATTTATTGGGGTAACAAAGGTGAGATGATACTTCTCTTGGGGTATTGGCAGAGGGAGACAGAGAGATGTGGACAGGGGCAGATGTCAGCTTAGCTCCACTAGAAAAGTAGAGACTGAAGATCCAAAGTATAAGATGATCTCCATCCTGCGGGAGTTCACTGCTCAGCAGTGTCAGAAGGAAGACGGCTTCACCAGCAATAGGTGAGTACAAAATGGTCACTCAGTTAATGATGCTACACCCTCACTCAGTTAATGCTACACCCCTCACTCAGTTAATGATGCTACATCCTCACTCAGTTAATGATGCTACACTCTTACTCAGTTAATGATGCTACACCCTCACTCAGTTAACGATGCTACACCCTCACTCAGTTAATGCTACTACACCCTCACTGAGTTAATGATGCTACACCCTCAATGAGTTAATGCTACTACACCCTCACTCAGTTAATGATGCTACACCCTCACTGAGTTAATGCTACTATATCCTCACTCAGTTAATGCTACTATACCCTCACTCAGTTAATGATGCTACATTGTCAGTGAGAGGACATTTTAGTGCCTGAAAGAGAACAGATGAGATCTAAGAGAAAAAAGGGCCCAAGATATTTCATATGGACACTTCCGGGCCTTTTGCTATCCCACAATTCATTGCAATTGTATTCGAGCTCTATTCCATTTACGCTTCTCTTCTTGAGCCTTCAGCAGCTTTGAAAGTGACTTTAAATGACCCCAACTTAGCTTAATCCATTCTCTTCAGTGGTCTTTGAGATTAAAATTCAGTTGATGAGAGAACTTTCCCTGCTCCCACCCCCAGATTTGGTTAACTGCTCTTTCATAGAGTCCCATGGCCTGCTCCATGTCATGTCTGTAAAAATTTTCAAGCTAATTCATGATCTATCTGTCTTTCATTAGAACCCAAGGGGTTCACTACATACTTCACTTTCCTGTTTATGGTAATTACCAGATATTAGGCAAGTTTCTGGTAGATACATGACTAAGAAAAATAACCATATGGCAATGATCAGAGACATTAGGCTCAAAATGAAGAGTGACCAGTGATGGAAGAGGAAATGCTGGGGTGTAGCTGACACAGTGTGACTGAAACATTTTCCTTTGCTTTAAACTGATACCGTGACACTATTGATTGGAACACTGGACTCAAGTGTTATCACTAAAACCCTCTATATACCACAGCTAGCTAAAAGGGACTCAAATAGACCTGATACTCTCTCATGATTTTTACTGCCTTGTGTGATACAATTTTAACTGCACATGTGGTATGCCCCAGGACAAGAGAAATAATAAAAAATGTATCAGATCATTTTTAATGAAAATTCCAGAGATGAATGGACAAGTTTTTTTGTTTTTTTTTTTAAACCTCAGTGGTTCCCATATAGAAAAGAACCATGTCACTGCTGAGATGTAGAAGTTTCCTGATCCATTAGGTCTGAGCTGGGCTTGTGAGTCTATCTCCTAATGTATGAAGAGTCCTACCACTGGTTGAGTTCAGCACTTTCATCTACATGTAAGACTACTGAGCTCAAGAGAGCTTGGTGACAGGAAAACTCTAGGCACTGAGGACAATACTCCCAGCAGTGATTCTGCAGAAGGACGGAATCCAACTTGAAGGTGAAAGACACTGGGATTTTAATAAATATGTAAGAATCTACTTTTGAACTTAGAGGTAGAAATTCCTCTTTTGACCTCTATACTGAGAGGGTGGACGGAGCCACGATCACAGAACAGTCACCACAATCAACCTCAGACGTTTTCTAGAGCTGTGGTGACAAGCAGCTGCAGAGGGCGGGGGGCCTTAGGCTGAGGGGTGAGTTTTAATGGTACCAGTCACAAGCAGCTTGTAAAGAATGATAAGCATCAGCTCTTCATCACTAAGTACAAAATAAAAGGGATAGGCTATATGATGCTTGTGATTGACAGGGACTAAGGAGGCACTGCCTCTTCCCATTACTAAACGTGGGGAGTACCAAAGAGTTTGTTCAGTCTTCATTGTTGGTGGGTTCTTCCACTTAAACCTCGGAAAAGTCAGCCTTGTTTTTCCCAGTGACAGACTATGATGTGGGTTGATGCACCCTGAGAGCCCAGGGACATCTGTGTCCATTTATGTGTTTTCCTCGTGAAATATACTAGATCATCTCAGCAGAATTAGCAGACAGGCAGAAATGTAATTTGAAGGTCTAGAGGGAAGCCAGTGCCTCCTGCACCTTATCCAGAAAAAAACAGCAATCATATCACACACTTTTGCAGAGAAAACAGAGAAGGTCTTGAGACGAGGATGAAACAGTGGCCTCTGTCACACGGCTGACTCTCTGCAGGGGAGTGAGAGGACCATACTCTACGGCAACAACAAAAATCTTGAACTAATGAGGCTTTTTCAGCTGGAGAGAATTCAAACATCTTGTCCTATTTGAGCAGTCCTTACACACTTACAATATGTGTCTAGTGTAGGTTTCTAAAGCTGTTCTCATTTACCACAGTCCACAGTGTACATGACCTGCTTTCTTCCTACATGCATATCTCTCTCTCTCTCTCTCTCTCTCTCTCTCTCTCTCTCTCTCTCTCTCTCTCTCTCTCTCTCTCTCTCTCAATTAATGGGGATAAGCCTGATAGGAAAACCTTTTCTCTACAGCATTATAACCTGCACAGGTTAAATTGTACATCACTGAACTGTGACAGAAAGACAGGCAGGCAGGTAATGGACTGCTTAATGTATAGCTCTAGCAGGAGGGATGAGAGACAATGGGTCATGGAACACGATGAGTTTGGGTTGCCTCTCACAGAGCCTTAAATACCACCAGAGACATTTGTGCCTTGCAGTACATCCTCTTCATCCATAACTCCTGATTGATAGATACTTCTATTAATCTGGACATGTGGGGGATGCATATGATTTGTAGGCCCCTTGAACAGGACTAATAATTATGCCACATAATGGGGCTTTTTGTGAAATTATCTAAATGTTGTCACATGCTTTTAATAAAAACATCCATGATACAAATATTCTAGTTCATCTGGAGTCAATGTATAAGACCTACCAATTATCTTTGTGTGGTTGTAATGCTCGGCAGTTGAACCTAGGGCCTCATGTATGCTAGACAAATGTACCACCTCTAAGCTGTATTCTCATCACTAAAATTAGTTTTGAATATAAATATCCCACTCCACTTTGCGCAGCCATGGTGCCGGGAGGAGGGGCCTGGACCTGCCTCAACTGAATCTACCAGGCTCTGCTGACTCCTTATGGGAGACCTTGCCTTGGAGGAGGTGGGAATGGGGAGTGGGTTGGGGGGAAAGGCTGGGGGCAGGAAGAGGGAGGACAGGGGAATCTGTGGTTGGTATGTAAAATGAATAGAAAATCTCTTAATAATAAAAAAATAAATATCCCATTCCTAGGGCTGGAGAGATGATTTGGTGTTAAGAGAATGTACATCTCTTGAAGAAGACTCAACTTTGGTTTCCAACACTCATGTTGGGCTACTTATGACCACCTATAACTCCAGCTCCAGGGGACTTGACGTTCCTTTCTGGCCTTCTTGAGTCCTGCACTCATGTGCTAAACTCCCAGTATACACACACACTCACATAATTAAATGTAAAAATCCATTATGGATATCACATATAATATGACACTGATTTTAATGTTCAAACATTTTCCAGGAAGGTGCAATGAGTTAGCATAATTAATGAGGATGGTAATCACATTTCTTGTGAGAGAACCAGATTACAAGAGATTCATAGGTAAGGAAGAAACTAAGTTATATTTATATTATTTTATAAGGTAGTTTTCCATCCTCCTGTGTATGAATGTATATATATAAATTGTATATATAATATACATATATAATATGCATATAATAACCATATTTAGGACATTAGTTTCAGCACTGAGATAGGATTTTGAGGAATACAGGTTAAACTGATATATTCTCTGCTAACCCCTTGAAGCATATTCCAGAGAAAATAAGGGTCAAAACATGAATGCTGGTCATAAGAAATTTTCCCTGTGAGCTAGAGGCAATGGAGGAGCACTGAGTCTGTAGGAGGGGAGCAATGACCCTATCATCAGGATTAGCTGGCAAAGTGACTGGAGGTCCAGCTGGAGGGACACTACCAAATTTAGGCAAGACATGCCGCCTGGCAAATCTTTGAACTAATATTGACGGGAGAGAACAATGGTAAGAGGAGAAGCACTGGGGAAGTGTGCCGAGTCTCTAAAGCACATCCTTGAGCTGTAACAAGGGGGCATCATGGTCAAGCTGTCACTCTGAACAGAAGATGACACCCTTCACCGATGTGGAACCCTGCGAGGATATAGGTCTGATCCTTGGAAATGCTGAGATAAAGTGACATATACTGGAAATGTCAACAGGGAAATCCTGGTATATTTGAGTGGAAGCTACAGAGACACAAAGACTAATCATGCTAAGAAGCGTAGAAGAGCATGGGCATGCCCACCCTACCACAGGGCAAGGGTTATGAAGGTAATAAGACAAAACAGGAACAAACGTTAAGTTTCCGGTATTCGGAACCAACAAGAATTGAACTGTGACAGAAAGGCAGGTGGCAGGCAATGTGCTGCTTCATGCTCAGCGCTGACAGGAAGGGCAGAGGACACTGAGCTCCAAATGTCACTGAACATGATGCTTTTGTAATGCCACCTGATGAACCATGAATAACACCAGAGCCATTTACGTCTTTCAACACAGCCTCTCCGTCATTAACTCCCAGCTGACAGCTTCTGAACAAGAAGATTGGAAAACATCCAGATAAGTTAGAGGAAAAGCAAGGGGTGGTGTAAAGATGAGGGCATGGTTGACAGTATCTGTCCATTCAGAATCCACTTAGGAAGATTTCCTGAAATGGAACTAAGGGCTCGTCTCGGATCTTGGCCAAGGAAGTGTCCATGAGAGCATATTACCCTGCACTGAGTAGTTGCAACAGACAAGAAGGCTGAAGAGTGCATAAGACATGGCTCCCAAGGAGCCTCCCTGCAAAGACTGAAAAGTAGGACAGAGGGGAAAAAGAGGGCTGTGGATCTTTATTCTTGAACATAGAAACGTTTTAATATTACGAGAAAGAGAAAAAAGGAAAGGAAAGAAGTGGGATCACCACTAAGTGGCAAGGTAAACTGATGAACAGAGAGGCAAGGGAAGATGGGAAGTGGATCACTGGACTGTGGATAGAGCAAGGTGTGCAGGAGGAAGGGGCGAGGCTTTGCATTGGTATTATTCAGGGAAAAGCCTTGTGTTTCTGATTTTCTTCACAGAGAAGCCCATATTTCCTATTCCCTCAGCAAGACTGACTGGAACATTATCTTATACTGGCCCTATGACAATCACACAGAACAGGGTCCTTTGATCGAGGAAGGGACTGTGTGGGAGGTATGGTGGAAGCAGAGGGCGTACCATACCCCCAGTCATCCAAGATCATCTGTGATAATCTTAACACCAACTCACAGTTTACTGTGGGTCCAGAAGAGCCCTGTATACGTTTCTGTTTCTTAGACATGAAAATCAATATAAAATAGCTTACCTTCTCTAATATAATTACAAAATGGTATCTCCTGAGCGTTGCCCACCATGTGGTTCCAGTAGCTACCAGACCAGGAAGGTCACCGGAATTCATTAGCCTTAGCAGTGAACTGCATTCTGACCTTGGTCTAATCAGGACAATTTTCTACTCTAGAGAACATGATTAATTATGTGGTTCATTTAGAGAGGCAAACCCAACAGAAAAAGCAAACAACAAACAAAAAAATGTGTGCCATTGCCCCTTTGTTATCAGGACTTTCACAAATTTCTTGATAAAGTGTGTCTTTCCTTCGGTAAACAACATGCAATAAAATGAGGATAACATTGGAGACCTGCGAATAATTAAGGAAACACACATGCAGCCTTCAGGTTAGTTCATCAGTGAAACTGGTCTACTGTATTCTCAAATGTATTCACTACACTATATTTTGTATTGGTTTTTCTTTCAATAGGAAGAAACAAAAGTTTGTGCTATATTGAATATCAAGAAAGTGACAACCTTGTCTTAAAATACTGAAATTATGTCAGACATACTAATTATTTTTACTGTACAAATTTAAATAGCACTGTTAACTACTGGAAAAATACTTCAACCTGAAGATTCAATGCGCTTCTCTAGATATTCATAAACAGTTATAACAAATCTGCCAATAAAAGCTGTGCATGACAATGTGCCACAGGATGCACCATATGCCTTGCTCTGCATTATCTCTGTCTGCATTTAAATACAGATTTTATATGATTCCCAAGATTTTTGAGAGAAAGAGTAAATGTGTTCACCAACGGCTAAGAGGCAGACAGTATCATATTTTTGGCAACTCAGGTTCCTCCCCTGTGATCAACATTTCCATCAGATTTCGACGCTGTTTTTGTTGAGTTGATTCACCAAATGAAACCCAATACTGAATACTCTTAGAAGGACAGCAGCCATTGCCCAATTATGCAGTCAGTGTTGCCTGCTTGTGTGACCAAGGAGGGGGACAGTCTTTCCCCTTTCATTACAACAGATGGGCTCATTTACCAGCCAAAGCAAAGAGGGTCAGCATTAATTTGGGGCATCCTCTCTGTGCCAAAAACACTGGTACATTTTTTTTTAACTACTCAAGTATTCACTTGTCTGGTATATTTAAAATAAGCTTGGTGCTGTTCTCATGGCAAATGTAGCTGCCACATCCTGGCAACCTGGCTGTTCCTAACCCAGGTGCTTCTTTTGTCCTGCCAAAAGCTGGAGCAGGAACAGGTTTAGGAAGGAAGATAGATCTGGAAAACCCAATGAACAAGGTCAACAGTTACTTCAGGGAAGAGGCAAAAACAGGCAACTATGAAGCAATTTTAGAATGTGCAAATATATTTCATCCTTGCAATTTAGCATTCTTCCAACTGATTTTAATGGCTGCTCTCTAGAATTGTCTTCCTGTTTACCCTTTATTTATACTCATAGTCAAAGCACGTAGATGGCATTCTGAATGCCTAGGAAGGTGGTGATCATGCCACACAAAAACACACATGTATGATTTTTAAAGCATCAATAAATATCTATTAGCTTAATAAAACAATGACCAAGTCTTCAGATTTATCCTTTATCTGTCATTATAGGATTTGGATATTGAGAAAAGCATAAAACACTCAGAATAAATGTCTCTTTCATAGAGTTAAATTAGATTGTTTGTTTTTACCAGAATTTATTTTTAGCATAATTTTAATTTGTCTGAAAAAAAATGAGTACAAAATATATTTCAATAATCTCTTTAGTCACCCATAAATGGGGGATATTTATTGTAAATAATAAGCCATTTTGATATTTTTAACTAAGGGCCAAAGTCAATGTGAAGGTTCATCTTTGTGCTGTACAGTTCTATTGATTTGATTTTAATAAGTATAATGTTATATTTCCATCATTATATCAGTTTAATTAACCCCAAAATTTTCTTTTCAGGATCCTTTAAAGATGTCTTCTCCCCCAGAAAGCAGGAAGTAATTTTAAGAAAACAATGCCCACATTCCCAAGAGGTGTGGTGTTTTTTTGGTTGTTTAATAAGTAATGGATATTGTCATTGTTTATGATGGTAACCACATAAACATACATATGTAACCACAAGTTGTTAATTGTTAATGCTCAGGAAAAAAGCTGAACAAAGAAATTAGATTCAGAGTTTTTGTTTAAAAAATAAAGAAAAAAGAATATAGATATGAGGTAGATCATTGAATCTACTCTGAGAAAAAAGATAAAGAAATAATAGGATAAATGGGTAGATCACTGAATCTACTCTAAAAAGAGGGGAAGATATAAAAATGACAAAAGGTAGATTATTAAATCTATTATAAAAAAGAGAATATGGATATGATAAGATAAAAGGTCAATTATTGAGTCTACTTTTATAAAAGAACTACTTGTTTTATATAGGATAAGTAATGAAACTTTTTTTGTCTGAGTTTATCAAATGTTACTGGACTGGACATTGTTAATATATATTAATGGAGTTTTTCATCTGAATCTGTCAAATGTTAATGGACTAGACATTGTTAATGTAATTCTTGACTGCATATATTGTATATACTTATTGGATGTAGTTTTTCTTGTATTAGTTATACGCTTTTTAAAATTTTAGATAAAAATGGTGAAATGTGGTGATATTGTTTTCCCCAAAATTTTGTGCAGCCTAATGAACTTATCTGGGGGTCAGAGAACAGAATAGCCACTAGATACAGAGGCCAGAAAATGGTGGCACACATGCCTTTAATCCTATCACTTGGGAGGCAGAGATCCATCCAGATCTCTGTGAGTTCAAGGTCACACTGGAAACAGCCCGGCACGGTGACTCACGCCTTTAATCCCAGGAAGTGATGGCAGAAAGCAAAAAGGTATATAAGGCATGAGGACCAGGAACTAGAGCTGGTTAAGCTTTCAGGGTTTCGAGAAGCAGTTCAGCTGAGATCCATTTGGATAAGGACTTAGAGGCTTCCAGTCTGAGGAAACAGGATCAGCTGAGGAATTGGTGAGGTGAGGTAGCTGTGGCCTGTTCTGTCTCTCTGATCTTCTAGTATTCACCCCAATACCTGGCTCCAGGTTTGTTTTTATTAATAAGACTCTTTAAGATTCATGCTACATTTGACTCTTGGAACAAAATAGTTATATTTTAAATAAATGGTCAAAATATCTTCCAAGATGATCACACCATTTTGCATTCTCATCAGCAACAAATGAGAGTTTCTTTCATTCTATATATTGTTGGCATTTGGCATTGTCTGTCTTTTTGTATTTTAGCAGGTGTATAGTGGCGTCTTGTTTTACTTCACTGTTCTATAGTCACACACACACCCAAAAAACCCCTGATTATTTTATCTTTGTATGCTACCTTGTTATCTATGTGTCTTTTTGTGGTGAGGTGTATGTTCAGACTTATGCTCTTTTAAAATTTGATTAGTTATTTTCTTATTGTAGAATGTTCATATTTTTAGTCCCAACTACTTTATAAGATATATATTTTACAAATATTTTCTTCTTGTGTCTGTCTTTTCTTTCCACTCTTATAATTGTGTCTTATTGCAGATAAGTTTTAATTAAAAGACTAAAATACAAGATTTTTCTTCCATGGGCTTTCTTTTGGGATTATATTCACTAAAACTGAGATCAACTAGACTTTTCTCTATGTTATTGTATAGTTTTACAGTTTTCAGATTAGCATGTTGGTTTATTATTTATTTTAATTTAACTTTTTGTACTTTCATTTGCTTTTTTTTTTTTTTAATTTTTATTTTGCAATACAATTCAGTTCTACATATCAGCCACAGATTCCCTTGTTCTCCCCCCTCCCGCCCCCCTCACCTTCCCCCCAGCCCGCCCCCCATTCCAATCTCCTCCAGGGCAAAGCCTTCCCCACAGACTGAGATCAACCTGGTGGACTCAGTCCAGGTAGGTCCAGTCCCCTCCTCCCATGCTGAGCCAAGGGACCCTGCATAGGCCCCAGGTTTCAAACAGCCAACTCATGCAATGAGCACAGGACCCGGTCCCACTGCCTGGATGCCTCCCAAACAGATCAGGCCAATCAACTGTCTCACCCACTCAGAGGGCCTGATCCAGTTGGTGACCCCTCAGCCATTTGCTTTTGAGAATATATTTTTATCATATTCTTTCCCTTCCCATAACTCTTACCAAATCCTCTGCCATCCTCCCTACCCATCTAATTTCATTTTTTCTCTCTTTTAAAAAGGAGAAGAAACAAACCCCAAGCCAAACACACACACACACACACACACACACACACACACACACACACACACACACAGAGAAAACCCCCAAACATGAAGTCCATTTTGTGTTGGCCAACTACTGATCTACTGATGATCACTGGGTCTTCCCTGGAGTGTAGCTCATATGCTTAGTGTCCCTCAACTGAAGAAAACTGATTTTCTCAATCCCAGCAGCTATCAATTGCAAGGAGCTTCTTAGTTAGGGATGGGACTTTATGCTCTGGACTCCTAATGACATATTGCTACACCTGTTGATCAGTATATCACTCAGCCTCCATCAGAGAAGCTTCTTCTTGTAGTAGATGGGAATTAACATGGATAGTTCGAAACTCTGCAGCACTCAGTGCTAAATGGAATGCCTTTATCATCCCCTTCCCCTTAAGGCTCAAAATCTATGTGGAAGAAGAGATAGAAAGATTTTAAGAGCCAGAGGTGGGGGACAACTCAAGGAAATAGTGTTTTCCAGACACAGAAAGGTTAATGTACATATGAACTTAAAGAGACAGTGACAGCATGCACAAGTCCTGTAAAAGCTCCAGCCAGACCAAATTCTAGCACAGATTTTAATTTAAAATTATTAATGGTATAAAATCAGCCTAAAATTTTTCCTTTGGTTACCCAATTGTTCAAGCAGAATTTGTTTAAAAAACATCTATCTTTTCTCCATTGAATTGTCTTTGCCTCTTTTGACAAAGATCAGCTGACTTCATTTGCTTGAGATTACTTCTGGGCTCTTTGCTTATTTAATTGATTTCTTTTTGTATTCATCCAACATCCTGTTTAATTACTAGAGCTTTAAGTAAGCTTACATGATGACTATCAGTCACTAGCCTCCCTGTTGTCCTCCCTATCCCTTTCTGTATTGCAGAGTAGTCTACTGACTATGCTGGTATTTTACTTTTTCATATGAACTTCAGATTCGTTTGGTAAACATTCATAGTATGACTTGCTTGGATGTTTTTACTGGAATGGTGCCAAATCTATTGATTGTATCCATAAGAACTGACATGTTAATTACAGGAATTGATTCATATAAATAGCCTATTCTAGTCTGTAATTATTTAGATATTCTACATTTTAAAAATCAGTGTTTGTAATTTTCTTTATGTGGATCATATAAATGTATATATTTATTTGTAGTCAAGTGTTTCAAATATTTACAGGTAATATATATGATATCTTAGCATTAGTTTCAAGTTTTATCAGTTCATTGATGAAACAGAGAAAGACTACCAAAATCACTAACCCTGTTTTCCCCAGCTTCAAAACTAATTGTTGAGTAGACCCAGCTCTGATTTTCCCAGTTCTTTGAAGGAAGGTATTTTATGTAGGTCAACCCACAAGTTATGAACACAAACTTTTAGTCTTTCTCAACATCTATATATATAAAGTTTTATATGTTTAATTTCTTAGTGCATTATCTAGAACTTCCAGTACAGTGTTAAATATTAGTGGTTTGAAGAGAGGTCCTTGCTTTGTGTTCAATCTTAGTAGAGAAGTATCTAGTTTCTTACCATTAAGTCTGGTGCTGTGTAGGTTATTTGTAATTCTTTAGCAAGCTGAAATTATCTCTAAGCCTAGTTTGACACTGCTATATTTTTAAAAACACTCCTTTTAGTTTTTTCATGTAAGGGTAGATGGAAAACCACTGGCTGCGTGTCATATCTTGGCAGGACATTATCCTTGTTACCAGGAACTGCGGGTGTTCAGATCAGTACTTATTTATCAGTGATGCTAGCACCTGCAGATGGTCTTTTCTTCTATGACAGTGACCGTTTTTAGTACATAAGTAATTAGCTTATGTAACCTCTCAGACACTGTGCTCAAACCACCTATCCACCTACTTTTACTTCTGCACTCACATTCCAAAGTTTGTCATCATTCTAAACTTTCTTAAGAACCAACTTGTTCATAATAAATAATTCACTACCTCTGTCTCCTCATTTCTGGGCTTCTAAGTCCAATGGCTTCACTTTTCATTCACCAGAGTCTCTGGTCTAATCTATTTTCCTTCCACAGCATCAGTTTTTTCTCAGACAACTTTATCCAATCCATGGTTTTATTTTCTTCCATTTATTAGGCAATATTCAAATTTATATATTCCAAACTTCTCCCTAGTATCTAAGATAGCAAAGTTCTGACTTTATATCATTATTCAAATACCTTAAGACACATTGTGTTCAACATTCCCCAACTCAGCTCTTAACTCCTTGCTCCTATTTCTTCTTCTTCTTAATGGATGCTATTTATTATGTTTTGGAATATTGGTATTTAGTTTATTTTCACTTATTTCTACATAAGCTCTATATGCCAGACTCCAGGACCATCTAGAACCTTACTTTACTTGATGTAGAGCAATCTGGAAGTCTAAGCATGGTAAAATGCAAAATAATTTGCAACCACACACATCATAGCAGAAGCTCATATTAATACATGATGTTAAAAATACAAAGTAGTAATTGTTTCAGATGGTTGACAATAGTCAGACTGTTAACATGCTAACAGTACCATGGAAGCCAGAAGTCAATGCAATAATAATATACTTAAGAGGCTGTAAGATAAAACAACCATCTTATAACTGTATATCCTATTGATAACAAACCAACATGAAGAACCTTTTTATATAATGAAAACTGAAGACTTTGTACATATTTGTAATAGCTTTCTACAAAGAATTATTAAACATATATTCTAGATTACATTTAATTGGTCCTAGTTGGAAACTAACATGTGAGAATAAGAAGATGCAGAAACATGGAACAATAAAGAATAAACCTAGAAAAGCCTTTACTAGACAAAATAAAAACTGTGTTAAACTTAGAGATGCTAAAATGGAGAAGATAAACAAATGGACATAACTGACAATTGGTACAAACATAAACAAAAAAAAATCAAAGGACTGATGAGCACATACTCAGGATGCTGTTTCTCTCTTATTTTTAAACAGTTCAATCTTATTTTTCATGTATTACTGATGTTTTATAAATTTTGACTTTTATAATTAATATTTAAAAAAATAAATATGTAATTTATTATATCCATGATTATGAATCATGTTTACATCAGCGTAAAAGTTGTATTTCACTAGAGGGTAAGAACGGCTTAGTTTGCCGTTTTTTGTATTTATTTACTTAAAGAAATGTTCCTAGAATTAATCCACTAGGTAAAGACATACTATGCTTCTGAAATCAACTCTAAATACACATGTCAGAAATGCACATTTTTCTGAAGTTGTAATCCTAATAATTGTTTTTCTGTCATGTACTTCTACAGCATGCAACTTCACTATTCCCAGTCCATATCAAGGGCAGAGAAACAATCCTAAGAACCTGTTTGTACTTAGTTCTCACAGAGCTAGCCAAGTGAGGAAGAGGGTCTGTACTAAAGGTTTTGATTATGATAATTCAATTCTTCACTATAATTTCATAACGTCTTTATGTAACTAGACAAATACTTGATTTAATTAGAATACAACTTGGGGAATTTTAGCCATAGTAATGGGATCGATCACAGTGAACGACTGAACACTAAAAATCAGCCATGTAGAATCTGTCCGTGGTCCTGAAGATGGTTTCTTTAGGGTTTGCTTCATTGTTTAGTCAATATATATGTAAAGTAACATCACATTTACCTATCAGTTATGTTTTTAATTGCTTCTTTCTTGTGAAATAGATTGTCCCTGAAAGGAAGCATGCATTACATTCAGAAATACTGAAAGTATTCAATTTATGTCACTCTTTGGACAAAATCTCAAACATCTTCAAAACCTTATATCTAAGCACATTCTAAATACAGCTTACAAAAAGTGAATTCCATATAGCGAGGTATTTTATTATGAAGGTTTGATGCTTATTTTACATTATCTCTATTCCCAAAATTACTTTCCATATTTACACATTCTGTCTATGAGGCCATGGCAGTCAGTTTCTAGCACACTGCCAAACTAACTAGCTTCTACTTGATTGCCCATGGATTCAGACGGTATCTTTAGAAGAGCAGGAGATTATCAGGCAGGACAAAAGGGAAACTGGAACACTTTCTTCCTCTTCCTGAACTGACCAAAGTATCAGGATACAGTTCAATATTTCAAAGACTCCCACTCTCACTGGGTGATCTATTTTGGGAGTTTCCACTCCTTTCTGGGCTCATCTTCGTTTTAGTTCATTTTATAGGAAAGTAACATACTCCAACTATTGCTATCTCTGACTAGATTCAGAGACAGAGAGAGAGAGAGCTGATACAGAAGGCACCCAAATCACAACCAACATATCCAGCTACTAGATAAAAAGCAAGTAAAAAAAATTTCTCTAAGACATACAAACTAGTATAGATCAGAGATATGGATGGAAATAGATTTTTGTTTGGTCACTGTTCAATCCCCAATATCTAGCCCCTGTGTTCATCCCTAGTTGTACATATTAATACATACTGGTGTTAAGTATGTATTACATACTTACTGGTGTATGTATTAAGACTGTATGCTGGTTCACCTTAACAATTAATTTGACACAAATTAAAATCACCTTGGAAGATAGTCTGAATGAGAAATAACCTAGATCAAGTGGGCCTGTGTGCCTGGGTGACTGTCTTGATTGTTAATTGATCTAGGAAGACATTGCCTATGGTGGACAGCACCTTTCCCTCGGCAGAGTATCCTTGAATGGTATATGGGATCAGAAAACTATATGAGAGCAAGAAACAAGTAAGCGCTGATGTCATTATTCCCTCTTTGTTCTTGTCTGTGGATGCGATGTGTGACTAGCTGCCTCAGTTCCTGCTTTCCTTCACAAATTAATGGACTGTAACTTGGAATTGTAAGCCCTTTAAGTTGATGTATATTTTTTGTCAGGATATTTATCAAATCTGCAGAAATGATAATAGAATACTACATAAATTAAATATTTATGATTTCATAACTTAAAAGGTACTATGAAATCAGCTAATCATTTTAGAATGAAACATTAGTAAAATGAAGAATTTCTTTTGTCCCATTTAGACTCATTAATTTTATAAAGAGGAAAAATGAGCATAAAATACACAGCATGTCCCAAGAATTTCTGCCATTCACCACCGAAATAGACAGTTGTCAGAAGGTGCAACCTTGCTGTAGACAAAACAAAATGACAAAACTTATGTGGTGTCTTTTTCTATGAGTAGGTCTAAAAGTGCTTGTCATGCAAGTCCAAGGACCCGAGTTTGATCCTTGGGACCCATGACATGGTGGCTATTCTCGGTTGTCAACTTGACTACATTTGGAATCCACTACAATCCAAAAATGAAGGTCACATCTGTGAGGGATTTTTACTTAATCTGAAGTCTTGAAGATCCACTTCCAATTTGGATTGGGGTGGGAAGACATGTCTTTAATCCAGATCTTGAGATGGGACAACACACCTCTAATCTGGGGTACATCTTTTGCTGGAATCCTATATAAGGACATGGAAAAAGGAAGCTTTGTTTGCTCTTTGTCTGCTTGCTCTTGTCTAGCAAGTCCATCACTTTACTGGCATTCACTCCCATTCACTTCTTTGTGATTCTAGCATCTACTGAAGACTAGCTGAGACATCCATGTTTTTATATATATAATATATATATTGCATATTTATATACATATATAAATATATACATATATGTATATACGTACATACCTACATATATGGGGGAGTTCATTCTATAAGTTCTGTTACCCTGACTATACACATGGTTAAAGGAACTTCTGAAAGTTATGACCTCTACTGGACAGAGAAGGCTCAAAGAAAGTGGTAACATTGGAGAAAGTATTTCAGCTTCTTTTTGATAAGTTAAAGTTGATCATCATTTCTTCCCTTCCATAATAATTTTAATATAAGAAAATATATCAAAACATGATACTTTCCTTTTATTATACCTGTACTACATGAGAATTCAAAAATCGTTTTGAAAAACAAGATGTGATTAGACCCCAAATGTCCCAATTTTCACCCCGACTCAACTTGACAAAAACTCCAAATATATATAAAAACCATATGAAAAACTTCTTCAGGTAATGACAGATGGAACTTCTTTTTTGGTTTAGGTTTTTTTGTCTGTTGTAGTTGGAAGGTCAAATAGATGTGACCTCTACTCATTGGTATAGGTTGCTACAGTTGGTTGTTAACATGACCGAATCTGGAATCAACCAAAGTGCAAACGGCTCATTATTGCCATGAGGGACTTACTTGATCCTATTATATGTAGAGGGAAGAACAACCTTCGGGTTGCAGCACAGATCAAAGGAGAGGGAAGAAGGAAACTTGCACGTGCTTGCCTGCCACCACTCTTGCTGGCAAGTCAATCTACCCTGGTATTATAGCATTCTTTCACTGATACTAGAACCGCCTTCTTCATGCTTCCAACATAGATTGAAGATCAACATCTCTCCATGAACCCTGCAGATCTTCATTACCAGATAGGAACTGCAGAGACATCCAGGTTCATGGCCTGAGCCAGCAGAATTTCACCCCATTAATGTAAGACAGCTATTGTTGGACTACTGGGACCATATCACATAAGCCAACCTAATAAATTGTGTGTGTGTGTGTGTGTGTGTGTGTGTGTGTGTGTGTATAAATCTCACATATAATGTACCTTACATAATATATTATATCTTTATATATTCAGTCTATCAGTTCTGTTCCTTTAGATAATTCTGACTGATACAATAGTCTCCAATAAATACTAATAATGGTATCAAAACTGCCTTAAAGCACTGGAGAGTTTTCCGGATAGACTACTGATACAGTAAGAAATTACATTGGTAGTAGTGAAAGTCAACTTTTAGTTAGCCATGATACACATGCTTTAGAGCCAGCTGATGGAGTGCTCTTAGAGCAACAATTTTAATAAGCTCAGTCCAAGGTTGGTGATAACCAAGCCAAGCTTCTGAGTCAATGCAGAGGTAACATACACTTCCAGTGTCCCTAAATAGTCTCCAACCTATCCAAATTCCATCATAAACTCATTCATCTTCTCTTCACACCACAGTGATTTTCTTTGAAAAATTATTCACAATTTTAACTTTGATAGAAAAGCTATATCAGTGGGAAATAGTTTGTGTAATACAGTTATCAAAATAGCACTTCTTGGAACTTTATTTTAGAAAACATATATCCTCTTAGGAGAATAACAGGCAAACAAATTCAGCAGCAATTTGAAAACGAGAGTCATTATGTAAGTAGAAAAGTAGTTCCATCACCACCTCTCATCGTGTCCTTTTATTCTCATGGTAACTTGGCTAAATGCCGACATTCTCCATGGTCTTTTATAGTTCATAAAGATGAGACTAAACAAAGAATTCAGAAGTAAGATAAAGGTGTGTAGCAGAGAATCAAGTGCATGTACACCTTAACACTATTATTTTAGTATCCTTTCTCCCTCCTTCCCTTCTCCTCTCCCCCTTCCCCTTCCTCTCTCCCACCATCCCTTATTTTTATATAACATTAAAATAGAAAATATGAAATTTCAAAGCCAATTTTACCTCATTTGTGAATAATTCCCCACCTTTACCACAGGTCAGTACTGGCTCCTTTGGTGTGGGACTACAGACAATTTCTACCTCCTTTATAACATTTACACTGTGAAACCTGTCTTTTAGCTCCATGAAAGCACCTATTCTGTCCTTTGATGAAGCATTTCATAAAATTATAAAGCATGACACATTCATTTTATTCCCTCATGGTGGCCACTACACAGTGGACCATGCCTATCCATTAACTTTATTAAACTGAGTTTATAGAACATCCTTTCTGTTTAAAAAAATCTCAAATTGCACATAGTCAATGTATAAAACTGGGGAGGAAGGGAAAACACTCAAGGGAAAGGAAAAGAACTTGGCTATCAAGACAGCTCCTATTCCTTTTCCACGTAGACAAGAGAAATAAAGTCTTAGAGCAGTGAAGGTACCCAATAGTGTGGCTCAGCACCATCACTTTGCTTGGTGTCTCCAACTGCTTAGAAGCAGAAGTAGAAAGAGAAAACTTGGTGGGATGGGGACACAGCTCAGTGGAACAGGGCTTGGCTAACATGTAGCAGGCTTGAGGGCAGGAAAGAGGCAGAAGGAGGGAAGGAGGGATGGAGAGAAGGACGAGGAAGAGAAGAAGGAAAAAGGAGGGAGGGAAGGAGGGACACAAGCACACACACAGAGAAAGAGAGAGAGAGAGTGAGTCAGAGAGACAGAAAGAGACAGACAAAGAGAGAGAACATATGAGTTCTTGGTTGGATTTAATTTAGGACCAGGGCATGCTGATCCCTTACCAGGTAGGAAGTGAACTTATCCAAAACAGGCTGTATATTTGATTTCTTTTTTTAAAAAAATGCATGATTAGCAATTCCCATTCTGTTTGAGAAAGAAGATAATAAGAACAAGAGAGGATTGAATAAGAATGGCTTCCAGCCAACTCTCAAAATGCGACATATAGAATTGCTTGGGCAATGGTAAGGTTCAAAGGGTGCCAGGATGAACCTGTTGCTGACATGAGCTGGGAGTGAAGGGTCACAATTATGACATCACTGTCCATGACAGTCGCCCATGACAAGAGAAGAGGAGGAAGCAGAGAATTGCAGCCTGAGGGATTTCCAAATGTGAGGAGGCAGGTAGTGGTGACCCATGCTTAGGTGATCCCTGAGAGTAGGAGAATAACACCATGTGCACCACAGAGGGAGAACTGCTTCTGTCTGACCATGAAATAACAGCTGCTCTGCTTAGGGAGCGATTGTCCATAAATGATCTAAGTCACATTCTGCAGCTGCTGATAGATCTCAGCACTGTGTGCAATAATGCATTCAATAATGTCTTAGCATGTGATGTCTTCTCTTTCTCATCTTAATTAATCAAATTCCTTTATTATTCTGAGAACTGAAGGACAATTTGAAGTTATGTGTATCGGCATGGACTACACTCTTACACATTATCTTTCTTTTTTCTTTTTTTGCTATTCTTTCATTTTTTTTTCTGCAGCAAAACATGGGGATTTCCTTGTTTACTGCTCTGTTAGTCACAACTATGGATTTTAGGATGTCTCCTGGGTTCAGATCTTGCATTAGCCAAAAGTTAGACTTAGGTAAGATATTAGAAGTTTCTTGTCTAAGATTGCAAATGAGGAATAAAACCTCCCTGCCTGGGGATTCTACCAGTAATGCATAAAAAGGCACTCCCATATGGACTGACTCACTGAAGAACTAAGGCAGAGTTAGACTTCATCGGAAATCCAGTAATAAAGCACTTTAGGCATCTAAAGATTTCTTTATTGGACATACCAATACAATGTATGTCATGGAGGGAATCTCAAGAAAATGGCAAGAATAAACACTGGCAATGCACAGTAGGGTTTTTCTCTTCCTCAGGAATTTGTTGCCATCTTGAGTCACTGAAGTACAGGAGAGCTAGTGTTCTTAAATGCAGGTTAAAAGGGGCTCCCTAACCCAGGCAGCATGTCACACCTCAGACCCTTGAAACATTCTTGCTTCCCCTCTCTTAAATGAGTTGCCTTAATGTTTTTTTCCTTTTTTAAAAATTTTATTTTATAATTTAATTTAATTTTAATGTTTTAATGTAGTACGCTTAACTCTCAGGTTGAGCATTATATTTACCTTAGAAGTAACAGTTCTTATTACCTAAATGAAAGCAGTGCTATTTTTTTTCTGAACTACCAATATCTGATACATACACTCCTGCTAGTCTCTAGGACATTAAACAGAATTTGTTTTGATACATTTCCCCAATTTCCATTTAACAAACAAGCACAGAACAGTTTACATTTTATCTTTTCTTTTGGTTTCTTTTTACATTATTTCTTTATTGTATTTTGTGTGTGTGGGTGTGGGGCATGTGTGCTGCGGCACATGTATGGAGGCCGGAGGAAAATTTAAGGAATTGATTCTCTCCTCTCAGTATGTGGAGCCTGGGGATCAAATTCAGGTCTTCGGGCTTAGCAGCAAATGCCTTTATCTACCGTGCCTCCTTAAAGGCTCCATACTGAACAGTTCAAAGTGATGTACTCAGTGGCGTAATTTAGCATGGGAGACCAACATCTTTCTGTCAATGGAAATTACATCATCTATGGTCCCTACTTCTCCCGATTTAGGCAAAGTCACCTGTGGCGTTAGTCAAGACTAGGCTAACACTATTGAAGTTCCCAAGGGGTACTGCTGAAGGCTATTAAGTGTCTCTGTTAGTTTGGAGGAAGCCCTAATGAGGGAAATGCTATGGGGACTTCACTACCCCTGAGCTCACTTCATGAACAAGCGATATTTGAAGCTATGGTCCTTGACTATAATCTGTGGGAAACGGATTTGTAGACTGCATTGGAAGCTCATTAAACCTATAATACACAGATTTATCTACTGTCTCCTTTGAAAATATCTGTGTAGCTCAGTGGCTCTCCAGCCGTGAGGTGACTTGATTTCTCAGCCTCTGATGATTATATGTTCTACTCTGTGGATTTGTTATAAAGACAAATAATACTATAAATATAAAGCATGATCATACTCAGCACTGTGCATTCACAAGCAGCCAGGTAGCCTTTCCAATTATAGGCAAGGAACCGTGGCTTATATTCATTACTCTCACATATTAGGAGTCTTGTGTGATGTTTTAGTCCAGTATGATGTGATGCTAAGGAGAAACTGGAAGCGGATAAAATACAACAATCTGCAGATAAGCACTAGGAGATTCTTGTCCTTCAGCATGAAGATGAAGTAACAGATGGAAGTGAAATGTTATATATGGAATATGTGCTGATAAATGATCATTTTTCTACCGTGATTACTTGCTTTAAAAACCTTGACTGCAAAATCATACATCATGAGAAGGCAGTGTAAAGCACTAAACCTGACTTGGATATAGCTCACTCAAAGTTTTTGGTCCACGGTTTCTTCACCTACATGGGTCAGAACCAGGTGAGATGGTCTTTAGGTAAGGAGGTAGCAATGCTCTTTTGATGATTGTATAAAGTCACTGAAAAGCACAATGCTGTAGCTGGCAGCTGGACACACCCCAAAGCTCTTTCCTCGTCTGCTACAGGACAAAATTCTTCCTCTTACCACATTTCCTTCTATTTGTGGAAACTCATCTGCTTCTCTCTACAAAGTACTTACCAGAATTTTTATAACAAATGTCAACATTTTGTTTATAACTGCATTAAAAAGACATAATGAAGGGCAGAGAAGATGGCTCATGGCTCAATGGATAAATTACTTGTTAAGTAAGCAGGAGGACCTGAGTTCGGATCCCCCAGCCCACATAAAAGCTTTATGTGATGATATGTATCAGTAGCCCCAATACTAGGGCAGGTGGCAGAGACAGGAGGTCTTGGGGGTTGCTGGCCAGCTGTGAGCTCCAGGTTTAGTGAGAGGCTGCTTCCAAATACTTGATACCTGAAACTGAATACCTGACATCAACCTCTGGTGTCCACACATGCATACACAGGCAAACACAATCCACCCCCACATATGCAGCATGTGTATACCAGTGCACACAAACCATACAAAAGGTAGTTAAGAATGACTGGCTCACTCAGTGGGTATATACTTGTGTATATACTCAGTGGGATGCTTGTGTTACAATAGAAGTCACGATGTAGATGTGCATATCTAGGTAAATGTCCTAGTTAGTATGATGGAACACCATGACCAGAAGCAAATTGAAGAGGAAAGGATTTATTCAGCGTACACTTCTACATCATAGTCCATCACTGAAGGAAGTCAGGACAGGAACTCGAGCAGGGCAGGAACCTGAAGGCAGGAGCTGACACAGAGGCCATGGAGGAGTGCTGCTTACTGGATTGCTTATTGTGGCTTGGTCAGCCTGCTTTCTTATAGACATAGAACAATCAGCCCAAGGATGGCACATCCCACAATAGGCTGGGATCTCCCTCATTAAGAAAATGCTTACAGCTGGTTCATACAGAGCATTTTGTCAATTGAACTTTCCTTCTTTCCGATTACTCTAGCCTGTGTCAAGTTGACATAAAAAAATAGCCAGCGCAATAAACATATGGAATGAAAGCAGTGTCCACATAAATGGTAACAGTAGCTACTTGGAGGACTATAATATCATGAAGAAGTCATTTATAGATTTACTAGCTAAATTTTATACTGTGCATAATATAATTTGATGATATAAAATTAAGCTATAATGGACACTAGTTTTGTGAGAAGCCCCAGCTACTAAATTTCACATTTCTTCTGGAAGTTTTGATAGATCTTTCCACTCACCTGTTACTCTTCCCTGTGGTAAAAGGGTGACATTTTGCCGGGCGGTGGTGGCGCACGCCTTTAATCCCAGCACTCGGGAGGCAGAGCCAGGCGGATCTCTGTGAGTTCGAGGCCAGCCTGGTCTCCAAAGAGAGTTCCAGGAAAGGCGCAAAGCTACACAGAGAAACCCTGTCTCGAAAAACCAAAAAAAAAAAAAAAAAAAAAAAAAGTGACATTTTGGGGTGTGACAGGAGGAAGAATTGGAGTCTGCTTAGCCCAGCACCTGTCCCTTCTTTGTTTTGGGCTTGACTGATCGTGATGAGGCCACATGCTGGTCTACTTGCTGTCATTTGGTCAGGGGTCTCCTGGGGTGTGCTGGAGTTCACCAGCTCCTGCATTATCTGTCTCCTTAAGAGGTGGAGCCTGACAAGCCCAGAAGGCTACAGTTCTAACACTGCATTCTCCAGTCAGCTTGCTGGTGCCTCAAACAGGAGACCTTGTCATCTCATCCCCCTCCTCCCGCTCCTGTGTGTGCCCATTTTTTGCAGTATGTATAGATGTACACGACAAATTCAAGGGACTTAGGGAGAAGCTGTTAATTACTGTTTCTCAAAACACCTCAGCAGATACTTATTTTCTCATTTTTGTTGATTGCTAGTACTCATTTCCCTTCCTAACAGGACACCTGGTTCTTGGGGTGAGGGCTGTTCTTCTCCTTCAGCAGATAGAATCTCAGTGAGATTTTAGATACTGAATGCTCAATGAATCCCTGGAAGCTTCTGGTTGGGAATTTGAATTAAAGGGAGCAACCAAAACCAACATGGATGGCTGGAGTCAACAGCTTTTCTCTGTGTTTAAAGAGGAAGAGCCTACTTCAGCACCCAAGAGCACGTGTTCACACCCTAAGAGCCCTGCTCTGTCCAGACTTCTATCTTGTCTGAGATGGGTACTGGCTTAGCTTACTCTCTTGCTGTGAAAAAGCACCACAAACAACAGAAACTTGGGGGAGGAAATGGTTTTCCACATCACAGTTTATCACCAAGGGAAATAGGGCTAAGGACTCAAGCAAGCATCTAGAGGCAGGAACTGAAGCAGAGGACATGGAGCAATGCTGCTTACTGAATTGCTCCCTGCTAGCTCTCTCAGTCTTCATTCTTATACATACAGGACCACCTGCCCAGGGATGGCACTGCCTAGAGAGGGCTGTACCCTTTTCTTACCAACTATTAGTCAAGAATATGTCCCAGAGGCTTGCCTTGCCTACAGACTGTCTGATTGAGGCATTTTCTCAATGGATGTCCCCTCTTCTCAGATGACTCTAGCTTGTGCCAATGACAAAAAGTCAACCAGGATGGACATTTTTCTACAGACTTGTCACTTGTCCCAAGCTCACTCTCAAATAGTCCTTATCTGTGTACATTACCCACAGTTTTTATCTGTAGCAGATCTCACCAGTCACCAGTTTGGAGGGAAAGAAAAAGAAGCAATTGGTGCCCAAGTTACAAGCTGACTGAAATTCAACATGGACAAAAGGCTCCAGTGACAGCATCATTTAAACTAAGTTACAGTGACACAAATCACTTTGCAATTATTTTATATCACCCACCATGCCTGAAACAGAATGAATTACTGTGAGTTGTAAAGCTATAATGGAATTATTATGATGCAATCTTGTTATACATACAAAGTAAAAAACTCATTTGGATATTTCACCTGTGAAAACAGTCTGCAGATGCCATATGCCATGTGAAGCATTGCTCTGACAGTATACTCCTGTCTGTGAAGCAATCCTCATCATCTGTGAGTGAGAGGGACCACTTTCTTCACGGGATTGTGAGTTAAACAAGACGATACCTATGAAAGTTCTTAGGAGACCCTCCTCCATTAACTATGATCCAAGTGTAAGGAAGAGACATTACAAACTATTTCCTATTCAAACCAAAGATCAATTTTAGGCCCCTTTAAAGTAACATTTAAAAGGCTAAGATTTGAAGTCACTTAGATCATCAGAAGAATAAACCTAGCTTGGAAAGTCAATCTGACAACTTCCTGTCAATATTTTGATGAAGAACATTTTCTTTTAATTAAACAGAAGCAGAAAGACTTCTTAGCACTGAAATATCTTAAAATTATGCAAATAGACAGGTGTGGTTTTGAGAAATGTTACTTCCTTTTCTAGGATTAAGTTTTGGCACACTTCCTTAAAAAGAATGGATTATTTACTGAGAAGGTTCATTGCATAAAAAAAAATAACAGGAATGATAGAAGGCAATAGGTACTATATATTTATAGTATCACTGTTGTTAGTACTAGTCAAACTATGCAATGGCTATCTTTTTAGTCCACTGAAAGCAATGAGTTGGCAATGGGGCACTTATCTCAACAAATGCTAGAAACAGGTACTATTTCAAGTAAAGGTCGCACAAGGGCAATCTTCAGTTCCCCTGCATCTAAATTATACGGCATTACTTTTCAAGAGAAGATTTGTGAAATGAACTCAATTACTGGATGACAATTTCTTGAGTATGTAGAGTAGGGATGAATGCCACTGACAAACTTTCCTTATAATTTTCATGAACATAGCTTAGATGATTTCTGACTGACTTTATCACTAAGAATACAGAAGGCAACAAGAGCCAATGTTGTGCACTATACAATTTTGTAGAATGCTGTGGTAGCACAGTGTTTATTGTATTGGTGTCTCTGAGGGTGAGACTCAGTTCAGGTCATTACCAGGAAGAATGACCAAAACAGCAGCTGAGAGAATGCACCCCATTTATACACAGTCTTTAAATTTTTGGACTGGTACATATGTTTGTACATATTTATGAAGAACAATACGATGTTTTCAGTCATGTACATCACAGGTAATGACGGATACAGTGTAATTAAGTATTGAACAAAATGTCAGTTTCAACAAGTATGAAATGTATAAAAGTCCATCCTTTGTTCTACTTAAATCCAAAATGAACTATCATTTTGAAAAATCAAATTGGTGTATTCCTTTTGAAGGCTAAGTCTTTAATTCAAGGAATTGAAGTAAAAAGAAAATTCTTCATTTGGAAATGTTAGAGCACAGAGTACTGCAAACAATTTCACCTGCTGAGACCTTCAGCTTGTCATATACAGTTGTTCTACATGCTGTCAGAAGATCCCTGAGAAATATTATAAAAAGGCCGGTCTTCTTGTCTCTTTGTGTGTGTGTAGTGTCACAAACTGGCTTGCTGCTTTATGTTACCTCACCAAACTGATTGTTTAAACAGGACTGTAGGACACACTACCAACAGACACACTGAAATGGAAGGGGGAGTGCTGTGGGATGTTCTGTATGGCAAATGTGTTGCTAATTAGTCAATAAATAAAACACTGATTGGCCATTGGCTAGGCAGGAAGTGTAGGCGGGACAAGGAGGAGAATAAAGCTGGGAAGTGGAAGGCTGAGTCAGAGAGACACTGCCAGCCACCACGATGACAAACAGCATGTGAAGATGCCGGTAAGCCACGAGCCACGTGGCAAGGTATAGATTAATAGAAATGGATTAATTTAAGCTTTAAGAACAGTTAGCAAGAAGCCTGCCATGGCCATACAGTTTGTAACCAATATAAGACTCTGTGTTTACTTGGTTGGGTCTGAGGCTGTGGGACTGGCAGGTGAGAGAGATTTGCCCTGACCATGGGCCAGGCAGGAAAACTCAAGTTACAGGAGAGGTCTCATCTCACAGGGTCCACCCATAGACAAAGGACTTCAGGCAGCTAAGCGCTGCTGAGAGCTGGAGAAATGGTCCTCTCCAGTGATGAGCCCCCTAATTTACTATCCAGTATCAAGTGGTCATCCATGAAATCATATACATGCAAAACAATAAATGGACTGAACAGACTGCATTTATATTGTATTTATATATTTAGGCATATATATATAACATATATAATACATGTATAATATATAATATATATTTATAATATATATTTATATCTATGCACATATCAGTAACAACTAAAGAAAAGGAAGTCATGATTTCAAGATACACTAAGAGAGGGATACACAGGAAGGGTGGGAGGGAGAAATGGGGAAGGGGAAAATAATGTAATTATATTTTAATAAAAAAATTTGATTAAATACTAATTTTAAAAACTAGTCTCATGCTATAAACCATTATCCCATGTTGAAGTGATGTGAGTGGGTGGAAGACTCTAAGAGCCCAGACAGACTTGTAGCACCACAACACACATTTCCTCAAATATTTTATTTAACAAACTATACAGCCCTCTTGGCAAATGTGTGGCACAGGGGTATTTTCAGTCACAGAGTCTAAACTAATACTTATTTAGAAGGTTAAAAGCTGAGATCATTGGGTGCCTCAGTACAGGTCATCTGAGTAGGCTCAAGTATGGAAACATAATTTTCAGTGAAGTGAAGTATCACAGATCCTCAGAGGATTGGAGCACCCACTTAATACTTCCTCCTATCTTTTATCTACCTTCTGCACATTCTATTTATTTAAATCTCTCTTTCGTCTTCTTAGTCCTTCAGGCATGTCAAATTTGCCCTCCAAAGAGACAGTTCCTCTTTCTGTGCTTCACTCCTGCTGAAAATTCTCGGCTAAGCAGGTCTGTCCTGAATGTAAACTAGTTACGGAGCAGCTGGTTTTCAACAGGCAAGGCCAGCTTGGTAAACAGACTGTTTTGATCATACAGGATTTTTATGTATTTTTCAGTGAAAAATGTGTGTAGTTTTCTCATGTGTAGTTTTCCTTAAGGACCTTACGATGCGTTTTATTCCATCTGGACTTAAGTGAAATCTCATTGCCACTCTTTCCAATGTAAATTAGCCCCTACTGTAACAAATTTACCACCAGACAACATATAAGTGAAATAAGTATATTATCTTAGAAAAATCAAGAATTGAAAAGAATATAAAATTCCGAGTTTATGTTATTTGAAAATATGTTCCTAAAAATCAATATTCTACTGCTAATAAATCTCTTGAAATAAAGATTTTTCTGGTAAAGCAATATTTATAAAACTAGACTGAAAACTTTGATTAAAAAGAGACTAATCTGATTCTCTTCCTATGTGTGACTAAATATGAAAATGTAACAAATAGACTGAAACCACATGTCTTAGCATGATTTACATAATAAGGCCTCCATGGCATTTCCAGTTATAATTGAGAGAAATAGCATTTTCCCCCTAATGTAAACTGAATTGCTAAGAACATTAGAATTTTGAGGGTGGTTTATTAGAAATTTGTACAAGTTCCGTATTTCTTTCAAGGAGCAAATGCTGGCCTGCTCCTAAGTTCCATGTGGTTCACATGAAATCATATAAACTTACACAATTTCATTTGGCTCAATGATGACGCATAATAAGTACAACATAAGAGGTGGATGCCCTTCAACCTCACTGTCGCTAGACCCACCAGTCACCTCCACTCCACTTTCCATGCTCAGGGGGATGTATTAAAGGGAGAGAATGGCAAAGGCCTTTTCATCTCTTTCCTTTAACTCGGGCAGTTCATCCTCGGTTTATTAAATGCCAATGCAATGCGACCCAGACTCTGGCTCCAACTGTATTCATTGTACAGATTTGGATCCATGGCTGGTTATTTCTTTTTGGAATTCAGCATTTTTGACACCATGGTCTCTTGTCAAGTTCCATCTATATACACAAATATATACAGATTGATAGCCAAATGCAGCATTTGAGAGAAAATGTGGCGACTAATTTATTGAGTCTGTCTTATTTCACTTAATTTCATTGGAAATTAATGATTTTTCAGTCTCACCTACTTTCCTGGAAATGCCATGGTTTTATTTTTCTCCTAGGTTGAATAAAATCCCTTGTATTTTTGTACTATATGACTTTTATCCATTTATTTATTGAATGACATCTAGGAAAGCTCCATTTTATAACTATGTAAGAATCTCTGTGATATATTGCCCGAGGCTCCTTAAAACACATACCTAGGGTTGGTACACCCGAACCGTATGGTAGGTAGTTCTATTTTTGTTTTTTGAAAAAGCACTATACTGACTTCCATGGTGGCCATACCAGTTCACATTCTCAACAGCAGTGAAAGTGGATTACTAGGAACTAATTAGAAAAAAAATACCACTCACAATAAATTAAAAATGAAAACAAAAACAAAACAAAAATCTATGTAGGAACTGACCCAACCAAAGAGGTGAGAAGCATTTATAGTGAAGCTTTAAGAAATTGACTAGGATTTTAGAAAACAGGGAGATTTTACATTTAGGGATTAGCAAAATCAATATTGTGAACATTACCAAATGTGCTTTATAGATTGAATACAATCCTCATTAAAATTCTAATTATATTCATTCGAGAACTAGAAACAATCCTAAAGTTCATACGGAAGCACAAAGGTCCTGAACATCCAAAGTAGTCCTAAGCAGAGGGAAGAAAGTACCTGATTTCAAATTATACTGTGGATCAACAGCAACAAAAATAACAGGGTCTTGGCCCCCAAATGGACAAGTAGACCAATGGTATAGAATAGTGACATAAACTTACAAAGACACAGCTATCTAATTTGAAAAGGTGTCAAAAATACATTTGAAAAAAGATAAAGCATGTTGTTAAAAAAAAACCTAGATATTCACATGTGGAAATTCACATGTGGAAAAATGGAAATAGATCCATTTTTCCTAAAGGCCAAGAAAAAAGTCAATTAAAAATTATCAAAGACCTTAATACAATATCTAAAACTGAAATTCCTAGGGGAAATTGATAAAACACTTTTAAGATGGACTTTCTGAAAAGGACTCAAATTGTACAGGAAATAACTCCCCAAATGAACAAATAGCATTACATGAAATTGAGAAATTACATGTATAGGAAATGAAACAACCATCAGAATTCTGAGATGGCTGAGAATTGAGAACCACGTCCTGCTATACATCAGACAAGGAGTTAATATCTAGAACGTATAAAGAATAGCAAAAATTAAATATTTATCTGCAGTTCTAGCAAGTTCCCAGATGGTGCTGGTGTGGTTATTTGGGAGGTATACTAGACCTACGGCACCAAAACGTGAACCATTCAGTGATTTTCATTGGCTATTTTTCTTCCGCAGCAGTTACGGTAGTGGAATTTGACTGTAAATCCATAGATAAAATTAACATAAAGCACACTGCACCAGCTCAGCACATGGCTTTTAGAAACAATTGTTTCATACAAAATGTAAATGCATGACAAATTATACAGAGCTTGCAAAGAGATAAATCTTTGTTAAATGAATGAATAAAGAAAATGAAATAATTTAGCCTCAATTTAAAACAAATAAAAATGCAAAATTGAGCAGTACTGGTTGTAAGATTTGTGATACTACTAACAAAAAAATATGAGACTTACCTTCCTCTTATTTTATTGTCTAAAATACTCATTTTGAGGGATTGCCACTACATTATTACACATGTAATCTCATGAATATTTTGGAATACTATCCAGGCAATAGTTGTGCTAGCATATTGACTAGCCAATGATATCCTTCTAGGAGTTCTTTCTTGATGCAACTATTTTAAAATACATCTTAAAACTTTTTATCTAATTAATAAATATTGCATATATACTTTATAAAGTTTGTTGGAGTATCTACATACTGTGGAATAGCTAAACCAAACTGCTCCTCACAGATAATTATCTGGTTTTACATTTGCCATTATGTAAAAAAGATACATTTTGATTCCTTGAAACCATAAGGTGACAGACAGGGATACCTGATAGCATGATAGCATTTCCTTTATCTTTACCAATTTCAGTACTGCATGGTTCTATGGTTTGATTGCTTTTTGTTTGTTTGTTTGTTTACTTGTTTTGCAGAAAGTATCTTCCAATAACACTAAAATATACTCTAATTCTTTGTTTAGGAAAATTACAAACTTCAGGGTAGGTCATACAAATATCTATAGGATGTGTTATTATGATTTACCTTCCTACACGGACATTGTATCAAACTGCCCCCTAAATTACTTTCTCTATACCCATAGATTAGCGTTGACTCTCAGACCTCATCAAAGAAGTTTGTTTGTGTAGTAGATGGTGGTTAACAGAGAAACTCACAACTAGCCAAGGTGTAGAGAATAAGTGACGGTGGAGTGCTCAGTCACAAACAGGACATCTACATCATACCCCACCCAGGCTCAGAGAACATCATGGAAGAAGGATCAGAAATACTGTAAGAGCCAGAGAGGTCTGGAAGGACCAGCGTTAAGCAGTATCTTCTGGACATGAAGCAACCATAGTTGCTTTGAGTTTGTTAGTACAGTAGCCCTGTATAGTTAGTTGCCTGCAGGAGATAAAGCCAGTTAACATTCTACCATAGAAGGAAGGCTCAGTACCTCCACTCCTAACTGATGAACTAATTACAGTTAATGGCCTCTAGGGGAGGAAGAGCCAGTTTTTTTTAGAGGTTTGGCTCCCAGCAGGTTGACCATATTCCATTAGATGGCCCCACACTCATGAGTTTATGGGCAGCACGAATTGGACTCAGTGGGTTATTATTAAAAAGGGGTCCATGAAGTTTAGAGGATGTAGTGTTGGGATTTGATCTGGGAGGATTCAGGGGGAAGGATAGGGAGTATAAATGACCAAGTATATTTTATTGCATGCACACACACACACACACACACACACACACACACACACACACACACACCTACACTTATATGAAATTCTCAAGGAATTAAAAAAATATTTCCAGATAGATAGTTCTGAAAGGAAGGAAATCCACAAACGCCTGGTTACTACATGGGATTGGGGTAGGTTTTCTCTTATAAATTGAAAATTAGAAAGCAATTTTTCCTTCAAAGAACAGTCATGCTTTCTTTTGAGAAAAGGCAAAACAAAGTGTTCTTTGCTTTATTCTCATAAAAACATTATTTTTAGAGACGTTAAGACACTATGCCAGAAGAAAAAGTGAAGGATGGAAGGAGATGCCTATTCCAGGAATTAAGAACAGGGTAAAGGCTAGAGGTACACTGATTCAAATATGTCACAAGCCATCCTCAACAGGGACTGAAGGCAGTTGTGTGGTAAGGACATGAAGGGAGACACAGGATAATGTTCAGTAATAAAACTGTATCGGGCCCACAGGCAGAGCTAATGATTTGGCATAGTTTGTGATATACAACTTAAAGACTTTATGTTTTAACTTCCCCATTTGCAAAATGGATGTTAGTTCTTTTCTCATAGAAATTGTCTGGTCACTAAACTGTGAGGGCATCTAAATATGCCCTGAAATAGCAACATTGTGCAATTGCCAAGGCACTCAGAGGTATTTGACAAGAATCAAATACTAGGTACTAGAAGAGCTGTGCCCTTTTGACTGATTGCCAGATTCTTCCAAAATTCCACAACACTGGGGCATCATGAGAAGAGAATTCATCCCACTGGACAAGGTGTTTTCCATCAGTGATCTTGTCACATGAAGAGCTAATTAAAGGTCACTTTATGGTGCATACTAGGGTTGAAATTTTTCTTTCAAATTTACAATAGCACTAATAAGTTTGATTATCCAGTTTTTCCTGGATGGATGATTCTACACTATGGCTAAAAGGTAAGTGATGTTTAAATGGTCCTTAAGAACTGAAGCCTATACTTTGGAATATTTTCTCCTTACATTTGTATTTCAAATCATTTAGATCTTTACAAAGTTCATAGGAATAAAATGATCGCCCACATGCCATCACCTGACTTTCACCAATTGTGACTATTTTGTTCATCCTTGTAATCATTTTTTTCCTGCATCATTTGAAGTTGAGTTTTGAGTATCTTAATGTTTTACTGCTAAATGTTAGCATGCTGATTTGTACAATTTCCCCATTTACCTTTCATGACTGGTACCTGGTTACTATAGCAAATTGTGTAGCACATATTTTGGAATAAGTGTTTAGATGTAACAGAATAATCAAAAACGTAAGTCCCTATCTTAATGACAGGGGAATTGGCAATGACAACAAAACAGATGATGCTGGCCATTCTTTTTGATCCCATACTCTATAATAGTCATGCTTATATCACCTTCAGTATATTACAGACATTAAAAGGATAAAGGATGTAGGATGAAATTACTCTTGGTTCACAGGCAATAATGGAATCTAAGCCATAGGCAGCTCAATGTCATCATCTACTGTCATCCTGTGTAACACAATGGGTCTTGGCAAGTATATTTACCATGAGGGTGTACTCTATTTTAGGTGAACTGTTCTTATAACATAGCAGGTGTCTTGTAATGCATTTTCTATAGTATATGAAATTCAGCAAACCATTCATTCTCCTTCTTGGTATAAATACAATAAGGTTAAGTTACATAAAATTACTTTACAGGTTAGAGAGATTTAATATCAGCAATTTCATATTGTTCAACCTAGAATTCACCATAGCTGCTATATAGTACCATGTGTAGCTACTACTGCAATCTCTCAAAACATTATCTCAGCATCAAACGTTGTGTAGATTCATATCTGTGATGAGGAAGGTACTTGGAAGGATACACTACATTCCTGAAGAGAATACAGCAATTACTAAATCTATGAAGTCTCACTGTGCTCTGATACCTTGTGGATAGCCACCTTGTGAATGTATATTTCATGATGTGTTAAAACAATGACTTGAAGCCCAAGAAAGACATATGCCTTGTTTCAGAAGCTTATGTTCTAACAAGATTTTCTGGCATCTTTATTTAGTGAAGTCAGGGATTTTACAGAAAGAAAAGCAAAGCTTGCTGTTTCTGTGGCCTTGCTGCTCCATTTTTAATGCAATAAAACAAACATTTCAATATCTCCACAGCGTTAGCAGGAACAAGCCTAGTTTTCCTCGTAAGCAATAGGCCAAGATTACAGAATGAGCAGCCAGAGCCAAGACACAGCAGCGCAGAGATCACCCGGACTCCCCAAGCAATTCAGTGACCTTCCAGCAGGAAATCATGATGTATCATCAGAACTTGCTTGGGCAGCATTACTTTGCCAAGATGCATTCAGCCTCCTTTTAAGTAAGATTTGATTTTGGTGCTATTTCAGGCAAGGCGAGGAAGGAGCACTTCTGTCAATGAAGGGCAAATATTCTTTTATTAACGTGATCAACCCAAATGCTGTAGAGGAGACTGAGACCTGAAGGCAGGGCTCTGGTTCACCGATGCCTTGTGTGCAAGGCTCTACTGCGGGACGTCATCATAGGGTGGGGGAACCCTTCTCACGACACTCAGGTCACTAAGATTCAAGTGCTGCCACTGAAAATGTACAACTATTTAGCCCCAGCATTTGATTAGAAAGAAATACTCTCAGTAGGTCTTCGTCTTATATCCAAAGATGTGTTTGTTACTATTGAAAGGTGGTGTGTGTGTGTGTGTATGTGTGTATGTGTGTGTGTGTCTATCTGTCTGTTTGTCTAACTATCATATGGTATCTCAGTGGCACTTGTCTTATATTATCTGGTAAGAACAGCATAAAAGAATTAGAAAAATATAATGAAATATAATTAGGTTTATGAAATTATTGGCATAGATACTAGAAAATATCCTAATTTTTTTTCAATCTCTGTTGGAGAAAATCCTAGCAGTTGCTATTTTGAGCAGGCCAAATAAATTTTATTTAGAATTTCTAGAACCAAGATACCTGATGATTTTTAAATAATAACAGACCATGTGCTAAATGCATTATTACCATTTGTATTCATGTGGATAACTCCAAAACATATATTCTCAATTTAAAGGAAATACTCTACTATTTCAAACCATTCCACCCTGCTATAAAATAACTGGTAGTTAGTCTCTATTACCAGTGTTCTGTTTTACAGTGTTGTGGCTTTTCTTCATTGAAAATTTTCCTCCTTGTTGGTTTTAAAAGTGGGCCATATTTCTTAAGCATCCAGAGTTTAGGAAGATTTTCATGAATGAAATGTTACTGTATCTACCCGGAACATCACCTGACATCTGTTCTAATCTCTGGGGGCCAAAGGCTCCACAGATGACAGACCACAAGCTCTCACTGCAAGGAGATGTTCAAGCCTGCTCATGAACAGAGCGGTCAGGGGAGGCTACTGTGTTTAAGCTCAGACTGAAGGGTAGAGGGCTTTCCAGGACTCCTCTCCACTCCCACCTCTGCCCCCTATACATCTCCATGCTATTTGGGATTTTACTCTTAAGGAAAGAAACTTGGAATAGGAAACAGGATCCTGTCAGTGTATCACAGGATAAAGCAAGCGAGGCAAGGACGCCAGTGATGTAAGAGGCCCATTATAGACAATGACATGGTAGTTCCTTTAAAAGTCTCAGTGACATTTGTGAACTCATTTTACTTTGATTCTCCCTTTAGGACAGACTACAGAGGGAGAGAGAAGAATCAATTTATTATAATGTAGAATTTCAAAGTTGTGAAGGCCTATAAGATATGACATCTTATCCAAGAGGTCTCAGCATTCTGTGGGTCTCTTAGAAAACTTCCTTATATTAAAATTTGTACCTGAATTGCAGAAGTAGTAACAGTATTTGTCATTTAGGGGAATGACAAGGATGGTAAAAAAAAAATAGGAGAAGGAGAAGAGAAATGAAACAGTGCAGTAATGTACCTGTAATTTTCTGCAGGGTCTGTGTTTAAGACTCACAGTGGGTGTCTGAAACTTCATGCCATTGATGTGTACATACATTTACACATACATATACACATACGTTTTTCTTATACATCCATACCTATAATAAAGTTGAATTTATAAATTAGACATGGTAAGAGATTGAAAATAAGAGCTTACAATAAATAACCTAGAACAAGTTTAACTATATACTGCAATAAAAGTATTGTGTTTTCACGCACTGTATAACTTCTGTTTCACAGATCCAAATTGACAGCATAGCTACTCATGTGCTTTGTAGCCATTGCTAAGTAAAATACAGGTTACTTAAATACACACAGTTGCAACCCATGACTATTGATCTGATAACTGAGATCATTACCAAGTGTCTAACAGGCAGGTAGCAAGCATATACAGTGTGGATATGCTGGGCAGAGAGACTAGCCCTTGGCTCAGAATTTCACCATACTACTGAGAAAGGCATACAATGTAAATATTTGAATAATTTTTTTGAAATTTTCCATTTAATAATTTTGGGATGGTTGACTATGTGAAAGTTTGCGTAAGTGGGACTCCCTTAAGTAACAATAATAGTCTTATTAATTCTAATGTTTACTGTAAACCATTACTATTTGTTTGGCACTGAAATGGGGATTTTCCCACATGTTAAGTCTAAGACACATGCTAAATTATGCATTATACTATTACTGACAGAAAGGAACAGAGGCTAAGAAATTTGGCTCATTTAACCTAGGTGCTAAGGAAGGTAGCCAGAATTAAAACTTGCATATGTTGGCCTTGGGTTTTTTTGGTTTTAAGAGTGACAATATATTGCCTTAGCTCTTTGCCTCTTTACTGTGAAAACTATCCTTAGAATGTTATCCCATATATTTATTTACACAAGAAGTTTAGGAGGTAAAGATAATTCTCTCAAAAGGATTAGATTCTTTTCTAAGGTAAGCAGGTACAATTGCTGATCTCTAACTGAAGTTGCCACTCTTGTTTTTTCCTTACCATTATACTCTCCATTATCTGAGAACTCAGCACATACTGAGATCTAATATCTATTACACTAGTAGGAAGCAACGTAAATAATTTTAACTTCTTGGGGTTTAACACAGGAATTGGGGAGACAGAAGGGGAAGAGGAACCGGGTATGCTGGTGAAAGGTACCTTAAATGGGAGTGCTGGATCCTGTCTATCTGGCCCTTCACTTGAAGCTGAAGCTACAAACTGGTTCTGCCTCTTCCAAAGCATATCTTGCATTTAACTCTGCACTAACGAGATAATTAGGAAAACGAGGAAACAAAGACCAATGTCTTTAAAAGCCACAGGAAACTACCACCTCCACAGTGAGACAGGGGGCAAAGGCAGCGGCTGGGACCATATCTTCAATTTCTCTGCGGTATTTATGTCTTGGAGTCTGGGATGTGTTTTATTTCACTGGATAAGGGTTTGCTTTATCCTGAAGCCAAACTTTCTTGACTTGTCTATTATCTCCCTGCAAATCTGGTTTGCAAATGGCTCTCCCCTTTAAATAATTGCCTGTTACATCATTTCTTTATAGAGATTGCTGAATCTATTGAGTAATTCAAGAAAAGAGTTGAGACACTTAGATACCCTCAAAATGAATGAAAGAGAGGAAAAATACAACAGAAAAAATAAAAACAAAACATACTGAACTTCAGTCTTATCTATCAGGTTCCTAGCTTGTCACCTCCACCTGGATGTCTACTATGATTTTCAAGCTTGTAGATGTCTTCTCACGTTCTCTTCTTTGCCATTTGCCCTCAACAGAGTGATATAATCCTTTGAAAGTCAAGCAAACTATGCCACAATTATCATTAAATGTTGTAAGAGGACTCTTTTTACTCAATAAGCCAAACTCATCACAGTATATACTGTGTCTCTTCATAGTGAGGTGCCCCCTTTGTTTTAGGCATACCCATGAGTCCTGCTGCCTTAGTACATTGGTCTACTATGTGTGCACTATTTCAGCCTGCAACATGTCCATATCTAGAGACTGCTGTGAATTGAAGACCCAGCTGTGTAACAAGAATTCTAAAATGGTCTTTTAATAAAAAAAAAAAATCAGAGCAGATATTGAGGTAAACGCTGAAAGGTCAGACAGACAAACGTCTCTCCGCAACGTCTGAATTCCTTTGAGTCCTCACCCGAAAGGCTCCAGCAGAAAAAGCCTCTAGCTGAAAGGGAAGCTTCTGCCAAAAAGCCCTTTAGTTCCTGTCTCCTCACGCCTTATACACCATTTTCCATCCAGCCATCACTGCCTGGGATCAAAGGTGTGTGCCACCACTGCCTGGCTCTGTTTTCTCTCCTAGTCTGAGTCAATCTCACATAGTTCAGGGTAGCTTTGAACTCACAGAGATCCAGACAGATCTCTGCCTCCCGAGTGCTAGGATTAAAGGTGTGTGTCACCACTGTCTGGTATCTATGTTTAATCTAGTGGCTTGTTTTGTCTCTCTGATCTTCAGGCAAATTTTATTAGGGTACACAATATATTACTACACAGCTATGTAGAGGTGCTCTGCTCAGTGACATGCAGCACCCTTCTCCCATCTATTGAAATCCCAACCTGCTCCACTTGCCCTCCCCTGCTTTAATTCTTTCTATTCCACTAACAACCATATAGTACACATATGTGTATACAATAATATCTCATTCCTCACTAAATATTCTCTCTAGGCTATTAAATGAAGATGAGTTTTAGTCTGTTTGGTTCATAACTTATTTCCAAAGCAGAGAACACTGTCTGGCATGCAGTAAGAGCTCAATGCAGATTTCTGAATGAGTGAATAATGAGTGGAATTCTTATTATTCCACTGTAAAATAAAGAAAAAAAGTCCTGGATGTACAACTAAATGTGTACCTAGCTATTTGGAGATGATAAAGCGTGTGCCAAATTAATGGCTTGGCTTGATTGAATGTTCTGGCAAGGAAAAAACAAGTGAATATGGCCTACGCATATGAGATATTCCTAGCCAAGGAGGCAGGCATCACCTCTACTCTGTTAGTCCAGTAGGATTTCAGTAATGACGGATGGTAAACTTGTTTCCCAGTTTCAGCTCCTCCATGTCGGCATGCTGCTAAGGACCACTTCTTTGCCTGTCCTTCTGTGCCATTACCCACAGTCACACCTAACAGTCTCCAAACTTATGTCCTCCAGCCACAGATTCAGACCGGCTACTTCACATCCCCGTATCTCTTCAGGGAGCAGAACCTACATCGCTCTAAACCACTCATATTTATGTGAGCCTAGCACATGCTGCTCTAGGCTGGCTCTGCAGAAGCCAGCCCAGAGATGCTCTCTCCCTTATCCCTGGATCTTCCTTTGCCCTTGGCCAACAGCAGTTACATAAGAGAAAGCAGACTAACCTTGGTGTTGATAATTTGTGCTAAGCATACTTCTGCTTTTGACACAACACAGCTATTCCTCTATCCTCTGAGCAGTTAACAGATCAAAAAAATACTCTCCTTGGCTGCCGGGTCACACATTCTCTGTACCTGAGAAAGCCCCGATTCCAGCAAGGTGGACACTCTGCAAAAGGTTGTTCTATGGTTTTATGCATCATATTTCATTAATTTCTAAAGACTATTTTCTTCCAACTTGGTAACTTCTCGTGCCTGTTACCTGTGTTTTTAAGCAAGATTTTTACTGAAAAATGACTTCAAATTAGGAGAAAGGCTGTCTTGATATCAATTCTATGTAATTTCCCATGTGAAGTAGAGCGAAAATATGCCTCTTATATCCAACAGATTCTGACAGGTAAAACCGGCCTATAAAACAAGACTTCAAAATGAAATGCCACTGCATAAATTACTTGCTTAAAAGCACATTCCCATGATGCAGAAAAAAATTGAACACTATGGTTTGGAAAGTTTACAACAATATAACCTGAGTCAGCAACTATGTGCAATATATTGAATCCAAAATATATGTGTGAATACATACACACACAAATACACAATACATATGTTGAAAACAGGCAGAATCCTCCCCACTTCTGGTGGAAGGAGAACATAAAGCCATGAGAACTTGCCGATGTAAAATCTAGATGGGCTCAAGAGACAGTTGAACCAGTGTTAAAACATATTAACACTTCATAGAACACAGAAATGAAAGGTCTTTAAGTTCTCACAGGTTCCAGGGAAACAAGAGACAGATAGAGACATAGAAAAAGTATCTTTCTCTTTTAAAATCTTCATATATACATCTTTTAAATTACTTACTTTTGTCTTACAAAATTCTCTAGATGTGGCTTATGTAACTTTTTAAGCTAGAATATCTGTCATGTTTACTTAGTCTAAGAACTTGACTTTCAGAGGGGGATGTCATGCCCAGAGAAAATATAGTGAGCAATGTACAGCTTGACCACAGAAGCCCTAACCTCTGCCCTACAGTCCATCTCTAGTAACCAGTATCAGGCACAATGGATTTGTTATTGAGTCCATGGGGAAGTCACAGAAGTTGCCAAGAGTTAAGAAAGTCTCTAAGAACTTGGGGTCTCATTTAACAGATCAGTCAACGGATACTTATGAGAGCTCAGTCAACTTAAAGTCCAGTGAAAAACAGAATGTCAAACATAGTTTTTATTTGTAAGACAAAATTAGATTAAATGAAAACATCTGGTTTTACCAGCATGAAGCATGGCTAAAATCCCAGCCCTGGTGGCTGTAGCATAGGCAGAATAGGGACATCTGGGTGACCCTCAGCTACATGAGTTCAAGGCTAATGTGAGCTGCATGATTTATGCCATAATTTACTCCCAAATCATTATTTCTGTAGCCCCTCTAAGCCTTCACGTTTAATTTGGGAAGGGTTGTAGAGTCACTGCTTATATACTACCCCAGGCTCCAAGTCTTTCCTTCATTGGTTCTCTGTGAGTTCTCAGAATCACCTACAGGCAAAAAGATTGTATCTGATTGTATCAGATTGTATCCTGAAACAGGACTTCCTATGTCAACCCAAGCAAGGAGTAGCTTTCAGGGAGGGGGGCAGCTACTTGTGCCACCAGGGAAGGATTACTTCTATCAGGGACTGCTCTGGGAGCCCGGTTAAACTTTCCATAGGAGGAAGGTATTTGTGGAGCTTCCAAGTCCTCTCCTTTTGTCACTCTGAGATTGTGAGTGTACAAACCAAGACTCTTCATTTCGACTTCTGTATGGATAAGCCTGGCATTAGAGTGAAATAAATCAAATTAAATTGAATTAAATCCCTCCCAGTACTGATGCAGTGAGCTGAGAAGAGTGTGTGAGGTTCAGGTTCATGATGGCTTCCCTGCATTCTTGTACTGAAGAAAGCCAGGAAAGAGAGACGACAGCTTGTCTCTCCACACAGCATTATCATCTAAACTTCTCTGTTTTACACAAAAGACTACACACCTCTCTTGCAGCAGTAGGTATTTAAAACATTTGTGATTTCCCTTTAAACAAATACTCAAGAAAAGAAAAGCAGAATATTCAAAGCAAACAAAACATCTAGCTTTTCCTTCCATTCCCCAAATAATAGATTTTTCAGAATTCAAATGCAGATAAAACATTTACTGATGACGAGATAAGGGAACATTGCCCAAGATATCAGTGTGATTTATCACCTCAGAGCTGAACATCAGAGCTGAATTCACAGATCACAATGGCCTTGCCATTAAGCACAAGCCACCTTTTTTCATAAACAAAGCCACATTTTTTTTCTTATTTTCAAGAAATTTGGAAGCAGAATGCTTTCAGGACACTTAGAGACTGATCTTTTTATTCAAAGTACCGGGGCCTAATGCTGTTGGCTGGTATTTGAAATTCCTGGGGGAGAATAAATGCAGGCTACTGATGCAGCATAAAGTGGATGAAGCCAGCACACTCACCAACTTGCTCTTCTTCTGAGCAACTATCAAAGGAGCACTCTTTTCTCAGGAAAGTCATAAGGGGCGGGGGGACACCCAAGGGATACATTAGCGTATCACGAGGTAGGGTTCTGCGGCTAATCACCTTCACCAATTTCATTTCCACTAGTCTTTTACAGGATGATCATCTATGTATTGATCCGAATTTAGATTTAAAAAAAAAAAAGCGTTCTGTTTTTAAACACATTCTGTGTGGTTAAAGCTATGATGGCTATATCTATACTCAACATGCACACATTACTTTCCTGCATGATTCCCTAAACAACAATTATTTACATATCATTTACATTGTGCCAGGCGCTATACAGGATGATAATACAGTATGCACATGATGTTCCCAAAGACAAGTTTCAGTGAGAAAAAGAAAATGATATTAAAAAAAAAAATTCTAACATAGCAAATGACCTCCCCCATTTTCAGAACTCCTACTGAAGAACACACCCCAATTTCCAAGGTAATCATTCATTTTGGCCCTAGATACAGGTAACTTTGGGGCAGAATGAACATAAATACCTGTTCAACCCCTAAAAGGTTTTGTCAAGAGAAGACTAAATTATTTTGGAATTCAACCAATTTCTACCATTTCAATTTCTACCATTCATACTTGTGTTCTGTATGTTGCTTCAACTATTTTGGCTTTCTAATGTTGGTGCCTGTCCACCATATCCAGGGGAAGCCTTCCTGTCTCAGCTTTTCTGAAATGTGTGTGCTTTAGAGTATATGGAAACCGGAAGTTATAGATATTATCCCACCTTCCTTTGTTTATATGCCCTCTGGATACGTTGTGGTACACACTAAGTTTGAACCTCAGCACAGAGTTTTCCCATCTGGCTTCAAGAGAAGCATGGCAGGAATTGAGAACAAGAAGGAAGATACAGCTTATTTCCGACACGTTTCCTGGGAAGTTTTCTTCTCGTGATCTAAATTGGGAATCCTGATTCTTAGACAAGATTGCCTTCTCTACACGCCCCAGCATAGGTATCCTATATTGAGTATATGACGGACTTGTAGACTCAGTTACCATGAAACAAATGCAAACTGACATTTTGGGGCTGTGAGACTGATTAGGAAGAGAACAACTGATCTGAGGTGCCCTACATATAATGGCATTCATGTCCAGTGAAAGCTCATGGCCATCCAGTCTGTAAGCAGAAAATGGACAGTCCCAAACTTTAATTCTGAGACTCTCCACAGTTGGCATGTGGGTCAAGTCTAGTATTGATATTTTACCATATTCAACCAGGTTTTACCCAAGACATCACTCTTACCACAAATAATCGTGTCCTGCATTTGGGAACACTACCCAAAATCTAAAAATAATGCTTTCAACCACAGAATTTTATATCATCTTAAAGACCATGAAGCCACTGTTTGAGAGCAAGAAGAAGAAAAGCACAGGAAGTTCCACATCATGTTTCACCTATCAGTCTGTCCAAGTTTATGAAAATTTAGGGAAAGTTGAGATGAAGATTTTTCCCCCCCTTTGACTCTACTTCTATCATTCAGAAAAATACAGAGTCAAAGATAAGGTAAATGTGACCTGAAGTAGCTTCTTTGTTGAGGAAATTCAGCCACACAAACCAGGAAATAAGGTGACAATCTGTACTCTGTGGAGTGGAATTCGGAAAAAAACAGTCTAGGAAAAAATGCTGAGGACCCGAAGAATTAGCACAGTGGACCAGTGAGGACACCAATCAGATCAAAGCAGAGAAGACACAGTGGGGCAGAGTGGAGCATGATGTGGCAGCTTAGTTAGATTCAAGCATGCTAGATCAAAACAGCACTTGCATTTAGACTTGACATACTGTGGAGCAGGGTATGTGTTCAGGCTCCTCTCTCCTTTAGATTGCCCATCATGATGGACTGCAGCGAACCGCGAAGTGAGAGTAGAAACAAGCCAACAAATGAATGAACACAGTACTTGTTTCCATCAGTCTCCAGCCTCAGGTTTCTGAGCTCTTAATGTATGCTTTTACTCAGCAGAACAATGCCTTTCTGGCACCTTGCAGAGGAAAGTGTGCCTTCTCTCAACTCTTCTTTTAACCCCATCAGGGCCATGTGCGATGTCTATGTGCAAGCATGCGTGCATTTGTGCTTGTGTGTGTGTGTGTGTGTGTGTGTGTGTGTGTGTAACTATAGCAGTTAATCTCCATTGTTAGTGACTCACAAATACAAAGACTGTCTTTCCACTATTGCTTGATACCTCCTTAAGCTGATGCCATTCATTATTAAGTCATAGTTCATATATTCAAGACTAAAAAATTGAATAATTATTTAAACATATAATGAAGTAATATAAAACAATATTTCTCCAAATATACTAACTATAAACCTTATTTTTACTTTTGCAAAAAATAATACAAACAATCAAGTTTAATGTAAAATATTAGAGACTTCTTTAAGCAGAAAATTTCAACTAACTCTAAGGAAATATGAAAATTTCAGGTAAATATGTGGATCTAGAAAAGATTATAATAATAAGGAAACAGAGACAAGGGCTGTATGTTCTCTCTCATCCGTGGTTCCTAAATCCAAATTATCAGATGTGAGAATACAACATAGAGTAGCAACAGAAATCAAGAAAGTATAAAGGGATCACACATGTACATATGTGTGTAGGGGGGTGGTTGGGAAGGAAATAGCAGGATACAGGTTAAATTTCAATCATGATTTAGTTTCTTTGGCAAAGGAATTAAACATCAGTAGTTTGATTATGTGCAAGGAAAAGGACTGTGTGAAGCTCAGAGTTCTGACATCTCATGGCCACAAACACACATGGAGATGCTAATCCAAGTAGAATTGCTGACTCTCTGCATTACCAAATACACATCATCTGATGTACGGCTCTCCTAGCCAGCCCTGTGGCAACAACCAATCAAAAGCTATATTGGTAATGAAAATCATACTGCTACAGTAGTCCTGCTTCACCTGGACCTGTTTTACTTCATTAGATTATAAGATCTGCTGAGACATACTCAACTGAATTTTCTTTAGGAGAAAACACATATACATATCAAATTTTATTCAACTGTGACTCTTTAGAGGGCAAAACCATGTATATGGGGGCTATGGGATGCACACACACACACACACACACACACACACACACACACACACACACACATATTCTCCATACTTTGGAGTTCTACCTCTGTAGATTGAACCAACTTTAGATCAGAAATACCAGTAAAAGGTTAGGGAGATGGCCCGGTGGGGAAGTGCTTGCTATATAAGCATGAGGTTATAAGATCAGATCCCCAGAACCAACATAAATTGCCTGGGGAGTATGGTGACTACCTGTACATCCAGCCCCATGAGACACAGTCAAGGGTGGGCCTCAAGATCACACTGCTGAGCAAGAGTGGCCACGCTGCTGAGCTCTGCTGACCTTGCCTCCATCTGGAGGCGGTTTCCAGCATCTACCATGCAATGTGCCTGTGTGCATCACCCCCCAGACATGTGTCCCACATGTATGCATGGATATACACATCAACACATGAAAACTGAGAAGGAAGAAATATCCATGAATCATATTCTTTTGTTACAGGTGCTATGTAGTTAGCACTCAGACGGTTATGTTGGTTATATCTGGACTCAACATGTATTGATGCTTTTTCTTGTCATAATTCCCAAACCATAGAGATCAAATTATTTACACAGCATTTGAATGGTATTTAGAATGGTATATAACCTATGGATGATTTAAGGTATACACACGATGTACATTGGCTATATGCAAATACTGAGCACTGTGTGTAAAAGACTTAGCCATCCTGGATTTAGACATCTGCGAGTTTCTGGAACAATATTCATTTTCTTCCTCCCTCTCTCCCTCCCTCCATCCATCTATCCTCTGTCTCCGTCTCTCACAAATGCAGAGACACATCATCTATATGTGATACACACACACACAGACACACACACACACACAGACACACACACACACGGATATTATAGCCAACTTGTGTTTTCCTCTTCCTGTTATATAACATATATAATAATGTATCTCTTTAAAAAGTGGAATGTACAGTAAAGATAGCTGACTCTTTGTTTTCTCTCTGTGATTCTGGATTCCTCAGTAGTAGGAGATACAGGAATGTGATCTTATCAAGAAGGGTAAAGACACCTAGAAAGGAGAAGGGATGAAGTGTTGGGTCCCATCCAATCACCAAGCACTGTCATCACTCACAGTTCCACTGGCTCTGGCTGAGGGAAGAAACAGAAATGACACATTCTGGACAACTCTAGTGTGTACTGTCCCTCAAAGAGAAAGACTCCTATGGAAAGTAGAATAAGGGGTGAGCTCTGTTCAGACTTTTCAGAACCATTACAAATCTTTAGAGCAGGCCAGACTCTGAACTGCTGGAGTATGTAGAAGGCTTTCATGAAATACAGTAAGGAAATGAAATATTAAGTGAATGATGTGTGGATGCCTATAGCATCCATGTGGTAGGATAGGCCACTGACTTGGGCTGCCAAAGGTACTTAGTTGAGCCCTTAGGTTAAGTTCTTAGGCCTACAGTGTGGAAATGAACATATACATCAGTGTACACACTACCTTATAGGTAAATAAAAATAAACTGTTACAATGCTAGAATTGTAACAAAAACTTGTTTTAAAACATCTTAGATTTTACCTCTCAACTAACAATTCATTATAGAAACACATTCCTCATAGTAGTATGTGCTGACACGCAGTGACCACCAAGAAAGGAACATGTAGGTGTAGAGGGTGCTCCATGCTCCAAATGTGTGGCCTCTCCTAGTCTTTGGACATGAATTAAAACCCTGGGGTCTGAAATCTTGTGATCTTTGAAAGGAAGAATCCCGGCGGGCTGTCCTTGTCCTCATTTCTTCAAAGTGTTACAAATTCTATGAAACATTGATCACACAGCTGCTTCCCATCTTAGAAATGGTGCCGAGCAGACATGCCTGTGTGTGCTTTTACAGGCTGTAAGCCACTAAGTATCTTTATATATTTCAATATGCTCTATGTACTCGGGAACTTACCATTCCTGGATTTGTTCTGAAGAGTCCTTGGCATAGAAGTTGATTTAAAGAAATGTAATAAACGTCACCTTCTGGAGGGTATGAAGGAAACAAACAGATGGGGAACTGCTGTGGTGGGGAGAAGGTCAGGAGGGCAGAAAAAAAAATGAAGAGAGAAAAGAAACAGGACTCTCATGTGTATAAGTACAGAATGCAGAGAAAACAAGGAGAAATACACACTGGCATTTTTCGTGGAGATGTGTGTGTGTGTGTGTGTGTGTGTGTGTGTGTGTGTGTGTGTGTATCTGTGTGCAAGTGCATGTAGAGGCCAAAGATAAATATCAAGTGTCTTCCCAATTTCTCTCTACTTCTTCTTCTTTTTTTTTCAGGGGGTGGGTGGTGCAGAACCTTTTACTGAACCTTGAGCTCATCAATTTGCTTAGCTGTTAAATGGGCTCTACGGGTCCTCCTACCTCCCAGCACCAGGACTTATAGGCATGCCAAATCACCTGCCTTTTTTTTTCCCTTTTGGTATGGGCATAGGGGATCGAACTTGGGTCCTTGTGCTTGCTAATCAAGCTGTATGACTGGGCCACTTCCTTAACTCCTTGGGGTATCTCTAAAAATGTCATTTGGAAAGCAACAAAGTATGTATGTGACTTAAAAATAAACCACTGGATATGTTGAGGTGCAAAGGAAAAGGGCTGATCAAGATTAATTCAGTTACTCACCCTTCTTCATGGTAAATAGTAGACAGAAGGCAGACCAGAATTTATGTATCTCATGGTTGTATTTGCAAAGAGGAGGAATGTGAGCTTTAGAAAGTAAACAATGTCCTAGTCATTTAAACAATCCCTTGAGATTCCCTGGGCTGGGCACTGACCTAAATGTCATGAGATGGTGTAACAGTCCATACTCAGCAGCAAGGTGAGTGAATTTGGGTAGACAGAATCAACAAAAGCAAGATAGAACACAGACAATAACAACAAGAACCTCCTTGGAGAGAAGACAAGTGCATCATTGAAATAGAAAATAGAAAAAAAAAGCTATTTAACAGAACCAGCTCTCCTCTAGGTTTACTGCTTTCTTTTATTATTCTATTTTGTGCACTAAATTCTCATTACTTCTCTCTCTCTCTCTCTCTCTCTCTCTCTCTCTCTCTCTCTCTCTCTCTTCTAATTCTGGTGTACAATATTGAAGACAAGTACCTTCCTTTATGAGGCATTGTTTTAATATAGTAAAATATTAAAGAGGATCTTAGCTTGAAAGTCAAGGAACTAGTATATTTCATTTCACCATCATGGAAATTGAAATCAAGGAGCTTTTATTTTGTGGCTGATTGCATGTAATAATGTTTCTAGCTTTGCCTAAAATAAACAAGTTAACATTATCTTCTTTAATTGCAAGGGGCTAAGATTATGCTATGTGTTAAAGGTAAACTGAAAACAAACTTGAAACATAAAGATTTTATTTGCACAAACATGAATTAGCGCTCCACTTAGGAAACACAGAATCATGCCTTTTACTTTTAAATATAAGCAAAACCAAGAATGTATATGATTAGTTACAATTCTGTGACCACCTTGCTTTGGTCCTCCTTATAGTATAATGTATACTGCATACTATATGATCTTCCTTCTTGTATAATGTATGTTGGTTGATGTCTCCAACTGTGTAGCCTAGTTTAACTTTTCTTTAATAAAACATTGTTTACAGATTGCTTACATTTACTATGATTTGCTTGTAAATCATGCAGGGCAAAGGCCACCCATGAGAGCTAAATGTCTTCATGTGCTCAAGGATGGTGCATACCCCAGTTCTCTGCACCAACATTATACAACCACAGTACAAGCCCTCATATATATATATATATATATATATATATATATATATATATATGTATATGCTAATATTTCTCTTCTGGAAGTGCCTTTCTGTTTTATGTCTTCATCAGATAATTTCTCCTCATCTTTAATACTAGCTCAAAATCATCTACTCAAGAAATAGTCTTTAAACCTTTAAATAGTCTTTAAACCTTTACATTTTATAGACTATAGTGATCTAAATGATCCATTTCTGTCTTCTGTTACAGGTAAATTGGTGACCCAAGATTCTGTCTACACAAAATGTGGCTATGAACAAATATTTACTCAGATGAGAATATTTATGTTTCTAAATGTCCACCCAGTGGAAAGGTAAATAAGTCACAGACAGTGTCGACAGAGCTTCGCTAAGCACCAGGCAGTGAACCATAATGACCTAAGACATCTAATGCTAGAAGAATAAGAAGTGAGTAGAGAGACCTAAAACAGAACCACATCTTAATCACTTTATCTGCTTAAAGATGGAACAGGAACCCTAGCAGAACAGAAGGACAGATTCACACAATCCTTTCAATAAATATGAAAAGTTTCAATGAAATACAGCATGCCTTCGTGATAAACTGCAGAAACTAGAAATAGAAGGGATGAAATCCAACAGGGTGGAAGCATGTGGAACAAACATATAGCCAACATTTACCAAATTGAGGCCAAATTCCCTAGATCTCATACGAGATGAAGGTGCCCACAGTTCTTACTCTCCTTAAATATAGTACTTGAAGTCTTAGCTACAGCAATAAGACAAGATAAATTTATAAAAGGAATACAAACAATGAAAGAAGTTAAATTATACCTATTTGAGAACAACATGGCCCTATGTTTAAAAGATCTTAATGTTTCCATTAGAAAATACTTATTACTTATAAATGACTGTATCTAAGTAGCAGAATAAAGACCAGTGTACAAAAATAAGCCATTCTTCTACATACTGATAAAGAAGTCACCAGGAGAGCAGTCAGGAAAAAAAATCTCATTCACATTAGCTTTAAGAAAAACACTTAGGGATAAACTTAACAAGGAGGCGAACCATCTCTGCAATGAAAGTTAGAATCACTGAAGAGAGCAATGAGAGAGAACATTAGAGGGTGGTGAGAGTCCTCTCTCCCCCGTAATCATGTGTTAGAAGAATGAATATTGGGGAAATGGTTGTATTACTGAAAGCTCTCTATAGATACAATGCAAACACCATCAAAATTTCAATGACATTTTTCACAGAACTATAAAAACAATTAAAAAATCCATATGGAGGCACAAAAAGATAGCTTATACAACCATAAATAGAAAGATTAAGGCTGGGGATGTGAAGACGCCTAACCTCAAATTATACTGCAGGGCTATGAGGAGAGAAAATCATAGGACTGAGGTAAAAACAGACATGCAGACTGACAGAATGTACAGCCAGAAATAAAGTTACATAGCCATAGCCAAGAAAACTGGTGATCCATCTGCAGAAGAATAGAACTTGATACATACTCTTCACCTTGCACAAAATCCATTCAGAATGGATGAAAGTCCTTAAAGTAAGACCTGAAACCTCAAAGATGCCCCCAAGTAGCCAAGGCAAAACACTTCGTGATGCAGACACAGGTAAGGTGTATGGTGATATTTTATTTGTGCTCTAACAAATAAAACTTATCTGGGGATCAGAGGACAGAGCCAGCCACTAGATTAGACATAGAGGCTAGACAGTGGTGGCACACACCTTCAATCCTATCAGTCGAGAGGCAGAGATCTGTCTGGATCTCTGTGAATTTAAGGACACACTGGGAACAGAGCCAGGCATGGTGGCACACACCTTTAGCCCTAGCACTTGAGATCTCATGTCTTTGCTTGGGAAGGACACACGCCTTTAATCCCAGGAAGTGATGACAAGAAGCAGAAAGCTATATAAGGAGTGAGGACCAGGAACTAGAGGCTTTTAAGCAGTTCAGTTGATAAACTTTTGTTTGAGGACTCAGAGGCTTTCAGTCTGAGGAAATAGGATCGGCTTAGGAGTTGGTGAGGTGAAGTTGGCAGTGGCTTGTTCTGTCTTTCTGATCTTTCAGAATTTACCCCAATATCTGACTCTGGATTTTTTTTTATTAATAAGACTATTTAGCAATTTGTCTTACAAAGGTGTTCTGAGAATGACCTCAAACAGACAGGAAACAATGTCAAGTATTGACAAGTAAGCTTACAAGAAGTGAAAAGAATATCACCAGGCATACAGACAACCTACAAAATAAGGGAAAACTCTTCACTAGCCACACATTTGAGAGGGGGTTCATTCTAGAATACAAAAAGAACTATAAAAAAAATTAAACATCAGAAGAAATCATCTGATCAACAAATGGATTAATGAAGTGAATAAACAGTTTTAAAGATGAAACACAAAATGAAAACAGTGTTTGACATCCCCAGCCAGCAGGAAAACACAATTTAAAACTGCTATGAGATCCCATCTCACTGCATTCAGAATGAGGACCGTCAGGAAAAGATGCAGCCTATGTGTTAAGGATGTGGAAAAGGAGCCCTCATACACAGCCCGTGGGAGTACACACTGGTGCAGCCACTGTGGAAATCAGCATGGGGTTTTTCAAAACACTAAAACCAGAACTTACACATGTCCCAGCTACCCAATCCTTGTATACATGCACAAACCCACTAAATCAACACACCACACAGATGCTTGCATATCTATGTTTATTGCTTCACTATTCACAATGGCCAGTGATCAGCTCTCACCTAGAGGTATACCATGATGTGCCACTCTATATACAATGGCACTGTATTCATCTCCTGGCAAAAATGATATTTTTTTCCTCTAAGTGGAAATTCAGGAAATTTTCCTGAAACAATATTTTTCAGGAAAATGGACAGATCTGGAAATGATGAAATTAAGCACAATAGTACAACAAACCAAACTCAGAAAGACAAATATCATGTTTTTTCTCAAATGTGGAATCTAGATTTAAAACTACACATATGCAATTGTACATATATGTGTGTGTGTGTGTGTGTGTGTGAGAGAGAGAGAGAGAGAGAGAGAGAGAGAGAGAGAGAGAGAGAGAGAGAGAGAGAGAGATGAAACTGGAAAGAGGATTATGAAAGGAGAGGATGTGGTCTCAGGCAGGGAATGAGTTTGTGAGGGAAACCATGATATAAAGCAGCAAAGGGAACTATCTGAATAGAGGGAGTAAACCACCTAGAGGGGATGGCAGAGATGGGGGAAGGGAAGGTAGTGGAGTTAGGAAATTCATTAGAAAAAAGTATGATGACTCAAGACAATGCCATGGTGAAACCCATCGCTTTGTATGTTGACTTAGTAAAGTAATAATAGAAGAAGAACGGAAGAGGTGGAGTGGGGGCTGAGGCAGGGAGAAGAAAGCCAGATAAAGAGGTTGGTTCACCATCAGGAAAAGTACCAGAAGCACCAAGAGGAAATGCCGCCCAGACTGGGAGCCATGTTAGCACATTTCTAAGTACTTCCCCAAGACCTAGATTCCGCCAGCTACCTCTTGGCAGGTTCAAGTCAAGGGAATCATTCTCTTCTTTAAATAGCACTATACCATGACACAAAACTCTTGACACAGAGTATCAGGCCATAGACAGAACACAGACTACAAAAATGAACTAGAATTTTTCATCTATTCCCTATTTCCCTTAGTGAAAGAAGAACAGTTTGCCCTTGGCTAGTCCTCTCTGCTGTGTGCCTGCACGGGAGTGTGTGCATGCAATCAGGCAATGAGTGTGCCCATCTAAGAGGCTTGCATCATCGATATTTCTAAGGAGGAAATATCAAAACTTGCAATGTGTTATTGCATTATTCTGAAGACATCGGAAACATGGTAGCACAGATAAGTGAGGTAAATACCCTTCATACTGAAGCCATTTGAGTACGTCTTACAAGAAGACCAGAATAAAACTTACTGTTCTTTAAATGGACTGTTGGTCCAGGCAACACAGGCAATGTGTGTCAATGCCCTCAAGGGCACATCAATCTACAGTCCGGTCATCCTTTATCCTAAGACTCCAACAGGTGTCTGCAGTGATCTCTCCATATACTATATTTTTCTTTGTTTGCCTACTTATGATTCATAAATTAAGTATAGGAAGAAATGATTAAAAATAGTACAGAAATAAAAACAGAACAGTTAAAACAATGTGTTATAGTAAGTCCTGGGACTAGTGACCATCTTTTGCTCCTATGTGATAACTAAGGTATCTGCTAAGTAACTAGTGTGCAGGTAGCATATATAGCATGGATCCATTGACCATAGGGATGATTCCCAGAATTGTGAATGATTTTATCTTGCTATGTAGAGTCCACACTATTTAAAGCTTATGAATTATTTATGGAGTTTTCCACTTGGTGGAAAATGGTCAACCATAGGTAACTGAAATTCTGGAAAGTAAAGCTGCGGATAAAGGAAGATTCATGTAACTTAGTATGTCAGGAGCACAGCAAAGTGGTGACCAGCTTGTACTCTGTGCCCAGTCTTCCCAGTTCTCATCAGCTTCCAGTCACACATAGCTGTGTGTCTCTGACAAATCTAATTTTGGTGGGCTTCAGTTTTTACATCTATACAATTGCTATGGCATTACCTACTTGATACATTTTTTTTTTAAAGATTAGTATTGTTTGGTCCTATACAGTACTAGAAAAGATGCCAGAACATGGCAAGGCACCACATACATACTCAGTCTATGGTTATCAATAAAATAAAGCCCTATTGCTAACTAATTACTTTTGAATTGCTGGGCTAGATTTGAAAGTTGTGGAACGATGATCTTAAAATGGTCCCTACATTCAATCCCTTCCCTTTAAGTATTTCATTTTAAGAATGAGGCCTTAACTCACAGAATTGAGACAATGCAGTAGTGTGACAATGAGCAAACATGGAAAGTTAGCCTCTACTAGCTTACACTTGCTGCTACTCCAAGCTACCAAACACATTCCATACTGTACACAAAGCTATGCTCTTCTCTGTTGGTTACTAACTGAACTCAAAGGCAGCAGACAGAGAAGATGAGCTGTTTTTGAGGGGCATGGGATAGGTCAGCAACTCCCAGAAAGGTAGCTAAGAGGGTTATTGTGTATCAACTTGAGGATCTGGTCTAAGCGCCCAGCTACTGCTCCAGTGCCACATGCCTGCCTGTCTTCTGCCACGCTCCCTGTGTGATGGCTATGGATTAACGCTCTGAAACTGTAAGCACTCCCCCAATAAACCCTTTCCTCTATAAGTTGTCTTGGTCATGGGGTAGCTTTGTAACAACAACAACAACAACAACAGCAACAACAACAACAACAAAAATACTAAGACCCCATTCCTCCACATTGCTTTTAATCTCTGAAAATACAATTATGCTTACATGAGATTTTAATAAATTGTTCCGTTATCTAAATAAATTGATCTGATTTTGCTTTGAGACAAGATGTGTAGTTGAGTCTATGCTGGAATTCTGTATGTAACCTAGGCTAGCCATAAACTATCAATCTTCCATTATCAGCTTCCTAAGTGCTGGCATTAGAGGCATGCACCACCGTGCCTGAATTTTCTAATAATTTTGAAGTAAAACTAGATTTTAGATATTAAGGGAACAAAATATTTTATAAATATTCTCAAAGCTTATAACCTTAAAAACAGATGGCCAATAAAGGCAAAAATTCACTCAGAGATTACTTTTCTTTCCTTAGGAATGTGAGTTGAGGAGAACAGAGCTGATGATGTGTCTGCTCATAGAAATTAAACATTCATACATTAAGTAAATGAATGAATGAGTAATTGCTCAATTCTGGTTCTCAATTCTCAGGTTATGAAAAGGAGGGAGGAAGGTTATGTTTGACATCATCTTTTCTCTTTAGAATGCTCTACATCGATTGTCATCCTGAATATGAAAGCACATAACAAGTGACACAATTTTAAAATGTTTCCTCTGAAAACAAACACTCCTTGATCAGTAAAGGATGTCTGATTAACATTTAGTTCATGATTATAATGAAGGTAAATGTTTTTTATAAGTCAATTTTTCTACGCATCATACATGAAGGTATTTTCTCATGAATTCTCTTAGTTGTAAGTAGTTATGTAAATAGGTCATATGTGGTTTGTCAAGTTATAGTCCAGGCAAAATCAATCAAAAATTGGAAAGCCCCAATTTCAAGCTGCGAGTCCTAGGAGTCTGGGTAACCCTTGTGCATGTGAACTACAATAGCAGAGGTGCGAAGTGATTCACACACTGAAATCATTCCAAGGAGCAGTTTGCTGTCCAATCCACACACTGGGGAATCCCCTCCTGCTAGGCCACCAGTGTGTGAGCTAGGCTCAGCTCCCACGCTGAGGTCCTATTTTGAGAAGCAATCTGGTCAGAGGAAAGGCCCCATACTGCGGTTCTCCTATCAGTATTGTGTAATACTTGCTTGGGTCCTGATCTCATTCTGAGCTTTGAGATTACCAACCCTAAACCTGAACGTGATTCCTAAAATTGATTCCACTCTTGCATTCACCTTCAACTCTGTATTTCCTGTTGCCTCATCTTGCAGTCTAGACACTGTCCCATCTGGCTGCTAAGAATCTTTAGGACTTTCAAAAAACTTGTTCAGTTTGCAACTTCAACTTTTCAACAGCAGAGATGGGATTTTCACAGGAGTTTAGGCTTATCCACCAGATTTAGACTGAATGGACTGGTCCTTAGTGACCTTGAGCTGAATTAAACACAAAACAAAACAAAACAAAAACAAAACACAAAAACGGAGCTTTCAAGACCTTACAGATGGTTCTAGAAACACGTGTCTACCAGAAGCAAACTGGAGGCTTTTCAAGGGCACCAGCTTGATCCTTTCTCCCAGAGTACCAAAGCTGCCACGTCCTGGGGCAAAACCAAATGGAACCAAACCACAGAGGCAGCGTTCTTCCCAGTTCAGGCTTCATTTTCCTCTGCGTTCTCTCTCAATGTATCTGTCCTTGCTTTGCTAGTGTAAACTATACCCACCAGCTTCTCTCAGCTGCTTCCTTTCCATGATGCCTCTACCAAAACTCTCCCAAAGAATGAGATTTCTGGGAATGCTTTTTTAACAAATATTTTTATCAACTCTTTGAGAATTTTATTCAATGTATTTTGAATGTTTCTGGGAACTATTCATCAGGTTACAACAGCTGACACTAAATTGTTTAGTTGAAGAACTCACCTAACAGGCTTTTTAACCCCAGTGACATCACAGAATCTGAGATTTGTAGATATAAAAAAAATTCTGATACGAGAGAAATTTTTATTTTAGCTGATTTGGCAAAATTAATTATTTAAAAATGCAGCATTAGAGGATGGAGACGTAGTCCTTGCCTACCAAGCACAATGTTCTAGGTTTGTTCCTCCACACTACAAACAATGACAACAACAGTAACAACAAATCAAACAAATAAATAAGAAAAACAGCAAAGATAATTTCCAGGAAAGACTGTAGGCTAGAAGCTGTTTCCATGTGAATCAGCTAAGAGTCAGAATAATAACACAAAAGCAAATAATTCTATCCCAAAGAGAGGAAGACCAACAGAATCCTACAAAATATAAAAATCAGGTAAAAAAAAGCGAAGGCTAGAGCTCCAACCCTGTGGCTCCTTTACTGGGGGAGGGGAAGCTTAAGACTCCATTAAGAGGTAAGCCAGATAACTACTGACTGCTGGGAGATGGAGAAATCGCCTCTCCCAGGGATGAGCCCCCTTACTGGCTGTACAACGTAGCGCCCTGAAACCATACAAACAAGCAATAAAAGCAGGTTCCCAGAGGAACCCATATGGTGTAACAGTTGTTTTCCTATTGGATGATTCATGCCAGTAAGGAAGACTGACCAATGCAGATGTACAGTAATCTTTGACCCTCTAGTCCCAGAAGTGAAATTCTGTTGAACACGTAAGATCAGTCATGTATGAGTGATGATGCTTTAGTCAGCCCAACGCTGGAACAAATATATAAAATGAAGTCTCCCCAAGCCTAGGACTAATGATGCTGAACAATCCCATGGCCAGTGAGGTAGACTTCATTGTGCTGGGGGGCAATGTATCACTCATGATTTCATGACTATACTGGTGTGAGAAGTCTACTACAATGCCAGTCAGGAAAAAGCAAATGACTTTTACTGGGCTAGACAATTACAATAATGTTTACTACTAGTTCTGAGAACACTTCCAGGTATAAAAATGTGTATCATGAAACGATATGATATATCATGCTGGCAGCAACTACATATGGTCCTTCTTTACTGTGTCTCCTCACTGCATCAGCGGGCAGTGTTATGGCCGACCTACATCATATAGGGTGGGATAAGAGTTCTCTATATATTCACAATGACAAAATCACCTACCACACTTCTAAGAACAAACACTGCTGTTAAGCTACCAAGACTTGGTACAGGGATACACATACACATGAATGTCAAGAAGGTAGGCCAACAAAGACCTTCTTAGAGGTACTCTCACATGGAAGGCCATTCATCATTATCTCTTTACAATTAGCTCCAAACTTATTACCTTTAGAAGAGTGGAGGGGACTTAAAGAAATATAACTCACTTGATGTTGGTATAAATGTAACTGTTGAAATAGGAAAGCTTCAATTTGAATGATAGTTTTACAACTTTTAAAAATGAATAGAGCATTTTTAAATATTATGTAACAGCATGTGCAGGTTGAAAGCATAACTAGCAGAAAGAATGAATGAAGGAGAAAGGAAGACGCAGCCATTGGTAGAAGTGAGTGTTTGTTTGATGCTGATGCAGATATCAGGATAGTGATGTATCCCCTTGTTCTTACTGTACCAGTCCTAATTTGATCCCCTCTTTTTTTCTCCTCAGACTACCAGATTACCTTTCTGTCCTCTAGTTTTAGTAGCAAGAGGTGTTAGAAAGCTACAGCCAGTCTTGGGATGACAATTGAATCTGTGTAGTTTGCACTGAAATACGGCCACACTGTTAAGTTTCTACAAGAATGTTTGACACTAAAATTTAAAACTATGACTTTGAGAATGAAAAAAAATGACTGAGACTTGGAATATTCCATAAGCAGCTATTCTTGTTTTAAAGGTAATGTATCTCATGTGTCTGCCGCATGCCATCAAAAACAAGCATAATCAAAGTGTTTAATGTATTTCAAGATCATGGCAGGGTCCATTTGAAAAAGTGACAGATGACAGAGGAGATGCATAATGTGAATAATAATAGCATTTAAAGTCTTCTTGAATTCAGTGCTGTGCTGAAGTTATAAGATCTGGATCAAACATGCTCTCCTTCAAAGGCCCAAGTGTCAAAGCTTTGGTCACCAGTCTATGGAGGCAGCAGAACTTCGAGTGTGTGGAGCCAAGTGGCAGGAAACTAGATCACTGGGAGTGCGCTGTTGCTGAAGACACGAAATCCCTGCACTATGCCTCTGTCTCATGTCCCAGATGACAAGCAGTGAACAGCTCTCTTGCTGATGCTAACACGATATACCATGATACCACCAGCCCAAAGCAGCATGACCAAGTGACAATGGATGGAAGACCTTGAAACTATGAGTCCCCTTTACCCCCTCCCCCCCCAAAAAAACCATCCTCAATTTAGTTATTCTCAGGCATTTTGTCATAGTGAGAAAAAGCAGACTAAACAACTTGCCTCTTACTGACGGAGAAGGAGTTCTTTAGAGATGGTTTAACAAGCTATTTAGTAATGACGAAAACAGAGACCAGACTGACAGATTATTTAAAAAAAAATTGGTAAATCAGAACAGTCTGTTTTATGACATTAGGACATCCTTTCCGAGATAAGGAGGCCTGCTGCTATTTGTTACATTCCTGCCTAGTTGCAGTGGAGTATCATGGGCAGCGTATCCAGCCTTGGCTTTTCTACATGTCTACTTTGCCTCTGCTTAATGTTGATTAAAATGTTGGCTCCTTCAGTGTAGAAATAAATTCTGTTTGGGAAACAAAGTAACAGCACCATTCTTATTCTAATTGCATTTTCACCCCAAAGCAGAGCCATCTGAAAGGTACATTAACATAATTTGTGGATCTTATTACCGGTATGAAGCTAACAACAGCCAATGAGTCAAGTTAAGCATAGGGCAGCCTGAATATTCAGCAAAGGTGACCACATACACAGAATGTGCTAGGCCTAACCGTGAATGCTGCATGGAAAACTTATTTTATCTCCCCCAATTCCTTAGTTTTAGAAATGCCTTCTCTCCACAGCTGCTCCATGTATCACTCTAATGATTCATGGGGAAATCCATGCTCTTTGGGATATGATTCTTATTATGATTTCATATTCAAACAGTCTTAACTGTTCTAAGACCCAGGATTGGGGCTGGTCAGATAGATCACATTAAAGATACTTGGTTGGCAATCCTGGGACACCAAATGTGATCCTCAGAGCCTATGTATATGTGAAAGGAAAGTACCAACTCTCCAAAGTTGTCCTCCCAACTCCACGAGAGCACAGCACCATGCACTGCCATCGGGCACTCACAGGTATATTGCTGGGGATGTCTTTCTGTATGCTGTGAATGTGTGCTGCTCTGATTTGGTTGATAAATAAAACGCTGACTGGCCAGTAGCCAGGCAGGAAGTATAGTATAGACGGGATAAGCAGAGAGGAGAATTCTGGGAACAGGAAGGCTGAGTCAGGAGTCGCCAGCCAGACATAGAGGAAGTAAGATGTGAAGGCAGATCTGAGAAAAGGCACCAAGCCATATGGCTAAACATAAATAAGAATTATGGTTTAATTTAAGTGTAAGAGCAAGTTAATAATTAGCTTGAGCTAATGGCTGAGCAGTTTTATTTAATATAAGCCTCTGTGTGTTTATATGGGTCTGAGTGGCTGCAGGACTGGCGGGTGAGAGAGATTTGTCCTGACCATGGGCCAGATGGGACACAGGAAAACCATCAGCTACAGTATATAATAATGGCTGTCTATAAATACTCAGTGTTAAAACTCAGTTTCAGAAAAGCTATCAGAGTGTCTTCCCATAAAGCACCAGCTCTCCATATTATTTGGGGATCTTCATTTCAGGGAAGAGACAGAACACATTATTATTATTATTATTATTATTATTATTATTATTATTAATTTTTGTTTTTTTGAGACGTTTTCTCTGTGTAGCCCTGGCTGTCTTAGAACATGTTCTGCCGACCATACTGGCCTTGACCTCACAAGATACCCCTGCCTCTGTCTCCCAAGTGCTGGGATTAAAGGCCTGTGCCACCACCACCCAGCAGGAAGGCACTATTACTTCAAGCTCATTACTTAACAACAAACAGAGGCAACTTCATGAACTCGGGGATCCTCCTTGAACCCACAATGACACTATTTGTTTTTGTCCTGCTTGCAGCTATGGCCATTTAAATTAAAATGTGAAGCATTAACCTTTGCTGTTACTCCAAAGACACTGCTCTGAGCAAGAAACTCCCAGCTAATCCCATCAGGCTGGTCCCCAAATCCCAAATGGAATCACTTTGGAGGCATTTAAAATATGTGGTACAGAACAAATGACAATAATTTTCAGGATAATAATTCACTGAGGAATTAATATTCCACCAGAATATTCCATATTGACTGTTTTAGCACGCAAAGCTACCAACTTAAGATTTTGAATGTATTTCTTCTTAAGAGATGCTTTTATTGAAAATAAATAGCACACCTGGAAGTCTCCAGTGGATCTCTCCTCTAAAAAAGCTGGGGGAACCCTGTAGAAGAGGAGGAGGAAAGAATGTAGGAGTCAGAGGGGATGGAGGACACCAGGAGAACACTGGCCACTGAATCAAATAAACAGGGCACCTATGGGCTCACAGAGACTGAATCAGCAATCACAGGGCCTACATGGGTCTGCAGCAGGTCCTTTACATATATGTTATGGCTTTTTGCCTGGTATTTCTGTGGGACTCCTAACAGTGGGAGTGGGTGTGTCTCTGACTCTTTTGCCGGCACTTTGAACCCTTTTCCTCCTATTGGGTTGCTTTGTCCAGCCCTTAATATGAGGGCTTTTGCCTTGTCTTACTTATCTTGTTATCTTGTTTTGTCCTGATTGGTTGTTGTCTCTTGGAGGCTTGCTCTTTTCTGAAGATGGGGGGCAGGAATGGATCTGGGGGAGAGGGAGCACTTGGGAGGAGTGGAGGGAGAGGAAACCGTGGTTGGGATGCATTGTATGAGAGAAGAATCTATTTTCAGTTAAATAAAAAAAAAGAAAGTAAAGAGCACTTTAAAACTTATGAGAGAGGGAGGATTAATGATTTTTCTTTTTTAATGAAAGAAGTATCTTTTAGATTATTTACTAAATTGGAAAACTCAAGACACCAAACTCTCTGCCTACACCTTGCCAAATTAGGGCTTCCGAAAGCTCTGACAGAAATTTCATGCATATTTCCATCAGAATAAATTTTAATTCAGTAATCAGAAGCTTTTCATAAGCTCAGTTTTCAAAAGTTCCCAGAACCCTTTTCCATAGAACGACAGCTATGTGCTCTGTGTGGGCGCATCTCTGTTGCTGTGCGCAGATGTTGACATGCACCTTACACGGTCTGCAAGGTGAACTGTTGTTGCTAACCACCGCTTTTTCTTGTTTTTTCCCCTTCACTCTTTGAGCAACAATTTTCATAGGGGAATTTTCCATTCCCTGTGGATGGCTTTCGGAGTCTAAGACACAGGAATTCACAGGCAGCCTTTTCTCTTGTCCACTGATTCAAAATGTCATTCTTGTTTAAATCATGTAGAGTATGGTTCAAAGTCTCCAGGGGAATTCTACTCTCCCTCCTTCCTTCCATCCCTTCCTTATTTTTTTTATTGGCAACTTCTCCAAGCTTCTTAAACACTAGAATCATTTGGGAAGATTTGCAAACAATTCAATCTCAGAACTAAGCCCAGGCCAATCTCTAGAAATCATGGTTTTACTGTCTGGACAGGGGGCCTAGGGACTACTGTGAAGCCCTGATTGGATACCTCTTCTTAAGAAATTTACAACAGACTTTCCATGGAGATCTTACTTTTTATAATGTTATATAATTTCCCATATATGAATTGGCAAGTATTAGGACAACTTTAGACGGCACATCATCTTTATAATGAATTTGAGAATTATTGTTATGAATGGAAGAACTCTCCAGATCATAGAGACTTAACTTATCAATGGCCAGCTATTAATGTTTAAGCAAACCTTTCTAGTAAACATTATGTATGTTTATATCATGAAGAAAATACAGTAGTATTTCCTCTGTATCATTGGGTGACTGATTTTAGGTCTACCATGGGTTCTAAAACCCATGGATACTCAACTACTTTTATAAAATGGAATATAACCTGTGCACGCCCTCCTGTGCACATTAAATAATCTCTACATCACTTGTAGTATCTAAAACAATATGAGTACACTATAAACAACTGTTGTATTGGTTAGGGAATATTGATAAGGGGGAATGTCAGCACATGTTTATTTGGTACATTAACTTCAGTTTGTGGTTGGTTATGGATGCAAAGTGCTAACTATATATTAAGCGTGATTTAACCTTGGTGTTTCCTTCATATGATCAGTATCAATGTCTCTGACTACATTACCCTGTTTCTATGTTAGGCACATCCACTAAATGGTGTTAAAGTTCTCAAGGTTTTTGAAGGTAGTGACACTTAATGTCCTGACTCCATGATTAATTCTTAGTGCCTTACATGACTTCATCCACTAACTTTCCTTTGCTTTTGCCCTTCCTGCCTCTACCACCATGATGTCAGTATTGATTATGCTGAGATGACTTAATAAAACCTGGGAAGGACTTGGAGATTGAAGAAACAGGTAATTATGCATATTAAATTAAGCACCATCAGTGATGCATATACTTCTTCAGGTTCTCTGTGAAAACAGATATCTTCCCTATAGGATAAAGAACACAGATACTGTCAATTTCCCCAGTGGAGTTCTTCAGTCATTTCTTCCTTTTCTTCATGAATGTACTAAGGACAATTTAGGCTGGCAGAATTTTATTGCTAGGTAAGTAGGGTATTCATATATTGAAAACCTACACTACTTAGAAAATCAGTTGGAATAAGAGAATGGCTAGAGTGTCCACATACTGAGGAGACGCTTATGTGCTGTCCTCCATGAATATACACTCACCTTTTCCAATGACAGGGAGGCCAGGAGCCTGCAGGGCACAATTCCAATGCATGATCCAAATATGAGCAGCAGCTAGAAGTGAGCCAACAGGGAGTAGCTGGGCTCTAGAGATAGCACCCCATAAATGGCAGGACTTCACAGTGTTTCCAACTAGAGGTGCCCAGGGTGGCCACAAAAGTAATACCAGATGAAACTGTGGTATGAAGAGCTTGTTTACCCAGGAATGTTGTGACATTATTCTATACGTTATAATGCTTCATTGGGAACATACATCAAAGCAGAATGACTAACTTTTAGCAGAGAATACCCACAAGGTAACATATTTTCATCCTTCTCTAGCTGCTAAACAGTGAAGAAATGAACAGTCTAGTGTTAGAAGGTAATTCAGAGACCCCCAAGGCAAAGAAACGGTGGGACTGTTTTGAAAATAGTGTTTCCTTCTTGATTTTCATTTGGGAGCTCATGACATGTATAGAACGTATTGCAATTTTATGATAGCAGATCAATACATAATAACACTATATCATTAATATAGTGTTAATGGTAATAAATGGTATTGATAATATTGTTATACAAAAATATATATTCATGCCATTTTAATGGCATAATTATTTACCTACTTAGAGTGAGTAAAACTGTTTCTGAAGATCTCTTACCTGTAAACAGCCACAAGAGAAGCCCATTCATTATGAAGAATATGGATTCAAAAATCCATAAGGAGGCTATGGAGAAGGCTCAGTCGATAAATTGCCTGCCTTGAAAGCATAAGACCTGAGTTCGATTCCAAGTAGACACTAAATATCTAATTGTGGTTTTAATTTGCACTTCCTTGATAACTAATGATATTGACTGTCTTATCTTGGGTTTATAGGCCACTTGTCAACTTGCTTGGGAGAAATAACTTCTCCAATTTTTGTGTTTTATTATTGAATTTTAAATGGTTTGCTTCTAGAATATGAAAAAGAAAACCTCTTAAAATTTTCAAAGTTCTTTTGTATTTTGTGATTTGGTTTTATACCTAACTGATGGTGTCCATGGAGGTACAAATTTTCTATTTTTATTAAAATTTAATTAAATGTTGTTTGAAAAGAGTTACTGTTTTAGTGTTTGGGGCCATACGTAAAAATCGTTTGCAAAGTTTAGTAACATAGCTTTATCATGATGATTTCTTATTATAGTTTCAGTTGTTATACTTTTTAAAATTATTTTTTTTAATTCCCTTTTATTAAAAATAGATTTCTTTCTCATACAATATATCATGATTACAGTTTCCCCCACCTCTACTCCTTCCAGTCCTCCCCACTGCCCCTCCCCTCTGGACCCACTCCCTTCTGTCTCTCATTAGAAAAGAATAGGCTTCTAAGAGACAACAACTAAACATCCTATATAAACAAGGGACGGCTTCGACTTCATCCAGTTTGTTGATGTTTAACTGCTCATATTCCTGCCACACGATGTTTATGATTTCTACAAATCAACCTTTCTAATTTCAGTAGTTTGAGATTCCTTCTTTTTCTTGATAAGGACAAGGTTTGGCACTTTTTCTGACTTTTGCCATCAACCATATTTTAGAGCTACAAATTTGTTAATCTTTTTTGTATGTCACCAATTCATTTGAAAAAAAATCTTTATTCAGTTATTTTCTTTCTTTTAGATTTAGTTAATTTTCCCCAACCATCATTACCTTAGGGCAGGGGAGGAAGCTGTTGATTTCACATTTTCCTCTTGTTAAACATAGGCCTTTATAGCCCTTCATTCCATCTAAGTGATAGTTCATCTGCATTTTGCTTCTCTGTGTCCTCGTCACTTGTATCCTATTCAGCATATTTTCTGATTTCCCTTTGACTTATTTATTAACCCATTAAATATTTACAGTATCTGGTATAATTTCCATGTATTGTGAATTACCCAGTGTTACTCCACATGGGGCACAAAGAACATTTGTCTGCATTATTTCTCTTTAAAGTTACTGAGGTTTGCTTTATGGCCAAGGACACAGTTGATTGTAGAAGAGTTCTATTACCTGTCCCCATAGGCAATCATCCCTGGGAAACACTCAACCACCATTGAGTATTTGAACACAGCTCTCTGTGGTTAATGGGTTTAAATGATGTTTACTTGATCATAAGAAGCATTAAATTAACAAAATAACTTCGTTAGTAATATACAACTAGAAAATGTACTATCTAGCAAATATTACAGGTTCTTGATTATTTCTCCTCCAGGACCAAAACCTTCTCCTGATTACTTAAGACCAACAAAATTGTATGATGAAACTAAATAATGTCTTGAAATTTAATATGGAAATCTTGCAAAGACTTGCCCCAACTATAAAATCTAATTTTTAAAACAGGTAAATTAATCTCGTAATACACTATTACAAATCTCTATGTGCTAGACTTTAATGTTTGTAAATGTGAGTTAATACAGATAGCATTAAAACATGTTCCTGGATATTAGATTCTTCATTAGTTTCATTGTAGATATCTGGTTCCCTTATGTCTCCAGTGCACAGTGTGTGCACTCTACCCCAGTTGCACTGGCCACCTTAAGAATACTCTCAGTTCCACTCCAGGTTTCCCACCTCCAGGAACATACTTGCCACAGACACCCATGTGAAGAATTCTCTAACTTCCTCTAAGCCTTTGTCCAAATGTATTCCTTACTACTAAATGCTGACTCTGTATATCTCCATATTCTTAATACTTTGAAATCCTGTCACCAAAACAATGGGAGGATTTTCCCTTTCGATGTAGGTGTTTTGATTGCTTTCCATGTAGCTGATACAGAAGACTGTGTAACATGGGCACATTCTGACGGAGGCCAGGGTGCAGTGTGAGCCTTCATGATTCAGCAATGCTGAGGCTTCTACAGGAAAGACATGGAGTTTCCAAGTTTTCCTTACAGACTTCTTAAATTTTTATTTGTAATTAAATTTTGAACGTAGAAAATAATTCTCTCTCTCCCTCCCCCCTCTCTTTCTCTCTCTCTCTCTGTGTGTGTGTGTGTGTGTGTGTGTGTGTGTGTGTGTGTGTGTGTAATTCTCTACACATCAATTGACTATATTCCTTTTTTGATCATTTTTGGGTGTCATGGTTACTCTGAACTCAAGGTGTGTTAGTACATTTTCTAAAAGTAAGAATAGTTTGTGTAGGCTTTATGTGTGGGAAGATATATGTCATATGTTCAATGAAAGATGTCTAATGGATTAGTATATGAGACATAAACTATTTCTTTCCTACATTAAAGGGAACTTTCCCAGAAGACACCTTATATAAAAAGTAACTGGGCTTGTTACATTTTTCCTCTTTGTGCTACTTAGTGTTAATTATTTTGTAAGCTGTTATCACTTATTATTTTAACTCAGAATTTCCAGATATATTACAGTGACAGAAAGTAATGAGGAGGAGACAAACTGCTCTTTTTTAATTTAATTTTTTCATTTTACATACCAAGCACAGATGCCCCCTCATCCTTCCTCCCACTCCCCCCTCCACCTCTCCTTCCCAACATGCCTTCTATCCCTGGTGGGGCCTCCCATGGGGAGTCAGCAAAGCCTGGTACATTCAGTTGAGCAGGACCAAGCCCCTTCCCTTTCCATTAAGGCTGAGCAAGGCATCTGTGGGTTCCAAAAAGCCAGCTCATGCTCCATGGATAGATTCTGATCCCACTGCAAGGGGCCCCTCAAACAGACCAAGCTACACAACTGTGTCCTATATGCGGAGGGCTTAGTCCAGTCCCGTTCAGGTTTCACAGTTGTCGGTCTAAAGTTCGTGAGTTCCTATGAGCTCCCCTTAACCTAAGAATGGGTAAAGAAAATGTGGTACATATACACAATGGACTATTACTCAGCTGTAAAAATCAATGACATCATGAAATTTGCAAGCAAATGGATGGAACTAGAAAATATCTGGAGTGAGGTAACAAAGACTCAAAAAGACAAACATGTATGTACTTACTCAAAAGTGGATACTAGAGGTAAAGCAAAAGATAATTAGACTACAAACCACAGCTCCAGGGAGGCTAGGAAACAAGAAGGACCCCAAGAGGGACACACATGGATCACTCTGGGAAGGCGAAACAGAAGAGATCTCCTGAGTAAACTGGTAAACCAGGGGCAGGGGGAGGGCAAAATAGAAGGGAGGGAATGGGGGTTGAGAACATGAGGGGATGGGATGGTCGAGCTGGGGAAGGGATGGAGTGGGAGAGCAATGAAAGAGATATCTTGATAGAGGGAGACATTATGGGGATAGGGAGAAACCTGGTGCTAGGGAAATTCCTAGGAATCCACAAGGATGATCCCAACTTAGACTACTAGCAATAGTGGAGAGGGTGCCTGAAGTGGCTTACCCCAGTAATCAGATCATTGAGTACCCTAACTGTCATCATAGAGCCTTCATCCAGTAACTGATGGAAGAAGATGCAGAGACCCACAGCCAAGCACCAGGCCAAGCTCCGGGAGTCCAGTCAAAGAGAGGGAAGAGGGATTATATGAGCCAGGGGGGAAAGATCATGATGGGGAAGCCTACAGAGACAATGGAGACAAACTGACCTTGCCTTATGCATTTGGTTGTGTGACTTCACCACCAGTCACCAGTCATTAAGTTCCTTTATACAAAGAGTTTCGGGCCTTGGAGATAGATACCATTTGCTGATACTCTGCTGCGGTTCAGAAATGATTCCTCTTTGAACTAAACACGCATCTTCAAGGCTTCTCTGACCCACCTAAGCCACGTTTTCCATACTTTCTTTGTCTTCCCAAACGTAAGAAGGGGCCTTTTCTCAAAATCCCTTACCTAAGTCTGGCTGCTCCACATGGAACTCATTTGATTAAGTTTCCTCCCCATGATCTCATTAAAAACTAAAGGTCAACCCAATTCTGGAGGTAACCCTACATCCAATGCACAGATGAACTTTGTACTGGGTTCTTGTCTATTCCTTGGGCCCATTTATTTCCCCAAACCTCCTTTGTTCTTCCTTAGAAACCACATCCTCTCTCCAGTTCTCCCTCTGTGGCAAGGGCACGTCTAAGCCTTACGTTCATTGACTCATGAGGAGCTCACCTTCATCTGATGCCTCTATGAAGGTAATGAACTCCCACATCTTTTTCCCCATAGCCTGTCTATTGTCAGTTTGTTTTAGCAGATCAATCGCTGAACCATTAGAGGGTAAAGGGACATTCCCCTTTCTACAGCTCCCACTGGAAGGCCTTTTCTCAGCTTCTCTTCCTCTAAGTGCTGAACGGAGGTTTACTTAGGGAGCTGATGACTGGGCAAAGCTTGTTTGGCCTCTGTGAAGAGAGGAAATGGCCCTTCCCTGTCTCTTTAACATTCTCTTCAGCTATACTGCATTAGGTAACAGCATTCTCTTTTTGAATGCACAGATGTAGTTAGATGTGATGGTGTATGCTGAGGCAGGAGGATCCTGAATTCAAGACCAGACAAACCAACTCACAGATTTAAAATGTGCCATGTCAAATGGGTTAAATATGTACATGAGAAGGTTCTTTTCCCATCAGTATAATGCTTTTATTCTCAAGGGGTTACATTTAGGAAGCATTAATAATCCTCAGAAGCAAAACTAAACAAACAATAACAACAAACCCCCCCCAAAACAAAAAACAAAACAAATCAAACAAAAAAAACCCAAAACAAACAAACAACTACCTTTGTCTGTTCCTCACACAAAAAAGTACTCTTTACCATGTGTGAGGCCATAAACACAGGACAGTCATCTTGTTGGTTTGGACAAGCTGGAATCCTGCAGGGGAGCAGCCATTTGCAAATGCAATGGAGAAGAGCAGGAAGGAGAGCCTGAGGAATCAGCTTCATGGTAGGAAGTGCAGACCTGAATTACGTCCTTAGCGCATTTTAGTAGCTATGTAAGTATTGAAACTCACTTAAAAGTTTCTTCCATGAAATGGAGAGCTTGTTATTGAGCTGTTGACATATATGAGTGCATCATAAAATGAATTTACTTAAATATTTATGCAGCATTATTTTATCACATTTCGTGAAGAAAGTAGTAAAAAGAAAAGTAACAGTGGCATCTATTCTTATTGGCCAACACCCTGGCCTGGGGCACTGAAGATACATTAAGTAACTCATGTTTTACTTCAGTATTTAGATGAAGTAAAGAAAGTCTTACTTTTTCCAATGAGAAAGACTATGTGGGTTTTATAAAATAAAATTTTGATTAAACTTGGCTCTAGTGATAAAATGTATGAGTAAAATCCAGACATAATTATAGACAGAACAAATTATTTTATCTGTCTATATCTCTCAACAAGCCTGTGAGTTCTGATATATTTAACTATAACAATGACTTAAATGTGTTGAATATCTTAAATATATCTAAGAGAATGTTAAATAATTTACTATTTTTAATCAAACTTAGCAATTTAACAATGATTTAAAGATTCACGAAATTTAAATATATCAACTCAGTATCTTGAGTCTTGTTAATCTTACGTATGTTATTTTTCATCCATCTGGTGTTGTTTCATCTTACTACCTCGAAAATCTGAGTTCCATGCATGACTTTTTTTTTAACAAAAAACCTCATCTATTTACTAAAAAGTCATTGTGTCTTGATGTTCTGAGTTTCTTTACAGCTACAACAGAAAATAGTTGCTGTTTTAGGAGTTTAATTTTCCTATGATATTACTAAAATTCTTCAGGAATTTATAATTTTTAATGGATTCTTTAAAATGTGGCATATTAGTTATTGGTGCTTATTTAACTTAATGCATATTTCACATCTGTCATGATGAAAAACATCCTAGTATCATATAATCATATTTTGAGATTAAGAAAAAGCATGTATGAGTCTTGCCAAGCTTTCAAAACACCAATTAATTAAGATGCTACGTTAAACCATCAGGGTCTCAAGTGACAATTATTCCTTCATTCATCTAACAAGTATTTACTGAGGACAATTGCAGCTCTGTTTCTAGTGTGTCAAAAACATCAAAGAGCAAAACATCAACTCTCCTCTTTCATGGCCCCATGCAAAACAAAAGAAATCAAAGCACTGTGTGAATGAATTAGTATTGGAAAGTGTAGGACTTGTGGATGCCTGACTACCCCTTCCTGATTGCAAGTCATCAGATATGGGTGTGATAGATATGTATGAGTTAAAAAAATCCTTGTGTTCTTCCTCTGACATTAGGGATATTCCCATAGCTCCACATTGACTCTTCTCTTTTAACTCCATATTCTCACCCTTGTTTATGAAGACTAATTTACAATAACTCATCAATTACTGGCAAGTGTAGCTAGAGTTTTCCTGCCTGGCCCACAGTCAGGACAAATCTCTGTCACCTGCCAGTCCCACAGCCTCTCAGACCCAACCAAGTAAACACAGAGACTTATATTGGTTACAAACTGTATGGTCGTGGCAGGCTTCTTGCTAACTGTTCTTATAGCTTAAATTAATCCATTTCTATTAATCTATACCTTACCACGTGGCTCGTGGCTTACTGGCATCTTCACATGCTGCTTGTCCTGGTGGCGGCTGGCAGTGTCTCTGACTCAGCCTTCCACTTCCCAGCTTTATTCTCCTCCTTGTCCCGCCTATACTTCCTCCTGCCTGACTACTGGCCAATCAGTGTTTTATTTACCAACCAATCAGAGCAACACATTTGCCGTACAGAACATCCCACAGCAGGCAAGCCTCTGTAACCAATGACCACATTATATACTTGTGGACTTCACAGTATGAGGCACAGAGAACTGATGTGAAATACTTAGTGTCTGATTATGTCTGATGAGTTCTCAGAAAATTTTATGCCATTTTATTAACTTATTCCTCTGAATTTTCCATGAGTCCATTTTTCTCTTTCTTTGTGTTCTTAATAGAAATATAAATTTATTTCTAACCCAAAAACTGATGTTGGGTATATCTTGAGATAGCTTTTATTTTATTTTTTATTTTTTTATTTTTTTACATTTTTAAACAATGTGTTTTGTATCTTGAGATACCTGATGTGAAACAATTATGGCTGCTAATTTTAGAATGAGCTAAAAGCCTAATGCTCTCCTTTAACATTTCACCAGTTGGTGTTCCAGTCAAGTCATACTCATTGAACAGAAGCATTTCATATGCATGTATATGTGTGTGTGAAACAGGGTCTTATTTTTCCATTTACACTAGCCTAGAATTCACTATATAGCTCAAGATAACTTTGGATTTGCAACATTTTTTCTGCCTCCTGTGTGCTAGGACTCCATCACTGAGCCACTATATTAGTTATTTGTTTCACTGTTGGGACAAATTATACTACAAAGCGACTTAAAGGTGTATGGGCTTCTGAGGGAGGTCACAGTAGCAGGAATTTAGGCAGCTGGTCATATAGCAATAGCCAAGAAGCAGAGGGTATTGAATACTAACGTATACTCTACTTTCTCCGTTTAATTTATATCAGAACACAACCATCACACTGCCCATAAATGATACTCTCTCCATTCAAAGTGAGTATCCATACTTCAAATTAACTTAATATAGAAACTACCTCAAATGCATGTGTCCTAAGTGAACCTAGATCCCGTCAAATGGACAATCACTATTAACCATCACAACCAGCATGCCCAGATATTTATGAATATGCATGAGTATGTGGATATTGTAAGGCAGCTATTGTTGTGCGATATAAAAGTCAGAGATGTATTAGAGTCTCACAGTTGTGGATTTTAAAATTCATTTAGGTTAGAACTCCTTAAAGTATACACAGAATTTGTACTGGCATTGGTCATACTGTCATAATTAGCCTTCTTTATGTTGACCACAATGCTTTTCTGTTGCTTTCCATGTCACTAGTTGAAAAAAAGACAGCCATTTCTCTCTAGGGTATTTGTTTAAGACTTTTCTGAAAGTTACAAACCTCAGTTCTTATTTTCTTAAGATTACTACATAGAGACACCTGTGTATATGAAATACATGTAAATATAAAAATACACATATGTTTATATTCAGTTGCTATATTTATGATTCTGTGTATCACAGAAAAGATTTCTTCTGAGTAGAACAGATGAAACAAGATGGTTTAGCTGGGCATGGTAGCTCACACCTGCAATCCCAAGACTCAAGAAGCTACAAGCCTGAGATACAGAGTAATGCCAAATCCACTTAAAAAATACAAAAAAAAAAAGGTAGTCTATTTGATGAACTCTAAAAAAAATCATCCTATTTATTATAAATACCTTGTCATTACAAAGATTCTGACATTTTATATCAATATTCCAGAAGGAGTAAGTAGTGATGGCAGGAGGATTACAAATTTTGAGGCCAGTCTTACAAAAAGCAATGTCTTACAAAAAAAAAAAATTTCCCTAAAGACAGAAATGAAAATCAATATAAATGAACAATGTTCTTCACTGCTGTAAGGTATGTTTTTTAAAAATAAATAAACAACTAAGAAAGTAACACAGGCCAGGAGTGGTAGGACATACTTTTAATCCCAACTCTCCAAAGACAAGGGCAGAGACAGGCAGATCTCTGTGAGTTAGTATTAGGCCAACTAGACCTCCACAGTGAGATCCTGTCTCAAACAACAACAACAAAATAAACAGACCTTTGTAACAAGACAAATGACTTTTGATTATACAGACACAATGGACAGGAACCTAAAGGTGACACAGTCTCCTTAATCCAGCTTCAGGAAGATGAAAACAGCAGATGTGTGCCAGCACTAAGGCACACGAGTTCCCTTCCAACTTGATTAACACACCAGGGGCAGACTCTACACTGACATTCTTCCAGTAAAGAGTGAAACGCCTTGGATCTCAGAGGAAGTTTTTGATTGGAAATGAATTTTTGCATCAGTTAAGGGAGCCTTGCTCAGATTCTACGTGTGAGAGAAGGGTTCTCTTACGTGAGCAACAGCTGAGGACTCCTGGGGGTAAAACAGAGAAGAAACAGAGAGCATGCCCTCCTGACCTGGAGTTCACGTCTGACCTGGAGTTCAATCTTTAAAGTATGGATTTGACAACAGCAGTAAATCCAGGAAATATGTCCTAAATTAGCAAGCTTCCTAAAGAATGCTCTGGATGGTCTCGTCTCAGGTCTGTCATTTGCCAACAGTTTAGTTTCAAAAACAGCTGAATGTCCCGTGTGTCAAGTTCAGTCACGTGGGACCTGGGAAGCTTGTTCTGACATTTTATCACATGAAAACATGACAGAGCCAATGCGACAAGCTATAAGGAGTGTGACGTGGACTTGCCATGAGTTTACTGCTTGTGTAGTTGTCAAGGGGAGTTAATGATCTCTTAGGATGTAGAAATGATAGTGTGACCACAATAGAGAGTAATAACCTCTCTGTTCTCTCGGTAACTTAGACTTTGACATAACGGGCCGATGTCTGAGTCAGTTCTCAAACAAACATCGATACCTAAAATATTTTTGGAGTAAAGAAAGTGCTCCTGAAAGCTTGTGATATGAAGGATGAAAAGAAGAAGTTACCATATAAAATGGGAGACTTGGGAATTATTTGTGACTTTATATATTTTAAGAGGTTTCATGTAACAAAAAGACTAGTTACTCTGACATCTTGAACTAGCATTAACGTAATCATTAATCAGTGACCACTAACAGGTAAAGGGCTATGGAAAACAAATAGGAAATAGAAAGGGCCAAGAACTGACAATATCAGGGAAAATAATGTCCTTACTTCTATGTGGTCTTTTTTTAATAACAACTGGAGGACAGATTTAAGTCAGAGGGAAAAAAATCATCTTCATCTTGAGAGTTGGCAATGTAAGTTTGAAAAGAAAAAGCAGTTTGGGGCAAAGAATCTTTTTGATACAAAATCCACATGATCATGAATAGATAATTCATATACAGACTTCCCAAGATGTCATCCAGGTAGTTGAATGAAATTTAACTCAAGGAAATCAATAGAAAAAAAATGTTACCTTTAACAAAACTGATCGTACGTTTCATTTCCAACAGCGTGGACATACTGTAACTGCTGAGTAAATATGCTTTTGTCGGATGAAGAAAATATGGCTCCTGATTGACACATCAATGGACAAAGGCTTGGATGCAAGAATAAAGGAACACACAAAGGGACCAAATGTGGTGTTCAAAGGCACTAGTGAGAGGTCAGTTCCAATGAAAGATCAAGTGCGGCCATCTATACAGAGAGAAACACTTCAGCAGCACAGGCCCAATTCCCTCCTGTGTCTGGAGTTATCAGCTGAGTGCCAGCCAGGCTAGAAGAAGGTTAGGATAGAAGGCACACAGGAAACACAGCATAAAAATGGGAGGGGGAATCATGTGGTTGGTGAAGTGTCTCCCTAACATATACTTATCAATATGAAGACCTTGAATCTTGGCACAGAAGTTACAATTTAGTGTCTGTGAACCTGGAGGGGAGGTTGAGTATTTTACTTTTGTAGGTATAGGTCTCAGGGGTTCCACGGTAGCCTTTCCCATGTGGTAATAGCAGGATTCATGCATATGATGTCAAAGTTTGTATTCTTAAGTTTTACAAGTGAATGACTGGGGCTACTCCTGATACCCAGTTGTCTGCCTTGAGAAGTTCAGCACTTACATTGAGGAGATGGATTCAGATCATGGGTTTTGCCCAGTGACAGCCTCATAGGTGCCATGTTCTGGTTTTCATGTCATGAATCCTGATCATGGCTACCTATGGTGTAGACTACTGGAGGAAAAATGACTACTAAACAGAGTGGGAGGAAGGAAATCTTAGGTGTTTCCTCTGTGAGTAAATACAGAAGAACTCAGCAACATTGCCATCAATCAGAAGGAACGAGGAAATTAAAACTTGCGCACCTGAGAATAGCCTTCTATCTACATCTCTAAGAAGTGACTCAAGCAGAATGGGACCAAGGAAGTGAAATGTCTATCAGAACAGAAGTAAGAAGTGATGGAAAAGATGGGACAATGTAGTGGAGTTGAAAAACAAGAAGAAAGTGTTCTTAGAGAGAAAGACAATGCAAGGCAGGGTGGACAGGCTTCTAAGGGAAAAAACAAGGAGGGCATGTGCTCTCAGAACTTTTAGGGTAGCCCAGGTGGAAATGGCCTGATGTGTAAAGGATGATTAACCTGTCCAACTCATAGGGTAAATGTACTAAAATGCCAAAAGATACCTGAGTAAATCTTGAGTGCAACACTTTTGTATCCTCCACTGAGGGGCAATGCAAGAGTGTAGACAGAAGTGTGGAAGAAAAATGTCAATATTGAGAGGCCTAAAAGACAGGGCAGGTAAGTGACCCAGGGCAGGCAGTAGCAGAGACAGGGCCCTGCTAAGCAGTGGGGTAATAACATCACATGAACAGACCTGAAAGTGATCCCACAGCTGAGAATGTCTGAAAGGAACAAGAAAACCATCCTTCACGACAAAGAGTCAAAATGGATTACTCCTTAGCCTGGGGTCTTCAAAGCTGAATGAAAAACACACATCTAAGGGTCAGGGTTCATTAGGACACACACTGCAAATAGTGTCAGTTAACGGCTTAGTTAGGCTTTGGAGAATGACTGTACTGCTCGGGGGCCTTCCAGAAACTCAGCGAGAGAAGAAGAGAGTAGCAGGCACTTGTCACGGAACAGTGTGGTGAGGCCAGGTGGGGAATACAGAAGGAAATGAAGGACTGGAGAACAGATGTTTCTGTCAGGTATCCAAGAATTAAGTAGTGAGGTCAGCCATGATGCTAAGAACACCTAAGGGGAAAATAGAGGCAGGGGCACCAGCCCTTATGGAATTGCCATCTTAGGACAGACAGCAGAAAACAAGCAAAACAAAGGAGAATATCCTAAGTACAGAAGGAGAATATCAAATATCGGGACAGATGCCAAAGAACAGTGTGCTAGCTATTATTTCACACTGAAGAGTGAAGGGATGAACTATATGGACATTCAGAAATCTATCCTCTACATGCTTGAGGGTCCTCAGATGCAAAGTCATGAAAACTGGCCTGTTAAAAGGGCAGAGCAATCTGTGAGCAAAGGTAGTGGTGGCCATCACAATACAGCCTTAGCCTTGGGGCACTGGAGAGAAACTAGGTCAGATCAGGAAGTTAAAGTTGCTACCTTGATGTGGGATGTCTTTCTGTATGCTGTGAACTTGTGTTGCTCCCACTGGTTAATAAATAAAGCTGCTTTGGCCTATGGCAAGACAGGAAAGAGCCAAGCAGGAAATCCAAGCAGAGATATAGGAGAAGAAGGGTGGAGTCTGGAGAACGCCATCCAGCCACCCAAGGAACAACATGCCAGCAGACCAGTAATGCCATGGCCATGAGGCAATACACAGATTAATAGAAATGGATTAACTTAAGATGTAAGAGCTAGCTAGTAATAAGCCTGAGCCATTGGCCAAACATTATTTTACAAGTGGCGATGGGACTGGGTGGGACATAAAAGCCTCTGGCTACACCACCCAGTAAGTATTAAAGCAAAAAAGAAAAAAAAATAAGGCAACATCCTTTAAATTGCTGACAAACGCACCTTTATTCCTTCTTTTCCATAATTGGTGGCTGATACATGGGCTATTGTGTATCAATTCTGCATATATCAATTATGGAATAACTGCTCTAGGTCCTGGGGATGGGTCTGTGCTTCTAAAAGTTTATGGGTGGCCCAGTATTGTAATGATTTCCTATATTCCATGGTTCTTGAAGAAAAAAGTAAAACAAAGGAGTGATACACACACGGTGAAGTAATTTAAATATAGAATGCTCTAGAAGACACTTCAACATCTTTGCACTTGCTGTTCAATTCACCATCTGCCTCAGACTGAGCAGGGTAAAAGAAGCTAGGTTCTCGCTATCATTGTTACTAGAATTTAATCCCCACATCAGATTTCACTTTTAACTTAAATTTCTATTGGGAAGGATTAATAAATGATCCAAGGAGACCCATTCAGGTCTTCGGTAGCTGCTGATTCATGTACCTTCCCTCAAAGGGGACTCCATGTGAAACTTTTCTTGTCCTACTCTACTACATTAAGAGTCTGAGTTTAATGTAACACCATGGAAGAAGCCAAATTGCGGTAGGATGTTCTTGAGAACCCTAAACACAGCTCTGTTCTAACCCATTTCAGAGTCTTCTGAGGGCAAGCTGTTCATAGCAAGAAACACTAAAGACCTGGGCAAATCTAACATGAGTAAGTGTTCTCTAAGTAGAATTGTTTGTGTGTATGTGCATGCGTGTGTGTGTGTGTGTGTGTGTGTGTGTGTGTGTGTGTGTGTGTTGGAGAGAAAAGTCCTTCAGTTCTGCAAAGATAAAAAATTCTTTGTCTAGGCAGCTATTCAGACCTCAGCAAAACTAAGAATATGGAAAGAAAAATATATAAAATGGAAAGGTTGTGTGACCAGAGATCACCAACATCTAGTTTCTCAATAATGCTAGAAGTTTTATGAAATTGGGGGATTACTCTAGTGGTTGAGTATTTGTCCAGTATGTGTTGAGGCTCTGAGTTCATGCTACAGAACTGCAATGTGTGTGTGTGTGTGTGTACAAATGGGAGTGTGTATGACGACAGTGCTGGTGATAACATGGGGTAATATGGCCCATGTTGCATAAACTGGGTGGCTGTGCTAATTCTGCTCATAACCTATATGAAATGCCAAAGGTCAAACTTGATTCCTCGGCTGTTGAAATGTTCTTTACAAACATGCAAAGATTATCAATGAAGCGAGGGGTAGGAGCATGGATATTTCTTTCAGTAGACCATAGAAGTAATGAAACTGACTTTTAGGAGGGTTCTATTAAAAAGGAGGATGGAGCTGGAGCAATGGCTCAGCAGTTAAGAGCACTGGTTGCTCCTCCCCTGGACCCAGGTTCAGTTCCTAGTACCCACATGGTGGCTCACAATCATCTGTAGCTCCAGTTTCCAAGGGATGTAGAACTCTCTGCCAGCCTCCATTAGCACTAGGCACATATGTTACACAGACATACATGCAGGCAAACCACTCATACACATAAAAATAAAATAAATGAAGGTAAAAAATTTAAAAAGAGGAGATGAATTAATCTAGTTTTAAAGCTCTATTAAGTGACAAGAACTCTGTCCTAAAATTAATAGCTTAAATTCCTTTTAGTCAATATGCACTCATGAAGAATAAAATTATTTCATAATCTAGATTTTATATAATTAAAAGTTATTAGAAATAACCTGTATACTCAAATACAACAGAAATTTTCCATTTCCTTTCAAGGTTTATCTCTGAGACTATATCTTTTCTATACATTATACTCACTTCAGCTTATTCTGATATGACATTGTATGAAACAGGAAAGTAATATCGGAAGTTACTTTTGGCAAATTACATGTATCTCATAACTTTTTCCATTTCATTCTCCTGCCAAAACAGATCTTTATTTTACTATTTTTATCCTTCAATATATTCTGATCACACTTTCTCCTACCCCAACTCATCCCACATTCTCCTACCCCCTTCCCAGCCAACTATGTATCCTTCCTACCTCTATGTGAACACTTTCTATCTACTTAGAAAACAAAAGGCCAACAGAGACACAGAGAGAGACTCAAAATACAAGAAATTTACACAGAAGAAAACACCCACAAGAACACTAAATTGGAAACCATAATATACAAGCAAGACTTATAAAAGAGGGAAAAAATGCTCAAACAATGAAGTATGAGACAAAATGTCTACAAGAATACCATTGAGTTCATATTGTGCTAGCTAATCAACTGCTGGGATGGGGCCTATCCTCAGAGCTCTTAGGTATCTGCTCTTGTAACTCTTCTTACCAGAAAAGGTGAGGGATGGCCAATTCAAATCTTGTTATTTTTTTTTTACTAGCAAATATTTGTAGGAACTGTCCAAGTTATCCTCTGCTGTCAACTTGACACAAAGAGTCTCTGAGAAATGGACAACCTCAGCTGAGGCATTATATAAATCAGATTGGTCTATGGCACATCTTGATTGATGAGGGAGGTGCTAGCCCACTGTGGGCAGCACTATTCCTAGGCAAGACAGCTTGGGCTGAATGAGAAAGCTAGCAGACCATAGTTCTGAAGTGACCTAGTAAGTCACATTCCTTTTGTGGTTTTCACTGAAATACCTGCCTTGAGTTCCTACACTGACTTCCCTCAATGATGGACTGTGATGTGTGATCCTAATTGGTCTTATCAATAAAAACCTAGAGTCAGATACCGAGGATGAAAGCTGAAAGATCAGAGAAGCAGAGCAGCCAGCCACCAGAAACTTCTTACCTCTATGAAATCTCAGACCTAATGGGAGAATCCCATCTCTACGAATCCTCAGACAGAATGGGCTGGATCCTGTCCCTAGGAATCCTCCAAATGAATGGGCCTGAGATCCTGTCCCTACCTGCCTTTATATTCCTATCTCCACCTCCCTAGGGCTGGATGTGATTAAAGGTGTGTGCCACCACTGCCTGGCCTCTTTGGTTAACTAGTGGCTAACTCTGCCCTCTGATCTCCAGGCAAGCTTTATTTGTCAGAACACAAACAAAATATCATACAACAGGACTATGACCTGGAAGTGTAAGCCAAACGAACCCTCTCCTCCCCAAGCTGCTTTTGGTCATGGTGTTTATCACAACAGAAAAGAAACTAGAACCAGTGTCAAGTACACATGTTCCAAAAATCAGTGGATAAATAAGGTATTAGGAGAAGTGCTTGTTGTTAGAAATTAACTCAGGGGAAATACATTCTGTAGGTACAAACAAAGAATATGAACATCAGGGCTGAACATTTTGTGAAAATGATTTTGGCTGACATAATCCATAAAGTCAAATTTCCAGCCCTTCTTTCTAGGCTAGCAAGAGACAATGGCCAAGTCGGCTTCTGTGCAGATGAAACCACAGACCACGTGACAGAGAAGGCAGGCGGCCTCTGTTAGGTGCTTCATGGCCACTGTAGGGCTAAAGTTCAGTCTGTCGTGACCATCTTTTATAACTCACGAAAGACTGTCAGAGTAGGAATGCTGCTGAGAGTCCCACGGGTGACAATGTAAGTTACAAATTAAAATCCAAGAAAACCGAGACAGAGGGAGGAGCAGGTCACACGTTTGAGCTGTCAATCAACAATCATCAGGTGGTCAGGGTTACCACTCACCAGCAATGCTTTGTCTTAATATCAAATAATGAGTGTCACAAGAGCAAAGATAGAGATTTCCTATAACATAAATAGAAAAAATGACAGGTGCATGTCTTCTATATTACACACTCATTACAAATTCAATCATTAATAAACTTTTTAGAAGCATAATGCAACAAATTGCCCTTTAGGGAGTAATCAGAATGTTTTGTATTTCTGTTAAAAGGAGAATGAATACTTGACAATAGAAACTGAGATGCAGGTTTACATTATTAAAGTTTTAAAGTCAAAAACTCAGTGAAAGAGGAGCAGATAGATGCAGGAATCAGGATTTCATTTCAGAGCAACTATTGCCTATTGAGCAAAGATGGTGGACACTGAAAATAAAAAGAATGTGAAAGGATTAGTCATGGCACTTTATGTATGTATGTATGTATGTATGTATGTATGTATGTATGTATGTATATATGTATGTATGAGCGTGTATGATGGCATTGGTGGCCATAAAACACATGGGCTATTGCTCTGAGTCCTCTGGAAGATAATATAAATGGAAACAAAATTCTCATGGAGTAGACATCAAGACTCATTGTACACGTGGAGGGGAGAAAATACCTCCGCACAAATCAATACAGAGTTCAGGCACCGAGACTGCTTTGTTGAGGGAGGGGTAACCTTGTAAAGTGCTGGATTTTCTTGTTTGGTATCATGAACATGGGTGTGGTTTTGTTCAATTATGAAAAAACTAATATTCTCCTGATTCGATATTCACCTAAGCACACTATTTGGTTTGTTACAACAAAATAGTTCAATGAAAATCAGTCTTCCAAATTTCAGTTCTTACCAGGTATTATGTGTGTATGAGTGTGTGTGTGTGTGTGTGTGTGTGTGTGTGTGTGTGCGCGCACGCGCGCGTAATTGTGTGTGGGCATTTGCCCACATTTTTGCATTTTACACATATATATGTTCACATTTAATGCTAAAGGGGTCTCTGTGATGATATTTGAAGCTATCAAGAGAGATATAACGGGACATAAAAGAGAAGCAGTCATGTAAGCCACAATGAGCTACCTATACCTCCTACTCTAAGGCCCAGGGAATGCTGAAGAAGACATGGTGGTGCATATGTAAGAGCTGGACGCAGGTTGAATGAAGGATTAAGAAAAGCCATCATCTGACTTGCTAGAACTATTGTGATAAGTTCTCCCATCGACCTGCTTTGCACCCACACATTGCCAGACCCATTAACAACCAGTCAAAGAAAGGTTATCAGTGGATGCTGGGAGGGTATGGGGATCAGGTGTTCATCACCTGCTGAGCCGACCAGGCTCCCACTGTCAGGTTCAAACCAATATTCACACAGGGGGTCCTAGTCAATTTTTGAGAGACATAAAACAAAATGAATAGACACAAATACAAGAGAGACATCTAAGGTAAAAGAAGAGGGTAGACACGGTGATAACAAGGTGACAGGTAACAGTGGCCTGCATGCAAAGCAAACGTGGAATTGTTAAAATAATAATAAAAATTTAGAAAGCACTAGTTTGCTTTTATGAAAACCATTGTAAATGAATATTCTCAACCTGTTTGCTGCCAATTATGGATTCAATATTCAAAGTAGAGCAACATAAGAAATTTAGCTGAATGACCAACTATCAAAAAATAGTCTAGAAATTTTTAGAAATGGATACTCTGAAAAGCATCCTCTTTGTTACTGTTTCAATTATATTTATATATAAACATTATTTATATTATATATTCAATATATACTGTTTTTGAAAAAAGAAACAGTAGCAAAAAGCCAAAAAATTACCCATTATGAAAATGTTCATTAATTACCATTATTCCCACTTTCCTTTTTTAAATAGACGCTTGCATTTATGAGTGTGTGTGTGAGTACATGTGAGTGTGTATTTAAATGAGATCATTAGACCACATTTTAGCAAGCTTCTTAATGTAGTAAGATTATGAACATTTTCTTCTTAAAACACTACATTACACAGTTCATCTTTGTCCATACTATAATATGCATTGCTAATTTCTTAATTAAAATGAGAGGAAAAAGATAAATTACAAATATTGTTTTTTGATGACATCTTTAGGGTAACATTTTCCTTACAACTTATGAATTAATATATTTTAGGGAACGTGGCTTGGAGTTTAAACACACATATGCAGACACAGACACATACACTCACACACATATTTCCTTAAAAGTAAAATTAAGTCAGGTAAATTTTAATTTCAAGGACAGTGTTTCCCTGTTGCTAAAAAATATAAACCATGGAAGGGAGCAGTATTTTAGAAAGCTGGTCAAGCATGGCATGGGATAGGAACAAACATGGCAGAGAAGATGCTCAGAGTCTCAGACAACAAAGAAAAGTGGTTCTCTGCAGCCCATCTGCAACCCACCCTTTACTTTACCCATGCTTCTCCCTCCCCCCACCAATCCCCTACCAAAGAGAGAATTCAAGATTTTAAGAACAAGAAAAATCATTTCAAAATAACATATCCCTACTTCCTATTTACTTAATTTACTTTGAGGTTAGGAGACTTTCTCACCTGCCTGGGAGAGAGCAACTGAAAAGTTTATGGGGGAAAAGTTACACTTTATCAGAGTGGATATACCTATAAATTAATAGTCTATTGGGGGGAAAGTTACACTTTAGCACAGTGGGTACACCAGTAAACCAACTGTCTATCTTCAGGGACAAATCAAGCACAGGCCTTAAACTTGATGTCATTAGAATTATTTATTCCCATCCTATTTCCATCTCAAGCTATATAAATCCCATGGTTTAAAAAGAGCACAACACTGAAGCTTTTCTTACTCTCCCTCTCTTTATTTCTATCTAGGACATAACTTGTCTTCATTATTCATCCGTGGATCAAGAATTGACTTTGATATGACTTTCACAGCTTTTCTTTTCTTTACCAATCCATTCTAAACAACTTTCCATAGCCTACTTCCTCTTCACTCTTCTGAAAATACCCACTAATAAAGCCAAACTATGGACATTCTTCCCAGATCTGACCACATCTACAGTGTCACATGCCCAGGTAGAATGTCTTCTAGGATATTTAACACTACCCAGCTAGCTGCAATGAGAATGCCTCATGCTTTGTGACAGCATTTGGTGGGCCAAGTAAGGGTTGAGTGGGAAGACACAGGGCCTAATTGTGGCATTCAGTGGTGAGGTGTCAAAACACTTGGAATCCTTTACTCTTTCTGTCCCTATGCCCCCAAAATATGGCTACAGAAAGGACAACACTGATTACTAACTGCCACCACACTAGAGTTGCTTATTTGGTAATATGTGTGGTTCCCAGTGCAGTAATATGGTCCTATGCCTTGTTTTAACATGAATCTCAATAAAAATTGGCAATGTTGAATTGAATTTTGCTTCCATATTTGCAAGCATGCCTTGGTTCTCTATTGGAGCAGTGATTGAATAGATCAGGAAGTGAGGCAATGAAAGATCTAGCAGTGTTTGGGTGTAGGGGCAGAATAGTAACAAAGACAAATGAATGGATGAAAAAGGATGGTGGTCAAGGGCCTCCAATACTAAATGAGCTAAAACTCTGCCATATAGAAGTTTTCTCTGAGATTAAAGCCTTCCATATTAGAGGGAAGCTAGTGAAGACACTGTATGTTAGAAATGAGGAAAAACAACAGGATGTTGTAAGGGGAAGTTAAACATTTCATCCTACTGGGGAAGCTTGTAAAGTCTAGGAAGTAAGCAATTCAAAGACCTCAGAAAGTTCCTGAAACTGACCAGACACACTAGGCCCCACCCTTTCAAAGCACACATAAATGGGAAGGATGCTGAAAGACAAAGTGATGTGTCTGGAAGAAGCAGAGACCAATCTAGCTGCCTGGAAGAGACTCAGAGCAACTGAGACACCTGGAAAGGGCACTGTACAACCTGTTGAGATGCCTGAGGGTTGTTTGTTACCCTCCAGGTTTTTAGCTTTTGTGAGCTGTCTCCCATCCTGGGGAGCGTTCTGGTGATGCAGCTGTCTGTGAGTCATTTCTGCTCCTGTAAGTAATCCCTCATCCATGGTCCCATAACCAATTCCAATAAAACTCATTGATTCACCAAGATGGACTTGGGAGGTATCTGCTCTTTGTTCTGTCATTGGTTCCCTTTCTGGGGTGAGTGAATGCTTGTTCATAGCTCCCCAGGAGCCATACCACACGGTTCTACAATTATCTAGCTCTGTGGCCCAAGATGAATTATATATTCTCCAGTCTCCTATTTAGTTATCTGTAAACTAGGCATGAAAACAAGCTCTTATCACTGTTTGTAAAATCAAGTAAACTAAGGAAAGTGTTCAGCAGAGTATAAACCACAAGTGCGTCCTCAATAAATATTATCATCTTACCACTTTCTAAGAGACCTCATGCTATGCATGTTAAGAAAGGCTCTTATTGGCTACATGTAGATAGGAATGATTCAAATAATGAGTCAATAGTCAATCTCTTTTTAGAACATCCTATAAGCTAGACACTGGCTTCACTGTATTATAAAATTTTAATGACAGGGAAACAGACTGATGAGAGTATAACAGGATAAAGATCAGTAAGGAGAAAATAACATTCACTATTATCACTTCATGATCTTGTCTCTTAGCAAACACACAACACTCAAAGCACCATCCATGATGACAGTCACATGTCTTGATTTTGCTGGAATTTGCCTTATTGTGACTTGATGTATCACTTTCCTTTACCTTTCCACTAACTGTAAATCCTCAAAAACAGACTATGTCTCTTGTACCAATAATTGCACCCAAATCTTGGCATCCAAATTGGCCTCTTCAGGAGGTAAATGTTCATCTTTTAGGGATTGGAACTTTATCTCAGGTAAAACAAAGCACTAGATGGGTCGAATGTATAGGACCAGAAGGACAGAGGGAAAAATTGAAGCCATATGTGGTTAATATAGCAATGAATTTATGGGGATGTAATTTGTTACAGCAATGGAATACTCAGATTAACATTCCTCCAATCTCAGAAAAAAATCATAAACCAACATACATTTCTGGGAAAAATATTAAAAGGTATTATACGGCACAGTCACTGACCATTCGGGTAGTACATAAACAGGGCATGACAGCTGCTGATCTTTCAAAGGTACCAACAGCCCTACCTTTAAAATGGGTAACTGACAAACCTGTCTGGGTGGAACAATGGCCTTTGACATCAGAAAAATTATAGGCCTTAGAACAGCTGGTACAGGAGCAGCTAAATGCTCAACATATTGAAGAATTGACCAATCCTTGAAATTTTCCTGTATTTGTTATTAAAAAGAAATCTGGAAAATGGAGAATGTTGAAAGACTTGAGAGCCATAAATAAAGTAGTTAAGCCAATGGACTCTCTACAGCATGAAATTGCCAGGCCTTCTCTGTTACCTAAAGGCTGGTTTCATGTAGTCTATTATTGATTTAATTGATTTGATAATAGACTATAATTTATTATTATTATTATTGTCTATTATTGATTTAAAAGACTGTTTCTTCACTATACCTTTAGAAAAAAAGGATAGGGAAAAATTAGTTTTCATGGTGCCTACTTATAATAATTCTCAACCTGTTAAGAGATATCAATGGAAGGTTCTCCAAAAAAGGGATGATAAACAGCCTCACCCTGTGCCAATATTTTGTGTGACAGACAGCCATTGGAAATTTGTGTACAGTTTCCTCAATCTATAATTTACCATTTTATGGATAATATTTTACTAGCTGATTTAAATGTAGATATTTTAGAAAAAATGTTTGAAAAAGTAAAGAAATTTTTGCCTTGTTAGAGATTACAAATTGCTCCTGAAAAAATACCAAAAGGAGGTTATATTAATTACCTAGGATATAAAATAGATTTACAAAAAATTCAACCCCAACAGGTACAAATCAGGAGAGATCAACTGCAGACTCTTAACGACTTTCCAAAATTCCTGGGAGTTATTAACTGGGTAAGGCTCATAGTTGGATTAGCAAATCAATATTTGAGCAATTTGTTTCAAATCTTAAAAGGTGACAAGGACTTAAATAGTCCCAGAGAATTATCAGCTGAAGCTGAGAGAGAATTAGGTTTGGTAGAAAAGAAATTACAGGATGCACATATGGATCAATTGGATCAGGAGCTTGATTGCATTCTGGTTATTTTACCCTCTATGCATTTCCCTATGGGGATCTTAATGCAGAGGGAAGATATTATCCTAGAATGGATCTTTTTACCACATAAACAGACTAAAAATGAAATTTGGCAAATGGATGTGTTTCATTTTGTGGAGTTTGGAAAATTAAAATATGTACATCAGACCACAGATACATATTCAGGATTTCAATGCACAACTGTTTTGAATTCTGAAAAAGTCTAATTCTGTAATTACACATCTGTTAGAAGTCATGGCCATCATGGGAATACCTGTACAAATTAAGACTGACAATGCTCCAGCATATGTCTCTAGTGAAACGAAACAGTGTTTTGCATCTTACAACATAAAGCATATTACAGGTATGCTGTGGGATGTATGGCAAATGTGTTGCTAATTAATCAATAAAACACTGATTGGCCGTTGGCTAGGCAGGAAGTATAGGTGGGGCAAGGAGGAGAATAAAGCTGGGAAGTGGAAGGCTGAGTCAGAGAGACACTGCCAGGCACCACCATGACAAGCTGCATATGAAGATCCTGGTAAGCCACGAGCCATGTGGCAAGGGATAGATTTATGGAAATGAATTAATTTAAACTGTTAGAACAGTTAGCAAGAAGCCTGCCACGGCCATACAGTTTGTAAGCAATATAAGTCTCTGTGTTTACTTGGTCGGGTCTGAGAGGCTGTGGGACTGGCAGGTGAGAGAGATTTGTCCTGACTGTGGGCAGGCAGGAAAACTCTAGCTACAAATGGCGCCCAACGTGGGGCAAGAGTTTCCACCTAAAAACTGAGAAAAAAGATTCTAAAACGGAGCTAAAAACAGCTTCCTAATTGTCTCTCTCAAATGAGCGGCAGCTGCTGGTTTCAGCTACTGGTGGGTTCCTGGCGTGCGTGCTCAACCTGCAGTATGGCGGGAATCAGGCCTCTGCAAGTGGCACATTAAGCTGCATGGTGGATTTAGACTTTGACAGTACAAAACAAAAAAAGAGGTTTCTGGACTACACGCTGCTTGGATAAAAGAATAGACCCATGATAGCTCCCAGAGCTGGTGGTAAATGTAGCCATGTTGGGAAGCTGAGGTGGGTGGAGCCAGCAGCCACAGCTGCTGCAGTTTAAGGCAAGAGATTCACAATAAGACAGATTCAGATGTAATAGTTTACAATGTGTGTAAAAGATACGTAGGCTTGAAAGAGACAAAAAAGGTGATATATAGAGTTATAGAAACAAATACATAGTTTTAAAAAATAAAGTCATTAAAGAGACAGTAAAGGTAGTATAAAAAATAAGCCACGTAAAAATGGATATTACACAGAGAATCTGGATTGTGTTGTCTTTGGGATTCTTAACTGCAGAGAAATATTTGATTGTAAAGGAAGCTGAGCTAAACCAATATGTATACTTTAAAGATACCTTGACTTCAAAATTTGGATATAAGGATATGTTGCTTTGGAAAAGAGTCTCTTTTGTTTCCACAGAAAGCCAGAGGCTGTGGATTTGTTCAAGATTAAGATACATCAGGTTTGACCAGCCAAGACCCCCTGAAGGTCTCCGATGACACCATGGCCCAGATGATCCAACATCCAGAATGGTTTGAAGGCATCTGGCTCAGACGATACAGCCTCATGGACTATTCCATAATTCTAAATTTTTCTTTGTTTCCCCATAAGATACAGCGCCCCCTTCCAGCAGGAAGTAGTAAGAGAAGCTACGCCCAAATTCCCAAATTATATGTAATTTTACTTTGTTAAGGTTAAAACCTTCCTTTTTGGAAAAAAAAAAGGGGGGGGAAGTGCTATGGGATGTATGGCAAATGTGTTGCTAATTAATCAATAAAACACTGATTGGCCGTTGGCTAGGCAGGAAGTATAGGCGGGGCAAGGAGGAGAATAAAGCTGGGAAGTGGAAGGCTGAGTCAGAGAGACACTGCCAGGCACCACCATGACAAGCTGCATATGAAGATCCTGGTAAGCCACGAGCCATGTGGCAAGGGATAGATTTATGGAAATGAATTAATTTAAACTGTTAGAACAGTTAGCAAGAAGCCTGCCACGGCCATACAGTTTGTAAGCAATATAAGTCTCTGTGTTTACTTGGTCGGGTCTGAGAGGCTGTGGGACTGGCAGGTGAGAGAGATTTGTCCTGACTGTGGGCAGGCAGGAAAACTCTAGCTACACAGGTATATCACACAGTCCTATAGGGAAAGCAGTTGTGGAAAGATCTAATCACACTTTAAAAGAAATGCTTAGTAAGCAGAGAGGAGTAATAAAGAACCCCAGAGACAGATTGCATAATGCTTTGTTAACTTTAAATTTTCTAAACGCTAATTAGAAAGGAACAACAGCTTCGGAAAGACACTGAACAGTAGGAAAAAAAAAAAAGACTGAATTAAATCAGCCTGTTTACTTCAAAGATGCACTGACCTCAGAATGGAAACCACGATATGTGTTACATTGGAGAAGGGGTTTTGTTTCCACAGGAGACAGAAAAGCTATGGATACCATCAAAATTAATAAGGATTTGAATCCAACAGTAGAGACCTCTTGATTGGGAGAAGTGATAGTTCATGAACCGAGGTGGCAATTCAACCTGTCACAAGTAAAAACTCACCAAATTAGGATTGGGGCAGGGTTCTGTTTTTGTCTTTACAGGAAAATAAAAATATCCATCTCAAAGAAGTCAAAGACCTTCAGACAAAAGAAATCTAAAGAAGGGAAAACTATCTGGAAAAAAATTACCAAAAAGAGGGGTAATCTGGCCTAAAAGTATAAAATACTTCCTACAGGGTAAAAATTTCATAAACCTTTCAAAATGTCTGTTTTTACTGTTTTCTACAGACATGTTAAACAGGTAGTCATTATGTAGTCCAGACTCAATGAAAAACTAAAGCTGGCCTTGGAGTTGGAGTGTGGCTCTCTCCTCTAAACTCAAGCAAGTTGTTAAAAGAAATTTTAGAGTCTCTGTCTCATATCAGAAGAGCCACTTGGTATGGGACAGAAGAAAAGCAAGATCTAGGGACTGTTGTTGTCACAAATCTCTTACCCCTCAAATTTATTTTGACTCTTTAAAACTATTCTTTAGGTACAGTACTATCTCAAAATGAAAACATTCTGTTTTGATATTAATGATGTTTAAGTTTTCTACAGTGAACAATAAAATTTCCTGACAGCGATCTCTGAAATCTCCAAAAAGATGATGGGGCCCAACAATGATGATTCTACTTGAATTGTAATAATGCCATTAAGCCGATAAACACCACCCAAAGATTGACTTTGGACTATACAAACTGCTCAGTACAATTCCAAGGTGGCTAGCTGAGATGGTCTACCCTCATACACCACTCCAGCCCAAACTTCAGATAAGCTCTACCTTCTGAGACTTAACCATTGCTTTGGTTTTTACAGGGTCCCCTAGAGATACTGTCACCATCCAGCAGCAGGAAGTAATTGTAAGAATATGATGCTCATTTTCCTAATAGGTGGGGTGGATGGTTTTTGGTTTTTCTTAGGGTTATGGATAATTGTCATCATAAAGAGGGGTTGATTATAAATTGTTATAGGATAGGGTCTGAACAAAAGAGATTAGTCTTAGGGATTTCATTTGGAATAGAAAAAGGGGGGGTAGATATACATGGATAAAAAGGTAGATTATTAAATCTACTTACAAACTAAAACAGCAACTATCAGTTTTAAATCATTTACATTGGTATGGATTTTTTAATATTGATACAAATTCAAGGTTATTTTTTATTATACTGTATATATGTTTCTACTTCTGTTTAAGATATTTTTGTATATTGATACAAATTTAGGTTAATTTTGTTATACTGTATATATGTTTCCACTCCCATTTAAGATATTTTTGTATATTGTTACAAAATTGGAGATTATTGTCCTTATACTGTACATCTGTTTCTAATTTTACTTAAGGTATTACCTATACAGCTCCCACCTATACAGCTTGTTTATTTATACATTATAAAGTTATATTCCTTAAAAGCAATATAGGAAAATAAAGATATAAAGGTTATTAGTCACCTATAATTATCAAACTTAAAGTCACGTTAGATTTTTCTAGATATATAGAGATATGTTTCAAATGGATAGGTAATTTTCAAATGCTTCAAAGACCTACAGACTATGGTATTTAAATATTTCAATAACTTAGAATTTGTTTTTTGACATGAGACTTGTCTGTTCCTGGTGGCACCAATCTACTTCTAAGAGATGCTGGGCACAGAAGACATTCCACATGGAGTTTGCTTTTCTTGTGGCAAAAACTGGCTTTAAGACAAGAACTACCTTTGCCTCAACTGCAGACAGTAAATATGCTGTCCAATCTGGACAAGCAAGATACAAAGAAAAGTGACTACTGAACTTTGCCAAGACAGGGTAGGACAGTCCTTCAAAATTTCCTGCTTGTGAAAAAGGTCTGTCAGCGATTCTAGGCCTGTAAGCCAAAGATGGATGCCCCAGTGTTGCAGAGGAACCTTGGGTGACTGTCCAGGCAGCCAGCTGTTTCTGTCATTTTTTACATTTTTGGAAACTGCTTGCTTGCACTTCCTTCTTACTTAGGTAATATTACTTCCTTCTTGGGTCTTGAATTGGGATGAAGACTATACAGTTACAGTTAAAGTTCTTCCGAATCTTAGCCAAGGACATGTTAGGTACAAAACTTAGATTCTTCAGAAAAGGAAAACTATTGGAGCAATCTCCAAAAATTTGCCAATAACCTATGGTCTGGACATCTAGAATGTGTTCCTTTCTTGATAATTGTTCTTGTTATATGTAGTTTCATTTTTGTTTAGGTTATTATCTTTTCTTTTTTCTGGACAATACTTGATAATAGATCTTATTGTATATAGTTTTATTATGCTAGGATTAGAACATTCCTTCTTAATTAGACAAAACGGGGGAAATATTACAGGGATTATGATGCTGGTCCTCTAGCCAATTGTAAGGAGCAGCTTGGCCCAAATGGCAGAGTCTTTATTTGGGTACTTGACCCAAATAAAATGGGGGGCCAGGAGATGCTCAGGCCCCTTGGAAGGGGAAGTGGCCAGCAGCTAACCATGGGAAAAGGGCAGCTTAGTTAGGTTCCCCATTCCCCTTGGGAAATGAGAAAGTGGTTGCAGCAGAAGAGGAGAGCTGGACCCCCACTGGGAACAGCAGAGCTGCTTGTGATGCAGCTGGATTCCTCATTTGTCTTGTAATTATTGTGCATAATTTTGCCTATTAATAAAAGGTAACACATTCCCCAGACTTTCTTCTTTAATTCAGAGCCCTAAGTTTATGTACACAAGTGCAACATGCACACACACACACACACACACACACACACACACACACACACACACACACACACGGAGCAGGGGATGATGATCTGGCTCCACTGAGAAAGGCCATGAATTTAAAAAAAAAGAGAAAGCCTAGAGATGAACAGATAAACTGAACCATCATGCAGACCGTATGCTTCCAATAACAGAATTAAAGGACAATTTGTCGACTTTTTAGTCTGAAGTTCAGTTGAGGTTGTTGTCCTACAATCGTGAGTCATCTTACAGTCAGATCCAAGTTGTGTTGTCTTCTAAACCCTGTCATTAAAGTCACTTTCAGCTTGACTGCCTTGATTAATAGCACTGTGATGTCTACATTCTCTGTTGGAGAGAACATTTTGTGTTCCAAAGTCGTTCTTTACCTTTTGATCTTGACAACTTCAGTCAGCATCCACAGAATAAATAACCACTTGGAAGCAAATCCCTGAGACCAGGCACTCTCCATAGGAAATAATATTTTCGTTTCTTTTCCTCTCATTTGTGACCTGAAGTGGAAGGGCAGGTGGTCTCTGACCAAGTCGCTCCCCTGTGCCTGGCAAAGAAGCCACTTCCTGCACAGACCTGGGATGGATTTTAACTTCCAGCATCTTTAATCACTCAACTGCATTTCCTCAAAGTGGCACACCATCTAGATGTACTTTTCTGGGCTTGAACAACTATCCTGGTTGAACCTGATGTGTAGTCCATCTCATCTGGTGGTTAGTAAGTTTCTGTGTTACTCTAGAGTTATAAAGATGATGCCACAACAATCTTGTGCTAATGTCAACTAGTATTATCATTTCTGAACACCTCATTTCTAAGAGATGCACTAGGAAAAGTTCTGCAGCAATAACATTGGGAAGATATCTAGTTTTACTATTTAGGAAACTGAGGCTTAAACAAGTAGGGGTTATCTGTAACATAAAATGCTAACACATGGCAGAGGAAGGATCCTTATTAGTTGACTTGAAGATTCCCTTTTTCCTCCACCTGTACCATGACCTAAAGAAAGTACATTAGTGCCTAATGCAATACTATCTCCATATATGACAAACAATGCTGAAGTATAATTTACACCTGAGAAAATGATCAAAAGTTCATTATTAAAACTCAACAAGTGAAAAAAATATTTAATCCAAACCTAAAACAATTGGTATTTTAACATTTCCAGATTCACAGCTGGGAAACAATGAATTATCCCTGGCTATTTTCAAACTCATCAAGGTGGAGAATGGGAGAGATTGTAGTAAAAGTTCTTTCCTCTCTGCACTCTGGAGAGGATATGCCCCTCTCTTTTCCTGTAGCTCTCTCTATCTTTCTCCTTGCTTCTTTTTGCTTTTCTTGTTTCCACATGTGGGTTTGTCTATCCATATATGTGTTGAAACTATGTCCAACTAACCTATTTGCAAGATAATCTGAATTTCAAAATTAACACTGGATGTTCTCAAACTGGGTTCACGTACTGGCAACTGACTTTTACCTGATACTTTGTTAGAGAAACAGAGTTTTCAGGCAGACCTGCTAAGTCTTAGAGTTAACCAGAGATTCAGCAGTTAATGCTTTAGTAAACCATTCAATAAATTCTGCTGTGCAGTGAAACTTATGAAGCACTAACATGACTTTCATTCATACAATTCTAGAAGTAACTTTCCATGGATGGTACCCTGTCGGCATAGATTCATTTAGAAAGAAAACTCAGTAGATCTTTCTCTAAATGATTTTCTAGTTCTGGAAAGATACCATTTCTAGCTGTTGGAGATTTTTGTTCAAACATTTCCTAATACAGTACAAATTCTACATTCATGACCAAGGTTCAGTATAACTCTCAGAGTTTGTTCAATGCCAAGTTCTTTATTACTTAGTTCAAGTAAAAATAGTAACCAATATTGAGCATCCAGGAAAATAGAAAGTCCATTTTGTCATAAAGTATGATCAACTAACTTGAAATACATCTTTTTTTAAAAATATGTAATTATCCGTTCTTTTGTTTAAAAAAATATTGTATGCATGTGTGAGTGGGTGGGTGCAAGTGTGCTGTGGCACAAATACTGATATGAGAGGATAACTCTCAGTCCTCAGGTTTGTGCAGAAAGTGCTTGTATCTGGTAAGCCATCTCGCCAGCCCTAATTATCACTGTTTCTCAAATGGTCCTTATCCATCATATAATTATACAGCACTTAAACAAATAATGAAAATATTAAGAACTACTTAACATATGTTCTGTGTTCATCCCTGTAACATGTCACAAAAAAGCAAGTAAACAAAACAAAACAAACTCATTTCTTCCCTGTCGCATACTTACTGTAGTCGTTCAGCAACCTGATGACCCTAAGAGCTTGTCACCTGCTTCCTTTGGTCATCACTCCCATGTGATGGAGTTGTGAGCGTTGGTTATCTATCCTGGCACCTCAGTCTTTCTGCTGTTCCTTTGAGATGGCTCACTCTCCTACTCCCAAAGGTCCAAAGGCAGGTGCTTTTTGTTATTTAATTCTATAAGCAAAGGTTACCTTCTTTTTTTTGATGAAACCAATCCAAAGATACCTGATTTAATTATTTATCCTGCTCAGTTGTCCTCTTTAGAATTCTATGACTGTCCAAATGTGACGTGAACAAGTATACATGCCAAAGTGGACAGAGAAAACCCTACAAGGCCTGACCACTACACAAAGAACTTAGACCACTGAGGAACACTGGGGGCGGGGGAAGTAGTTTTCCCAATGGAACAGCACAGCAATTGGTTGTCCAGTGCCCAAAGATCAGCACTGAAAGCATGCATAAAACTAATATTATACAGACTGAACAGGTTATATTTAGGAATATATGTGCATATACAAATATATATATATATATATGCATACAACAACAATTAATGAAATAAGAGGTCATTAATTTGAAGGAGAGGTGGGGAGGGTATACTGGATGATTTAGAGGGAGAAAAGATGAAGGGAGGAATGTTGTAATTATATAAAAGTAAAATAAAGAATTTTTATTATAAATTGATAAATTACAGCATATGGAATTATAAGATATGAAGTAACTATATTTTTATTTGTGAATATAATGTAGAATAGTCAAATCAAGTGAATTAACATATGTATCTTCTCAAGTACCAATGATTTTTGTGGTAACACCATTTTATATTTAGTATTGATAGCTTTGAAATATAAAACACACTATTTTTAAATATATCCACCATGCTGTGCAACAGATTTAAAAACATATTTCATCCTCGTACATTACTGCTGTTTTCTACTGTTTGGTAACATCTCTTCCTTCATCCTCACACCAGCCACTGATGACCACCATTCTACTTTCCATTGTTGGAAGTTTATTACTTTAAATTCCACCCAGAAGCAAGAACTATGCCTGGCTTTCTCTTAGCATAATGCTTTGCAGTTCTCTTCATGTAACTACAAATGACAAGTTTTTCTTTATTTTTAAGTTTTAGGAATATTCTATTAAATATACATAATCTGTTTTCCTTATTCATTCATCAACTGAGAGACAGCTCTGTGTGGTTGGGACCCTCTGTTCACTCACCAGCTGGGTCTATAGAGACAACAGACACTAGACTGGCACGCTACATCATTTCCTGACAGAGATCTCCTGAGCTTCAACTATAGAAGAATAATGTACTTTGGCTTTGTGAATGTAAGAGATATATTATCTATTTTATTCCTGTCCATTCTGAAGTATATTAGAGTTGGGAAATCCCAATGGGCTTGGGATACCATGTCCAGCCTGAAAAATCCCAGTTTGTTATTCCATTCTTGACAATCTTTGGGCATTTGGTTTTGAATAATGTTGAAAAAAAATGATGTTTTAAGGTAAAAAGAAACAAAACCAACATATTTTGTTAAGAAGTTACAAGTATTTTAACTAGTTCCCAAATGAGAATTCAAATTTTCCTCTATTCAATATATTTAGTAAATAGTTATTGATCTTAATATTCCCATTTTTGTTGAATTAAGTATAATTATAAATAACTGGGAAGTCAGTTAGAGGGGCACAGGAAGCAGGTAGCTTTGTGGGTATTAAGTTCCTGTTGATGGAACTCATGGATGTTTAGCAATGTTAGGGCACTTACGACTACACAGATGGCAGATAGGCACACTCAGTTTGGAAGAATGTGACTAGCTGCTGATTTCCTCCCATTGTTATGATCGTGTACCCCCTTAATACTGCTTAAGTTTGTTTGAAGAAATCTACTCCAAAGTTACTGTCATTGTTCCTTTCGAGTAAGGAATTAATAGAAGTGTAGTCACTGTGAATGCTGTCAACATAATTCATTTCAGTTTCTCTCTTGTACTACAGATTTCCCTCCTCGCCTACTCCATCTTCCTTTGACATTATTAAACAAATACACTTGCTTAATACATGTTAAATACATATTTCTATTTTTCCTATATGACTCTGAGCTCCAAAAGCTCATGATCTGAGTATTCATAAGTGACTGGGGATGAGTCAGTGATAGGGAAGAGAGACAAGTTAAGGATAAGAATGAACATTAACAGTAACAAGAAAGCCATTGGTCACACTGAGTCCCTAATGCTACAAGCTTCATGGGTATATACCCCATGTGATCCTCTCAGCAATGTTCTGAGTCAAGTAATTCTGCTGTTCTACCATATCAATGATCAAGTCATGCTCAGAGACAATCAATAACATTCTCTACCCTAGGGAACTTTTTATTGGAGATACTTTTTACTTATTTATTTATTTATTTTTACTTATAAAGCTATGGTTTAAATATATTACCTATCAGTTGCAGTGGTAAAACAAAGCCAATAACATAAAAACATTATAGTAAAATAGCACAAACTGCACATGAAAATCAGAAGAAGGTATAGGGAAATTTGATAGAATAATCTTTTTAACTTCTAGGAACTTTAAATTGTACTTTGGGGTAAGCTACTAAGTACAATGACATCAATGTCACAAATGAGGCCACTCCTGGAATGTCAATCCCCCTACCAGAGAAGAATTACAGAAGAGCAAACAGATTGATGGTGATACATTTTATATCTAGAAAAATGATAGATGTCTGAAGACTGTTAAATTGAACTTCATGATGATAATTACATAAGGCTTGAGTGAGGAAATCTCGCTGGTAACTTATTGGTATGTCAGCTATCCCAGGGCCCAAGGAAAGTAGGTACAGCCACAGAGAGAAAGCCTATGTAAAGCGCTCACATTCATGGGTTCCCTTAGCAGGGTTGTAGGAAAGTGGGCTAAAAGTACGGTCACTGAGAGAAAGCCCATTGGAAGAGCTCAGACTCCTAGCTTTACAAACAATCCGGCCACTGTTCCTCCCAAACATGTGATGTCTGACATTAGTAGGATATGAGAAGAATAACAAGAGAAAAAGAGGGAGAAAGAGTGAGGGGGAACAGGGGGAAGAAAGTGAAGAAAACAGACAGACACCTTACAAAATTATACGGTTTTAAACTGTTTCTACAAATCGTATACTCAAAAACAAATATTAAATTTGTAATTTGCCTCCAAAACCTCTTTGTGGTATTTGGTATGTTTGATTCAAATTATACTTGTCACCTAAAAACAGGATGTGAATTATCTACCCAAAGGTAATTTAAGTAATCTTCCTGAGAATTTTTCAGGTTTGTTAACTTTACTCCAGAGGAGATGATTGCTTATATTTTTGTTATAAAAAAGGCATAACAATTCTCTATAGACTTTTGCATTTTCTTTCTCAATAACATGCTAATTTGAACTTTAAAAGTCATTTAATCTAATGTCAGAGTTGACTTTCAAGAAATGCAAATATTGAGGATCAAAAGTTTAATGTCAATTAAAAGAAATCATCCTACGGACATTCAAATTTATGCAGTGAGTCCTTCTTTGAGCAACAGGTCCTTAAGAAGATGCTCTGTGTTCAGAAGAGACCCTGCACCCTGTTCTCCTGGATGGATTCCATGTGTAAATACAAAATGAATCCAATAAATTTTAGAAATTGTAAGATATTCCAGAAGGCTTCATTGCCCATTTGCTTAGTTACCAATTGCTAGGCAGCAAATTCCTACTCCTCCTTACATGACCCCGACAAAACACTCTTTATTCTGAAAGAGCTTCTTAAATTTGACCTCTGACTTCTACTTTTAATATACTCTGGCCTGTTCATTTTACAACAAAAAATATTTTTTCCTCATAAACACACTCACGGGGTCACTTTTTTTAAGCCTTATTCAATACAGTAAGGCTTAAATCTAGTCTAGGATGCCATACAACATCTTAGACATATGTTATCTCATTTACATAGAAAACAACACCACTCCGCTGTAGCTATTTCTTTTTTTGTTTTTTTGTTTTGTTTTTAACACTCAGGGAAATTATTTTCCAAGAGGAAGAACTGGCAAATAGAAAAGCCAGGTTCCAAACCTGCTGTCTGCATTGTAACCATAGCTTTCTGCCTAGTGGCTTCCACAAGTGGCCAGCAGAAGGGTCACATTTCCCATTTGTAGTCACTCCCGAACTTTAACACAAGTTATAGTGCGAATTCTAATTGGTCTTAATAATACAAACCTGGAGCCAGATATTGGGTTAAATACTGAAATATCAGAAAGACAAAGGAGCAAGCCACAGCCACCTCTCACCTTGCCAACTCCTCAGCCTGAAAGGGGGTGAGTGTCTGTCTCCTCCCGCCTTATATTCCTCTCTCTGGCCAGCCATATCACCTCCTGTGTCCACCTCCCTAGTGCTAGGATTAAAGGCATAAGCCTCCCAAGTACTAAGATCAAAGGCATGAGATCCCAAGTGCTGGGATTAAAGGTGTGTGCCACCACTACTTGGCTTCTACAGTTCACTAGTGGCTAGCTCCACACTCTGATCTCCAGGTAAATTTTGTTAGAGCACAAACAAAATATCACCACAACAAGTTGATTATTGAGGCAGTTATTCTCACACAAGTCTAAGGAAACTAAATAAAGAAAGAAAATAAGATCACCACACATCTGACTAGTGGTCAGGCGGTCACATGATCAGGGACTCTTCTGCTCAAGAGTCTAAGAGAGCTCCTGAACCACTGTGCTCTGAGGTTCTGCTTGGCATTTAAATCTGCATGACAACCAAACACCTGCAGTGACCTGCAGCTACTCTACTATCCCAATCCCACCTAACCACTTGACAATTGTGTGTTGAGAGCTGCACAAAACGTAGCTACATGACAGACGTATGGAAAGGCGAGCAGAACCTACTGTCTTTGCTCTTTAAAGTCATTCACATGATTTAGGCAATAGTCTTTATAACCAGTGGCATTTGAAGTCTAATGGATGATAAAGTGAGCAAGAAGGCTGTGTGCATCAAATCAGTGTTCTATTTTTGCACCGTCCCTGTACCTTTATCTGTCTCATTATATCAGTGCACAGAAAAACCCTAAAAGCTCTCATCAGATTGTCAATAAAAACAAAGAACCAACCTTGCTATACCTGAAAATAGACCCTAAACATATGATCAGTTTCTGTTCACAAATTAAATGGTTTGAATTTGTGCAAATAGTAATAGATCAGGATTAAAACTTAAGCAAAAAGGAAATTAGTGGAGAGGGGGAAACTTAATAAGAAATGGCATCAATTTCTATATGAAGACCCTATGTCATGCCCTAATTTCCCTCAACCAAAGGAATCTTGATCACACACATTCTGTGCCAAACAAAATGAACTCCACCTCTTCAAAATGTCAGCCAGCTGAAATAAGTTATTGAACAGTGAAGCCTGTGAAACTCCAGCTTCTTAATGACACAGAATAAGATGGGGAAGAATAATTGCTTCATTCATAACAAGTGAGTTGAAAGGTGACTGTCAACTGCTCATTATAGCATCTAAATCAGATAAGTGAATTTGGTGCAATACAGAAATAATATATCCAGAAGGATTCCAAGGCTGAGAAGCCATCCCATTAGTTGCAAGTATCCAATATATGACAATATGCATGGCTTCATTTTCAATTCAGAACTTAGTTACCAATATACATTTTAGTAACAGTGTTGTTTGTGGGTGTTCACACTGTCATACCACATCAGGCTCCGGGTCTGAAGGAGAAAGTTACATCATAGCTCATGCATATTGTTGGCCTGAAAACCGTTTTGGGAAATAGTGTGCTATTCAATGGCTGGCGAAAGGGCTTAGTCAGTACACAATCATGCAGACCTGAGTTAAGATCCCAGCACACATGTAAAAGGCTAAGTGTGGTCATAGGCAGATATAATACTGACTGTGTAGAAGACAGAAACAGGAGGATACCTGGGGCCACTGGTCTACTGGTCTTGCTCAATCAGTCAACTCCAAGTTCACTGAGACCCTGTCTCATAAAATAAGGTGCAGGGCAACAGAGGAAAACATATGACATGAAGCTCTGGATTTCATGTGTGTGCACACACATGTCTGCACATATCCCTACAAACAAGTGACTATACACAAAACACATGCATACAGCATACACACACACACACACACACACACAAACACGAGAGAATGAAAGAGAGAGAGAGAGAGAGAGAGAGAGAGAGAGAGAGAGAGAGAGAGAAAGAAATGAGAAGCAGACACAGAGACACGGAGACAGAGAATACTTTCACTAAATGCATGACAGACTATACCCAATACAGGCAAAAAAAAAAAAAAAAAAAAGATTGAAACAGGTCTAATAGCAAGAGGGTGTAGAATTTGCATTGAGTTTTGCTGATCAGATCAGATTTGTGTATAAAACACAAGAAGAAAGAGGGACAGGAAGAAAAAGGTCAACTCTGTGAAGTTAAGGCTTAATTAAAAACTTCCTCTGAAGGCTACCTTCCTCCTTTGCCCAACCTTAACAGTAGGAACGAGACAAAGGGGAATCATTTCACTTTCGCCCAATGTTTTCAAGATCAGTGGTCAGTTAAAAATTAATTACAAAAGCCACAATAACAACACACGTGCCAGGAAATACTACTCTGGATTCACAGAAATGAAGTCAAGTTCTTACCCGAGAAGTATCCTGCTCTTGGCCCTAGGACAAGTGACCTCATTCTAAGCTTAAGGTTTTATGTATTTATTTATCTATAGGATGGACTCAGCATGACTCTGTTCCTAGGACTTTTGAAAATAATGTCTATAAAATCTTTATCCCCTTTCTTTTCTCGGAGTTTCTTCTTCGTTTAGAGAGTGGTCATCTAATATACCTCTAATACAATGTGGGCAGTTTTCCACGCCTGGCAGACTTGCCCCTGTAATGGTGGAAATCAAGTCTAAAAATACCACTACAGTTCCTCTAATATACATTGGAGGATTAAATGTTCTGTGGTTTATTCATAATTTTGAAAACTAAATAGCATTAGAATAAACACTTTAGTGAAATTACATACAACAGTTTAAGCAAAAATAATAATAATTCACGAACCAGGCAGAAGTCAAAGCCCGATGTTTATAATATACTCCTTTTCACCAGGTTCTATGAGTTCTTTCAGGTCAAGAATCATCTTTCCCTATTTGTATCCTTCTTTTATTGCTTGACATATGATACACTCAGTGCGTTAAGAACATGAGATACTTTTCCAGAAACAACAGAGATGTCATTCTGCCCTTACTCCTACAGCATAAACACTTTTCCATAGCTCCAAAGAGCTCTTTCATTCTTGTTTCCATGATTCTCCAAATCACTTTCAAATGTGACAGGCTTCCTATTCTGGTTTTCTCATAGCCTAAATAATTCTCCAGTTTTTAGATGCCTTGAAGAACTCAGTAGTGCTTCCCTCTATTGGATTGGATGCTTTCACATTTCCTGTTTAGTCCACGAAGTGAACGTTTATGCTTGCACATGAACAAAGTTGGCTCCTTGTGCCCTTTAAAGCCCAGCTCCAAAGGCAAAAACAACTTTAAAAATTCTGCCACATGAAACTAAGGAAGCCTAGGTGTGACTCAACACACAACCCAATAGAGCGGACCCACACATCATACTTGAGGAGGATGTGTTTTCCCTTCAAGCAAAGTCATCTGCATCCAATGCTACTGGTTACTAACTGAAGCTTAACTAGTCAGCATTTTACTGCATATGGCTAAACTTTGGCAAAGGCAAAATCTTTTCAGCCTTTGATTCATAAAACCTCCTAATTTATACACCAACTTCACTGTTTTAGAGTGCCCATGAGGATAATTACAGTGGCTGTCTCAGCCATGTCTGCTTTATTTAGATAGTAAGCCTAAAAGGCCAGGGGTGCCTTTGCAGTTTCTAACTATAGCACTGACTACAAGACACTGAGCATTTGTGAAACAGTAATACCAGGTTTGCATCTTTCTGTAGCATCCTTTGGAACAGTCCAGGGGCTATATTAGAGTCAAGTAATGTTTACTTTTGCTTGGGATTTCAATATTGATTCCAGCTCTAGAAATTATAGGGCATTAGTATATTATATGGAATTTTCCCCTCTTGAACAATTTTAGAAATGTCTTTCTGGTATTTAATTCAACATCTGAATCTAAACATGAGTTTCTCTACATCTAATGTCAATCATCTCATTAAAATGCTCTCAAAGGGTTTACTGGGTAGAAAAATTTATGAGGGAATGTTCATGATTTATATATAAAAACAGAAGTACTTTAAAATTTTATTTACTATTTCACAGATGAGAAGTTGCAATGTCTAACATGTGCACAGGTCTAGAATTGAACATGTTTTAATTACTATCTTACTCAAAGATTATGTAGTAAGAAAACACTTCTGGATCAAACACCAGGTGAAGATCAATAAATGTAATTGCAGTATTCTCCCAATAGACTTGTTGTGTTTTATTTATCATATATTTACTGGATATTTTGTGTTACAGTCATATCTGTATCAACATGTAGATTTTTCTAATCGCTTCTACTTTTTGTTATAATCTGAATTGTTTTTGGTATGATAAGATGCTTGGGAAAGTTGTTTAGGAAAAATAGAAGTCATTTGCTCTGTACACTTGTGTGGTGATATCTTCATGCACAAAAAATGTGTCTGACTAACACAATAAACTCACTTCAGCTGTGCTTTCCTGTACTATGCCATCACTTCACCTAGTGAACCCTCTTCTGAAGGCTTGCAAAAAAAGACCTTTTTCCCGACTGAAAAAAAAATGCTCATGATATCTTCTGTGAGTTGTGTTCAACCATCCAACAATTCACATTCCTCAGAATATTCATGGTAATTGTTTTATATTAACAAACATATAGGGAAAAAAGCAACATTTGTAGCAGGTAGAATATGGTATCTGTTAGAGAGGAAAGGACACATACACCTGGGAAGTGAAGAGAGATATCTGGGGAATGGGACTCCAGGGAAGTTGGGACCTTAGATAATGTGGTCCTGGTTGATAACACAGAAAAACAGTGACCAGAAACCTGAAGGAAGAGAGAGGGGCAGCTAAGGAGTCACACAAGGCAGTCTTGTCAGCTGAGAATATCTTTACCACTTCAAACTACAGCAACAAAACTTGTTCTTATGAGTGTAAACGTAGGGATGTGGTATGAAGAAAATGGGCTGTTCTTCCAGGGTAACAACTTTCAGTGGAAAAAAACATGAAGAGAGGGTGGTGGGGGGGAGGGGCAAGATGGTGGTCTCTGACTCAAAAGCAGACTCTGGCCTTTCAGTGTTCCTGAGATAAGAAAAGCTCAGCAGGTCATCCTCTGAACAAAAAGAGGGATGTGGGCTCCTAAGAAAGTGAGTAGAACAGAGACACTGTTGAAATAGAGTCATTAGCTGCTCAATAAGTTGGAGAAGGAAAGGTAAGAAGTAAGCCCTCACCAGAGCTTACCACTTTAAGAACGCCCAGTGAGCAAGGGGAGGGCGCACTGAACACAGAAACTAACAGTGAGTAAGACAGGTCCAGATTCCTGCTCTTCAAACCTGAGGACAGACAGAGCTGGGTCTCTGGGGACAAAAGAGATTGGTGAAGGGAATGTCAGGGAGTCAGAAGAAGAGCCCTCATCCCTCAGCAGGGTCCAAGGATAACCCAGCAACTCCAGAAGTCAGAGCCAAAGGTCACTGAGTACAGATTCTGATGTGCCACACAGAGAAGAGAGAGGGTAACTGTGAGCGAAGCAGACCCAGGCTCTTCCCGCAGACAGAAATATGACAAGACCCAGGGATTTGCAAAGAGAAGGAAAATGTAGAACCTGGTTTTTCAAATCTCTCATTTTCATTTACATTCTGAACAGCTTTGTATCCTATTAATCCAGAGTAAGGTAAGTCAGACCCTGAAGCCTGAAAACTCTGAGTGCAAATTACAAGATACAGCTTGCTAGTGTACCACAATCTGAGAAAGAAGGTTTAGAACCCAGCGATAATGCTTCTGCCAACTTAAAATGATTTTATGAACCTCTGTACTCTCCATAATTGTGAATGTTATTTTTGTTCATATTTATTCGACTTTAACATTTCTTTATTCAAAGCTGCCTTCTAAGTATAAATTGGCCTGGCTTTAGAGCGTCAGAGGACTTCAGCCACTATAATTAAGTAAGGAATTGGGTATAAGTGAGGTAACGTCTTTCCTTCAAAATACAGCTTTATAAAAGGTAAGAGTGAAGTTTGTTGCCCTTCTTCTCACCACCAGATCACAGCCCAGTGCCTGGGTAGATGAGGCATGTAATACACATTCCCAAATGGGTCGATGAGAACACCCAGAAGACAGTTTCAGAAGGACTATGTCACCTAATGTGGCTTCTCGTTCAATGCGATGCTACACCTGAGCATTGTGAAGTCAGAAAGAGAAGCAGCAAGGAGCCGAGAAGGCAGTTTATGAATTGACAGGTCAGACACGGCACCTCCACCCTGTCTGGTGGAGACAGTCTTAGGAATCTCAGCACGTGCCCTATAGATATCATTTTGTGCCACATACATGGACCTAGGATAAAGTTTAATTTATGTACCAGACACAGGAAGAATGAACAATGGAGAGCAACAGCAGCAATTATAACAATATATTGTACTAAAACTTATGTAAATGTTGCTTCTCTGTTTCTCTTTTAAAATACTACACTTTCTCCTTTTTGCCTAAAGGAGCACATCACATTTTTCCTCCTCTTACCATGACATATACTGACCAGCATCACTTATTTTGTGAGTTTGGACCACAGCTAAGTAAGCTTAACTTGGCCACAAATATTGTGACTCCAGGACAAACAATCTGGAAACAATGGTGGCTTTTATGTAAGTAGTAGATGGGTAGGGTATATGACATAGATATGCTACACAAAGGGATGATTCATGCCCCTGGGAGGACACAATAGATGACTCTGGATTTCAACACACTACTTATAATAGCATGCAATGTAAAACTTATGGATTGCTTACTTCGGGAACATTTTAAGATAAACAACTATCTAATTAGACCTTAGACCCACTCAACAAGAGTGGGTTTCCAGTGCGTTTCCATGGTATCCTGGATACCATGCCTGGGGCTGTAAATGTTGCTAACTACTTAGTGATGATGAAGCCACGATTATTGGAGGAAAATTTACAACTACTAGTTTACTAAAACATCATAATCCCCTAACAGTTACCTATAAACATTTGTTCTTATACCCAAAGGTAAGTGTAGTTATCACCCCACATCAAGGAAACTTCTCTTTGCAACAGGAGGAAAAATTAACAAAACAAACAAACCAAAAACCCCACAATCAATCTAAAGGCAAAGATTCCTAACGACAGATACATTTTAAAAAAAAAACAAACACTACTGTATCTAAGGCTCAGAGGTCACTCTGGAAGGAGGAGTGAAAAGATGGGTAGGGCCAGAGGATGAAGGAGTTTATGTAAGACTGTGTTTCCTAGTAATAGCAGATGCTCTACCACAAAGTCTCCCCAACATGACTGTCCATACATGAGCTGAACAAGGATGACATCAATGGACATGCCAAGCTGGATGGAGAGAAGTTGATGAGACCTCAGCTGTGCACAAAGGACTACAGGTAAATTGAGGAAAGCTGGGAGCAGGAGAGGTGGTCTTCCAGGGAAAAGCACACACACCCATTGGTAGTCCAGAGCCAAACAGCCCTGAGAACAAGTAATATTATAAAGACTGCACAGACTATATTTGGGAATATATATGTTTATACAAATACACATATAAATACAATAACAATTAGTGAAAAAAGTGGCCATGAAGAATTTGAGGGAGAGCAGAGAAGTGTAGTTGGGTCGTGGGGAGGTTCTGAGGGAGGAAAACAAAGGGATAAATGTTGCAATTACATAATAATTTTAAAAATTGAAAAAAGATATTTGTTGTGGGAACTCGATCCTTTCAGCCAAAGGTATTGGGGTGACTAGCACTAGGACATGGTCTTCTCTGGGTATGTGACTGGATAAGAACTGAGGGGGAGGACCCTGTGCTGCTCGCTCGCTCTCTCTCTCTCTCTCTCTCTCTCTCTCTCTCTCTCTCTCTCTCTCTCTCTGACATGGAAGGTTTCCTGATGCCATGGCTAGGTGAGCTGGGATAGACCTTTTCCGATCCTTTCCTGGTAGACAAGGAGGCAGCTGTGCTGCTTCATTCAGTATTCGTGAGTGTTATTCCCATTGCATCCCTTAATAAATTATTGGCCAGACTTTGTGGGTTCTCACTTTAGATATTCAGCTTGTAGGTGACCATAGGGAAAAGGAATTGTAAAACACGAACTTCTGTCTAAGCAGAAATACTCTTCTCAAAGTCTAAAGACACGAGGACAATGTGCTATTTTCAAATAATTAAAAGGTTCCTGCATCTACAGTGAGATAGTGTAAGAAATGGCCATCTGAAAAGCAATAGTTCTATTTTTCCAAATATGGAGTTATATGAATTATTAAAATTTATTACTCATTGCACTAAAATATAATCCACATGTAATGTGAAGTAATATTTGTGAACACAGGGTACTGGAGTCAGATGTCTGGAGTGGTACCCTGTTCTTGAGCTGGACAGGTAACTTCAACTCAGTTTCTCAATCAGCAAGACTGGAATGGTACCAGCAAAACGAACCCTAGAGTTGTGAGAATGTAATTAAATTACAGAGATAAAGCAGTGATAACTGTTCCTGGCAGACAGTAATAAGCTGTCTATCCTTGTTCTTCGTATCTACATAATTTTAATTAACAATAGATAGGAGGCAGACGTCCATGGCAAAAACTTAGACATTTCTAAGTGAACTAAATTCTTAGTTGCCATAAAAATATTCCTTGGGGCCTGTCAATTGTCTCTGCCTGTTAATTAGCTTCTGATATGTCTGTGATCACTCTAATTATTTTGATTACAGCAGTTTTAAAAGTGTAAATTACCTCAAAGGTTTTATAGAAAGAGAAAAATAAGTTATAGGCTTTTAGTTATTATGTATAGAATGATAATTATCATGCTTATAATCACCAAATTCACTCCAATTAAACATTTAAAATGTATATGAAGGTCAATAATTATTAAAATGAAATGATTTTTAGATTTAAACTAATGAAAGTTAATTCAGGTTCCAGATGTTCAAAAAAGTTGACAAAATTATATAAACTTTTGAAATAAACTTGATATGTATTCAAATTCTTCATCTCTAACATTTTCATGACAAGCCAGAGCGACTTTTGTCTCCAAAGAGTGAGTTAAGAAGTACAAGATTTAGATACCATTAAGTGTTCAATAAAATTAAATTGAATGAATGGCTGAGGTGATTATATTTCTCAGCTGATGGGATGATCAAAGTAGCTCTTGGAAAGACTGAGATTCGTCACTATTAAACATATTAACAGTAATGATGTTCATATACCTAATATAAACACAGACAGAAAATAAGGCAGGCATATAAAGTCAACTGAGAGTATAATTTTAAAATCTTCTTCTGTTGCGATCAAGGATTTCTTTTCTGCCAGTTGAAAACATGGAAGATTAAGGAAGATGCGAGTGTAGTTCCTATGCTCACCTGGACCTGCCATGAGGATCATCCCATCTGTATAGTTTTCATTAGCTTTGGACCACTAATTTTAACTATGGTCCTTATTATACAGCATTGTGCTCTCTGAGGGAAAACAAAACAAAAAACAAAACAAAACAAAAAAAAACCCCACAACCTCACATGGGCACCATATGAAATAACTATGCGCTGCTTAACATTTATGTTGGATGTGAAAAACATCTCATTTCTATTTACTATGCACAGGTGTATGATACAGGAAACAGGGGGGCTCTTCTCTCGCTCCCTGTGGTGTGGTAACTTGCTGGTACAGGTTTGATGGGGTGGATTGAAGTTAGTCAGGGACAGGTTGGCACAATGATAATCAGCAACCCTGCCTGAGCATGACACATGACAGTCAGACATACTGGGAGCTAGCCTGGAAAACCTCCGTTAGCCGTCTCTGCCATAACTGCTCTGAAGGACCTTGCTACACAGGAGGGGACCTGAGGACAGTAGATGGCACTGGCAATAACAAAGCCACTGCAGAATCTCTCTGCACAATGATTGCCACAGCCCAACTGCAGGTTCAAGACTCGGCCTAAAATTTAGGCCTCAAATCACATTGTTGTACCCTCTCGGGGGCCTTAATGGTTACAAAGTTTTCAGGCTTTTGTGGCCTTATGCCACAATTTGATCACTGGATCCACGAATTTCCACACACCATGTCTATATCGCTGCTGAAGCCACCACTTGGTTTACAACAGGAACATCAACTCATGACTACCGGCCCTTTCTAGAAAGCAAGAGATGTCACCATGCTTTCCTATCAGAAATCCACCTCCCAACTCTACCGTCCTGACCTTATGACCTACACCCACATCTACCAGCAAGGTGCACAATGGAGACAACCTAGCTATGAGACACTGGGTATACATGTCACATGTCTGTTTAATAGTAGACCAAATCTGAAAGACATCTGGAATAATAAGATAATCCTGTGACCTTTCCTATTTCGTCCATGTGCTCCTTCTCATACCAGTGACCTTGGGTGCCTTGCCATGCTGCTCTCCCACCTGCTGGGAGACCTACTCATTGCTTCCTGTCAGAACTGTTACAGACAGACCCAGCTGCTTATATAATTCCTCATCTGTTACCATCTTTCCCAAATGCTCACTGAGCTGGACTTGTTAATGGTTTGCTCTTATTTAATAACATCTGACAGGTCAAGACTAATTACGTCATGACAGAAACATGTAATTCTGTGACAGGTTTTAGGGTATTATAGCATGAGTTGCCTTCCAGAGTTTGCTTGGTGTGCTTTATTGGTCTCTATGACAGTAAAGGCATCTATTCCTTGCTCTATTTTCTGTTCCTAACGTTGGGTGTAAAAAGATAGAAAAAATGCTTCCTAGTATTCCAAGGTGACCCGCTCACGAACTGAAAATCCCGGAAAGCTAAGAGGCTTCCAATCCTTGCTCCGGAGTTGTTTCTACCTGTGTGTCATGCTTCTTCTCCAAGATCTTAAATAGAATCTAGGCTAGGGAGAAAGATGAAGGGCAGACATAGAATTAGAATTCCCTGCCCCAAGTGATCAAACATAACTTTAATAGTTGCTGTGCTTCAGAATGTACAGAAGAAGGAACAGATACAGAAAGAACTGGAAGTTTTCTGTTAAAAGTCATATTTTTTCTACCATGAGAAAGTGATCTTAACAAAGAAAAATATACCATAACACCCAGATATGGTCCTTGGCTCGAACACTTTCAAGGATTCTTTCACTTCAGAAAAAAAAAAAAAAAAAAAAAAAAAAAAAAAAGAAACCTAAAATGTTCCTCTGTAGCTTGACCACGTTAACTTGAAAGAAAAGTCAGGGTTTTTCTACTGCTGGATACAGTATCATTAATACGCTTTTATACAGAATAAGAATTATTAAGATGTGAACTGTTGAACCACGAAACGCACGGCATAAGAGACAGTAGGAAATCTGAAATCTGTAATAGGATATTAAAATCAAAGCCCAGGTGAAGTGCATGCTGAATACTGAATGGAGTATTAAGCCAATTCTCAATTTGAGTCTCCATGTGTATAGCATAGCACTGCTTCCTGTGTCCGAGAGAAGCAGCAGCAGAGAACACAAAAGCTTCTCTGGAGATGTGGGAGTTATATATTACAGTAAAGAAAGCTGGGAAGAACAAGGTCTTCTTTATTTTTGAAAATGTCATTTTGGGGTTGGTGAGATGATTAAAAGCAACCTGCCTCAAAGAATATGACCTGAGTTAGATGCTCTAGACCATATGATGGAAGGAGAGAGCCAGCTCCCTCAAGTTGTTCCCTGACTTTCACACATGTGCCCATGTATGAGCATTTGCACAGACTGTCCCTCACACTCATATACACACTAACACATACACACATGCAAAATTAATTAGTTTTTAAATACTATTTCAATTTCCACCTTCATTAAGAATAGACTTCTTTTAAAAAATTAATGGAAGTCTCAAGCCACTGTATTTTAATTTTTACAAAACTTCAGTGGGCTTACATACTTAAATAAAGGCATTTCATGAAAAAAAATCAACTTTTATGATTCCCTTCTTAAAGTCTCATATGCTTTTTGTTACTACTATGAAAACCATTTCACAGGGTTTCTGACTGAGATAATGGGGACAGCATGGATTATAGCTAAAAAGAGTAGTTCCAGAGATCTATCACATATCACAAAAAGCGTAGTTAGTAGCAACATGTATTTGTTACAAACAAATTAAAAATGTATTCATGCTTAAATTTTAGTGGGTGCCTAATACTGCAGAAAGCATTGAAACTAAAAGGCAAATCAGTCCATATTGTACACTGGGGGATCAATCACATAAAATTAACACACGATACAAGCTCTACTAGAGACCATATGTCATCAATAGTGAGTTCCTTGTAGTAGAAGACAATTTAAAACTTATAGGTTATTATCATAATTCTAGGGAACGTTGGAAGCAGTTCAACTGGGTCCTGATGATTTTGATAAAACCTGACAGAGCCCAGGTAGAAAATAGAATTCTTGAAAAGGTTCAAGCACATTTGCTGTGCTCTGAACTGAGTATTTCACAGGGCAACGTGAAAGTGTGAATGAGGGACACTGTGGAGATGGGGCTAATTGACCATCTGTTGTTTAATCCTCATGAGGCTTACACCGACTATTTCCAAACAGCAAAATAACACCATACCTTTACAAATGGAATGTAGCAGCACGTGGACAGCTTTCCCCTACTTCTCAACATACATGCTGACCTTTCTTTCACTCTATTCTGAGGAAGACTCATGCTCCACTCCTCAGTTCGCAGTCCCAACTCCCAGAGAGGACCCCTCATTCTTCTCTTTCAAAACTCCCCTCATCTTACCTTTATTACTAATACAATTTTTGTTAGAATTAGTTATTAAATGCTCATTAAATACTAGAAGAGTAATTTCAAAAATATTATATGAACACCATAGAAGGCTCTAGAGGCCTGCTTTGCAATAAGGTAGTCATGAGAAACACAGAGTCCTGTAATGTGTAACTGCTAGTGTTTGCACCTGCCTACTTCCCACAAGTTGGACAGTTACTCAATCATTTAAGGTACTAGTCTGATGGGAGTGACCAGGAAAAGACCAGATGCACAAGGTACCTTGTGTGCCTGTCTTCCCTTCTCTCTGTAGATGCTTCAAACTGAATAAGGCAAATGTAACTACTTTTTAATAACTGTTTTTTTAACCAAATGGATTTGTCTTTATTATAGTTCAATAAATGATGTTTTCACCATGGTCTCATGAGTTATAAGTCTCTTGTCCTTTTGAACACACCCCATATTATATAATGAATGTCTTTTCAGTGGAGTTAGTAGGAAAACAGAGTAGGAGGTGAATCCAGAAAGCCAATGGGAGACAAGTCAAGCGTGGAACCACATAAACAATGCCTGAGCTCTTTTGCCATCTACTCTCATAAACATAATCAAAAGCACTCATTTTTATTCACCCTTGCCCTCATGGGCAACTTAAAGTTGCCCTTCTTAAGTTTTAAGAACAACTGTGGTAAAGACACTACTTATGATTTCATCTACACATACAATAATATAACTGCAGAAAGAAAACTCAACAATGGCAAAGAATTACTTGTGATTTTTTTTTTTATGTCTAAAGGAAGTGAAAATTCAACAAAGACCATAGTTACCCTCAAAACTTCTGGTGTTAGGAAATTCAATGAAGCCTTGTTAGAGGCTAACCTTTGAACAACCTTCAGAACACTCTGAATTCCAAAATTTCAGGGCTCAAAGCAGTCACTGTTCAGGACATGGCACTAAATATAATTGAAAAGTATATTCATTAAATTTGCCACCATTCATAAAAAGAAGTATTTTTCCAGGCATTGCCATCAGTCACATTTCTATTATTGCTTCATCTGGAGATGATACAGTCAAGTATGGATAATAAAAACATCATTTTCAATTTGCAGGATCAAGATGAGGGATTATTTCATTTTGTCAACACTTAATATTCAGTATAAATTTATAAATACCTGAGTTTAATATTAACAGAAAGTGAAGTGGTGGGGATAATTTACATAGGCTCAACCTATGCTAGTCATAAGAAATATTACATAATTAATAGCATTATGATACACTGTCATTATCATTTTGCCACATTTATGGGCTTCATGCTCACAGTTGACAGCACTCAATTATTGATGAGGAGATGTAAATACAGAAAATTATGCAGTAACTTCATCTCTAAGGATAGAGGCATTCTGTCATTTATCCTTTACTTCACAAAATGGCAAAGTGGCTCCTTACAGAATTGGAGAGTGTACCTATAGCAACTTCAGTTTAAAAGTACCCTGGCCCATCTCAATACCACATTTGCCTTAAAATTCAACTTACAGAATCCGTGGAGACATGAAGCTTCAAGCAGTCCTGGAAACTCAACCAGCAGAGCATCCAGAACACAAACTGATTCAGTTCAATAAGAGAAAAAAAACCAGAAAGAATCCAGAAAATGTTAAGAGAACTGTTCATATTTTATCACTTAGAACCTGGCTTTAGTCTATGCACTGTGTGATTCTATGAGGAGATGACAGTGAAGCCAAATACAAGAAGCCCAACGTCATCTACAACAAAAAGAATAATGCTAGAGATAGCATATGACTGCATTTCAAACTCCAGTGCAAAGAGCCAGTCATATGAAGAGCTGGGTGCAGGTATTAGAACAGATGTGTTGTCCAATGGAGAAAGAAACTGAGCCCAGAATGGAACCACATTTTTTTTTTGTCAACTGCTTTTCAACACAGTTCATCAAGGACACACAAGGTGAAAAGCACAGTGCCTTCAATAAACCACTTCAGGAATACTGGGTGTCTATTTGCACAAGGAGGAACTGGTTCCTGTTTGCTGTTTTTTTTCTTTTCATTAACTTAAAAAGTATCTCATACAATATATAGTGAGCATATTCCTTTATATACCCCACACCTAACCTTTCCTGCTGACATTAGTTTCCTTTTATTACCCTAGCTGACTCTTGTCTAACTTTATGTCATATATGCATATATTATTTTACGAATTTATGTCAAAATCTAAGAAGAACAAAGGTGGAAAAACATACAAAATTTGTTTTTCTAAGACAAAAATAATTTACTTAATATTATAACAATCAGTTGCGTCTGTTTTCTGCAAATAGCACACTTTGACGAATAGCATAGTTCTTAAAGAACTTTGTTCTTGACTGAAAAAATTTCATTTCATAAATATATGCACATACACATTTACATCTCACATTTTCTTTTCCCATTCCTCAGTTGTTAGACATCTCAATTAGTTAAAAAAAAAAAAACTTAGCTATTATTAGTAGTGTTGCAGTTGACATTGATGAATAATTATCTCTGTAATATATTGACTTGGAGTCAATATATGTTATAGTTGAGTTGCACAGCAGATTTACTGTTACGTTTTTTGAGAAACCTCCATACTGACTTCCAAAATGGTTTGACTACTTTACAGTTCTCACTGGTTGCGTGTAAGGGTTCACTTTTTTGTCACACTGTACAGCTTTTGATGTCATTTGTTCTTAATGATTAACAGTATGAGTGTAGTAGGATGGAATCTAGGCACAATTTTGATGTGTATCTTTTCTGGATTTGTTTTAACAACTGTACCCTGGATCTTGCATATGCTTGAGAAGCTCTGTATTGCTAAGCGATACCCAGGCTAAGTTGTATTATTTTGATAGCTACTAAAGTTGAACATTTTCTCCTCTGTTTATTGACCATTTATATTTCATCTTTAGAAAACTGCTCATTCCATTAGTTTTATTAAGATGTTTGATTTCTTTTTTGTTTAGTTCTCCCATTTCTTAGGCCAAGCTTTTCATATAAAACTCACCTCCAAATGTATTACAGATTTAAATGTAAAATCTGAGACTATAAAGAAAAACTAGAAAAGAAAATACAGGACTTCTTCAAGGCATTGCTCTAGGCAAGTTTTTGTTTGTATGACTCCCCCAGACATAACTAACAAGAGTGAAAAATTGGCAAGTGGGCAAACTGAAAAGCCTTAGAACAGCAAATGAAATAATAAAGAAACAACCTATAGGATCAGAAAATATGTTAAAATGACAAATACGTGGCTAAATCAAAAAATGTATAAGAAATTCAACTCAAAGTAAAAATCGATTGGTTAAAAATTAGACAAAGAACTTCAAATGAAAAATTTCAGAATAAGACATATGAATGGCCAACAGGCTTATGAAAAAATGGTGTTCAATAGCTACAAGGAAAATACAACTTTAAACAACATGAAATATCACTTCTCACTTGTTAGACTAGCTGTTACCAAACCCTGAAGTTCCACGTTGATGGAGATATGTAGATAAAGGAACCCTTGAGAGATGCTGGGGGGGAATATAAGTTGTTCTAGTGTGATTTACGTTGTTATTCTAAGACAAGTGACTGAAAGCAACTCTAGAAGGAAAAGGTATATTGTGCTTACAGTTCCAGGTCACACTTTATCCTTGAGGCAAGTCAGGATAAGAATCATGGGGGAAAATTGCTTGCTGGCTCACCCATGACACTGGCTCATGCTCAGCTAGCTTTCTTATACAGCCCATTTCCAAGTGCCTAGGGATGGTACCAACCACAGTGGGCCAAATCAATTGCCAATCAAGATAACCCTTGGTAGACATAGTCATCGGCAATTTGATCTAGGAAATCATTCAATCAAGACTCTCTCCTCAGTTGGCTCAAGTTGACAGCTGAAGCTAACTGGACCATAATTTAATAAAGTTGTTATTAATAATAATAGAAGGTTTTTTAAAAAGTAAAAACAGAATTACTATATAATCCAGTAAATATACTACTGGATTAAGGAACTGAAAAATGAGTTAGTTGAAAACAAGCACACACTTCCATATTCTTCACAGTGGGGTTAACAAAAGCAAAAATATGGACTTAGATTAAGTATCAAACAAGCAATGAATGAACAAAGAAAATGGAGCATGTGTACATAATGAAAGAGGACTTAACCTAAGAACAAATGGAATTTTGTATTTGAGACACCCAGAATGGGCCTCAAAGACATTAGAATAAGTGAAATGAGTCAGCTAGAGAGGAGGACTCATATGGGGGAGTTAAAAACCTAAAACATTGAGGAGTAAAGAACAGAAATGTAAGCAGAAAAGGATCAGCATTGGCGATGATGGTGAAGGTGATTCAGGGAGAGCAATGTCTTCTTAACCTTGGGGAATACATTTCAGGCCCTGAGTAGTCTGGGATAAAGGATGGCACCAAATTCTATGTATACTATGTCTTCTCTTTCTGTACTTACAGAACAATTATCACTTATAGTTTATAAACTGGACATAGTAGGAAATAACAACTATGAAACAAGAAAATTAAAGTCTTTGGAACTTGATTCTGTCAAGATATTTTACTGTGCTGGACTCAACCTTCTTGTGGTGACATGAGATGAACTAGTATTGGTGTGAGAAGAGGAAGCCAGGTGAACAGATACTCATCTACTGTTAGTGTACCACTGATGTGATGCATCATCAGGCACGTAGTGTATAGAGAATGGGTACACAGCACAAAGGACAATTCATATCCTAGGTAGGAGAAGAAAACTCAACAATATAAGAGTTCTTAGTGCTACTCAGAGCAACATACAATGGAAAATGTATAAACTCCTTATTTATACAGTTTTACACTTAATATTTTCATACCACAGTTGTTTGTAATTGAGACCAGAGAAAGTGAAATCACAGATAAAAGAGAGCTATAGTCCTGTATAAGTGCTTAGTATACATGTTCATAAACTCTTCTGTCCATCTCTGGTCAATGACTTTAAGGCGCATAGAATAGTAAGAAAAAATTTCCTCCAAAATTATTTTGAGATACATGTATGTTATCCTGTGAATCAGTAATCTGCTTCATTTTGTGGTGAACAGCATTTCACTACACTCAATTTTAACTCTGCAAATCCAAGGGTCTTTCTTATTTTTGAAAACTGTAAAGCAAACTTCCAGAAACATTTGATTATACTTTGTATAAATGTATGTTTCCATTTCCCTTGGAGAGATACCCAGCAGTGTGGTTTATGTGCCACATGGTACTACCTTCCTAGACAAGAAACTAAAACTGATTTAAAACATGCTGTCCCACTGTGTATTCTACCCACCATGCTTGCAGTTTCCAGTTGATCCCCAGCCCCATCAGCATCTGCCAGTCTTCAATCCAGTGAATATGAAATGGTGTTTCATGGTGATTTCCAATCATGTTCTGTCATGACTAACTGTGCTGAGCATCTATTCACCTGCTTCCTAGTTATTCACACACCATGAGTGATGAGGATCTTCAAATCATTTGCACATGTATACTATTCTAAACCAGATTATCTAATTAAATTGTAAGAGTTCTTACATAATTTTATGTAATTTTTATCTCTGAGTCTATGCTATGTCTGTTGCTTGTTGGTGTGAGCTAGGATTGAGTCTGATATAAGATAATGATCAAGACTGATTTTTTTTTTAACCAAAAGAGATATCCAGTTGTTCCTTACCATTTGTGAAATAGCATAGTATTCATAAAATGAAATATATTTGATGTTTTATAAAAAAATCAATTGTATCTGAGGAACTCCTAGATTCCTATTGTTCTACACAAATATTCATCTTTATAACAGTTTTGACTACTGTTTTACTGATTTTATAGCACTATAGTAAGACTTCAAATTAAACATTATACATTCTCCAATTTTTATTTATCTTTAAAATTTATTTGATTTAAAAAAATGAGCCATTATCATATATACATTATATATATTCATCAATCTATAAATATATATTGTACAATTTTTGCTGAGATCTTATTGAAGCAGTTGACCACTTTAAAGATAATGAAAGCTTAGAAACACCAAGCTTTTAGATCTATTAATAGGTAATTAGTCATTAGGTTCCTTGGAGCTGGAGTTACAGACAGACTGACATGAACACTAGGTACTGAATTCAAGTCCTCTAGAAGAGCAGCAAGTGACCTTAACCACTAAGCAATAACTTGGGCCACTAAGTTTTATAATCCTACGTGTATGAGTGTTTTGACTGCATGCGTATAAGCATATTCCATATATTCAGTGTCCTTGGGCTAGAAGAGGGCATTGGGTCCTAGTGGAACCGATGGTTGTGGGCCAAACTCAGCTCCCCTGCAAGAGCAGTAAGTGCTCTTAACTATTGGGCCATCTCTCCAGCTCCTGCATGTTATGATTTTATCTGATTATAAGTGACATTTTGTTTTCATGTCTAATTATTATTAGAACAGAGTAATACTGCTCTGTAGTTTTCATTTAGCCTCACGTCCTTGGTTCTGGTAGCAGAATAAAACACGACATTAAACATCTAACTACCTCCTCTTTTATATTCTGAAAGGCTGCCTGTAGGATTGGCAATTTTTCTTTGTTTCTGACTGAACTCAGAGATTTTATGAAATTAATTGAAATCTGTAGTACATGGGCTTTTCATTGCTTACCAATTTCATCATGATGGAGTTTTATTTGTTTTTCAAAAACACTGTCCATTTAACTTTGTCAGATTTACTGGCTTGCAGATGTTCAGTGTTCTCTCACTGTGTTTTTTTTTTATTCTTGTGAATTTTGTAGTGATACCTGTCTTGATGTATCCATGTGTTTCTTCTTTAAAATCTGACCAGTGTTATGGCTAAGGAATTTTCAGTTGCATAAACTCCTCACAAGAACTGCCTCCTGTCCAACTAACCTTTTGCTGCTTTTTTGCTTCTGTTTAACCTAGTTCTTGATTTATGTTCACTGTCTCCTTGCTTCTGCTCACTATGAGCTTTTGGGTTTTGCCACATAGTATTTTAGGTACATATTTAGGTCACTGGATAACTTTTAAAAATATTTTAACATAAGCATCCCAAGCACAAATATAGCCTCTATTACACAGTCACATGCTACCCATTTTGCTTGGTAGTGATTTTATCTTTAGTCCATTCAAAAATACTTGCTAACTGTTCTCTGAAATATGGATCATTTTATGTATGTATGTGTGTGTGTGTGTGTGTGTGTGTGTGTGTGTGTGTGTGTGTATTGTTCAACCCATAAGCAGTTGTAAAATTTCAAGATGCTACTGCTCTATAACCACTTTCTACTAGTTCCTCTGGGTCACAGATCACACTTTGAAAGAATACACTCCTCTTTAATTTATTGAGCTCTGTCTCATGTCCTGGAATATGGTCTCTCTTTATGTGTATTCTAGATGTTTGCACTCTGTTGGTTGGAGTTGCATTCAAGCAGATCATTTTGGTTCATGGTTTATTTGAGTCTTGTATATATTTAGCATTTTTTTCTACTTGTTCCTTCAGTTACTAGGTCTGGTGTGTTGAACTTTCAGCTTATCATTTCTCTTCTGAGTTCCATCAAGTTTTGCTCACTGGGTTGTGGCACTCTGCCATTAGACGCAGACACATTTAGGACTGCTGTATCCTCTTGATGAATTGACTTTTTTTTTTAACATTATGAAATGTCTCTGTTTTCCCTGATATCATTCCTTGTGCTGAGATCCATCTAGCCATTCTAGTTTTGTTTTGATGAATCCTGGCATGTATACTAATTTCCATCTTTTTATTTTTAGTATCTTGCTAAAACATGTCATGGGCTGGGCTCCCTCTGCCTCTCTACTCAATCCCACCCCATCCCCTTCACAGGCCTTTATAGATCAGTGAATTGCAACTCAGGCTCAGGACAGGAACTGAGAAAATACCACTGTCTCTGTCTTTTTCTCTATTAATAAGTCCTTTTTACTTGGGGGAAAAAAAAAACAGATTACTGCCCGACTTTCCCTGTAGACCCATCTTTCCATCTCTCCATGGGAAACCATCACATTCTGGATCCATTGCTTCTTTCTGTGTTTGTTTCCTCTTTAGTGTAGCAGACCTGGGCTCTGCCTGGAACACATTCCCCTAGTAATTTTCCTTGTGAGCATTTAACTGGATATTGCAGGCATGCAGAAGTGATAGCCCCCGCCCCATTGTCTTCTCCTTTCCAGAGACATTTACTCAACACTTGCCAGATGCCAGACACCAAGCTCCATCCTGACAGAAAATGACAAATCTAAAGATACTGGTGGCTACGCTTAGGGAATAAACTTCATCGTGGAAGACAATGATCTCCCCCATGAACATGCGCAACTGCGTCCTACGAGAAGTTCAATAAAGAAAACGAGCACAGAGCTATGAAGAGCCACAGTGGAAACTGACAAGGTTATAAGGAGGACTTTGCTGAGGAAGAACTCTTTGACCAAGATCTGAGAAGAGAGTAGCTGCTACCCAAACAGTCTGTATTCAGTGGAGACCAAAAGCTTATCATTGAATTTTAGTTCATACATGTGTACTGTTAACGGGAAAAGTTATGGCAAGTTTGATTTGCTATAGCATAATTAATTAGTTACAACAACTCTCAAATTGGCATCGTCTTGTCAGATAGTTATAAATAATAAAATTATGGGTTTATGATTTGAATAGAAAGGAATGGTAAGTTTTACACTATGAGACAGAAGAGCTAAAAAAAGAGAAATGTCATTTCTCCCTCTCTCTCTCTCTCTCTCTTTTGGTTCCTAACTTTTAATATAAAAACACATAGTAATGGCTGGAGAGATTGTTTTAGAGAAACAGTAAATAAGAAATACTTATATTTCAAAACTGCATTTGTTAGGTTTTCTCCAAATATGGTCATGCAACTCACCTTTTCCTTTAATGTAGGTAAAGGAGAGGTAGAATCAATGGCCATAAAAAGGGGTATTTGAAACCTCACCTTTTCATCTTGGGGCATGTACTGCAATGGCCTGGTTTGTAGGTAACTTGTAATCCAGTAGGACTACATCATTGTCTGACAAATTCTATCACATTTGATATAAAGTCAGGCTTTACATTTAAGCCCTGTTTTCCTGCTAGCATCTTAGCTGTGCTGAATTTAATGACTGTGTTCTTCACCTCTATTTTTTTTCTACTCATAAAATCCTATTTTTAAAATATGAACTTAAAACTAAACTCTTCTAACTAAACTTCTCAATCTTTTAAAATCTTTTAAAAAGTTTAAAATCTTTTAAAAAGTTTACCTTTCAGCAAAGTGTAGTGGTCCAAGCCTGGTCATGTTCAACCATAGTTTTCCATCTTCCTTCCTGTTGCAAATGGATTGCTTTCATCTCCTGTATCAATTAGCACTTGTTTGGTAAACTGCTCTTGAGTCCAATAACTTAATGTAATATTCATTTAGTTTGCTCCAGATTCTGTCAAGTAGTTTTGTGGCCTGAGTTTGGGTTCACCAACCCAGCAAAAACTAGCTTGGGCTTTTGAAGGGCATTTGAGGGTCAAACAGGTCTCCTGGAACAGATGGTCTTGTGGACAGATCTGGAAGTTGTCTAGTGATTAGGTCATGTGCCCTTCACCATCTTGGCTACATGACACTGGGTCCTAAAACAGTCAAGGGTCAGTCTCCATTGTGCAAGTATACTCAAGGACGCTCTACGAATGTTCCGTTGGCCAAAGCAAACCCCTTTGAGAAATGCTGTATCAATATATAGAGTAATAAATTTTGTATATGTGTATTTTACATAGATTATGTCATCAGATGAACAGAAATAAAAACCCAAACCAATAATAATTTTCTTTGATTTCCCTCATCACTGCCACCCATATATAAAAGGTAGCCCAACCTGAATACAAAAATGAGATATTTGCATTTGTGTTCATCTGATGCCTTAGTATCTGTGACAAGAAATCAATTGACCTTTTGTGGTAGCATTTTAAAAGCATTTACATATGAGTTTATCAAAAGAAACGGGCTAGCTCAAGCTTGTGTTTGGCACACCTTAAAAAAGGAATTACCGTGGATTCTGGCTTACTTTGCTTCTACAAGAGGATCTGACTGTTGTTAGAATAACCTGTAATTTATATATTCTTTGCATGACTATTAAAATTCAATATGAATTTATATATCATTTCAGGCAGTTTATGTATCAAGACCATAATACTGTTCAAAACAAGTCTTTGGTTGAAGAATTTCTCTGTTTGCATTATAGATCAATGGCTACAGTTAGGTTGAATAAAGCAGTACACAGTTAATGCATAAAGGAAAAAATCTGGTTGACTAAGCAATAAACATCTCAGCAGGCAAAATTCCTAAACGGTAAGAATGTCCAAAATAGGAACAGAGAGACTTCTGTGGTTGGCTTCAAAGGCATCCAAGAGAGCAAAAAGAAAAATGTACTCAAAAGCCAAAGAGTGATAAAACTGTTCTTATTTCACCCTACCTTTCACAACACTGAATGAGACAAACACCAGGAGCTACCCCTGGGCCTTCAGCAATGAACTCAGCATTTTACACAACAAAGTTAATAGAACTTGTTAATTCGGAATTTAGTTGTTCAAAAAGCCAAACAGCCTCACCATACCAGAAGGGCCTGCTTTAAGTGGACTTCAATTACTGGAATTAAATATTCGTTGGAAATTGGGACTGATATGAGAAGTCTTACAGCTTTACCTGGCTCTGCAGAGCAACACAAAGACCATTAAGCAATAGTGACTGAAGGACACAGTTTGTCTCGGAGCGATACGCCAAACCCCAGTTCTGTGTATTTACTATTGGATCTCCAGATAATGGCCTCCCCATCCACAAATCCAGTGATACTCGCTTCTCTTTTGCTGTTTTTCTGACAAAAGCAACTTCAGGAGAGAAGGCTGTATTTTAGAGTATAGCAGCGGAAGCAAGGAAACATGGGCTTAGAGCACCGGCCATACTGCATCTGTAGTGGGAAAAGAGAACTATAGAAACCTACAGCTGCTCAGCTTCTCCCTTGATTCTGTCCAGGATCCAAGTCAAGGAGTAGGGTTACAATGGTGGTTCTCCCCATACTAATTAAAGCTATACATAAAACCCCAACGGGAACGTCCAGAGGCCTGTCTCCCAGATGACTGTAGATTTTGTGAAGTCGACAATTAACAATAATCATCACACACACCAACTGTATATCTACGATATTTGAAAAATTACATAGCATTATTAATTTCCTGTAAGAGTATGGCCCCTGATTGGTTAAACATGCTCCAGTGGATGGCCACACAATAGAGTACATAGGTGATATTAATGGCATACAGTGGGTTAAAAATGGGAGTACACAAAGTTGGAAGGGTGTGGAATGGGGTAGATCTTGAAGAAGATAGGGAAAGGGGGTGAAAATGCTCAAAAGACAATGACTGAAATTATCAAAGAATTAATAAAACCATAAAAAGGAATACAGACTTTTCTTGTTATTATTCCCTAAATAACACACCAACAACTATATACTGTGTTCTGCATTATAAGTAATCTAGACATGACTACAAATATCTACCTGCAAGGGTTGAGTAGGTTTGATGCAAACACTGCGCTGTTTTATATAAGGAATACCAACATCTAAAGGTCTGGAGATTGAAAGTGTGTCTTGGAACCAGAACCCATGGATACTAAGGGATGAGACTGTATACAAAACTTGAGTAATGTAAAAACCAGAAATCAGAATTACTCATTTTCTATTTTAAGTTCTCAAAACCCAAATACTCTGGAACGTTTGGTGCAAAGTGTACTTTAAAAGAAGAAATTAGCAATTGAAATGCTATGGTGTTTTGAAATATGTAAATGCCCTTGGGTTTTTGAATTAAAATTCTATCAGTATCTTATCACATGCAGGTATTTAAAGTGTGCATATGCTGGTGAATCATTTGTGATATTTTCATCATTTAGAACTGTAACTATTGGTTGGTTTCTACTTCCACTTGGGGAATAAACAGATGTATCAAGAGATGAGTTTCCAATCTCTCACATAAAAGTCACCAATGCAAACCATATGTAAACTATGTACATCCCAGTATGTTGATGAGTAGGTGCTGGTGAGAATATCCCACCTCACACCTCTCTCCTTAGGTTCTTTAGCCACATATCTGCATTAAAATGAGTTTATGTCGGTTTCACATAGCACTTTGTTCTCATTGCTAATTACTGAACTGTGTACAAACAACTGATTCCAGGGAAACCAATCAGATATTTCTCAGGAATCTACTACAGTCCAAGAAGAATCTGAGCTAGCTCTTCTGATGATATGTTATCAACTCCATGGAACCTACAATCACCTAGAAGACAAACATCTGAGCACATCTGTGAGTGAGTTTCTAGATTGGGTTAGATGACATTGGATGACCTACCCTAAATATAGGTGGGACTATTCCATGATTTGGGGTCTTGGCCTGAATAAAGAGAGGAGAGTGAGCTTAAAACCAGGAACCATGGTACTTCCTAAGGATGTAATGTGACCAGCTGCCACTTTGCTTTCCCACCTTAATGGATCAACCTATGATCCAATAAATCCATCGTTCCTCAAATTCTTTTTGTTACATGTTTTGTGTATTTTGATGGAAATGGGGAAAGTAGTTTACATAGCTCTAGATGATCAGTCTGGAACGTCTACAGAAATTATATTTTGGGGGCCACTGAGCTGTAAAAGGTAGGTAAAGGTAGAAAGATGGAGATGAAATAGATTCACTGAAAGAGTAAAAAAGGCAGCATGTCAACCTCAGAGACATTTAGTCAAAGAGAGTACAGCTACCCTATGGGCTGGTAACATGTTTTATGTAAGATTGTCCAATTATTATACCAAAGGATCTACATTCCTAAAAACAAAATGATCTTAAAATACCAAATATTCTTTTGCATTAGAGCAAGGTCAATGGATAATTTAAAACATAATGTCCACTTTCCTTTGTTTTACATTGCACATTAATACCAACAGTTTATCTGGACAAAGCAGATTAAAGGAACAACTGTAGTGATTTTTTTTTTCTTTTTGCTCTCAGATCATAAATACTTTGAGGTTAAGATACAATCTAAAACACATTACCATCATGGTATGTAGAAAGACAGAACGTGATAACGATATATGACAAACAGAGAGGCTAACGGTTACCTACGTTATAGTTCATAGAATTAAAAACTATTGCAAAGACAACTATAAGAAGCACTCATCTATAGACTGGACTGGGTGGTAGGTGGTAGTTTTTCTAGTTAGTCACAAGTGACATTTAGCTTCTAATGCACAGGCTGTTAGAATGAATGATTCTAATAGTGTCAGAGTTTAAATATTATCCTAGGAAATGTATGCTTATAATTGTCTTTGCAATAGTTTTCAATTCAATGAACTGCAACAGTTGAAGTTACAGATGTACACCTAAAACATAATTAGGAAAATCCAAAATGTGTGAGTCAAACTGTCTGTGTTCCTTATACCCACATCTTCACCTATTACCCAGTTGGGATGAAAAGCTTCCCAGTGCTGTACTTTATATCATTCTTTCTATGATATCTTTTACCAGTGGCTATAGTCTATGTCTATCATATGAAACTTAATAGAGTTTTTGAAATTATCTGTGTTTAAAAACCAATATATTTAAAAATAGTTGAAAACTACGAAATTAAACATAGTTTTTGTCCTCCTATTAAACTTCTTAAGATAATAGATAGTGACCAGGAAAAGAAACAATTTCCTCACTGTGTTTAGGATCTGTTGTGAAGTCCCAACAGTCTCAATGAATCCTCATTACATGAGAATAATGATCACAGAATTATCTGGATATGAAACGTAAAACATTGTCTGTTAGTTTAACAGCGGCTTGTTAAATGACCCTTTGCATGTGCACCAGATTATATTTCTCCACCACTCATTCAAAGCCGTATTTATTGAGTGCCTATTATTCTCAAGGACTGAGGCTGGTACTAAGAATACCAACATAGCAGATCAGAGAGGGTCTCTCTAGAAATTCACAAGGAAATTGTAAATTAATGTTTGCATCATGTAAAATGACAGCATGATATGTAAGGCAGGAATTGAATGAATAAGATGTTAAATAATCTTAGATCAGGGAGATCAGCACTTCTTAATACAAGGAAGGAGAATATTTTCATAGATTATTATGCAAATGTAGTATTTCCTCATATAGTCCCTTATGCCTCATTTTATAGGTCACTAAGGCACTGATTAAAATTTTTATTATATATAAATAGCCTCAAGTTGAAACAGGGCTTGGAAAATGTCTTACCTGCTTGCATATTTAAAATTTCTGTGACAATAACTCATTACACATGCTCAACAGTTTATGCACACTGGGTGTCCAACTAATAAAGACAGAGCATTCATTTAACACTCTGCAGACCAATGGCTATGGTGGTTATTCTTAACTGTTATTTACTGGAATGAGAAAATGCTAGGACATTAGTAAGGCACTTGTCTGGGAGTGGTCTATGATGCTGTTTACAGACAGAATTGGATGAGTGGGGAATCTAATCTAATGAACGGACTTATCCTTTAATGAATGAGAGATAACTGGAAAGTACAAGATAGGCCCAAATTTAAGGAAGTAGAACACTGGCATGAGTTATTGGGAGTCATGTCTTGGCCTCACCTGTTCCTATAGTTCCCTTTTTCTCTGTTTCTATTGTTCTCCACCACACTATTTCAGTCATGGTAGACTATGAAACTGTAAACCAAGCAAATATTTCTCATGTAAGTTTCTCTTCTGCTTCATCTGCGCCGCTTTCCACAAGTATTTGGACACAGTGATACAAAACACACAGAGTTCACTAACGATGGACATGAGAAGGTGTGGTAACTATAAAAGAGCTGGAATTCAGGCTCAAACAAGACTGGGTTTTGACCCCAGCCCCATAAATTACCATCTACTTCACTGACCTTAATAATTAGGGACAAGTTTTTATTTGTATCTAAATGTTTCACGCTAGAAACATAAAATATAGTTCATGCAGAAAAACTGGTAGCTCATCAATTCTGTATAACGTCTGGATATTTTTGTTTTTATTTTTGTTTTTGTTGTAGAAAGCATTCTTTACATCATTCTACCATGTAACAGGAGGTGAGGAAGAACTGGAGGGACCTGGAGGTCAGTGTATGCCAGGCGTATTGCACAATGCTCTGTTGCCATGGAATATGGAAGAGGACACTACAGTTCCTGTTTTCAGGTACTGATCCCTGTCTGCCCATTTCTATGATGAGGGAAGCTGTGTGAAGACCTGAGGGGCTAAGGTACCTGTTCTCCTAGAAGAAAAGGTACTCTTCCCACATGCCCTAGGGCCATCTAAATATCAATGTGAGGAACAATCATTGAAGACTTATATGCCACCCAGACATCTCTTCTCAGTGGGCTTTGGAGGACACAATAGCTCCAGTGAAAGATATATTCAGTGTGGTAGGGGGCACTCCACCAAACTACCTTGCCTTGGTGGTACGTGCTAATTACTAATCCCTGCTCTGGGTGGGAGTCTTGTCCTGACTATGGTTCTCTATATTTCACGATCTCTTCTCATAATAAAAACATTACTGCTTCCTAGTATACCATAAACTATATTTATCAGATCTATTAAAATCACAGACTTAAAAAAATTATTCTTTGTTTAAAATTCCACTGGCACAAGCCAGAAATGGTGGCACACATTTGTCATCATAGCACTTAGGAGGCAGGAGTTGTTGGGTCTCTGTGAGGTCAAAGTCAGCCTGGTGTACACAGTGAGCCTAAGGCCGGCTAGGGCTTCATAGTTTGACCCTGTTTAAAAAAAACAAAACCAACAAAAAACATCCCCCCCCACACCAACGCCAAAATTTCACAGACTTCTGCATATTATAGGTTTTTAGGCAGTTAACATTATGATCCCTTAGGGCTTTTTAAGACACCCCTACTGTTCTTCTAGCCCTCCCTCTTTCCTTTGTTCATCTCCCTTCCCTTTACCTAATTGGAAGCTCATCCCTATTTTTCACAGTTCTTTGATCAGATCACTCGTACCCTTCTCCATTGTTTCTCTACAGACTAACACGCCAACAGTCCTGTTTTATTTTCATGGTTTCTGCAGTTATTCCAGAATACGTACTCACATTTGAAGATTTGGAGTTAGGAGGCTCCAATGAGAGGAAATGTGGGTGTTCATCTTTCTGGGTCTGACTTAGCTCACTCAATATAATCTTTTAGAGTCACATCCATTTAACTGAAAATTCCACTTTTTCTTAACAACTGAGTAGTATTCCATAGTGTATTTGTACTACATTTTTATTATTCATTTGTCCATTGAGGGACATTGATGTTGTTTCCATTTCCTGGCTATTGTGCAAAGAGAAACAATGAACATGATGGAATAAAATGTCAAGTCCTTTAGGCATATGCTAAGGAATGGTATAGCCAGGTGATATGAAAGATATATTTTTAGCTTTCTGAGAATTCTCTACACTCATTTCCATAGCACCTCACCAGTTTGCAATCCAACAAACAGTGAATGAGAGTCCCCTTTTCCCTGCATCCCCTCCAGCATTTGTTGTGTGTGTTCCTTTGATCTTTGGCCATTCTGACTGAGGTAAGATGAAATCTCAAAATTGTTTTGATTTGCATTTCCCTAATTTCTAGATTAGGGAAATAGGATTTCCACATTTCAGGGATAAATCCAGCTTGGTCACAGTGGATAATAGTTTTGATGTATGTCTGTATTCTGTTTCCAAGAATTTTTATTTTCTTCTTTTGTAAACTTTCTGTTCAGGTCCAAGGACAATTTTTTGATGGATCATGTTTTATATGTTTATTATATATTCTGGATAATAATCCTCTGTTAGATGTCTAGCTGGCAAGGATTCTCATTTTGTGGACTTCTCCTTCATCTGGTTTATTGCTTCTTTAGTCCTGCAGAAGCTTTTAAGCATAATGAAGTCCCATTTGTCAATGGTTGGTTTTAATTCTTGGGGAGAGTCCTATTCAGGAAGTCTTTCCCTATATATCCAGTAGAAAACTGCCTATGTTCTCTTCTAGAAGTTACAGTGCTTCAGGTTTCACATTCAGGTCTTTGAACCTCTTGGAGTTGGTTCATATTCAAGGTAATAGTTAAGGCTCTAATTTCATTCTTCTGCCTGTGAACATCTGGTTTTGCCAGTGCCATTTTTGAAGATGCTTTCTTTTCTCCAGAGTATGTTTTTAGGAATCTTTGTTAAGTGTCAAATGTCTGAAAGTATGTGTACTCATGTTTATGTCTTCACTTTTGTCCTATCAGTTGACATGTCTGATTTTTGTGCAAGTACTCTATTATTTTTTATTACTATGGTTTTGTAATACTTCCAAAGATCTAAAATGGTAATTCTTCCAGCATTGTTTTGGTTTTTCAGAATTGTTTTGACTATCTGGGTCTTTTGTAGTTCTGAATGAATTTTAAGGTAGAGTTTTTCACCCAATTTCTTCAAAGAATGAGATGGGAATTTTGATTGGGACTGCATTGAATTGGTAAATAGCTTTTGGCAGAAAGCTCATTTTCACAATATTAATTCTACCAATCCATGAGCATGGGATATCTTTCTATTTTCTAGTATCCTTTTCTATCTCTTCCTTCAGAGATTTAAAGTTTTCCTTGTCAAGGTCATTCACTTCCTTGGTTAAGTTTATTTCTAGATATTTTATTTTCATTGAAGTTATTATGAATGGAAGTGTATCCATGATATATTTCTCTGAATGACTGTTATTGGTTTAAAAGAAAAAGCAATTATCTTTGCAAGCTGATTCTGTATCCTGCCACATTGCTGAATCTGTTTACCATATCTGGAAGTTTTCTGGTAGAATTTTTGAACTTTCTAATGTATAGTATCATAACAACTGAAAATGTTTCTTATTTCTCTATTTGTATCCCTTTAATTTATATACATTTAATATCTGTCTCTTGCCATATTGCTTAATCTAGTGTTTCAAGCACAGTATTAAAAAGGAGTGGGGACATTGGACAGCCATAGTCATTCTTGACTTCAGTGGGATTGCATCAAATTCCTCTCCATTCAGTTGGATGATGTTAGCTGTGGAATTTTCATATATAACTCTTATTATATTTAGGTATACTTCCTCTAACCCTATATTATCTAGGTCTGTTTATCCTGAAGGGATGTTGGATTTTATCAAAGGCTTTTTCTACATCTATTGAAATGGCCATGTGAATTTTTGCCTTTAAATTCATTTATATGGTTTATTACATTTATTGGCTTTTATATATTGACCCATTCCTGAAATTTCAGGATAAAGCCAACTTGGTCATGGTGGATAATCATTTTAATATATGTCTGTATTATGTTCACAAGACAAGTATTTTATTGAGCATCTTTGAATCTATATTCAACATGGATACTGACATATAGTTTTCTTTCCTTCTTTGTTTTATTATTATTTTGTTTTTGTACCTTTAACTGAGTTTTGATTTAGAGTAATACTGGCTATATAGAAAGAATTTAGGGGTCCTCTCTCCATTTAATATTTAACAGATAGATATTCTTTCTTGACCCATTCAGCCAGTCTGTGACGTTTGATTGGAGAATTGAGGCCATTAATATTTAAAATCATTATTGAAATCTGTGTTATGACTATGATCATCATGTCACTGATATTTGGTGATGTGTTCAGTGTACTTTGTGGTTTAATAATTATGGCTTCATATTTTTCCCATGGTCTCTCCATGGCTGTTCATTCCTCTCTTTAGCCTGAAATATTGCTTCCTATATTTGCTTTAGGTTTGATTTGCTGGAGGTGTGTGTGTGTGTGTGTGTGTGTGTGTGTGTGTTAGCCACCATCGTGTTTTAGAACTTGTAATGCATTGCTCCAGGCTCTTGTGGCTTTCAAAGTTTCTATTGAGAAATCAAAATCAGCTATCATTCTGATGTATTTTCCTTTATATGTGACTCGCTTTTTCTCCCTCTTACAGCTTTCAATATACTTTCTGGATTATGTATGCTAAATGTTTTAACTATAATAAGATGTGGGAATTTTCTTTTCTGCTCTTATCCATTTGATGTTCTGTGTGCTCCTTAGGTCTATATGTAAGCTTTTCCTTACTTAGAAGTTTTCTTCTAGGATCTTGTTGAATCTAGTCCATGCCAGTGCCTTGGGACTCTTCTCCTTTATCTTTGCTTATAATTTGAAGGGTTTTTTTTTTCATAGTGTCTCATATTTCCTCTGTGTTCCTCTCTTCCAATAAAAAAAATAGTAATGCTGCTAATTCAGTCTAGATCCTCTGCTTTATCTTTCAGTCCTGATTGTCTTCTTCTCTACTTCCAAGCTTTTCCCCTGAATTTTCTAGTTGTGCTACTGAGTCTTTAATTCTGTCTTCATTTCACCTTGAGTCCTCTTCCATGTTTCCTTTGTAAGACCTGAATTGTCCTTGTCATTTCCATCAGCCTGTGTTTGTGTTTTCTTTGGCAGCACTCAGATGTTCATTCTTTCTGTTCTTTCTCTTTAATCTCAATGAGCTGCTTCTTTGTGTCTTCAAATAATTTAATTCTTTGATGAAGATTATGCTTTTTTTTTAAATTATGTGTCCTGTCATTCATCTAAGCAATTCTTATTGGTCAACATTTATACACAACTGGTAGATTTTGGAGAGGAGATATTGGCTAGATCTTTCATATTGTATGTATTTTTTGTGATGAGATCTGGGCGTGTGGACTTCTCTTGTTACTTCTGTGTCTGATATGAACAGAGCTGCTTAGAGCAGAAGAGAGGATGTGCAGGTGGGTTGAGGCCAGAGGTTAAAATGGCTTCAGTAGAGTGAAGCCAGGTAGACAGAAAGGAATGGGCTGGTGTGCAGGATGTGAGTCTTGTTTCATCCAAGCCTGGAGTGTGGGGGTAGATAATTGGCTAGAGAGGTTATATGTGACATGTAAGTGGCCTGTAAGTTGGGGTACATTCATGGAAGTTCCTGGCAGAAGCCTTGAGATTGGTTGAGGTACAGTCAAGAGTGGCCAGACTAATCTGGGGGCATTGGATGTAGGAACTAGAGTAGATATGGTAGACTATGGAACGTGTGTGAATAGGAAGGTCAAGCAACTCATAAGGCTGGACCATGAAAAATGATGTGAAAGATCTGGTTGGGTGGAGAGATTGGATCACTTTTAACATCTTAATAAGACAACTGGATTATCAATAAACATAAAAGCAATCAGTACCAATATTGAAAGAATATGGACCCAGTAAAGGGGCATAATAATTTAACTGGCTCTAAAACTTTCATTAACCATCAATATAAAACGTTTTGTTTCCTCTGCAGAATCAGAAAATTAGTTGATTTTTTCTCCTTAGAAGATATAGTAGAATGTCCTAAAAGTCATCAAGTTTGGTAAAGTTTTGCCTTATACCCCTTTCCAGCCTTCCTCTCCCTCTCTACTCTTCTCCAGGAACAAGACAAATAGTTCTCATAGATAGGAAGAAACAAGAGAGAAAGTATATAAATTTTGGACCTGGTGTCTGAGCAAATGTCATTAACATACGTCTGTTGGATATAAAAGTCCAGAAACATTCAGTTTGGACCTCATGCAGGAGGAAAAACTTGTCTCAGAATCTTTCATAGAGAAATAAAATGGGAACTATGCTACAATGTTCTAAGGCAGCTTTGGAATTGATCGAGATTAGATTTTTGTGTTCTCACCCCCTTGTATCTCTCTATCTCTCTTTGTGTCTCTCTGTCTCTCTCTCCATTTCTTGGTGGCATGACTTTGAGAATGTCACTTTATTCCTCACGTCAGGTTAAAATAATCCCACAGCAGACTCACTTCACATCATCTCCTGAATTGATTAACTAAATATGAGTTCCCCTCTCCAGTCCCTAGAATTAACAGACCTATAAGTCAATATCTGGTGATATACTAGTCTCAGAACATAGCTTGTGTTGAGTCCCTAATCTGGCAGTGAGTGTGTTTAGAAATGTTAATTGTGGGATCCCCTAATACTTGGTATTACTGGCAAACTAACAGTAAGCCCAAAATCTTTTAATTAAATTGGTCATCTGTATTTTAGGGACATAAAAGACTAGATTTAATAATACAGATAGAAAAATATACTCTAAAAGTTTTTATATTTTAAACATGGGTAAATAAGTATTTTACACACATAAAATAAATACACTTAAATTTTCCCCATGAAAGTAGCTTTTACCTTTGTAAGTTTGTGCAGATGGTCTTATGGAACCTCATTGTCTTTGAAAGAGCATATGGTTTATTTCTATATGCGTCATTGAAGTAACTTAATTATATTGCTCCTGTCAAAAAATCTGGCTTAGTTCCAGATCATATAAAAAGGTGAATTAGCACTACTGAGGAATATTATATTTAATGCTAGATAAGTCATAAATCTTGAGACACATCTTAGGAGATGTGGTATATCATTCTTATGATTGCTTGTTCCTGTAACTAACTTTAATAATGCACTGGAAACAAATATGCAATATTGAATGGAGGTAAAAAAACCTATAAAACATGATTTTGTTGTTTCCAAAAATGCCTGTTACTCAGTTCTACTTGATACGTGTCAGATTCAAGCATGAGATGTGAACTCAATGTTTTTGGCTTCCTAAAACTCATCTGTTGTGGCAAATCATAAGCCAAATGGAAGCTGACATTAAGGTTAGAATATAGAGCCAGATTCTAAGGGTTCAAGACCATGTAGACAAAACTGAGTGTAAAGTTAGACCAATAGAGGAAGGGTAGTGGACTGTGGTGTGTCATGCTTACTGACTGTTTATGACTTTGAAGGTTGAGTCAGTGGCTCGAAGTTCTAAATAAGGATGGTACTGGAAAAATCTTCTATTAAGAATCAAAGTGTAAGGCGACCTAAAAAAAAAGTCAATGTTTCATAATTTCCTTTGAAAATGACAACATTTGGAAAGCTTATAAGCAGTTTTCCATAGAGATGATTTAGTAGCTTCACAAGAGGAGATTTTTGCTTAAACTAAACACACTGCATTAAGGGTCTAAATGATGATGGAGCATCATGTTTCAAAAGATAAATTAAAAACATTGCTTGCTTTTAGTTTCACTAAGCTAGCAACAACTTCTAGGCAATGGTGACACACATGTAATGGGAGACTAGCCTGAGCTACATGAGACCCTATTGCAGTAGAACCAAGTAGACTGACCACATCAGCAATCACAGTAAAGGCAGCTGAACATGTGTTAAAGAATAATTATAATAATGATAATAGTAATATTCACTGTGGCTAAGCTGAATTTGTTAATTCTGTGGCATGCGCTGTAGACTGTCGCATTTACTATTCGTGATAATTGGGATAAATAGTTTATTGTTCTTGTTTCAAAGACAAGGGATGTAGAAAAGTTAGATACTCTGCTCAGTAAATCAAGATGCTAGAAGTCACAGGAATGATGATAAAATTTAAACTATAATAACCTTCAGACATGTTTTTAACAGATTTAAAACTCACAGATCTACCCTGGAGAACTCTAGTAATGTGGTCCAACTGAGACTGGCTATGTGAGCAAGGAAAATGCAACATAATAGAGTTTTCAGATGAGAATCTTGTCCTCATAGAGAAAATTGCACAAGATCAAGATCAATCAGCCTAAAAACATCATTTCAAACATGCGTACATTGGCTTAGTAAAATAATGCCTATTTATTGATAACTCATTGAGTAACAGATCTAGTATTAGACCTCTATTTATAAATTAGTTTATTAATTTTCAAAACTACCCCAGAAGTCATGCCCAAAAGGTACCAGGGTCAAAATTCAAACTATAATCTTTGATCGGGCTCTAGAATATTTCTCAGACACTGTGTTGTGAACAGTGACATTTACACACCTTCAACCTCCCAGATCCCATTTTCTAGGTCTTTCTTACTAGTAAACTTTGGGGAAGTAAGTTCCTTACTATCATCCAAAAAAAAAAAAAATATGAAAAGTTGCTGGACACTGTAGATGAATGTGGACCTCAGGAGATTGTCCCCATCTACAAAGTCAGTTGATTGTTGTTTTATGTCTCAGACGTACTGATTTAGATCTCAAGTCTCAGATGAGAGGTGAATAAACTGTGTACTTGAGAAGAGAACCCTTTGGATGGTTTCCATGTCCCAACACCTGTCTACTCATTGTTTCATGCTATGAGCCATCAATTTTTTTTTCATCCCTGAGCTTCTGTTCCCAGGAAGCCACAGTGTGTCTAGAAGATGCAGAGCCATCTTTATTCATCTTCACCTTCTCCCCCAGGAATCCTGCAGGAAAGACTCCTGCTCTACCATCTGGTTCCACCTCCGTCTTTTCCAAGCCCCAACTCTCTGATAGTTAACCTGATAGGCGTATTTGGCAATTTTATGTATTATAACAGAATATGTCAAACCTGAAGGAAGAAACTTTAGAATAAATTACAGATACTACAATACAAGGAGGGAAACCCAGGTAGGAAAGAATTTGCATATAGCTAATTAAAACACACACATTTTCATCATAGCCAATTTTAAAGAAATTGCTTTCCCATTTTACAGCGATTGACTTTACAGAGGTAATACCAACACAGAGTGTGGCAACTATGGGTTTTATTAAACTATACATTTTTATAAGGAAGACTGCTTGACAGGAAACTACTTACATTAAATGTTAACTCCATTACTTTATGTATGCTCTATTTATGTATGCACGACAACACCTTCAAACAGATCAACTTTTGCTTGACTACTGATAAAGATATCAATTAAGGCATCAATGATTTTTTTTTTAAGATGGACCTTTCCAATCAATAAAAAAAATTGAACTCCTTCAGAACATATCATCATGTCATGAAATAGCAAAGGTATTTTTATGCTCTTACCAGTTTTGGTGAGACTAATGAATTCCCCTCTAGAAGAACTCTGTTAATTTGGGGTTATATCTGAGCAAACTGGATGTGTGCTGGTCTTCTGAAGAAAGTGTTCCAGGAAAAGGTATGCGTTGTCCTCACTAGAAATGGCCCAATTGTACACTCACACTTTTCTGAAACAGAGGAGGTGGTAAAGAAAAATAAGAATTGGGATCTGTTCACAGAGCTCCACAGCTATTCTTTTAACATTACCTGTACTCATTTGTCAACATAGTGGTTGGAGCTTAACTTCTTTATTTTTTGCACATCTTACAGTTTTTATTTTGTAATTTTTGAAATTGTAATACAATAACATCATTTATATCTTCCATTTCCTCACTCCAAACCTTCCCTATGCTCTTCCTTGCTATCTCATGACCTCTCTTTTCATTAAATGTTAGTAGATGCACATAAACATTTCTGTACACATCCCTAAATATGACTTGTTCTTTCTGTATGTTATCCATAAATTATCCAACTGCAGAGTTGTAGAGCCCAGTCCTAATGGATACATCTACAAAACAACGCCTGTATCTTATCTTTTAACAAATAGGGTGGTGAAGCCAACAATGCTGTGTGTTTTACATGTTAATTAAAAAGTATCAATAATTCCAAGATTCTCAATAAATTCATTACGCCTCAGATACTAGTGAACTCTAATTATACTTGTTGTTCCCTTCTATACTCAACCTACATGCAGTTTCTATATTAGACAAAGTAAGAGTTTAAAAATAACTATTGTAATAGAGTCATTATGACAGAATCATGTCATAATGAAGTGAAACTTCCAGTATCACTTCTCTTGAGCGTTGTGCCGTGATTATGTAAAAGAAGGGTCGATTGTGCCACAACATCATGCAACTAGATACTCTATGGTTTACGAGTAACCTGAACTTGGGTATCATATACAACACAGATTATCTAGCCAAAGGAATAATTCACACTCATGAAGAAATGATCAAGATCACATGACATTTCATTATGCTATTCAGAACAGGGTATAATTTAAACTTATGAAATATTAATTTCTGGAATTTTCTATTTAATATTTTAGTCTTTGAGCAGGCATGAGTAACTGAAACTGAATAAAAAGTACAAGTATGAATAAGAGGAGGATATGCGTGTTGTAATAAAGAGTGGGGTCTTCTGGTCGTTGGGTCAGGGTTCCTATCATGTTGTGACAGTAAAGCCACATACATGACCTCGCTGGGAAAACTGCATATTCTGTGCAGATACTTGTGAAACAACAAAACTAAGCTGCCCCAAGTCAAGCTCTTTATAGTATTCAGTGAATTCTTACTATACCTGTCTGTAACTCAGACGCTCCCTCCTCCTTTCCTTCTTCCTTTCTTTCTCTGTCTCTCTCTTTTTCTCTTCTCTTCTCTGTCTCTCTCTGTCCCTCTGTGTCTCTGTCCTGTCCCTCTGTCTCTCTCTGCCTTTCTGTCCCTCTGTCTCTGTACATCTCTCTCTTACTGTCTGTCTCTCTATCCTCTGTGTTTCTCTCTGTTGTTCTGTCCCTCTGTTTTTCTGTCCCTCTGTGTCTCTGTCCCCTCCTCTGTCCCTCTATCTCTGTATGTCTCTCCCTCTCTCACACTGTTTGTCTGTCTCTCTGTCCTTCTGTGTCTCTGTCCCTCTGTCTCTGTCTCTCTTTGTTGTTCTGTTCCTCTGTCTTGCTGTCCCTTTGTCTCTATCTCTGTCTTTCTGTCCCTCTGTTTGTTTCTCTGTCTCTGTTTCTCTCTCTCTCTCTGTCTCTGTCTCTCTGTCTCTCTCTGTCTCTCTCTCTCTCTCTCTCTGTCTCTCTCTCTCTCTCTCTCTCTCTCTCTGTGTGTGTGTGTGTGTGTGTGTCCTGTTGTTGCTTAAAACCTATGAAGGAAGAAAGAGGTGCTGCGATTTACTGATCATATAATACAAAGCCTTTGGTTGGTGATTTGTAGAAGTCTACTCAGTACTTAGAGGGGATATTTTTATTTCTCTTTTACAAACAAAACTACACATCAGCAAATTTAGAATGTGCCAAAGTCAGATGACAAGAAAACAACAGATCTGGGACTTCAACCATGCCTGTAGGACTATCAAGGTTCAGGCTATTTCTGGCCTCTCTCTTTGTTTTATTCCTACATACTCCCTACTTGTAAAATTGTTTGTTTGCTTTGTTGGTTGGGTTTTGTTGTTGTTGTTTTTGGGTTTTTTTGTTTGTTTTTTGTTGTTGTTCTTTGGTTTAGTTCAGCTTAGTTTTTTTTAGAGACAGGTTTTGCTAACTAACACTTGCTGGCCTTGATCTTGGAATTGTCCAGCCTCCCTCCAGAGCTGGGATTACAGGCATGTTCCACAATGCCTGGCTATGGAGTCTTCCATACTTGAGAGAAATACACTATTTTTTTTTAAAAAAAAAATGTGAATTAATTTCCATGGAAAAAATTGCTTGCTTGAATCAAATATATTACATTATTTATGTAAATAAATTAAATATTTTCTAGGGTGAATCAAATGTCTAAAGTAGAAAATTGAATTTCCAGCTAAATTAGGAAAGAATGCATACAGGAGGAAACAGCAAAGACAAGAATAGAAAACAAAAGTAAATCAGAAAAACGAAACTCAAAAATCAACACCCTGGTTGCTTACAAAAAGCAAGTTTAACAAAATAAGCAAAACATTAAACTGAACAGAAAAAAATAAGAAGGCAAAATTATAAAAAAATGAGAAATTACATAGGAACTAACTATTGAAAAATGAAATGAAATAAAATAAAATTATGAGAAACCGTAAACAAACATGCACACATATTTGAAAACCTAGGTAAAATGAACAGTTTTCAAGAGAAATGCAGACAGATTGAAGTGGTAAGCAAGAGACAGAGCTATTTGTACCTATGGGTAACATGAACCAGAAAATAACAATATGACCCCAAATATTAAAATAATCAGTACAATAACATATAAAATTAAATTCAGAAATTCACAGCTATTATGTACCTTGCATTACAAATTAGTCACACTTAAGAATCTGAGAAAGAATGGAGCTAAGCTAATTAATTTTCATGAACATTCCCGAGACCACATATGTTTAATGAATGATAAGGAAATCTGTACATACATGGGGTATTCTAGCTAAAGATTTACTTTTCATAGTGGTATGAAATTGTTAAGTGTGAAGGTTCTTTATGGAACATTTGAGGGCTGTGCAATTGATTAAATATATGGATGACAAAGCAGAGAAGTTTCTCCATCTGAACAAAGCAGTTATGAGAAGAGATCAAACACTTTGATGTAGCACATACCATTTTGAGAATGCTCCAGGAAAACACTTCACAATGCAGGCAAGAGAGGAATAAATGCAAAATACTTTACAATGTAGCGATTGGCAAAGAATTCTGAATTGAACACCAGTAGCACAATAAATAATAATAAAATTATCAAAAATAATAAAAATATAAATAATATTTATAAATATAATAAATATATTTGTTTATATATTAACATATAATATTATATATTATGTTCTATTATATATTATATTATATAATATATAATTATATAATATATAATATAATAACATTATATATAAATACAAATAAATAAATATAAAAATAAAAATATAAAAAATAATAAAAATTATGGGATTGCACAGGAAACTGGGGGAGACCACTTATAGAATGGGAGAAATTTTGTGACCACCATACATTTGATAGAGGATTAATTGATCTGCTTAAGGGGCCACCTGGCAGTGGATCAGGACCCACCCCTAGGGCATGAGCGGGTTTTTTGAAGCCTACTGCCTATGGTATGGGTGCACCTTACACAGCCTTGGTGCAGGGGGAGGTGATTGGACCTGCCTCAGCTGAATGTACCAGGCTCTGCTGACTCTCCACAGGAGGCCTTGCCTTGAAGGAGGTGGGAATTGGGGGTGGGACGGGGAGAAAACTAGGGGGTGAGAGGAGGGAGGGGATCTATGGTTGGTATGTAAAATGAATAGAAAATTTCTTAATAATAAAAAATATATTTTAAAAAAGAAAGGGGAAAGAAGAGAAAATCGTGAACTTGCAGTTTCTCTTCACAAGCTAATTAAACCCTAAAAAAAAAAAAAAAAAACACATAAAACCTCCAAAACTCAAGTATCCAACCCCCCAAACACACAAACAAAAAGTGGGCAAATCCACGGGATAGTTCTCAAAAGACATACATGTGACCGTGACCAGTAAGTGTATAAAAAATGCTCAACACATTTAACCACCCTGGAAATTCAGGTCAAAATTACAGTGATATTGTACCTCATCCTGTCAGAATGGCTATGATCAAGAAAACAAAGAATAAATGCTGGTCAGTATATGGGGACAAGAAGCTTTATGCGTTGTCATAAGAATGTAAGTTAGTACAGCCATTGTAAACATCAATATGGAGTTTCCTCCAAAATAAAAAATAAATAAATAAAATAAAAGAATTCAAAAAGCTACTGTATGATACAGCTACTCCACTGCTGGGCATACAGTCAGAGGAATCTTAGTTACCATTCCTCAGAGATACAAACATTCCAATGTTTGGCACTGTTCATAATCATGAGGTTATAGAATCAGCTGCAGTGTCCATCAGTGAATGAAACTCTGAGATCTATCTATCTATCTATCAGCAATCTATCTCTCTACCCTCTCCCTCCCTCCATCCCTCCCTCTCTCCCTCCCTAATGGAGTCTTATTTAGTCATAAAGATGAAGAAATTCTGTCATTTGGAAAAAAAATAGATGGATCTGGTTAGCATCAAATTAATCAAATAAGCCAGACTTAGAATGACAATTATGCTTTTGTAAATCAATAACCATATATATGAAAGTCAATGTTAATATTTGGGAAGAGCTAGGCAACCATCAGGAGAGGGGAGAGTTGACAAGAGAGAAGTTAATGAGGGAAGAATGTGAGCAAAGAAATGACACATATGAAAATGTCATAATACAACATAATTTTGTACAATAACTATAGTCTAGTGATATTCTTAAAGCAGTGACATGTAATAAAAGGGAACTTTTTAGAAAGGAGGCATCAGTAAGATACTTCTGTGCATCTTTATGTGAGCAGAAAGACATGAACTAGGTACAATTGTGTGCTTTTCTGTGTGTGTCAATGATGACACACTTCCTCTCCAAGTCAGCGGCAACAGAGCAATGAGCACATTTGCTATCCAGACCTTGTTTTCCAGTGATTTGTCCTCAGCAAAAATAATCCAGGATCTCAGAGGAAATAGTTGATTTGGGGAATGGAATGGAGATGAACAAGAATAGAAAAAAACAACAAGATGAGAGAATATAAGATCTTGTGGTGCTAAGTGAACAGAAACTCAAGGGTCAATAGCGTGTCATAGGGACACAGGACCCAACCTGAGATTGTTTATAACGGCTCAATCCAAAGCAGTGTGAGCAGAACAAAATAAATACCCGACAGTTGTTCTACAGATAAGTAATCAACTGAATAAGTGAGAATGAACTAACTCATTCTCACAGTAGAATTCACATGAAAAGGCACAGAAAAAATAATGGGAAAAGAAAACAACGTTGGCAGAAACACTATCAACTGTTTTGAAGGCAAGAATCATTCCTCGGTGTTAAAAGTAGTGAGAGAAAATAGGATACTGGATAGTCCTAGGCAGCCTTCCCACAAGATACTTAGTAGCTAATAGAGAAAGAAACGTGTAAATTGACAGTGAAGAAATGACATAAACCACAGCAAACAAGTGAGCAAATTTCACCTCACAGGGCATCAGACAAATTCAACCTCCTGGAAGAAGTCACACCTTGGCTTCCGTGATACTCAGACAAAGAACGAAGAGTCTGAATTTAGTCAGAAAGGAAAAACTTTACAAAGTAATTGAGGGACAGACTCCAAAGCAACTAGTGGACATGCTTACAAAGAGAGCATCAAGGTTAAGAAGGAAAAAGTCTGGGGGCCAGTCTCTAAGTCAAAGGAGGATGGAGCCATGAGAATGAATGAAAACATGAGCTGGCCAAGAAATACAACAAGTGCATCATGGTTGCAACATTTGAAGCAGGTTATAAATAACATCAATATCCATGATTTTATAATTATATCTTAGTTATGTAAGGTGTTGACATTTGGTGAAGGTGCTAAGTTTGTGGAAATTGTGTCATTTTAAAAGTTACTTTATAGATCTTAAAAATAAATGCAATCACATTTCTATTGAAGAATTACAAAATGTCAGAACTTCCTGAGGATATCTAATCCAGTTTCCAACCAGTTAGTTTGATGTCTCTTAAATTAGAATCATTCTTAATTTTTTATGTATAGTCCCACTTTTCTACATATCATCCTGAGTCCCCTTGGAGGCTTCAGTCTACTGGGGAAAATAACTGAATCCATCACTGATAAATGAATGTGGGTTCTAGTACCACTTCCAATCAACAGAATCTAGGATGTGACTCTCTTTCTCGTCCAAAGGACCTGTACAACAGCATCTTAACATGGACAGATACCAACACATGGATTCTTTAATTCTGAAAGGTAATACCACATCTAGAGCAAAAAGGGAACAAAAAATTTTCATTAATTTTCATGGGAATTAATATAAACAAATTACAATTTGATTGTTCAAATGTGTTCCAGTTGGCTAAAATGTTTACTTATTCCTTTTCACCATCTGCCAGGTAAATGAGCTATTACTGTGCATACACAGTCATTTAAACCATAGATCATAGAACCAAATGAAGGTGCCATGGTATAACCACTTGAACAAACACATTTCCCTCAAACTTTCAACAGCATTTGGTGATACACATGTATTTCTGCAGAGAATTCTCTTCTGAACTATAGTCTACCCATGCAATAAATCAAGTTTTTAGTTCCACTGACTTTAACTGCTGTCATTACAAATTCTTCAAATTATAGGTTTGATCTAATCCCTACATCATTAGAATACAGGGAGTTGCATGCCATTATTTTACTAGTTAACATTCTTCAGGAGACATTGGAATGAATGTAGGCCACTCTGTAGAAATATTGACGACTGAAATCACAGCCTTCACACGCAATGACGGCAGCACAATCAAATCTGCTCCATTATTTTAGACATTTAGCAAGAATTCTGAGGTTATTGCAAGCAATCTGTAAAGCAAAGAGCGGAAAGAGTGTATCGGCTCATCATGGGAAGAAAGCTCTAACGTCTCAGGCATTCACCAGTTCAGGCTTTATGATTCTCTGGCAGTGATGTAATCACCAGGGAGGAATATTAGCAAGAATTACATAAACCTGTCTTCACCAATTGTCAGCTTGTATACTGTAGATTAAGTACTGCCACAGGCTTCTAGTGGTTGGCAACTCAAGCTGTGGAAAATGTCACAGGGCCTTGCTAGTCACTAGCTGTGCTCCATAGAGCGGAAAATTAAGCCTGGCATATTTGGGGGAGGAGTCTTCTGGTCTGTAAGAATTTATAAAAATAGCCATATGGATAGAACCCAGGGTCACATTTGTAAGTTCTTAATAGTTTTGCCATAAATAATTTTGTTACACATGCTAAAATCTTAGCTCATTCTGTCTCAAAGCCTAGCTAATGTTTACTTGCAAGAATACATTTCCTCTTCTAACTAAGAAGATATATAAAGAGCACAATAAAATATTTTTATATCTATGGCACATCAAAATATACTGGATAAAATCAGCATCCACCACAGCATTTTGCCTTCAATTGCTCAATTACTCTGCTTCCTCTTGAATAAGTATTAAGTCTGAACAGATAATCATTTGTCAAAGTATTAGAGTTCCATCATGAATAAATTAGATTCGTTGCACGATGGCAATGCTACAAACAAAATCATTAATCTAAGTAACACTAGGCTGAAGTTTATTGTTTATTTTATGTGTTTAGTTTGAATTATGTTTAGCTTTCAAATGAATACTTTCTGTAGTAACACATTCACTTAGGCATTTTTGAAACATTTAGATGCATTTTTTTTCTCCTGTTACAGCAACATACAGTTTTGTCAGACGAGCTAGACCTTATCTGTGAATGTGGAATAAAAACTGTGGTATTGAAATGTTCAACAAAAGGAGACCATTAGAGAAAAATGCCATATTGTTGTTCCTAGAAAAGTTCACGCAGCTCAGCGAACAGCATCAAGCTATTTACTTGAGTCAGGGATTTCATCAAAATAAGGTTACATCTTCCTCTCCCGATCCAGTTTTCTTACTTTACTTTGGCTTTTGTTGGGTGAACCGTACAGTCAAGAGTAGAATGAGGGATCTAGAGTCTCTCAGGGTAGGCTAGGTGTTAGGCAAACAGAGAGAAAGCAGGTTCTCAATAGGGGGAGCTCAGAACATTCCCAAGCTAACAGTTCCTCGAGCCCCTCAACCGTCGGCCACTGCTCCACTGTGAAGAAAGGAGAGGGGCAGCTTGGGGCTTGAAGTCTTAGGTCAAAGATGAACCAATAATGGCTTCGAACTGGCTGCAAGACCAGAGTAAACTAACAGGATCAACACAATGCTTTCTGGGACTCAAAGGAAAAGGCTAAAATCCATAGCAATAGAGACTGATTGCTGTTGCTCTTTTCAGGTCCAGAGCTAACACAGACTAAAAGGCAAATGTCATGTTAATAAATCCAGTCAGTTACCTCTTAAATACTAATGAGCTTTTGCCCACACAGAATACCCTGAATACAAAGTTAAAACTTACAGTAATAGAGTCTGATTATTAATTTTTCCTTGTTTAGCCCAAGCAAGCAGAGAACTGTTGTCACTCCAGAGGCTCACAGTATTCTGGGTAGAACACAGTTTTTTTTTTTTTTAAATGTTCATCTCAAGAAAAGGCTCAATGGACAAAGCAAATGGTTCTCTCTCCTACTTTTTCCCTTTGTCCTTTCTTGCAAGGCATGGTACACCTGCTCTAAACTCTGCTTTCATTAAAACTTTCCTTAACCTTTTCACTGTTTTCCATTTAGCCCTTTGTCTAGGAAGATGCTCCAGGGATGGGATTTCTAAACTGAGGTCGAGTCCTTAACCCAAAGATGGAGGTGATTTCCTGGTTCCCAAGTGGCAATTCTATCGCCAATGGAGAAAGGTCCACTTTATTATCCATGCAAAGAATTCCTGACCTCAGAGAAAACTCATACATCCTCCTTCCCTTACCACCTTACCCTCCATGCTTTTGCAAACTCAACCCTGATTCTCCTCACCAGGTCCTGAAGAGGCCACCTCTGCCTCTCTGAAGTCCTATTGATCAAGCTCATAGCATTTGCTTAATACCTGCTTTGTGAATGTCACTGTCTTGTTTGCAGCACAGAATGCCCCATGGTCCTTGCTTATTTGTTTTATCAAGTAGCCTCCAGTATATGACATTTACTTCTCTTACTCATCTATCTGTTCCCGACATCTTGTCTTTTCCATAAGCTGCTGCATTTAAATTAAGAAAAGCTAGCATCCCATTACCCCAAGTGCTATCAAACACAGCCTTGTCCTCACTGTTCCCTGAGGTGCATACACTCACAACCAGTATTTCACAGGAAATGCTTGGGCTTTATTCCCATCTGACACACTGCTTTTCTGCCAATGGTTTTTCTGTTTGTGACCCTCCATGATTTTTGTACACAAGGGCACAGGTAGCTTAGGAGATCCTGAACACTGTAAAATAAAGCACTAACACCCTATGTGGGTATGGTGGGCATGCACCCAGGTTGTCAGTGCTCCTCATGTTTTTTCCAAAAGTTTTCTGGACAGAACTGCATATGAGATGTACACAACCATGTCAGTCACCTCATGCGACACAGCAATCCCTGGAGCAAACATTCCTGCTGTCTGCAATGCCTTTGCTTTGACTGATCGGCCATAGACTGGGAGCTGAAAGAACTGAAGATGTATGTCACCACCCACAGAACATGTAGCTGCTTACATCACACTGTACTCTGTCTTATTCTTCATTTCTCCATAGGTCCCAAGAGAGACATTGGCTCTTGATAAAGGCTTCCCACTGATGAGGGTCAGCCAGCCAGCCACAGCTCCTTAAGGACCATTCTGCCCAAGTTGACCTGTACAAAACTGCAGTCATCTCTGAGACTAAGCCCTGTAGTAAGCAAAACAACAGTAGTGAATGCACCTCCTGGCTCCCAAGATTTGGTGACTCCACGTGGCTGGCAGCTTTTTTTGGTTTTCTCCAGTATAAGTTAAGTTCTGTTTCCTTGTACGAAACCCTCTGTGGCCTTTTGTGTTTTGGCTACTTTTTTTCTTATAAACAAATTTGGCTTACAGAAACAAAATGCTTTTGGACAAAGAATTTTTATTGTAGAAATATGGAACTCCTGAAAGAGTACAAGGAATATTACATGGTGTATGTGTGTGTGTATACCACTTTGATAGAGTAATAGCTTAGATGTTTCCCAAGGGCATTATGGTGAGCCAGTGGTCAGATTGCAAAGACAACACAGTATATCTGCAACTCCTGAATCTAAAATTGTGCATGGCTAAGCATTGTCACTCATGCCTTTATCCCTCTACCCAGCAGGTAGAGGCAGGCAGATTTCTATGTGCTTGAGACTAGCCTAGACTACAGTGAGACCTTGTCAAAAACTATAGAGATAGAGAACACATTAGAAGTTGCCAGATATTAGGGATGGAAGGTATATGGTTTTAAAAAGACAGCACAGAGAACCATATAATTATGGAAAAAGTCAGGATCTTAATTGTGTAGGTAGTCACACAAACCTACACTTGCGGGTAAGCAGAAAACACACACAAGCATATGAGCATCTGGGTTTCATTGCAACCCCTGTGAATACCAAGGCCCGCTTCCTGTTTGACATTTTACTAATGAATTACATAAGAACTCCATATACATTATATATATGCATATATTTGCAACTTCCTATGAATCTATAATTTCAAAGAAAAAGGCTACAAAATTAAGTTATCTTTCCTTGATTCCCCAAGCTTACCTAGCTTCTGTACAATGCTTTTCATACACAGTTTTCACAGAAGTCCCCAAAGTTCTACATGCTGCCTCCCAACCATGCTGGTGACCCTGCCTAAAGTCTACTGCAATCACCTTCTGACCCATCCATCGATTCTAAGGTGACTACATCTGTTGCTGGAGAATTTTTCTCCAGCTCCCGCCACCAAGTCCCGCCAGTCCCAGAGCCCATTTATAAAATAAACATATAGACTCTTACATTATTTAAACTGCTTGGCCATTAGCTCAGGCCTGTCATTGTCTAGCTCTTACTCTTATATTTAGCCCATTTCTATCAATCTCTACCTTGCCACATGGCTTGTGGCTCACCGGTACTCCACATCTTCCTTGTCCTGATGGCGGCTGGCAGTGTCCCTCCCTCCGCCCTCCACCTCCCAGAATTCTCCTCCCCGTCCCGCCCACACTTCCTGCCTAGCCAATGGCCAATCAGCGATTCACTTACTGACCAATCAGCAACACACCCGACATACAGACCATCCCACAGCATACATCCACATTCTTAAGTCCAGGGTCCAGCAGCCAGGCCCACATTTGACAGAAGTAGTCATACTCCAGTTTGTGGGGCTCTTTTCACTTAATGGACCATCGTGGGTGTTTCTAATTTCTATTACGAGGCCCTTCTCTGTTTCATTCTGAGGTTCTTCTTAATTTGTCAGTCATTTTCCTAAGGTTAAATACTATGCCCTCAAACTTCCAAACATGTGCCTCTAGTCCAAATAGTTACTTCTAATTTTAGAATTTTAATTAATATGTATCCAGCTGTATTCTATGATAAACACCATGATAAACAGCAATAACAACTTAGGGCAGGAAAGGGCTTATTTCATTTTACACTACTAGGTGACAGTCTACCATGAAGGGAAACCAGGGTACTAATTGTCTTGCTTGCTCTCTGGCTCATTCTTAATTGATTTCTTATATAGCTGCACAGAGGTGACAGCATCCACAGTGCACTGGACTCATCCACAATAATCAGTCATCAAGACAATCCTTTACAGACACGACTACATACCAATCTGATCTTGGAAATGCCTCCACCAAGACTTCCTCCTCAAGTAACTCCAGGTTGTATCAAGTTGACGGCTGAAGTTAACTAGGACCAACAGTCTCTATGTAGCTGATTAAATTACATCTTTCATTTAATATGTCCCAACTGAAATCCTGACAGCACACAAAACATGTATTTTCCAGGATTTTTATCTATGTCAACATTAAAACACCTTTGTATGTCTAATAAAACAAGTCAAAATACTGTTATTATTTTCTCCTATCACGTTCAATCTACTCTGTTGCTTCTTTCAAAAATAATCCTGAATATCCCACTACTTTGATTTTCATCAACCCATATTTTTGTCCACTAATATTTTTAATCTGAGTTCTTAAAACGGGTTTTAATGCCTCTCCTCTGTCCTCACTGTTGTGTGGAAGATCAGCACTCAAATGTCCCTTATAAGTGACAGGTTACAGTATCATGTGACACATTTCCTCCCAAACAGACTTGTCTTCCTCTTTTGTTACTTTTAATATTTCACCCATTAGTATGAACCTGTTTGGTGTACTCTAGTCTCCCTGGTCTTTCTAGAACATGCCACAGACCTCTGTGTCCCTTATCTTCCAACATGAAGATATGAAGGGACAGCTTCCCTGTCTTGTTTTCCAGGTGCTCTAGTGACACCACGGTAGATGTGACATTATCACACCATGTGCTGTATCACAATTTCCTCTGAACTGAAGTGTGTGACTGGAAAGAGAAGGGAAGCTCAAGGGACTTGGGAAATAAACCCCACAAGTCCAGGAAAGCAGGAAGTTACAAGATTCACACACACACACACACACACACACACAAATGCACGCATGCATGAACACACACAAATGCCCATGTGCATGAACACATACATGCTCACACACGCACATAAAGTACTCACAAACATACACACATGAATACAAATACCCCACACACACACCACACACTCACAAATACTCACTCACACACACAGTACTCACAAACATACTCACATGAATACACACACTCACACACACACCACACACACTCACAAATACTCACACACATATACATATACCACAAACACACACACACACACACACACACACACACACACACATCCATACCACACACATACATACACATTCTCTCTCTCACTCTTTCATACACACACACACACACACACAAACAAAAACACACAAAGCCATACTCACTCACTCACTCACTCACTCACTCACTCACTCACTCACATGTTCCATAAGAAATTAAGTTATCAATTTCAAGGAAGAAGAGACTTTGGAGAGGAGGTCTCAGACCGGTTACTGTCTAGTTCTGCAGTGAGATCCAGGGGTGCAGCTCACCCTGCTGGGGTGACCTTTTCCTGCTACTACTGCCTTTGTGTCACCCACGCACCTCTAAGGAACCACTTAGCAATACTTCTCTAAGTCTCCACAAAAAAACAAAAACACCAAGTGGAGCTTCGGTGGACTTGCTAGTTCATCTGTTGGTCCCTATCTGAGATGAGCAGACATTTCTTCATATCTCCTATGGAATTCTCACACAATTCCTTACCATTCTCTATGGCACTCAAAAACCACAGCTGTATTGATAGGTAGGTAGGTAGGCAGGTAGACAGACAGACAGACAGAGATAGATTATGAGATGTTATGATATGATATGATATGATATGATATGATATGATATGATAGAGCTGACCAAAAAGTAGGTAGGTGGATACTAAATGGGCATTAAGATAGACGAAAAATCAGTAGGTAGATATATGATAGACAGGTCTAGCTATGATCTGCACATTTCTCAATGTGTAACTCATGAGTGAAGGCTTGGTCCCCATTGTGACACTGCTGCATGTGGCGGAGCTTTGGAATTAAGTTGTAGGTATTTGAGTACTGAGAGGATGCTGTTGAGAAGTGGTTCATAAGAGAAGGCAAAGGAAACCTCTGTTTCTCCCTCTCAGCCCTGTCTCTGCTCCTGATTCCAGATGTAGTTACTCAGTCATTGGTTCTTCCTGCCTAATATAATACACTCTAAGTCCATCCATTTTCTTGCAAAATTTTAACTTCATTTTATATTTTAGAGATGGGTGGTGTACTTTTATATGTATGCCCATTTTTCATTGTCCATTTATTTGTTGATGGACAACTAGGTTGATTCCAATGCTTTGCTATGGTGAATAAAGCAGCAATAAACATGGGTGCTTGCTGGTAGGTTGATTGCTTTCCTAGTTCTTATTCTGATGGACTTTTGGGATTGGTGGTAGATAAGTGTGTAAAGTATATTTGATACTGAAAGTTAAAATGTAACGTGAAGCTACATAGCTTCCATTTTGAATACCTATTCTAACTATATAAAAGTTCAGTGAGTCATATCTTTGAGTATAGGCTTTGGATAGGGCTAATTTTCTTGTGTTTTAATTTATTTTTAGAAATTTTATAATAAGTACTTTAAGATTTAAAAAATACATCATGCCACTTCTGTGCCAGTAAGTAAAGTAGCCAAACAGGAGGGTCTACTGATGTGAGTGCAACCGTTGAGCTATTTGGACTTTGAACTTACAAAGCCATGAACTGAATAAATTTCTCACTTTGTAATTGACTATGTGGGGTAGATGTTTGTAGTAATAAAAACTATAATCACCTGACACTATCTCAGTGGTGATGCCGATGTCTGTGACTATATTTATCTTTGTGCATATATGTGTCTGTGGATAACCCATGTGTGTGTGACTAATTATCTATTTTTCTGTATGTGTGTCTGTTGGTTACATATATATGCAGAACTGATATATATGTCTGTGACCAATATATATGGTAATATATATACATATATGAATCACACAAATGTATACCATTTATTTCTTACTATGCATGGATTCCTATTAGAATATAATCCTCATAGAATAGGGAGTTTTGTCAGTTTTTTTTAACTTCTATATTTCTGGTATAAAAATCATCCCTAGAATATATATAAAGTTGTAGATAACTATGAAAATACATTATTTAAAGAGTTATACAAGTAATCCTCTACTTCTAAAAAGAACAGCTGAGTGATGTATATGTGGAGAATTCTAGGAAACCATAGAGAAACACTTCTGTTCTGTGGCTGCTAAGGTCAGAGCAGCTGATGTTTTCCTATCTGCAAGGTCACACCATCTCTCCAAGGATCAGTAAAGAGGTGAGTCAGTTCCACAGAGGCTGCCTTATTCCTCAGATTCTATACAGCAAATGGCTAAAGAAACACAGCTTCCGATTTCCACTCAACCCTGGTAAAGTGTTAGTAGATAACAAACATCTGTACATGTGGCTTCTTGGAGCTGAAGCTTCTCATTCAAGGGTTTGACTATTGAGAGGAATAAAATAAAGAGGTGTCCATTCATTCCTTCTACAAATGTTTATTATAGGGCCTCCAGGAAGTAGCACCCCTTTAGACCTAAGGAATAAACTAGGGATCAAACACACACACACACACACACACACACACACACACACACACACACACACACAAACTGGCATTCTCGAGCTGGAGAGGAACTAACAGCAATCCATGCAAACAAATTAGGAACAATATAATTTTAGATAATGATAAAACTGGATGACAAATGAAAGACACAAGTTGGTTGATAGTGTGATTGTCTACTCAAGAGCTCATGGAATCTTCTCTACAGGCCACCTTCTAGTCGACAAAGTAATTTTTTTTTTAATTTTTATTTTGCAATACAATTCAGTTCTACATATCAGCCACGGATTCCCTTGTTCTCCCCCTCCCACCCCCCTCACCTTCCCCCCAGCCCGCCCCCCATTCCCATCTCCTCCAGGGCAAAGCCTTCCCCGCAAAGTAATTTTTACCGAAAATAATTGTAACAATTTTTTGTATCTTATCAGGTCCAAAAATATACTCTCCAAGTCTGTTGAATAAATCAGGGAGGAAATTAAAAATTCCTAGAATAAAACGAAAATAAAAACACAACATAATCTTTGGGATACAACTAAGCCAGTTCTGGGGGGGGGGGGGGATTTTATAGCTTAAGTGCACATTAAAAAACCAGAGTGATCCCATCCTAGTTTGCTTTCTATTTGCTGCAGCAATAAACATTATGACGAGAAACACAGAGAGAAAAGGGTTTATTTAGCTTTGATATCCATGTCATGGCCCGTCATTTAGGAAAGATAGGCAGAAACACAAACAGAACAGAAGCTGGAGGCAGCAACTAAGGCAGAAGCCATGGGAAAATGCTGCTTACCTTCTTGCTCCCCATAGTTTGCTCAGTTTACTTTCTTATCCACCCTAGGGGTGGCACTACCCACAAAGGGCTGTGTCCTCTCATATCACATATACTTGCCCACAGGTCAGTCAGTTGGAGACATTTTCTTAATTGAGTTTCTCTTCTCCTAGACAACTCCAGCTCCAGTCAAGTAGAGAAAACTCACCAGCTCAGAGCTCAAATAAAGAAATCAATGATAGACTTCAAAGTCTTCTTATAACTCAAGTCAAACCCAAAGCACAGGCAGCAAGGAATAATAAAAGGTTGTGGCACTGCTCACTAAAAAAATGATGTATAGAGTCGGTCAACTCAATAAAACATTGGCTCATTAGAATTCAAGCAAGCTTGATAAAAATCCTAGCCAAAGTATCAAAAAAAGAGATACGCTCCAGATTAATAAAATTAGAGACAAATAATATGCAGGTTACTCAAGATTACAGTGATCCAGATGGTAATTAAGGAATGCTTTGAAAACTTTTATTTTGCAACACCATATATATATATATATATATATATATATATATATATATATATACATATATATATAATTATATATATGACAAATTCAAAGGCACACATGACTTACAAAAAATAAATTAAGGAGATAAAAATAAGTTAGACATATTCATAATGAGCAATAATAAATTCTTCTCACAAAGAAAAGTTGAAGACAGAATGGATACACTTTCCAATTCCAGAAAAGCTACACAGAGAATTTTACAGCAATGCACCTTAAACTCTCCTATAAAATAGATGCGGCTAAAACCACCAAAGTCAGTTCAAAGGCAGTATTATTCTCCTACTAATGCCAAATAAGGACACAACAAGAAAGCTACAGCTCAATATCCATGACCATAAACACAAATATTCTCACTCTCGGCTAATTTCCTTCATTAACATAGATGCAAGAATTCTTAATACTTGCAAGCCAAATTTAAGAATACATTAAGAAGATAACACACCATGACGAAGTTGATTTTATCTCAGCAATATAATATTGGTTCAACACTTATAAATCAACAAATGTAACAACCCACATAAATAGATTTAAGACCAAGTATCACATGAGCCTCTCAGTAGAGACAGCATTCCATTACCCCTCATGATCAAAACCTTGAAGACACTAGGGATAGAAATTCCTTATCTCAGCACAGCAAAGGCTGAGTATCACTATCTACTATCAACATGGTATTAAGTGGAGACAAATTTTCAAGCATTTTCATCTGAAACAGAGAATGAGATGAGGGTGTCCACTCTCTGCTTTCATTCAGGATAGTGTATAAGAATTACGAGTAATGAACTAAAATACATAAAGGAGATAGAAATAGGAAAGTAAGAATAAAGGTGTGGCTCTATTTGTAGATGATATGATCTGATACTTAGTTAGAAGACTTTCAACTCTCTTAAAGAGTCCTGAGACTCACAGCCCACTTTCAACAAAGTAGAAAGGTAAAAACCACATACATTTCTCTCAGTGATCTTGCTTAGAACAGAATTTGGAAAATCAGATTTATAATGGCTTCTGAAAAATGCCTAGAAATAAAACAAGAAAGTGAGACCTCTGCAATGAAAACTTTAAAACACTGAAGAAGAAATTAGAAGTCAGAAAGATCTCACAACCTGAGATATTATCAAAATGACGATAGTACTGGAGGCCTACATATTGAGTGTTATACCCACCCAAATTCCTACAATAGTCTACACAAAATTAGGGAAAGAGTCCTAAAACTCTTACAGAAGTACAAAAGACACGAAAAAGCCAGAGTAATCTAAAGTAGAAAGAATAATACAGGTAGCATCCTAATACTTGATCTCAAACCACAGAGCACAGAAATAGCAATGGAAAAGCAAGACATCTGCACTAACACAGCAGACATGTAGTTCACGGGAACAGAAGAGAGGACAAAGGATTAAAATTTAGGCACAAGCCGGGCAGTGGTGGCGCACGCCTTTAATCCCAGTACTCGGGGTTAGGCAGAGCCAGGAGGATCTCTGTGAGTTCGAGGCCAGCCTGGGCTACCAAGTGAGTTCCAGGAAAGGCGCAAAGCTACACAGAGAAACCCTGTCTCGAAAAAACAAAAACAAAAACAACAACAACAAAAAAAACCTTAGGCACAGATACCTACATTTTGACAGAGCTGTCAAGGTATATGTTTTTTTGTTTAAAAAAAAAAGAACAGGCTCAGAGGCCCTAATGTTATAAATGCTTTCTTTTATAAGTTGCTGTGGACATGACCTTTTGTCAAAGCAGTAGAAAAGTACACAAAAATGACAATCCAAGTATATCAACAACTATATGGAACTAATTATTAAAACAAATAAATTTAATAATTAAAGTCAGTGATCATAAGACTTTGTGATTTTGATACATTCTGAGCAAGGCATTAAGGTAGAACTTTAGAAAACAAATTAGACAGGACCCAACCACATGGCACGGGCTTTACATGTAAAGGATATAGAGGACAGAAGTGCACAAGGATGAAATCCTGTGTAAATTGTAGCCATGAAACAGCTGGAGTGGTTAAGCAAAGAAATATCAGACCCCCTGGGCCAGCAAGAAGGCTCAGCTGATAAATGTGCTGCTTGCCAAACCTGATGTTTGTTCTCCAGCACGTGTTGTGGAAAGAGAAAACTGACACCCACAAGCTGTCCTCTGACCTCCACACAGATATTCTGGAATATGTATGTGTGTAAGCACAATCACACACACACACACACACACACACACACACACACACACACACACACGAGACAGAGAGACAGAGAGAGAAATTAAAAACAAAAAAGTTTTTACTAGAGATAAAAGGAACATTTTATTAAGGTAAAAAATCAATTCAAAGAAACACATAAAAAATAAAACACACTACTACCAGCAAGTCTTTAAAATACATGAATCAAATGTAACAGAACTAAAATGAGGAACTTCTTCCAAGAACAACAGTAGGAAACCTCAGTGCATCAGTCTCAGTGACTGATGGAACTAGACAGAGAATCAAGCCTGGAGAAGCCTTGGATGAGATTGTCAACTAACTGGATTAATTCACACTTACAGAACAGTCTAACTCACAAGGCAACATAGATATCAAAATACGCTAAGCCCTATGTTAAATATTATAAATATAGGAGGATAATCATCATACTACATAAGTACTATAATGAGTACAATGTAATAAAATTGGGAATCTGCAACACAAAAATTTTGAGAATCTATGAATATGTGGTAATCAATATATCTCCAGAGCAACTGATTCAAAGGCAACATATAAGAAATATCAGAATATATAGCTCTCCGTAGCCTGATGATGAAGATAAATTCCAGGAAACATGTCATTTGATGATTCCATCATTGTGCAAGTACTATTACTTGTATTTATACAAACCAAGGCAATAAGCCTGACTTCTAGGATGAACAGAATAGCCACTGTTGTGCATATGGTTCACATGAAAATGATGCACATAATATCATTTTACTAGATAACGCAAAAGCATTAGTAAGAGGGAAGACAGATCTTTGAAGACCACTGTTGGGAAAGAAGGATGATGTAGGACCAGTATCCAAAGCTTATACCCAAAATACTAGGAAGAGTAACTCAACCAGAGCCAACAGATTCTATTATTACCAAGAGCAACAGAAAAGGAATCTACAGAGACAAAGAACAGACTAATGATTTCCTGGTGCTTGGCATGGGGTGGAGGGGATACTGTAAAGAGGCTATAGGTATCCTTGAGGACAAAGAATTTTCTACATGTGGGTTGGAAGGGCAAATGTACTTACATGTACTTAAAATCATTGTTATACAACTAAAATGAATAGATTTAACTGTATAAATTTACACTTGAATAAGGCCACTGAAACATAATGACTTCATTGGCAATGAAAAACATATATATCACAAATAAATGAAGTTCAATGTTACTAAATTTAACTATTCTAGTGCTAAGCACAAGCATGGGTTTAAAACTTTTAAGTATTTGTTCCTGATTTTTAACTTTTTATAATCAATATATTTCTTTCTAAGTCCATACATTAAAAATAGAATGCTCACATTAATCAACCAGATGCAGTCTTAATTTTTAAAATTATTTAACTTAATATGTGACATTTACCATTAAGATACCAAGTCATCACATAGCTCCATATTCCTACAGTGATATAGATACTGTGCGAATGATACATTTCCTAATCATATGAACATGTCTCATCTCATTAACAAGAGTCAATTGTACAATAATTATGTACAGACAGATTTTAACTACTCTGACTGAAAACTGACCTTTTGATCTCTACTCTTACAATATATAAAAGCTATGTGAGAATTTGTCACACTGCTGCTGATGGAGGAAGTGGGTGGGACTTGTTTTCTTTCCCAGCAGCTGCCTAAGAAAAAAACTAGCGGAGATTGTACTAATATAGCGCACTGGCATTTTCTGTGCTGACCTAAATTATAAAGGGCTGGCTTCAAGACCATCAGGCAAACTAATTTTAAACACTAATTACATCTCACACCTAATATGGTGAGCTGCTGTGAAGCTACCATGCAGATGCGTTACAGGAACTGGCACAGTATAATTCAGAAGAATTAGTGGACACGTGATTTTCAGAAATATTGAAACAGTAAATCAGTCACTATCAAATCATAGCTGGATTTGATTTATTGTTTTAACTTTTGAAATGTATCCGTCATGAACATTGTCCTAACTTAATCAATTTCATCCTATCTTACCAAGTAAGCTTTCTCCCACAGTAAAAAAAAAAAAAAAAAAAAAAAAAAAAAAAAAAAAAAAAATTGCAAAGTTCCCTAAATCCAATGCCTGAACTACTGAGAAATCAAGTTATTCCATTAAAAGACAGCAGTTCTCTTAAATCTTCCATCCCAAAATGATGTGTAAAATAGAAAAAATTCCTCCTTCAAGAATTTAGGCAGTTTTTGAAAAGGTATTTCTGTGTTAGTATCCAGTTACACATTTTACTCAAAAATTTTTCAGTAAAAGAATTAAATGACTCTTGCTTTACTGATATCTGTTTGTAAAATACACACAAACACATGAGCGATCCATTCTTCAGATTATCCATATTCAGATTATCAGATAAACCCATTCTTTACAAATTATCCAGTTTGGGGGATCCTTAACAACCATAATATACCCTGATACATGTGTCATCATTCAATTTTACTATGTGTAAATATCATAGAGTTTTAATATATAAACTTCAACACCCCTTTTTACTGTATATCTATGCTACATGGTATCACCTAATTTATTTTTCACATTTTAAAATATTTTATTCATTCTTTGAGAATTTCACACAATGTATTCTGACCATATTCACCCTCTTAGCCCAGCTCTTCCACATATACAACATACAATTTTTTCCTTCCTCCCTCTCTCTTTCCTTCTGTCTCCCCATACACACACACACATATAACTCTTTACATTATAAAGCCATGTTATATCACTAGAGGTTTTAAAATAAATATTAATAATGAGCAATATAATTTTATTTTAAAAAAGAAATGCTATTAAAATTTATAGACAATGTATGCATATATTTATGGACAGATGAATGCAGATTGATGCATGGATACAGGTAGATTCAATAGATAAATAGAAGATAGTTGATAGATAGAGATGATAGATAGATAGATAGATAGATAGGTAGAAAGAAAGAAAGAAAGATAGATAGATAGATAGATAGATAGATAGATAGATAGATAGATAGATAGATAGATAGATAGATAGGTAGAAAGAAAGAAAGAAAGAAAGATAGATAGATAGATAGATAGATAGATAGATAGATAGATAGATAGAAAGATAGATAGATAGATAGATAGATAGATAGATAGATAGATAGATAGATAGATAGATAGATAGATAGATGATGGATGAGTGGGTGGGTGGGCAGACTGATGGAAGATGAACAGACAATACAAGCAATATTTCTCTCACAGGGAAGTCTACCAGCTGGCCAACAGCTCACACTGGTCAGTGATATGCAGCTGATTGTTTTTACAGTGGGAAACAGATTCAGAAAAGGGAAAACACATCTTTAAGATCACAGTAACCTCTGAGAGAAGAGGCAGGAAAATAATTGCCCCTCCCTGTACCCAGGATGCCCTGCTTGGGTGAAATGATTCCTCCTTTCTTGTTACCTAATGTCCAACATGTGTGAATGCAAACATATATACATAACTGAAAACACACATGTCTGGACATTCCCATATGTGCGTGGTTCATAAGAAGTCATGTAACTAGCAAACACTCAAGCTGGTATTCTGCCATGTGTGGTGCCACATGCCTGTACTTCCTTAGGAGATAGGGAGATGGGGAAAGGTGGATCTTAAGTTTGAAGCCAGACTAGGCAATATATGGAAACCCCACACTCAAACATCAAGCTGAAACAAAAATTATATAATAACGTTTTTGTCTTCTGTTTTGTTTCTAGCTGATAAAAATTATCAGGCTTCAAAGTATAATGTCAAGTAGGAGCTAGAAACCTCATGTAGTCCCGACTACTCAAGAGCTGAGACAAGAAGACTGCATAAGCCAGTTCAAGGTCAGTCATGGGAACACAGTGAAACTATCATCTCAAAAAAAGAAGGTAGGGGGTATCTTTAGATAATTTCCAAATTAGCCACAAATTTTATTTTATTCTTTCATCAACACAAATAATCTATCGCTGTTTGCCCTTGAATTCCAGTATCAATCTAAGGACCCTGTCCTGCCATTTTTACACTTCAATTCAAACAAGGCAGGTGCAATGGTAAGCACCCTGGCAAATGCCACACCAGCTCCACCACATCTGACGGACAGATGGCTCTAAACCTTGGACCAGAGGACAAGGATTCTCTCAGAGTGGAAAGACTCAGGAGTCTGTGGAGGAGCTGTGGAGGACCACAGCTGGCAAAACTGTCAGCAACAACTATTAGGAAGAATTCCTAGGGAGGCCCAAACCTACTGCAGAAGCTGAAGTTGGAAAGGAGAAAACCTTAGGACGAGAAGGGAGAATGATGCTCTGGGCAGCGTAGCTAGAGCAATGCTGTCTATGGGCACAAAGGACCAGGGGAGTGATGCAGGCTTGAGGAGAGCATGAACATCCTGTGACTGGACTGTTCTTCCAGAGGTGGAAGTATGGAACGTTAGCAAAGGCCTGAATACTAAGTATGAAGCCACAGTCAGAGCTGGAACAACAAAGTAAAGACAAGAGTTTGAGTTTAAGATAAAGGTACAGGCAATCATTCCCCTTTATTCACATGATCCAAAATTCCAGTGGGTGTCAAATGTCACAGGTGGTACCAAAACTACTTTTGTATGCTATATTTGTCTGCCTATCTATATTTGTCTGCCTATCTATCTATCTGTCTGTCTATCTATCTATCTATCTATCTATCTATCATCTATGTAATTATCTATGTTTATATGCATATATATATATGTAGGTAACTATCCATATGTATATATATATGTATATATGCATATATATGTCTGCAATATTGCTCATCTATCATCTGTCATCTATTTATATGTATTTATCTATGTATATATGTACGTATGTATCCACCTATCCATATATATCTCTATGTACATATGCACATATATGTATCTATCATCTATGTATTTATCTATCTATACATGTACATACATATATGTGTATGTTTATGCACATATGTGTAGCTGGAGTTTTCCTGCCTGGCCCACAGTCAGGGCAAATCTCTTTCACCTGCCAGTCCCACAGCCTCTCAGACCCGACCAAGTAAACACAGAGACTTATGTTGCTTTCAAACTGTATGGCCATGGCAGGCTTCTTGCTAACTGTTCTTATAGCTTAAATTAATCCATTTCCTTTAATCTATACCTTGCCACATGGCTCGTGGCTTACCGGCATCTTCACAAGCTGTTTCTCATCATGGCGGCTGGCAGTGTCTCTCTGACTCAGCCTTCCACTTCCCAGCTTTATTCTCCTTCTTGCCTCGCCTATATTTCCTGCCTAGCCAACGGCCAATCAGTGTTTTATTGATTAATTAGCAACACATTTGCATATATATGTATGCTATAGGATGTCTTTCTGTATGCCGTGAATATAGGTCGCTCTGATTGGTTGATAAATAAAGCTGTTTTGGCCTATGGCAAGGCAGCTTAGAGGCAGGTGGAAAATGCAGAGAGGGAGACAGGAAGAAGAAAGGAGAGGAAGAGAAGCCAGCCATTACCAAAGGAGAAGCAATATGCCAGCAGACCAGTAAAGCCACAGTCATGTGGCAAAATATAGATTAACAAAATGGGTTAAGTTATAGGAGCTAGCTAGCAAGAAGCCTGCCGTAGGTCATGCAATTGTTAATTAATATAAGCCTCTGAGTAATTATTTTATAAATGGCTGCGGGTCCGTGGGCTGGGTGGGACCAAAGAAACCTTTTGGCTACATATGTATGTATGTATCTACCTATCATTGATCATCTATGTATTTATCTTTCTATGTATATATGCATGTATGCATTTGTTTACCTATCTGTTTATATATGTGTATGGACATATGCGTGTGTGTGTATATATATATATATATATATATATATATATATATATATATATATCTGTCATCTATGTATTTATCCATGTATATGCGTGTATGTTTATGTATATATGTATATGTATGTACCTATCATCTATTTATCTATCTATTCATGTATATGTATAAATATATGTGTGTGCATGTTTATGTATATGTGTATATGTATGTATCTACCATCTATATATATATATATCCATGTATATATATATATGTGCATATTTGTATATGCATGTATCTCTCTATCATCGATCTTACTGTAATGTGTACATAGGTTTTCATACTATCCACACTGACTCTAGGTAATGAAACCTTGGATGAGATGAGCACTATATTGAGACCACTGGGATGAGTTGGGTTAGAGAAACATCTCAGAAGCTACACTTGGAGTTGGAGGAAAGATGGACAGGAGTGGAGAAGCAGCCATAGTTTCTACTACACTAGAGAATGAAAACAGATCAAGGGTCGGGGGGGAATGGGAGGGAGATGATAACGTCGTTATTATGAGCTTCAAGTGGAACATCCAGATGTAGATTCTCTTTCCTCTATTGAATGTCTTAGTCTGGAGTTCATAAAGGACATGAGAATGAAGATGGACACTTGGTCATGAGCACAAGTCCTCAGAACCATTGTGTTGGGGAAGGTCGGGCAGCAGTAAGACAGTTTTAAGTGAAAGCAATTCTCATTGATTTTTCCTCTTGTCCAAATATTTTATCAACATCATCTACCTGATTATGCTTTAGGATTAAACAGTACTAATAGCTAATTACAGTCTCATCTCCCCAAAGAGAAAAGTGAAGCCAGCTTGACACCTCACCTCATCTAGGGGAATGTGGGTGTAGATAGGAAATGAAAGTTGCCTTGAAGTAAAGGCTTTTTATTCCTCACCCTACTCGTTCCCTGTTCTCTGATTTTGCTGGAAATAAATGCACACATGTGCATTTTTTTTGCTTTTCAAAATTACATAGACCTAAGCTATCCATCCAAAGCCATGAATAACAGTAAAGGAAACAGAACATAAAGGAGGCATACACTTAAAATGTCAGCATTCAGGAGGCTGAAACAAGGAGATTGTGAATCTGAGACCATCCTGGGCTATATAACAAGTTCAAGGCTAGCCTGGACTGCCTAACAAGACCTTGTCTCATAAATTAATTAATGAATTAATTAATCATTATCCCTATCCTCTGAAGATAAAAAGCCAATTATATTTGTAGTAACATTTTAATTCCAAACAAAAGTCTTACTTTGGCAATACAACAAGGCAATACACACAGTGGCAAACCAACTGGAACAAAAGAAGACTCAGAAAACGGCAGTCATGTTGGCAAAGCCTCCGGAGAAGATCAGCTGTCTTAGTCCTTCAGCGGACAGTCCATTGTCTTTGCCACATTGGTATACCTATCAGTTCAGTCCAGCCAAGCAACAGTCAAGTTCACCAGAAGCAAGTAAGAAAAGAAGTCGTTACAAAGTCCTGTATAGCTGATCAAAGGCAAGACTCAGAGGAGCAACTGGAGAGAAGAAGGCACAGTGAAATGGGGACCTCTGCCAGGCAGGAGCAGCACACTAGGAGTCCTGCCTGGTCTTTGCATCTTGGCTTTAAGGTTTGAATGTATTTGCCAATCCATAAGATATTGACTAGATCACAACACCCGTGCTTTGATGTAAACAGGCAACTCTCTCAAGTTAAAATGGCGGAGGTGGAAGACTTACCTTACACTTACCTACCTTCAAAGGTTATTTGTTCTGCTGCCTTGTGCTGAGCTATTAAAGCGACTGTGGTCCCTTCTATTCTAAATCTGAGTATTTCATTCAATTACAGTAGCTAACACCAAAAAAAAAAAAAAATGTTCCTTGTTTTGCTTTTGGCCCAAATAGACATAAATGACTGTCTTTGACTAAAATCTCAATCTTTTGTATTTCACTATCATAAAATTTAGTATTTGTATTAAACAATAAATCTGAGTCTTTAATCACTGTCTATTAAAATGGAACTTTATTCATCTTTGCTGTTAGGAATAAAACTGAAGCAATGCTACAAATACATGGAGCCTTTACCAGAGAGTAAATATATGGTATTTGGAACTAAAGGGAGTTTAAATGGTAAACAGGGAAATTCTATTTTCTGAATTCATTATTTCCCTTTTCTGTCCAAAGCCAGAGTAAGTGGACTAAGTTCTTAATAGAACCTAGCATCACCAGAGTCTAATTCATAGCCAGGTGCTGCCATGACAATCTCCTCTCAGAGATGTTGATGCCTAACTTAAAAAAAAGATGCATCTCTCTAAAGATGGAGTATTAAGACAAGGCTGATTCTCAGTTTCAGAAAACAGCCTCCTGTTTTAAATCACACTACAGCACATGCATATGTCAGCAGTTAAGCTGAACTCAAACAAATATTTTACACCCATGTAATATCATTGCACCTAATAAACAGAGAGTTGTGAGATTAGGTGGGTATAGTTCAATAGAAATATAATACTATGGCTTACTTACTGAGGGGCTTATGATTACAAATCATAGGCATATTTACGATGTGGTATGAAATGACTCAAAGAGAACTGCAGCTTGGCATACCCCTTTGTGAAAATTGTTACACGAGAAGAGTGTTCGATTTCAGGTTTTTTCCCCCCAAATTTTGGAATATCTGCATATATTTGATGAGATTTCATGGGGATGGGACTCAAGTCAAAACACACAATCCACTTAAGTCTCATAAACACCTTAAGTATATAGACATATATGGGCTGGAAGGAATTTTACATAATGTTTTTAACTATTTTGTTAACAAAATAAAGTTTTCAAGGTAAGGAATTTTCCATGTGTGGCACCGTTATCGTTGCACAAAGGTTCCCATTTCAGAGCACTCCATATGTTAGATTTTTAGAGGAGAAATACATATCTACCCAGAAGTAGGTGGGAAAGCAGTAAATTTACTCTAATAGAGGCTCTGACAAAAGAAAAGGGATAGTCTGAAGCTTTTAAACAATATAAAAACCAGAGAATTTTAAGGAAAGCCGAACAGTAGTTGTCTTTATAGTTTTAAGTAAACGGGCACATTTCCCCCAAGAAAACTGGTCACAGAAATGGCCCAAACTGAGACATAACCCTAACATTGTTATTCAGCTGTAAAAGTAAGATGTCCAGGAAAACAGGCAGAAAGACACAGCTGTAAGTGGAAAGCTCCTAGGACCGGCTAAGCACTAAACACAGATCACTGCTCGCAGGGCAATGAAATGATGCTTGCAAGATTCATTTTAAAGTATAAAAAACAGAATATAAAGGCTATACTCTTCCAAGATGCCATGGAGATTAATAAAAAAAACATGTCAACCTTTATGATTTTGCAGAAACACTTAGTGATGTTTCCTGTGGGCATTTGTGACTGAAGCATCTAGAATTATCCAAAAGAGAAATGTAAAACCTAAAGCCAGAAATGGTGTTGAATCTATTTCATAGTCGTGAAGTGAGATTGAGAAAATACTCTTATTTAAACATTGATCATATTTAGGAAATTACAATACCTTTCTAATGAGATACAACTAATAGCAATGTTTAAATTTAGTTTAAGTATAAACATTCATTTGGAAATACAGGGAATGACCATTTTTTAACTTCTATTAATAAAGGTCTGAATAGAAAAGTTAAATTTTCACTTTTTCTTTTAGTTATTTTGAGGACTGATTGCTTTTCAAATGAACAGCAATTTATGTATAATCCACAACAAGGCAAGTCAATTCACATAATTTGGTGATAAAATCCAGAAACTAAGCTGTATCAGGGCTCTTGAGGCGGTGAGCTCTCCTCTCCTTATTAGACATAATTTTCAGTGATTGGTAACTTTCATCTGAGCTTTCCAAAGATGTTTTACTGAAATATTAATAAATATATGCACATGAGGATCCAGAAGAATGTTGGACCTCATCCAAAATTCATTCATACAGTGGTATTTGGACTAAGTGGATTAAATTAACCTGAAACTTCCAATCTTATTGATTCTTTTTACCCACTTCAAGCTCAACAGGAATAGAGGTCTAAAGTAGCATTCAGTCAAATGTTAACCTTACATGCCATACATTCCCCGTTTGCTCACACCCTGACACCTGAGTGTGCACAATCCTGAAGCCTGTTGTTTCCTTTGTGATAGTAAAGTTTCTATACCGAGAACGACCAAGCGAATTAGAGGCTGGGCTCTCCTGCCAGGCGGCATCCTAAGCACCGTTTGAGCCCTGAGAGCTTCCATGACCAAGCAGACTTCAATGTCACGATAAAAGAGTGGCATTTCCCCTTTATTTCCCCCTCCACTACAAATCCTTAACTTCATGTTGACAGGCACACATTGTATCATGGCTCATGAAGCTCAGACTGATTCTAGTGTCTTGTACAACATGTGGTATCCCAAGTTCGATATGCAGAAAGTCCAGAATGAGTAAAAAGTCAAAAATAAAGTATTTTCAAATACATTGTGATTTTAGAGTTAAATGTTATCTCTGCCTGAGGAAATCCTTATTTGCAGTAAATATTTAAGACATCTACTTGTAAAGTCCATTGCTTACAGGTATAGATGACTTTTTTCTCTTCAGCTAAAACTCACAGTTTATAAATGTTCTTGTATGAAAACCTGGCAGATATAGCTGGCTGTAATTTCAAATACATTTTTCTTTGACACATAAATGAAAATGGCAAATCTGCAGGTTCTTCTTTCAAAAGATAGGAAGGCAAACTGAAAACACTGAATTATATTTAATCATAGAAAGTCTCAAATAGCTACCAGAAGCCACCATAAGCATAAATAATGCTTGGCATATGTAGTGGCAATATTTCAAATACAGTATGAGGGCCAAGGCAATAACCAGCTGTTCATGTCACTGTGTTCTCCTACGCAACTTACTAAAATTGTTTTGCAGTATACCCAGTAATTACTGTTGGCACATACTCAAGATCCATAGCTGGTATCTTCAACCTCAAGAGCTTTCTGATTACATTTCCCATAATGTAAAACCAGAGCTCCTTTAGTGGAATCTATGTAGAAAGAGCCAACCCCTCTGTCCTCCCTTCTTCTGATTTATCCCGTATACCCTGCCACAGGTACAAATGTCATTGGAATTACAGGGGATGCTCCTTCAAAGAGAGGCAACTTTACTACAACGATTCCATCCTCTGCCCTCCCTGTTCCCATCTCAGGACTGTCACCTTTGTTGATTCTTTTGAATACAGAGTCATTGATTTAAGAAATGTTAGTTCTAGTTGACATATCGCTGTGTCAACAGGAAAATACCTAAGTTAGAAGATAATAAAAAGGCCATTCGTCTTAAAAAGGCAATCTAACCAGAAAGTCAGGGCACCTGAAGTATGGCACTTGGTCAGAAATTCTTTTAATTGGCTGCATTTCCTCCACTGAATCCTTGGCAGAAGCAAAACAGATACATTTAACAGGCTCGTTAAGTGTTTATTATTACACACACAGCTAAGTGCCTGGATTTCAGGTGCTTGCACCCGACACTATTCATCAGGGAACTAGGAACCTTGATCCATAACCTTCCAGAGCACACTGAAAATATGGCTAGATTATGTGTATGTTATATTACCTGGAGCAAGTAAACTAAATTTTGGCAGGAGATAGTGACCAGGTAGGACAAACAGTTATATATAGTTTACATATAGGACTTTTAAGGGTCTGTGGCCCTGTTATGCAATCCAAGAACTTCTAGTAGGTTAGGTGAATATCCCAAATCTCTCTTACACAACCCAGAATCTTGCAAACATGAATAGACACACACATGCACAAGCTTGAAGAAACACACTCTATTGAACACATGAATGCATATGCACATGAACATACACATGTACACACACACACATACACAAAAATATACAGAGTTAAGGAACAGGTGTTTGTGGATGGTGCTCTCTCAAAACCTAAAGAGGAAAAGGAGGAGCCAATGATTCATTCACCTTTTAAAAAATGAAAGGAATATTTGCTACCTTTTTAATCAGTGTAAGAAGAGAATTACGATCAAAATAGCAAAGAGCTTGAATTGTCCCCTATGTTTATTAATTCTGAGTTAATTTTCTCATGGAAATACATTGCTTCCAGAACTTTTAAAGTGCAAAACAGAAACATATGATGCACAATGCACAGAAGCTAGGGGAACATAATTTGAAAATGACAGTCCACAGGCAGTATTTCATATATCTGATAAATCTAAATCTTTCAAAAATAATGTCCCATAGAGTAAAGTCCCTGGATTAGTAGTGATAATTGTCTTTCTGTTGTTTCATACATATGATCTCTCATGGTCTTTTGCACTTTCTAACACTCCATTTTGTTTCTCATCCTTATTCTTCTACGTTCTAACAGGAGGTACTAATTACGGCAGTGAAAGTTTTCTGTTTCCTAATCCTTTGGCACTTTGCTTGCCCTGCTCACTGATGTCTAAGTCCACTTTTAGATCTGTAAAGCCCCACCAACATCACATCTTTTATGAAGTCTGAGGAGTCTCTTCCTCCTTGATGTGTCTAGACACCTTTCTTTCTATACCCTTCTAAAACACGATTCTAATCATTCTCATCTCACCAGTGGAGAAGAAAGACCAAGACGCCAGACTTTGCCATCTGTCCATTTGCCAACATACGTCACTGAACTTCAGTTTCCCCATGGATATGATGAGTGTAAGTGTAGGTGGTACCTCTTAGGCTTACAGTACGTTCAAATATGAAGTAATTAATAAAGCCTAGCCATTATCAGACTGTATTTTTATTTTATATTATAGTTGTTAAGACTTGTTTTTATGTTTTGAATTTTTCCTCAAAGGAGAACTCATTAAAATGACTATAAGAAAAGAATTAACCATGTTGCTAGTAAAACCACGGCACTGTGCTGCTTTCAAAGTATTAGTTAGTGGTAACTGCTTATAAAAGTTCTTGAATGAAGATTAATAGGACCACAGAAATAAACTTGGACGAGACAGCTGCAGGCAAGCATCACCAAGTAACAATGAGAATTGTGTTGTTAAGGTATTGTGCAATGTGAACATCAGAGTATATTTACACTATAGTGTCACTGGGTGAGGAATTTCATGCAACCACAATTGTATACACAGTCTGTGATCCACTGAGAAGTCACTTCCTAGTATAGCTACAACACAATCTAAGAGACATCCTCTCTTTTGTAGATTTCCAGGATTTATCTCATGGATTTAAATAAAATATTTGATAGTCATCAAGAATAAGAATGCCAATTCATATTTGGAAAAGAGTACACAAAATTATTTTTTCAATAAAAATCACTTTTATTTTTCACATGCTACCTTATATGTATAGAAATCTCATTTCATATAGCACCTGAGACATAATAGAATGTTATTAAAGGTCACTGAATGCATCTCTCTTCAAGCTAGTTAAAACCAAACAAAACTGACTTTATTCTTCAACAAAAGATTATTTCAAAACTAAGGCAAGTGAGTACCTTGCAAACCAAGGAACATGCATAGGGAAAACTAGTTTTATAGAAACTCTGATTAGAATTCATAGAGGATTCCTGGCCATTTCTTTCCACCATGTGATCTTGTCTAATAAGAGGTCAAGTGACAGATCTGCTGCTAACCAAGTTTAACAAAGAAATCTGAGGTTAATTAGCTCATTTCTTATTCTTACACAGGCTAAACATCCTACGAATGACTGAATCATCTTCTTGATAGAATAAAAGCACAAACAAAAAATTAAACTCTTACCTAGGGAAAAATGTTCTTCTATTCATCGAATGGAAAGGTCATTACAGCTACAATTATAAGTTTTAAAATTCAACCACATTGCAAGCCTGTTGACTAATGAGTCAAATATTATGCACTTGATCTCAAAATATTCAATAATTAACAAGATTTTCATGGTCTTCATTAGCATCCATTTTCATTTTCTTTTAAATTAAATTTTGATAATAGAATACTAATGACACTGAGATGGCAGATACCTTGTTTAATGTCAAGAGAATTTACTAGAATTAGAGTTAAGTGACCTGGCTTCTGAATCTATTAACCCTTAAACAAATTGTGTATGCAACAGTACAAACTTCAACACTTCTAGTCACAAAACACAATGATACTCCAAAGGAATATTTACTTCTGAGGGCTGAGTGAAATTGTTTTTGGACTATGGTGTGTAGAATGAAAAAGCTCAAACATCATAGATCATTTTACTTTCTTTTTTTTATCCATATAACATGACATTTTTATGACATGATTTTTATGTCCTCTTTGCCATCCAAATGGAGCAGACCTCTATACTGGTATATTGGCAGAGAGAAGCGGTCAATCCATTTCCTCTCAGACCTGCTTTATGGGCACATTGAAACCATGAGTTTGAGGCGAAAGAGGAGCACAACCACTTCATTAGCTTCCATATAATAAATCAAGCAACTCTGGACCTGTCCCCTTGAGCTCAGTGAAAAGGAAGTGAACACAAAACACAGTTCAGTCCTCTAAAACAGTACTCAAAAGTCAAGACATATCCACATACCACAGTTAAGCCATCAAATGGCAATTACCCTTGAAGCAACAGGCAATCTGCAGCCTTAGTCAACAGTTTGGGGGCCTCCTACGAGGTCAAGTACTAACAACAGAGTCAAATGTGTCTTGCAGTGTTAGTTCACACAAAGAATGGAAGACACGAGGAGTCTGCCCTACCTGAGTTCACCATCCAAGAATTTTTCCTTTTTTGTGGTGTAGAGAAGGCATTTCAAAAGCTAAATGTTCATGATAAATATTGTTTATAAATTCAAAACATCCTCTTCTTACCAGGAAAGCTAAAACATAAAGTTAACACATTGAAATAAGTTCAGTGTCTCCAACAAAGCTGAGATCCTTGTGACTAAGATTATCTATCTGTTAACTATTTTTATTTTCTTTAGAATCACCACAGCCCACTTTGATAACACAAAACAGTAGCAACAACTAACTGATAGTCAAATACAAGTCTTTGTCATCAAAGGACTTTTATTCTTTCCTCTCTGAAAAACAGTGTGTAATCTGTTTTGGTTTGCTTTCTAACCTAGGGCCACCTCCACATATGGTACTTGATACATTTCCTTATACTAATGTAACTATTACTGAAGGTTAAAGACGGCAGATCAGGAGGAATGTATCGCTGACTTCACAAGTGTAGCCTTCTTGGTTTGGGCTATAAGAAAATAAGCATAAATCTGGCTAATTGATTCATTGAACCTGTAAACTTGAAAGCAAACTTTCCCAGTATCTGATATAAGAATTGAGAACATATCCAATGAGCTATTGGCTCATCTTACATTTTTGCTTTCAAGTTCTTATATGCCCTGTCCCTGTTCTCGCCATTTTCTTTATCTTTGTTGCTGATTTCCAACTCCACTGTGCCTGTTATCCATCCCCGCTGCCTGGAATAGTGCCTCGTTGCCATAGAAATAATCACTTTAAAAAACAATACAGTGCAATAAAATAAGTAATAATGAAAGCTTAGGCAGCCTGTACTGCAGCCAAGAAGGGAAGACAGAGCCAGAAATAGAACTTAGCTTAGACTCACGAACATTAACTAGACCAGTAGACTTCACTTTTTTTTTTTAATCATTTTCATTTCCAGATATGTCCCTACAAATGATAACGGGCAGCATGCAGACAGAGGATGCTGAAGTAACGGTAGACAATGAAACACTTCTATGGCAACATAAGGCTGTATATGGTGTACACCCAGCATGTTCAAGAAAGTTAGTTCTAACAATGCCATCCTCAACTTCCTTAAAAAATCTATGTTAAACAGAAGCTGACATCACATTGGGTGTTAGTTTCTCATTCAATCCCAGTTAAGTGCTGTGGGATGGTCTGTATGTCAAATGTGTTGCTGATTGGTCAGTAAATAAATCACTGATTGGCCATTGGCTAGGCAGGAAGTATAGGCGGGACAAGGAAAAGAATTCTGGAAAGTGGAAGGCTGAGAGGGAGACACTGCCAGCCGCCATCAGGACAAGGAAGATGTAAAGTACCGGTAAGCCACAAGCCATGTGGCAAAGTAAAGATTAATAGAAATGGGCTAAATATAAGAGTAAGAGCTAGACAATGACAGGCCTGAGCTAATGGCCAAGCAGTTTAAATAATATAAGAGTTTGTGTGTTTATTTTGTAAGTGGGCTCTGGAACTGGCGGGACTTGGTGGCGGGAGCTGGAGAGAAATTCTCCAGCAACAAGTTATGTTATTGTAACAGCCACTCTGTCTACATCTTAACAGAAAGTCTCTCTTTTGTTCATCACGTCTGACTTACAGATACACAGAATTGTTGGTTATGACAAGGAATGATGTTCCACACTATAAGCAAGTTAATTCACTATAATTATAAACAAATGAGTTAATTAAGAGTCACTGGAATGAGCAATATGGATCTTGCACAACCACAAGGTGGGCTGTTGAAGTAACAGAAATATGTTCAATATATTCATCATCCAGAAACTTGTAAAACCAAAATACACATAAATACAATAAAACAGCAAGTCAACTTCGACTTTACATTTTATTTTCATAACTTTAGTGGTGAATAACCCCATATTAATTTTAGAGCAATGTAGAAAAGAGTTCAGATGAGCAGGCCCTAGCTTGACAATAATATTATACTGCTGTTCAAATGTTTTCTTCTTTTGGCAGAGGTAGGAACTTCTTAGTCTTCAGAAGAAATCCTATGGAAGCTTTCCAGGCACAGAGAAGCAGAGGTGATGCACAGAATGATGGGCAGGATGTTAACTGCCTCGAGGACAGGAAGAGAACACTGCTGTGGGTAGATAAAGTGTCTTGAAAGCTGAGGGTCATTTCCTCAAAAGTATTTAAGTGCATTTGTGACCAGATAAGTGCCCAGGGGTGACTTCAATGATGGATATGACCTCTTTGGGACTTAAAAACCCCTTTAGGAGGCACATCGTCCACTGGGCACAGCAAATTACTAAATGGAGCTGCAGTTCATCATAGTTAATGTTACATTAGCAATATGGGAAAGAAAAAAGGTGACAGTGATTGAGCATTTTTAAATCAGTCCCTGGATGAGCTAATGAATATCCCCAAGGTCAAAGATATGGCTAAGAGTCAATGGAGATGGAAATAGGACAGTCTGTGTAATATTCCCAGGACCTCAGAGTAAAAAGGACAACACAAGAGCATATGACTGAAGAAGGGACCTATGAACAGTCACTAGCAGCCATCAAACAATGACTATCTGAGAGAAAACACTCTTGAAAGGCCTAGGAACCAATGGAAGAATATTCCAAGAAAGTATGCTGGATAAAGGCGATGCCAGTGAAGGCGAAGGAAATGAGGCAAGGAAAGAAAAGTAGCGAAGCATCAAAGCAGCATAATAAGGATAATCAGGATGTAAAAATCTGTGGGGCAAGTGTCTGGAGTGAGAGAGGACTGTTTCCTCAATCATACTCATGGATAAATAAAACTAAACTACCTTCCTAGCATGCCTGGAAATAAGACTAGATTTTACTTAGCATGGGAAGTACGCTGTTCCTCTTTAGTATTTATTGAACACCCACTGTGTTCTAAGTACATAAGTGTTCATTGGAATGGCAATAAAAGTGGTAGGAACAGATGATGAGCTTAGAATGGAGAAATGATGGGGCAAGGTTGAGTGGAAAGGTAGGTGATTTTAATCAGTCAAGGGACACTTACTGAGCCTGGATTACAAAGACGCCTACAAGGCATTTAGTTAGCTTATTTGGGACAAGACAATGATTTCCATTGTGTAACTGGGAAGTAAGAGGTATGTGAGTGAAAATAAAACAAAATGGCCACATTTAAATGTGGCCAGAGATGATGATTCTGAAGTGTCACTGAAAGCAAATGTGATGTAGTTAGTGAAAACAATCCTGAGATTATAATTAACAAACCAAGTTTTCGTCAATGATGACCTATGTGTACGAAAGTGGCTCCCTAAGGTTGCATAGCCTAGTGACACTGTAGCCATCAAGATCTGTATAAGGGAATGCCATGATGCTTAATGGCCAGAACTGCTTAATGGTACAGTTGTTAGAGTCTATGTCTACATATAAGGAAAGCATGACGGTAAGTCATCAGGTAGTGATGTATGTCACATGTTATGCTCAGGCAGCTGGACCATTTCTCAACTGAACACCTAAGGAGAGGAACTGGATCAGCAATGATGGATACCAAAGCAGGTGAGAATATCAAGGTGAACAGAGAGGTCTCTGTAAGACGAGAGGGGGTTCTGAAACAGAAACAAAGCAATGCCGTGTCCATGAACAAGGGGTCTAGACATAGTAAAGCAAAGAAATGAAATCAATAGATAACATGGAAATGGAGAATTCTACAATGAATCTCAAATTTCTAATTAGAGAACAGTGAGACTAATGTTTAAGAAGGAGGGGGTTTTGACCTAGTTTCTGGGCATGTGTCCATGGGGTATTGAGTTGAGACTGTGTAAAATGTACTCTAAGAACATAAGACAGTCCTAAACCTGACACATACCTATGAATTCTTGGTGAAGGTTCAGTGCCTGGAGTCATGTGAGAAGATGAGCTTTCCTAGTGAGAACCAGAAGTTCATAAATAAAACCTTGGGGTGAAGATCATTTAAATAGTGTGAAAAGGGCATATAAATAGCTGGAGAAATATAATATTGTAATTACTGGCAGATAATTTGCCTAAGTTTTCTTAGATAAAGTTCTTACTAACTTCAAACATCCCATTAACTGGAAAATGACCTCACAACACCACTTAGCTATTACCTTAATCAATAACAGACTTAACACAATTTGTTAGATGATCATGTGATAATACACATATATATGTATCAAGAAGCACCTGAAGAATTATGGAATATCATTTTGCACCCTCAGGATAGAAAATAGTTAGGTATTGGGTTTTAGAAAAGTTGGAACCCTTGTATAGTATTAACGGGAATATAAAATGATGTTGCCACATCATAACATACTAGAGCACTTAGTACCTCAAAATATAGAAAACAATCCAATAATTCCTCTTAAGGATATGTATTCAAAAGAAATAAAAGTGCATATCTATATCCCAGATGCATATCTATATCCATGGCTGCATAACAACCATAGTTCAAGCTTAGAAGTAAAGCAAACATGAATGATGAAAAAATAAAATATGACACACAATAGATTAGTATCCAGCCCTGAAAAGCAAAGACTTTCTGGCACCAACTAGAACCCTGAGGCACAGAAGAACCCTGAGGGTGCCTTCCTAAGACAAACAAACATGAAGAATACACTGTGATTCCATCATATACTGTCTTTGCCTTGGTCAGAGCCATAGTAACAAAGACTAGAGTATTGGTTACAAATTCCAGTTTTTCAGGAGGTTACCTGGAGATGTGGTGAGTGTGTTTAACATCCTGAGTACTATATAAAAACTGATTATGATGATAAATTTTAGGTTGCATGTGTTTTACTGCAATCATTTTTTAATTTAGAATATTTTTGAGATTGTCATTCATGACTAAAAAACTTTAAAAAGCAACTCCAACCAGATTTACAGCAGTTTTTCTTTGACTGATTGAACAACTGTAATTTTCTTCTTTTTGATCATGCAATATCCAAAATTACTACAATGAGATGTTTACTTTTGTAGTCAAACATAAATCATTAAAACACATTTGTCTTGATGAGCTAACATAGCCAGCTTGAATGTGGATCTTCAGAATGCTTTCAGAGTTGGCTGCATTAATGTTTTCTTATTCTATGTATCATGAGTCTGCCATAAATAAACAACAAATATCCACTACAACCCACACTGATTAGCACAATACATAAAGGATGATGTATACAGGGTTGGAGAGATAGCTCAGGGGTTAGGAGAATTTATTGCTTTTCCAGAGAACCAGAGTTTAGTTCCCAGTACTTATGTCAGGCAGCTCACAACCATCTGTAGCTCCAGATCCAGGGAACACACCACCTTTGGCCTCCATGTGCACCTGCACCCATGTGCTTGCACCCATATTCAGATATTCACACACACACACACACACACACACACACACACACACACACACACATATATAATTCAAAATAATAAAAATAAATACTTAAAAACAATGATATATACTTTAACTACTATGGATAAATACTATTCAAGCCTAGAAATCGCTTTCATGTTTGTAAGAGAATTATTGAAGGAAGTAATTAAATTTCATTGGAAGCTAAGTACATGTAAGATGCCATATTGCTTCCAGAATATATGATATTAACACATGTGTTGTTATGATAAAATGTACTGTTCTGTTTCTCTTTAATGAAAGAAGGTGTCTGTCCATACTCTGCTGGCCAACATGTAACAACAAGCGATAAGGTCTTCTTTTTTCATTAATGAACAAAACTTAATTTTAGAACGGTTTTAGGGTCAATAAAAATTAAGAAAAAAATCTATAAATTCCCCAGTATCTGCTATCTCTATGTGTATGCAACAGTCCTGCCACTGACTTACCCTCCCTCAGTGGTACTCAATAAATTAACAAGTCCCCAACATCCTAGTCCACACAGTTCACACCAGAGGTCATTCTTGGTGCCCTTGTCTCACAGGTACACATATCCATTGTAGCTTCTTAAAAATAGTGTTCCTGTGTAAAATACTCTACACTTGGACTTTCATCTTTATTCACCCTACCTCATCACCCCTGGCAATCCCAGAACTTTTTTGTGTTCCTGATGTTGGACTCACACTATTTTTAGTTTTCACACTGACTGCTTTTACTTGCCATAAAATATTCATTTGTTTCCTGCTCAGAGTTATGAAGCCTGCTAGCTTTCCTCCTTGTCTTACTGAATAATATTCCATTACCTGGATATACCAGAGTTTATTTATTATATCTCAATTTGTCGCTGAGATTTCTTAGTTGCTCCAAGTTTTGGTAATTTGAATAAAACTTCTAGATAAGCAGCCTGGGTGGCTGTGGAGCCCCTTTCAGTAAAGCTTCATGATCTCTCTCATATTCATGGCTCCTCCTGACTCTCCACTTACTCTGACCTCCTCTGAGAGGGCTTACCACAGGCAGCTCCATCATTCTGCACACACACTCTGAGGCAAAGAATCCTGGCATAGAACTAGCAGTGGTCCAAGAAAGACAGGTGAGCGGGCTTTTTTCATAAACAACATGGTTTGCTACCTCGTCACATTTAGTTTGTCCCGGCTGAGAGTTGATCGTACCATGTTTCTTCTTTGAGTGTATATTTCCCTTTGAATCAGATAAATGACCCCTTAGAAAAGCCTGAACGTCTATGTCACACAACAGTCCGGCATGTTTCTCAATATTTGCTGGTCTTGAGATTGCTCTTTCAGACAGACATAGGCAGTAAGCAAGTGTCTTCTGTGATTATGAAGCTACACTGAATTACTGTCTCCATCTTTCCTTATTCAAGAAAAGTGGCAGTCCACGAGCTAAGGGTGTGCTTTAACAAATCTTCTTTCACCTCTGCCTTTGGACCAGCCAGTTTTCCTTACATTCTCAGGATGCAAAGTCCTTTCTGAATCAAGAGTCTCATTTATCTACTTTGCCACCATAGAGTCAGTTTGTTGGATATTTCCTTGATATTCCCAATACTGACTAATATTGGTTGCAACCAAGAGCTGACAGCCATCATTCTTATGCTGAAGATCCCACTAGCTTGAATAAAGAACAAAAGCAGCCATATAGCCCTGGCAATACCTTTTAATTACAGCTTGCAATATAAATAAACTGATCCTTCCTGATAGTCACAAAATTTAGGTTTGCTCAAGCAAAGCCACTGATTGTATGCTGTCTCAAGGTCAAGTGACCTCTACCCTTTGCTAAAGTGTGCCTCAGATAACCTGTTCTCATACTGAATAGTCACCCAGTGACACAAGCGGGTTCCATCTTCACCAGATCAGTGGGTCACTCTAGCAGAAATAATGGCTTCAGGTCTACACATCTATATATTGCTTTGAAAGCATCCCTCTTAATTTGATAATAATAAATAAATAAATAACATAAATGTGTGTTCTAACTTTTTTTTGAGGTAGGTGATTAGAAGCCCTTTTACCTAAAAAAAAAAAAAAAAAAAAAAAAAAATGTAGATTTACAGAGATGTTAAGGAAGCATTGTCAATTTCAGAAATAAAGAACTGCAATTTGGATATAAGGAATAAAAGAAGCCCTGAACGTGTCCCATGAGAAGAAGCAAGGAAAGGACTTTTTTGTGGAAGAACCCGATGGTTGTCTAAAGCAGTTCCCGAACTTTAGCTTACCCACTGTGAGTCTCCACATCCCCTAATACCACAAGATGAAGAAGGTCGACCACTCATGTTGTTGAATAAATATGAGAGTAGTTACATGGCTGAGTAAGGCTGTGTGACCAAATTTCCACACACATGACACAAGACAGGAAAAGCAAGCCACTGCGATTCTGTCTGTGAGCCACAGAGTGTCTCCATTTGCTGGATGACACACATTTTATTGCTGCTAAGAAATGGGTGAAATTTTAATGGGTCAGAAAAGACAAGCAGCAGCTGTGGTTGGCTTGGTTGCTTGTTGTTTGCTCACCTGCATATTTCAGTGTTAATTTTCCAGTTTCTTGTTTTCAATTTTTTTGAGTCTGATGTGCATTTTTAGTGTTTTGACACAAATGCATGTTGTAGAAGCAATACTACAGAAACTACCCTGTATTTGGAATTATTTAGCTGAGGTTACATTTTCTCCTGCCACCATATAAAATAAAAAAAGAGAAGATAAAATCCTAATGGACAATAACTTTTACTTAATATTACCATGTTTCATTTTGTATTTCTGTAATTCTCTCTCTTTAAAAAAAAATGGGAGGTGGTATTGCTCTCTCTTGGGTCATAAGCAATCAAGATAAACTCACTTAAAATAAAAACAGCAGGTTTAAAAAGAATAAGATTTTAGCCTACTTTTACAATGATCAATTTAGTGTCTATTTCAGAAAAAAAAAAAAAACTCAGCACATACTTATACTTGGTGCTGATGGTTTCCTGTCTAGTCCAGGGAATCTGCTGGGCAGATAGCAGCTCTATGAACACTTGCCATTAATTAGCAAGTAGGGAAGGATACTGGGCAGATAAGACAGTGACTATTTCTTCATATGAAGACAAATTCAAAGTATATTTTGAGAGTTAAATAATACTACTCTTAAATGTAGCTGGAGTTTTCTCTCTGGGTCCCGCCAAGTCCCGGCAGTCCAACAGCCCACTTATAAAATAAACATACAGACTCTTATATTATTTAAATTGTTTGGCCTAATGGCTCAGGCTTCTTGCTATTTGTTCTTATATCTTAAATTAACCCATTTCTATAAATCTATACCTTGCCACATGGTTCTTGGCTTACCAGTATCTTACATGTTGGTATCCATGGCGGTGGCTGGTAGCGTCTCCTGACTCAGCCTTCTATCTCCCAGCATTCTCCTCTCTGCTTGTCCCATCTATACCTCCTGCCTGGCTACTGGCCAATCAGTGTTTTACTTATTAACCAATCAGAGCAACACATTTAACATACAGAACATCCCATAGCACTTAAATACCAAGAAACTACATGAAAGCATTTACAGGCAAATGCTCAGCTAACACTGAATGCATGAACAGAAATTACTATAATTTTTTTAACCATCAGGATAATGTCAAATTAAGGATCTCTTGGAAAATCAGAGTCCCTTAGGGAGACTCAGGGACCCACTGTACATCCCAAAATATACATTCTATATAACCCAGATAAATGGTCCAGCCACCCTGGGCTTAACTCAAATAGACTAACATATTCATTCGCCACAGTCTACAGGCATGGGGATATTCAGAGGAATTGCTTTGTATGTGTAAAAGATGCTCAGTGAGTCTATTCTAGGTGGTTTTGTCTTCAGTGCTCAGTAAGACAGAGTGAAAAGATGATGCTAAATTCCACTTTTAAGGAAGAAGAGAATTAAGCAAAAGAGAAGATGGATTTTGCTTCCATATAAAAATCCATCTACAAAGTCCATCAACACAAGCTGGTAGTAGCATCAGCCAACAAATGCCCCCATGGGGGAAAGTAAGAAGTCATACTGGAGTTTGAAAATGCAAAAGAGGCCTAAAGGGAAGAGGAAAGAAGAAATTCCTTATCCTCTGCCCAATCTGAGCCAGTGGGTTCATCTTCCAGTGAGGTGAAGAGAGTCTACAGACTGAGGGGCAGGGCTTGGTTCTGTGAACTAAGTGGCCCTGGCTGATAGTTTCCAAAACTGATATTGCATAATGTGCTCTCTGAGCTCATTAGAATATATATCACATGTACAACTTTTCAAGTGAGAAAATAACCAAAAGGGACAGGAAAAGTAATCCTGGAAATATAACGGTTGAGTCATATTGCCAACTCTGTCACTCCATCTAGCAAACCCTGACTCTGACCTCACAGCTGTTGACCAGCTTCCATGACAAAGAACAGTAAAGTTCCTCATTCTTCTCTCATAAATACATAAATAAGTAGTGTCTATAACAGTACTTACTGTATAACAATTTATAACCTTAGCTATTCATAGTAATTTCCTCAACAGCATGACTTCTAAATCATTAAAAGGCTCATTTTTTGTCTTAACAACTTGGATACCAAAGTCAAACTTTACACAGTTGAAAAAGTATTCATCCCTCAGGTTCTGAGATCCCCAAGGACAACAAATTCTAGGATACTCAATCCCTTATATAAAACAATATAAAACAATAACTGTGTGGTCGTTGAATGAGAATGGCCCCCATAGACTCTCATATTTGAATACATGATCTCAGTTAGTGGAACTGTTTGAGTAGGATTAGGAGGTATGGTCTTGTTGGATGGGGTGTGTCACTGGGGGTGGGTTTGAGGTTCAAAATACCTGGGCTATTTCCAGTTATCTTTCTCTTATTTCCTACTTGCAGATTCAGATGTGAGCTCACAGCTGTTCTTACCACCATGACTCTACTCCACCAACTGGACTTTGACCCTCTGAAACCATAAGCCCAATTAAATGTTTTATTTTATAAATTGCCTTGGTCATGGTTTTTGTTACTGGAATGAAAAAGTAGCAAAAACAACAACAACAAAATAAAAACCAACCAACAACCTGCAAATAACTAATTCACATCATCCCACATATTTAAATCATATTTAGATTATTCAAAATGCCAACTATGGTGAAAATGCAAATAGCTGTTGTATTGAGCAACAATGACAACAAAAAACATTTATATATTCAATTTGCGCACATTTTTTGTCCAAATACTTTTATCCAAAATAGGTTGACTCCATGGTCATGTAATATACAGAAGCAGAGAGTTAACGACACTCATTCTTACACAAACCATTTAGAGTTATTAAATTCTCTACACAGTAACATTTTGGATTTCTGATTTATTAGGTCTATATACTTAGAAGCCACAGACTGTACCAAATTACTAGTTAGTACCTGTGCTCCCTTTCTTTGTATGAACATTGACTTTAAATTATTCACAGGGATATTTTGTATTATATCAGAATATTCTGAGCCCCCAAATCATGTTTTCTTGGATCTATCTTTTGCCTTTGGTTGCACAGAGGGAGCCATACAACATATATAAGCCACAAGTTAATGGGGCTCAATGTCTTGGAGCTGAAATTATTAGAACTTAAATTAATAACTTCATTATTACATTTCTATAGACTAAATTTTAAGACGCAAAAGAATAAATGGTGATTTTCATAGCACAATTTATCATATTTTAGGAGCCAGTAGTATTTTTAATTGAGTCAATTAGCTAGAGATAAAGTTGTCTAAATTTGTTTTTTTCCTAGATATTTTTACCTGGTTTTTAAGAAGATTTTAGAGTCAAATATGCTATTTAACAAATCATTCATCAATATTTTAATTTACTGTGTATTTTTGTTTTCAATATATAATGACCTCTTAAGTTGTAAATTTTAAACAGAGAGTAGAGCAGCATATTCTCAAATATGTGTTATTCCTGCCAGGTAAGTTTTGGAACTATGGATATATATATATTACTTTAAAGCCAACATGGATTTATATAAACTCTTAAAGAGTGCTCAGAACTACCAAGAATATAAAACCACATTGGGAGTAAGACCTGCTTATGTGAAGCAAGCAATAAACAAAACAAAAACATTGTATGTTAAGAAAATTCCAGTTTGTGCCTGCTGCTTTTCTTTGGGGATACAGAGACAAAGACTTTAATAAGCATTTCTATATCATTGGAAATTTTACTTCCCACTTTCCCTAACAAAGGAGTTAAAGTAAACTACAATAACGTTGGAAAATGCTCTGTAGATGAACAGTCTTATTAAATAAGAAACACAGAGCCAATTGCAGAATTAAAAGCCCAAACGGTCAGAGCAGTAACTGAGAGCTGAGCTTACCCTTCGCTGCTGCTGCTGTCCTTCCTCTCAGCAAGAGTGCTACTTCCTGTGTATCTGTCTTTTTATAGACTTTCTGTTCTGCCTTCTCATTGGCTGTAAACCCAACCACATGACCTCCTCGTCACTGCCCATCTATACAGACCTCCAGGTCTTCTATGGTTGGTATTGAGATTAAAGGCGTGTGTCTCCATGCTGGCTGTATCTTTGAACACACAGAGATCTGCCTAGCTCTGCCTCCCAAGTACTGGGATTAAGGGCATGTGCTACCACTGCCAGACATCTGCTATGGCTTGCTATCAGCTCTGACCCCCAGGTAACTTTATTTATTAACATACAAATAAAATCACATTTCAGTACAAATAAAATATCACCATAATGCTCCACTGCAGGTATCCTAATCTGAAATCACACAAACCTGCTCTGGTTCTATTCTGCTCAGACTGTTCACTACCCTTGAGTGTGGCAAGCTGGTGATGTCTGTTCACTTATCAGTCATCACAGAAAATATGTTGAAACTGTTGGAAGACAATTCTGGGGATGGGAGTTGAAAGGATTATTGCTGCTAATAAAAGATAAATACATGAACCACTCTACAAACACCAGCTAGTGGCATAATGGAAAGAAAATAATGTCCTGCTTTCATCTGTGATATGTCCATTTTCCGTGTGTCCACTAGGCCAAAGACAAGACACTAAACCGCAAAACAGGAGAATCTTTACGGTTTAGCCATCTAAGACATCCAGTCTATTACAGACCAAATGGGGCTTATTTTAAAGACTCTTAGGAAAGAGTCATTTCAAAACATCCTTTGACAGTCCAAATGTCAAATTGCAAAAAAGAATTCACTTTTGATCAAAAACTTGCACCAAAATGAATTATTATGTCTACATTGTCCATGAGTTTAGTATTCTACAATGACCACAAATTCCTAAATTAACATAAATAATAAATTAGATCTACTGGTTGTTTAGATTCTTATTTTGTGTTTTTAGCTTATGTTAATTATATTTAGCCAAAAATAAATAAATAAATAAACCACCCAGCAAAACCAGTATTATCTCATTTTACAGTGATGAAATTGAAGAGTAGAAAGCTAATCTGTTCATAATCTGGTAACAAACAGGAAATCAAAAGCATAAACACAATAACTGACGTTTATTTTTATTTTTTATTTTTACTTTTTTGGTTTTTGTTGTTGCTTTTTGGTTGGTTCTGGTTCTTGTTGCTTGAGATGATGCCCCTTTGTGCTTACCCACACTACTCTCCTGGCTCCCCAGATCAACCCATCATTCTGCTTCAGTGCTGGGAGCAGTGGGGGCGCCTTTTAAGGGTTTAAATTTTGACAATTTTATAATGTCCTAGGAAACCATTATTCCCCAATTTCCACAGAAATCTTTTGTTGAAACTGTTAGAAATGAAGCCAGGAATCTGCCTCAGTCCAATTAATCCTAAAGTATATGATGCTTAATATTTTTCTTTTAAATTATAGGTGTAGAGGCAAGCTTTCTTAAGTGAGGCAGGTAGAAAAAGCAGGTAGGCATGGAGAGAGACAGCCATTAGAAAAGGGGAAGAGAAGAAAACCTCTCCAATTATTCCATAAGTGCCCCACGTTTTCCAAGGCATGCTTTTTTCCTTTGCTTCCTAACAATGTGTGTGAGTGCCACCTAATTACCATGCATGCTAAGTGGCAACCTGGGTTAGGTAAAAGGCTGGATCTGTCAAGTTTGAAAACTTTCCTTAGCAAAGCCTTGAACGGAGAAAGGCAACAAGGATACCAGCAAGAGGGGATTAGAAGAGCAGTGTGCACCATGCCCATAGGCAGTGAAGCCCCCTGTCCTTGTGTTATTTAGAGCTAAAGGAGATAGATTGTGAAAAATAAATGTTGATTTTAGCTAGGGAAAAGCTGCCCTGAATTGTTCTATTAAAAATATTGAAGGTTTGACCTCTATGAAACATAAAGGACAGTCCTTTTCTTGTTATTATTACAGAAAAAGGACAGAACAAGTTATTCAGATGTGCTGCTACCACATCTGCTAATGGGAAGGTGTTGGCTGGGTGCTTCTGGGAAAGTTTGTGCCCTAGACACGTTGATCTGAGCCCAAAGAATCAAACTGTCAGGTTGGTCATCACTATGCCCTTGGCATATTTTCATGCATATCCACTACTAAATTTAAGGGACTTGAGATAAGTTCAGGAGACAAACACAGCATGCTTTACTGAGGCTCCACCAGCATGACCCACATGAACACAAGGGAAGACACTGCAGAAAGGAAGTCAATAGAAGGGACACAAGAGTTGGTGGCCCCATCCCAAACGAGTCATGACATAATGAAGTGGGACTTTAAACAGGAATCAGGGGCTGGGTAAAGGCACCTGCTGCCAAGACTGACAACCTGAGTTTGGTCCCCAGAGTCCCACGTAGTGAAGGAAGAGAACTCCTACCCCCACAAGTCACCCTCTGTCCTCTACAGGCACATCATGGAACATACACACTAAATACATAAATCCAATAAATGGAACAAAGTCAGTGAAATGGGCTAGGACAAGCATGAAGGTCTAGAGACATAATAGGTTCTAGGAGGAAAATACAATGATATCCAGTTTTCATGTGTGAGGACATCAGACTTGACCAGGTACAACATGCTTACCCATGTGAGAAATCTAATATGGAGGCTTTGTCTAAGGTCTCACTTAATGAAACCACAGGACTGCATAGCTTCATTGTAATTGGCAACGAAGTTTATGGATGGCTGGCTACATGTGAGGACTCAGAAACCACCCCAGAGCAAGAGAAGTGAAACTTCAGAACACACCTACATCAGTACAGCAGATCACCAGCTTCACCTCTGCGGTTCCAACTCTGTTATTACGAGGTGACATGATACTTCACATTTTTAATAAGTCCTTCTGTGTGACAACCTGAAACATATCTGGTCCCAAGCATTTCTGGATTAAGCACAGTCAACCTATGTGCCCGTTGTTTCTACAGTCTGCTACTCACTAAATGGTATTATTATATACAAGTTATTTAACATATATATTCAGTTTCCTCAGTGATATCATGCTGATAAAGATGACCTCATGAGTTATGTGGGAGGATTAACTAGGAAGATACATACAAATGAGAAGTATCAGGCTTATTAAAGGACTCAATTTGGTTAATATTGAAAAAAAACTTGAAGAAATATTCTTGAGAAACAATTGATGCTTGATGGGTGATGTCTTTGTGTATGCTGCGAATATGTGTTGCTCTGATTGGTTGATAAATAAAGTTATTTGGCCCATGGCAAGGCAGCTTAGAGGCAGGTGGGAAATCCAGAGAGACAGGAAGAAGATGGGGAGAGATGCCAGCCACCACCGAAGGAGAAGCAACATGCCGACAGACCGGTAAAGCCACAGAACACGTGGCAAAACATAGATTAATAGGAGGAGGGAGGATAGGGGAATCTGTGGCTGATATGTAAAATGAATAGAAAATCTCTTAGTAAAGAAAAAAGGGTTAATTTAAGATATAAGAGCTAGCTAGCAAAAGGCCTGCCATAGACCATACAGTTTGTAAGGAATATAAGCCTCTGTGTGTTTAACTGGGTCTGAGAGGCTCTGGGACTGGGCAGGACACAGGAAAACTTCTAGCCTCAGATGCACTTCAAATGTTCAAATATTTCCTGTAGCAAGCTTTGTTGTCAGCTGTCACAATATAACACAAATAACAACATGGAGACTTATTTATTATGAAAACTTAGCCTTAGATTAGGTTTGTCCCACTAGCTCTGATAAATTAATTCATTTATATTAATCTATGTTTTGCCTCAAGTCTTGTTATCTTTCTTTCATTCTTTATGTCTGACTCCCTCCATGTCTCCTTGGAGGGAGGTGTATCTAGTTTCATCTCCTACTTCCTCTCTCTCTGCCTAGAAGTTCTACCTATACCTCCTGCCTACCTATTGGCCTTCAGCTTTTTGTTGCACCAGTCACAGCAATACATTTTCATAACAGTGTACAAATATCCCACAACAATGTTCTTTTCTTTACCTCAGTCTGTACATGCCTGCATAACTTACTAGATGGAGACAGCTAAGGTCCTTGTTTGCAAGTTCAAACACAAATGAGTTCATACATTAGGTCCTTAAAATATGGTAAAATCTTCCCAATGATTCCACAGTGTAGGCATTATTAGACAGAAAGCAAAAATCAACTCATACACACACCATCATTGAGCCAATGAACCATGTCCAAGTGGTCAATGATTACAGTTCCCAAGCTCCATTTCATTTGTAGGTCGAGTTAAAGCAATGTCTGCCATAGTCCACAACATCTTCTCAGTCAAAAATGGGCTCAATAATACCAAGTTGATATGTGCAAACTGGTTGGGTTGCAAGAGAAGTATGTATCCTTAAATTTCATCTTTGCATTTTTGCAAAAAAAAAAATTATAATTTTTCCTGGATACACCAAAAAGAAGTTAGATGCTGTGGGATGTTCTATATGCTTTGAATATGTGTTGCTCTGATTGATAAATAAAATGTTGATTGGCCAGTAGCCTGGCAGGAAGTATAGGTGGGATAAGCAGACAAGGAGAATTCTGGAAAGAGGAAGGCTGAGTCAGGAGACACCGGCTGCCAACCAGGGAGCAGCATGTAATAGCACACAGGTAAAGCCATGGAACATGTGGCAATATATAGATTAACAGAAATGGGCTGAGTGTAAGTGTAAGAGCTAGTCAGTGGTAGGCCTGAGCTAATGGCCAAGCGGTTTAAATTAATATAAGCCTCTGTGTGTTTACTTGGGTCTGAATGGCTGCAAACTCGGTTGGACACAGGAAAACTTTCAGCTACAGTTAGCTAAGACTAGTGATCCAAGAAACTGCTGAGTGAATGTGTATTGTTGATATGGTCACAGCCATGTCAAGGACCAATGCCTCAGACCCATGGGAAACTGGCAAAGCCTTCCTCATACAAGTCAGGCTCAGAATTGGCAAAACCTTCCTCTGGACCCATTTTGAAGGCTGGCAATGTGCTGCTTCAAGCACATATTCATTTAACAAGGTCATTTTTCAAAATAAACAGTATTTTTTGATATGTTTGCTCTCAAGATAACTATGGGAGACACACAGAGAAGCCCTGGTTAATTTTGTTTCACAGATAGGAGATAGAATAGAGCAATATTTCCAAATCAAATGGGTCATGGCCATCAGAATCTGATTTCAAACCCAAGTTTTTTGGGAGTCTGGGGGTGGGAAGAAGGACGGGTTTATTTGATGTGGGGTGGGTGGTTTTTGGTCTTTCAATGGGTTTCGGGTCTGGGATAATTTTCATTGTTTAGGAAGGCTGGTTACAAGTTGTTGTTGTTAATGGTTAGAAAAAGGGCTAAGCAAAGGAGATTAGATTTAAGGTTCTTGTTTGAAAAAAAGATATATAAAAATGATACAATAGAGGGCAGATTATTGAATCTATTCTGAAAAATATAAAGAGAGCATATAAATTTGATATAGATAAAAAGGTAGATTATTGAATCTAATTTTAAAAGACAATTACTAGTTTTAAATACTTTACATTGGATTGGATTTTTATATATTGTATACAAATTACATATATTGAGATTGATGATATTGTTAGAAAATGCTATATGTATATTTCTAATCTTGTTCAGGATATTGTACTTATACAGTTCATTTAACAATGTAATGCAATTTGCTAATCCTTAAATGTTATTATTACCAACTATTAGGATATAAAGAAATGAAAGTTAGTTAGACATTACAACTGAACTTGTAGTCATATTAGGTAAGTTTTCAAGGCTAAGCAGAGATATATTTTATATAGACAGGTCATCTTCAAACCCTTCAGAGATCTATAGAATATGGCATTTAAAATGTTTTAATAACTTAGAATTTTTTTCTTTTTTTATGACCATGAGACATATCAGCTCCTGGCAGCACCAATAAACTTCAGAGAAGATATGGGCATTCAAGAAACTGCATATGGAGTTAACTTTCAATGTGGCAAAAGTTGGCTACTGGGCAACAAAATGCCCTCACATCAATTGCTGACAAACAGGACAAAATGGACAGACAGGACACAAAACAAAAGACTACCAATTCTTGCCACAAGTGTGGTTGTGGCTTTAGCAACAGGCATCCTCTGAGGCCACAACAATATGGCACCATTGCTGAAATGGCTTTTGCAATCCAGAAAAGGTACAGTGCCCCTTTCTTCAAAGGCAACTGAATAGGCAATGGACTGATGGCTTCTGGTATGCAGTGGAACAGTAGCTGAAATAGTTATTCTTGAAAGAATAACTAGGCTAACCGAGTCTAACCTCTCAATGGTAGACTGGCATTTAATAAAAGAGATGAAGCCACCCACAAGCCGAGAAGAATGGACAGCTGAATTTCAAAAACACCAACAATTTCCAGAATTTAAAATCCTGAATCATGACAGGACACTGGTGGAATTCAGGTTTATCTGGTACATGGACTACTCTCACTGAATGTGAGGTCGAACTGTAGGCCTTGTGTGCATCCTACTTCACAAATGATTCTGTCAGATATGCTAAGCCTATAGGCTGAAGATGATGCCCCAATATAGTAGAGAAACCTCGGGTGACTGTCCAGGCAGTTGGCTGCTTCTGTCAACTCACATTTTTTTTGGAAGCCGCTTGCTTGCACTTCCTGTTTTACTAGGTAATATTATTTCCTTCTTGGGTCTCTGAGGGAGTTGAAGATTAGATAGTTATAGTTAGTTCAAAATTAGATAGTTATAGTCATAGTTAGTTGAAGATTAGATAGTTATAGTTTTCGTTGTTAAGATTTTCAGAAAAGAAACTCACTAAAGAGGTATAAGTATATAAATTTGAAAGACATTATAAGAGAGTTCTCTGTTAATAATATAAGTTAGGATAGAAAGTGATTCAGGTACATTTTGGACTTACCAAAATAGGATAAATAATGGAATATTTTCTCTGAGTTTGTCAAATGCAAATGGACTAGACATGGTTGAGGTATTCATTGCTTGTATATATTGTATATAGTTATTGTACTTATTGTATATAGTTTTTCTTATATTAGTTATAACTTTTTTATTTTTTTATTTTTTATTAGAATAAAAAGGGGAAATGTGGCGATATTTTATTTGTGGTGAAATGTGATATTTTATTTGTATGTTAATAAATAATGTTTGCCTGGAGATCAGAGGTCATAGTGAGCCATAAACAGAAGTCAGGTGATGGTACCACATGCCCTTAATCCGGTCACATGGCAGGCAGTGTCTCTGTGTGATCAAGGACACAGCCAAGCGTGTTGACACACGCCTTTAATCCCAGTACCAACCATAGAGACCTGGAGGTCTGTATAGACAGGCAGTAATGAGGAAGTGATGTGGCTGGGCTTAGAGCCAATGAGAATGCAGAACAAGAAGGCAATAAAAGCGCAGGTTAGACAGGAAGAAGCTCTCTCTTGGGAAGCTACAGCATAGTGGTAAGCTAAGGTTAGTCAGTGGCTCTTCACTATTTCTCTGATCTCTTTGGCTATTACCCCTGTATTTGGCTCTGTGTTTCTTATTTAATAAGACTGTTTAGAAATTCGTCTACGATTTGACTTGTGTGGAATTATATTCCATAATCAGGGGAAGGCAAACTAGGATCTCAAGGTAGAAACCTGAAGGCAGGAACCAAAACAGCGATCATGGAGGGGTGCTGCTTACTGGCTACCTCCCCATGGTTTGCTCAGTCTCCTTTCTTATGCACCTAGAAACAGCTCCTCAGGGGGAACACAACTCCCAGTGGCAGTGGACAACCCACGTCAACCATTAAACAAGAAAATACCCCCACAGATGTGCTTGCCCAAAGGCATTCTCATGGAGACTTCTCCTCATCAAACACCATTTGTTTTGGAGAGTAGGACTGTGTCATTGCAAAGCCCTGCTTTCTAAAGTTATTATTCAAAAGCCCTGAATTAATTTAAATTATTTTGTAAAATGGCAAATCAGAGAGAGTCAAAGGAAGGTTGCTTTAAAATGATTGATGTGGACTAATTGAAAATTCTGTAGCCATCTATAGATAAGGTCTGGCTTATTTTCTCATCATGTCTCACACCAAAATCTCTGCCTCCAAAGGTCATAATTTAGAATATTTACAGGGTAAGACAGCCTTGATGGAAATTATATAGATTTATAGGTGTGACTATCTCCAGCAGGACCACAGAATTGGACATTTTCACTTAATATTATATTGCAAGATAATGGCCAGATATGTCAGATAAAGGAAATATTGCTACTCTACCCTGACTATGAGTAATATCATATTGTTTCATTTGCAATATTAGGAATTAAACATAGGTCCTTGCACATGTTTACCACTGAGCCATGTTCCCAGTCTTCATTTTACATTGTTATTTTGAGACAGGATCTTACCAAGTTGAACTTGATGATCTCCTGCCTCAGTGTCCAGAGAAGCAAGAACAGGCCTGCACTACAAGAACCAGCATAGTATCAGATTTAAAAGGTCCCACCATTTCTTTTTCTCCTGCAAAGTATTAAAAACTGATGATTTATTGCCAAAATTAACCAACATCGGGTACTAGTCATCCTGATTTGGAAACACTGGCCAGTTTTAGAATTGCAATACAACAACATATTTTTTTAGTCTGAGCTCCATTAATATTTTAAAACTTCCTTTTCTACACATCCCACTCATAGGCAAAGAGTGATGCTCAATGCCTGTTGAAAAAGGGAGACTCAATCTACCTTCAACATGGGTTGTCCAAATCCAAGTAGTTAGCCCTGGACACATGTAGATACAAGCAAAGCTACATGGACTCAATAGGTTATATATAAATGTATGCATATCTATGTTGTATGATATTTTGTTTATGTTCTGACAAATAAAGCTTGCCTGGAGATCGGAGGGCAGAGCTAGCCACTAGTTAACCATAGAGGCCAGGCCGTGGTGGCACACACCTTTAATCCCAGCACTTGGGAGGAGGAAGCAGGAAGATCAGGAGTTCAAGGCCACCCTGGGCTACACCGGATTGATCCAGTCTAAAAGAGAAACAGAGCAGGGTGTGGTAGTGCATAGTTTTGATCCCAGAACATGGGAGACTCAAGCTTTTAATCCCAGCACTATCTTTAATCCCAGCACTAGGGAGGTGGAGACAGGAATATAAGATGGGAGATAGAATCTCACCCTCATTCAGTTTGAGGATTCTGAGTGGTTAAGAACTGACTGTGGCTCCTTTGCTTCTCTGATCTTTCAGCTTTCACCCTAATATCTGACTCTGGGTTTTTATTTAATAAGACTAATTAGGATCATGCTTCATATCTATATACATATACATATCTATATACATGTAGCAATAATACTTAAAGAAGAGATTATGAATTTGGGAGGTGCCACATAGGGTAGGAGGAATTATAGTGGGGAAGGGGAGGTGGGAGCTATGTAGACACTGTGCTTATGTATGAAGATCTCAATAATAATAAAACTATTAAACCAAAATTATGTCCTTTTAATGTATGAATAGCTGCTCATTCATGTGGACTCAAAAAGTGTGATAGTTCTGTAGTCTGTGATCAACATAGTGAAGTTCAACCAAAAAGGCCCTTCCTGTGTGACTAACTACTTGGTAAGACTTGGAACATATAGACTGAATTCTTAAGATTCAGAGATGTGTGATGTGACCAAGATAACAGCAATTCTTGTTGAGATCAGAATAAAATTATTTTATTTTGCAAACTCAGTTTCCCAACGATGTTTAATGCAACCCACTGTTAAAAGAAAGCAGGTATGTAATGCAGGTAACTGAAAATTCCCTAAGGAAGTAATGTTTACAGAGCAGGCAGCCTCTCACTAGGCATGCTGTAAAACAAAAAATTCAGATGATAGAGCTGCCTTCCCATGTCACATTTATATTCCTGACAAATTCAAAATTTTGTTTGGAAAAATGTTTCACTCAAATAACTAAATAAGTTTTTTTTTTTCCATTTTTAAGTGGGGAGATTTGTTCTAACTTCCACATATGTTTCTTCCGTGTTGTTTTAAAAGCTACATTTTTCTAATGGAAATAGCCTGGCCTGTTCCTCCACACCCCCCCCCCCAATTCCTTCTCTTTTTCTCTTTTCCCTTGCAAAATGCTACCAGCAAAAGGCCATAGCGTATTTTCAGGATCAATATGAAACTCTGGGGAAACTATATAAATGCACATTAGGCTCCACAATACTAAAGATAACTGGGTACCATTTCTCCTCCCTGATCCCTTCTTCATTTTGACACCCCCCCCCACTTTTGCTTAATTCATTTGTTGCCTCATTTGTTTTCTGGTCATTGGCGTGTAGATCTCCCCAATCCCAGGCAGACCCCCTCTGCTGCCCTGCACTTACATTGGGACCTGGAGAGCTGCAGATAGTCAGTGTTGAGTGAAGAGGCTATGTCAAACATAAAAGTCGCAGGGCATTTGACGGAGAGAAGGAGAGCATCAGATTGGGAACGGGGTGTTCTGTAACCAATGGCTACTCATTCCTCTTCATTTCTTTCAGAAGAAATAGGGAACATTTTCATTAATGAGTGGAGGTACACAAAATAGCATTTAGCTTCATTAGATAATTAAAAGTATACTAGTGTTAAATTCCAAACAAATTAGGAGTTTCTTCCTGTGAAACCAATTTTTTTTCTTAATAATTATTTAATTAACAAAGGTAGACTATTTCAAGCACACACAAACTGTTGTGGATACACAACAAGAAAATATGGAATGAAAAATATGGAATAAACTATACAGAGGCTGAAATTCCCTAACTGAAAAATAAAAAATACAAAATTGTTCAAAATTCAAAATTTTTGGATGTCGACATATTGCCACAAGTGGAAAATTTCAAGTCATGCAATTAATCTTTATCTACAGAAAAATATTCTATGAAGCAACCCTCAGGATGAAAGGCATGGAAAAAATGCAAATCAGGTTCATCTGTCAACATGGCTCCCAACTCTAAGATAAATCACCGTTTGCAAGAAAATATATCAAAATCGGAACATCTTTCAAAGAAAAAAAATTTGTCCCAGAGATTTTGATAAAGGAGATGTATGTAATATCCAAGACAGAACATCTAAGCCATGAGCTGACCGTAACAAACATAACATTACACAGACCTGAGCAAAAGCCTGCCTGTGCATACACTGCTGTGAGGTGCTGCTTTAATGTCAACATAGATCTACTGAGTTACAACAGACTGTGGATTTTCAGTCCACATAACTTTTTCATGGTCTTGCTTTAAGTTATTTATATTAGTTAATTTATCAATTTTAAAAAACTCAGAGCCTTTCACATGCTTTAAAATACTGGAGGCAAAACACTCTACCATATTAGCTACATTCCATGAACAGTCAAATTATTCAAATAAAAAAAATCAAAAGAAATTTTCAAAAACTGAAATCAAAGGAAGCACATGATATGGAAATATGGAAAGTGCTGCAAAATGTAATGAAGTCACTGAAAGTTCTTACAGGAAAAAAATGCCCCCTCCCCCGCCCTTTACACACACACACACACACACACACACACACACACACACACACACACAAACAGAGAGAGAGAGAGAGAGAGAGAGAGAGAGAGAGAGAGAGAGAGAGAGAGAGAGAGAGGCCAATCACATAAGGTATCCTCTACCTTATGAATAAAGAAAAAACAAACAGGACTTCTCTCTATGCCTTCTAATGTTTTTAAAAGAACAACAGAAATAACAATTGGCCAGAATCATATAATAATATCCATAAAAGTACATCACATGAACTGAGAAGATTGTATTTATATATTTAGGAATACACGCACACACTCATGCATGTACACGCACAAGCATACACAATTAAAGAACAAGAGATCAGAGGTGATGAATTTGCAAGGAAATGGGAACAGGGGATGGAGCGGTGCATGGGAGGGCTTGAAGGCAGGAAGCAAAATAGGGAAATGATGTAATTATGTTTTAATTTAAAAATTAAAAATAGAAGTAACTGTATTCTACCAGTCCTTTGAGCAAATAAGATAGAGAATAACCTTGGTGAAGAATGGTTCCTTCATTATACAATAAAAGACCCAAGAATAATAGAGTTCTGCTTAAGATTAAGTGCATTCAATTACACACAGTTGGAAAAACATTAACAATTGCAAGTGAGGTTTCAGCACTTGGATCAGTTAGTGGCTGAAAAGGAAAAGGGCATTTCTGTATTAATTATAAACCAGGACTCAAAACCGCACTTACATCAGCACCTCGGACAGGGCTGTGTCAAGGCAGGAATGCCGATGCCTGAGATTTTGGTCAAGGTGCCCCAATCCAGGGGCTGCCGCTTGTTCTCTTTCCCTCTGCTAGAAAACTTTTTTTTATGTTTTGTTTTGGTTTACTTTGGTTTTTAGGACAAATAGATTTACAATACATATAATATCTTCTCTGGAATGTTGCTTTAGTCAGGTCAATTCACGTAAACAGTCACCATGAAGCATTAGGGTAAGGGCTCCTGAAGAACCCATAGTTCTCTAATTTTAGTGCCGTATGCAATTCTAAAACAAAAAAAGTTCAGTCTTGATATTTATGTCGATTAGTGTTGTCATTATTTGGGTCTTGTGTAGGCAGCCATACTGTGTTAATTATTGTTAGCTCTGAAATCAAATACATATAAGCAATGCTAAATAGACTCAGCAGGATATATATATATATGCAAATACATGTGTGTGTGTGTGTAACAATAACCAAAGAAAAAGAGGCCATGAATTTGCGAGGGAGTAAAGGGAGCCACAGGAAAGTTTGGAGGGGAGAGATAAATGATATAAGTATACATTAATTAAAAATTTTAAAAAGAGAAAAACATTAAGCCCTCAATATTTCTCAACAAATGTGCTGACTTCTGAAAACACACACATACACATAGGGAGGGGTCAATAGACAATGGAAAGTAGATAGATAGAGAGATAGATAAATAGATAAATAGATAAGTAGATAGATAGATGATAGGTAGACAGATAGATGATAGGTAGATAGATAATAGATAGATAGATGGATAGATAGATAGATAGATAGATAGATAGATAGATAGATAGATGACACACAGATATTGGACTGTATACACTGAGGAAAGTAGATGCTAGAAGGACACAGTAGCTCACATCTGAATTGTCACAATACCACATGTCATATAAAGTGGCTTTCATTTTTGTTCATCTAACTGGTTGATCTTGAACACTATTTTGAGGCAGAGATTGATCCCAGAAATTGGCTTCAAACACTAGAAATAATGATGTCATTAACGGAATGCAAGCTAGGCTTGAATAATACACTAACCATAAGGGAAGGCCTGAGAACTGAGAAAACAGGAGTAACCACAGCATAAGGCTTCCCTCTTAAGATGCACAACTAACACATGCCAATTAAAAACTTTAAATAGAAAAATAAACTAATAATTCCTGATCTCAATGAGGCAAAGACTAGAACAGACAGAAACAACAAACATCATAGGAATGAAACAGAGATACAGACTTCAGGTGCTCAACTCAGAGAGCAAGAGCTGGTAAGAGGAGACATGTTGATATGCAAGTGTGATGTCAAACATTCAAGAGATAAACTTGGGATAGGATCAGACACTCCCTTTGATAGTTCTTGAGAACAAAATCAGAGCTAGTGGAACTTTTGACCATTTGCTACGAAGCCTTCTGTAGTTGCAAGGCAGCTTTGATCTCTGAAACAGGTCTGTGTAGTTGAGGGGTACAGATCCTTTATAGCCGAGAACATGGAGGTCAGCAGAGAGGCGGAGAATTCACAAGGCTGTGCTGCCAGAAAAAAAATGAGCATCTTCCCACCAGGTGGGAAGAGAAGCTGTAAATTAGCAAATATCCTTTATCAGCCTATAGTACAAAGTTAGGGCAGAATACTAGAGATAGTTGAGCCAAAGACTCAGGTGGGGGCTAGCAGCCCAGTTACCGTCAGCCTATAGTAGTTCAAGTACATACCAAATAATCAACAGATGGAGATAAGGGGGGACTGACTGGTATTGAGATCAGAATAAACCTTGCAATGGTCAAAATGAAGAAGATATAAAATAATGACCTTATGAAATGATGTAAAGAGAATTTGGCTAAAAGATGGAGACACATATGCTTTGGTTTTGTTACTGGATGCCCCCAAAGACATATACTAAAAAGTTCATCCACAGGCTGGTCCTAATGAGATGTTGTGGCATCTTAAGAAGTAGGACCTGATGGGAAGCTGATAGGTCATTGTGTATATTACCCAGGGGGAACTATAGTTATTGTCAATGAGATAATATCTCCTGCTCCGTTCCATACTTCCTCTATAATGTGCTGGCCTCACCACAGGCCCAAAGCTGTGGAGCTGTAAATCAAAAACAAACTTTTCTCATTATAAAATTATTTTCTCGGGTGTTCATAATAAGCACAGAACACTGACTAACAAAGATATTTCTGAAATGTTATCTTACATTTATAATTTGGACAAAATGCAAGTTTTGTGGTCTTTTCCCAAAAAGTTCATGAGTTGATAGTCATCAGGATCTTGGCTTTAAAATTGTATTGTCTTACCACACCAAGTTAATTTGCATGCTTTAGAACCACAGGCCTACTTGTTTTACATAAGAAGGTGGCTTACTCTATGTAATTCTAGCTCTTGAAGAATAACAGTTAAATTCCTACTGCTTTAGCAATTCAAATTGTACCAACCAGAAAAAAAAATGGACAAAACACAATTTAGTTTAAAGTAAAATATGCAATGTTTTCGCCAAGATGGAAATTTTAGTTCCAATTCTTTGAGAATGCTCAGAGACTGCTTGAGTTTTTCTTTAAAATGTAAAAAGATGCCATCTTTATGCAACTAAATTAAATACCTTCTATCTAGACAAACACTAGATAAGGAAATATACGGGAGTTTGGGTCTGATATTTGTAGATTGGGTGGCCCTACACAGAATCTCTGTTACTAGTCTTCATTACCTCATAAGTAAAATAGCAACAACATGATTCAACCCAAAGAACAAAGCATTGGGATTAGGATCGGTTATATTTTCAGCTCCCTGGACAAATAACTTCACTCATTCATGAAACTAAAATCATCCCAACAGGTGTGCACAAATATCTGTTGTGCAACTGTCTTATAGCAGATATTTTAATGGACTCTGGAAGCATGCGGATGAATGTAGAACAAGCTTTGACCAAGAACTAAAAGTTCAGTGATACAAGCAATTCTATAGTCAAGTTATATTGACTATATTGATGATATTATGATAGGTAACAACAGTGATGGATGGAAAGATGAGGGGTATAAAATAATTTAAAGCCATGAAATAATGACCATTTTGTTTTCTTATAATTAATGGGCTGTCTGATCTTGGCTACACAGTTTTTCTTTTCCATGTGATACTGGATAGGGTCACCTGAGAATTTCCTGGTATGAAATATCCACACTACGGTCCTTCCTGTGACTAGCATTGGATTCTGGATACTCATGCAGAATTGCAGTCTTATCCATTGTGTGTCCTCTCCATGTGGCTCGGACTCTTCATAACAAGGTGACTGGGTGCCAGGAGGAGAAGGAGAAAGCTTCCAGTTCTCTAATGGGTTCAAGAGTGAGAGACCGAAACTACCACTCTTGCCACAACTAGACATGGCCAGCTCCAGGTGTACCCAGACTCAAGGCAAACAGATAATCTCTATTACTCTTTTTCCTTCCTCTATATTCTTACTAAAAACTTTTTTTCATACAATATATTTTGATCATGTTTGCCCCTACTCAACTCCCGCAAGGTCCTTCTTCCCTCTCTCTCTACAAATCCATCTCTCCCCCACTTCTCTGTCATAAACCACAAAAGTGAAAATGAAAACAAAAAAGACAAAAAAATTGCCCAAACAAAACCAAATGTACCAAAAGTCCACAAAACAACAACAACCAAACAAACATGGAGTTTGTTTTGTATTGGTCAACTACTCCTGGGCATGGGGTCTGCCCTGGAACGTGGTTGGTACACCTAGTGACACTCTATTGTCAAAAACTGATTTTTTTTCCCCTTTTTGACCAGTATCAATTGCAGATAGCTTCTTGGTTAGGGTTGAGACCCCTACATCCCCTCTCAATTCTGGGACCTCATCTGGCTTGAACCTGTGCAGGTCTTGTGCAAGCTGCCACAGTCCCTGTGAATTCATAGGAGTATCAGTCCTGCTGACATACTGTTTCCTTGGAGTCATCCATCTCTTCTGGCATTTACAGTCTTCAAACCCTAGCATGGAACTGTTCCTCAAGGAGAGCATTGAGACACTTGGCAAGCTGAAATACGATGGGAGATCTCCACTGTGGAACAGATGAGATTCCTCCCAATGGAAACTGACTTACATTCTGTATATATGCCTCCTATACTCTCCAGGAATCTGTAACACCACTGCCATGGAATTATAAAGTGTATGATCCAACAGGACAGGGTCATACAACACATCATTGTTTTGTTTTTAGGAAGGAACAAGTAATTTACTTTAAAAATAAATTTAGAAGATAAAAAAATATATATTAGCTGGAAAAAAACAGAGATTTACAATCATTCATCACATGACAAATATATTTTCTCACAGTATGCCATATCAAATCATTTGCCAAAAACCTTTGCTGGTACTTCTATACTAAACCAATCAGTGACTGGTTCTTATCTCTGAAATCCTCCCAAAACTCATGTAAACACATAGACAGAATATGCCAAATAAGTTGCTTATCTTTTCATGATTATGATATTTATGTCATTTTATACTCATATAAAAGTTCTAGCACAGTAATGCTTCAGAGCTCAATAAATATTGTCATGTATTTTGTATTAAATATGTGCTTACATGTCAGAGTCTACAAGACTTAAGGCAAAAATAATGTATTTCTTCCACCACTTTACTACTACAGCACAAGAGCACTGCATCCATATATAGAAAGCTCTTATTAAACAAAGATAACATGGATGAATAAATGATGTAAAAACTGAATGCAGAGGGGGGGTGTCTCAGTGGCAGAGCTTTCTCCTGGCATCTGCAAGATCACAGTCAAGTATAGGTTATTTTTCAGATGTCAAGAGAACACTAACTTTCTTAATTCTGTATGTCTATACAAGATTACATTGTCACTGGATTCAAGAATGAAGGGTAACTTCTAACCCTATACTATAAAGCTCCCCCCCCCGTCCATGTAAATGATGTGAGTGTGTGTGTGTGTGTGTGTATTGGGTGGCTTCTTCTATTGTTCTCCATTTTTCTTCTTTATTAAAAATTATATTTTTAGATTATAATGTAATAACATTATGCTCTCCTTCACTTTCCTTCCTTTAAATCCCCCATATATCCCTCCTTGCTCTTTTTTTCAAATTCATGGCCACTTTTTTCATTAATTATTGTTACATGCATATATATATATATATATATATATATATATATATATATATATACATACATATTTCTAAATACATAAATACTGCCTGCTCAGCTTGTATAATGTTACTTGCATATATGTTTTCCAAGCTGATGATTTGGTATTGGATAGTCAGTTGGTGTCCTCTTCCCTAGGGAAGACTATTTCTCTTGATCTTAGCATTTCTATTTGTTTATATTTCTTTGTGTATAGCCAGAGCCTCCTGGGCATTCCTCCATCCACACTAGCAAGACCATTGCTATTGTCCCCGGCTCATGTTTAGGCAGTCATTGTGATGAGACTTTATCGTTACAGTGTTTGACATTTCGAGCAGACACAATCTCAAAGTAAATCCCCTCTTACAATCTTTCTGCCTCCTCTTACAACTGCATTGTAGATGTAGCCATTGGGACTAGGCTCCACACTCTGAATTTTGACTGGTGGTTATTTTCTGTAATGGTCTCCATCTGTTGCGAAGAGAAGTTCCCTTAATGAGGAGTGAGGACTACACTTCTCTGTGGGTATATGGACAACTATTTAGAATATATTTAGGGGTAATGCTGGTTTAGTGAAGTGGTGGTTGTAGGTTCTCCTCTAAGACCCATGACTTTAATATCCCCGTGTGGTTGGCTAGTTTCCTAGTATTAGGTATGGTTTCTCTCCTCTTGAGCAATCTTAAGTCCAATTAGAGATATATTGGTTACTGCCAAGGTATGCATGCCACAGCTACACCCCTAGGGTTATCGTTCCATGATGGTCATTGTTGCGATTTATAGGTGTCACAGTTGGGCAGGACTTATCTACCTCCTTTGGAAGCTTGCATGGTGCCTTCTGGTACCATAAAAACTAGTCCTCAGGAAGGAGGTTTTTGGGTCATTTACAGCTCAGAGACCTGTGTGCTGTGCAACCCATTACTTTTGACTAGGGCACTGCCTTTATCAAAGGATCTGTTAGATAGGGTATATAACTATATAGAGTAATGGGTCCTATCACATGTCGCCAATTGAAATATGCTAGTTTGACCAAGAGACTGGCTGAAATTTAAAAGTTATAATGAAGTAGAAAATAGTTAATCAGCATAGGGATCCTGGCGACCAAGTAGGTAGGTGAGCTACAGTGGGGGATAAGTTCGAGCCCCTGATTTTTCCTTCAGTGATGAAATGGGCAGTGTCTGGTTCGCTTGCCCACATGGGCCACAGAATTCTAGAATTCTAAATGGGATTGTAAGTAGCCTTTGAAACAACTGCATCTCAATTCAACTTTTTCTGTTGATGAAACCACCTTTCTTCACTCAACATAGGACACACCAAGAGACGGTAGCCTTCCTGGGTATCACCCACCACTGAGGTATCAGGTCTAGGGAAGCTGATCTGAGTCAAAACAAAAGAACATTTATAGTCTCTTTGCATTGAAGTCTGAATGCAGACAGAAATAAAATATATGTTAGGTTTAAGGGCAGCTTTCCTTTATAAGAAGATAATTTCTTGAGTGGGAGGGTAAGGAAGCTTTTTGAAAAATGATATTGCATTTCTTGTCTGGATGTGACTGACAGAGATGCAATTACCTAGAAATCCATCAAACTGGGCACTTACAATTATGGGGCTACTGTATTTATTTATTATATGGGTCAAGAATATAAGTTTTGTATCTCATAATCTTCCTTATGACTCAGAGGTGACTTCACTTCCAAGGTGACATGGCTCATGGATATGAATATGAGTTACCACCTTCTATTCCTGAGCTCTGAACCCCACTGACTGTGTTCAGAGCTGGACTCAGATATTGATCCTTGTGTGAATCTTATTAAATTCAATCATTTCCTTAGGGTTTATTTTTTGATGTTGTTTGTCTCCAGTATGAATAAAAAGAGTATTACATATAAGTGTTTAGATTAATAAAAAATGCTTTTAAAGAATCCAAGGTGATCTTTGGATAGTATATATAATCATTCATAATATGTTGATTAATTATGAAAATATGAGATACTAAAGTTGTGTACAGGATATGTTCTTGAAACTGCTTTTAAATTTTATATGAAATTGTATGTTTTATTTTATTCACAAAAATAAGTGTTACCTGGCTCATGAGCTTTCTTTACCTGAAGTGTTCAGCTGTCACCCTTCATCAAAGCAGCTTCCCATTGCAGCAGATAGAGGCTGTCACAGAGAACCACAATTGGTCAAAATACAGAGAACAGCTCATCATGGAATGTCCAGTCCTGGTGGATACATCTCAACACAACTTCTGCACCTAAGTCTCAGGAGAACATCATGGAAGACTGAACAGAAAGATTGTAAGAGCCAGAGGACCTAGATGTCTGGTATGAGAGTGTGTCTCCTAGCAATGAAAGGGAGGCTGCATGCCTGGAATCTCGAAAATATGTCTGCCTAAACAAGACCTGAACAAGGAAACACCAAAAGACATGCTAATGTGGAAAGGGGAAAGGGGGAGATCTATCACAAGGCCCTACTCCTACACAAAAACCACAGGCAACTGACCTCAGAGAGAGGGTAGATTAGGCTGCCAGAGATGAAACTCCTAATTGGTATCCAATACTAAATGACCAGCCAGCAAACCATGTCCACATAAGCAACACTAAGTAGTCTCAGCATGCTGTGTTTATATATTTGTGTGTGTGTGTGTGTGTAATAATAAAGAAAGAGAGACCATGGGATTGAGCTGGATTTAGGAAGGATTAGGAGATGGTTTGGAAGTAGAGGACACAGGAGAGATTGAAGAGAGTAAAAGAAAAGAAAGAAATGATGTAATTATATTTTAACTAAAATAAAAAATAACATAAACATTATTTTGATAGGAGTATACAGAATTATATATTATATAATATTATACTGTACACAAATACAATTATTATGCCCAATACTGACTCTGTTGCAGGAATACTGATAAGTAAATACTACATTTTCTTTCAACAATATGTAGTTTCACAGTGTCAAATAAACACAGGCTATAAAATACTGTCACTTTTATACAAGAATTTTAAGTAAACAACATCAGCTGGCCCAGATTGCTTTTCATTTGAATTCATACTTCTTCATTTCTACAGTAAGGGAGATGATACTTATTCTAAGGGTGTTTTGTGATACTATAGGGAAAAAATCATGTTTACAATATCAAGTCAATCCAAAAATACACTTCCCATGCCTCTTGCTTCTGGCCAAGAATAGATGTTTACACATGGCTTCTGAGATTAGAAGGATAACCTATAGCCAATGAATAGTTTTCAAAGGCATCTTAACTCGAGTGCCAAGGGTCATGAAACCTTCCTGCTCAGCACAGGGATGTGGATAATAAATTCCTCAGCTTTGATAAATGAGATACACAAACAGTATGGGAACAGAAAGTACAACTAAAGTCATAGTGCCATGTTTTGGAAAGCTTTACTAATTAGCATTTATAAGTTAAGGGAGTCATGGTGATTTAGCAAATATAATGTTATGCAATGTTTTATAAAACATAAGCGATAAAATATTACACTATTTGTAATATTGAAAGCTATTTTACTGCCTGCCTCATAAAATAAGGGTTCAAAAATGAAAACTTTTACAGGAACGTTTGCTTGCAATAAATCAGGCGGAAGATTTACAAAGCTAATCAGGACATAATTTGGCATACTGAATTGCCTTTCAGCAACAAATTTAACTCAAGTTTCCAAGAACAAAAATTTTAAAGTATTTTTGGTTCAATCATTTTCTACCTCTGCAAAAATCAGCCTGGCAGGATGTAAATGGGATACGTTTTGCATTTTGTCTGATAGAGGTTCAAAAAATAGGCTGTCACTTATTAACTCTGTGACATGAAAGCAGAAGGGGTCATAGGAAAAGAAAGGGACTAGGCAAAGGAAGGAGGAGGATGGGGACAGAAGAGGAGGTTTGGGGGTAAATACGACCAAGTTACATTATATATTTGTAGTTGTGTTTATGAAACTCATCACTGTGTACAGTTAATGTATGCTGATAATTAATCACTATCATTTAATAACCTTGCATCCTGAACTAAACCTGGGTCTTCTGCAGGAGCAGAAAGTGTTTGTAACCACTGAGCAATCTCTCTAGCCCCTGAAGCTTTGTTTTTTGTAATCGCTCTGAACCTCGGTGTTTCCATCTGTCTAATGGGCTTATTGCTTCTTTCATATTGTAACTATGAAGAATAGCTAATGTCAGTAAAAAGCACAGAACACACTTAAATACAGCAGAAGTTCAATGAAAGGGTAACTATTTATAGCCTGACACTTGCATAGTGACATATCGTCGGGTTCCCAAGAAGTAATTTAGTTTCAATTCCATGAAACTTGTCTATTCTTTTTCTTTCCCTCTCTGATTTAATCACTTTACGCACTCTCTGCAAAATATAAACATGTAGCCCTATCCATTACATTTATAATGTTCAGTAAACACATTACAATATTCAAGCCTTGGCCCTTGTACCTTGCCAAGTATTCTGACTAGAGGATATTTTATGCTTCAGAACCTAAATGTGTAGTGACAGATGAATATATCATGAAATTCCACAAAGGTGCAATGGCCTTTGGGAAGGCATAAAGATTACATGCACACCACATAATATAATACTGTCTGTACTGTCATTATCTACTGCCCTGTGTCATGGCTGTGTGTCCTTTATGGATAGATTATAGTGGCTCCAGCTTCCACAGAAGAGCTTATGCCAAGGTAAGACAGTAAGGAGCCATTAATATGAGTTATGCTACATTAAAAGAGAAGACCAAAATGGTCCAGTTTTACTAAGAATAGACTTTAAATTTTGAATTCCTCTTATTTATGAAAAATTTAAAAATACACATTGATATCAATAACCTTTTATTTCAAGCTAAAAACTTGACTGGAAGACATTTATAGGGCACACACTGTTCACTTCAAGAAGCATGCAACAGGCTTGATTAATTAATGCCTTTGAAACACTTAGAGGTATACATAACTTGCCTATAGGTATAGACCTAATTAGCTCTATTTTGAATGCCAAAGGTAGTCATGAATTAACTTTCTAGACAATGTGTCTTAGTTTTCTATTGCTATGCTAAAAGATCAAGACTGAAAACAACTTGGACAGCAAAGGGTTAACTCACATTACCTAATAAGCCTATCACAGGGAAGCCAGGTCAGGAACTCCTGGTAGGAACCTCAAGGAGGAAAGTAAAGCAGAAGCCATAGAGAGACACTGCTTACTGGCTTGTTCCCCATAGTTTGTTTAGCCTACTTTCTTAGACCATCTAGGACCACTTGCCCAGGGGTGGCACTACCCCTACCCCTGTACCCTGAGTCTCCACACATCAATCACTAATTAAGAAAATGCCATACAGATTTTCCTATACAAAATCTTATGAAGATTTTTTCAATTCAGAGTTCCTCTTCCCAGTGTTCTAGCTGGTGTCAAGTTGACATAAAACTACTCAGCACACAATCTAATATTCCAAACAACCTTACAGCAATCGATGCTATACATACTACATGCTCAGGAAAAGTGCTTGTGTCTTACCAAGCTTCTAATCTACCAAGAACAGAATGTCATGAACCATGTACCAGGACTTACATGGCCAGGCAGACCTAGGTTCAAATGTTGGTTCAGCCATTTACTAGATCCACTTCTCCTGTTGTTTTTCTCTTTCCTACAGTATGAGATCATGGTGAGCAATATTTTCCTCTAGACTTTCACAACCAGACACCACTAAGAACAGATGAGCTAAGATGAAGGCCTAGAGTGATAGGGTTTGGGTGAACTTCCTAGGGAGCCAAGACATTGGAGGACTCCGCATCTTTTAGACAGTGCTCTCAGGTGATCTTTCCAGAAGCTAACAGGATTGTTGAAAAAGAATTTAAGGTGTCACAAAGGGTGTCAATCTGTGAGAACAAAGCACATGCTACTGCAGGGGTAGAGGACTCAGCCAGAAAGTTCCTACAGAAGGAAAATTGGGTAGAAAAGCAGCTAACACCATCACACTGGGGAGCTAGAGAAAACACATGGTAGCTGAGAGCATATGATGAACAAGACAAAAAAAGAGATAAACAGCAAGCAAAAACCCTCTGGGTGAAGGTGGGGAGACATCTTGGGCTTGGAAATAAGATGAGGAGAAGGCAAAAGCAGAAACAAGAAATCAAATCCCAAATCTTAGGATAAAGCGTCTGCCTAACCATGCAGCTACCTAAGAGTAGCACAGCACATCTGACCACGACCACTCCATGTTTCCATGCTGAAGTCTTCCCATTGGAAAGGACTGTGAAAGACTGTATGTTGGAAGAATCTCAAGTTCAGGGCAAAGGAAAAACCTCATGCTGAGAAGAGACCAGACATTCAAAGGAAACAAAATTAAAATACTTCTATAACCTACACCAATCCTAAACACAAAGTAGCTCAAAAAGACTTTGAAGTCTATGCTAGACTAAGGGCGATCATAGTAACTGAAAACTAATCCCCACCAAAAAATTACACCTAACCCAACTTTAATCAGATTTACTGGAAACCCTACAGTAAGTGTTTAACATAAGGAGTGGCATGACCACTCCTAGGTCTTACAACTCTTTATCTCAATCTCTTATTGGATTATACTGGGTGTCTAATATTTGAAAACAGAAAAATCATGAGACATAATGAGATAAAAAAAAAAAAAGGACCTCAAACAATGGGGAGAAGATGACAGCCACCAAAGATACTTCCAGTAGACAAAAAAAAAAAAAAAAAAATCCACAGAAGCAGACTCAATTATGACACTGATGTTGGAACTACCTCACAGAAAAATTAAAATAACAAATAATTAGTATACTGAAGGATCAGTAGAGAAAAGTGATGACTTACAAAATCAGATTGGGAAGTACAGCAGAAAGGAGTAAGCAGGTAAGGATCAAATGAAAATTCTAGAATTTTATGAAAAAAATGTAATATGGATGAAGGATCCTTTGACGGGTTCATTTGCAGACTCAACACAGCAAAAGAAAGACACCCTAGCAGAAACTAGTAACTGGAAATACAGAAGGAAATGTGTGAAGACACCAGAGGGTATCCAAGAGTGCTGGGAGAAGACCCAATCATTTCACATTGTAACTGGAATCCCTAACGGAGAATGGGTTAAAGGGCAGAACACAGATTTGAAGAATAGCTCAGATCTTCCCCAAATTAAAGACACACACTAAACTTCATGTTCAAAGGACTCAGGGATCACTTGGTAGAATAAAAGGAAATAGAAGACACACTCTCACAGCACTTGACCTGGTTCTCTGGCTCTTAGAATATTTCTACCCCCTATTCCATGCTTCCTGCACCTTAGGTGTAGGGGTTGTGTTGTAGATGCATCACTTGGGTTGTGCTGTGGATGCATCATCTGGGTTGTGTTATAGATGCATCATCTGGATTTTGTTGTAGATGCATCACTTGGGTTGTGTTGTAGATGAATCATTTACTACAATTCATGGTCAGCTGTAGTAAAGGTAGAAAAAACTCACAAATAAAATCATTAGGTATACCATATTCAACTGATGAAAATAAAAGATAAAGAGGAAACTATGCAGGCACTTAGAGAAAAAGATAACTTACATGCACAGGGATAAGGAATAATGGCACCAGACTGGTAGCCATGAGACAATGGTGAAGTGAAAAAATTTAAGCCAGAATTCTGTATCTGGTGAAAATGTCTTTTGAAAATACAAAAATAAATATTTCTCAAGGGAAAAAATTGAGATAACTCACGGCAGTCCTAATCTATAAGAAATAATAAGGAAAATTCTCAGGGAGAAAGGACATGATAGAACACAGAAACTTGAACATATGCAAAGAAATAAATGACAGGGAAATGGAATCCCTGAAGGTCCTGGTTGGTTTATCTTAACACAACTTGACACAAGCTAGAGTTATCTGGGAAAAGGAACTCCAATGGAGAAAATGCCTCTATCAAATGGCTTGTTGACAAACTTGTGGTACATTTTCTTGATTGCTTATTGATGTGGGAGTGCCCATTTCGCTGGAAGCAGTGACATTTCTGTGCATTTGGTCCTGGGTTCTATAAGAAAGCAAGTTGAGCAAACCTTGGGAAGCAAGCCAGTAAGCAGTGTTCCCTCATGGCCTCTGCACCAGTTCCTGCTTCTAGGTTCCTGCCTTGAATTCCTACCCTGACTTCCCTCAGTGATGGGAGTTGTAAGATAAAAGTAAGTCTTTTCTCTTCAAGTCATTTTGGTCATGGTGTTTTATCAGAGCAATAAATCCTAAGATAATGAACACAAGCTAAAATTAATTTTTGTTATAATTTTTCTTGAATAACTGACTCCATATCACATGTACCTCCACATACGCACCCTGCACACATGCACACACAGATGATGATGGTGGTCATGATGATAGTTAGCTTTAAAAATAAAAATAAAATCATGATCCTAATGTACCTTGTCCAAAAAAGTACACTATAAAAAATAGAGGTTGATTAAAAGTAAATGGCCAGGAGGATATACTATGGAAGCACAAACCCCAAGAGCCCCAGCTGCAGTCAAAGTGCTGTTAGCAGTAAAGCAGGCCTTGGAAGAAGAAATATTATTAATGATAAAAAGGGCAGTATGATTTTAAAGACTGATTCTTTGAGAAAACACAACCATCCTAAGTTCCTATGGATATTAACACTGGAGGCTCAAAAAAGAATTGGAAAAAATGTGCCCTTTTATAAGAAACTGGCAGATCATGTGTACAGCACATCCATAAGCACATAGACCTGCCCTCTGCCACTAACCAGCAACCTGGTTTGCTTTCTGTCGATGCGATAAAAACATTCTGACCAAAAGCATCTTGGGGAGGAAAGGGTTAATTCATTGCCCTTCCAGCTGACATTGATTCCATCATTGAGGGAAGTCGGGTCAGGCATTCAAGCAGAAACTGAAGCAGAAACCATGGAGAAGCTTTACTTGATAGTTGATGCTTAGTAGATTTCCTTAGATGGCTCAGGACCACTTGCCCAAAGAATAGCAACATCCATGGTGGGCTGGATTCTTCGACACCAATTAGTAATCAAGAAAATCCCTTACACACATGCCAAAAGATCAACCTGATCCAGGCAACGCCTCAGTTGAGGTTTCTCCTCTCAAATTGACTCTCACCTGTGTCAAGTTCAAAGTCCAGGTTAAACAGGACAACCATTCTTGACACATTATGGTTTGGAAAATACACTTCCATTACGAGGGAAAATGCACAGTCTTTTCAACTATACAAGGAACACATGTCAACACAGGCTATGTTGTGACATAGGAAAACTCTTAACATTTTAAAGTGATAAAAATATAGTTGATTCCCTTACTCACCTATGAAATGGAGAGGAAAAAAATCTCATGGAAAGAGTAAAAGTATCTTTTTTCCCAAAGTGTCATAGATAGACTTGATTTGATATGTTAATACTCTTGACCTATCCAGGAAGTAACTGTGTGAGTCTGTATCCTAGCTGTGGGATGTTAGGAAGAAATGAATGTGAAGTCGATCAGTGCCTGGTCACATATGAAGCCTTGTGTAAGCTCACGTGAAGACAAAGCCTGTGTTGTGAATCAAAGCTCTGGGATCTGAGCTGAGCGTGGTGAAAGAATCAGATGCATATCAAAGAGCAAGAGGGATTCTTAAATAGGTGCTACTGTTTGGCTTTATTTATGGGTTTATTTTGGGTCTCACACATGCTAGGCTCACACCCTACCAATAACCGATCCCCAGTATCTTGGTTTCTACTCTTTGTTTTGAGATAGAGTATTGTTACATTGCCTAGGCTGATATTGAATTTATGATCCTTCTCCCCCAAATCTCCAAATCCCTGCGATTATAGGCCTATGCCACCAAACCTGACTGGTACTGATAATTATCAAGAATATGGGTCACCTTTTTCCCTTTGAAGTATTATATACCATAGTCTTCGTCCCCTGTCTATCTGCCTTATCCATGGGAGATCTGTCCCCAGATTCCTAGTGGCTTCATGAAACTTCTGATAGTACCAAACCTTTCATAGACTACGTTTCCCCCCAAAATGCTATGGTAGAGTCTAACATAAATTAGACATAATAAAATAGTATATTTATAGCATGGTACTGCTTTTAAAATTGCTAGACTCATTACTGTTGTATGATGGGTCCATTTATCAAGTAAAAGAAGGATTGGTTGAACACCAGCCCATCAAATATCAGTCTATCCAATAACATAAGTGGCTACTGACAAGGGGGCAGCTTATACAGAGTGGACACGCTGAACTGAGATGAATCATGCCCCAGGTGGGTGGAGCAGGTGGTGCAAGACTTCATCACTATTCAGAGTGACTCACAATTTAAAACTCACGAGTTATTTCTGGAATTTTCTATTTAACATTTTCAGGCTGCAGGTGATGGCAGAAAGCAAGATGATGGGTGTAACTGCATCTCTTTAAAAATCTCAAGATCTCTATATCTCTGTAATGATTTCCTTAGGCAGGCATAATGCTCTACCATAAATTTGGTGACTTAAACTACATAAATTGACTCTGGAGGCTAGAAATTAAAAATGAAGGTATTAACAAGGCCACCCTCACTTGGAAGTCTCCAGGTAAGATTCCATTCTTTTCCCTTCTCAGTTGCTGACGGTCCTCAGCATTCCTTGTATTATGGTGTGTCTGTTATCCTCACTCCCATCCTCACTGGGCCTTCTTCCCCATGTATCAAAATTTTATTATTGTTGTTGTTGCTTCTCTAGAAGGAAAGATGCTAGCACTTACCTAGCACACAGATAACCTAGAATAATTCAGTATAAATTCCTCCTCTCTTGATCATTAGCTTTGTCATCTAAGGTGATGGCCATACATGTCTGGTCTCGACACTGATGGATGAGAATGTCAGAATCTATACAGATCTTCTGCATAGTCACCATTCTGCCAACTAAAGGCACTCTGTCTGAAAGTTAAAATGTTTAAGTCATTGTTAGTAAGTCTAGAGGCAGAAAGGTATCCCACATACTGTTTGCAATTAACTTAGCATGCTTTGCACTATAATGATCTTGCAAAGTCAAACAAAAGCCTAAAATTGTGTTTATGGCATTAAATACTTCAAATACAACTTTAGCACTCTATTGCAAGCAAGACTTGATTCATGCTGGGCAGTGGTGGCACTTGGGAGGCAGAGCCAGGTGGATCTCTGTGAGTTCGAGGCCAACCTGGTCTACAGAGCGAGATCCAGGACAGACACCAAAACTACACAGAGAAACCCTGTCTCGAAAAACCAAAAAAAAAAAAAAAAAAAAAAAAAAAGACTTGATTCATATGTGAATGTGTGCTTTTTGTGTTTGAAAAGAAAATCAGGATCAAACCTAAAGACTAATAATAGATGTATAAATAGTTTTGAAATTACACACACATACCCCAACCCCCTCAAGGATATAGATCCAACTTGGGAACATAATTTCATGTTTATCATCCTATAAAAGGATTCATAATAACATTAAAATAAATTATAAAATACTATACATGCTATGGTCATGTTTAAGGGGGAAAATGTATTGTATCTAAAATAATCCTGGGAATTGGCTTAGAGTCTAATATCTGTAGGATCACCAAAGCTTGATTTTGTCCTGGATTTTGAATTTTTCTTCAGTGACCTTATTTACAATACTCTTATGAGAGTAAAACCTACATTTGTTTGTCAAACACAGTAAGTTTTCTTTCAATATATTCACAGTCCTCAAAATTTTACAGTTGGTTCTAAGTTACCAGTCAATTATTTTCTGTTGAGATAAAGAGGAAAACTGTATGGAAATACATCAAAATGAGTATGAAAAAAAGATCAAACATTTGTGACTTAAAATATTACAAAGTCCAGATACAAATCCATGTGAAGCATTTATGTAGAAATATTAATGCTAGCATTAGTTATTTATATTTTGGCAACTAAGTAAAATATCCTTTAATCACTGAGTGTGATAAACACTCATTATTTAAGGAAAAGCTAGTCTGTAACTGTAAACACAGCCTGGAAGCCACTTAAAAGTAAATGAAGTGTACCTGATAAACAGGACTGAGGATGAACCACATCTACAGAGTTAAATTAAACAGGACTGTGGATGAACCACATCTACATAGTTAAATTATATGCATAAATTATAAAACTTAATTGTTTTTGGAAGAGATCTAATCGCATTAAGCAGCACGATTAGTGTTGTTGTTTTCTACGAAGTATTTCAGCACTTAATTTGATTTATATTTTAGTCATAAAATAATGGTGTTTCATATACTACCAATACACAGTACATTTTATAGCTCAAACCTAAAAAAAAAAAATCATGAAACTGCATTTTGCTACCATTAAATGTGATCCACTAGTTCTGCTGAAAGCAATAAATGTTCACTTCCAGTGGTATTTGCTTCCTCACCTGGAAAATTGATTAATCAAAGAATGTCCTCTTAAAGCTTTATGGAGAATTTTATGTGGCTCATCATAAAATGAATAACGGGAACTTCAGAAGCAGAAACTTTGTATTCATATTAAGATGAGAAACAGTGCTCAATTAATCTACCAAGTATAAAATTCATATGATGTTAAATTTTTGTTACTTCACTCTGGGAAAGCTAGACAACTAAGTGCAAGGAATTTTGCAGCAAATTAAATTAATGATCCCCAAAATGTTGTCAATTATAATTTTCAACTTTTCACAGTGATCATAAATTATCAAACAGAATTTTGCCAAATTGATGTTTATAAAAAAAATTCATAAATCTTTTCCAATACTTGATTTTTAAAAAAATCTCATATATTTATTCTAACTTTTGTCATTCAGAGAATGAGCCCACAGAAGGACTCTCTTCTAATGCAGAATATAACCATGAGACAACCATTTCAATTTTATCTCTTCTTAAGAGTCTTAAAGGTTCCAATCCAAAGACATACCCAAAAAGGTGGTACACTTACAGAATCCTGAGGGTATGAGAAAAACAGGTCAGATGTGGTCAGGCTAAAATATTACTAAGGCCTGGGACTATAAAAGCTGAGACTCTGAAGTCAACACACTTTACTAGTTGTTTGGTGGATCTATAGACAATGTGGTATGATCCTTGGTGGTCAAACATCTAAACAGCCTTTATCTGCTTTCTAACTTTTGACTTAATAAAACAACCGTGCTGACAATGTGTAAGGGGCCCAAATCTCAGGATCCTAAATTTCTCGTTCAAGTTTGGACAAAGCTTAGATATCAAAGAGTATTTTCCAGAATTATTACCTTCCGTTTTATGACTGTGATGCCATCTTTTTGTTTCTTTTAGAATGAAAAAGTGAATGTTAATATATGTTTGTAAAATGTACCTCCAATGGACAGATGATACAAGATGACCATCGTTGCTGAGATCGAGGGAATGTTATTATTTTGAAGGATAAAAAATGGTCATTTATACTGCCTTCTCTTAAAACTGTGTTTTGTTGTTCAAATCATCTGGGGATGCCTTCAGACTGTGACCATATACTCAGCCAACTTTTCCCAGTGGGAATCTTATTCAATTCACTGCATATTGGAAAAAGTGGAGTTATCATCACAGATTGCAATAGGAAAAAAAAGAATAGTTTGCTTAAACTTTTATTACTAGAAATGGTATTTCCTTTTTTCAATGTTTGCAGAAAGGAGGAAGGTACAAATATTGATGATGGTGAAACTCATTATATTTGCATCCCATTTTACAAAATGAATGTATTGCTAGGTTGCTTGAGCTACACACACACAACACTCACCACTGTTGTTTGTTCTATTGGAAGAGACTTCTTTTAAATCTAAAACAGTTATTTTTTTTTTTTACCTCACTGCATCTCTAATACCCAGTGCATCCCAAACTCTGCACAAAATTCCAGAGAAATCAAACAGCTATGTACCTTACGGCAAGCTGAAGTCTGATGGGTCCTCTTTAACTTTTTCACATTTATTTCTGCAAGTTCAAAGTTGACAAAGTATTTGAAAACCATCAGAATACTAAGTTTTTGGAAAATGCTTCCACAAATGATCACCACAAGAGCTTAGATGACTCATAGACCAAAATAACACACTGCAGATTAGCTTTTGAAATCCAATTATAAAACTGTTTATTCTGGCCACACCATGCTGGAGTTGGACACTGGCGACTAATCAAACTCATGTGCTTACTGGGGCCATAGTTGAAGTGATGATGCTGAGGTGCAGGAAGGTGTCAGATTCATTTCCCAGGGTCTGGGTTGATGGCACAATGTGACAGGGCACACTGAATTACAGCCCCACCAACAACGGAATACGACCTCTCCAGAGATACTAGCTGGCCTGTTCAGAGACAGATGGGACATACTGCTTTCAAGAAATGAAAAAAAAAAATTATCTCCCTTTAGTTTTCATCCCAGACTGTTTTTCTTAAAATTGATGTACAATAAGTGTAGAAATGTATGGTGTGAAGTACAGTGTTGGCTACCATATCTACAGGGGCTGGAAGGACTTAACATTTTCTTGTGGTAAAACACTCTAAATCCTCTCTCTGTCTACTTTGAAATTTACCATGTTATTGATAGCTGGATTACCCTATTGTGCTATTCACCACCAAAACTTATTTCCTCTGTATTTAACTTTATGGCTGATGCCCAGCCTCCCATCATCATCCCGTCTCACTATCCTTCTCTCAAAACCACCATTCTGCTACTCTCAACTTTTGTGAGAGGGGAAGCTGTTAGATTTCATGATCTAAAAACATGAATAGGACTGCCCTATCGTGTCTGGCTTGTTTTTACCGAACGTCATGTCTTCCGTGTTCATATAGTTGTCAAAGGGACAACAGCTACATTTTATTGCTGAAACAGAATTGTGCGTACCATGTTTTCATAATACATTACCTTGTGAATAACCCCACGATAAACACAAGCATGCAGCTGTCTCTTTACTGTGACACTTGCATGTCCTTCAGTTATACACCCAGAAGTGGGATTGCTGGGCACTATGGTAGTTTTGTTCTTAATATCTTGGAAGATTTCCACATTTTTTTATAATGTCTGCATTAATTTACAATGTGTAGGAATTCCCTTTTTCCCCAGACATGTTTGGATTTATACACTCCTATATCTACTGAACATCTGCTAGAGGCTAGGCATTGAGCCAGAGGCTGGTGACACAGGAGTGACAACATCAAGCATGACCATGACCTTCATGGAACTTAAACAAGACAGACTGAAGAGAGGGCAGAATGCATCAGCATTACCCCTACCTCTTACCTTGCTCCCTGCAAAATCTAGCAAAACTACACAAAGGTTTCATAGCTGCTCCCATAAAGCCCCTATTAGTGTTCCTCTGGTGCCATCTAATTGGATCGGCCTTTTCTCCTGCAGTAACAGCAAGTCTCTACATCAGAGATACCTGTATAACTTCCTCTGACCCCTAGCTAGCTGCTTAGTGATTTGCATTGACTAAATATTTTCCCCTCAAAGCAGGTAAGACCAAATTCCCTTCCAGTTATAAGCAATGGCAAAAGGATGTTCCTAGGAAGCTGCAAAGACGAAAGGTCGAAATTCTCCTAGAAGGGCTTCTATTGAGTGTCTTGCTACCCGCAGAACCATGGGACTAATCACATCTCACATATCCCAGAATGATTCTGTCTCATAAACCTGTTTCCCCAATCCTATCCTCATGCTTTCAACACATGTAGGAAATCAACTGGGCTTGGTCTGAGGCCACCATAGGAGAAGACGTTCTGTATGGACAGGTCTTTCCACTGTAGTTTTGATAAGCAATCTGTAAGCCCTATCTTTTTCATGTTCTGTGTATAAAATGCAAAAAAGCCCTTTTAAAAATGTCAACAGTGTTATTTTTTTTCCCCTCCTTTTCATTCGTTACTATGTTCTGCCCATGCCCTTGTACCAAGAAACAGATTTATTCATTTAGAAGAACTGTTGTAGTCACACAGGATTTCAAGAGGAAAAAAAATTGCAACATGCTGACTTCAAAAAAAAAAAAACACAAGAATTCTGGGACTGAACCAGGTGTGGTGAGATTCAGGAAATCCCAATATTCAGGAGAGTGAGGCATGAATATTGTTGAGTTTGAGCCTATCCTGGGCTAAATAGTAAGACCTTGTCTCACAACAGAAGGGAAAGAAAGAATGCTAAATCTGAAGCCAGACTCACATGTCTGTATCATCTCTCTACTCATTCCACAAGCTACTTCTGGTAGGATCTTCAACAACTCAGTGTTTTGGTATCGGTATCTATAAAACAGGGGGCTCAAACATTATTCTATCACAGCTTTACTGTGAGAATTAAATGGTAACGAACAATGCCATTATCAAGACATCACCTGCCTAGAACAAAACAGGACACCAGTAAATGAGAAACATTATTAAATTATCATTTTCCTTTTGCTAATGACTTATGTCCTCAATTGGATATGAAATCATATAAAACCAATCAAATGGTATGGGGCACCTTATAGAATAGAAAAAGAACAGTCACCAGGATGGAGACAAATAACAACAAAAGGAGAAATATATTGAGTTTTTTAATAAGCGCAAGAAATTAATAACAAACCAATATTGAGATAAGATTATGAAATTTTGATGTTGGGGGTGTTAGAGGTTTTTACATTAGTAGAAATTGAATGGCTTATCATACCAAATTTTGTGCTTTGTTGTTCCCTGGGAGTGTTGTATGAAAATGAAATGAAAACAAGGCAAGAAAGTTTCAGAGTTTTATCATCCTGTAAACATAAGTACAAGGTGAGCCACAGACACAGTCGGAGATTAATTAACCAAATGGAGCAGAGAGACTGCCTTTCCGAGCTGGTGATATCACATTGGGCAAAGCCACACGCAGAGGAAATGAAGAATAAATGGGGACAGAGCAACAAGCAGATGGGTTGATTCCACCTTGAGAGAAGTTGGAGTTGAGGGGAATTATGCAATAAAGGACAGGAGGCAGAGGGGCACTGTGACAACAATGAATGTGAACATCACATCTTGACACTAAAACTCCAGCAGCATAAATTAAATGGGTGTTTGGAAGCCCAAATTACCTCAGACCTTCTGTTGGGCTTCAGAGAGTAGATAGGGAAACCTTGGGTTGCTAAACACCTCTTCGGGGACCATTCACAATTCTCCTTGGCTACTTCCAATGCTCACAGCTTGAAGTCTACATTCTGCCTTTTGCTGCCATGAAGAGGACAGAATCTAATTCGTGGGAGCAGGGTGGGTCTATGTTCAGACAAAACAAAACCAAAAACCAGCAGCTACTTTCATCCATTGCTTTGAGATGCGCCAGCGAGGCACAGGTTGGAGTTATGTTAGAGGAGAAATACTGATCCCCAAGTAGATATTAAAATCAACTGGTTCCCAAACCTTATCCCCTTCCAATAACTGATCATTGACAGCTTGATGTCTTTATCAGAATGATAAAGTTTGAAGTGACCCCATTATGTCAATGCTCAGTATCTCTTTGCAACATAGCTTCATAAGACAAAATGATCTTCATGATCTAACCTGACTGTGAGATAATCAGATTGGTGATCACAGGGGGATATGGATATTAATTTTCCATTTGTAGGTGCTTATTAGGTTTTAACTAAAACATGTTCTGCTTGTCCAAATGTGCTCACATATCCTCCCCAACAAGCTACTTCTTTATTTAATATATTTGTTTATTTACTTATTTATTTACTTAGTGATATTGAGGCTCAAACCCAGGGCCTTGAGCATGCTAGGCAAGCACCCCAGCACTTAGCCAAACCCCTAACTCTAATAACTTATTTTCAAAGCAAAGTAGCCTTCCTTGTATCAGTCAAGAGTGAGAACAGCTTCTGTGATTTTTTTGAACTTCACCTCATATTAAAATGGGAAGGTGACATTATTGTATCAGAACCCACTGGGGCAGAAAACAACCTATAATGCCTATGGCACATCATTAGCATCATTAAATGTTGTCAGCCAAACAGAGCCATGGTGCTTTCCAGCCAGCCCCCTGAAACATATTTTAATTGTAAAACTCTCACAACAGTTCTAGGAGTTACAGCGCTGCTGTTTCTATCAACCTTCTTAGCATCATCCATTCAGGTCACTGTATGATTTCATCCTGAGTCATTTATACAGACACACGGAGTCACTTCCATCTCTCTGTATTCTCTTCTAGAATGAGGTAAAATGGCATGGGAAAAAAAATCAATCGCTATGCATAAATTGGACTTCATTTAATTAATTCAAGATTATCATTAATTAGTGATGAGCATGAAGGTGTTGTTGCTGAATTCAGCAACAACCATCACGCTGAATGTGTAAAAACACCACTCTAGTTACAAAAAGCACTGGGCTTTCTGCATGTAAATGTGTTGGGTTTTTTTGTAATTATTTTGCCTGAAGTGAATACAATGTCCTGATTTTTGTATCTTCATACAACATTGTAAGTGTATATCTTATAGAATAATCTTAGTCCCTAAATCACAATTAAAAAAAAAAAAACAATATTTGAATGCCAATGTCAGCCCACCAGATTGGCAAAAATTAAGAGGGCTGGTAACACTCAGTGTTGGCAAGCACTTAGAACACTAGGGACTCACACTGTACTCTCTAGAGTTGAAATTGGCACAGTCAATCCATGAAACATGTAGCCACTGTCTTCTGAATCTAGCACTCTCCACAGCCCAGTCTCCTGCACATACAATATATCATGAAATATGTAGAAGAATGCATGTGGCAGTCTGCTCATTAGTAGGAAAAATAAAGGAAAGAAGGAACTCTCAAACCAATATACAAAAATGAGAGAATAGATGAAAAGCTTTGTGTATCTTAGGCTGCTATAGGTAGACCGCTTAAATGTATTCACATATGCACCACAACACACTGATATCAAAGCATACAGTTACAGCAGGAAAGCAAGCCTCAGAATACATTTTGATATTTTAAGAAAGTTCAAACATAAGCAGCACTTACCCCAAACCTGGGCAACAGAGCACTTACAAATAAAGAAAACATCAACACAAATACAAAATATTTAGAGAATGATCATAAAGTTTAGGAGAGATCATCATGTCCTTGAGAGGGGCCTGAGGTTTGGATGTAAAGAAGTCCTGGGCATTGTTCATGATGTTCTATCTGAAGATGGATACTATGTTTATGAATTTGTTGAGATACTGTGCTTTCTATTGCTAGCATACATGGAAGTGTTACAATGTTTTAAGGTGTATCATGTAAGTGGTTAAGCTAACCACTTGTGCTAGCTGCTTTTCCAGAGAACCTAAGTTTGGCTCCCAGCATCTACATTAGGAGGTTCACAACTACCTGTAACACCAGTTCCAGATCTGTTACCCTCTTCTGGCCTCCATGGACATCCACATATATGCGTCCCTTCCATAAATCATGGTAACAAAATAAAAATTAAAAAATGGATCAATTCATCTCGTCATGATTCCAAACTATCTCCTAAATATCTGTTTCTAGCCATAGACGCGACTCTCAGTTTTAATCAGAGAAGCTTGTCATTGCAATGAACAGTGGGGACAATTGAATACTCAGCCATGAACAGGACATTTTTTTTATCCCACCCCACTCTGAGACTCAGAGAACATCACAGAAGAGGGAAGAGGAGGTAATTTAAGAACCATAAAATAGAGAGAAGGACTATGAAACGCCATGTTGTGAGCCTGGCCCAGGCAGTGGTCATGAGCTCACGGCTGCAGTGACCGCACAAGAGTGAGCCTGTCAATAGTCATTTGTGGATTCTGAGGGCACTTGGGGCCCTGCCCCCTCCCTGCTGAACTATTGGCAGTGATGGATTCTGGAGAGGGTCAATCACTGTCTTCAGCTGTATACTCAATGAAAATTTCCAAATTCATGGTCACCAAGACAATCCTGGTTAAACTTGGTGAGTATCAAAAACAAGACACGAAATGTACAGAAGGGACTTTTGGAGGGTAATAGGAATGGGAGGGAAATCAGAGAGGGGGATGGGTTATAGTAAGCAGAATACATTTTTTTTTATTTTTAATGCTATTTATTATTATTGTGTGGTTTATGATGTATTGGGAGGTGAGATCCAGAGGACAACTTTGTGAATAGAGTTCTCTCCTTCCAATTTTATGTGGGTTCCAGGATCAAACTGAGGTCCTTAGCCTGTACAGAAATTGCTTTATCCACTGAGACATCCAGCTGGCTCAGAAACACAGAGAATGCATTTTATATATGTCTCAATTTGTCAAAGAACCAAATTAATAAGATGCATTTTAAAGGCATCTTGGAAGGGCTCACTAAGATTTCTTCTTTGGATTCCTCATAGTATGACCTATTCATTGTTCTGGGAATCAGACCATATGGGAGAATCATGCTTGCTGTGAACTCAGACTATGATAAACTTTAGGCTTGTGAATCAATATTTATTGGAGTCTGTTGACAGCTGTTATGAATTAGCATCTACTGTACTAACATTTTTTTTACCTGACTCCATCATTTGCAGCCTATTTACCTAAATTAAACAATTATGTTGGGGAAAATTATTTTGATATGAACTTTATTCAAATAATGTTTTAAGAATGGAAGTATCTTCTGGAAAAGGGCAATAAAGAATGTGCAAGTCAAAACTGTCCCCAACGGGATGAAATGTTGCCTTGGCTTAAAGGAGGTAAGCACATTAATAAATGTTTAAAATCATCATTGCTTTTGTCTTGAATCAACAGCATTCTGCTTCAAGCAAAGTGAAGTCAGTCGAGTATCTAGCTAGCTGTTTTCTGCGTTTGTTCATTTAGCCTGTGAGATGAAACTGTTAACAATTGAGACACTCTGCATTGTAAACAAATGTCATAATGTGTTCTCTTATTGTCTTTGTGTAGAAAATCACCTACTACATAAAACAACATTTGTACCAATAAACACCTCTGCTTCCTTAGAATAGTAATACTGTGATTTATAGTTGATAGCAGTGCCCAATAATGTAGCACCTTGGACCCAAGTTATTCTTAGGTTAAGTTAAAAAAGCAATATATATATATATATATATATATATATATATATATATATATATACACACTTATCAGAGAATTCTCTAATTGTGTAGAAACCACTTTTGTTTCAGAACCATTATTTAGCTTTATCAGTGTTGACATCCTACACTCTAGCCTACCATCGAGATTTTCATCCTACTCATTGCTACTGTATTTACAACAGCAAGGAAATGGAACTAAGCTACATGTCCACCAACAGATGAATGGATAATGAAAATGTGATACACACACACACACACACACACACACACACACACACACATACACACACACAACATGGACTATTATTCAGATGTAAAGAAAATGAAATTTTCAGGAAAATTGATGGACTCAAAATATATTAAGTGAGGTTGCCTAACCCTCATATGTTGTTCCTCCTATGTGAATCCTACACTATCATGTGTACATGTATATATGTAAACACATGTGTGTGTAGGCATCCTGTAACATTTGGAAAAGGGATCAAGAAAGGGCAATACTAGATAGATGTAAGGAAGGGTGGAATGCAGGAAAAAAGGGCACCAGAGTATTTTAAGAACACCTAAAGCTATTGTTCTTCTACTTTCAATGCTGTGGGCTTCTTTTTTGTTTCAGATAAGGGATTAAGACAAAGTGTAGAAGCCTTAGTCATGGTTTCAGAATGGCCATTCTAACTGTTTAGAAGCTCAGCGAGAGGAACAGAGTTTGGACTGAGACAAGTGTGTGCTTGGATGGCTTTCTGAATTTAGCTGCACAGTGCCTTTACCAATAGGATCATCACAGCATCACAATGCAGTAATTAAAAAAAAACATATTTATTTTAAAGAACGATTTTTTTTATAATGTGTGTGTGTGTGTGTGTGTGTGTACATGCAAGGTGCCCACACCTGTATATCAGATGTATGCAGAAGCCTGTGGAGTCTGGAAGAGAGCGTCAAATCTCCTGGAGCTCCTACTACAGGCCAATGAGAGAGCCTGATGTGGGTGCTGAGGATGGAGCTTCGAACCTCTGGAGCAGTAGCAAGCACTAACTACTGAGCATTCTCACCAGCCCACTTTTAAAGCAATTTTTGAGGAGCAAAAGTAAAGTCATAATTTTTAAGTGATAGAGCTTATCAAAACTGTGGAAGATTATGCTGGACACAGCAGTAATAAGATGACAATGTTAAATTACATCAAAGTGAGAATGTGCTATAATTGGAAATCAATAGCTAGACAATATTTCCTTCAATTAATATAACTAGAACATTTTACTATTAAAAATGATTTCCATAAACGCATGAGCCAATAACTTTATCTACTGTCAGTATTTAACAGTTGCTAAATTAATAATATTTCCCATTCCTAATGATGAATTTCATTAGAAAAGTCATCCAGGGTCTGGGACAGGTCTAAGAATTTAAAAGCACTAGCCACTAAGCATGACCATCTCAGCTCAGTCCCCCAGACCATCATGATGGAAGGAGAGAACTGACTCCCAAAAGTTGTCTTCTGACCTCCATGCATGCATCATGGCAAGAGCACACACACATATACATAGAAAGGAAATAAATATACGAATATGACTTTTAAAATTAAAAATTACTAATAGCTCCCATTTAAGAGTAGGTCAGCCAGGAGAGTAGAGGGAAAGAGAAGGAGAAAGACGATATGATTATACTTCAAACTGAAAAAGACAAGAAGGTGAAACTAGATATTGAAATAAACTTGATACTTTTAAGTTTTAAAAGTGTGTCTGCTGTACAGAAAGCGATCAAAGTATTGCAATCAAACTAATGAAGACATCCACCAACTCATAGTTAGTATACTCACAATAAAGAACATTAGGATCTGCTCTGCTGCTCCAGGGAGCTGGCTCTGTGGGTAAAGGTGCCTTACTGCTGAGCCTGATGGCCTGAGTTTGATTGCCAAGACTGACATGGTGGAAGGGGAGAATCAATCCATGCAAGATGGGCAATCTCCAAAGGTCGCATATGCAAATTAATTAATTAATTAAGAAATTTTAAACTATCATCTACTCTCTGTAATGGTTTTCAAGTAAACCATGAGTTATTATCAACTCTAATCACCACTGTACACAGCTCTCTAGAGCGTATTCCTCCAAACTAAACTTTGGCAGGCTTTGACTATCTACTTATGGCACGCTCCTGCCCTCCCAAATCCAAGAAACTATTTTTGTAATTCAACAAAGCTTTGGGGCCTCCCATCTGATATGAAACCTAATTCTCAAAAACAGGCCCTCGGAAGATGACTCCAACAATCATATATTCTTTTTCCCTCCTTTTTCTTTTTATTTACTCGTCTCTCACACAATACATCCTGACTGCAGCCTCCCCTCCCTCCACCTCTCCTCATCCCCCCCCTCCCCACTCAGATTCACCACATCTCCATTTCCCTTCAGAAAAGAGCAGGCCTCCTAGGTATATCAACCCAACACGGCCCAACAAGATACAATAAGACTAGGCACAAACCCTCCTATCAAGGCTGGATGAGCCAACCCAGTATGAGGAAAAGGGTCTCAAAGGCAGGCAAAAAAAAAAAAAAAAAAAGTCAGAAACATCCCCGCTCCCATTGTCAGGAGTCCCACAAAAAGCCCAAGCTAACAACCATAACATATATACTGAGGACTTAGGGCAGACTCACAGGCTCCACGATTGTCAGTTCAGTCTCTGTGAGCACCTATGAGCCCTGCTTATTGATCCAGTGGGTCATGTTCTTCTGATGTCCTAGACTCCTCTGGTTACTACAACCCTTCCTCTTGTCTTCTGCAGGGTTCCCTGAGCTCCACCCAATATTTGGCTGTGGATCATCTGATTTTTTTTAATTGAAAATTACTGAGGAGATTGCTCAGTTGGTCATATTTGCTGAGCAAGTGTGTGGATATGAATTCAATACCACAGACCTATCTCATAACACCATGACGGCTGTGCATTAGTCATCTCAGTGCTGGGCGGGTAGAGACATGAGGATTCCTGGGGCTTGCTGGACAACAAGTCTAGCAGAATCAACCAGCTACGGTAAGAGATCTTGTCTCAAAAACATCCAAGATGGACAAGAAGTGAGAAAGACACCTGATGTTGACCTTTGGCCTCCACACATGAGTGCATGTGCACATGGACACATGCATCCATGTGCACACACACACACACACAAACTGTGGAACTACTCAACTATATCATGTCAATCTCCTTTCTTGAGTTCTGCCATCCAAGGATTGACATTTTTTCAGCAGCCACACAAAGTGGGGTTTCCCTCTGGGATTTTAATAGAGGCAGGGAAGGAAAAAATTGTCCACATGATTCAAGCTAAGATTTGACTTTTGAGTCTAAGTGGTGTGTGGTGTTACACAAGTGAAGAGACTCGTAGCTGGTATTAGCAGGTGCTCCTGACCCTGGTGTCAATATTTTAGGAGTTGGTTTGAGTGATAGTGGCTGAGTCACTTGGTTCCTTTAAGCCTCAACTTGCTCATCTGTAATAAAGTACCGGGAATGGACTAAGGCTCTTTGGGAACATGTTCTGTCCCAGTTTAATATAATTCCACCCAATTTAAGTTTACTCTTGGGAGCTTTTGTTTGTTCTAATAATTAGCTATTCACAGAAGTGGCCAATAGAAGTCAGTGACTCAAACAAAACTTCTAAAATCCACTTAATTTTTACAGGATTTTTAAAGAGATTGGAGGGACATTAAAGAACACAACTATTTCACTTTTTTATTATTAGGATACTAAGCATTTTCTAGCCAACAAGACACAGCAGTCCTCATGGAACTTAAACTCATAAAAAAAATCGAAAGAACAATTATAAAAGATTATTGGAGGGTTTGAGGCAATGATACACTCACACCCAGACTCACTGGACGATTAGTAGTTTCCTGTTGGACATTCAGAGGCAGAAACTTTATACACAAACACTTGTCTCTCCTGTTTCCTTCCTTAGTCACTTCAAGAACGTTCTTACATCACATATGATGAGTCCTAGAGAAAACCTAATATATCCATCTTACATAGTGTGTACATACGTATATGTGTGTATTTGTGTGTATGTGTATGTTGAACGTATGGTGTGTGTTATATGTATGTATGTGTATGTTTGTATGTCCGTATGTATGTATATGTAGGTGTGTGTATGTGTGTGTGTGTGTGTGTGTGTGTGTGTGTGTGTGTGTGTGTGTGTGTAGAATGTTTTGAGATGTACTCCAGGCAATTTTCAAGTCCATGATATTTCATGTGCTTTTAAGATGCATTTATCATTGTTTCACTTATTTATTGATTGTTGGGAGTGGGGGCTCACTCAAACCATGGTGTACATATAGAGATCAGAGGACAACTTGTTGGAGTTAGGTCTTCCCTTCCATCGTGTGCATTCAGGGGATCAAACTTAGCTTGTCAGGCTTGGCAGGAAGCTCCTCTACCAATTGAGCCCCTTACGATGTTCTAAAATGATGTGTTGCTGTGTAATGAACGAAATCAAATTTTTCAATACACGTGTCAAAGTTCCTTGGCCATCACATCCAACTAGAAATCCTACAGCCCAGCTTCACAAACTCCTCACTGTGATCTATCAAGTTCTTCTGCTGACTCAGCCTTTAAGCCTGTTCCTCCGTACATACTCCTCCATGAAAATGCAAAGGCCATTTCTTAGTTAAGACTTAGTAAAACCTGCTCCATGCTCCCCAGGCATTTTACCTCTATAAACCAACATTTTATTCTGTAAGACATCAGACTTTAACATAGATATGTCTCTCACAAGAACAAGATGCCCTGTCTGAATCTGTGAACCTGCAAGCGTAATGGACTACCTGTTTATGATCTATGATCACTAAGGCTAGAGTGGGTTGACACCAAAAGCTCAAACCACTACATTGTCTGTTCTCTTGCTATATTAATTGAGTTCTGCTTTATTTTCTGAGCTTTCATTTCTAATTCTCTTTCTCCTTGGATTTACTCAAATTATAACAGCATCTCTATTTCTTCCCTTGTGCTCCAGGGCCTCCATCACTTTGTTCACCCATCTTGGATCCCACATCCTTCATGTCTGTTCTAACATTATCCTCTGGTGTACTTAGCTATCAACTCCTCTGGAGGAAGACGCTGCATCCCCTGGCCCTAGAAAATGTTCTTTCTTCAGTAAGGAGGTCATGGAGAGATAACAGATCAGAAAAGCTTGCAACATTTTATACCAAGAATACATGAAATACTTCTGGAACCAAAGGGGATTGTATGTAAATCTTCTCAGGGAAAGGCAGGCTGTCCTTAAACATATTTAGATATCTATCCTGTAGAAAATGAAGCAAGGACATCCCGAAGAGAGGACACAAAGGTGGTGAGACACAGAGAAGAACATAGCACTATTTAGGAAATGGTGGGTAAAACAGCCAGAAGTACAAAACCCCATCACGTTGAGTGATGCCAAGAGTTAAGACTGCAAAATTGCATTCTACCGAGTTACAGGAAAATCCCAATGCTGTGCACACGACAAACTTCAAACTTTATCTCATAGATCACAGAGGGTTAGACAACAAATGATTCAATTTGGGAACATGAATAAACTTTTTCAAAGTGATTTATGGAATATAACCTCAAAATACAGTTTGGAGGAGGATAAAATAGAACGATGAGTGCTAAGGTTCTCCCAAATTTGCAGGGCATTAAGGATATTAAAGGCATCCAGTAGGCAAGGAATTTCTGAGACATAGAAAGTTCATCTGAGAGAAAGCAGGCATTTAGTCAATAAAATCTGATGAGTTGGTGTGGAGAAGTACTTTTTCTCTTCTGCTTCTGGCTTGAGCAATTGTAAAAATAATGGGTAAGAAATAGAAACTACAGTCATGTTGAATGCTGGCAGAAAATTCTCAATAGTGAAAATAATACAGCACAGCAACATGCAAAGGAAAGAAATGGAAGCCAGGGAAGACAATTCCTAGATAGACCCTGGGAAAATAATTTAAAAGGTGGAGGAGAGGGGTAAATAGAGATGGGTACATGAAAACAGAGATGGAAAAGGCAGCAGCATTCAGAGTTCAACCCTCGTACCCAGTCATGGTACATGGGAAGGGAACAGTCATGTAAAATTACCATGATTTAGTAGTATCCATAACATGATTTAGGAAAGACACTTTTGTGCACTTGAGTGCAATTGCTCCAGATGTTCTAAGAACTCCTAACTTTTTAATCACAGTAATAAAACCATTCTGCAAAAAGATAATGCGGGAGAGAGGGGAACCGCTCAGGTTCTGAATTCTTTCTTTCGCTTTCCTCTCCCAATACAGGAGAAGTTAAAACTGAGAGCACTGGAGTCAAGTTAGCAATGAGTCACAAGCACAGGAAGCGGGTGAGATAACAGAGGACAGACTGTGTATACATCAAGAGCTTAAGGAAGAAGCACTGGCTCCCTAGATGTGTATGTACTCACCACACGTTTTACAGACTTTTGTGTTTAAAAAAAAATCAGACAGAATACAGGGATAAGTAACCAGAATGATAATCACTGGAGCTTAAGTTATACAGGAGACATTTGGTAGTAAGAGGAAGAGTTGAAACTCAGAGCAACATTTGTGGAAGTCAGGGGAGAGGGTAATCAATCTAGAAAACAATCACGGCACTGGGAAAGGTCTCTTGCTGTGCCTAGTGAGCGTTATTTTTTTCCCATCTTTGGAATGGTGCATAGTCTCAACCATGAGACCTGCAGACAGAGGTATACAAGAATAAGTGCCTTGCTAGAGATAAGAACCTAAAAGCTAGTAGTGCTGAGGCCTTGAGCTATCAGGTCATAACCTAGAGAACTGCTAAGACACTAGGGCCTCTAGGGCCGGCCCTTTGAGTCTGACCTGGAGCCTGAGAAGCTGTACGGCTACATACTTCCGGATGAGGTGATGATGTTGGTACGGGGACTACAGTAGGAATCACTACTCTAAGTCCTTGGCCCTCATCCACAGATGCTGGCTAGAATAACTGGATTGGCTTTGTAAATACCCCATGGCTAAACCAGCAGATTGGGAATGTAGATTGATAACAGCTACATTTTTTTAGACAGTTCCTGCATAACTCAATGTGTAAATGTGGCTCACAACTGCTAATGCATATGGACACAAGCTTAGGTAGTAACTGATAAAGTCCTTTTTGGACTCAGTAAGACCTCTTCCTGAAATCATGCTGAATTATCTCTTCATATTCAGTCATAACAGTAATGTCATCACAGTTTTAAGGGAAACTTTGAAGACATATTATTGTGCCTGTGAGTTGATACATGGTGAACTTAGACCTTAAGAAAAAGCATATTACAGGCCCCAGAAAGCTGTTATTAGCAACATAAGGTTAGGAAGGTGGTGAGCATCACATAAATCGACTTAAAAGGCCATGGGAAGAGCCATGATCCTATCCCACCATTTATAGTCCTTTGATACCCCAATCTCCACCTGTGATCTGTCTACTCAGATGAATGAGCTCTTCATGCCCCCCCACGGTTCCCTACAACCCTTCATTTCCCTGCTACTTGATGGTGGACCCCTTATTCTACCTCTCCAGTAAGAGTGAGGTCACTGAAACAAGGATGGAGTCATTTCCAATAATAAATTTCGAGTGCTTGTGAAGAACCAGCATAATAAAACTCAGGCTTAAACTCAACATCTCACGGTCAACTTCTTCAACTAGCAATCATTTAAAACATGTACAGTTATTATCATAAGCAATGAAGTTAAACCATTGAGCTCTGTTACCTCATATCCATTCTTTGAATAATTATTAAGAAGTATTTGACAAGTACTAAGAATCTGTACACTAGACAGAGTGAGGAGAATGTGAATGATAGATTGGTTGAAACAGATTTACAAGTGGTAGTTAGTTACATTAACAAGAAAGAAACAGTCATGTGAAGAGGAGTGGAGACTCATCAAAGGACCAAACTTCCAGGAAAGGGACCTCAGATAATACTACCAAATCTTAGTTATCCTTGCATCCACCATGCCTAACCTGTGAATGTTAGATTTTAATTACACAATTTCTAATAAAACATTTTTACTTCTATACATGCAATTCAGGACACACTAATCTTGAGAATATAATCAATGTAAATATGTTGAACTTGACTTTAACCACAGGGCATGCTATGATTTAAGTAAGGCAAAGCATTTGATACCATAGTTCTTATCTCCAACAAAACAATGCATAACTATTAGCACATTACTTTTAATAGTACCTGGAAGATTCAAATTTTATTCTGTGTCAGGACTGCAAGGTGATTCAAAACAACACGACAGCATTAGAAATAACCTTCACAGAATCTTAGCAAGAAATATTAAAGACGTTTAACTCACAAGATGCATTTTCATCTGTGACGCCACCGTGATAGTAAGAACATTACAAAGAACATTTGCTCTTCCACCATGTTCTGTGACTCCATCTCCACTGCAGCTTCTATTAATGTATGTGAGCAAAATATCTTGTACCAATGTGTATGTGTGTAAGGATGCTTACATATTCAATTCCCCCCTAAGAAATTAAAGTTTAAAATAAACTACAGTACCATTGTAGTATTTTATGGACAAATTGAATGATACTTCCTCTCCAGTAGAATAGCGATGCTGATTTGCCAATGTCTATTTAAAGAGATTGATGTTTTAATTCCACCAGCCTGAACTGCAAAGGAGCCTGGAGATAAGCGGCATGCAGTTTTCAGGTATGTGTTAGAAGAGCGATTGAACACCTTTTGCTTTTCCTTGCTAGGGAAGTCCTTATCTGATCCTTGTAGAGGTTGTGCCAAGCCCATTAATTATGTCCTCTAAACTATGTCTTTACTACAGGCGAAACCTCTGTGTCCCTTTGTCTTTGTGGCCCTTACTTACTTACTCTGTCAAACAGATTGCCCAACGGGAAGCAGGGAGCTGAAGTTCTTTACAGCTGACAGATCTTTCCCTGGAAAGAAGACACCAGTCTTCTCCAAAACAAGCAGATGGTCATGCTCCTAGAAGTTTCCAAAGAGATTCACCTCTGTCATGCAGGATTTCTCTAACAAATGGGAAGACATACGGAGAAAGAAGAAGACAAGGCAAACGCAACCTATTTATGTCCTTTGTTCTTGATGTCATCAAAATAGACAGTGTCTGAAAATAAGCCACTAAAGCAAGGACTAGTCAAAAACCAAGAGGGAAATGAAAAATAATAAATGATATTTTTAAGTGGCACTAGAGAACAAAGTGACTTCACCTTTAAATTAAGCGCTTTGGATTTTGGCATTTGTGTTGGTTCATGACCATTGTCAACCTGGCTGGATTTGGAATCACCCATGAGAAACACCCCTGAGTGTACCTAAAAGGACATTTCCAGGGAGGTTTAAGGGAGAAAGGAAGGCCCACCTTGAATGTGGGTGGTACCAATCTATGCATCATGGGTACTGACTGAATAAAAATGAACACCAACAGACCAGGCTGGTTCTCTCCTTCCTGCTATCCTCAGATGTGAGGAGTCCCACCTGCAGGCTACTGCTGCCAGACTCTGACATACCTTCCCTGCCATGGCAGATGGTGCCCTCTTAACTGTGAGCCAAAGGAATTATTTCTTCAGCAACATTGCTTTCTGTCAGTTATTTGATTACAGAGACAAGAAAGTAACTAATAACAGCATTTCAGTAGAAGTAATTTCATTTCCACTATGTTCTCCACATATGTATGGCAACGGCTGGAGGAAACTAAGAAGAAACTGAAGTACCACTTTAAAAATGTCCAAATAACCGCCTGCTGGGCCATCCAAGCTTCAAAGTGGAATAATTTAAACTAAGAACATATATCTTTCCAGCAGCTAGAAACTCATTTCTGATAGCTATCAATTTTGCAATATGATAACCTTTTTGATTTCTTTTTTTTTCATTTCAGTCTATATTTCTGGGATGTCATTCAAAACTGGGCAATGGGTTAGGCATCTGGGGAGCATAGATCTTGTTACAGATCCCAGTTCAATTTAGCAACTTCATTGGTGAAAGTTCTGAAATCCAAGCACATATTCAGTAAACTATATCACTTTCTACATAAGGCTAATATGAAGATAAAAAACAATTACTGGTTTAATGGGCTGTAGTGTCTAATACACATCCAACAAAATATAATGTCTATTATTGTGTTGAAATACAAGTTTGTAGGAAATTTCTCCTATGCTATAATTAATGATCTATTGGGATATTAAAAACCGAAATCACAATCATCTTGCCATACATTCCTTTGATCCCTGAACTTTGGTGGCAAATGTAAAAGGATGAGTTCCTGGCAAGTCTAGACTACCCAGTGAGCTGAAGTCCAACCTAATCTTCCAAGAGAGATGCGGCAAAAGGTCTCAGTGGTAGAAGAAGCTAGTGGTAGAAATGTGCCAAGCATGTGCAAGGACCTAGGGCCAATCTCAGCACTTAAAAACAAAAGAGCAAGAAGAATAGTAGGAGAAAACAGAACTGCAGATACAGTAGTTGACACTCCACCTGAGGGCATGTCTACTATTGCAAAAAGAGAATGGGACAAAATAACAACGCCACCAATGAAAGAATTGCACACTTCCTGGAGAACCTTCTAGAACTCTAAAGCTAGGACATGTCTAGTGAAGGTCTGAATTTAAGAAGAGAGGAACCAAAGTTCATGTTTTCATATAATAAGTACTCGAATCCCTGCCAATTTCATTTATTTTTCCATAGCTGTAAGAAGTCTGGATCTGTTGTGGTGACACACACCTGTAATCTCAGAATTCAGAATGCTGATGCAGGGGGGACAGCTGGTTAAAGTAAAGCCAGGGCTACATAATAAGACCGTGTATCAAAAATAAAATACAAATAAAAATTAAATAAAAAAATAAAATAAAATACAAAGTCATGGGCATTGCATTTCTTCCCATCCAGTCTAAACACCACAGCTCTGCAAGTGCCCAATTTACATCTTTTATTACTCCTATTCAAGGTTAAAGTAAAAGAATTCAGACTAGTGAATCGCACAAAGTATCCATTGAAAAGATTATTGTTAGTTGAATAAAAAAAAGAAGTGATGAAGAAATGAATCAATAATGGTTATCAAAGAGGAAGCATCTTCAAAATATAAAATACTAGGAAAAGAAATATTGAGTAAACAGTGCCTAAGTTACTACCCATGGCTATTGCTCATAGATAACCCTAAGATGCTGTGGTTGTGGGAGCAGAAAGACTAAGGGGACGTCAGTGCTTTGGTATGTCCATGGCTCTCACTCAGTTCTGGTAGTATACAATGGAAATCACGTCTGGACAATTTGAGAGGCCAGAGCATCACACTGTAGTCAAAAGTTTTCCTCTGTCCCGCTGGGTCCTGCAGCCACTTGGACCCAAGTAACCACAGAGGCTTATATTACTTATTAACTGTATGGCCTAATGGCTCAGGCTTCTCACTAGCTAGCTCTTTTATCTTTAATTAACCAATTTCTATTAATCTATGTTTTGCCACATGGCTGTGGCTTACCAGTACTTTCACATCTTGCTTCTCCTGGCAGTGGCTGGCGTCTCCTCTCTGCCTGTGCCTCTCCTTTCCCTCTTTTTCTTTTCTAAAAGAGAATATTTAGTCCAAACTTTTCTTCCACCCCCAACCCTATAACCATTATCCATAAGCCTGAGTAACATGAAACCTTTGGGAGAAAGAGTGTTGTTTTCTTAGAATTGCTTCCTGCTGTTTAGGGGGTGATGGTATCTCTGTGGGGTCCTGTAAGAAAGAAAGCTCAGATAGTTAGGTCTCAGTTGGACTAACTGTGGACTCTGCAATCACACACTGACAATCACTGGCCGAGCCTGGGTGATCCACATTCCACAGAAGACGTTGTGGCAACTGACCACAGTCACAGGTTAGAATGAAATTTTTTTCATAAATATTTGGCTTTCATTGGTGCATTTCCGAGATGTGTCAAAAAGAGTCTGGGAGCAGTTACATTAGAAGCTGCTGCCATCTGGAAGCAGAGTCTCAAAGAAGAAGAATTACTCAACCTAAATCCACTCAGCTTTTGTGGGTCCATGGAAATCTTAGAATAGTTTTCCTATTTCTGTGAAGAACAAGATGGAGGTTTTATTAGGATTGCATCGCATCTGTAAATAAATTTTGGTAAAGTGGCATTTTCACAATATTAAAACTACCAATCCATGAAGATGGGATATCTCTCTATTTTCTAGAATATTTATATAACTCTTTCTTCAAAGGTTGAAGTTTTCATTGTGGGGGTGAGAGATAGGGAGAATCTGGGAGGAGATGGGGGAAGAAACCATGATGAGAATATATAATATGAAAAAAATTATTTTCAATGACAACTATAAAACCTACTAAAATCGTTGTCATTGTATTGGCCATTCACTTCCCATGGTTAAGTTTATTTCTAGATATTTTATTCTCTTTGAGGCTATTGTGAATGGGAGTTTACCCATGATCTATTTCTCTGTATGTTGATTATTGGGATACAGAAAAGCTATTGATCTGTGCAAGTTAATTCTGTATCTTGCCACATTGCTCAATTTGTTTGTCATTTCTAAAAGTTTTCTAGAGAAGTTTGGAGATCTCTAATGTGGTATGCAAACAGGGATAGCTTGACTTCTTTTCCAATTTGAATACCTTTAATTTCCTTGTCTTCGCAATCACAATACTGGAAAGTAGTAGGAGTAGTGAACAGCCCTGTCTCATGCCTGACTTCAGTGGGATTGCTTCAAGATTTCCTCCATTTAGAATAATGTTGGCTGTGGGTTTCTTGTATTTAGCTTTTATTGTGTTGAAGTATGTTCCCTCTAGTTCAAATTCTCTAGGGCTCTAATCAGGAAAGCATGCTGTATTTTATCAAAGGCTTTTTCTGCATGTATTGAGATAATCAAGTGATTTTTCCCCTTTAAGTTTATTTATGTGGTTTATTACATTTATTGACTTGCATGTGTTGAACCATCCCTATGTTTCAGAGATAAGATCAACTTGGTCATGGTGTATAATCTTTTTTTACATATGTTTATATTTTGTTTGCAAGTATCTTGTTGAGTATTTCTGAGTCTATGTTCATCACAGTTATTGGCCTGCAGCTTCTCTTTGCTGATAGTGTTTCTTCACCTGATTTGGGTATTTTGAGTACTAGAGGCATCATGGAGGGAATTTGGGAATGCTCCTTCTGTTTATCATCAACTTATTATTTTCCTCCACCTCCTCCGTTTTCTTGTTTAAGAAGGACTGATTGGCTATAGATCTTTGAATGTCTGGCAGAATTCTGCTGTGAGTCAATCTGGCCCTGGACTCTTATTTTTTTAAACTTGAATGCTTTTATTGCTATTTCAATCTCCTCAGTAGGTACAGGTCTGTTTAGGCTGTTGATTTCTTGATTTAATTTTGGTAGTTTGGATGAATCTAGAAACACATCCATTTCTTTTAGGCCTTCCAACTTAAAAGAATACAACTTTTTAAGTATTCCTTACATTATTCTGAATCACCCAAAGGACTCAACATTCTGACATCCTGTTTCTTAGATACTTGCTCAGCCCTGTTCATTGCCACATTATATTCATAATAGCTAGGAAATGGAAACAACATAAATGTCCTTCAACCAGTGAATGCATAATAAAAATGTAATACCTATACACCATGGAATATTACTCAGCTGTAAAGAAAAATGAAATCGTGAACTTTGTAGGTAAATGGGTGGAACTAGAAAAGATCATACTTAGTGAAGTGACCCAGATCCAGAAAGACAAACAATGAATGTGCTCTCTCATCAGAGTCTCCTAGCTCCAATTCTTCAGATGTGAGTGCACATCCTGGAGTAACTGCAGAAATCAGGAAGGTAAAGGGGACCGTTTAGGGTCTGGGGTGAGGGATCAATAGGGAGTGGAATAGCAGGGAACAATTATTCTGAAGGGGAAATGAGAAGAACAGGGACCCTCTAATGAGGGACAGGGAGGGAGACAAAAAACAGAAACAGGAAGGGGGATAAAATAAGTCAGGATTCTGAAAAAGTCATATAGAATCATACAATTAACTATCCACCTAAAATGTACATAATATGTGTAAGTTGGTGCATAAATAAATGTACATATTTTAAATGGAAATTCCCAGCTAGGCTGGCAATGCCACTTCCAAGAGCCACAGATCGTCTAACAAAATCTCAATACCAGGCATGAGAAGCCCTCTTCTGAGTCATTGGTCAGGGTTTTCCATTGTTTCCCAAAACACTGTAGGCTGCTGATATTGCACTTGGTTGCCTTACAGAAGCAGAAGGTAAGTCCCTATTTCTGAAGATACAAAGCACTTCAGGCACAGTGCCCAAAGGGCTCTGGGATGGAACTGACCTGAAAGCTTCAACCCTGAGGACTAGCTTTCATGGAAACAGAAGAAACCATGTAACCCTCCAAAGGAGGGAGGCAACCAACAGTCCTATGTATCTATGGTGCCCGTGTAACACAATGATGACCAGCATGAGACAAGAACACTGACGGCCGGGCGGTGGTGGCGCACGCCTTTAATCTCAGCACTCAGGAGGCAGAGGCAGGCGGATCTCTGTGGGTTCGAGGCCAGCCTGGGCTACCAAGTGAGTTCCAGGAAAGGCGCAAAGCTACACAGAGAAACCCTGTCTCGAAAAACCAAAAAAAAAAAAAAAAAACAAAAACAAGAACACTGACAGTGCAGTGGTGGCACACACACACACACACACACACACATTTATATATATATATATATATATATATATATATATATATATATATATATATATATATATATATATATACCTTGGTGGTAATTAGCAGCTGTCTAATTGGGCTTAAGGCCCACTCAATGGGCATTACAGAGACTGAATCACCAACCAGAGAAACTTCTCTTTGCAACAGATGGAAACCACTAAAGCAAACTACAACCAATCAAAATGCAGAGTTATGAAGCACAGTCCCAAGGGATGCATCTACAATACAACTCCTGTACCTAAGGGTCAAGGATCACTGAAGAAGAACGGATGGAGAGACTGTAAGAGCCAGAGGATGGGGAGTTTTCTGTGAGACTGTCTCCTGGGAAGAGCACAAGCTACACCCATCATGCAGCTGCAGTTGATATGACTGCCTACCCGTGTGCTGAGTGAGGATAATAGACATGTGAGCACAGATGGTGGAAAGCCCAGGAAGCCTAAAGTCTACACAAATAGCTATGAGTAAGTAATAAACGCCCAAGAACAGTTGAAACAGTCTTCCCCAGTGATAAGCACACCTACTAGGTCTCCAATAACAAATAGTCGGCCCTGAAAACATACATAGGAGTGATATAATTCAGACTGAGTGGTCTGTACTCTTGTATTTAGGAGTATGCTTGCATGTATGTATGCATATGACAACAATTAATGAAAAAAGAGATCATCAATGTAAAAGAGAGCAAGGAGAGCTATATGGAAGGATTTGGGGAGAAAAAATAGAAAGGAAAAAAATGTTATAATTACATTACAATCTGAAAAATAAAAAAATTAAAAGTGAATAAAATAAACTATTCAGCTTATCAATGCATGATGGAAACACAACCCAATAGTACTACACCCATCTGACCTCTACAGAGAACACAAGCAACTCCGTGAACGCCAACATCTCTGCCCTAACAGGATCTCTGGAATAATAAATACACAAGAAACTTTTTTTTTAATTCTATGAGGTTTTAAATGCAAGCAACAAATATTTAGTGTATGGGTTACTACAACAGATGATGTCCCAAATAAATATAGCTTCTTATAATGTTTTCTTTGCCAGAAATAAAAACGGTAGGTTTTCCCTCTATACAATCCATGGCAAGTTCTTACTTGCCTTGTTGGATAGTTTGAGCTATAGAGTTCTCTCTCTAAGAAGAGAAACTGAGCTGATTGAGCATGGGACCATGGGGGATATGGGGGTAGTAGACAATCCTGTCTGGCTGAGCAAGCGAAGGCAATCAGAGCATGGTGCCCTCTACCCATCCAGGAACTACGTGTCAAACAGGACAATCTCCTCCATAGAAATCAAGACACAATGGCCCCCTCCTTCTAGTTCTCTCCATTCCCCATATCTCATCTCACCTTAGGAAATACACACTCTAACAGAAGGAATTAGAATTTACACTTTGAGTGTTGCTCCAGATGTACAGAACCTTTCTCTGAGACTATCTTCTCAATAACAAAGTTAAATCTTCCTTAGGGAGAAAGTTACATTTGCATTGTTATCTCCTCACATCAGATGGTCCAATGTCAGATAGGCTTAGGGCTGTGGGCACTGCCCTGTGGATTCAGCACCTACAGCCTGCAAGGGACACAGGAAATGGACACCTGATCGAGTACAGAGACCATGATGCTCAGTGAACACTAGCTCTTATTGAATTGCCCACCAAGTCATGGTTGCAGTTATTGGCTAATAAAGGAGTGTGGAATAGTCAGATCCAGGGGTTTTTAGCAGGCTTCTAGTAAGAGAAGAAAGGCATTTCACAACTGGACTAGTCATTTTTAAGTTCTTTACTCATTATCACTTTGATGCAGAAAGATGGCTGGCAAGTTAGTGCCTGTGAATAAAATATACCATTAAGAACATGTTTTAATTGCTCACCATGGGTCCAGCTTTGAACTAGATACTTTCTACAGGTTGGCTCATTTAATCCTTTCAAATACATTGAAATCTAAGTTTAATGATCCTCATTTTTCAGATGAGAAAACTGGGCTCAATGAAATTAGCTTGCACAAAATCCTGTCGTTAAAGGGACCGGCATAGTGAATCATGCTCGTACAGAGATGTGGCATTTTCCACAAGGAGACACAGAAACAGTGTCTTGTGCCAAGAACCTGCTGACCCACCTCTAATGAACATCACAAATTTTATCACTTCAGAAACTGGGGTCTAATTCTTCCTTACTTATAGGAGATACTCAATCATCTTAAATATCACAACCAAAGTATAGCTTAGTTACTCCAAACATGTTCACTATTTCAAATCCTAGTATGTTCCAGTCACGTTCCTATTTATTTCCAATAACTCCAGAGTCCAAATTCCCACTTAGCCCATGTCATCTCCAACAACTGATTACCAATCATCAAGAAAGCAGCTGTTACCCACTAAACCCACTCTGTTGGATAGTGGGTTCCGGCCTAAGAGAGATGCAAAAATACCTAAATTAATGTATCACAGAGGGAGCTTAACATCCAGTGGTATTCACATATGTAAGTCATAAAATAAATGATCCAGTTAAATACTAATGGAATTAAGAAGAGAGTTAGCCCTCAGCTGTAAGGGCCATAAACGTTTCATGTGAGAGGTAATATTTGTCTGGGCTCTAAAATAAGCATTTTAAAAGAAACATTTGCTCATGGCCATGTAAAGAGAGAGAGATTCAACCCTAACTCCCCTTGGCATGGTCTGAGGGAATCAGCTGCCATTGTTTGTCAAACAGGAAGAATATAAATATTCTGAAGAGCACAGAAAAAAAATAAGGAAGACAGAATGGCCAATGGCAAAGTCCTAGCCAGCAGGGTGTCCACTGTGGAGACATTTAATACAAAGGACTAATTAAGAAGTGGGGTTAAGTAACAAAGCTACCCCGGTATGCCCTACTGCCCATGTTCCAGTGATACATTTGAAGGCACTCCATGCACAGCACATGCTTGGAGCTGGGACAGATGAGTGAGGAGTAAGAATGAATGTGCTTTTCTGTGTTCCTGGAAGTTGCATGAAGACTTCAGAAAAAAAATGAATCCTGCAAGGTCTGCTGATGTCAGCCTGTGATCCCAGGACTTGGTTGTGAGGCTGGGGCCAGCCTGGGCTACATTGTGAAACCCTACCTCCCAGGTGTGGCAGAAAAGGGAGGAAGGAAGGAAGAGTGAAACTGAGGGAGGGAGAAAAGGGGAAGGAAAGAGGGAAAGAGGAAGAGAGAAAGGAGGGAGGGAGGGAGGGAGGAAGGAGGGAGGGAGGGAGGGAGGGAGGGAGGGAGGGAGGGAGGGAAGAACAGCAAAGAGACTTTAGGGGCAAGAAATCTTGCTTAGAAGCTTCTGTACATTCCAGGCATAAATGAAGTCTTGATGTTTGACTACATCAGAATTCATAAAAATCCAATAATCTCACTCCAACTAAATGAGGAATAAATTAAGAGCGAGACAAGGTTACATCTTGTTCACGTGGGATGTAGTTAAAGGCTTTCTAGAGTAACCTCACAGGTTAAAGTCTGGAAGTACTCAATGGGAAAGCACAGCTTCCGTGTTTGTGAGAGGAGAAAGGAGAGCTTCCTCCTCACTTCAGACTCAGAAAAGGTTCCCTACGCTACATACAACAAGGAACGATAAGACATACGTCTTGTAAAACTTAAAGAAACATCTTACCACAAGACATCATCAAAATGAAAAAAAAACAAGCCACTAGCTGAGTGAAGGCCGTTGAAATTCATAATACTGAGAGAGAAAACATCTGGTATCCAGAATATCTAAATCAATGAGTTTAAATCAACAGCAGTAAGAGGGTAGATATCATATGTGAAAAACGAACCATCCCCCCCAACCAAGCCAAAATGTTAATAAGAAGGAAAAACTGGCCAACATTCCTAGCAGTCTCCGGGAACAAATTAACGATACAATGAGATACTATCTCACACTCACAACATGAACAAAATACAAATGCATCGCCAAATGTTGGCAAGGATGTGGAACAAAAGGACCTCTTAAGGATAGTTGGTTGGAATATAAATGATGAGATGCTACCAGGTAATCAGACATCGTCTGCCAAGTGTGCAGGTATGATGCTCTCCTCTTGAAATTGCTCTCCTGAGAACCTCTCCTTTGTTAGCATGAGCTAAGAGCATCAGAATGTTAAGAGCAGCCTGTCTGGAAGCAGCATAAACTCCCATCAAGAAAAGACTGGCACATTAATCATGATGTAGCCATTGACTAGAATGTTATGGAACACTAAAAACACACAAACTGGACCTGGACATAACACATTTCTGGGCAAAAAAAAGAAAGCTGAGGAATACAAAGAGCACGACACTATTTTTATGGATCCTAAAATCTAGACTATGTTGTTTGGATGTGTATGTGTACATGGCAAAGCACACAAGACACAAGGGAAAGGCAAGGACACAATATCGCCTACAGAGTACCAGTGAGGGGAGATATATTTGGAAAATATCACCAGCACACACAACACTGTATAAATGAACTTTTTCATAATCTGGGTGGTAGGCATAAGGCATTTATTACAATGTTATTTAATTTTTGGATGACATCAAAGTACTTAATTATAATGTTAGTAATATGGAACTGAAAACAGTATGACTCAGACATAAGAGAAAGTAGTCAAATATTACTAGAAAAAAAAATTACATTTTCTCACAGACCTACCTCCCTAGACTCATCATTCAAAAAGTGTCCCTAAGATATTGGTCTAGTTCTAGGAGATGGCTCATCTACTTCCAAGTGACCCCATCTTCCAAGCATTGTCTATTTGGAATGCTTGAGTAGCTCCTGGAAAGTCTAAACATTCCTGTACAAGCATTCAGCCCTCTATGGTAGGTCTCTATCAGTAATGTCACCATCCTCCAAAATCAAAATCATTGGCACAAGGATCAAATTTCCCCAGACCAGAAACAAGCATTGCCACAATAATGTAGACATCTTACCGAGTCTGCAAGTACTGTTTCCTTTGACTTAATTCTTACCAATCCATGAAGCTTCTGTTTAAGATTTTCTTCCTTAGGAAGCATCCCATAATACTTTGATTCTTTGATAAGCCCCACACATACACTGGTATTTAAAATAAATACCATAAATATGATTGGTGGTCCCTTACATTTGAACAGTTGGTTTTATTCTATAACCCAACATATTATTACTAATTATTCCCTACATCTTTTTTGTTTGTTTTTGTGACAGGTTCTCACTCTATACAGCCCAAGTTAGCCTGAAATTCACTATGTTGTCAAGACTGACCTTGAACTCACAGCAATCCTCCTACTTCAGCCTCCCAATATTTTCCATGTTTTAATCGTATATTCTTGATCACATTTTATGCTGTTCCATGATTTGAAATACATCTTTCACTTCTGTATTCTCCATTGTACTAAGTACCCAAGAGATACAACATATATTTTGATTTCCTCATTATTAGAAACAATATATAATTACCAAATATCTGATGGCTATTGTGCGGATCCTGGAAGACTCTAATCATCAAGGTAAACTACTTTAAATCGCTGATGTGTGCATGTAAATTTAGCTATTCTAGTTGATAAGATCAGCTATACAAACACAGGTCATGCCCACACTGACCCTCATCATTCCTTATGGAACACTGAAGGCTAAACTGTGGACTTGACATCTACAACAGTTTACAGTTGGCCTGTCAGCTTACCTAGGAAGCTAGTCTGTCTCTCCACGGCTTTCAAATATCCCAGAAATAGCAGCTGGGTAGGAACAAACTCTTATGTCTGGTAAAATAAATAAATAAAAATGCACGCCTTTAATCCCAGCACTTGGGAGGCAGAGCCAGGTGGATCCCTGGGATTTCGAGGCCAGCCTGGTCTACCGAGCAAGATCCAGGACAGGAACCAAAACTACACAGAGAAACCCTGTCTCGAAACCCCCCCCCCAAAAAAAAAGACCATTTAGTTATTCGTGTTACAGAAGAGTTTATCTGCCTTATAGTTCCATGTCATGCTCCATCACTGAGGGAAGTCGGGGCAGGAACTTGTAGCTAGAGTTTTCCTGCCTGGTCCACAGTCAGGACAAATCTCTCTCACCAGCCAGTCCCACAGCCGCTCAGACCCAACCAAGTAAACACAGAGACTTATATTGCTTACAAACTGTATGGCCATACCAGGCTTCTTGCTAACTGTTCTTACAGCTTAAATTAATCCATTTCTATAAATCTATACCTTGCCACATGGCTCGTGGCTTACTGGCATCTTCACATGCTGTTTGTCATCGTGATGGCTGGCAGTGTCTCTCTCTCAGCCTTCCACTTCCCAGCTTTATTCTCCTCCTTGTCCCGCCTATATTTCCTCCTGCCTGACTACTGGCCAATCAGTGTTTTATTTACTAACCAATCAGAGCAACACATTTGCCATACAGAACATCCCACAGCAGGAACTCAAGTAGGAACCTGGAGGCAGGAGCTGAACCAGAGACCCTACAGGAGCACCACTTCCAGACTTGCTTCTCAGCTCACATTCAACTACATTCCTCGTAGCTCCCAGGACCACCAGCCTAGAAGTGACACCACCCACAGCGAGCTGAGGCCACCATGTAACCACCAAGAAAGTGCCACAATTGAGAAAGTGCCACAAAGATTTGCCTGAAGGTCAATTGGATGAAGGCACTTTCCCAACTGAGGTGACCCCAGTTTGTGTTGTCCATCTTGACATCAGATGAGGGTAGCCTCCAATGAACCTTGGCTTCCTTCCATACGCAAACCTTACACTAGCCACTGCCTCTGTTATCCCCTGAGCTTCTGGTCTCCGGGAGGCTGACAGGAACAGGAACAGAAAATCACACATTAAAATGAGGCACAGGCAGAGCAGGTTCTCCAAGGGGGTGGCGGGAAAGGAGATGTGAAAGGTGAGGCAAAAAAAGAAATGGAGTGGGTAAGCTATCGGTAAGTTCACTGTGCGTAAGGAGGAAGGAAGAGAAATGGGAGTTTTTATTGGCTCTAGAATCTTACCTTTTTTCATAAAAAGACTGCAGGCCCCTAGTTGGAAAATACAGCATGATGATGACATTTTGGCCACTCTGGGATCATCTGTCTCTCTCAAAGGTACTATCCGAGTAAGCCTAGGGCTAAACAATGCAGAATCTGACCCTGCAAGGCAGGCTAGGCGAAAACAAAGACACACTACCCTTCAGAGTTACGATCTGCACAGCTGGAACACAGCTCTGCATTCACTCACTCATTTATTCAATTATTCAACTGTTCACACAGCTGGTATACATTGGCCAATTACTGGGTACCCTGCACTATGCTGGTCATTGATCGTATTGATAAGCATGCTCTGTTTAGCTCTTGAGGTTACAGGAAGCACACTGTTCTGTAGAGGAAGGCTGTCATCCAATCATACCATCACCAGATAGCACATCCTTATTAACTGTAAAAGGACCGTGAAGAGGCTACAAAGCCATCAAACTGTATCTGGCTCGAGAGCTTCACTAATTAAATGACTATGCAGTTGAGGTGTAAGAAAGAAGAAACCGCCCCAGGTGGAGCTCCAGGAGTCCAATTGGTGAGAAAGAGGAGGGTTTGTATGAGCGAGAATTGTTGAGACCAAGGTTGGATAAAGCACAGGGACTAATAGCCAAACGAATGGAAACACATGAACTATGAACCAATAGCTGAGGAGCCCCCAACTGGATCAGGCCCTCTGGATAAGTGAGACAGTTGATTAGCTTGATATGTTTGGGAGGCATCCAGGCAGTGGGACCAGGTCCTGTACTCAGTGCATGAGTTGGCTGTTTGAAACCTGGGGCATATACAGGGACACTTGGCTCAGGCTGGGAGGAGGGGACTGGACTTGCCTGGACTGAATTTACCAGGTTGAACTCAATCCTCAGGGGAGTCTTTGCCCTGGAGGAGATGGGAATGGGGGGTCGGCTGGAGGGAAGGAGGGGGAGGGGGGAACAAGGGAATCCGTGGCTGATATGTAAAATTAAATTAAATTATAAAATTAAAATAAAAAAATCATTTATATGGAGGGAAAAAAAGAAGAAACCATGTCCTAGGAAGAGAGGGAAAAGACTCCTCATCATAGTTCACACAAGCTACAGAATCAAGGGAGCTCCCTCTGAATTGCCCAGGAGTTCACACAGTAGAGTTCCAAACATGGCAGGGCTTCCTGATTCCCCCAACTGCCCTCCACAATGAAAGGGGAAAACACTCCCGTGCTTGGAGAAATGAGAAGGTTGCCCTGCATTCTGGGTTAATGTATGAAGGGAAATGGCGTTGAAGGAGATGAGTGTGTCCTGCTTTCTTCCTAGTTCATAATGTGGTGAATCCCATCAAAGAGGAGTTGTCTGCAGAGTCTGGGGCAAGATCAAAATGCCATTTTTCCTCACAAACTGCAGCATGTGTTCTTGTAAAGAAATCTGGGTGATATCCAGCAGGCAAATTTCTAGTCCTGAAATAGACTTCACACTGAGTTTCCACTGAAATTGAAACCAAGATAGAAAGGGTCTCCAGGGAAAGGGCGATAATCTTGAGGTTAGAGTGGGGTTAATACCAATCTGCCCATCCCCTACTCAAAAGCACTTGCCAGAGGTAGAAGAACTAACAGGGAAGTTACTCTAGCAGATGTTTTCAAATTAGCTAAAACCATGCCACAGAGTTAGGAGGCAGAGCTGGAGATGTGCCCAGAGAGACCTTCTCACAAGCCGCCTGAGGGAGCCCTTTAAATGTCTCTGAACAGTCTTGGTGCTGAGATTCTGACTCAAGGCCAGCGAGATGAGGCGATCCCAGCACAATCCCTCCTTTTCCAGTCACTTAACCATGGCTTCCACACGCTCATCGCGATGTTGAATACTAAGGAAACCTGGCAAGGTTGGGCAGCTCCAAATGACACACTTCATAGCTTGGCTTTGTGTAGTTGCTTACAAATCTGACAAGAAACACTGAGAGAAGACAGACAAATTGTCAGTGACAACAGACGCGAGTTATAAGTGAATATGAAAATGAATGGTTTCATCTCTGGCAAATTCTAGGAAGAGGGAGGAGAGCGAGCTTACTTTTTCCTTGCGTATTCGGGGCATTGCTATCTAGTTTGTAACCAAATGTAAAACAGGCAGTCACATCCCAGGCACACTGGCTTAATGTCAGAACTAGGTATCAGAGAGAGCGTCTGGTATGCACCAGTTTTCCTAACTGGGTTATCACTTTGTTTCCCAGTAGTTATTGACTTCTGTAAGAGGGAGAAGATGATAGACAGCAATCAGGGAAATTTTAAGTTATTTAAAGATGAAAACATTCACTCAGCCCTACCACCTATGAGGATGAAGGCTGGGAAATAGCTGGGTCAGCAGTTCTGTGCAAGACCAGGTTCTCAGAAATCAAGGTAAGGAGCAGTGGGACCCAAAGGATGGCCAGTCACTTGTTCAGACTCCCTGACCTACACACCCACTTTCTTGTTCTTCTTAATCCGGTTTGCTGTGGAAGTTTGTACACTGCACAGCGGCAGACAAGGAAGCCATGAGTACAAATTACACAACTAAATGGATATGGGTTGAAGAAAAGTGTCTTGAATTCCATGCCACCAGCCCTGTGTGGTTGTTTAAAGAGGATGTGAGAAGGCTGCTTATAAACCTTCTTTTTGTGGAGAATGTTTCAGGTCTTCCTAGTAACAAAGCTTGGATGACTACTGATAGAGACCAAATCTAGGGAAAGCAACCTTCTCCAGCATTGAAAAATGATCAGGCTGTGAAGTCTCCCATGAATTAAAACCATGAAGGATGTCTTGAGGGGCACTCTAACCATTCTTTTCTTGGAAAACAGAACTGAAAGCACTTAGGATTTTCTAGGAATAAAAGAAAGCCCAAGACATGGGGTGTTTTTCAACCCCCAATGTTCTCAGCAGCACAAAAACTTTCTAGAGTGTTAGCAAAAGGCCTTATTATGATAACAGTCATCTAATTTTAAAAAAAGATTTATATTTTTAATTGTGGATATGTGCACTTAGGTGCACATACCCAGAGAGTCCAGAAGAGGGCACTGAAGTCTATGGATCTGGAGTTAGAGACAATTGTGGGCTGCTCAGTGGGGGGCTGTTAACTAACTACAGTCCTTTGCAAGAGCTATAGGTGCTCTTACCCTAATATTTTTAAACACACAACAGACCAACATATAATAGGCATGAATTATAATTATGGGAGGTCAGTACTGAGGTTTTCAAAATCCTAATTAGCCTTCTCATTTTAATGTGAATTTTAAGGAAAAACCAACCTGCCAATGCATAGAGAAAAGAAATAATTCACAGCCATATCATTTCCTTAAATCAGGAAAAGTAAAGTTTCTAAAGAAGTGGAATCTTCATGAAGTCCTCCAGTTGGAAGCCTCCCTAAGTAGAAACTAATTCTCTCCCCTCTGATAAAGGCTAGAATGGTAGTGGTATATGCTCCACCCATGCATGACCTTGGGCTATACAGCCTGAAGGAGGCGGTGCTTCTTGCCATGCTTCGTACATGACCTCTTAAAAAGAGAGGAGCCAGGGGGTCATATAGTCCCTTCTCCCATACATATTTATTTGTTTGTTTTTATCCTGGTGTGATCGCACTCCGGACGACCTGGGAGTTAAACCTGGTTCCTCTTCAACTGAACCCGGTTCCTCTGGAATTGAACTCGGTTTCTCTGGAACACCAGTCAGTGCTCTTAACTGCTGAGCCACTTCTCTCCTCTGTTTTTCAAGAGGTCACGTACGACGGCAAGAAAGATGGATGAGAATGATCATTAAAGTGACACAATATGAGTTTGAGTTGATTACACAACTTTCACTATAGAAAGGTTTTACTTTTTACTCTCCATAAGAAAGTATTATGCGGAATAAAAACAGTGAAAACTCTATTTCCACAAGAGTTTCCTGAAAGAAAAAAAAAAAAAAAAAAAAAAAAACGATGGTGCATGCCTCTATCAAACGGTAGCCACAGTGCCGCTGTGTTGTCCAACAACCTCCCGTCTTGGTGGTGCTAATTTTATATGAAATATCAGCCTTGATGGCTACTTGGAACAAAAGTACGCACTGAATAGATCTAGGTGCATACAGTTTCTGTCCCTAAGTCTGGATTCAGTAAGAAATTTAAAACATCAGAATCTGGTAAGCAGAACATGTAGGTTTGTGGTATTTCTCTGCATAATACTTTGAGGTCCTCTTTCCACTTGCTTTGAATAATTGCTCAAGTGATTCATCATGTTTTCAGTCCTGCTAGAATAAAATGAATCTGGAGGGGGACATGAGAGGTGCTGAACCATTCAAGTCACCACAGGCAAAGCTTATGCGTGTGTCATTCCCACTCAGCACACCGGCTTGAATATAATTTGCAAAGTGTTGTCAGAAAAGTACTTTGTGGTCTTTTAAAACATCTGTTAACTAGTTCATTTTGCCAACATTTATGTTGCCTGCATTTATTTTTTCATACAAATATACAATATATCTTGGTCATCCATCTCCCACTCCCTCCCTATGTTGTCTACATTTTATTTAACAGCAAATCTTAGAATAACGGAGAGAGAGGGATGCAGATGTAGTTTTTGAAACTTAGCCTACATATACAAATGTTTTCTCATGAGAAGTTACATGTTCTCTTAAGCAAGTCACTCAGTTTAAAGAAAAAAAAAATCACAGAATTTTAGACCTAGAACTTGGAATAAATGTCTTACAGCAATGGTCCCAGCAACTTTAAGCTGAACCATCAAATCCAAATACAATGAAGAAGCAAGCTATGGACACCAGATTTCTATCAGCTTCATTTCCAAAGTTGGGATTTCCTGGGCCCAAAGGTAGCTTTTAAATTCTAGCACTTCAATTCTGAACATGTTATACAGTTTTGTTTTGTTTTTTAATGTATTGGATTTCCTTTTACACAACGTAAACAAAGACAACTTTCCTCTGGTGTTGTCTGAACCGGAACAGTTGCATCATCCCTTGCCTGTCATTTCCATCTGACTTGAACTAAACAGTATTGCTATCTACACGAAATGATGGGGACCAATAGCGAGACGTTTCCTGAAGCTGAAATTGTGATATAAATAACTGTTAAGAAAAAAAAAAGCTGTTCATGACAGTACCTCTGATTTAAAACAAACAGAAACAAACCAACCAACGAGAAACTGAGAGAGGGGGGCTGCACGATGTTTGCATTTGGCCCTAAATTCCTTTCCTGGGTTCTGAATTCTAAGCATTCCCTCATCCATGTTAGGGTGACCCATTACCACCTTCTACGAAGTCATTCATGAAGACCACAAAAGCTAAAGATCTGTCTGTCATTGTGACTTTTATTATCCATCTTGTAATTCCGTTGTAACTTCACTTGCTAGGCCAGGAGGCGTGATCGATCCGCTGCCTCGCAGAGCTCAGAATCAGTTTCTCCATGTCTCTCCTAGAGAGGAGTGAAGAGAGTCTCCTCTGGTCCATAAAGACCTAACCTCTCATCCCACAGAGACCCGGTCCTCCTAGCTTTGCCACCTGCAACCCCTTCCCGTCCGTATGCCCTCCTCTTCTCAGACAGAAAATTCCGCAGCGCTCCAGGCCAGGCAAGGGGTGAACAGGCATCCTGGGCCAGCACGGCGCCCGCCTGGCACAGGCGCTCAGTGTCTCTGGAGCGGGCACCCGGGCCACGGCCGCCCCTTCCCACGACCTCGGGGACATCATGAAGACGGGAACCGCTTGCCTTCCGCAGGTCCTGAATGCAAGGTCTTCATCATCGCCACGCGGAACCATGAAGGTCCCTCCCGCAGCTGCAGCCGCCCCTCGTGAAAGTGCAATTTGTTATCTGGCCCAGCTTAGAGCAAGGAGAGGTGCTCGCTCCTCCCCGCTCCAGCGCCCCTCATTCGGTCCTTTGAAGACAGGCTCTGACCGCCTGCCACAGGATTCGCGGGCAGTTGGCCTCAGTGACTCTCCGGTGACCCCCCTGGGACCCTGTCCGCTGTGTGCGTCTCTCTGTGCCACTGTCTTTGTGTCTCTCTTTCTCTGTCTTTTTCCCCCCTTCTTCCACACACGGGGAAGGAGTCGCTCTTCACAACCAATGCCAAAAATGTCACACACACACACACACACACACACACACACACACAAAGAGTGCAACAACTTGCTTTGCAAAGGACTCGGGAGCTCATGGTGAAGTCTCCTGCAGTGAGCAGCAGCCCTTGCCTGCAAGGTGCTGAACCCCGGTGTGGTGTGAATTTGGCTGGAGACGTTAGACACACGGGACCTAGGTTCTTGTCCCCTCCCCTCCCCCTCCAGAGGACCCAGTCTCAGTTAAAAATCTGTCCCTTCTCGAACAACCCCAGGGAGGTTTGAGGATCCTATGCCTGGGGAAGGGTACGCTAGCCCCGGGGATCCCGAGGTCACCACCAGGACCAGACGTGCACCCTGGGCAGGAGTCAGGGAATTGAGAGTGCCGGCCAATGGCCAGCAGAGACAGCCCGCAGTCCCTAGGATGCTAGGGCAGCCGCGACCTCGCAGCGGGAGGTGAGCAGGAGCCACCCAGCGCGCCACCACCGCCGCCGCCGCCGCCGCCGCCGCCGCCGCCGCGCACGCCCCAGCCCCGCCGTGCAGCCCGGCATTACCTTGCCGCTGCCCGCAGTCCGGGACTCGCTGGTGGCGTCCGTCTGTCTGTGTCCGTCCGTCCGTCCCACGAGCCTCGGAGCGAGGGCCAGAGCGGTGGCCCCGCGGCCCCGGGGACGCCTCTCAGCGAGGTGAAGGGAAGGAGCCTAGCCGGGCTCCGAGGTGGCTGCGGCCGCTCGCACCGCGGGTCCTACCGCTCCCCGCCGGCGGCGGAAGGTGTCTGCGAGGCCGCGTCCTCGCGATTGCGGCGCCCGGAGCGCAACGCTCGCCTCTGGCGCGGAGGCTGAGCGCCGGGACGCAGCAGCGGGCAGGGGCGGCGAGGCTGGGCTGGTCACCCGCCCCTGGGTGCATGTTAATACGGCGGGGAGGAGGAGTCCCGCGCTTCCTCCGCCCAACCACCGGAGCCGGCGGGCGGGCGGCGGCCGCGGCCCGAAGCCAGGCGCTCCCACCCGCCCCGCTTACTACGGAGTGGCCACTGGCCTTGGCCCTGGCCCAGGCACGTGCGTCCCGGGCCGCGGGGAGGCGCCGGCGGCTCCCGGAGGGTGCGCTCTGGTCCGCTCAGCCTCCGGTGGCAAGTACGTTCGCGCCTCCCTGGGAGCGGACTCCAGCATCCCAGCCTGGAGCCCAGAGGCGGCCACCCGCTAGTGGGCGTGACCTATCCGTCCCCTTGCGCAGCGTCTTGGGGGGGAAGTAAACTTCCGCTCCTTTCTGCCCAGCGCTGGCTCCGTACTCTGCCATTCTAAGTGCAGAAAGCAGAACTCAGTACTACAGGGTCGGTCCATCCACGAGACCCTGTCTGTGGGCAAACGGTTATGGGAGAGCTCTCCTCTCCATCCTCGGAGCCCACCATAGAAGTAACCACTTAGGAAGAGACATACAGTGTGGAAAGGCTCGGATTCACACATCACAGAGGACTTCAAGCCTAGCCCGAATACTCAAAACTGTTCTTTCTTGGCGACTCACTTTCTTGTCTTTACAACAATAGCTCTTGGGCAGGTTGTATGGATTAGATTAGACGATACATTTTGCATTCGTTCACTGTTTTAATTCAAGAAAATAAAATAAATTCTATTTCCTTCTTTCCTCTGACCTCAGCAAAATCTCCACCCTCTGCCCCTTGGTGGATGCTGAATACTACCACTTCACTTCGTGGATACACCATTAAGCTCTGAAAGTAGGATGGACCCACCAGCATCACAAAAGGACCAGGATAATAATGTAAACAGATTAACTGAGAAGTAAGGGGGGAAAAAAAAGACCAAGTCAATCAATTAAGAACTCGCCACGATGCTGTTCTACTCAATACTAACACTAGGCATTAAGTATGACACTCAGGATCAACACTAACGTGCTAAAATGGTTAATTGTGGTTAATCACCATCTTCCTGTTTACTTCCACCCCCAAAAAGAAATGGCATGTTCACAGAGAAAGCCCTTTTGTTCTTCAGCTCCCGGGGAGAACATTCTGATGAAAAGTATATAATCTTCTTTATGTAATTGTACCCAGAAAGTTATAACATAAGATTTAGCATCTGTTTTGTGTGCTATCTAATTATAAATATTAATAGAATATCCTTTTTAAGGAAAACACTTCTAAAAATGCATAGAAGTGAAAAGCAGTTTCCATAAAAATATGACTCAGACAAATAATCTCCACAATTTCACTAAGTGATTTTCCACTAAAGAGAGAAAAAATAATTAAGCTACTAAATAGAGGTAAACTCTTAGCGTTCTAACATATCCCCAGTCAATTCAAGAATGACAATGTGGGGGATGCCTGTGCTTCTTATCCGGCTTCCTGAAGAGGCCGATGAAAACAGTCTTCATAAGTTGGAAAGGGGAACTCCAGGGCTTTTACAGGCTTCTAAATATGTTGGATCCACACATATTTTTCAAACGATGTCACATATTAAAGAAAATATTCATAATTGTTAAGCCCTTACATGAATTATATGGCTTTAATGAAGAAAATAACTTGCTAGAAACCAAAATTCTTTTATTATTATTGAAAATAGATTTCTTTCATGCAATATAGTCTATATAGATCAGTGGTAGAGCATTTGATCTCAGAAACCAAACTTCTTATAGGAGGAAAATAATATCTGTACAATACTACTTTTGTGAGGATCTTCTGACTGTGATAGAAGCCAAATGTGACTAACATAAGTGAAAGTTATTCATCAGAAAGATAGTGAAAACTTCCAAAATTAATGAATGGGTTCAAAACCAGTGTTATTAGCAAGCAAGAGACGAGGGGATGCTCACAGGGGAGGAACCAGGAAAGCTAGGAAGAGTTTAGTTTGTTATTATAGAGTCAAAAAAGAAAGAAAACCCATGATTGGTTCTACTCTCTACTGCTGGACCAAGACTTAGCACTATTGGCTTGAGTATCTGACCAGCCAGGCTTCGTATAGGCACTAACTGCCTGCTGTACTGCAAGGGGAGAAAACACAGATGAGGACTCAATGTTCACAATTTAAGGCAGGTACATGGATTCACCAGTCTTTGAGAAATACATGTGATTAGAAATAGATAATTCATCAAAATAAGGTAAGAATTCAAAAGAAGGAGAACTAGATATTGAGATTTTTTAAAAAAGGATAAATGTCTAGTTCATTGACTGGCTATTGAATTTACATTATCACATGTTATATATGTGAATAATATATAATTTACACTATATATATATATATATATACAGTTACTTTGAAACAAATAATATTTTATAAGAAAAACTGATACCATTTCTTTTTTGTTGTTATCCATATGCTTTTGTTTATTTGACTTTTTTTGTTTATTTGACTTTTAAAGTGTTGCTTAATAGCTACCATATGAATAATTATTTATATAAGCAGAATATAAGCAGTACACAAGTCAGAGCTAGTCAGTTGCTAATCCCAGTGTGTTAATTGAATAATGCATGAAAAGATGTCCGAGTCATAATCCTTGGCACCAGTCAATGATGCCTTCTGTGGGAAAAGGAACTTCACAAATAAGATTAAATTAAAAATCTTGAGACAGAAAGCTTATCACCCTACTCTTTGGAGACTTTCTGATGACAAGGGTCCTTATCAGAGGGAGAGGGGCAAGGAAAAAGCAGAAAGGAGAGGCAGGATTCTGCACTCTGTGCACTCTGAAGATGGAGAAAGACAGCCGTGAGGAGCACAGGTTTCTGTGAGATGAAAACCAGTGAGGGAACAGCTTTCCTCAGCAGCCTTGAGAGGAAGAATGCTAGGATCTCAATTTTAGCCCATTTAACCTGATGTCAGACTTCTGTTCTCCAGAGTCATAGGATGACAGTTTGACATGTCTTCTATCCATCGAGCATGGAGTCATCATTAATAGTTGACAGAGACAAGTCATATAGACCTTTCACCTAGCCCCATGCTCATACTCCTGAAGATACACTGTTGTTAGTGGGTTGTGTGAGAATGCTTCAACCATGTAAGACACCAGAGAGGTGTATCCACTTCTGGAGAAGCTTGCTCACTGTTAGCTAAGTCAGCAAACATGATGGTAAGAACAGGGCATTCCGAACCACAGGTAGACAGGTTTCCTGTCACAGAGTTTGTCATTTTTTGACTAAAGCAAAATAGGCACATTCTGCGTTGGCCATGACATTCCAGAGCAGGTGAAATTACAGGTAAATAACCAAGTAGTGAAGGACGAACCCAAAGGCCTATTTGAAAAGTACACATGAAAGATATGCAAGTTTATTTTAATTGGGCATTCTCATATGTTTTCCTAGTTTTAAATAATGATGATTTCTAAATCCAGCTCTCCAGCTTTTACATCTCCACTAGCTTTAAGACCTGTGAATTCCCAAACCTGCTTACGAAGGAAGGGCAGAGTTAGAGGAGTCGCCAGCCAGATGGAGAACGAGTCAGACACACAAAATGGGATAGAGTTAAAAGCTATGAGCCTTGGGGCAGCACATAGATGAATAGAAATGTGTTAAGTTACAAGCACTAGTTAGTAACAAGCCTGAGCTATTGGCCAAGCATTTATAATAAAAAAAAAATCCACCTGAAATTTCCAGACACCCCAGACTTAATAGATCAAAGTTAATCCATCATCTACTCTTCCCCTCCATTCAAATTTTTTTATCTTCCTGGCAATGCATGTAGCACGGAGGTAAAGCCTACCACTTGTGAGGTCTGTTGTCCAAAACAGTAGTAAAAATAAAAAAGACTTCTTGTATTCACCCATGGCAATATCATCCACCAAATCAGCATGACTAGCAACAGAAACCTGTAAATTAGTTAGACTTCCATACACACAAATCTGCTTTAATCTACAACTGCTGCTGACCTCTCTCACCATTTAAATATGTCTCAAATCCATCTTCTATTTCCATTTCTAGTATACAGACCTATTGGGCTTCTATAATCTCCCCTCTAGGTTACTGTAACGTCTATCTTTAATCTAGATTACTGTAATAGCTCTTTTCTTTAATTGAGATTTGCCTTTTCTTCAAAAAGAATGATAGTACTTTAAAAAATATATTAAAACTGCAACTTTGGTCACGTGATTGTAATACTTTAAACTCTTTAATAGTCAGTTATCTATATAAAGTATAAATCTTCATCATGATGCACACAGTTTCCACATACTTACTTCTTCCTTCTTATTTGCTCTTTGCCTTCATGGTTTGTGCATTTTTTTTTCACAAATAGAACTACTCTCTACAGTACCATTTATGTGATATGTTCTGTCATACATGTGTAACTATCTCAAATTTTCTCACTGGAATGTTCTGTCTTTTCTTTGTTGTGTAAATATTTATTGCAAGAGTGCATTCAACTAAACCTCTTTCCCAAATTATTGGGTTGGATCAAATGTTGCTAATGCTGACCTTGCCTACCACATATTAAATAGTTCAGGTATCTGGGCTATGTTTTTGAGATTATGTCCCAATTTAGATCACCAAAAATTAGCCAGCACTTGTCTTTCCACAGACAGTCAATACACATTTGCAATTTCAATTGATGGTAATGGTTTTGAGAATATTTTACGATGTCAGCATATGTTTTAATGAGACTTAATAGACATCCGTGTAATGCAGTAAATTAAAAAAGCCACCCCATTAACATGTTTAGGAAATGAGAATCCAATATTTAGGTTTGAGTGTATAAAATAGAGTAAGGGAATGAATCAGGAAAAAGAATAAGGTCAGTGGGGAAGGAGAAGGAACTCTAAGGAGGAGATATTTATTAGGACACAGATGCTATGAAATGAGAAAGGGGGGAAAAGGAAGAAACTCAACCGGCAAGGAAAGTAAGAGGGTAATATAGATGAAGAGGGAAGAAGGATATAATATATATATATATATATATATATATATATATATAATATAGATGACGAGATAAGAAGGGTATATAATATATATATATATATATATATATATATATATATAATATAATATAGATGAAGAGGGAAGGAGAGATACATGACACTAAGGATATTTGAAATGTCCATAAGGAAACATCCTTTTAATTATTTTTAAGTTTGCTAAAAACACACATATATGTATATATTTTACATACAATGTATTTACTTATGTGCATTATATATATTAAATGGAGTTACCTCACATGCAGTGAGAGTGTTCACATTCCTTCCCCGATTCCAAGAACCATATACTATCTGAAGAAGAAACCTGTACCAAGCAAGAGAGACACCTCTCCTTAGAGTTATTGATCAAGGGATCCACAAGACTCCCAAAACATGACAGGCTATTGCCATCCCCTTGGGTGTTTCACAGAACGTGAAGGTAAGACTACTGCTCAAGACACTTTGGTCTTGAGACTTGGAAGAATCACACTGATGCTGACTTGGAAAACTCCTCCCTGAGGGTAAGTTCTCATATTCTCAGAAGGTGCTTTACAAGCTGCCTGAGGAAAAACACTATTGACAAGTCTACCCAGATGTAAAGCCTGAAAACCGTACTACAAGATATTTTCAGTGGAGCAGTAGTGGAACTGCTATCTTGGGGTAAATAGCTGTCTCACTGGAATTAAGTCCCCAGTAGGGAGTAACTCATTCATGGTACTATATATGTAGCAAGGAATCATAGTTGGAGACGTCATAGACCCTAGAGGAAAAACCTACTACTGAGATTTTCCGAAATTAATATAGTCTCCAACTGTATTCTAAATATTTATCCTAACCTTCATGCATAAGTATACTTCTGCCTGTAACAGACAGAGGTTACCACAGAGATCCAAAACAAGGCAAAAAGTGATCATGGTATGCCAAGCTCCAATTGGGACATTTACCACGAACACAACCCCTATGTCAAAGCTAAGGGAACATCACAAAAGGAGGGAAGAAAGATTGCAAGAAGCAAAGGACAAGAATGAAGGCTGGAAGATAGTGTCCTATGGTGGTATTTTATTTGTACTGAAATGTGATTTTAATTGTATGTTAATAAATAAAGTTGCCCAGGGGTCAGAGCTATTAGAGCCATAGCAAGAGCATGGCGGTGGTGGCACACGCCTTTAATCCCAGTACTTGGTAGACAGAGCTAGGTAGATCTCTGTGTGTTCAAGGATACAGCTAACATTGGAGACACACGCCTTTAATCTCAATACCATAGAGGACCTGGAGGGCTGTACATACAGGCAGTGATGAGGCAGTCACGTGTTTGGGTTAACAACCAATGAGAAGGCAGAACAGAAAGACTATTTAAAGACATACACATAGGAAGTAGGCCCCTTTTTTCAGAGAACTCTCTTGGCTGAAGCAGGAAGGGTAAGGCTCTTAGTTCTGACCTCTTGGCTTTCTTCTCTGAATCGGCTCTGTGTTTCTTATTTAATAAGACGGTTGGTTACATCTACAGTGTCCTCTAGACAGGGCAGGGATGCTGCGCTCATAAAGACTCAACAAAATGGTTGCCTGGACAAGACCACACCTGTGAACAGGCCAGAGTGGATGTGGAAAAAACTTAAGTAGGTCCCATCATTAGATAAAATGCTACAATTAGTCAATGGCTGCTGAGGGAAGGAGAATCCATTTCCTCTGGGGACAAGCCCCTAGGTAGCTTTTCTAATCTTACACAGATAGCTCCAAACAAACATACATATGAAAGTAACACTCACTGGACTCTGTAGGTTCTGTAAAAATAATAATTATAGAAGAAATGTTCAAGAATTTGAAAGAAGTGGGGCAACACAGGGAGTTGAAGGAGAGGTGGAAATGATGTAAACACAGTGTACTCATGTATACAATTCTAAAATAATTAAAGTAAAACCTTAAAAAAGAAAGCATGAACCTCTTTTTATTTCCACAATAAATAACAAAAATAGTGAAAAGCAAGCCCAAAACTTGAGGAGCACCAGACGCAGAAACTGTGTCCAGATTTTCCTTTTAATAGACAGTCCAGTGAAATGCAATTATCTTTTTAGACTCAAGTGCTTTTCAGTGAGTCTTTTGGCTTTATGTTTCATTTATTGCTTTATGAAGACAGTAAAAATATTTATAGAATTGTTAATGCTGAAATGTAATGTATGACCTTCTGCTCTACACAGTCATCTATCCTGCCATTCTCATTGGTGGATCCCCCGATGGCTTTGTTCTGAGAGAAGTGGGAAGTGGTTTGGTTTTCTCAGGAAAAGAGAACTTTTAGTTTCTATTTCCTTGATTTCTATGTATAATTTTAGAATAGTAATAACAGGGTTTCAAAATTTTCATCAGAAAGTTGGCTATGTTAGCACATACTTGCGATCCTAATCTCGGAAAGCTGAGGCAGGAGGAGTGCAAACTGGGGTCAGACTGAACTGCATAGAGAATCTCTGTCTCCAACCAAGCAACCAACCAACCAGCCAACCAACCAGCCAACCAACCAACCAGCCAGCCAGCCAGCCAGCCAACCAACCAGCCAACCAACCAACCAACCAACCAACCAACTAACCAGCCAGACATTCAACCAACCAACCAACCAACTAACCAACCAGCCAACCAGCCAACCAACCAGCCAACCAACCAACCAACCAGCCAGCCAACCAACCAACCAACGAACCAAGTACATTCTCCCAATTTAGGGACTTCAATGGTCTTACCATGTCTTGATTTTCCTTTTTTTCTTAATCCCACTCCCAAATTGTGCCCAAATAAGAACTGAGACCATTCATGACGATGAGATCTCAGAAGGTAATGGTCCTGGACCTTGGGAGTTACAGCCATAACCACGATGAAAGAAGCAGAACCCAAGACCAGATAGAAGGCGAGCTAAGAAAATAGTTACCAAAACCAAAGAACACGGGACTTTTATGATGTAAGATCCACCAAGACAACACTTCAAACCCTTGTTTCTGCCCTTCTATATGAAAGAAATGCAAAGACATTTCCGTTTTAGCACCACAGAACAACAGAGGTCTCTTCCCCACAGGGCTAGCAGTGTCTAGTCCAAAGTCAGATTCAGTCATACACTGTGGATGCACTTGGTAGAGTAAGTTTCATTACTAGATGTAACTGGATTCCATGTAAGAATTCAGAAGCCAGAAATATGAAGTCTGCTGGGACTCTTTCTTCACTCTTACTGTCACATCCTATTAGTCACCAAATTTTATTAGTTTTCTAAAACAAGAAGCTATTTACTTTCCTCTGATGCCTTAAATTTTGAATAAATTTCTCTCTTCTTCAAGATAACACCGAAAATCTTAGATATGACATGCAAAGTCATGTACAGTCCTCATTAAATTACCAAAATAATTCACTTGAGTGGAATCACTGCACATTTTAGAATGGAGTGAAAACTTAATTAAAATCATTTTAACACACTGGAAACAACAATTTCAGATAAGAAAAAAATCAAGGTATCTTTGAAAAGTTACTTTAAAAAATAGAATGTTTACCACATAAAGTTACCAGCAAAAGAGTGAAAGTAAGAGAAAAAAACAGACACCCTTATAATTAGCAAAATTAAACTAACATAATATTGTAAACATTTGAAGATGGAGCATATTCCATAGTTTTATGTCAAGGAACTGTAATATTTAACAATTCTACTTTAAGCTTTTTAATTTAGGGAGATGTTTAATCCACTGAAGAGATCTTACAATGTTGTAGTATTCTAATTTCCCCAGAGACATAAATGTTTCCCACAGACTACATTAAGTAAGATTTGTTAAAAACAAATAACAGCATCAGGATTTGACCTTTGATTTTTCCATGCAATACACTCAGACAGCTGAAGGAGTAATTATTATTATTAATATTATTCATTAATAATTTGTTATTTTAATAATAATAAATATTAATAATATTCTGCTTTCATATTATATTTAATTTGACTTCTTGTCTTTTTTAACTTCAGTTCACATTTAAGTTCATCATGTTAGGAGGATTTATTCATAATCTCTCAGAGGAGAAGTATTTTAAACATGACCCTCAGTAGAGATGATCCAAATTAAGAAGAATTCAAATGCAAGCGACCTAAAATCAGCCTAGGCCAACAATAAGACCATCAATGAGCAATGCACACTCGCCTGTTACTTGATGCTGTTTACACCGTGGTACAAAGGAGGTTTAATGAAAGCATCTCTTCTCAATGAATGTGGGTGTGGCTCAAGGGAAACAATCGGCTTCCCAGCACTTGCATAAAAAGATGGACAAGAGAAACATGGAGAATTCTGTAAATAAACCACACTCTCCTAAGAGTCGCGTTCTTTAGATCTACATCTGTCAGAAGATATATCTAGAATCCTCAGAAGCATCACACCCAGGCACGTATTTTAATATTAATATAGATGCTAACATACTCTTAAGACATTTTTTTTTTTTTATTAAACTTGGGGATATACTCAAGTCTGGCACACTAGTAAGACTGAAGTAGATTTCTTAGGGATTATTTGGGATTCTGTCTCTATTATACATACTTCTTTTTTAAACTAATCACAGCAAGTGTTTATTTATTCTATTTGATACTAGGAGACTTGCATGGAAAAGAGTAAGGGATGTCTTCAGTCTCTAAGAATTCTCCATTCTAACGGAGAAATTAAAGATTAAAATTGACAGGGCTAGAAGATGGCTCAGTGGGTAAAGTGTCTTATCTGCCACCCTCTTGTAAGCATGAAGGCCTGAGTTGGGATTCCTGTCAACCTTGTAAACAGCAGAGTAGTAGCAGCATTTATAATCTCAGCTTTTGTGGGTTTGGGGTGGGTGGAGACAGATGGATTCCTGAAGCTCTTTAGACAGACTGCCTAGCCAAATGAGTGAGTTGAATGATCTCCAGGCTCAGCAAGAGGCAGTCTCAAGAAATAAGGGGGAGTACGATCAATGGGCACATTCAGCACTGACCTCTGACCGACACACCCCATACCCACAGAAACAAATATATATATATTTGATGAAATGTGAAGGAAAATAACATTGGTGAAAATGCATCTTACAATGCTTGTTGGTAAGTTAGTATTTCAAAAAAAAATCATTTCTGCTGCTGATGTCCACAATGATGGTGATTATTACACTTAAGATTCCTTTGAGCATTCATTAGATCTTCATCATACAGGGAAGGTAGCAGGAGTGTGCTAGCTCTCTAATCAACTGAAGTTCAGCTACTTCCTGGACACACAAGTAATGTGCTTTCCCAACCTATGTGTACTTATGCACATTTAGCTATGTTCTATAGTTATAAACGTAGAGTGAGGACTTGAGGTTTAGCAGTTCAATACAAGGCAGTGAAGAAAAGAAAGTATTTTGGAGTGTCTATTACATAACTAATCTTGCATAGACAGTTTTATTTATTCTATTGGAAGATGAATGCTTGAGTTAAAATAGTTCCCTGGGACCTACCATCAGGAAGTGGCAGAGTTGAGCTTTGCCCCAGGGCTGTTGATATCAGAGGTCGCCATTCACACCTTTCATGTAATATGAGACCAACTTCTAACACCAGGAGTAGGATGGTAATCTGTGTATGGTAAACTCTAAAAATGTGTTTTGTTTACTGGAAATTTAACAATTTTCATTTAATTAACCTTCTGACAAATGAAGAAAATTATCTCTGTAAAAAGATTCTGTGACTTGGCTCTTACTTCTTATCATCGCCTCCATTTCATCTATGTTGTTTCAAATGACCCAATTTAATTACTTATTATGGCTAAAGAACAGAAGATTTGTGTGTTTTTTTCCTTAAGGGAACATTAAGTGTTTGAGAGGACTGATATATTTACTCTTCTTTAAGTATTATATAATATACACATGTATTGAAATAACATATGGTACCCCATAAACATATATAATTATTTTGCTTCTGTGTTTTAGTTTTTAAAAAGAGGCCTTGAATTTCAAAGAGAGCAGAGGGGTAAAAGGGAGGGCCTAGAGAGAAGAAAGGGAGAGGGAAATGATGTAATTATACTGTAATCTCAAAAAATAAAAGAAAAAAGAGAAAAAAATCTGAATTTAAAATAACAAAATATTCTAACAGATATTATCACAGTAAAGTCCATTACATTTTTAAAGACCGCTATCCTGTCCCTGCTTCTTCCTTGGCCTATTACTAGTTGGTCTTAGGCACCTAGTATAAGCAAGATTGAGACCAGCAACATAGGCTTACATTCCTAGCAATTATTTGAAAACATTAAGTTAAAATGGAGCCTCCTGCCTGTCTACTCAATCTTTTCCATCTTTTATGGGTGATAACATCCAAGTGAAGGATAATGAGTTGGCTCAAAAGAGTACCTCAGGGAAACCTTAGTGTTTTGTTAGATATACAGATACTGTGTAGACATGTGGCAAGAGATTTGGCTTAGATTTGTGAATATTTTGTTCCCAGTGCTCAGCTCTTAATGTTTGATTTCACAATACAGCAGCTTTGACTCTGGTCATTAATACAACGCTCAATTCTTTGAGAAACAAGGTCAAGTTATTGAGGTATGGAAGTGCTGTTTCTGTCCTATGCCTACACTATACACATCAGCCACAGCTCATGAAACCATGCCATCCACTTGCTTGAGCTGCATGTACTTGGCTGTGAGGGAACTAGCAGTAAGAAGCCACTGAGGCTGAGGTATGTTCACCAAGGACTGGGGGCACAAAAATAAATCCTATTGAGAATCCCAGAATCACACGTCATTGAGGCACCAACAAAAGAACAAAAACTAAACATTTAAGGAGACACATTCTTTAGAGCTTTTCTTTCAATGAGGCTGTGAAAAGGGGTCCACTTGCTTGTTCTCTGAACCGATTTAAAAAAAAAAAGTGCAGGGGAAAAGAATAGGAAAAAATTACTAGATGAGGAAAACAACAACAACAACAACAACAACAAAAAAAAAAAAAAAAAAAAAAAAGGTGGGGGGTGTGTGGTGGTGCTGGTGGTGTTCCGGAAATAATCTTATTAAGAGGGAAACAAACATCAACAATGGGGACACACAATTCTCACAGAACATTATTTTTCTGAGTTGACCTTGGGTTGAAGAAAAACTAAATGTGTAAATGTGGCTGGTGAAAGCCGGGCGGTGGTGGCGCACGCCTTTAATCCCAGCACTCAGGAGGCAGAGCCAGGCGGATCTCTGTGGGTTCGAGGCCAGTCTGGGCTACCAAGTGAGTTCCAGGAAAGGCGCAAAGCTACACAGAGAAACCCTGTCTCGAAAAACCACAAAAAAAAAAAAAAAGAAAGAAAGAAAGAAAAAAAAAAGAAAAAAAAAAAAACTAAGTTAAAATAATTTTGGCAGATTTTTTTTTCCCTCTCTTTTCTTTCCTTGCCTTTAGATTTTCTTTTATTTTTTTTAAAGTACTTTTTGTTGTGGTGATGAAATACCATCACCGAAAGCAATTTAAGGAAGAAAGAATTTGGTTTGGCTTATGGTTCCTAAGGGCTGGAGTCCATAGCACCAGGCATAGCATGGCCATGTCTGGTGGGATTGGGAAGCTGGTAAATGTGGTGATATTTTATTTGTGGTGAAATGTGATATTTTATTTGTATGTTAATAAATAATGTTTGCCTGGAGATCAGAGGTCATAGCGAGCCATAAACAGAAATCAAGCAGTGGTAGCAAACACCCTTAATCCAATCAGTGGCAAGCAGAGTCTCTGTGTGGTCAAGGACATAGCCAAGCATGGTGACACACGCCTTTAATCTCAGTACCAACCATAGAGACCTGGAGGTCTGTATAGACAGGCAGTGACGAGGAAGTAATGTGGCTGGGCTTAGAGCCAATGAGAAGGCAGAACAGGAAGGCAATAAAAACACAGGTTAGACAGGAAGAAGCTCTTTCCTGGTGGTAAGCTAAAGTTAGTCAGTGGCTCTTCGCTATTTCTCTGATCTCTTCAGCTATTACCCCTGTATTTGGCTCTGTGTTTCTTATTTACTAAGACTGTTTAGAAATTCATCTACAGGTAGATCCCATTTTTATCTGCACACAGGAAAAACAGAATGAGGACAGAGAGTGGAGGAAGGTGATCAACCCTCAAAACCCATCCCTCAGTTTCTTACTCCCTGTATTAAGGCTGCACCTCTTGAAGGTTCCATAACATCTCCTAAACAGTGTCACCAGCTGAAGATCAGGTGTTCAAATGCATGAGCCTATGGGGGACATTTCTCATTCAAACCACAACAATGGGGCCATTTAACAACAAAGAAACCCTTTGAGAAAGTAGAAAAGAGCATAATTTCAATTTTTAAAACAGCCCCCAAAGCACACTACTTCTTATAGTGTTCTTTCGTACAGACTACCTGATGGCTCCAATTCAGTTTAAAAAAAACTACTTAATTTATCATCAAGAATAAATTTGTGAAATATTAAATTAATGTTTGAAATTGTACAGTATTATCAAATGCCTATTTTTTTTCAGAAACTCTTACCTTTTTTTTTCAGAAACTCTTACCTTTTTTTTTCAGAGACTCTTACCTTTGTAGTTAGCACCCCATAGACAAGCAATGAACCCTTTGCAACCTGACCCTAGACCTCAGACTTCCTAGAGAAGTTAATTTTTTAAAAAAGGAAGGGTCAAGAGTTAAGCTTCATATATATTCCAGACTAGGGTGCAAATGTAGCTGGACCCTGGGAGGCTATCCGGTCTCCATCCCATCTTTGCTTCTAGTACTCCTCAAGTGGCACTCAGGCACACAGTGAGCTCTTTGTCTCCCATCTGATGAACTCCACTGGCGGTCTCTCCACGGATAATGGGGATTGGTCTCTGTCCGTGGCATATTGGACGCTAACTTGAAACCTCTGGCACCCCACTCCCTTTTGTTGATGCTGCTGTTATTTCAAACACTGCTGTAGATGTGTTTAGGGGGAGGGATTTTCCTTTCTAAGCTAGTGATTATTTCTTTTACTTTTTTCTTCTATAAAAGTACTCTGTGAGGGCCTGGAGAGACGGCTCAAAGGTTAAGAGCACTTGCTGCTGTTGCAGAGAATCCAGGTTCAGTTCCCATCACCCACGTGGTGCTTCAGAATCATCTGTAACTCCAGCTCCAGGGGATTCAATGCCTGCTGCACCTGCATACTCACCAAAAAAATAAAAAAAAAAAAATACATCTAATGAAAATAAAATTAAAAGTGCTCTATAACTTATAAAAGATAATGAAGTAAAGCATGAGGATATGAGAGGCGGGAAAAGAAAGAAGAGAAGGCTGTTCATTTGTGAGACGTCCTCATGTTTGTCGTGGGGGAAGACTGGTATGGAAGAATCTTAAAATGAAAACTGGAATTAAAGTTTGGGATGGAAACAAGTCAATGATTGAAAGTTTTCACGAGCTTATCTATGAAGCCGTAATTATCAACACACTTGCTTACCACACACTTGGTCCATAAATGAGGCCGCATTGGACCACACCACAGTGCCTTGTCTTGTGTTCAATAAGAGATCAGTGAATACAGTTGTTCCCTGCTGCCTGACTCTCACCACTCTTACCTAGACAAAGACTGCCTTGCTGTGCTCCTCAGCTGTATCTCACAGCTTTGCAGAGCCAAGAACTGACCTCGGATCAGGTCCTGCCCAGTATTCTCATGTTCCTACTCCATCTGCAAAATGCCAGAATAATGAGTGATACATGCCAGGACAGTATCAGGTAAACAAGTTGTTCTAACTCTCTTGCAGAGCACGACTGGGTTTCCTTAGGGAAGATACCATGAAGTTCCTTCTGTCATTTTGATATCTAAGCAGCAATTATAACTTGTGGGATTTCAATTTTTGTCTGATCCTTTGTTTAGTTCCCTCTCTCTTCTTTGCTCCTCCTAATGTGTTGCATATGTTAGTTCAACTCTTCTTGGAATCCATTTAGTCTGCAGTGTGTTTGGTTGGGAAGTTGTATCTATTGATGTCACCAATGAGTATCTTTGGCATTAGACTAAAGCATCTTAAACAAGGCCATGCCATCAACAAGTTTTAAACCGCTGCTAAAGACAATACGCAAGTATTCCCTCAAGAAAAATATACTATTTCTTAAACTAAGAATTATATGGTACTTCTAAAATTGTAACTATGTGGAGTTTGGGTAGATGAGTTCATGGTTAGCAATGTATCCTGTTCTTCCAGAGGAACCTGGTTCAGCTCCCATTACCCCTGTCAGGTAGCTCACAACTCATTATAATTCCAGTGCCAGAGGACTGGACCCTGTAGTCAACCACACACATGTGGCACACACACACACACACACACACACACACACACACACAAACACACACACTGCCCCTCCTAAGAGCCATAGACTATCTAACAATAACCCAGTGCCAGGCATGGGTCACCTCTCTTGGAGTTGTTGGTCAGGGGAACCCAAGAGACTCCAAAAACAGCATTGGCTAGTGCTGTTGTTCTTGATTGCTTTCAAGAAACTGAAAGCAAGGCCATTTTAATGAAGATACTGCCCACTTTGGACACAGGACTTGGGGAAATGGTGCTGGAATTAACCTGGAAGCTACTCTCTGAGGATTAACTCTTAGAGTATATGAAGTTTCCATGTAAGATGCCATGGGAGAAACTCATGAAATTAACCTGGAAGCTACTCTCTGAGGATTAACTCTTATAGTATATGAAGTTTCCATGTAAGTTGCCATGGGAGAAACTCAGTCAGTAGTCCTACCCAGCTGTAAAGCTTGAGGACCACAACAATGACCAGAACAAGATACTTCTGAAGGTACAACAATAGCACTTATGTTTGGAGTAAGCCAAAGCTGTCTAATTGGAGGAGGAGGAGGAAAGTCATGCCTTATATTGTAAAACTAGCCAACGACCTGTGATTGGTGACGTCACAGACCCTGGAGAGAACCTACTGTTGTCACTTTCCTAAATCAGTATAATTTCTAACTTCATTATAAATACTGACCCCCTAGGCCCATTGATAAGAGTAGCTCTCACTACTCATCAAAGACATTTCTTTTTGCAGCAAAGGGAGATCACAGAAAACTACAACTTGTCAAAATGCAGAGAACAACAGACCATGGGGTGCCCAACCCCAGTAGTTACATATAAAATAAACCCTACACCTAAGGCTCAGGGACCATCACACAAGACAGGGGGTGGGGTGGGGAGTATAACATCCAGAGGACCATGATGTGTGCTGTGAGATACTGTCTTCTGTATATGACAGAGAAGCTATATCCAGAAAAATGTAAATAATATGGCTGCCTAAACAAGACCTGAAAAATGGCAACACCATTTGACATCCCAACATATATGGGACTAAATTTCACAAGGCCTCTCTCTCCCCTAGATGAAGGGCTGTAGGAAATCAATGTCTGCTGAGACAGAGAGATCCAGTCTTCTCCAGGGATGAGCCCACTGATAGGTCTAATGCCAGGATAAAAGCAATACTAAGTGGACTCAGTAGGATATATGTGTGTGTGTGTGTGTGTGTGTGTGTGTGTGTGTGTGTGTGTACTTATGCACTATATACATAGTATATATGTACACATATATGTATGTTTATATATTTAATAATAATAATAATTAAAGAAAATGGTCATGTTTTTTAGAGGAAGTTGAGGGAGGCACAGGTGGGATTGTAGAAGAGCAGAGAGCTGGCAATGATGTAAATACAATTCTCATATATGAAATTCTCAAAAGAAATTTCAAAAGAAAAAAACATGGATCTCAAAACTATAAAATCCTCTAGAAGAAAATCCAGGAGAAAGTCTTGAGGACTTTATTTTGGATTGAGACTTCTTAGTTTCTTACTTCAGGCACTGAAGACTTCAGCAAATTGTTTCCTCAGTGTCAGACATTATTAAGTCAATGAAAACCCAAAGAACAGGCTTGGAGCAAATGTTTTGTACAATGAATAGCTGATCAGGGTGCTGTATCTAGCAACCATGAAGAAAATTCAAACCCAATAATAAGAAAGATAATGCCCAATTACAAAGAGGTTATAATATATGAACAGACATTTTGCTAAAGATACACAGATGGTAAATTAGCCCACAAATAAAAATGCAAGATCATTAGTCATCAGAGAAATGAGGATTAAAATCATGATGTGATGCCAGGAGAATATTTAAGACTTAAAACAATGAAGAATACAAATGCTGAGGAGGAAATGATGGGACTGGAAATACCATCCACGGCTGGCAGAAATAAAGTGTGTCTGTCTTTGGAAAGGATGGAGTTGTTTCATTTATGTTCAAAAACCTTTTCCCAGACCAGACTTCTTCCTGTGTAAAAACCTATGTTCACCAAACATATATGAGAATGTTTACCACCACTATATTTCAACTTGTCCAAAACTTGAAATGACTCAGTTTCTAATCTAGTGAATGTATGACCATATGTCCATACAGTGGAATATTACTCAGTAATGAAATAAAACTAATGACACACTCAGAACATGTGGGTCCTAAATGTATTCTGCTAATGAAACAAGGTTAGCTGTAAAACTCTCGCCAATTATTCTATTTATGTGATAAGTCTATGAGCCCCAAATGGTACCACAATTCTACAACCTCAGCACTTGAGAGGCCAAAGCCTTAGTAAGTTTGAGGCCAGCCTGGCTACTAGAAAATGTGAATTTAGCCTGAGCTGCAAGTGAGATCCCGTCTCAAAAACAAAACAAAAAACCAAAAACCAAGCCAACAAACAAACAAGCCTCCATTAGAGCAGTGGTTCTCAACCTTCCTAATGCTGTGACCCTTTAATACAGTTCCTCATGTTGCAGTGACCCCCCCTCCCAACCATAAAATCATTTTTGTTGCTGCTTCATAACTGTAATTTTGTTACAGTTACAAAAGTAACTAGTTGCGCGTTCAGATGGTTTTAGGCAAACCCTGTGAAAGGGTCATTCACCCTCCAGGAGGGTCATGACCCACAGGTTGAGAACCACCCCTGTAGAATGAATGCACTAGATGTTGTCGGGAAAATTGAAACACTGGGCTCAAAGGATACAGGAAAACACTGTGTACAGTAGAATAAAATCTTGTATTTTTAAAAAAATACTTTTTGTCTATACTTTCTCACCTCTTATCATTTTCATCTTTATCATTTTCCACTAGAAGTTTTATGCATTTGACACTGTCATGTTTATACACAATGTACTGTGAGCGCATTCAACATTCACTACCCTTTTTTTTTTTTTTTTTTTTTGGTTTTTCGAGACAGAGTTTGTCTGTGTAGTTTTGGTGCATGTCCTGGATCTCCCTCTGTAGCCCAGGCTGGCCTCGAACTCGCAGAGATCGGCCTGGCTCTGCCTCCCGAGTGCTGGAATTAAAGGCGTGCGCCACCACTGCCCAGCTCACTACCCTCTTTTACCCTCCCTCACACTGGCCCCCTCACTCTTCCCAGCTAGTCCCCCTCTTCCCCTCCCTTCTTTCTTTTCCTTTTCTCTTCCCTCCTCCTCTCTATTCCCACCTCTTCTCCTCCTCTCCCATTCCTTCTCTTCTCCTTTCCCCTCCCTCCCTCTCCCTCTTCCTTTTTTTTTTTTTTTTTAACTCCTGCCCTGTGCAGGCAGTTACAGATTCTGTGCTTTAGTGTTTATAACGCTGATGTCAGACGTAGAAGATAGCACCCCATTAAACTTTCCATCATCTTTGGACATTCACTGTGCCAAGTTTATTACAGAGTACTGGTTTAAAAAAAATATGAATATGTCCAGAGTTGGACAAATGAATGGTGCAGAAAGTGGAATCCATACCATAGAAACAGTTCGATCACAGGAAAACATCAGCCTAGACGAAGAAATGTTCATCCCGCGTCGTTAGTGCCACCTACATCATTCAACAGGTGCTTCTGAAAAGACCAAATGTGTTGTGTATAAAACAATTGTCTACCTAGGGCTGATTGTTTTCTTCTGAGCTAGACCTTTTTACATATAAATATGTCACATCAATGGAAGTTTTTGTTGTTATTCTTTTTCTTTTTTTGGTCTTGATGGGGATCTATCTTTTGAGGGGCCTCGAGCATGATTGCTTTTGCCTTGGGATACTTGTTAGTGAATCAAACTATACAAAAGGCATTATAAATTCTCAGTAGGTAAACTTTCTGGGAAAAAAAATGATACACCAAAGCCAGATACACCAAAAAAAAAAAAAAAAAATGATACACCACCTTGCTCCACACGATGTTATTCAAACTAACTTCTCAGGAAGGCCTTTACCTAAAATAAAGGTGTTTGCTTGGTGCTGGTACTTCCACTGTCCTTATCTTATATCTAGATAGCTATTTTGTGAGCCTAGCCTTTAATGGCTGAGCCATCCCCCCCAGCCCTAGATAACTACCTTGTAATGAAGACTCTTTCCAGTGATCTCCTGATGTATCCACAAGGCATCACTACCATCATCATTCATCTTAGCAAGTAAAAGCCTGGCCCCAAAAGCAGAGTGCTCTTCAGACGCTCTAAGGATGCAAAACAGAAAAGTGGTATAAGTTTTCTCGAGCTGGTCAGATTATATTGTACATTTATTTTGATGTTTAAGAAGGGTGATAATAAACATGAGGACATTTTAAGCAAGAAAAAAAATAAGATTATTCTGGTAACAGAGTTTAAAGATATTCAGCCACTAGGGTAGAAAGTCATCTAGTATTTCATATTAGCAGTGGAATAAAAAGTATGATTGTTATCTTAATTGCATATAGATGTCTATTTCAATAACAAGGTGCAAGGACATCAGTGTAAGGTTCTGGATTCTTTGACAAGGTTACTGGTTTTTTTGTTTTGTTTTGTTTCTTGTTTTTTTTTGTTTTTCGAGACAGGGTTTCTCTGTGTAGCTTTGCGCCTCTCCTGGAACTCACTTGGTAGCCCAGGCTGGCCTCGAACTCACAGAGATCCACCTGGCTCTGCCTCCTGAGTGCTGGGATTAAAGGCGTGCGCCACCACCGCCCGGCAAGGTTACTGTTTTATCACTAAGATGACAAATGCAGGAGCAGGGATCTGCCCAGGAGAACAAAAACTGTTCTCTTGAGTCTATGTTCTATCTTCATGGCTGTTGGAATCTAGGAGCTAAAACCAGGGAACATCTGGCATTCCACACTGATATCTTCAACTACCCTACCTTGAGTATATTTGGGCTCTGCTCCTAGAAATGTCAGAAGCTACACCTATAAAGTCTTACCAACATGACTGCATAAACATTAGCTGAACAAGGACAACAGCAGTAGACGTGCTAAGAGGGATGGCCAAAAGTCCAGGAGGCCTCAACAGTATCCAAGGACAACAGACAGCTAAGGAATCCTGAAAGCAGGAGAAATAGTCTTTTCCATGGAAGAGCACACCAATTGGTTATCCAATAATACTAAATGGCCAGCCCTGAAAATACATCTACAAGTAAGATTTTACAGACTGAGGAGGTTATGTTCATATTACATATATGGAAATATATATGCTGCACATATATGCATACAATGACAATGAAAAAACAGACCATAAATTTGCAAAAGAACAAAGAAAATTATATGGGAGGGTTTGGAGCAAAGAAAGGGAAGGATAAATGATATATGTCTGCTACAATCTCAAAATTCAGAATAAAAATAACAGAGAAATTCCAACCTTATCATGAGTAGTTATTTAAAAGACCTTAGGTAAATTTCTTCATTATTACCTAGGCCTTCACATGGCCTAGTTTCTGCTTCTCTATCCCTTTCAAAGTCTTTGATTTGGTCTGAGGATTTGAGGCCAATTTAGAGTCATAAAAATCATCCTTTGGCACATAAACAGATGCATCTGAAATCCAAAGAAGCCAGTTTTTAAAAATCAAGCTTTCATCTAGATTCTATGCCCTACCACTGGTAGCAAAAACATAAGGTAATAGAAAGATACTTGGCATAAGATTGGTACTCATTTGACGTGATTATATAGTGTTATTATACTCAAACAAAATTTCCTTAAAATTAACATTTAAAGAGTTTTTATGCAAAAAATCCACAGTAGAAAAATTATTAAGTTTTGATTGCTTAACATAAAACTGAGGAGAAATTAATGGAATGATTATATGCTGTCTGTCCTTCCTCAGAGGAGTTTTCACTGTTTGTAAACAGAAGTGATACAGGCTTGGGAACAACTTTGTTGCCACTGAGTATACTATATATTTATTTTACAATTCACCATGTTCCCCAAATCATAAGTTCATCAACTTGAATAAGGTTATCTTCTATGTCCCAGCAACTCCTGAGGCACACAGTGTCTACTTGGGAGAATTCATCTCAGTTTATTTAAGTGTGGATAGTCAAACTGTCAGGAAGAGCACTCAGAATTGGTGGTGCTATTCACGTAAAACCTGCTTTCCATATCTGGCTTGTGACTTATTTTGCATCACAAATGATTGTATTAGTTGTTTTGTATTTCATGAAAGTGTCTTTGTTAATTTAAAATAACATGCAGTTGTAATTTGTACACCTTTTATCTATAAAGAGTTTAACATTCCCCAACAGAGAAAATCACTTGAAATAAGTGAGAAATGTGAAGTACAAACAAGGTATTTTATTTAATACAGTGTGTGTTTTTTCCTTCTCAATTCGTATGCAGTTTTGTTTACATTCTCTCAGATGTGATTGGCCTGAGGTCCTCTTGACTGAACTTGACCCTCCTCTACCAGGCTGACAGTGTTGTTGACTCTAAGCATTCATGCTCTTTTGGTTGTCTATAAAAGTTGACTTTCACTTTCCCCTAATCTGGGTTATTACCTGAGTTATTACATAGAGACCTTCACTCACATGTCCTTCTTGCCTCCAGCCTGGAATATCTCCTCTTTCACATGGGACGATTCTGCGTCTTCTCCATGTCTCCCATTCCATCAGACTTCTTTATAGTCTAGTAGCTCACTTTTCATCTGCACTTGACCATGGATACCCTTCCAGTTGAAAGGCTAAATGGCAGGTTATTTTTCTTTTAAGACACAGGGGCTGAGATCCTAAAACATAATGGTAATTTTATTACAAAATTGAATTAACAGAAAGCACCACCAGTCATACCAAGCTGATAGTTGATAAATGCATCCTGCCTTAGTTACTGTTCTGTTGCTGTGAAGAGACACTATGACCAAGGCAGCTTATAGAAGAATTAACTGGGGGCTTGCTTATGTTTTTCAGAGAGTGAGTCCATGATCATCATGGTGGAAAGCATGGCAGCAGGCAGGTAGGCATGGTGCTGGAGCAGTAGCTGAGAGCTTGCTTCTTATTTTTAAGTTGGAAGCAGAGAGAGAGAGAGAGAGAGAGAGAGACAGACAGACAGACAGACAGACAGACAGACTAACTGGGAATGGCATGGCATGGGCATTTGAAAACTCAAAGTCCACTCCTAGTGACTCACCTCCTCTAACAAGGCCACATCTCCTAATCATTCCCAAAACAACCCCACAAACTGGGCAACATGCATTCAAACACATGAGGCTGAGAGGGAGGCCCATTCTCGTTTAAACCACCATACATCTGACGATAAGATTCATTCTTTGATATCAAATTAACAACACAATGAAGTGAGTCATGCACTATTTTGGATCCCAGGTTTATATAAAAGATACATTATTTACTGGCTAGGCTTTTTGCCAAGTAGACATAAACTAGAGTCTTCTGAGAGGAGGCGACCTCAAATGAGATAATGCCACACGTAAGAAAGACCAACCTTTAGGCATGCCCGTGGGCGGTTCCTTGATTAATGATTGACACGAGAGGGACCAGCCCACTGCAGGTTGTACCACCCCTGTGCAGTTGGTCCTGGGGTATATCAGAAAGCAAACTAAGCAAGCCCTGGAGAGGAGAGAAAGCTGGCATTCCTTCATGCCTCCTCCTTCAGTTTCTGCCTCCAAGTTCCTGTCTTGACTTCTCTTCTTAGCGGACAACAACCGTAAGCTGAAAGAAATCTTTCTCCTCAAGTTGCTTTGGGCAACAGTGTTTTACCACAGCCATGGAAACCCTAAGACAAAACCCATTACCAGGTTGTGGGACATTGCTGTAACAGACCTGACCATGTGTTTTGGGGAGGATTATGGAAGGGGCTACAAAAGCCATGGAGTGTTCAGAGCCTAAGTAGGTATTGTGGAAATTTAGAAGATAATGCTGAGAGCAGTGTAGACATGGAGGCCTGCTTGTAAAGCGTTAGGGAGAAGCAAAGACTCATCAAGGTCCGTTATGTGATGTTTTGAATTAAAAACAACTAGAATGAAACCGTTGTTTTGCTGTGACAGTGGCCATCAGCCACAGCTGAGAAATTAGTGGTAAAGAGAGACCAGCATCATTTCAATGAAAATGTCTGTATTTCCTCAGGGTCAGCGCTCAGAAGCTGTGGTCCAGAGGGGGCCAGGGCTGCATCTCATTCTGGCAGAACTTGGTATATATAAGGGTCTCCCAGGTGGTACTGGCTTTGATGGCATAAAGGGGTCATGGAGAACACCTGAGGCTTGGTACTAGGTAGTAGGACTGGAGTCCCTGAAGAGAGGCTGGGAGAGACCACTACTGAGGTTGCTGCTGCTGTTGCAGTAGAAGAACCCCAGGATGGAAGGGGTCATGGAAAGAAGTTTAGGCAGCAGAGTCAGTGTCCCTGAAGAGAGAGCAGAAGAGGCTATTAGTGAAAGTGGAGCTATGTTGATCTCCTCATATAAATGACAGATGCTCTCAATGGCACCTAGCATGGTGAATCCTTTCCAGGAGGTTTGGGGTTTCTGTTTTCCTCTGTCCATCAGAACAATCACTAATGCAGTGCTTCTTAAATAATGAGACTTGACATTTGAAATTACCCCTGCATCCACGGGCTGCAGAACAACTGTTGTGTGAACAGTACTATTAACAACATTAATCTTGTTGTACATCTCTCTACCAGAGCTCCTGGGTAACCAGGTGTATTGTCAACGACAGTAATATTTTGAAAAGAGTCTTTTATTATTTTTTGTCTCTGAGCAGTTAAGTCTCAACAGGGGGCTTAAAATATTCAGCAAACCATGTAGTAAACAGATGTGCTGTCTTTGGGCTTTGTTGCTCCATTTATAGAGCAGAGGCAGGGAGATTAGGGTAATTCTTAAGGGCCCTGGATTAGAGATGGTGAATGAGCATAGACTTCAACTTAAAGTTACCAGCTTCATTAGCTTCAGACAAGTCAGTCTGTACTCCGGAGCTCTGAAGCCAAGCATTGACAATCCCTCGGTTATGGAATTTGATACCACATCCTCCGAGGATGCTGGTAAGGTCTTATTCCCTGCAAAGTGATCTTTGTTGCTTCTTCCCCTGCTGACGGATCCTCTGGAGGGAGTCATTATGTTCAGTACACACTTCAGCAGGGAGGACCTTATGCTCTATCTCCTGAGGACCCTGTGTGTGCACAAAGTACTTGGAAGTTTTCCCTCCAAATCCCTGTTTTTTGTGTCTATGTATTATTAATTCATCTGTATATAATAGCATGAATTCATGCTGATTGTAACAAAAAATAATTTGAGCTATAATCCGAATCTTACTTTATTCATTTTGTAGCTCAAAAATTTCAATCAATTGAGATTTAAGGAAGCCTTTTTCCTTCCTTCCTTCCTTCCTTCTTTCCTTCTTCCCTCCCTCCCTTTCTCCCTCCTTCCCTCCCTCCCTCCCTCCCTTCTTTTCTTCCTCCCTCCCTCCCTTCCTCCTTCTTTCCTTCCTTCCTTTCTTTTTTCCTCCTGCCTGCCTGTCTCTCATGCTCCCCCTCTTCCTCCTCCTTTCTTTTTTCAGTACTTCTTTGTTTTACAAAATACAAAATATTCAAAGCTTACCTGTAGTCTGGGAATCAATTGTTTCTCCAGTGAAGAAAGCATACTATTTAACTCATAACAATATTAGGTAATTTGTTTTTCTGGTTTAATCTAGCACAATCATTTATTATATATTTATTAAAATTTGACCTTCAAGGCTCAGGGATTGTGGTGGCTGTTCTTGTTTGTCAATCTGACTACATCTGGACCAAAAACTCAAAACATGGAGGGCATAAATGTGAGGGTTGTTTTGTTGTTGTTGTTGTTTGTTTGTTTGTTTTTGCTTAATCTGAAATAAGAAGATTCACTTCTAATCTGGATCTTTGAGTTAGAAAGACACGCTTTTAATCCAGATCTTTTGAGCTGGGAAAAGACAAGCCTCTAATATGGATCTGGAGGTGGAAAGACACACCTTTAACCTGGGCTCCACCTTCTGCTGTGAGTCTATATAAGGACATGGAAGAAGGAAGTTTTTGCTTTTTGCCTGTTTGACCTTGCCTTGCTAGCACATCCACTCCTTCACTAGCATTAGAGCCTACTTCTTCAGGATTCTACTGAAGACTGGCTGACACATACAACCTGTGGACTGAGCAACTTCTGGATTCTTGGACTTTGCATTCACAGCCAGCCATTGTTGGACTAGCTGGACCACAACCTGTGAGTTATTCTAATAAATCCTTTCTATGTAATCTGTACCTATCTGCTTATCTATCTATCTATCTATCTATCTATCTATCTATCTATCTATCTATCTATCTGCCGATAGATAGATTCATTCTACAGAACCCTGACTAATACAGGGATCTATGTAGATGAGGACGTGAAAAGATTGTAAGAGCCAGAGGTGGTGGACAATTCCAAGAAAAAAGCATATTCTAGACACAACAGGGCTAAGGCAGTATAAACTTAGAGACTATGACAGTTTGCACAAAACTTGCACAAATTTAAGACATAAAACCCCACCCATAACCAGAATCTATTTGTACCTGATAGCTGCTCAGAGAGAGAAAAATAATTTTCTTCAAGGGAGTGACATTGGATATACTGCTACATATTTTAATGAGCCTTGCACTTTACATTTATAAAGTAGCAATTCATTGCTTAAGTCTATCTATGTTATTGATTTATCACCAATCTAATCAGTATCACTTCTATTCACATTTTTAATCTCTCTATGTGGCCATACTTATATTTTTCTTATTCTTCATACATGACAGGATTAATGTATAATAAAATAAAATAGTAAAGAAAAATACCAATAATGTGTCTCATTCCAACTTATAATCATATGCTATTATGCATTTTAAAATATAACCAGTGACTATCAACCTCCAGAAGTGATGATTTAAAGTATGGTCAGAAAAAATCTACACTGTGATTATAAATGAAATACTTAATAATTCTTGAGAGAAACCCACATTATTTACAATGTTCTGTTTGTATAATACGATAGAAGAATTTTTTGTTTTATTAATTAATTTTTCTCAGCCTATTCAGTTTCCCCTCCCTACCTCTTCACCTCTCAATTCCTGCCCCCAACCTCAACTTTCCTGGCCCATGCACTCCTCTTTCTCTTCAGAAAAGGGCAAGCCTCCCATGGATATCAGCCAGCCCCTGGCATATCAAGTTGCAGTGAGACTAGGTACCTCCTCTCCTATTATGGTCAGATGAGGCAACCCAGTATGAGGAAAGGGTCCCCAAAGCAGGTAACAGAGTCAGAGACAGCCCTAGCTCCCACTGTTAGGAGTCCCACAAAAAGACCAAGCTACACATCTGTGACATACGTGCAGAGGGCCTACGTCAGTCCCATACAAACGCTCTCTCAGTTCAGTCTCTCTGAGCCCCTTTGAGCCCAGGTTAGTTGATTCTGTGGGTTTTCCTGCAGTGTCCTGGGCCCTTCTGGCTCCTATAATCCTTCCTCCCCCTTTTCCACAGGATTCCCTGAGGTCTGCCTAATGTTTGGCTGTGGGACTTTGTATCTGTTTCCATCAGTTGTTGGATAAAGCCTCCCTAATGACAATTGGGCTAGGCAGTGGTCTATAAGTATAGCAGAATATCATTAGGAATCATTTCATTGGCTTTTTTCTAGCCAGTCATATTTGACTCTATCCTAGGTCTCTGGACTGTCCAGACTCTGGGTCCTGGCCCTCCAGGAAGTGTCAGCAGTGGGCTCCCTCTCATGGTAGAGGTCTCAAGCTGGACCAGTCATTGGTTGACCACTCCCATAAACTCTGCATCACCTTTACCCCAGCACATCTTGTAGGCAGGGGAAATTGTAGGTCAAAGCTTGTGTGCCTGGGTTGGGGTCCCTATCCCTCTACCGGAAGTCTTGCCTGGTTATGGGATATGGCTGGTTCAATCTCTGTATCTCCCATTGCTAGGAGTCTTACCTAGGATCACCCTCATAAATTCCCGGCAGTTTCCATTGCACTAGGTTTCTAGCTCATCCCAGAGATGCCCCTGATTCCACTTGTCTTTCTCAGTACTCTCTCCCTCCATCCTAGCTCAACCTGATCACTCCTGTTCCCATGCCCACCTCTCGTCCAGACCCCTCCCCCCATCCACTTACAATTTCTCAGAAAATTGGGAATTGACCTACTTCAAGACCCAGCTATAACATTCCTGGGCATATACCCAAAGAATGCTCTACCATACCACAAGGACACTTGCTCAATTATGTTGTTCATAAGTAGCCAGAAACTGGAAACAACCTAGATGTCCATAAACTGAAGAATGGATAAAGAACATGTGGTACATTTGTACAATGGAGTATTGTTCATCTGTTAAAAATGATGACATCATAAAATTTCCTAACAAATGGATGGAACTAGAAAAGATCATCCTGAGTAGGGTAACCCAGACCCAGAAAGACAAACACGGTATGTACTACTTATAGGTGGATATTAGCCATAAAGTCAAGGATAACCATGCCATAATTCACAGACTTAAAAAAGCTAAGTAGCAAGGAAGGCTTATGGGAGGATACATGAATCTTACTGTGAATGGTAGATAGACAATATTTTTAACCTACAGAACAGGGTCATCACTGGGTCAGCCTGAAATCCCAGGAGACCCTTTCTTCCTTTCGTCTTTTTTTCCTTCCTTCCTTCCTTCCTTCCTTCCTTCCTTCCTTCCTTCCTCTCTCCATCCCTCTCTTCCTTCCTTCCTTTCTTTGCTCCTTCCCTCCTTCCTTCTTTCCTTGATATGAAATTGAGACTATGCTTTGACGCAAAGTCTTTTCTGTCCATTTGCTGCAGTGTAATGAATGACTCCAAGTACATATTTAAGACACCACATCATTTCAACACAGAGTGTGGAGTAATTAATCTGCACCTGACCTAAAGAGCTCCTCCTTGAGGACTAGCTAACACAGTACCAAAAGGTGCTATGCAAGCAGTCAAGGGAGAAATGTAGCTGGAGAATTTTTCTCCAGCTCCCGCCACCAAGTCCCGCCAGTCCCAGAGCCCACTTATAAAATAAACATACAAACTCTTACATTATTTAAACTGCTTGGCCATTAGCTCAGGCCTGTCATTGTCTAGCTCTTATTCTTATATTTAGCCCATTTCTATTAATCTTTACTTTGCCATATGGCTCATGGCTTACTGGTACCTTACATCTTGTCCTGGCGGCGGCTCCAGGCAGTCTCTCTCTTCCCTTCCTGTTCCCTCAATTCTCTTCTTTGTTAGTCCCGCCTATACTTCCTGTCTGGCTATTGGCCAATCAGAGTTTATTTACATATAGCGATATCCACAGCATTTCCCCTTTTCTTCTTTTTTTTAAAAAGGAAGGTTTTAACTTTAACATAGTAAAATTACATATAACAAAACAATTATCAAGCAAGAATTACAGTTACAATATTAAAGAAGAGATCCTATCTATCTTATATTTGTGAGTTTAAGGTTTTATATCTAACTTATCTTTTATTATAACTAAGGAAAATTGTAAGTATCTAGTATTTAACCATATCAAAGACCTCAGAAGGATATAATATTGCCTGAGAAATGGGAGAAGGATGCAAGCAACTTTTGGGAGTTTTGCAGGGTAGACAGAGACAGCTGAGCCTGGACAGTCATCCAAAGTTTTCTTGTAAAGTTGGGGCATCTGTCTTCAGCCCATAGGCCTAGAGTCTCTTATTCATTTTTCTCTGTGTCTTGTAGAATGTCTGGCAGTTTTCTCTGCAAAGCAGGAACCTGAAGGACCATTTTGTCAAGCAAAGTTCAGTGGTCACCTTTCTATGGGTCCTGCATGTCCAGTTGATCAAGCAGTCCAGGCAAGAACAGTTTCTTGCCCAAATGGCTATTTTTGTTAAGGTGAAGATAAACTCCATATAGAGTGTCTTCGATGCCCATCCTCCTCTCTGAAGTAAATCGGTGCTGTCAGGAGCAGACATGTCTCATTGTCCAAAAAGTCTAAATTTTTAAAATATTTTAAATGCCATATTCTGTAGGTCTTTGAAGTGTTTGAAGACTACCTATCTATCTGAAATATATCTATGTATACCTGGAAGACTTAACTAACATGGCTACAAATATTATCATAGATGACTAACTATTAATCTTTTTTTTAATTATCCATTATAATTTTAAATGAGTTACATAAACATAATATCTCAAACAAGAATAGAAATATATATACAGTATAACAAAATTAAGTTTAAATTTGTATCAATAAACTACAATCTCAGTCAGTAGAGCATGAGACTCTTAATCTCAGGGTCATGGGTTCGTGCCCCACGTTGGGCGCCATTTGTAGCTGGAGAATTTTTCTCCAGCTCCCACCACCAAGTCCCGCCAGTCCCAGAGCCCACTTATAAAATAAACATACAAACTCTTACATTATTTAAACTGCTTGGCCATTAGCTCAGGCCTGTCATTGTCTAGCTCTTATTCTTTTTTTTTTTTTTTTTTTTTTTTTTTTTTTTTGGTTTTTCGAGACAGGGTTTCTCTGTGTAGCTTTGCGCCTTTCCTGGGACTCACTTGGTAGTCCAGGCTGGCCTCGAACTCACAGAGATCCGCCTGGCTCTGCCTCCCGAGTGCTGGGATTAAAGGCGTGCGCCACCACCGCCCGGCTGCTCTTATTCTTATATTTAGCCCATTTCTATTAATCTTTACTTTGCCATATGGCTCATGGCTTACTGGTACCTTACATCTTCCTTGTCCTGGCGGCGGCTCCAGGCAGTCTCTCTCTTCCCTTCCTGTTCCCTCAATTCTCTTCTTTGTTAGTCCCGCCTATACTTCCTGTCTGGCTATTGGCCAATCAGAGTTTATTTACATATAGCGATATCCACAGCAGAGAAAAGTAACAAATAATCCTATACATCTGTGATTCTATGAACCACAACAATGACCAGAAATGCAAGATATCTGCAAAGATGCAATAATGTCACTTATAGCCAACAGTTGGCTAATTCAACTTAAGGCTCATTCAGTAGGAGGGAACTCGTTCAATTACCCAAGACTGGTTAAGCTATGGACTCTAGAGGATAACCTAGGGCTACCACTTCCCCAAAATTTACAACCATTAATTCTATCCTTAATCTTATAACCATAAATATGTGTAGCTCTAGACACTTGTCAAAGGAAAAGGCCATCACAGAAAGACACAACTGATCTGAATACAAAAAGCCACTGAACATGTCCAATGCCAAATGACAGATCTACAACCAACCTCTATACTTAAGGCAACACAGAAGAAGGGACAGGAAGATGGCAGGAATCAGAGGACCAGGATATCTTCTATGAGACTGTCTACACTGACCAGAAAAGTTGAATGCATGAACTCAGAACAGTATATTTACCTAAACAAGTGCTGAATAATGACAACACCTATTGACATATCAACTTAGATGGGACAAATCTCACAATTCCCCACCCCAAGATACAGAGAGACCGGCAAACGAGGACTGCTAAGAGAAGGAAAATTAGACCTCCACACCCCAAATAAGCCTCCTAATTGGTTATCCAATACCAAATGGTCAACTCTAAATATGTATACATACACACACACACACAAATATATATATATGTATATATACACACATATATAAGGAACACACATACACACATATTTATACATATATACAAGGAACACTAAACAGACTCAGGAGGTTTTACTCATATGTGAATATCAATATATGTTAATAATAAATTTGAGAGGAGTGGGTGGAGCATGGGATGCACTGGGAAAGAAGAGGAAATAAAGTAAATAGTGTGTATATATAAGGATTTCTTTTTAAATAAAAAGGGAAAAAAACTCGTGCTTCTCATAGCTCTAGTTGACTCAGTTGGCTAACTCTCTTGGTCTCATACCAGGTACATGTCACTTTTACTCTTCTGAGATTGGAATCTCCAAGATCTCTTTATCTGTATAGATGGTGCTTTGGCAAGGATAGCTGCATCCTAGACACAGCTGGGGACTGGGAAGGCTTGATTTTGTTCTCTATCTGTGTGGTCTCAGAATTCTAGTCATTCCTTGACTTCCTATACCATCTCTACTTATTGTTTCTGGCAAGATAGTGATATTTCTCAACTGATGCGTTAGAGCTAAGTAATAGAGTTAGATGTGATTAAGTTTTCACAAGAACTAAGTTTAGAAACAGTACATCACTTCTGCCACATGGCATTAAAGTAAATCACAGGACTGGTTTCCTGCTGATCCAGCCTAACAGCTCACTGTCAACAGCGCAGACACCAGGAGTCAGTTGAAGGCAAATAGCAGACTCATTTATCAATAATGGAGAAGGCCTTATATAGACTCCTCCCAGCACCCAAGCTGTGTCCCAATCTGGTGGCATTACGTGGTTGTCCCTCATAGGCTGGCATTGATCAGAAACTCTGACAGCACCTGTTGCTAGTCCCCCAGGCAGACTCCAGGTTGGCTCATAATGAAGTATACTATGTGCATGCCTTGGCAACTGGTCTGAGCCAGTTTCCTCAACCCTATGGGCCTGTCCTACTACAGTTTCCATTCAAAAGAGCAACAGAGTAAGCAATGGTTTGAAGAAAGTTCCTTGAGAAATCTTTTTTGACACTGGCTATCACACACGTTGTTTGGAAGACATTATTTATTGGACACTGGTTGTCTTCATTAGCTAAATTTTATTTTGCTTATTCAGAGGCATGTGTCTTATTATTTTGGAAATATTATCTTTGTTGTATTATTATTGTGTTATGTACTTATCTAAAATCACCAAAACTGAGATAGTCAGGACAGTTTCAATTGTAAAATGCAGCACATAATTCTTAAACTACTATATTTTGTTGATTTTCATATATTAATGAATTGTTTTTCTTGTTTTTACTTAAAGTGCTACTAACACTTCATATTGTAGTCAAAATAGTATCATTTCCAAGAAACGATGTAATAAAATAAGTAAGTTCAAACAGATTGTCAGAGCATTCTTCAGAAGTTAAGGACATTTCAGTCTAAAGACATAAGGAAGTGATGTCTATTGCATAAGAAAAATGTAGGAGCCAGGCGGTGGTGGTGCATACCTTTAATCCTAGCACTTCGGAGGCAGAGGCAGGTGGATCTCTGTGAGTTTGAGACCAGTCTGGTCTATAGAGAGAGTTCCAGGACAAGCTCCAAAGCTACACAGAAATATCCTGTCTTGAAAAACAAAAAAACAAAAAACCAAAAACAAACAAACAAAAATAAAGTAGGAAGTATTTAATGACTATAACTTGTTAATTTATAGTAAAAGAAATGCCTATTTTTATAAATATATGTGATAGGCTGGAAAATGCCCAAGGATCACTTAATCTGCTATGTAAAATAAATTATCATTTTAAAATATGCTTCACAGAGAGGGTATGCTAGGTAATACAGAGTTAAAATTTTAACATGCCCTGAATGCCTATAATTAAGTTTCACTGAAAGTGACTTTTTGTAAATAAATTTGTCAGGTAATCTATTACTTTTGCAAAATGTTTCTTTTCTGTTGATCTTGTATTGACAATATTGACTAAAACATTTCAAGCTACTGATAGATATAAATATCAAATGTATCAAGATGCTCTTTCTTAAAAAATCAAGCTATTTACAATAGGATGCTAAACAGGTACTTTAAATTATATATAGTTGTATATTTAAATGTCTCTGGTCTGAATATTTCACATGATTTTACTCTTTTCAATGGAGAATGTCTTGTGGGATGGTTTTAGTATACTACAAAGAAGAAAATAATTTTGTGCTGAGATAGACTCAGTTTCTAATGCTGACATCAGGGCCTTCTTATCAGTGTTGGAAACAAAGGTGATTGTGGTAGTTTGAATAGGAACAGCCCCCATAGACCCATGTGTTTGAGCGTTTGGGCCATAGGGAGCAGCATTATTAGGAGGTGTGCCCTTATTTGAATAGGCATGGGCTTGTTGGAGGAATTGAATCACTGTGGAGGTGGGCTTTGATATCTCCTATGCTCAAGCTATCCCCAGTGTAGCACACAGTCTCCTGCTGCCTGCAGATCAAGATGTAGAACTCAAAGCTCCTTCTCCAGTACCATGTCTGCCTGCACGCCATCATGTCCTGCCATAATGATAATGAACTAAACTTCTGAAACTGTAAGCCAGCCCCAGTGAAATGTTTTTCTTTATAAGAGTTGCTGTGGTCATGGCGTCTCTCCACAGCAATAGAAGCCCTGACTGAGACAGTGATCTTCATTTCAAAGTGCTGAGATTTCCTTAAACTTTCTTCAACTGTTGGATGGTTAATTTTAGTGGTGACTATCAAAATAGAGTGGAAAAGATTAGCAATGAATGTGAAGGTGTGGTTTTGTCTCTTCTAGATCCTTATAAAGAAATGTGAAAGAAATAAATTGAGGAAGGAACTGCTCATCAAAAAAGAAACAGAACTGTAGCTAGAGAGTTTTTTGTCCGGGTCCTGCCAAGCCCCGGCAGTCCGACAACCCACTTATAAAATAAACACACAGATGCTTATATTATTTAAACTGTTTGGCCTAATGGCTCAGGCTTCTTGTTAACTGTTCATATATCTTAAATTAACCCATTTCTATTAATCTATACTTTGCCACGTGGCTCGTGGCTTACCAGTACCTTACATCTTTCTGGTCCTGGCGGCAGCTGGCAGTGTCTCCCTTGCATTCCTGTTCTCTCAGTTCTCCTCTCTGTTAGTCCCGCCTATACTTCCTGCCTCATCTACAGCACAGAACCAATGATTTGAAAATCCTGCTTATTTACCTAGATTTCCCTGGTAAAAATGGCCAAGGGATATCTGAGCAATGTTTTTCAGAAAAGGTCAGCCACACAATTTATGGATCCAATCAGCCATTTCATTAGAAAAACACTGTTGACTTGGATCATGGGAGATGTGACAGAGAATACACTAAGTGAGGACAGCAACTCTGCTTATCCAGACACAAACTTGGTGGCAACTACTGAGAGAGAGCTTGGGATTCCCAATGTCTCATCAGAAGCATCATGGGCTTGGGCTAGGAGAAGATATGTTTCAGAGGACCATGTGAAGACTCCAACGGCAGACATCAGCATAATAACACCGAGTGGAGTTATCTACACAAAAGCCTAGGACCAAGAGCAGGCGTTTATCATCAAAAACTGGAGAGCAAGCTTGAACTCCACAGTATCTTCGTTTTACACTCAGTTTCCCATGAACTGTAAGGGAATATTTCCTTTTCAAGCCAACTCTTTCCCAAAATTTAGGTTTCTCAAAATAAGTCTGACCACATATGATGCGTCTCTTCTACTTTATTCTTTTCTGTTACAATAAAGCTGACCATGAATATCCAAATCAATCTTAAGACTCAATCACAGAAATTGTTATGTATGGAAAACATGGCTTTACAACCCTTTCTCACACCACTACCAGCATCCAAAGTAGCATTTCATTAAATTATGCTTCTTTTGTGTGCTTATTTTAATATTTTAGGCTTTCATTGAAAAAAAATGAAGACTATTCATCAAAATGGCATTCTATGCATGATGCCTTCCACTAATAATTTGACATATGCCAGTGTATTTTCTTATTTGTTATATAGAGATAACATGAGATTTCTTCACCTGTCTAATTATTTGTGGATAAATCTTACCATTGTCATTATGATAAAATAGATAAGACAGAAGATAACCAATGCTGTATTGGTGCAGCACATCTGTGGCAAAGACTCAGGTCTTGTTCATCAGAACAGAGGGAAAATCCCATTGAAGTCAGGAAGAACTTGCCCTGGCTTCTAGACAGCAATGATTGGTGATGGCAGGACACCGGTAGTGATCTACTCATTAACTATGGATGTTACCATGGACACAAGTGCAGTACAGCAAATCATGAGTGGGGAAAAAAAGAAAATGATATAAACCAAGAATAGTTTCTCTGCATATAGGACACATTTAAGAATTTCACTGTCTTAAAATTTTCTTACGGGGTTTTCCCTTTGTTTTAGACAAAGGCACCCAGTTCTGCTGAAGCGAAGCTCACAGGTCCTCATAGTGGAAGTGAAAAGGAAAGATGCCGAATGAATTCTACTAACAGCTATTTCTGTTCTAGTCTATTTTTGATTATTGCTTTTGATCACTTTGTGAAGCCCTTTAATACTAACAAGAAAAATTAACAGATACATGGGTTGTCCTTCAGATTAAGCAATGTCACAGCCTTTCAATGCTATAAGTAACGTATGCTACAGTGGACAGTGGAAATACAAAAGCCGCAACCCAGCTCTTAAATAAATTGTTTCAAATGCAAATGGTTATTTGTATCTACTTTCAAATGTTACACTCATTCAGGCATCCGTATGTTTACTTGTTTTGTAGATCAATTATGATATGAAGTGATAAGGAAATTATCATATAAATGTGAGTATGCATATCATAGCTGTATATTTTCTGTCATATTTGGAGACACTGACAGGGAAATATTCATATTATGATTTTCATCAATAATGTATGTATTATGAGAGAAGATATGTTCATGGTGTAGTTCTCTTTAAAAGAAGTTACAACATCAGTTAGCAGACCATGTTATCACACAAGGCTATATCAAAAAAGAACCAGGTAGTTATGTAGGTAGAGGTGTGCATGTGCATGTGTGTGTGTGTTATATACTGGCTTATGCGATTGTGGGAGGTGATGAAGTAGTATCTATAATACTTTTATTCTCTCATTAATCACTAGATTGTGGAATGCATGGAACAGGGAGGTAGAAAAGACACTGACTCTAAAATGGAGCTGATGAAAAGCTTCACAGAATCTATTAGCATAAGCCAGAAACTCACCAGGATCAAATGAGAAAAAAAGAACAATTCCCATGAGTCTGCGACCTCCTGTTGCAGGCCATGATTACGACAGTATCCTGTTGAAGCCACTGTCTTGGTGGGGCAGCTAAGCTGTGCCTGTAGAGGTGAGAAGGGAGAGGAGCTAGGGAGAGGGAGGTCCAAGAGAAGCTGGAGCAACTTCAGAGCTAGCTGCTGCTTCATACAGAGGAAGTGTGTTAGCAGAGAAGCAACAAGTTTAAACCACACACACTGGCCATTACTTTTTCTTTGTTGTTGTGTTTTTCTACAATGAGAGAATAAATCTAATAACAAAGGAGTTTCAGAAAATAAGTAGGAGCATTGTTTTTGTTTTGTTTTGTTTTGTTTTTTTTACTACATTTTGAGGCTGGAGGCTGACTACACACCTTGGTGGGACTTCTGAAGAACACCACCTGCCTTGAACCACCCACGCAGCACAGCTGAGGAATGACTTTTCCTTGGGAGCAGAGCTTGCCCACAGCAAAGGCACCCGATGGCCTTAAATCCTATCAGGTGCTTACTTTCCAACTAAAGATCACATAAGCACCTCACTTATGGCCACACTTGTGCCTCGGTTGCCTTTTTTTTTTTTTTTTTTTTTTTTTTTTTTTTTGGTTTTTCAAGACAGGGTTTCTCTATGTAGCTTTGCTCCTCTCCTGGATCTCACTCTGTAGACCAGGTTGACCTCAAACGCCTGGCTCTGCTTAAAGGCGTGCGTCACCTTTAAATTTTTCTTGTCTGTATTTTTTTTAGCCCTTCACAAATTTCAGTGATAGTTATCAAGCAGAGGACATTTGCTCTGCAGCAGGCTTAGCTATGGCCTCATCTCATCCTCATAAACTTCCCATGAGGCAGTCTGTTAATAACCTAAATTTACAGAAGAGAAAAAACACCTATGGAGAGCTTAATAAACATACAGGATACTATAGCTCAAAATCACAGGCCAAATAGGAGTGAGGGTCTGGCTATCTGGCATTGAGCTTATTCCCTGAATCCCTAAGTCACATGCATTTCTACAACCCACAGGTTAGACATTTGTGTTTCATATAAACACTTATCACATCTTTTTATCTCTGAAAATTTCACACATGTCTACAATGTATCTTAATCATACACCTCCCATTTCTTCCCTCTGACTCCGTGTGCCCCACCAGACATCTCCCTCACAACTTCAGGTGCTTTTTAAAATAACTTACTGAGTTCAATTGGCGCCGCCCATATATGCATGGCTATGGAAACATCACTAGGGCATGGGCGGTCTATCAGTAGCCACGATCCAAGCAAAAGTGACATGATGTGGGATGCCTTTCTGTAGGCTATGAATATGTGTTGCTGTCATTGGTTGATGAGTAAAGCTGCTTTGGCCTATGGCATGGCAGGCTAGAGTCAGGTGAGAAATCCAAACAGAGATACAGGGAGAAGAAGGGTGGAGTCTGGGAGACAACATCGAGCTGCCCAAGGAACAACATGCCAGCAGACCGCTAACACCAGAGCCACATGGCAATACTTAGATTGATAGGAATGGGTTAATTTAAATGTAAGAGCTAGCTAATAATAAGCCTGAGCCATTGGCCAAACATTTATAATTAATATTAAGCATCTGAGGGGTTGTTTGGGAACTGGCAGGCAGGAGAGAAACTTCTGATTACAGTGACTCTCCCAGAGAAGCCCTCAACTGCTAATCACATTGGAGTTGGGGCCTTGAGAAGCCCTTTATGCACCATGCCATAATTTCTAACATGTTTGATCCTTTGCAGGTAACCAGAACTGCTGTTAGTTCATGAGTGCCAAGGCCTTGTTCTGTCCAGAGGACAGCATTCCACATCACCCCTTCCCAGTGCTGCCTTTACAAGCATGCACCTCCATGCCTCATGTGTGTGTGTGTGTGTGTGTGTGTGTGTGTGTGTGTGTGTGTGTGTAGGGTTAAACTCAGGTCCAGATATTTGTGTGACAAGCACTTTGTCTCCCCAGCCACCTAAAAGGCATTTTCAAGTTGTGATATTATCAAAGGCCTAATTTTCTACCTGCTTTAAATTCTGTAACTGACTCAACTGTTGTAGCTCATCCTATTGGCCTTGCAATGTTCTTTGTTTCATTTTGTAGTTATTAGCAGATCCTTGTTGGTATTTTTAAAGATTATGATAGAATTTAAGGGTGTATCATCTCAGTCCGGTATGGGAATTGTATAAAGAGACAGTGTATTCATTAAAGTGGTCGAGACAATATCCTGTCAACTCCAACCATAAAGCAAAATCGTAATGTTTGCTGTATTGCAGTCTTAAACTAGTTTATGCTGATTAGCTCCGTGTTTGTCACAGCTGACTAACACAGTGTAAAGCAGGTCAGCACATACACTCCTGCATGCTGCCGATGCCCAACTTATTTCTCTCCCATGACTAAGTAGTGTCCCATGAGCTCTTTACCACTAACCAAGAAGATGCTCCCATTATGCTCTTGGACTCTACAATGGTGAATTATAGAGGTCTTTTTTTTCTTTATAAATTATCTAGCCTCAGATATTTTATTATAGGAACAGAAAATGACTATGTACAAATTCAACAATGGAGATGTCAGGGTGGGAAGTGAGCTATTTCAAATATTGAGCTGAGGAGGAAAGCTAAATCATTTTAAAATATGAATCCAAAGTGAGAAGACACTGTGCTGTGGCATCATACATATTGCAGGAAGGAGCACTTGCAGAGAAAGAAAAGGCAATCATGAAAAGAGATTAAAGAATATGGATCAGTCTCCCAAGTTGCTGAGAATTCAACCAAATGGGATTTCTTTTAAACGAAGTGATCTTCAGTGTCAAATACTGTATTAAAATCAAGTGAAATAATGACCCAATTGCGTCCATGGGAAAAAGCAATATAAAGGTTGTTTATAATGTTAACGTGTGTCCTTAGCTCCCTCTGAGTAAAAAATCAGCTTAAATCGCTTTTCTTTAGTGACAGAAATGGAAATGAAAAAGTGAAATCAGTAACCATTCAAGGAGTTTGATAGTAAATGGGAAGGGCACAGAGGGGCTTGTGTGGAAAGTGCTGTTTGTCATTATTAGAGATACGGGAGTGTGTTTAAAAGCTGTTACCAAGAATGCACAGCCAGGGTTCTTAGGGAGGGCACGCCAAAGGTCAGGCTTTGATTCATGGTATTTGCTATGCCACAGGAACAAGGTGATGTTTTCTGCTAATTTACCAAACCAACTCATTTGGGAGCTGTGATACTTACATGCTGACAACTGACATTTTGAGAAAACAGGAATATTTTGCGTCTCATTTTCTCCCGGGTAGCATTATTGCTCAAATTAAAAGACTCAGCTATGATCTATGTTAAACACAGAGACTATAGACGAGGTTCCCTGTTGACTTGAGCTCATTGGTTATGAGCCTCTTCCATGGTTATAAAACAGCTATTTGGCTATGGCTGGCCATCACCATTACAACAAGAAAATGAAAAGGAATGGGCAGGAGTCCTGAATGTGGGCTGGGCTGGATGTTTACTATTCCTTCCTCTGGTAGTATCAATGTGTGATTCATGGAGTCATGAAGTAAGAACAGTGGGATTAATCCCAGGGCATCTTTAAATTGGTCATCTCGGGGCAGCAAAGCATGGCGTTATTATTTCTGCTGACAGATCATGGCAGACCTTGCTTTCAATGTCTTAGACTCAGTGCTTCGAATCTACCCTTCATTTTCATTCCTCTTATAACTTATAAACTAGACATAGGCTTTGAAATTACTTTTAGATAATACTTAATGTTCTTTTTCAAGTTTTAAATGCAACATATGCTCATTACAGTAATTTTAGGGTAACAAAACATGGAGACAAAAATTAAAATGTCACTCATCTAAAATACTTACAGACAAATGCTAATTCCACTATATTACCAGTATTTTCTAGGCTTAATTTTGTATATAAAAATTACTTCTCAATTGACTCATAAATAATTGATCCAAATATCCTATTCCATTTTAAAAATAACATTATTTTATGTGTTTTTTCTATAGTTACAACATACAGCAATAAGTGTATAATAGCATGTATGTTGAATATTGTATTCAATAACAAGTATTTCTAAATAAGATATTCATTTATTATATATATATAAATAATAAAATATTAAAATATGAGCAGTATATTTTAAATATTGTTGTTCAGTCAGATACTCAGGAGTGTTATAAGTAATACACTGGGTTGTTTTGTTTTCCCCAGTTAGGGTAGGTAGTTCTATACTAAGGCAACCATTAAACTACGTGTCCTTACAGAATTAATTGTCTCACCACTTAAATGCCTACCATCCACATAAGAAACCAGTAATCTCAGTCGCTCACTTTTTAAATGTAAATTTGAGGTTATTCTCTGCATTTTTAAGATCTTTGCTAATTTGAATAGGAACAATCACTGTTTTAATTTACACTTCTTTGTTTAGAACAATCCTTGAATTTGTGCTGGTAGCCTCCGCCCTGTGCTGTCCAACATGACTCCTGGGTGGAGCCTGTCACTGTGTCTCTGATGTTCCCAGGAAAGTTCTGTAGGTATAATTTTCTTTTTCTGTGAATTGACTACGTATTTTGTTCCTTATCCAATCATTTGCTAATTTTTAAATTGTTCATACTACAGTATCCATATTTTTCTCTAGTAATATCACAAAGTTACTTGTATCTCATATGTGTAAGCCTCTATTCCCTGGGAACTTAAGCTAGAGCAATTAGGTTTTTGGTTTCTCTCAAAACCGTGAGTGATTAAACAAAGAAAGTTTAGAGCAGTAAGGGGGTAGAGAGTACATTTCATTTGGTGTCTTGCTTCATTATAACAGGTAAGATTTATACCCAGCATGGGGTGCAGAATGAGAAGCAGTTCTGAGCAGCGAGGCACGATACGAGAGCCAGACAATGACTCTACTCGCTGTAAACAAGCTACAGTTTGTCTTCGTTATGAAATTTCGGGCTGTCAAGCATAAAGCATACATATTCAAAAATGGTAAGTGGTGGTGAGATTGTAGCTCACCTTGAATGAGAAATTAGCCTTGCATAAAGGGGAGAGAGCAGAAAGACCAACCCAAGGGAAGATATATGAAGAGTCAAGTCAGAGAGGTGGTAATACATACGATCAAACTTTTGCAAGGGGTTTTTGGATGTATTTAGTACTATATACCGTGGAAGATGCTGTGGATACAAATATATATGATGCAGCTTTTGTCTTCAGCTGAAATAAGTGGAAAATTTACCTAGTTGTATTGGTTTGTTTTCCATTATTGTAGTTAGGTAATTTTTAGTCAAAGAAGTTTATTTTGCTGACAGAGTTGGAGGCTATAAGTCTAAGGTAGCCTCAACAATAAGGTCTCTGACAAGACTCCCTTGATCAGGTCACAGGACCACAGTTGTCATCCTAGGAGCACATGCTAACAAAAGAGATCACATGGTAAGGCAGGAAGTCAACGGGAAGAGGGAGGGAGAAGGGAGGGAGGGAGAGTGGGAGGGAGGGAGGGAGGGAGGGAGGACCCGTCAGGTCTGTTCTTTCTCTAACAACCCTTTCAGCAGAATTAACTTAGCGTCCTGCGACACTGAAGATGACACTCCTGTGTCTAATGACTTCAGGAACTCACCGTGGAAAGTCCCACCACCTCAACCTCACCATACGAAGGAGAAGTTTCCAGCAGTTGGTCCTGCGTGGGGTACAGTCACAAGAACTAACATGAGCACTAATCTGGTGTGAAAAGTCAACATTTTTAACTAATTAGGCCCTGCGGCAAAGTGAATAATTATTTGTGTTTTTGTAAGACTCCGAAAAGAATTCACAGGCTTTGTGAGAAAGAATAATTTTCTCATCGGAAAGCTAACTGAAAAAGAGAACACTGGCTGAGCAGAAGTGAGTAGGTGGCATTGTTGGAACTGAGGAGACCATAAAGGTAAAAAAGCACACGGGTGGGAAATAGCGTGATGTGTGTGTGTCCCCCACTGCTACACAACAATGCCACCACCACAGACACACTGGCTTAAATAAAACACGAAGCATGCCTTGGCTCACAGTTTGGGTGGGATGAGAGCCAGGGGTGCCTCACTGGAACGCTCTGCTTCAGGCTTTCCATCTTAGAGGCCAGCAAGTTGTAGATTTCATCAGAAACTTGACTCAGGAAAGATGTATTTCTAAGCTTACCCAGGCTGGGGCAGAATCCACTCATTTATTGCTACCAGCCTGCCTAACCAGATTCACCACAACCAGAGGCCTTTACAGTTCTTGTCATAGGTATTCCTGCAACATTTCTATCAAGCTAGCAAGGGAGAATGTTTCTCTACTGGATGGATGCCCTATCCCTATAGAATGTAATTATATACATGGAATCACATCATGGATACTTTGTTTTATAACTATAATGCTCATCCATATATAGGAGAAAGTTCTTAGATGGACAGGAGGTAGCCACATGTGATACGTGATAAAAAGAAATTCAACTTTTTAAACATAAAGTGATAGCCTTGAAGGGCATTAAAACACTTTATGTCAACATATAGTGTATGTATGTATGTATGTATATATATATATATATACATAATAGTAATATATTCTGATTTGTGCTTTAGATATTTTATTCCAATAGTAGTAGATGGATGAATTTCTTAACTGTAAGGTTAGTTAGGAAATCATTTAAGTCTAGAATGAAACAACATGAGTCAATTCCCCTAATAGTATTAAGATCATTGAGAATAAACAGGCATTGGTGACATAGAACACAGCAAGTAGAAACTGTGTTGATGTTTATAAGCTGAGAGTCACTTTCCTTAAAGATATTTGCCAGACTGCCTTACTAATGTCAAGGTCTTAGGAGGAGCAGTGGTACCTTCAAATGTATCTGGAACAATGCCTCTAATTTCATTCACTAGAGAAAAGTCTAGACCATGTAAACTACCCTTCTTAGAAATATGGAGTGTAAGCCATAGAATGTGGATAGGAATCAGTGAACACTCCAAACATTTTAAAACAGGATAGAGTACAGCAAACAAAGCAAGAAAGAAATCTGGCTTGATCTAAGCATGTTCTGAGCTCCATCGGAGAACCAGTTCACATATGTACTACATCAAATCACCTAAATTTAAATTTATTGATCTATATGTAGTAATTTTGGGGCACATTATGAATTTGTAATAAAGGGATGATATGCTAAAGGGAGTGTCCACTAGAGAAAACCTTACCAGAAAAATGACAGATGAATTAAAAGCATATTTGGAATTTGCAAGACAATGTACATTGTTTATAGCTGTGAGATGCTGCTGGTGTTGGTGGTGATAGGGAATAAATTTAAACACCCCTGTAAAGAAGAAATAATGACTAAACACATACAGAAGATTTAACCAATAGAAATGTTAAAAAACCTCCAGATGAAGCACATATATCTAAAGATTCAAAGTCAACATCCGCATATGAGAGACAACATGCAACATTTGTTCTAAACTGTGTTTCCTTTGTATTTTTGTTTTGAAGTCTATCGATATAGACTGGAAATTTTCATGAATTCATTTTTTTAAATTTTTGATACAGTGTTTGTTTGGCCCAGACTGTCCTGGAACACACTCTGTAGAATAGACTGCCTCAAATTCAGAGATACACTCACCTGTGCATCCAGAGAGCTGGGATTAAAGGCATGCACCACCACCTCCCAGCTTTTATAATTCCATTTGTATTTTAAAAAATGTATTCATTTTACATACCAACCACAGATCCCCCTCCCATCCTGCCTCCTGCTCCCCCTCCCCCACCTTCCCCTCTAACACCCCCCCCCCCCATCCTGTCCTTCCATGCTGGAAGAGCAAAGCCTGGTACATTCAGCTGAGGCAGGACCAAGGCCCTCCCCCCTGGATTAAGGGTAAGCAAGGTGTCTAACCATAGAATTCCAGCTCATGCATCAGGGATAGATCCTGATCACACTGCCAGGACTGATCACACTGATCAGTCCAGTCCCATGCATGTTACGTTGGTCTAAAGTTCATGAGTTCCTACAAGCTTGGTTCAGTTGTCTCTGTAGATTTCCCCATCATGATCTTGACTCCCCTTGCTTATATAATCCCTCTTCCCTCTCTTCAGCTGCACTCCTGGAGCTCAGCCTGGTGCTTGGTTGTAGATCTCTGATTAACAGAGTAGTCCAGTTCAGGTACCCTCTCCACTATTCCTAGAAATCTAATCTAGGGTCATCCTTGTGGATTCCTGGGGATTTCCCTAGCACCAGGTTTCTCTCTTATGCCCCAATGTCTCCCTCTATCAAGATATCTTTTTCATTGTTCTCCCACTCCATCCTTCCCCCAGCTTGACCATTCCCCTTCCCTCCCCTCTATTGCCCCCCTCATCCCCAGTTAACTCAAGGAGATATCCTCTGTTTCCCCTTCCCAAGGTAGTCTATGCATCCCTCTTAGGGTCCTCCTTGTTTCCTAGCTTCTGTGGAGCTGTGGGTTATAGTCTGATTATCATTAGCTTTACATCTAGTATCCACTTATGAGTGAGCACATACTATGTTTGTCTTTCTGAGTTTGGGTTACCTCACTCAGAATGATATTTTCTAGTTCCATCCATTTGCCACAAATTTCATGGTGCCATTGTTTTTTACAGCTGAGTAATACTCTTTTGTGCATATGGACCACATTCTCTTTATCCATTCTTCGGTTGAGGGGCATCTAGGTTGTTTCCAGGTTCTGGCTATTATGTATAATGCTGCTATGCACATAGCTGAGCATGTGTCCTTGTGGTATGATTGAGCATTCCTTGGGTATATGCCCAAGAGTGATATCCTTGGGTCTTGAGGTAGATTGATTCACAATTTTCTGAGAAGTCTCCATACTGATTTCTAAAGTGGCTGTACAAGTTTGCACTCTCCAGAATTTCATTGTTAAATGGCTGAATAGTACTCTGTTTTGTAAATTTACCAAATTTTCGTGTTCAATTTATTAGTTGATAGTCTGGTCCATCTCCTGGCTATTATGAATAAAGCACAAATTAATGTGTATGAACAGTTAACTCTATAGTAGCATGTGGAGATTTTTTGGTATGTCCCAAGAGTAATCTAGATGGATCACATGATTGGCACACACACACACACACACACACACACACACACACACACACACACACACTCGTACATGGTTCAGGAACCTTCACACTGATTTCCATAGTTGCTGCATTTGTTTGCACTCCCACAGCAGTGAATATGTCTTCCACTTTCCCCATATCTATGCAAGCATATATTATCATTTAGTTTCATGATCATAGTCATTCTGACTGAGGATGTTGATTATTTTTTATATACATCTCAATCATTTGGATTTCATCATTTGAAAAGGATCTGTTTAGTTCCATGCCCCATGTTTTGTTTGTTTGTTTGTTTGTTTGTTTGTTTTGGTTGGTGTAGTGTTTATCATTTATACCATATCCTTAGGAGAGAACTTAATTTTTTTTTAAGTTGGAGCATAATACTGGCCAAACTTTAGCTTAGCTCTCCCATTGAAACTGGGACTCAGAGTGATGTGTCCCTGAGTGCCTTTGTTTAAAATAGATGGCTCCCAGACCCATAAGATAGGCATTATAATGAAAAGATATGGAAGTAAGGTCGTGATATTATCTAAAAACTAAACTGGGCTCAGAAAGACAAATATGACATGGTTTCTCTCATATGTGGAATCTAGAATTTAAAAAATACATATGACATGGTAACAAAACGGATTCCAATGAAGGAAGAAAAATGTCTAAACAATGGAGTAAGTGAAAAGGAAGGTTAAGGACAGAGGAGAAGGAAAATATTCCAAGTGTGGTCTTACATGCAGAATGTCTGATCTCTCTTATCTGTCTACCTGTTGTCTAGCTATGCCTTTACCTATTTTTATGTATGTATGTATGTATGTATGTATCTATCTATCTATCTTATTTATTTATCTATCTAAGAATTACATAGTGAGACCTTGTCTCAAACAAAGGGAATAAAAAAGAAAGCAAGAAAGGCAAGCTAAGTGATAGTTTTCTGAAATGAGACAATGATGACATGCTCATGGCAAGTTTACTTCAGTGTGTAAGAAGGTAATTGTTTTCCTGCTCGACCAGGTAAATCTTCCTATATACCTCACTCAAGAACGAAAATTAAGATATATGGTAACAATGTAGATGATTTCTTATTATCTGCCTTTTTGGTCTTCTGAATAATTAGATTAATCCCCAAATGCACACATGATTAACTAATGCTGATAACCCTAAAAACATTGATGACACCATTGCATGTTATATCACAGACTCTATCAATGTTTTCTTCCCTCTCCCAGAAATTAGGCCATGTAGATGTAACAGTCTTATTAACGAAGAAACACAGAGCCAAATGCAGAGTTAAAAGCCCAAGGGGTCAGAGCAGTAGCTAAGAGCTGAGACTAAAACCGCCTTCTTACCACCCACTGCTGTCCTCCCCTTCCCAAAGAGACCTACTTCCTGTGTATCTGTCATTTTATTGACTTTCTGTTCTTCCTTCTCATTGGTTGTAAACCCAACCACATGACCTCCTTGTCACTGCCTATCTATACAGACCTCCAGGTCTTCTATGGTTGATATTGAGATGAAAGGCGTGTGTCTCCATGATGGTGGTGTCCTTGAACACACAGAGATCTGCCTGTCATGTGATCGGGATTAAAGCCATGTGCTACCACTGCCAGAATTCTGCTATGGCTTGCTATTAGCTCTGACCCCCAAGTAACTTTATTTATTAACATACAAATAAAATCACATTTCAGCACAAATAAAATATCACCATAAGACCAGGCATCCTTTAGCTTTGTGTCAGTGACTGCAAGTTGATAAGGAAGAGTCACATATTGCTTTCCCTCTACTTGAGACTGTGTACAAGCCTAGACTTCCCCTCTTCTAATCCCTAGACCAAGCACAAGCTATAATGATACCTGGTTCTTCACAGTGGTTTCTTGACTTCTGACATGTAGGTCAGGTAAGGCCATATCTTGTAGTACAAAAATTGCAACCCCTATATTTACATTAGAAACCAATATGGTAAAGAACCTTTTTTGTTCTCTGAAGTGAAAGGTCTGCCTTGCCCTTCAGAAGTCCTCTGTTTGGTCAATAGTGAAATGTCCTAATTCTCCTTGTATCATGGGATGTGAAGGAAAGTTTCTCCACTTCCAGGAAGGGCCAATTATGCATGCCTATGGCTGTGATGCTTTATCTCTTCCAACACTTTCAGAAGTTAATTTATAATCATGGCTGCCTGTGGTGGTGCTGCTAGCTCTACTAATATAGCTCATCTGAGGATAATTTTGACTCATTTTCTTTCAATGATCCTGCTTGTTAAATCCTAATACATAACTGCAGTGTTTTGTTTTTTCATTTCTCTTGGAGGACAGGGGATGTGTGTGTGTGTGTGTGTGTGTGTGTGTGTGTGTGTGTGTGTGTGTCTCACTGGCAGGAAGGGTGGCCTGGGGTCACAGGTTAAAAGGCTGGGGAGGTCAGGGGCCACCCAATGGTTGCTAAATTCACTTGTGAGTAGCCATAGATTTGAACTTTGCACTAATCACTCCAGGCCTGGACCCTACATGGAGGACTCAGCCCAGTGGCTGGTGCTCTAGTTCAAAGGCCGGCAATCTGGTTTCACTTGGCTTAGGGTTTGGGCCTTCAGTGGGTCCTGTACATTCCCACCAGCCTCCTGGGTATGGAGAGTGTGGGGTGGGACCAGAGTAAGCATTGTGCAGTTTCAAAGCTGTGCAGATTCATCCTGGTTTGGAAATGGAAGACCTTCAGGGTGAGTGTCAAAGGCCCCAACTACTCTCGGAAACAGTAAACCTTTGTCCAGAATGCTGGAGTGTGTGCTAGCATTCACAAGAGTCAAGAGGACTGGAAGTTCAAGGTCATTCTCAGCTGTAGAGCTAGTTCAAGGTCTCCAAATTAAAAAAAAATCACTTCATGAGTCATTTCTTTAGTTCAGGATTTCTCAAAGTATGATGTAGACAACCCCAGCCTTAGGCACGGACAGATAGCTGAAGATAAGGACTCCCTGAGCACAACTCCAGGATGTGGAGCGGGAATGTAGGGAGAGAAACACTTTAATTTTTCTAAATTATTTTCATCTGGGGGGTGGGGTACTGCAGCACTCGTGAGGTCAGAGGACAGCTTGCAGTACTCAGCTTTCCCTTTCCACCAGATGGATCCGGGAGATCAGTGAGCACCCTTACCAGGTGAAGCATCTCTTCAGTGCTGAGATAGCTCAGCGGTTAAGGGCACTGACTGTTCTTCCAGAGGACCTGGGTTCAATTCCAGAGGGGAGGGGAGGAGAAGAGAGGAGAGGTTCATTTCTATCATTTTATATAGATGTACTTCCACAAAGTCAGTCTGGAGTCCAAAATAGTTCATAGGATGTATAAATAAGGTAAAGGTAAAGTCAGAAGCAGCCCCCAAAGACAGAGCAAGATTGGGCCAAAAGCACCTTTGTTTTGTTGTTGTTTTTATTATGTGCCTTCTTCAAAAATTTCCTCAAAAATATACTGGTTTTGCAATAGAAAAAAAATTAAAAGGAACACACCCAAAGTTCTAATTGTTATCAAAACATTTCCCTGTATTTTCTCAAATTAAGAAATATGGTCATTAAAATATAATTAGGATGTTTACATATCCAGTAGAGGCAAGCTTAGCTTCCTGCTGACCAATCTTCCTATTGAGATCAGCTATAATTGCTGGAGATGAAAAACAAATGTCAGCATCAAAAAGCCAACCAGGCAGCGAGGACTTGAAATGTTAAAAATCCTACAAGCACCAGCTTTTAATCCAGTCATTTGTCAAATAACACAAGGAAGCTAAAAGCTGAGTACTGATCCCATAGTCTTATTGTCTTGACATACAGAAACTGAAGTACAGGGCCTAATAAGAATGAGATTTTTGTTCTCCACACTTTCCTCCCACTTGTGTCCTGTGCCCCCAGGTCTGCCCCCCCCCTTTCTCTACCCATCTCCAGCAGATCACACAGATCTTCTTCTCCAATCTTTCTCCTGACGCATGCCTTTGTCTCAGAAATAAAAAAATTGAAATGTCGTCCTGGTGGATTTTTCCTTTGATGAGTATGTAGTGTCCTTCTCTATCTCTTCTTTTTGGTTTGAAGTCTTTCTTTCTACATCTATTGTGATTAAAAGTTTTGCTGGGATTTCATCTTACAGCTGTCAGAATGGTTACAATCAAAAACACACATGACAGCTCATGCTGAGGAATATGTAGAGTTAGGAGAATATTTATCCATTGCTGTTAGGAGTGTAAACTTGTACAGCCACTGTGGATAGGAGTGTGGTGGTTCTTCAGAAAGGTGAGAATTGATCTACCTCAAGACCCAGCTATACAGCACTGGGGCATACACCTAAAGGATGCTTCATCCTACCACAGAGACACTTGCTCAAAAAGGTTCACTTCTGTTCTATTCATAATAGTCACGAATTGGAAACAAAATAGATGTATGTCAAAGATGATTGGACAAATAAAATGTGGTACATTTATATAATGTGATATTAGTCCATCATTTAAAAAGTAAAATCACGAAATTCACAGATAAATATATGGAACTAGAGAAAATTATCCTGAGTGAGGTAATCCAGACTCAGAAAGACAAATACAATATGTATTTGCTGATTTGCGGATATTAGCTCTTAAGTTAAAGATAAGCAAGCTACAATCTATAGAAACAGGGAGGTTAGGGATAAAGTAAAAGAGTAGGAGAGAGGGATGGGTCCTAAGAAGGGGAAAATAATAGACAGTTAGGAAGGGGTTGGCTGGAATGGGACAGTCAAATGGGAAAAAGGAAGGAAGAGGAGATGAAGTATGGAATATGGGGAGGGATGGCTAAATTAATGGCCATTTGAGGGGTTGAATGAAAATCTAATATAGGATAAGCACTATAAATTGTAAGTATATATGAAAATGATCTAAGTGAAATCACCCAGTCATGGGAGACACAGAGCCCCAACTTGACATCTCTCATCACCAAATGAAGTTTCAGTACTAGGAATGGGCTACGCCAAAGGGGTCCCATGGGAATTCCCAAACTACCCATGCCATTGCAAAGGCTAAAGGTTGCTCCATAAACTGAGGGCCAGGCTCTATTGCTGAAAATAACACCTATGCAACTCAGTGAACATGGAGAAGTTGAGATGGTTCCTACCTAGAGCCTTTGCCGATACTAGCTAGTGTTCTTGGTTCTTTTGTAACAGACTATGCATGCTACCAAAGGAGAAATATCAACCTATCTAAAAAAACCCTTTGATTTACAATGGTTACTGCCTACAAGACACACTAGGGAATCAATGGCACAAAGCTTGTGGGAATAACTAACCAATGTGTGATTGGATTTAAGGTCCACTCCATGAGATGGAACCCATACCTGACTGCTTGGGTGACCAAGAACCTGAGACTAGATAGGCCAGGAACCCAAGGGAAAACCAAATATTACTGTTCTAAAGAAACATGGCAATAAAATGACTACTAATGACAGTCTGCTATACTCATAGATCAGTGCCTTGCTCAGTCATCATCAGAGAAGCTTCCTCCTGCAGCAGATGGGAACAAACATAGGGACCCACATCAAGAGATGAGAGACTTTTGAGCACTCAGCCTTGGATGGGTATCTCTATTAAATCCCTTCTCTCCAAGCTCAGGGAAAGCTGCAGAAGAAGAGCAGAAAGAGTGTAAGATCCAGAGGGGATGGAGGACACCAAGGAAACAAGGTTTATCTATCTATCTATCTATCTATCTATCTATCTATCTATCTATCTATCTATCTATCTATCTACCTACCTATCTATCTATCATATATCCAGCTATCTATTTATTTATTTTCACTCTACAGGTTTTGTGACTATATTATGGCTTCTATTTTTGTGCTTTTATAGGATTCCTGAATGTGCGAAGGAGTGAGTCTCTGCATCTATATCTGTTTCTTATGTCTTTTCTTGGGATATTTTCCCTCTGTTTTGTCCTGACTTGTTTATTTTTTTTTTACTTACTTTATTATTATGCCTTAGATACCTGTTTGTTTTCTAATGAGGGACAGAAGGGGGGGTGGATCCAGATGAGAGGGGAAGTAGTGAGGAAAAAGGAGTAGAGAGAGGGGAAACCATAATCATACTACAGTGTGTGAAAAAAAAATCTGTTTTCAATAAAATGGGGGGAAAGGAGAATTTTCCTGTCAGAATCTTTGACGAGCTAGCTACATGAACTCCAGTAATAGAACTGAACTACAGTTAATACCACTTTTCCCCAAGCCTCAAGCATACCATAGCCTCAACACAGTCTCTGATTGTGTGAATGTTGTGTGAATGCAGTCTTTCTCCACATACATGCTTGACAGAAGTAAAAGCAAATGGTGGGCTATCACCTCAGCCAGCACCTAAAGTCATCTTTACTGTTATTCATTCACAATGTCAAGTATTCAATTAAAAATGACTAGAAATATTAGTAAATAAGGCCACATGAGCCAAGAGAAAAAAAGAAAAAGGAGTGAGAGAAAGAAAAGAGGGTGAATGAGAGGGGGAGGACTAGGAGAAGAGAACTGCATGAGTTTCAAACAATAGGATCACTACACATAAATTTTTAAGTCAGAAAACTAGGCAAATATTGTACGAAGAACAAACCAACCAACAAACAAAAAAACTATAAAAAGGGCCAAGTAAAGTTATGGCATTCAAAATATAAAACTAAGGAAATCACCAAAATATAAAATATAGCTGAAGAAAAAAATTAGTAGAATAGAAAATGGGTCAGAATACCATGCCCAAAAAGAAGTACCTACAGAGAAAAGAAATTTAAACCATTTTGAGACACATAACTCTAATGCCCAATAGTTGCATTTCACAAAGCAGAGGAGAGACTCAAACAAGAGTGTTGTGTGATTTGACATGGGAAGGCGGTTCCCAAAACAGGTGAAATATCATCTGCATGCTAGAGATACGAAATATATCTTAACCTTAGTAAAGCAAAGAAAATTGCAAAGAAGGTATATCCAGGTAATGTGGTGGAAAACCCAAGGCAAAGAAAACTCTTAAACACAAAAAGACTAAAGCCATCTTGCTTTCAAGGCCCCTGAATTAAGTCTAATGACTGGCCTCTCAACTAAAATAAAGGAGAATAAACAAAAATTAAGTTACGTTTTAAAATGCTGACAGTATATAATTTGCTGGCTTAAAACTTAAATAAATTTTACCTACTAAAATTATCAAAACAAAAAGATAGTAAAGACATTTTCAAACAAAGGAATTTGTCACTAGCTTGTCTATGTAAAAGGAAATAAAACAGAAAGAATAATGAAGACAGAATGAAAAAGCTCCCGATGAAAGCATGAAAACATGAGAAGCAGGAAAGTAACAACAGAAGACCAAACAGGTTTGGAAATAAACGCTAACCATGCATTTACAAAAATCACCCCTCTCCCAGTTCAAACTCCTGTCTCAACACCTTCACATGGTGCCGTTCCATTAGATGAAGGAATGGAACTTCCTGAAGAACTTCGGAGCGGAACACGTCACAGAATTCTGTAACTGTAAGAGACAAGACTGATACATTTTAGTAGTTTACAACTAGATTTCGTCAAAGTACAGTTTGAAATCAGCAAAGCAAGGCTCGATGAGAGAAGATACTAAAATATGCAAAACTCAGCAAAATAATAAAACAGAGATAATGAAAGTAACGGACAGAAAAAAAAAATGAAGTTATTCCCCAAAGTAGATTCCAAGCAGCCATTAGACATGGAGAATTGAGAAACTGCACGAGCCATCAGGGAACTGATATTTTTCCATATTAGCTACAGTAGAAAATACTGATAATCTGGAATAGTGAACAAAAAAAATGGTATAAATACAGCAATATTTAAGATTTTTTACAGGCTCATATTGGCAAGCCACGCGCCTGGGAGCTGCTGAAGCAAGTAGACTAGAAATTTGAGATTAGTCTGGTCTGCATAGACATGACTGTTTAAAAAAAAAAAAGCTGAAGTTTGCCAACAGGCAAACAACTACACTGTTTACAAACAATGAATATAATATAGAATCTCCACTGAAAATATCCTATGAGTTCTACAGGCAAACTGTTTAAAGACATTTGAAGGATGAGGAGCAAAGAGATACGGTGATTGATTTTAACTTAAACCTCAGACACTTTATCTTTCAAAGAACGTTGTTTTCTAGCAGTCCTTATTTTTCAAATATGCTGTAAACAAGACAGAACTGCATCAATTCTTCCTGCGATATTTATCATCCGTTCACTTTAAGATCACTCTCCAATAAGCAACTTGAGTAATTGCTTTGTGACTAGCAATTTGTATTAGTTAAGGCTGTGAAAAGAAAGTAACATTTAAAACATATGCAAGATAATTTTTGTATCTATAGGCTTTATATATATGTCTATATATATAGACATATATATAATCTACTCATGCATAATTCTTATATTAAAAGCAACATGCCTCATTAGCTTCTCCCAACACAATGAGTTTGATACAAATATCACTGTTTCATATACCAAGAACTGGGAACTGTCAGATCTGGGGGCCTTGCTCACAGGCCTAGCACACAGATTTCTAATAGTTTGTCTTCAGAATCCACATTCTTTTCCACTACATATGACTGCATTTCAGGAGAAAGCACATTCATATTTTTATATATATAATACAAAATTAAATTTATAAGGCAATGAGCTTTTTTGGGGGTAGGGGGTTCTTTGAGACACGGTTTCTCTGTGTAACAGTCCAGGCTGTCCTGGAACTTGCTTTGCAGACCATGTTGGCCGTGAACTCACAGAAATCTGCCTGCCTCTGCCTCCCTAGTGCTGGGATTAAAGGTGTGCACCACCACTGCCCAGCTGCAATGAACATTTTCAATGGCTCTATTTGTAATACATAAAGTTGTAAGACAAGAAAGCAAAGAGTGAATCTGATACATTAAAAGATGGAGTTTTAAGACATATAATAGGTTAATGTTTACTAAAGAATTATCCAATGCCTTGGGTACATTTGTAAGTAAACGAGAACTTAGCATAGGGCTGTAGAGTAGGCTCTGTGGTTAAGAGCACTTGCTGCTTTTTCTGAGGACCAGAGTTTAATTCACATCAGCTCATCCCTGTCTGTAACTCCAGTGTTAGGGATCTGGTACCTTCTTCTGGATCTGTAAGTACCAAGCATGGACATGGGGCACATATATCCATTCAGGCAAACACTCATACACATAATATAAAAGTCAATGAATCTTTAAAATAAAGAGAATATAGCAGAGAATAAGGCAGATGACTGAACAAGGGACACATATGTATTAAATTGAGGAACAGACAAAACATCTGAGTGCCAGGAATCTCTTCCTTTGAGATGAAATGTGCATGAGTGAAGGATTCCTGTTGTTTGAATGATTGTCCAGGAACTTCCACAAAAGTTTGTGATCGACAGAAAACCTATATAATATAATATATAATAATATAACATATAATAACCAGTATAATACTGTATTGAACAGTATTGTGTTTCCTGATTTTTTTCTTGTTTTTCCTTCTCTGTTTTTTAAGAGAGAGAAAAAGAACATGAAGTTGGATACGTAGGGAGGATCTGGGTGAAGTTGGGGGAGGGGAAAGCACAGTCGAAATACATTATATAAAAAATGTTTTTGAAATACATGAAATATGACCACAGGGGCCTCTAAAATATGATGCTCGCCTGTACCTCCAGTTCCAAGCTCCCTTCTCTTATAGCCTTCTCTATATCCTTATCCTAACCACACTTGTCATGCTGTTAGGAATCAAGCACCCATACACTCTATGGTTCTCACAGATGTTCTATCTTTTCCCTGTTATGCCCTTGGCCACCTCACTCCATTTTCTCACTTTTTAAAATTATTTTATTATTTTATGTGTATGGATGTTTTGCCTGCCTATATGTCTGTGCACCACATGCACTCAGTGTGTACAGAGGCCAGAAGTTGGTGATGGATCTCCTGGACCTGGCGTTGCAGATGGTTGTAAGATACATACAGGTGCCTGGACTAGCAGCCCAGGTCCTGTGGAAGAGCTTCCAGTGCTCTTCACCACTGAGCCTTTTCTCCAATCCCTTTACTCATTTTTTTTATTACTCATCTCTCAGCTCCATCCTCAGTTCAGGTCTTCAAACACGTAGCATCTGCTTCGTCTAATTGCAACTGTAGATCTATAACTGTTTACGGGATGACCACATGTTTATCTCTATCTTACTGGCTTTTAAAGTCTATGAAGGTAGAAATTTGTAGTCTGTTTTGTTCAACCATTTACTTCCTTGTATCTGGCACAGAGCTGGGGATTCAGTAATCATGTACTAGAAATATAATGAAAGAAAGAAAGAATGAACCCATGAATGATTAAATGAACAAAAAGTCTGTAGTGGCCAATATTCCTATTGAACATCTTAACTGTTTCACTGATTGATGTGAAAGTTGTGAAGGAAAACTGCTGCTCTTCATCACCACCAAGGAGATTACTAATGTGTTCTCTCACCTACTGTGAAGCAAAGAATTTTAAAGACTCTTCAACAAACTTTATTTTCTTTCTTTTTTTCTAATCAGAATAGTGGAACAGTGGTGATGGGGGGTAGCAATATAACTTAACAGGAGCTTAAAAGTTTAGAAGCCAAGAGTAATAGTCCAAAAGTTACTCTCTCGACTTCATCAACATTCAACCAATTGCTCTGTTTTCTAATAAAACACGTGCATTGCACATAAATATAGGGCCCTAGTATTAAAAGTAGCTTTATATAGTTACGCACTCATCATCAACGACAATCCACAAATTCAGTGAAAGGATCTGTTATAATTTATGGATATGAAATGATACCACTTTGAAAGTTAGAAGAGATTCGACAATAAAACATAATGGATACAGATAGCATCTTTTAGGCATTAGAGCAATTTCAGAAGTACTTGTAGTGTTTTAGGAACTTAGTCTTCTTGTCTGAATAATTGTTAATATTATAAAAAAGAAATGTGAACAAACTGTGGTGCTTTTCATAATGACTCACAATGACATCTGTTGAATGAGCTCATTAAGTATGTAGCAATTTTATCTCCATATGCCTTAAAATGTTTTACCCTTGTAGTCAATATTGATGTAGGCACTGTTTGGGCTATTGCAGGCAATAAAATGCAGATAATGTACATTTTTATTGCTTAATCTTAAATATTTGAGCAAGTTTTTATAGCATTGGACTTGGCAAAGCAAGTATAAAATGCTAGACTGTTGAATTGTTACTTGGTTCATCCTCTGATCGTTTGATCTTTGTAAAGCATGAAGAAGTAACCAAGGATACATTCCAAGCTCAAGTTAACAGCAGTTGGCTTGGGTACTTAAAAGCGACAAACACTGAAAAGGCCTAGGGCAGAAATGTCAAAGAGTGTCCTGGGTTTTGCAGAGAGGCAATGGCAGTATGGTATGGCTTCTTAGGCTGGGCAGAAGTCTAAGAGGGGTTTTACCTATCAGAAATCACACCAAGGTTGCCTAGAACGTCCTGCAAAAGTATTCTAGTAAGACAGACAAACAAGCCACTTGATGAGCCTTATGAATATACAGCAAGACCCACACTCATGCCAAAGTTTCGAAAGAGCAGCATGGAGCATCTCAGAGCAATCCAAGCTGAAGGAGCAATTGCTGCAAATTTCCCAGATCAAAATTATACTTCAAGTACAGAACAGAATGAATCAAGATAAATGGATGTACAGACATAGAGTGGTAAAGTTGTAGAACACAGAGAAGCGACAAACCCTAAGAGGTGGCCAGAGCATCACTGGCCACGTGGTGTCCAGTTAAACCAGTTGTACAAACACAGGCAAAACCAGATGCTGCTAGACAATGGGATGATACATTAAAGCACCGTCAAAGGAAAATAAAGGAAAACCATATATACAGATAAGCTGCTGCTCTTGGGTAAAGAAACAGTGCAGAATTTTTATGACTACAATTACTGGAAGAATTTGTCACCCACACAGACTCTCATTAAGAGAACTGTTAAATGTATACTTAAGCAACAAGAAAACCGAACAAAGGAAGAAGCAGTCAGGGTGGGGGATTATAGAATCAAATGCTAGTTCCACAGCTGACTAACTGCCAGGAAATTTTGTTAAGTATTAACTATAAACCTTAGAGAAAAACATGTTAAAATAAGCACTTGACATTGTTTATTTACACAACGCCATGCACATACAAACAACAAACGTGGACAAAGTCAATTTTATTTAGGTTTTGTGCATATATATATATGTGTGTGTGTGTGTATATATATATATATATGTAAATGTATATAAAAATAATCAAAGAGAAGTTCACCATCAATTTGAAAGCAAGCGGAATAAGGGGGTTGGTGGAAGAGTATTGGGGAGGGGATGGAGGGAAGAAAGGTAAGTAATAAAATGATTCAATCAATTTTAATTTAAAATGTATTAAAAATATAATCATAAGTTGGGATTGGATTCTTTAAAAGTTCCAAGATTTTTTTCCCCAAGTTTGAGACAAAAGAAGAAAATTGAATGAGTTTAGACTTTTTGAAGAAAATAGTAAAGGGTAGAAGTGATAAATACTATTTATGTTTAAAACAAAAGAGGTGTTGATGGAGTAAATTATATTTACAAATATAACAATATTATAACAGCCAAGTACATCACATATCTGCCTTCTGACTAAAGTCAGGAATAGTATCTGTTGTTATTATTTAATAGTAGCCATATACTAAAAAATGTAAAATAGAAGATGACAAAAAGAGAAACTAAATGAATAAAGTAAATCTAACTATTTCAAAAATCACAACTGTAAATATATTTATATTAAAACATGATTTCCATGTTGAAATTCTTCTCTATAGTGCTTAAGACAGAAGTACCTACAACAAAAATCACCAAGAAATGTTTAAAATGAAAAATCAGATAAAGAAAACATGGCAGCTTTTGTAGTTATCCTAGAGGAAATAATGTTTTCATAATTTTAACTCAAATTCAGAAATATAAAAGGAATAAAAGTGATAAATCCAATGATATAAATATTTTCACATTAGAAAACAACATGAAGTCTAACGATAGACACAAATCCAAGAAAAATAATTGCACCATGCACCACAGAAGGGCATTAAGAATCGACGTGGACTATCAATCTACAAGCTTATTTACCTTAGGGTAACATACCACACACAGACATTTGAAAGGATGGTTTTATAGCTCAGAGCTCTCTATAGAGTGAAAATTTCTATGAAGTGAAAATTCAAGTATCAAAGACATCCATAAATGAAAGCATTACTATATATCAATACTGCAAAAAATTACATAATAGATTAATTTGATCTTTGAATTTTCTTGCACATTCACACATCTCCCCACATATTTTATACAGATTATATATGTGCTTATTACATAATTTTTGAACTGTGTTTCAATTGTATCATCCTCTTTCAACCTGTTTTTTATCCTTGCCAATTAGTTCTGACAGTCTCATCCATATTCCTTCATGAAAATCAAATTTATTCATTTCTATTGCTCTTAAATATCCTGTTAGAGTCTGGTAATAATGAATCTTCATTTTCCTAGACCTTGACCACAAATGACTTGCAAAATAAACTAAAAATGTAGACTCTGCATTTTTAACTCTTTTTCTGTTGTTGTCTTCTTTTGAATGAAAATGAAGGCAATTTCCATTATCTTTGTGGGCCTCCAGAAATCCACTCTAGCATTATTAGGCAGATGTGCTTCCCAAAATATGAATGGAGTCACTCTTGGTGGGCAATTATTTCATTCCCAGTCATTGTTCCAGTGTGCAATGTGAAGTGTAAAGCAAAAATTCCCCCAGCTATGGTAAACTCCATCTTGACTCTTTGCTTCTGACATTGGTCTTGCACATTACAAACTCAAGCAGCTATCTAGATACGTACCGTGGAAATTGTTGCTGGTGCATCTTCAGTTCAAAGGCATCACTCATGCAGGCTCCTCTGAGGGAAAACTAAAGGGAGGTCTTTAACTGCAAGTGCAGAATTCAGTGGAATAATTCACTCTTTTGAGAATTGATACTGCAAATTCTATTATTGATTCTTTGCATAGTACTCAATAGTCACTAATTCCATTTGGGGAAACTTTCCTTTACATCGTCAGTTCTTAATCACTTGATCTATAAAATTACTTGAACAAAAGTAAATAATTGTCTAGTATTATGACATGTATTTCAGTATGGAATACCTCATAGTCCCAAAGGAGATTTGGGGTTCACATTTTTAATCAAGGGAGGGGTGTTAATTTCTAAAAATATAAAGGGGAGAACCATAACTTCACTACATAGATTTCCCATTACTGACCAATCATTACATGTTGTTGATATGCTAGTTATGTTGGTTATCACTGAGATCTCTGTCCAGACTTCCTCTGTCCTGATTCCTTGTAATCACTGTTGAAAGAATTCAAATGGCACACAGACAGGGGTGTCAAAGGTAGGTCATGTTTATTGCAGAGTTAAAAGAAGCATCCTCAAATTATAAGAATGGACAATGTACAAAGGGACCATGTGCCAATCTGCATTTTAGGTGGGCTTTATATTATTTCTAGAGTTCCCAGAACAACCATCTTTTCCTGGGGAACTTTGTTCTGTCCGTGTGATTGGCAGGTTCATGTGGATTGAATCCTACAGAAGAGCACATTGGTACATTCTAGTCCTTCATCAGAAAGCTTTTTGATTTATAGGAATCATATACAACTTAGGGCACCAGAGCCAAATTTAGATAATATCTATCAACGACCTTCTGGATTATTCAGGATGTCATGTCTCCTCTTAGGGTTAGAGATAGGGCTCAGGTTGCATTCTTCTAAACAGTAATTAGAGCCTGCAGATCCAATCTTGTATTAAGTACTCCTGACTATGATGGACTATATCCATCAAGCCTCCCGGTATCTAATAGCAGCCTGACATGCAGTATTATATATAATATAATATATAATATACATATCCATCGGGATAATGTAATCATGTAGCTGCCTTCCCCTTGCTTTTGTTGAATTTTTCATATGACAGAAGAGGATGCAATTTAATGAAACCAGAGTGGCGTAGCACAAAAGATTTCCATGCAATTTCATTTAGAGTCATCACTTCAATGAACAAAGGTAGAGATTTCAATATATCCAAGAGTACCTGTGTTCATCTATGATTAAAAATTAGCCAATAGAAGAATAGTGATACATGCTTTTACTGTGGTGCTCAGGAGGATGAGGCTGGATCAATTAGTTGGAGGTCAGTCCATAGCAAAATCTTTAAATAAATAAATAACTCAAAAAATCAAAAGTGTTCCTTAATGTACATTAATTGTTGACCTTAAGATATAATAATATTCTAACTAGATAGACTATTAAGAACCGGAGGAAGATGCATTTCTTTGAATTCACTGTGTTAAGCTTATTTCATATAAAACCAGAAAATTATTTTGGAAATAAGTGTCTTTCTCTTGCAAATGAAAACTTGTATCTTGGGGTTGGAGATATGGCTCCATGGGTAAGAGCATATACCAGTCTCACAAGGGAACCAAAGCTTGGTTTTCAACACCCACATTTTTGTCTTTCAACTACCTATAATTCTAGTTCCAGGGGATCTGATGCCTTCTTCTGATCTCTGTGGCTCCTACAAGTGTATGGTATGCATATGTATGTGCACAAGAGTGTGTACCTGAATATATAGACACATTAAATATAAAATGTTTATTCAAGCACACATTAATATAAATAAAACACATAATTTTTAAATTATAGCTCCGGAAAATAATTATTTACTCTAGTCTCTACAACTTGGTACATTTTTTAAGTCTCAAAAGGTAAATATTAGAAGGTAGGTAGAAGGGAATGATGACTTTGTACATGCTTACTTTATGAGAAGTTTTAAAGATAGCTTGTTAATGTTTAGTAACAATTTTTCATTTTCATTTATTGTATTGACAAACTGATTGATACCATCCAGTGTTGCCAAGTTGGGAACATATGTTCTTCCTATATACTGAATGAACTTCTTATTTCAGTCATTCTGGGAGTTTGGCCTTAGGACCACATATTTTAGGAAAATGTATTATTTATTTTATATGCTTTATACTGCCTAGAAAAAAATCTTGGAATATTTTCCAAATGTGCTATTTCCATAACTTATTTTTACTGTTTTCTCTATAGTGACTACTATGTAGTTAAAAAAAGAGAGCTTAAAATTTAATTTTTAAGTAAAATGCTTGTAACTTTTCAAAACTTCCAAAAATCCAGCATCAGCTGTTGTGTCTCCTATAATCCTTAAAGCACTGGCATAAAAAATGAAAGGTAATAAAAGGAAAGTAAAATGTCATCTCTAGGTAAACCCAACATGGCACAAGAGAGACAATAATCGACAATAATTATCAGTTTCCTACCATGAATGCTTAAAGAGCAATTGCAGAAGAGCAAACCCCAGAAGACACCCAGATTACAGGACTTCTGGGAAAATGTAGAGAGTGAACACTGAGTGAATGACTAGTTCCCCATAATGACTACTCTATGCGTATGTCCTTTGCCTCCAGGTTTGAAGTTTTCTCTGCTTTCACATTGAACTCACCAAGTGATGCTCCCAGTCAGTCAATAGAAGGAGTCTCAGCACATTCGGCCACAGCACAACAACATTGTCAAAGACTCGCATGCAGACATTTGTTTTTCATAGTTTGGGAGGCTGAGAAATCCAAGATCAAGTTGCTCAATTTGTTTCTTCATGAGGACTCTCTTCTTGACTTGCAAGCCCCAAACAGCCTTCTCACACAGTGCAGAAGGGAGCTGTGGTTTCTCTTTCTTTACAAGGGTATTGAGTCTATCATAGGAACTCAACTCTTAGGATCCCATTCAAACCGCACTACCTCCCAAAGGACCCACCTCCTCTTATTATCATATTGGATATAAGGCTTCGATGCATGACTTGAGCAAGGACAGAGTCACCTGCTTTATAACAGAAGATAAAATAAATGTCAGCAAAGGCCAGATTTAAGGAGTAAATCGGCTCTCAAGCATATTCCCTTTCAGTCTTACTTCATATACCTCTCTTAAGGTATGATGAGCCTGCTGGAGGCTTGTAAGGGACAGGGAGAGGAAACAGTCATCCCAGCCACAGACATCTCAGCCCTGACCATCTTAGGCCAGCTAAACCTTGGGCAAACTCCTGACAGTACATTGGAGATTCCAGATAAGACCAAGTGAGTCAAGTCTCCATAGCTGAACCCCTTAAATGTCCTCATGAAAACTAACCCATGGCCACTGTGTTTTAATCCACTTAGTTGTGGAGTGTCGTGTTAACAAAGCAATAGCTGATAGTACACACATCTTCAGGAGGCAGTCAACTTCTCTTTGGGGTTAGACATTTGAAGGATGTGAGTTGTTCAGTTTCTGGGCTATAACTCAACAATTTAGCTTCTCTTAGATAATTAGCTGTAACTGGCCTGCCAGGATGAAATTTGTGTCTAAAGATCTAAGTTGTAATCCAAAGTCAAGTAAAAACAGGTAAAATTTCACTTCAGAAATTAAGGTCATAGCACACACTCCAGGGTCAACCTAAAGGAACATTATTATCACAATTTACAAAAAAGGAGAATGAACTTCAGAGGAACTGGAATTGTTTCCAACATAACAAAGGAAGTCAATGGCAGAGACTATCCTTTGATGACAGTTTTCTCTGTTCAGAAATAGCCTCCAGCTGCTAGTCTGCTCAAATCAGCAGAGACAGCAAATGGGAGCTGAAGCTCGGAGTGGAGAGGGAAGTGTGGGCTTTGCATGAACTGACCCTGAGCTGGAAGAGGAGAACGCCTGGTTGCTGGTGACCGGCACTGAGATCTCCAACATGCTGCACGATTTTGCCACTAGAAGGTTTGTAGATGTAAATTCTGAACAGTTTTATTAAATAAGAAACACAGAGCCAAATGCAGAGCTAAAGGCCCAGCGGTCAGAGCAGTAGCCAAGAGCTGAGACCACCTTCCTACCCCTCGCTGCCCCTGCCATCCTTCCTCTGAGAAAGAGACCTACTTCCTGTGTGTCTGTCTTTTTATTGACTTTCTGTTCTGCCTTCTCATTGGTTGTAAACCCAACCACATGACCTCCTTGTCATTGCCTGTCTATACAGACCTCCAGGTCTCTATGACCACCAGGCAACTTTATTTATTAACGTACAAATAAAATCACATTTCAGCACAAATAAAATATCACCATAAAGGTTGAACCTAAAACTTTGCATGGGTGAAATTCTAAGAAGAGGCCCAACCTCCATGGATGGCCGCTGTGTGAAACTTCCCCTTGAGGGAATTTGCAGTGCACTGCATCCCACCCTGCCGTGTAGACTCTAACTTAGACGAATGGTATGACTATCTTGTCCGTTATTATTTATGTGTTGCTTTTTGTCAATATTATGAAAGGAAGTTTTTTCAATTTGTTTCCTGTCTTCTCCATAGGATATCTTCACTTGGTTCTTATCAAACGAAAGAAAATAAACTAAATCTGCAAAGTTAGTGGGTTTGAATAGTGAGCTTTATACATATGAATTCAAGCTCACTTTAAACTCTGCTGTGTCAAAGAATCTATAATATTTCCTATTTTATGGAACCAATGGTATCCTTTGTTTCACTTCTGGAAATAAAAGACCATCGCATTCTCTTGTCCATATCAACACATAAACCACATTTTATTTACCCTATTACTGTTTCTTTCTAAAACGTGACTTTCCTGTGACTAACTACATCACAGAAGGGGTGTTCCCTTAGGAACCAGGTCTCTATGGTTGGTATTGAGATTAAAAGCATTGTGTCTCCAAGCTGGCTATGTCCTTGAACACACAGCCTCTGCCTGCCATGTGATCAGATTAAAGGTGTGTGCCACCACCACTCAGCTTCTGCTATGGCTTGCTATTAGCTCTGACCACCAGGCAACTTTATTTATTACAAGGCACTGACTCTATTCACAAGCCCCTCACCTAATGCTGAGTGTCTTCCAAATGTTTCACTCCCCATTACCCAGGGAGTAAGAGTAGTATTTCCACAAATGGACTGTGGAGAGATACAGAATTTGGTCCAAGCCAGCCTCCCGGTTTGAAGTATTTTAGTTCCAGAGTCTGAACTAAGACAAATATTAACTTGGATAAAGGGATAATCACAGCTAAAGAATGCCAAGATCTTGTGGTAAATGTAAAGCTATTCCTTGGCTTTTTAAATCTGTGAGATTAGTATGTATGTAAAATGTCTAGAGAGTATATTTTTAAAATTCAGTGAACAATGTGTATAACTTCTCTACCCATGGAAGAGACAAAAAAGGACAAATTACACTCGGGAGGCAGAGCCAGGCGGATCTCTGTGAGTTCGAGGCCAGCCTGGGCTACCAAGTGAGTTCCAGGAAAGGCGCAAAGCTACACAAAGAAACCCTGTCTCGAAAAACCAAAAAAAACAAAAAACAAAAAACAAAAAACCACCAATTAAAAAAAAAGACAAATTAAATTTAAAAAGCAAAAAAAAAATACAATTTGATATTAATGCAAATAAAAATGCAAAAAAGTAACAAACACATCAAAGAACAAATAGAAAATGCATTGAAATGTACTTTGTATGTGGGAGGGATGCAAATTGTGGGCAAAGGGCAGATGACAGTATATTATGTTTCCCTGAAATAACCACAGCAATATCCCTGGTCTATTGTGCTCTTACAGAACTGTGGCAATTCCTTACTAAGTAGAATGGGGAGGAGGCTGTGTGGATAGCTTGACAAACAGAATATGGCAGGCATGGCAAAGTATGACTTTCAATGTTGAATCACAGAAGGTGACTCAGCTTACTGTTAGCTTCTCTCTGTAGGGACACTTATTATTGGAGTTATGCTTCAAAGAAACTGAGAGCCAGTGAAATATAGATAGAATGAGGGAGTAAAGTTTTTAATGCCTAAACTGGAGAACATTAGTTGTGATCTGAGGCATCTACAGAAAGTGGCCTGTTCCTCTAACCACAGGAGTTGGGGTGAAGCCAAGAAGACCCCTGAGACTTTCTCACCAGCAAGTCCTGCTGTAAAAGTAAACTCCTGACCTAGTTACAGGAGGACATTCAGCTATCAACCTATGGTTTCCACATGTACTTATATGAGCAAGTGTGTGTGTATGGATGCATTCATGCACACACACATGCATGAGCATACACACATGCACACACGAATGAGTGCGCGCGCACGCGCACGCGCGCACACACACACACACACACACACACACACACACACCTGTATCAAATTGAGAGGCTAGATATTGTGCTATGGATGACAAACCAAGCTAAACACTCAGCCTACAATGTCAAGACAGGCATGTGAGTGACTAGGACTACAGACGATTCTAGTTTTAGTGTTTTATTGTTCTCTATACGGAACCTGCTCACTAGAGATACAATGTGAAATAAGCATTGCCAACAGCTGAAGACACTGAGTTTGGGGTGACTGGTCATGCAGCAATAGATCCTAAGTCAGCTGCTCTTTGGTCTATAGAGGATGAGCTTAAGTTTCTTCTCCATTGGTTTATTCAGATATGTGGTGATCCTTGGCATTCTGCCATTTATGACTAAACTTCAAATCCCTGGCTTATCAGAAGATGCTTGAATAAATTAAACGATTCAAGATCAAACATGCCGATAACATCCCCTGCCTTAATATTACCGAAGTCTCATGGTATATCAGTCTTCTCTGAACTCTGTAGCAGGGTTATCCACTTGGGCTCACTCAGGGAGGTGTTGTGCAGAATCACTGCCCATGGGGACCTCACTGTTTGATATGTAGAAGAGTCAATGCACTCAGGGCTTCCTTCAATCCAGGACCTTCCTTGGCACAGGCTGCTGTCTCTCAAGCAGTCAATTTTACCCAACTCTGAACAAAGCCGCACAAGGTCCCCCCTGGGTTAGGCTCATGGCCTGACTGCCTTGCTTGCATGAGGCAATAAGTTCCATCCCTGTGGTGATATATTGTGTACTCTAATAAACTTTGCCTGAGGATCAGAGGACAGAGCCAGCCACTAGATTAGACATAGAGGCCAGACAGTGGTAGCACACACCCTTAATCCTATCACTCCGGAGGCTGAGATCCAGTCTGGATCTCTGTGAGTTCAAGGCCACATTTGGAACAGAGCCAGGCAGTGGTGGCACACACCTTTAATCCTAGTGCTGGGAAGCACACACGCCTTTAATCCCAGGAAGTGACATGGCAGGGTGGAGAAAGGTATATAAGGTGTGAGGAGACAGAAACTTTCAGTTGAGATGCTTTTGGGTGAGGACTCAGAGGCTTTCAGTCTGAGGAAACAGGATCGACTCAGGAGTTGGCAAGGTGAGGTTGGCTGTGGCTTGCTCTGCTTCTCTGATCTTTCAGCTTTCACCCCAATATCTGGCTCTGGGTTTATTATTATTATTATTATCATTACTACAACTACTACTACTACTACTATTATTATTATTATTATTATTATTATTATTATTATAAGAACATTTAACATTCCAACAACACTTGGGTAGATCCCCATCTAGCCTTTGCAACTGTAGCAAAAAAATAACTAAATAATTCATCAAAACTTGATGATACCATTAAGATAGCGGAAGAGCTGATACTGCTTACCTGATCAAAAATAATATCAGGCTTGAATGTTGAGGGCTGGAAAGATTAAGGTACTTGTTATACTAAGAAAGAAGAACACATTTATTAAAACAATAAAAGGGGTGGGGTGAAAACAAAGGGAAGAAATTGGGTGGACTTGTATAGTCTTAGAATGATTTTTACTATAAAAATGGATTTGGGCCAGGCGGTGGTGGCACACGCCTTTAATCCCTGCACCTAGGGGGCAGAGCCAGGTGGATCTCCGTGAGTTCGAGGGCAGCCTGGTCTACAGCGCGAGATCCAGGACAGCCACCAAAATTACACAGATAAACCCTGTCTCAACCCACCACCCCCCAAAAAAAGAAAAAGATTTTATTGAAAAACAGAGATTAAAATCTTGGAGTAACAGTTTTCTTGGATGGAAGGAAACATTGCTGATAGGTTCTCTCTACAGCAGTTGTTCCCTCCAGACACTGATTGTAATACAGTCCATTACAACCTTGAACACAACTACTAGTAAAAAGTACAAAGGAGTTCTGAGACAATTCTGAACATTAGAGGGAAAATTTTGCTGTGAATTCTACTTAACTCCCTGTGGTTCCCTAAGGAAACCTCAAGTACAAGCCTAAACACTTCTAGGTAGCATAAGAAAATTCATTACTGTTGAGATGCACATTTTTGCATAGCTTATTCTATTTAAATCATGGCACATTCCACAGAACTTAAAGTAATACCTTATTGCTGAAGATACCACACACTTCAGACACAAGTCTGGGAGGATGCAGCTAGGACTGACCTGGAAGCCTCTTCCCTGTGCACTAACACACATAGCATTGGAAGGTGCTGTGCGGGCTGCCAAAGGGGAAAAACAATTAACAGTTCTACTAGGAACCACAGCAATGGCCAGCAGGGCAAGATAATTCAAGGTACGATAGTGGCACTTATATCTTAACCGTAATCAATAATTACTTAATTAAACTTAAGGCCTAATCGATAGGAGGAAATTCGTGCCTAATACTGTAAATCCACCCAACTACCCATGGCTGATGAGGTCATAGAAACTAAGAAGAATCTACTACTTACCACTTTCCTTAACCAGTATAATTCCCAACTGCAGCTTTCTAAATATACCTTTATATCCATAGGTATGTATAGCTCTCATCCTGCATCAGATAAACTTCTTTCTTTTTTCATCCCAACTGGTCAAAATGCAGAGAACAACTGACCAGAGGTGCCCATTCCCAATAGACAATACAACACAACCCCTACACCTAAGGCTTAGGGAACATCATAGAAGAGAAAGCCGAAAGACTGAAAGAGAAAGGAGACCAGGCTGTGTACTTCAAGATGGTGTCTTCTATGTATGACTGTGGTGATATTGTGTTCCCCAATATATTGTGCACCCTAATAAACTTATTTGGGGTCAGAGAACAGAACAGCCAATAGACAGACATAGAGGCCAGAAAATGGTGGCACACATGCCTTTAATCCTTATCACTTGGGAGGCAGAGATCATCTGGATCTCTGTGAGTTTAAAGCCACACTGGAAATAGCCTGTCATGGTGACTCACACCTTTAATCCCAGGAAGTGATAGCAGAAAGCAGAAAGGTATATAAGACCTGAAAACCAGGAACTAGAGATGGTTAAGCTTTTAGGCTTTTAGCAGCAGTTCAGCTGAGATTCATTCTGGATGAGGACTCAGAGGCTTCCAGTCTGAGAAAACAGGATCAGCTAAGGAATTAGTGAGGAGAGGAAGCTGTGGCTTGTTCTGCTTCTCTGATCTTCCAGCATTCACCCCAATATCTGGCTCTAGGTTTGATTTTATTAATAAGACTCTTTAAGATTTGTGCTATATATGAAAGGAACAGCATCTAGGAAATCGCAACAATATGGTCACCTAAACAAGGCCTCCATGATGATCACATCAATTGATATGCCCATGTAGATGGGGGGATGTAATAGAATCCTGCCCTCAGGTGGAGAGCAAAGGTTGCCGAGAGAAGGAAAATTCATCTTCTCTAGGACACAGGGAGAGTTGGAAGGGAGACAAGATGGGGTGGCAAAGACAAAAATGAAGAATTCACACATGAAATACTCAAAACTATGAAAATCTTAAGACATGAATCAAGAAGTCATACCCACTGTTTTAAGTGTCAGCGATGTGTCACTTACCTTCAGGGAAGTCACTGTCTTTTTTTTTTTTTTTTTTTTTTTTTTTTTTGGTTTTCCGAGACAGGGTTTCTCTGTGTAGCTTTGCGCCTTTTCTGGAACTCACTTGGTAGCCCAGGCTGGCCTCGAACTCACAGAGATCCGCCTGCCTCTGACTCCCGAGTGCTGGGATTAAAGGCGTGCGCCACCACCGCCCGGCAAGTCACTGTCTTTTAAGGAAGAAACATCAACAGGTAATGAGTATAGAGTAACTAATGTAGAGGGCACAGAGGAAAAGTGAGCTGAGTAGACAGCACGCCGAAAGGCAGGAGGGTATGAAGCAGCAGTGTCCTCAGGCAAAAGCATTGTTAATATAACAGAACGTGGGGTACTTGGGGTCCTCAGTGTGGCATTTGTTCACCACTGACTTAGTTAGGGTTCTCTATGGCTGTGAAGAGACACCATGACCACAGCAACTCTTATAAAAGAAACATTGAACTGGGGTGGCTCTCTTACAGTTTCAGAGGTTCAGTCCATTATCATCATGGCAGGGAGCAAGGCGGCCAGCATGCAGGCAGACCTGGTGCTGGCTACATCTTGATCTGAAGGCAACAGAAAGTCAGCTGAAACAGTGAGTGGTATCCTGCACATAGAGAACCTCAAAATCTGCCCTGATGGTGACACACTTCTTCTAAACAAGGCCATACACACTCCCACAAAGGCATAACTCCTAATAGTGTCCCTCCCTATGACTTTATGGGGGCCAATTACATTCAAACTACCACAACCCATATGGTGCTCAATGCAAGAGCTAATCACATGTTTCTGCCTCTGCAATTTAGACACAAGAGATGTGAAGCTGCATACTTTTCAAACACGCATTTATGAGATTTATTTCAGGCCCTCATTCAGACTATCATCAATCAGGATTGCCTTTTGTGGCATGTGCTAGAGACTTCAGGACAGCAACTAAAACTAGAAATGAAAATGCTTTAGTTAAGTCATACACCACAGAGTATGTGTTGTTTGGAGTCCAGACCTGAGGTCTCCGGTCCCGGAACCAAGCTCACAGGGCTCCTCTCAGCTTTGCCAGATGGTTACAAGGCAGCTGCTCTCCCCTAGTCTTTGCTTAAAGTTCTACACAGGGGGACAGGGAAATTTCTCTTCCCATCAGAGAAGCCTAGGAAAGCTCACTTAGTACAATTCCCTTCTGTCTTTGTCCTTACCGTGGCTACATGGCATGGTTATGTAACTGAAAGTAGTTTCGGTATAATGGGAAGTAACTGTAACACTACATCTAACTTTATGGTTTGAAAACTCTAAAAACATCTAAAAACTCCAAGAAAACCCAATAACATTCTTTTATGCACTGCCGGGGATGTCGTTCTCTATGCTGTGAATGTGTGTTGCTCCGATTTGGTTGATAAATAAAATGCTGACTGGCCAGTAGCCAGGCAGGAAGTATAGTATAGGTGGGATAAGCAGAGAGAATAATTCTGGGAATAAGAAGGCTGAGTCAAGACTCACCAGCCAGACACAGAGGAAGCAAGATGTGAAGGCAGAACTGAGGAAAGGTACCAAGCCACATGGCTAAACATACATAAGAATTATGGGTTAGTTTAAATGTAAGAGCTAGTCAGTGGTAGGCCTGAGCTAATGGCTGAGCAGTTTTAATTAATATAAGCCTCTGTGTGTTTACTTGGGTCCAAGTGGCTGCAGGGCCATGGGAGATGGGCAGGACCAGGAAAACTTAAGCTACAATGCACAAAACTACTCTGATGAGAAACAAAGGGATATAACTCAATGCTGTCCATGGAGATATGTATAGAAAAATGGGACAGTGCTGATGCTCAGTGACAAGGGGTGATTAGAAGGCTCAATATTCATAATCCAGCAGCTGTGGTGAAGTACTGCATGAAGTTAGGACATAGATTATGGCTGCCAAAATGCAGAGTGTGCAATTTTCAAATCTGTGTTAAGAGATACCCCTTAACAGTGTTCTGTTGGACAGTGTTCTAAATAAAAGGTTAACCCACCCACCCACCCACCTACCTACACACACACACACACACACACACACACACACACACACACACTCATACACATGCACACACACTTGCACACACACAAGTATACACATCTTCATTTTTAGGAAAATGATGAAGATTTTGTTTCTTTTTTATATTTCTAATGGATGGTTTATTTTGAGACTCTGATCTGAGAGAGGTCACCTTCCAAAGGAAGAATAGGACAACTGGTTGCCAAATTGTCAGACCTGAAAATTTGCACACTAGTAACATTATGGTTATCTGTAGGAACATATATTAGGAATATATATGTTTATACATATATGTATACAATAACAAGTAGTGAAATAAGAGGCCATGGATTTGAAGGCAAGCAGGGAGGAGTAGATGGGAGGGCTTAGAAGGAAGAAGGAGGGAGAAATGTTGTAATTACATTATAATCTCCCAAATTAAAAAAAAAAAAGCTAAGAAATTAATAAAAAATTGGCCTCTACATGGGGACATTCTAGAGAGGAAGACTTGAGAACTGCTTCCTCTGTTCTTGGTAGCCAGGAAAGAGAGAGAGAACAAAAGTGGGGCCCAGAATAAACTACACCCTTTAAGGGTAGCCCTTCCAGTAGCCCACTTCCTCCAACTGGGCCCCAGTGCCCCAATGACCCACATCTTCCAAGGTTTCTATAACCTTCCAATAGTCTATTAAGATGTGGATCTACTAGTGATTAATTCTTGGGTAAGATGAAAGCCATAATCCAATCATCTTCCAAGTGTCATACCTGTGTACACCTCAGTAGTGGGGCTTAAACCTTCAACATACGGCCTTTGGTGGGTATTCATGCTCCAAACTGTAGTGTTATGCCTCTATTATAATATAGGCAATATCCAGCTTTCCCAGCTGTCTTAATAATATCATCACCACTTTATTTGTATTTTCATTTTGATGCCAGATCTTGTGAAGAATCATTGTCATCTTTCTTTTGTCCTCCTTAGTGCACAGGAATAATTGGAACTTTTTGTTCTGATTTCTTTAGTGAAATTCATCCATCTATAACACTGTACATTCTAGATTTTCACAGAATAAGAAGCCCAGCCAAGGATCAATTCACGGCTATAAAATTCCATAGTGTTTAATGAAATCATATACTTGCTTAGAAAAATATATCAAGAGTGTAATAAAAGAGTATGACAATATAAAGAAATAAAAGTATAAGTATTTTAAAATAAATTCCATATGTAAAGGAAAAAAGTGACATTCTACAGAAAATAAAATAGTGTATTAGCAAAAATAAAGGAATCTGGAAATGTGTAAGTGGAAATTCAGACAAAGAACAATATTGTTAGTTAGATTAGACACCAATAAAAGGAACACAAGATAACGAGGTGTGGGAAAAGCTTACACAGAATGCTGTGTGGAATGGTGAGCAGGCAGGACATTTAGGCAGCTAAGTAACACTGTGGGCAAGCAGAACAGACTCTATGCACCTGAAATCAGTTTCATAAGAAACCACGACAGAGTGAAGAGCAAAGCAGAGATACCCAAGTGATGTTCCTTGTGGGAATTTCAGGAAACTGAGCATGGACAGTAGCCTGAGTGGATCCAAAGGGAACACAAATTCCTTACAAGTAAATAGCTATCATTTTTAGACAACACATTATTATGATAACTTTTCATAATAATATATGAAGCTGGGAGCATCAGTAGAATTGGGGAACACTTCTGGAGCATTAGTGCCAAACAGAGCAGGGGTGAAAAATGCAAACCAACAAGATCCCTACCCTTGGGTCAAAAGTCTGTTTTTTTTTCCCCTTCCAAGGAGAACAAATAATCATTTTGGAGAAGTCATCTGAAGCACCCAATGATCATCATGGTAAATGTTTATATGGCCTGCCATTTTATAGGGTTGGAATAAACAAACAAAAGCCTCTGAGCTCTACAGCTACTTTGATCTTTGTGTTTTATGTAGCAAGAAAGATGCTATTTGCATCCTAAATAGTATACAATGGATAGAGATTTATACTTAAGACATAACTTAGTCTTCTGTCAGTATACAGAGCAATAGCATTGCAAGATATTAATAAAGCATACATGTATCTCAAATGTTCACATCAAAATTAAAGTCCTTGAAAGTCAACTGTATCATGATTTTGTTGCCATCTCCAAATCACTGATTATGCCCATGAGGGACAAAACAGCTTTTATCTTATAGAATGGGAAAATATGTGGCATTCACATATTGAACATATTTCTTGTTGGTTGTTTTGCTCTTTTGGGGAGCTCATCACCCAGCTCCCAAATAAATCACACACAGAGGCTTATTCATAATTATAAATGCCTGGCCTCAGCTTGGCTTGTTTCTTGCCAGCTTTTCTTAACTTTAAATTATCCCATCTATCTTTTGCCTCTGGGCTTTTTCCTTTTCTTCTGTATATCTTACTTTCACTTTTACTTCATAGCTGGCTGGGTGGCTTGGTGGCTGTGTGGTTGGGTGGCCCCTAGTGTCCTCCTCTCCTTGTTCTCTTGCTCCTTCTTCTTCTTCTCCTTTCAGATTTCTCCTTGTATTTATTGTCTCTGCCTGCCAGCCCTGCCTATCCTTTCTCCTGCCTTGCTATTGGCCATTCAGTTCTTTATTAGACCAATCAGGTGTTTTAGGCAAAGTAACACAGCTTCACAGAGTTAAACAAATGCAACATAAAAGAGTGCAACACATCTTTGCATCATTATGTTCCACAGCATAAACAAATAAAACAACATCATAAAATATTTTACAACAATATTAAATGTGCTCTAACATATACGATCATTCAAAAATGAATGAGTTTATGGTGAGTCTAAGTCAAAGTTACAGGAATCTCTTCTCTACAGTAGAACAGTAACCAATAACTGCAGGAGAGGAAAGTTAGAAAGCACCCATTTTGCTGGCATTATTGCAGTAAATGACTCAGGTAAGAATGGTAATTCAGTGCTGACCCTGTCTGCTGAGAAGTGTCTGGGGAATAAGACATATTTGTTCTCCAGGTGTAGCTTCATAGATTATTTATTAGAAAAGGAGTATGGAAGCTAGTGTATGATATAATCTGTAGGGCAGACATTCCCAGAGACAATACTCTAATATCACAGTGACAGAGACATCATGAGTCTCCTCACTGTGACACCCAGAGAAGCACAAGCTCCATGGACAGTGGCATCTTGCTGGGAAGTTGAGCATGAATCTAGAGCCTGGATACAGAAAAGAAATGCAGAGATTTTTCCGGATTAAGAGAGAAAAAAGTGACAATAACAGATGTCAATTCAACATTGAGCTATGGATCAAAATGAAAACACCAAAACAGCTATAAAGTATTATTAGAATGGCTTATGAATTCTGAATAATATGACCTATATACTATATAATAAGCTAGGTACTTTAGAATAGTAGAAGGGCTTGGTTCTTAAATGCCACCCAAAATGATTGTGCAGCAGTGCTCAGTGGTGGTAGTGGGTGTGTGGGAAGTTATTGGACCATGAGAGCTCTGATCTCAGGAGTGGATTAATTCATAATATATTCACATCTTAATGAGCTGTTGGGATGTGCGGAAACTTCAGGAGGTTCAGCCTAGATGGGGAAAGTAGTTCATGAGGAGGCTGCCTTAAAAGGGTATGTTTTGTCCCTGGGCCTCATCTTTTTTCCTCTGCCTGTTTCTGGACATCATGATGTAAGCAGCTGGGTTCCATGTTCTCCCCTGTCCTGACACAGGTCCTCAGTAATCAGCCTAAAATAGACTAAATAACTAAAGGTTCAAGCTAAAAGAAACCTTTTCTACTCTTAGATATTTTTCTCAAGCATTTTGCCACAGGTGTAGAAAAGTGACCGCTACACATGTAAGTGGTGAAACCCAAAAATATTATCTTGGTACTGAAGTAATACAGGTACTGGTACTCACTTTCAATAAACTACCCACAGATATATTGAAACCTGAAGATGGAGAGATACTCTTTAGGGCTGAAAGGGAAGAATGCCTGAGCCTAGGTGAGTAAGTAATATCCATTGTACTATTCCAGAACATTTCCTTACTGGATGAAGTTTATCCAAATACAAGTTGGGGGAGTCTGACTGTGCAATTAAACCTTTTGTTTCTTATAACATTTCATATTTTTAGTTTTATAAATATTTTAAAAATGAACGGCTCCTAAGAATATAACATTGTACAGTAATAATAATTATGTTCTTATAACTGATCATTTGCTAGGTCAGATACCTCAGTAACACCCTAAGGAGTATATAATTTCCCCTTCAAACTATAATCAGTTCTACCTTTCATGTCAAAAACCTGGGATTCAGAGAGCAGATGCCCACCTGCCCACTCAGTATAATCCAGCACATCACACGGCTCTGGAGTCAATATTTCTGTTGGTATCATCTGTGTAGGAAATGTGTGCACTTAAAACTTGCGATGGATACTTGTCTGGGGAAAGGTGCATAACAATGAAATAAGACTTCAAAGGAAATGAAACAATGTACAAGTATGCTGAAAACTAAAAATAAAATCATTTTCAGAAATGGTTAACAAAATTTTACAAAAATTAAAATAAAAAACAAAACAAAACAACAAAACAAAAACCTCACCATATTTCACATATATTCCAATATCTTAACATTTCTGAGAATCTTTGTCTCCATTACTGCTTGTGTCCTATTATAATTTCCTTGCCCATCTTAATTAAAGTAGATTAAAAATAAAATGAGAATGAATCAGACTATTGTGACCATGGCATGAAGTCAAATTCCCTGAAGATCTTGTATTAGCTGATGAGTTTTCTTTGAATGTTTTTTTTCCTCTCTGTTCTTTGAAATGACAATACATCCTCACACAATGCCTTAAAGTTATTTTGATAATTAAGCTAGATAACCTTTCTGGTGCTCCATTAAGATGGCATGAAATGATTTTTTTTTCTAGATAGTTTAGTTGCTGCAGATGGAATCCACAGGAACAGACAGCAATGTAGCCATTAGGCTAAGGCACACTGAGGGCTTAATACCAAGTGTCAGGGGAAAAGCTTTGAAAACATTTGCTTTAGGAGAACAGATTTACCACTGGCAGAAAATGCTTCATCCTTAGCATCCAAAAAGAATCCCCAACTTCATCTTTATACATCCAAAGAGAACCCCCAGAGAATTTCTTTAAGCCTAAGAGAACAACATCATGTAATTTATAGAAAATTATTCACCCAATATACCCTCCCTCAAAGATGAACACCTTGACCATTCATTTGTGTATTCATGTATTGTCTTAACTGAGGTTTCTGTTCTACCATGACCCAAAGCAACATGGTGAGGAAAATATTTATTTCATCTTAACACTTCCACAGCACCGTCCATCTTCAAAGGAAGTCATGGCAAAAACTCAAGGCCGGAACCTGGAGTCAGAAACTGAGTCAGAAACCATGAAGGAATGCTGCTTACTGGCTTGCTCCCCATGGCTTGCTCTGCCTATTTTCTTATATACCCCCCCACCCCCGAACACCTGTCCAGTCCAGATTGTGAGAGTGTTTGGACAAATGGGATAGAAAATCCATTGAATGCTTAGTGTTTATTGTGTCATTATTTGAGGGCTTGAGAGGTAGGAATTCATAAAGAGATGCAAACAATGGAGATCCAACTTGTGAAGTTTCTGAGGCAAGTGAAGATTCTATCAGAGCCATTTGTATGCTATTCCGAATTAAAGCTCTGGTTGGCTGGGGCTGAAGAATTGGGGGAAGAGGAAGAAGGAGAGAGAGACTGCCTGGAGCCACGGCCAGGACAAGGAAGATGTAAAGTACCGGTAAGCCACCAGCCATGTGGCAAAGTAAAGATTAATAGAAATGGGCTAAATATAAGAGTAAGAGCTAGACAATGATAGGCCTGAGCTAATGGCCAAACAGTTTAAATAATGTAAGAGTCTGTGTGTTTATTTTATAAGTGGGCTCTGGGACTTGCAGGGCTTGGCGGCAGGAGCTGGAGAGAAATTCTCCAGCTACAAATGGCACCTAACGGCTCCAGTTTCCACCTTAAACCTAACAATATTTAATAAACAATTCTGAACAGAGCCAAAAACAGGTTCCTGCTTCATGTCTCATACGGCAGCTAGACGCCGCAAGACGCGGGTTTGAATTACTGGCGGGTTCCTGGCGTGCGCACCAGTATGGCAGGAATGAGGCATCTGCCAGCAGCACATTACGCTATGTGGTAGATTTAGTCTTTACTAGTAAAAAAAAAAGAAAGAGAGAGAGAGAGAGAGAGAGAGAGAGAGAGAGAGAGAGAGAGAGATATTTCTGGGCTACATGCTGCTTTGATAGGATCATAGACCTGCAAAAAATGTACCACCGCCATGTTGGGAAGCTAAAGTGGGTGGAGCTAGCAGCCACAGCACCATTTCAGTCTTAAAAGGCTACAGTTTAAATCAATAAGACTGATTCAGATGGAATAGTTTATAATGTATGTAAAAATATACGTAGGCTTTAAAGAGAGAAAAAAAGGAATATATACCGTTAAATAAACAAACAGTTTTTAAAAATAAAGTCTTAAAAAAAAACAGTATAGGTAATAAGCCACGTAAAGATGGCTATCACACAGAGAATCTGGATTATGTTGTCTTTGATACTTGTAACTGAAGAAAAACATTTGATTGTAAAAGCTGTTGAGTTATGCCAAAATGTAAATTTTAAAGGTACCTTGACTTCAAAATTTATATATAAGGATATGTTACTTTGGAAAAGAGTCTCTGCTTTTGTTTCCACAGAAAGCCAGAGGCTATGGATTTGTTCCAGATTAAGATACATCAGGTTTGACCAGCCAAGACCCCCTGAAAGGTCTCAGATGACACCATGGCCCAGATGATCCAACATCCAGAATGGTTTCAGGCAACTGGCTCAGATAATACACCCTCATGGACTACTCCATAATCCTAAAATTTTCTTTGTGTCCCCATAAGATACAGCGCCCCCCCACCAGCAAAAAATAGTAAGAGATGCTACACCCAAATTCCCAAATATACCAAGCTGGCTTTAGAGGTGGAATTGGCTCACTCTCCCTCTAAACCCAGACATATTTGTTTTAAAAAATGGTTAAAAGATTCTTGTGTCCCAAATCAGAAGAGCCCTCTGATGTGGGACAGAGAAAAACCAATATTTTTATTTAAAACAGGTTGATTATAAATACAATCTCTTTCTAAAAAAAAGAGGATAGTTTAGATATGATAGGATCAACTGTAATTAAAAGAGGCTACCATCATTGCGGCAAAACGATCTAGTAAATGTTTCTTCAGAGACAGTACACAAAATCTGTAGTCCAAAGGCAGGCGAGGCTACATGTACCTCATGCCAGCAGCCACACTTTGTAAAGAGTAAGTTTCTCAGGTAGTTCAGGTTTTGATGGTATGAAGGGGTCATGGAGAGCAGCTGAGGCCTGGCACTAAATGGCAGGGTCAGAGACCTAGAACACAGTCCAGGAGTGGTTGTTGGTGAAGATGCAGCCCAGTTTCAAAGGAGACCCCAGCATTTTGGAAATGCCAGTACCAGGGTATGACAAGTAAGGAGAGCAGTAGCTGTGCAGTGAAGCTGGCCTGAGAAGTGATGGATGTGTGCTGGGAGTAGCAGACCTGGGGAAGTAGAGCGCTTAGGCCCTTTGAAACCCAGAAGATCATGAGTGAGTCCAAGACATTAGACAGTCGCTGTTTACAATGTTGGCGTTGTGTTTGTTTTCATTGGACTGTGACTGTTTCCTGATTCTTCCCTCTTAGGGAAAAAAGTATTTAACTTGTTTTTGATTGTACAGAAACCCACAGTTAAAAGACTTGGAATATTTTAAAGAGATTTTGGATTTATAAAGAGATCTTAGACTTTTAAGTGATGAAGGTTTTAGAGACTGTAGGACTTTTAAAGTTATACTTTGCATATATTGTGATATTGATAGGAGATCTTGGGGATGAACAAAAAAGGAAGGTTTATGGTTTAATAAGTAATGTGTTTTGTGTTAAGTTGACAAGGTGTCAGCTGGTTCTTGTCAACTTTGCACAAATCTAGACACACATGGAAAGAGAAAATCTTAACTGATAAAATGCCACTATAGGATTGACATGTAGGGCATTCTGATAGTGAAGAAATTAAGACCAACAATTCATAAAGGAGACCTCATGAAGCCACACTCTTCTGTGTGTTAAAAAACACCATTATTTGAACAAAGCAGCAACCTGCAAAATGGGAAAAACCTCATCAATTATATGTCAGATAGAGGTTTGGTGACTAGAATATACAAAGAATTTTTTAGAAGTCTGTTTAGATCTATACTCCATTTTTATATTGGGTTATTTGTTTACATGATGTTTAGTTTCTAGAAATTATTTATATATTCTAGAGAAAATGCTTTAACTAGACTTTAGAATTCCCAGTGTAAGGAAAAATACAAAATAGTAAGTCTCTGTATTTTGATATTCTCTTGGATTTTTCTACTTTGCCTTCATTTTGACATTTGGCAAAGATTACATTTCCTCATTTCCTTTTGTCACCAATGGGTAGAAATATGACTTTTATTCCACCCTTGTGATTTGTCCATACATACACCAACAGGTTGGGGAAAATAAGGAAGACATACACCTTGCAGGCTCAGTGGCTGTAAGAACAACTCTAAGCTGTGGTTATTAGAGTTTTCCAGGCTACTTCACAGAGACGGTGTCTTCACAGAGTTGCCCAAGATGCTGAAATCTGTAACATAGCTTATAAAAGAATAGAATTCCTTCATGTAAATGGAAAACAAGATTCTATTATCTTTCTTTATAGACCCAGACAGCAGAAGTCTCTGCCATTTGCCTACAAAACTGAGAAAATACACATATAGATCTCATAAGCTTGCTGTAAGATTGAAATAATGTAACACACACAAAACAGCCACCAGAGAACATAAGCAAGTATGGCTTAGCAGTGTTCAAGACAAAACATGAGGGGTTCAATTCTATCCATGACCCCTTTAAAACTTTTTAAATTGTATGTGTGTATAAGTCAGTGGACTATTTACTGGAGTCAGGAATTAGTTATCCCCCAACCCCCCTTCTACCATATGGGTACCCAGAATTCATCAGGCAATCACTCTTATCCACTGAGCCGTCTTACTACCCAGAATTTACACATTTTCTATTACTCCAAAAGCAAACATTAAATTAATGGCATCACAAAAAGAGGACTGTAACCGGAAGGTTCCTCTGGTCCTACCCAGTCCCACAGTCCCTCGGCTGCTTATAAAATAATCATTCAGAGGCTTGATATTAATTACCAATTGCATGGCCTATGATTCAAGCTTCTTGCTAGCTAGCTCTTATAATCTAACCCATTTCTATTAATCTATAAGTTGCCATGTGGCCATGGCATTACCTGTCTGCTGGCATCTTGCTGCTCCTTCCAGGGTGGCAGCTAGCATCTCTCTCTCCTCTCCTTTCTTATCTCCATATCTCTGCTTGGATTTCCCACCTGCCTCTAAGCTGCCTTGCCACAGGCCAATGCAGCTTTATTTATCAACCAATGAGAGCAACACATATTCACAGCATACAGAAAGACATCCCACAATACTTCCCCTTTTCTGCCTAATCAAAAAGGAAGCGTTTTAACTTTATCATAGTAAAATTACATATCATAGAACAGTTATCAAGCAGGAATTACAGTTATAATATCTAATCTATTTGTATTTGGCAAAATTAAAGAAAATGTTCTACCCTATATTTGTGAGTCTAAGGTTTTATATCTAATTTATCTTTTATCATAACCAAGGAAAATTATAATTGTAACTATTTAGTATTCAACTACATCAAAGACCCCAGAAGGATAGAATGTTACCTAAGTAAGCAGGAAGTGCATTATAAGCAACTTCTAAAAATCTAGAAATGACAGATGAGCATATGTTCCACATGAGTAGAGCTGGCCTGTTCAGTTCTGCAGAAGGCCTCGAGATGGAGTGGAGGCACTGAGGCACACTGCAAGGATGATTTAGTAAGTATTATTTGTATTTCTTTCCTTTTGTTTAAGATTCCTTTTTATTACTTGTAATCATACGCATATGGGGGTAGGTGCACACCTGAGTCCAGGTGATGTAATAGCCCTGTGTGCTGGATGTACAACAGGTGGTTGTGAGAAGCCCAGCATGGATACTGAAACCAAACTTGGTTCCTCTGCAAGAGCAGAAAACACTCTTTACCACTCACTGACTCCAGGAATTTTGTTTCTGAAAGATTAGAATCAGACTCTTCTGACTTCTCTCTTCTCTTTCTCTAGGATGCTTTCACGTGTGAATTTATCCCATGTATTTAATGTATGCTATGATGTAGTTACTTTATTCTCTCATAAATTACATGCACATAAGGTCAGAGAATCTGTATGTATGTTTGCTATGTCAATATCAGTTACATTGAATAAGATGATCATAAAGTATAAGTGAATATAACTATATTAATTATAAACTTATAAACCTTGTAAGTATATTTGTAAATTAATAGTTTTGTTTTTTTTCTATTTTTGTAAAGAAGAAAACATGAGGATTTGTTTGTTTGTTTATTTATTTATTTATTTATTTATTTATTTATTTATTGAGTCAGGTTTTCATGTTGTCCAGGCTGGCACTGAAATTGCTGTGTCGTCAAGGATGGTCTTGAACTCTTGATCCCCCTGCCTCAATCTCTCAAGTTCTTGGATTAGTGACATATACTATCACACCAGGCTTTAACACTAGTTTTTGTTTTAAAATGTATTTTAATCTACAGTTCAGCTTGAAATGTATGCTTCTTTTACCTGGGGGTAAATTTAGGGCATAGGTTAGGTCTCTGTGGCTGCTGAGTGTTACAAGCCCAGTGCCACATATCTTTAGCAAAGTAAACGCCCTCTCCTGAGCCACAGACAACTGTTCATTTACTTTCTGCTTTTTGTGGACTTGCTCAACGTGGACATGGCCCTGTGAATGAACTCATAGAATGCAGCCTTTTGTGACTGACTTCTTCCACATGACATAACATTTTCATGTTCCATCTCAGCAGTACTTCACTTCATTATTTACTGTAGTTTTGATTCTGAGTGTCTCCTAGAGGCCCATTCATTAAAGGTTTGGTCTCCACTTTGGCACTCTTGGTAGATGGTAGGATATTTAAGAAGCGAGACCTGTGTTAGAAATGCTGCTCATGCAGACAACATAGGCTGTTCCCAGCGCCCACACAGGGTGGATCACAGCAATCCATAACTACAGCCCCAGGGTACCCAGATCCATCAACATCTTCTGTCTTTTGCCTTCCCTGAACCCCAGCACACATGTGGTTCACAGAAACTCAAGAAGGCACGTGCATATACATACACATCATACACATATACACATACACATCACACATATACACACATAAACATCATATACATACACACACCATACACATAAACACACACATACACACATACATATACACACATAATACACATCATACACATACATACACATCATATGCAGAAACACGCATACATATACATATACACATATACATCATACATATACACACATAAACATACACATGCACACACATACACATATACACATATACATCACACACATATACACATCATACAAATCCATACACATCATACACATAAACACACACGTATTCATACATAAATATACACACACACATACACACTGTATGTATCATATACATTATACACATTCGTAGCAGGCTTTTTTCGACTGTTAACCACCAAACCATGACACAGAGACTTATTATTAATTATTAATGCTTGGCCTTAGGTTAGGCTTATTTCTAATTAACTTTTTTTTAACTTAAATTAACCCATTTCTATCAACCTATGTGCTTTCCTGAGGCTTGTTTACTTCATCTATGTACTATCCATCCTGCTTTCCTGCTTCTTCCATGTCTGGCGGGCTGCCCCCTGGCTGGCTGGCTCCCTTTTATTTCTCTCTGCCCACCAGCCCTGTCTATCCCTCTACTGCCTAGCCATTGGCTGTTTAGCTTTTTCTTAGACCAATCGGGAACCTTAGGCAGGCAAGGTGAAACAGCAACACATTTAAACAAATCCAATACATGTTTATATAGTTTAACAATTATTCTGCAACACAAACAAATATAACACATCTTAACTTAGTTAATATTCTATTCCACAACACACACACACACACACACACACACACACGCACACACACGCACACATGCACACATATACATACACATACAAAAAAGACAATGAAGTAACACGTAGGAGGAGATCTTGGGTCTTGGTGAGAGTGCAAGTGTGCCTCTGAAGGAGACTATGAAACACTGATCTCTTCTCTTTTTTTGTTATCAGCCAGGAGGTGAGTACTGCTTTGCTACACACCCGTTGCTGCAAAGCAACACCTCAACACGGGCCTCAAAGCTGAATGGCCAATCAATCTCAGCTGAACTTCCTAAACTTTGAGGCAAAATAAACCACTACTTTAAAATGTTTATCTAAGATACTTGGTGAAGGCAACAGGGGCACAACTCACTTGACTATGTGGATATACCACATTTTGTTGACATGTTCATGGGCTGAACATTCAGGTTGTTTGGTAATTTTCAGATATTTTACAAATGTTGCTATGAATATTTATATACATATAATAACATATACAGAATGTTGCATAGATTTTGTTAAGTCCTCTTGTGTATATGTCTAGCAGACTGTTGGATCAGTGGGAAACTCCATGTTTAACATTTTAGTGAACTGTCCTTCTGATTTCTAGACTGCCAGCATCCTTTAATATTCTTATCAGGAGCATCTATTTCAAATTCCGCACATTCTAACCAACACGTGTTATTAACTGCATTTCCTAGCCCCAGAGATGTGGTATAAAGTAATATCCTGGTTTTGATTTTATTCCCTAATTAGTGACATCAGATACATTTACATATTCTAATTGGTCGTTCATATGACAGCTTCGGAACAAAAGGAGATTAGTACCATTCACCCATATTTAATTGAGTTACTTATCATTCATTACTGAGTTGCAAGACATCTTCACAGGCTGTGGTTACATGGTCCTTTTCCAATTAGTGTCCAGTGGGGATTCCTCACTTTTTGGACTGATTCTATACATCACAAAAACTTTCAATTTTTTTGACATGCTAGTTACTTTTACTTCCCTTGTGTGTTTTGAGTGTCATAGCTTGAAGCCATTTCTAAATCTGAGGTCACAAAGATTCATGTCTGTGTTTCCATCAAAGAGTCTTATGCAGCAGTACTAACATGTACATCCGTGGTCCCTTTCAAATTAATTTTGTCCACAGTAAGAAGGGTCTAATGCTGCCACTTGCAAGGGCAGAGACAGTTGTTCTAACTCTGTTTGTTGGAGGGACCTTTTCCCTGTTAGATTCTCCTAGGTGCCTCATCAAAATTTAAGTAATGAGAACTGATTTTTGGAATCCGAATTTCCCATTGATTGATATGCCAATCCATATTCATTTTGAACTTCTACAACTTGTATTAGGCATGGCCTTTAGAGAGCACAGAGTCTGCATGTTTCAGATGAGTGGCAATAAAGCAGAAGGATTGACCTTTTCTGGGGGTTTTAACAAGTCATTAGTTGACATCTGCGTGTGGTAACTTTCAATCGACTTGAAGAGGATGATTAAAAAGAAGTGTCCTAGCCTTTTAATTCTGACATGCCATTATTACCACAAGAGTGTCTAAACTCTGTGACACAAACAGCCTAACTCAAGGTCAGACAGGAAAACTGCTCAGTGTTTGGGGACTTGGTTTTCTGTTATGTAACCGTTTCTTGACTATAACACTCTTCTATGTTCTTGTCAACTCCATTCCTGAATGTAGGTGACAAAGTTAAATTTATAAGAATAGCAACTCTGTTTTTTTTTTAACTGAAAAAAAGCCTATTGTGACATTTTAGCTTTTATAGTCTGTATTATGTAAGTTTAAAAAACAAGAATGCAACATGATAATGTTATCAAAACAAGTTGACTGTGTATGGCTTATATTAACCATAATTACTGAGTACAGGTGTCGTCCCATTCTATGTATATGTGGTATCATTTTACTATTGTCAAGAAAGGGAAAGGTGCACATTATAATGTCTATTCTAAGAAGAGACTATCAGAGCACAGATAGATAAATACTCTAACCAAAGTCACAGAAGTAGAAAGTTCTGATATCAAGATTTAAACTCAGACATGGTAAACTCCAGAACCCATAGCTCGCTCACCAAGGAGGGCAGCAGTGTAGCTTTCATTACAGGAGTGAAGAAAAATGTGTCCCTGAATGTTTGATATCATGCAGTTTCCGAGCCTTGGCACATGGTTATTCATGTTGCACCCTTGAACAAATCAAAGATTATCAGTTATGTCATGCAGCTAGGGCTAAAATGCTTCAATCCATTTTCATCACAATAGCCCTGTGAGTACTTGCAGATACTTATTATGCACAACTCAAAATCCAATGTATCAACTTTGAGATAAGATTCTAAATTCTTATGTAACTGCATTGAATCCAGGTGAGCAGACTCCAATTTCTCATCAAGAAGTCTCCACATTGACATGTCTATTGGTGGTGTCCTCATTTAGCTCATGTTTGGGCAGTCATGATGATGAGACTTTACTGGTGGAGCTTCTGACATTCCTAGGAGACACAATCTCCCAGCAAACTCCATGATCCTCTGACACTTAAAATTTTCTGCTTCCTCTTTGGTATCTTAGGAATATGAGAATAGGAGAAATAGTCTACCGATTATCCAATACCAAATAAGCCTAAAAACATAGGTACAAGTAACATTATATGGACTGAACAGAAAAAGAGGTCATTAATTTGAAAAAGAGCAAAGAGGGATATGCAGGATGGTTTGGAGGGAGGAAAGGGAAGGGAGAAACATTGTAATTATATTATAACCTCTAAATTAAATGAATAAATTTAGAGAGTAGTCTCCATGTCTAATACAATCAGGCTCATATGTCATGACCTACATCATGTTCTGATATCTGTGACATAATTTGACTTTGTAAGTCTTTTTTTATTGAAGGGCTCACTTTGTGATGTCCAGGTCGATGGATTGTGACAACTGGACATAGTCACATCCCTATCACCCTACTATTGTGCAGAAAACTTCCATTTGGGTTTTCCAATGACTCTGGTTTGCCCAGAAGAACAAGGACTCTTGGGACACAGGCTTTTCAGTTCAAAGACAAAACAGTCATGAAATAAGAGGATGAACAGCTAGTCAATTTCTATTACTCTTCTCCTATCATCCTAAAGTGTCCTTCTGAAACTCTCACAGAGTCAGTCCCTTCCCCAGACTTCACTGTGTGATGATCACACACCTGTTTTCTCATCTAAGCTCTTTGTTTTTTTTTTTTTCCAGAATGCCATATAACAGATCATGTAATACATAGCTTCATGTCCAGCTCTATTTCCTATGCTTTCTGATGGATTTATAAAAGGTTATTAGGGTTGGGCAGTGGTGGCACATGCTTTTAATCCCAGCACTCAGAAAGCAGAGGCTGGAGGATCTCTGTGGGTTTGAGGCCAGCTTCGTCTACAAAGTGAACTCCAGGACAGCCAAACCTATTACACAGAGAAACTCTTGTCTTGAAAAACAAACAAAAAAAAAAAAGAAAGAAAAAGAAAAAAGAAATGAAAACCAAAACAAAATCCAAAACAAATTAAAAGTTATTAGTTTGCATTTATTCTATTTTTTCCTTGTTGGAGTGGTGGGAAATATTATCCTCTCTAGCTATGTCCACTTTTGAGTTGAAATAAATCACCTACTTTTTGAAGGGAAGAAAAAAAACTTGAACAATGCTATAATCAAATAGTGGCATAAATTTATGAGTTTGTTATGTAATAAGAGTAGATTAAATGCATGTAATGGTCAGACTTTTCCCAAAGATGGTTCCAGGAAAGTGACAGATCATAACAAAATAAATATGTGAAAATGTTCAAAATTGTAGAGAACACCAAGTGCAGACCTAAAGAACTACTTACACTATACAAAGACAATAGTCCTTTTATGACCATCTGGGGTTAAAAAAAATCATTTTAAGCAGTTCTTTGCTAGCTGTTATTGTACTCTGGTATCACCAACTAAAGGCCAACATCTCATGGAAAGCGGACGATTGGCATCGTAATTCTTTTTACGGTGCTGTGAGGAATGAACACTTGGCAACTTTTGTTTCCTAATGGACTCATCTTCTAACAGCAATAATAAAATTATTACTTTTCAACCTTGCAAATGATTACAAGTTATTGAAAAGAAAAGGCACCCAGCCTCGTCGGCACACAGTCAGGGAGTTCCAACGTTAACAGAAGTCAGGTGTGAGCATGGGAAGCCTTTCTGCACACCAGCAGACATGAATATTGTTCTCTGTACATTACATCCTCCTTGCAGGTTTAATAACATGAAGGCAAATTTTGTTCCTCCCAAAATATTGCCACTCACCACATGGCTCATTTCTTTATTCTCATGTTTAAACCTCCCTTATTGGACATAAGAAGAATATTATATCAGTATTTAAAGGGACAGATTGTATTCTGCATAACATTAAGAAAGGGAAGTGACAATACTGTATACCACACGCCTTTAAATAACTTCCAGAAATCAACACAGACACACAGACACAGGCACACAGATACACACACACACAGATACACATACACATATACACACACATACACACACACACACACACACACACACACGCACACATTCACTTCTTTAACAATATAAGAAGCACATAAAATCCTAAGTTTGTGCTGGTGAGAGGATGGTAGGACATCTCTCTCCATTGTCTTTGGGTGCTTAAAGTCTAACACACATGTAAGAGACTAACACAAGACTGTAAACAATGTACACATGCATGTATACATGTGTACGTACACAGTCATCATTCAAAGCAAATATGAACTGTATATGTCATAGAGTTTATTTGAAAACAAGATAAATATTTGATTGCCAGAATCAGCATAAAATCAGACTCAAGAGGCTTCAAAAGTTGCTAAACTGGCAAGATATTTAAAAGCTAGGGGGCAGGGGCCAAAGCAGGTCTACCTGAAAAGCATGCGCATCGCACCTCCTCAGCTCACCCTCAGAAATCATCTGTACTAGCATAAATACCCCAAGTATTCTTTGTTAACTATCTATTATTTCCTTTACCATTAAAACAACCTGAGATCATTGAATTGTATAAAGAAAGGTTAATTTTGGTTTTATTTTAGAAGTCTATGGCTGGGAAGAATTGGCCCTTTGGCTCTGAGCTTATTGAAAGGCTGCAGAGCCTGGCTGGAACACATGCTAGAGCAATGCTGACCAACTCATGGTTAGGAGGTAAAGTGATGAAGAGGAAGACACAGGGGTCCCCAATACCCCTTTATAGTATGTCCATAGTATCCTAAAGTCTTCCCATGAGGCCCTACCTCCTAGTGTTTCTACACTTTCTTTAGTTCCAGGCCAGAGATCAATCCTTTAATACCTGGGTACTTAAAAGACACTCAAATGTCGATCTATAGCATGTTATTAAACATTTCAAGGCCCACTGTAAGGCAGAAGGTTCTTATTCTCATTCTCCAGGTAATCATGATGCTATGTGTTCATATGGCTGCCTGGAAGCAGGGACTTCATTCCATGCCCTATCTTACAGCTCTTTGTGGCTATGTGTGGACAAATTTTGGTCAGTGAAGCATAGGTCAAAGGGTAGGATTTTTGGGAAGATCATTAAAGGGGAAAAGACCTGGTTTTCCTGCCTCTTGCCCTTTTTGTTGCTTAGAGAACAGGAGCAAAGATAAGGTCAGCTAACCTTGCTGATGGAAGAGATCTGCCTAAGTAAGTAGAGCAGAAACACACACACACACACACACACACACACACACACACACACACACAAAGACTCTAAGACACTTATGAGACAGCAAATACAGTGCCACCCCAGATAGTCTACCTCCAAGGCAATGTCATGTGAATGAGAATTAAACTTGTGTTTTCTAAAAACAACTTTATCTTGGGCTGAAACCAATCCTAAAAATATTCTAAAATTGTATTGGACTATTATCATGTTATTTTGTTTGTTTATGTACAGTGAATGTGTGAATATATTAGCTGAGTGAAGAAAAATTTTAATTCATATTATATCTACAAGGCATTCTGAATATATCTGTGATTTTTGAACTAGTCTATTAAAAAATGACTCTTAGGAGAGTCAGTCCTTATTGACCCTACATACTCTGTGACCTGTATCAGTTACTTGAAAAGCCTCAAAGGGAGCCTCAAGCTTCCGAGATAACAACCCCACCTATGCATCTGCTCACATATGAGATGCAACCTCTCCTTCCCCTGGCTGGTCCATGGACTTCCATGTTGACAGTCATGTCCATAACTATGTGAGTGATTTTCTTTATGAATTTTTTAATATGCATCAGGATTGATTTATTTTCTCTGTCTCAACCTTGACTGAAATATTCTGAAATTAAAAAGAATAAAAATGGAACTAAAAATGATTGGGAGGGGGAAGAAAATTCTATGAAGAAATTAAGCTATGATCTTTCTTTCATAATTATGTCAAAGATCCAAATGAGAAAATATCTGTACCTTTTTCCTTCCTTATGTACACCTTAGGAGATTTCCTATTTTCCAAACAGTCACTCTGTTGGCTTTTGTTTTTCCAGTCCTCTTTTTGAGATGACATCATCCCACAACATTTAATTGAATTAGTTTTATTCAAGTTTCCCAATTATAGCCAAAGTCAGTGGGAAAAGTTCATTTTGATTTATGAAGCAGTATTTGTAACAGATCATATGCCCGCTTTTTGATCCTGCTACTTCATAAATTTGAACTAGTTTCTGTTTCTCTATTTGCTTATTTACTTCCTTATTATTTTTTAAGAGTCTGTTAACGGCCTGTGATTCCCAGCAACTGACTCTGTGATTGATCTTTTTCATCATTTCTTGACATTTTCCTAGGAACTATGTTTGTCTCTGTTTATGGTCTTTGTTCTAATAGGTAAGAGAACAGGTTGCATATTTTTAGCCTTGAGGTTGGTAAACTGAAGTTTTGTGTATACCGTTTATCTGGAAATCACTGGGTACACTCATCTCCTAGGATCTGTGTTGTTCTGCCATTGTTAAATGATTTAAGGATGGTAAATAGCCAGTGACAAGATGGTCTTCACTGGAATGAGGGAATTTCCATGGATGGGATTTTCCAAGAGTGAGTTTTAGAATATGTATGAATGGAAATATTTTAGGCAAAAAAATAAATATTCATAGTCAAGCCATTTTGGAGCATAGTCATTGTAATGTAGAACTTCTCAAACCCTTAACATGCTGGCATGCACCATGAATGACCCAAAGACATATACCAGGAATGACCAGAAGTAAGGCCAGCATATGGCATTTCACACTCCACAGGACTCAGATGTGACATTTTCACCAGGTAAGCTATTGATAGTGTGTTATACAGTGGAATCACCTTTCTTTCAAGAGCTTGACTCCTACCAGTATCTGAACTATAAAGCTAGTGATCATCTTATGAAATTACTTTAAGAAACGTAACAGAGATACTGTCTATCCACATACTGAGAATTGACAGTTCACTAGATATTGTTTATAATGTGACATTGAACATACTTGATGATAGATACCACATGCTACATCTGAAAAATGAACTTGAGGTTGGAGAGATTTTATTCCTGCTTCTAAACCCTACTGATTCTTTGCTTCTGTGTTCCCCAACACCCACAGTAGGTCATTAATATTTCACAAACTTCCATGACTCCTCACACATGGACAGACATCTTCCAGGTTTTAAAAACAGGCTCTGCTATAGTTTGGACAACTGAAAATTTCTTGCAAGAACTTGCTCCTGGCTTTTAAAATTTGATAGTACTACATTAGCACTAAGAAAGTAGGCCACAGATTAGACCATCTTTGTGCATCTTTGTGGAATACAGTGATAAACTGCCCAAAGTTAACACGACCTTTAGCATGGTCCACGTTTTTCTCTTCCATTTGATTTCTCAGACAATATCTTCAGCAAACAGTTTCTATTTGCTGTGAAGACTACATAAGTTAAAGATGTATCTGTCAAATAATATTGGTGCACACACATTTAGCACACCAGGCTGGAATAGCAGCTCGAGAACATATGAGTTATCATTTCTCATTGTTGAAGCCTTAACAGAAGTCTGTAGAGAAAGCAAAGGAGAGTAGAGTTAATATGAGAAAATCTTAGATGGATTTGGAAAAGAGAATTAAAGCAGAATACAGTTTAAAATTTTCCTATAAAGAGTTGATTTTCCTCTTTATTCAATTCATAGGTTTTAATGAGTTACTACCTACGGTTTCAAAACAATACAGTTTTCAATTTCCAATATTCTGAAGCCAAACTCTTGGGATATGAGTCATGTAGATTAAATACAAACATAGATATTGAAAAAGATTAAGTTTGATTTTTTTAAAAGCCTAGAAATGGATAACTTATATAAATAACTTTCCTGATTTTGTATAAAATAGCTATTAATATACATTAAGGCAGAATGCACCTCTAAAAGCAATGTAAGCCACTTGCAAACTATCTTATATTGTCTCCTTAGTTTTCTATGTTTTTTCTGAGTGATGGATTACAAAAATAATTATATGATATTTAAAATATAAAACACAACTGTTTTTAAAAAACAGTAAACAAAAACATTATTGTTCCCCCCTTTTTCCTCCTTTCTTTCCTGCCTTGGTTTCTTCCTTCCTCCATGTGACTACTTACTACTTTTTAAAAAGACAGGCATTCTGTATTTCTCAGCAGCTGGGTAAAATCTATAAGGCTCTCACCCACAGCATTTACTCCAAGAGCAAACGAGGTGTCAAAAGAAGGAAGCATGGGCAGCGAATGGAACAGATAAAGTCCCCAGTGGGTCCCATAACTATTAAATAATACCGAAGAACACTCTCTTCTCTGTATCTTTCCTTTCACACATCAAAGATGCTTCTCAGTCTGCTCCACTCGAACTTAACAGAGAAGTCACGTAAACCCTCCCCAAGGTCCGTGCGCCCAGCTCTCTCCTGCCGCCCCATTTTCTCACATTGCTGAAAGACCCTGAGCACAGAGGACGAAAGCATAAGATCACAGGATATGAAAAGGTAGGAATGAGGTCATGCCTGGAGAAGTATAAATTTTCAATCATCATCTTCAATAGGCGATATCTGAAGTACACTTTGTATATCCAGGGACTATTTCAGAATTCTCTCTCTCTATTAACTCAGTATCATCTTGTGTTTACTCTTTCCATGGTTGATGTTTATGAGATAATGTATGCACCACGAAATATTTTTCCTAATTTACAAGTCACATTTTAATTGGGTGTACATTTGCTTTACTTACTTGGATCATAGTCACTTAAGAATTTTTAATTTTTCCTCAGTTACCTAATTGTATGTGGTTTGTATTTTCTATTTCCAAGTTGAAAGACAAACTCTCATGTGTTAAGTCTGGTGCTTTTTTCTACCTTGTTAATATCTTAGCGTTTCAGTCCATATCTTGCTTATAACGATGTCAGTTTACGGTTTTTCCAGCACTTTGAATGCACTTGAAATGATTGGAAACACTGTTTGCTTAGAATTTTCGCAGGACGTGAACTATACTAGAGGATGTAATTTTCTCTATTTTACTTACTTTTGTTAAGTAAGATAATTTAAGAATATTTATTTAGTTCCTATGCTCTTAAGAAGCCTAACCTACTTGGGAATTACTTTTCTTAAATGTTTGAATGAATTTATTTGTAAATCAGTTCTAGCTCTCCAAATGTTACTTGGAGAATACAACTTTTTTGACTTCCCCTCTTCTCACTACTTGTCTTTCTTACCTCTCTGCTAAAAAGCATGGCCTTATAATTCATTTTAAATGGAACAAGAAACTGTAGAGAGAAAAAAGAAACTATAGAAAAGGTGAAAAAGTTTCAACTAGGATAGAGACAGCACTTTAAAACCCAGCAAAACATCAACAGAGGCATCAGTCCCTAGAAATTCTCAACAACAGGGTTGTTCTCTCCACTACTCCATCAACTGTTCACTACTTTGTCTTTCTAGTATGAACCCTTATAGCCAACAAGTTAAAAACAAAACAAAACAAAAGAAAAAAAACAGATAGGGCTTATTTGAACCACTAAGCTAAAAGTATCTTTGGTTCAGTACCTCAACCTGAATATCACTTATAGCAAGCATCCCACACACTATGAAGCCCTCCAAAATGTTCAGCTTAAAGCAATTTGACTCATTCACATACAGCCGTTCACAACAGCTCTGTTCATTCACTATGCCCTACCAAGTTCCCATCCCATCTGAAAATTAGAGCAACTCAGCCATGCAAATTAGCACAAAAGTAGCTATTTACTAAATAGATCCCCAGTGGGTTTAAAGAGTACAGATAGCTTCTAAAACTACCTAACCAAGCCTGTTCAAAGTTTAAGCCCTGGAAGGGCCTGGCTCACTATAGACTAGCACTTCCAAGTTTTAAAGTTTTAAGAATAGTTATGTAAGTTACTGGGCAAGAATGACAAGGAATTTTAGATCAACTTGTTCAATTTAAGTAATACTAATTGAATAATCAATGTGGAGGTGGCACTGACTTAGTCTACCTCTCTTGGCCAGGGGAATAAGTATTTCCATCCTGGGGTTAGATTACAAAATGGAGAACTGTAGGAGGTTTGCAGACAGGGAATAGCAGGCATCTTGGGATACTTACTTTTCATGCCCACTCTTGAATGAAAGGGAAGACTTAGGAAAAGAGCCCAGAAGACCAGCTCCGGCATCACCCTAGTACAAGGGTTTATTCCATGTCTCACAGTGATGACGCTTCAGAACTATAGTAGTGACAGCTTGGCTTATGACATTTGATGTTATCAGGGATATTCTTCTACTGCCTTGATAGAGATTCTCACAAGAATCTGGTAAACTAAAATAACTTCTTTGTATCACTTTATGAATTTGCTTAATTTATTATACACCTAGAGATAGTTTGCACTTAAAATTCCAGCATCCGATTGCTCCAGGCAAGTAGAATGATCATGCTCTACAAGTGAAAAATTTAGACATGTTGCCTGATGAGTTCTGAATACATGGAGACAGTGAAACAGGTAATTTGAAATGGAGATAGTCCCAGAAAAATCTGCATATAAAATCATCACTGCAGTTTCCAACTTGCGATAGTGTCGAGCCACTATGTTTAAAACCTAGCTAAAATAAGAGAACCTACTCTTGAATTAAAATTAATGCAGGTATTGCTTATCATCATTTAATTCTGGAGTGTTACCTGGTAGCTATATTTTGTGAGACATTTTACAAAGATAAGTGGTTGATTACTTGCTTCAATAAGATCGATGTTACTCTTTCAAACAAGTGTAATGGATGTTACATTAAACGGGCTCCCAGGAGGGACACTGAATATTGTAGGACAGTGGATGTCATAAAGTGCCTTCGGAAGATTTCATACACCATGAGCTTCTGTGGTGAGACTAGGCTATAGAATCACCCAGGGACAGTAGCATTTTGTAAAACATGGGGGGTAAATGCCTTGGCTAGAATTCTGTAGCAGAGTCTTTCTATTTAATGAATGGGTGCTGGTCAGGAACCTGCACATCTTTAAACTTCTCTTTCTGAGGAAAAAAGAAAATGTTTCAGCACAAAACTGTAGCAAGAACAATAAGAGATTCCCGGGAGAGAGCCCAGCTTGAGAAGAACTATTCTCTGAGCCCTGGCAGGTTAGTGCTGATCATCCCTGGTAGGGAACGAGAGACTGAACAACCACGAGGAGGCTGTCCTTATAAGTGTGACTGTGTGGGAAAGATCCTCTTGCTGATATGGGCTTTTATTTGGTAACCATGATGATGTTAAGCATTTTGTGGTGGTTTTGTTTAAGCATGCATATAATGTGTTTTTTTAAATTTATTTATTATGTATACAGAAGAGGGTGCCAGATCTCATTACAGATGGTTGTGAGCCACCATGTGGGTGCTGGGAATTGAACTCGGGACCTTTGGAAGAGCAATCGGTGCTCTTAACCTCTGAGCCATCTCTCCAGCCCCAGCATATAATGTGTTTTGACTCCCCATCCCTCTCATCCTATTCTTCCTTCCTGCATGTCCCACCACCACCTCTTTCCCCTCCCAATCTCAGCTGCTCTCTCTCTTTTCTCTAAACCAACTCCATCCACTTAATGGTCTCTGTACGTGTTATGTAAGATCATCGACTGCAGCACAGACAGCCCCTCGGGGGGCTGACTTCCTGAAGACAACTGACTCTCCCTCTCCAGTAGCCATCACTTCCACCATCTCTTCGGCTAGGATTGGTACTTCCCGAGACCTCCTCATGCATGCTGGGATTTGGGCTGGCTCTTCAAGCCATCAGAGCGATTACGAATGTATTTGTTCAAACACTCTAGCATGTCTAATGATACTGGACACTGTTTTGGTGCAGACATCCACTGCCTCTGGCTCTTAAAATCTTTCCACCCTCCTTCCAAGATGATCCTGAGACTTGGCAGGGTTAGGGGAGAAATAGTTGTTCCATTTATAGCTGAGCACTCCGAGATCTTATTTTCTGCATGTTGACTAATTATCTCTACATTAATCATCATTTACTGTGAAAATAAGCTCCTCTGGTGAGTGTTGGTAGATGCACTAATCTGTGGATATAAAGACAAGAATTTCAAAGATGAAAACAGAGAATATGCACCTGACCTTCAAGTATAAGAATCAAGCACTCAGAGAATGAATACAGAAACACAGAATGATCCATCGTTTTGGCATATTTGACCCAATTTTGCCTTTCAGGAAAGTTTATAGGGCTCAAAAGAAAGGTTCTGTTTTTAGAATTAGCGTTCTGGTCCATTTCCCACTGTTGATTAGATTGGAATCAAGTGTTTTAGTATTGTTTAGTTCTTCCCTGAGCCTACAGGCTGTGTTCTGTACGTATTCTAGAACAGTGATTGCTGTCATGCTTGCAGACATTTATCTCTTTACATTGCTGTATCACAAGGATATGACCAGGGTGATTCTGTTCCAATGCCCTTTTTACTTTGGGATCCATATTAAAGTTAAGGCTAAACATGATGAAATGTTACGATCACTTAAATTGGCTAATTTTCTTCCATTCCCCAAAGAGCTCTTCTTGAAACACTACTTAGAAATAATTTACCTTCCCGTGCAGCAGTCCCATTTAAAGTGTGAGGTTCAATGGCTTGTAGTCTATTGGGTCTGTGGAATCACTACTACAATTCTGGCCTGTTTTCATCACCTCTAAAGGAAATACTATAACCTTAGCTACCATTCACTTCCACCTTATCCACCTAGTCCTAAAGCAACTACTAGTTGATACTCAGATGTGTAGCTTTCATAATTTAGGACATTTCATGTGAATGGAATTCATAAAATCTGTAGCCTTTGTGATTGACTTTACCTGGTGTCATCTTTTCAAAAATTATACATATTAAGCAGTTATTAGAATTTAGTTTAGTTTAATTTAATTAGACATCTATTTACCTTTGGTTTGTGGCTATCATAGATAATGCTGTCAGCCATGCGTATCCATGCATAAGCTTTTCTAAAGATTTATTTTGTAGTTTTTAATGATGCCTATGTGTGTGAGTAAGTATGTGTCCATGAGTGCAGGTGTCTGTGGAGGCCAGGGTCATCTGATCCCCCTGGGGCTAGAGTTACAAGGAGCCACCAGATGTATGTGTTGGGAAACAAACTTAGGTCTCCTACAAGAGCAGCGAATGTTCTTTAACCATGGAGCTATTGTTTCCAAATAAATCCATTTATTTATTCTGAGACAGGGTCTCACTACACAGCCATGGTTGGCCTGGAGCTTACTATGTAGACTAGACTGTCCTCAAACTCACAAAGATCCACTTGCCCCTGTCTCTCTGTTGCGAATAAAGGCATGTGCTACCATGCATAACACAAAGTTTGCCTGGACATCTGTTTACTCTGTGTGTGTGTGTGTGTGTATGTGTGTGTGTGTGTGTGTGTATGTGTGTGTTGTTGTTGTTGTTGTTGTACACACATGTATGCACATCCATGAAGAGGCCAAAGAGGTATTTTGAGTGTCTATCACTCTCCTGTTCTTTGAGACAGAATCTCTCACTGAATCTGTAGGTGTATGATGACAAGCAAGCTCTAGCAATCCTCCTGTCCCTGCCTACCAAAGCAGTAGGGTCTTAGTTGCAGGGAGCCATGCCGAGATTTTTACATGAGTGCTAGGGATTCAGACCATCCTGCTTATGCATGGAACACTCTTACCCACTGAACCATTCTATAACCCCCTCTTCACATCCCTTGGGTAAATGTGTCTAAGTAGAATTATAGGCATATAAGGTAACTCTACATTCAATATTCAATGAATTTCTAGATCATTTTCTAAAGGAACCACAGCATTTTATATTCTCATTAGCAGCATCAGAGAGTTGAAGTTTCTGTGCATTCTCACTCATGCTTGTTTCAATCTGCCTTTGATTTTTATTCAGTCCATCCTTAACGCATGTGATTGGAAGCTCACTGCCATATTGACAGCATCTACCTGGTAAGGAATGACACTGATCATCTTTTCACATAGATCATGGTTATCTATAGTGTATTTTAATATTCTCTGTCCAGTTTTCATTGGCATGATTTTCTTTTTATTACCCACAGAATCCTGCCATGCCCTCTAATGTCCTTTATTCCACGGCTTCTTGTTTTCCCCTTTAAAAAGTAGTTGAGCCAGAAGTAAAGGCCTTTCTAGAACTTTTGTTTTCATGTGCTAAGCTTCTGCCTTTCTGGGGAGCATCAGAGATTTTATTGCCTTCCTCAAGGCTCCATGTCATGACTAAATAAACCCGACACAATTCTCTTCTGCACTAGTAGTTAGAGTTTTCCAACCAGAACTGTTTTTATGGATCCCTAGGGGGGCAGCTAACAGAGAATTGCAATGACTTGGAGAGCTAGGTGAGTTCCTAAAGAGATTACAAAATTTTAGTATTTCTTCCACACTCTTCCAATGACAATATAGTTTTCACACTGACTTTAGAGGTCTGCCTTGTAAGTTTTGTATTCAGACAGAGAATAGTTCACTTTACAAACCCAACAAAGTTATTTTAATAATAGGCGAGCATTCATTTCCCTGTGATTACTATGTGCTTGGTGTGTTTGTAAACTAACTTCATAATAAAGGTTAATTCTTTTACATTTTTTACATGTGAAATATATCACTCAAAAATATAAGAAATTGACAAAACTATCAGTAATTATATACTCTGAAATCTCATTCTCAGTATTTAATGAGTAAATAACAAAATAAATAAGAAAATGTAAGCAAGAATATACAAATGAAATAATTAAAGAAATATGCAAAATTAACAATTATTCCAGAGATCACTCTTCAAGCACCAATGAGAAAACCTAGAGTTTTTTTTTCAACGTCTGGGGGTGGGGCTCAGATGTACAGAGGCTGCCTAGCACGCAGAAAAACAACAGATCCGGTCCTCAGCACTTGGAAACAAAATTTCAGAATGTTTCTTCCTGCCAAGAGCACATCTTAGTTGGGCAGGGCTCTGTGGTCTGGCATCTGCGCACTTGGGAAGACTTAAGACTGGAATCACAGTCTCAAGGCAGAATGTTCCAGGCTAGCTATAGCTGCACGGCAAGACCCATCTCAATGTGTGTGTGTGTGTGTGTGTGTGTGTGTGTGTGTGTGTGTGTGATGTATGTCTGTATGCATAATTTTCTCCATTCAGAAGGCTAATAATAACTTTACTTACCTTCCAAATAATCCATTTGTTTCTTTTAAGACAGAATTACAGATATGGCGTCAGGAATAATGGGGGACCCTTAGATAACTGGAAACCCCGTTGTCACATAGGTCTGACTTTCCCCTCATCTGACTCCCTGAATACCAGCCATCATCATCCAATTTTTAGAGAAATGCATGAAGCTGTTTTACACGAAAGCCCTCACCCATTTTCTTACCAGGCATTGAGGTAAGTTTCTGTTTTTATTTAAAGGCATTAGCACCAAGAAACTCAGGGAAAGGCGCACACTCATCCCACAGAAACTCTCCCCAGAGTTCCTCAAAGGAAGCCTGTGGCAGAGAGTAATAATACAGAAACAAGAAAGAGTCTTGGCACTCTCCTGTAGTTTTGCACCAAGTCTCTCCCGATCTCCAGTTAACTGAGCAAGAACATGTGGGCTGCGCTTGCGGACTAATTGACCTCTGAGTTTCCTAAAACAAAACCCCTGAGAGTTATGAGAGAAAGACAACCAGGACTGAGAGGAAGTCAATGTGATTTTCTAAGGGATTCCCTGGGCAAGCCAAGCAAGCAGACGATGAGTAGAAAATAAGAGAACTACTCTGTTGTCCTGATTTTAGGAAGGAATGAATGAATTCACTGTTTACAGGTCCTTTTTATGAAGGAGCTTGTTTCCATCCACGCCCAGCCATATCTACCTGCCATGAAAATTGAGACACAGTATCACAAAGGATTAGCCATGTGTCTTGTTAAAATTCAGTACACGTCAAGAGCTGAGTATGTAGCTCAGAGCGTTTGCCCATCACGTACAAAGCCTTGAGTTTGAGCCCCAGAATTTCAAGAAAAAAAAATTTTGCTGAGCTGTTATTTCTACCAAGGAGCTCGAAAAATCATTCAGATAAAAGAAGCCTGAGTATGGCAGCCTGAGTAATCATCACCATTGTTTAGATGATTAGTGTGTTCTTAACTTTTACAGAAAAAAAAATAATAAGAGTGAACGCCAGAAAGAGAATAATTAATTTGTCTCCAGTATAACTGGACTAAATACATAGTTTATAAAATGGGTAAAAAATAATTGAAATGACAGAAGGAAAGAAAATGGTTGCCTCTGGGCAGCCTTAAGTTCTGAAAAGGACAGTGAACCTCATGTTTTTCTGTCTTTCAATTTAATCTGTTTTTTACTTAACTTTGATGAGTTTTTTTTTTAAAAGGTGAATACACACACACAAACACACATACACATAAAGCCACCAGCCATAATTCAGGCAAATTGCTTCCACTTATCTCTAATGACCCCTGATATTAGCACCCATGTCTCTAAAAGTTCTCTAGGGAATTCTAAATTCTAAGCCCTGATGCTATTTTGAAAATAGAATTGTCAAAAACTTCATCTTGTCACATGTAACTCAGTCCTCAGTATTTCCTCATCAAGCATTCGCCAAGGGTTTGAGGCGTTGATGGACATGTACAGTTGATTTAGGTGACCATCAGTTAAAGCTTCTGATCTCATTCTACAATGATTTCCAAACAGATCTGTTAGGCTAGGCTGAGGAACCTCAGGAAGGAGACAGGAAGAATCAAGAGGTCAGCACAGTTCCAGCAATACCTGGACTGTGCCAGCACAGCCTGACAAACTCATGGTGCTCCCATATAATGGGCGGCTGACCAACCCTCATACCACTCCTTCCCTCTCCTAAGTACAATCTGCCCCCTTCCACCCTTCACTGTCCTCTATAATCATCTCAAGATCAGGGTTTTGATTTGGGTACATGTCTGCTCTTAGGGATTTCTCATACCTTTAGAAAAAAGTCAAGGCTCTCTAAATAGCCTTCTTCTCTGAGTGTTTCCATGTGCTCTTGCTACTGCTGGGAATACTGTTTAACCACTGCGCCCACCTACCCCCCCACCCGCCCCCATTCCCATGCCTTTGGATCAGTTAGTTCAGTCATGCTGTCCTGTTTAGCTGTTGGCTCAATGTCAGCTCCTCTGGGAACCCATCTCACACTCCCTGATCCTCAGGATGGGTCCTACCTGTGTCCCAGTCACCTTCTTTGTTCCCAGGAACAGTACGGGCACATGCTGTGCTTCTTTCCAATGTGTTATTTTCATCCCAGGAGCAGATGCCAAGATGGAAGGGATCCTGTCTTCGGTGTCTTGTATGTGGTAGATTCTTTAGGATAAGTGAATAAATTGTGTTGATTCTGGTTGTTTTTAACTTTGTCTTTATATTTGATAAAAATTTGTTTATCTCCAGAATGACATAGAGTAATCCCTATTTTCCAAAAAAAAACCTTCACATATATGAGAGTCATTGCTACTTCTTGTCTTTACATCCTCTACAATTTGGTAACGATTTTTAATTGTTTCACACGAAATGTATATGCAAACTTGAGGGAACAAAGTATCATTTTGCCCACATGACATTGGAAAAATTAACACACAGAGACACACACACAGACACACACACACACACACACACACACACACACACACACACACACTGAATGAAACATTATAAATGATACAAGCAATGTCAAGGCATGTGGCCCAACTGCAGGACACTGTGTGTTTGTTATTCATTATAGTTAGGGACCATGGATCAGAGAATTTAAAGAGTATAATCATGAAATTTTTAATACTGTACACTAGTACAGCATACCATTTATTACTGTCCTGCAATAGTCCATGGAAGAGGACAACCTTAGCACACATTTGTAGAAGGTAAGTTCCATCAATTTGTGAATAATGCTCTTAGCAACATTCTAGGAAATCATGGAATAAAAAGCCAGGAATTTTTGCCTTTGGGGAGGTTTCTCCACATGGAAAAGTAAACCACAAAGGAAAGCATTTCTCCTCTGAAAGTGTAGAAAAGCCAGGCTTTCCCATAGTGTTTTATGAAAAGAATTTGTATAACTTCAGTAAAGAAAATGTTTTTCCATTACTAATTTTATTTTTTACTTTTTAATTTTATGTCAAATATTAATACATGATTGATTACATATAAATATACTATTAATATCCCTTATTTGTAATACCCTACACTGTACCATTAAACTACTATTTAGTTTATTCACTATTGACTTCAGTGTTATATAACTACGCATTTGTTAAGAGTTCTGTCTTCATTTAAGTATGAGGTTGTAGTTTTCAAAGCAAATGATACAAAATCCTGTAGCTGGTCCTTGGAAACTTCTAACTGGGAAGAAATTGGGCCAACAGGGATGTTATTCTAGTGCCTGATGGTCCAAAGTTGAACCAGGTGCTAATGCTCAAGGTCACAAAAATATAATGTATATTATATCTATTGCTTTTTATTCTGATGTTTAGTTGAATTTGCATGCCTTTCGAGTAGCAAGCTGTGTTCAGTTAGAGATGCTCCCTTAATTATAGTACCATGAGAAACAAATTTTGGTTGAATAGTTTTCCTTTCCTTATTATAAACAATACCCCGTAATCACTTCAGTGTTTGAGTCTTTCTAGAAAAAGCCTTCGCTGAGCACTTTATAGCCACTGGATATGTTACACTACAGAGCTAACTCAGTTTCTTTATTTCCTCTTGTACAAATCTGTCAGTGAGGAGAGGAAATGATTATGAGGTTCGTTCGAGGATCATAACATTCCAAGTGAGGCGGTGACAGTATTGCTTTGTCATCTTCAGCTTATATTTGCTGCTACTGAACAAACAAAATTATACTACTTTTATCATTCAATGCCGGAAAGTTTATGGGCACATCTTAAAAAAGCATTATGCTTTAGAAACATTAATATATGATGGGATCTAACTTAATTCCACTTATTTCTCTTTTCCTCTCCTTTAAAAAGTTATTAAATTTCATCCTTTGGCAATTTCACGTATGTATAACGTATTCTGGTTGCTTCCACCCCCACCTTGTCTTAGCTCCCTCACCACCCTGCACAGCCCCCCTTCCCTACTCATCTTGTTCCCTCCATCTTTCTGTTCTAGTTTTGTCCTTCTCGTTTTGACCAGGGCCTTTTGTGTAGCCATGGAATTAAAACTATCTGCTTGGACCTGTGGCATACAACTGAGGAATCTGATTCCTCTTCTCCCAGATTCTATCAGTAATCTGTAGTTCAGTATCAAGGCCTGGGGCTCCATGAGCCTCTCCCCTTCTCATGACTGATTGTCAAAGGGGCCTGTCTTTCAGAGGCCCAGTTCAAGTAATTGCAATTATTATGAGTTTGTGGTTACACCAGCTGTGTTTTGCTGAGAGAAGGGGATTTCACTACCCTTCTCTCTGTCTTCTGGGTCTTACATTCTTTCAATCTCCTCTTCTGCAATGTTCCCTGAGTCTTCCTTTGAGGGGGTATAAATAACTTGTTTAGGAATAAGCCCTCTTCTGTCATTTACTCTTAGAATTTGGGGGCAGCCATGAGCTTCTTCTGCATTCACTGCAAATAGAAACTTCTCTGATTAGGGTGGAGAATAGCGTTTGTCTAAGAGTATAAACAATACATGTTTAGAAAGCAGTTTGACAGTATGTATATTTAGCTATCATCAGTACTAATGATCCTTAAAGTACCTATGTCTTCCTGAGGCATGAATTTTTAACCAGGCTTACAGCACCAGGATGAGATCTCTTCACAGGTGTCAAAAGAGAGAGCACTTGGTTATCTCTATGACAGCCATGCCACTTTCACACATGTGGGCCCACAGGTTGGTGTGGTTCCTGGAACTCAATGATGAGTGAGACAGTGATGTCATTCCCATCTCAGCAGTCAGCAGGACATCTTAAAACACTTTGGAATCTAGCCAGCAGGAAGGAGATTCTCAGCTCAATTCTAGCTTGAATTTTCTGTATCTTGCAGCCATGGTGTGTGGTGTCTGTGGCAATAACGTCTTATCATTCCCTTCTGGTAGACAACCAAAAAGAAAGGCAACACCCTGCTGTGGGGTATGCTCTTGGGCCTCCTTGACTAAAACTCATACAGAGGTATCCCACACTGGGCATGAGGACTTTTGTTTAGCATTTCTGCTTCTTGGAGCAGCAACATTATGTAGCCATATAGGGTATTTTTCTTCAAACTTTTCAGTGTAATTTTTAATTTGGTTTAGAAGGAAGGTAATAGGTTTCTATGTGACTTTATCACACCCTCTTCATTTTGGTTTATTTTCTTTCCCTTGTCACCCATCACCCCCATCTTCTAACCATTCCCTTTTTACCCTAGTAGGCCCTTCTCTACTTTAATTTTACTTACATTCAACTATCAGTCTCCTGTAAGGCTTAATTTCAGATTTCTATTTTCATTCAAAATTAGCTCATCTACTACAGACCTCAAATACATATTATGTTCTTTAAAACTAATCAAGGCTCACTGACAGTTTTCTCACTGGAGTTATAACAGAGAATTTTATGTTATTTTAAGGTAGCCTGTTCTTCTTATATCTATTTTTAAGTTTCTTGGGGTTTTCATATAAGAATGTGAAATTCTCCCTCTGAAATGTTTGGTTATTCTTTTGTATCAGCATTCTGGAAATTAAAAAAAAATTAATCTGTCCTTTGTCCATGAGCCCAGTAGTCATCATTGTTAACAAGGATTTGGCCCCTCTCTGTGTAGGAGCAGTTCCTCAACAGGTGCTTTAGTGGATGCTGTATTATCATACGGCATTCCTTTAAAACACAAAGTTCAGGTGCTCAAAGGTTCAGGATGGAAAGTCAGCCCTAGTATTACCACAGTGTAGAGCTGCTAGGCAGAATGTGGGTTGCAGCATCTACAGATACAGAGGAGCAGAGCACAGCTGAACCAGCTGCCACCACTCTGCAATCATGTTGTCTTTCTCAAATGGGATGGCAACAGAGCATCCCGCTCCCCTCTGGGGGACCAGTCACACTATGCTCAAGCTCTGGCTCCAGGTGTCTGTGTGCCCTAAAATGCTTATAACATTGCATTCTACATGGCCTGATCTCACAATGATGTTGTGATCATGGAATGCAACAAAAATGTCACATTGGATTCTTTTCTATTGCTCATCCATGCATATATGCATTTCACCTGCTTCTATCTTACTATCAGACAACTGGTCTGCAAGTTTATTCCAGGATTTGTTCCTTCACTTCTTTTGTAGTCTGTAACCTATGTCCTCTTTGGCACACACACCTCCTTGGCAGGGAAGCATCATTGTTGTTAGAGAGAAGCCATCCAGGGTACTAAGTCATGTATTCTTCACTGAGGAGGAATATTTGAGAATATGCTTTTAGTTTTATCCCTGATACTTTGTGGTGGTATTGTATTCCCCAAAATATTGTGCACCCTAATAAATTTATCTGGGGTCAGAGAACAGACAGCCACTAGATACAGAGGCTAGAAAATGGTGGCACTCACACCTTTAATCCTAGCATTCCAGAGGCAGAAATCCATCTGGGATCTCTGTGAGTTCAAGGCCACATTGGAAACAGCCAGGCATGGTGACTCATGCCTTTAATCCCAAAAAGCGAGCCTTTAATCCCAGGGAGTGGTGGTAGAAAGAGAAAGATATATAAGGCGTGAAGACCAGAAACTAGAAGCATTTGGCTGGTTAAGCCTTTAGGATTTGAGCAGCATAGTTCAGCTGAGAGCCATTCGGATATGAGGACACAGAGACTTCCAGTCTGAGGAAACAAGATCAGCTGAGAAGTTGGCCAGGTGAGGTTAGCTGTGGCTTGTTCTGTCTCTCTGATCTTCCAGTATTCACCCCAATAACTGACCTCAGGTTTGATTTTATTAATAAGAACTGTTAAGATTCCTGCTACAACACTTTAATCTGGAGTTGTAGAAAAGCTGAGAGACACTGTAATACTCAAGGAGATTTACCAAGGGCATTCATGAAAAATAAATAGAGAATTCCTAAGAAACTGGTTTCTTCTATGCTTCAGAAATACTTCATTACAACCAAACACTGATACAAGAACTTCTTACTAGATCCAAACAGTGGATGGATTGCCTCAGTATACTGACAGTGTTTCTAATATCTTCCCTTTGAGCTGTTTCAACATTTACTCCAGACTCAGAGACAGTTTCCACTCACACTGAACATCTGTTTTGGGCCCCAGGATGCTTAGGTACCTTTTCACAAACTGTCAAGATGATTTTTCTTGTGGAATCAAGACAAAGATGTGAGACCTTCAATAGGGATGGGTTAATCATTCCTTCCCCCTTGAGGAAAGTGAAGTGTGATTGACCACAGTTGTTTTGTGCTTCATTGTGCTTCAGGTGGCCTTTGAAAACACTGCACAGAATGTAGATTCATGGAGCTGGGGCACTATGTATCTGCCTCGGTTAGTTACGTATGAAAGTCTGAAAGAGGCATTTATAAGCTTACATGTTTCCTACATGCACTGTGATCTAGGATTTTCAAACCACTATTTTAAAAAGACAAATCCTTTGCAACAGGCAGAATGGACTCAGCTCTGGCTTTGCCATTTGCTTTTAATGCTTTCTCTAACTTTATGAGCCATATTTTATTTTATCTTTTTATTTTATTATTTTAGAAATAGATTCTCACTATAAATCTCAGGCTGGCCTTGAACTTGCTATATAGGCAACTTAGGCCTGGAACTCATGATTTCCCTGTCTCAGCCTCCCAAGTACTGGGACTATAGGCATACACATATTGGCTCTCAGTCTATTCTATGATTTGTGATTGCCGATGAATCTAATTGGCAGGATGCCTGTCTAGCATTACAAGGTCTTGGTTTGATCCCTAGGACTTTAGACACTGGTCACAGTGGCACATACCTATCATACAAACACTAGGGAAGTGGAGGCAAGGAGATAAGAAGTCCAACAGAGCTGTGTCCACTATACAGATTCATATATTGGAATGCTAACCTCATCATCTTAGTCAGATTTCCACTATTATGACAAATCATCTGAGATAATCAAATTAAAAAGAGGAAAGGATTACTTTGGCTGAGAGCTCTAGAGGTTCTGGCCCCATTGCTTTGGGGCTTATGGAGAGGCAGCATATGTTAGAGCGAATTGTGATGAGTTAACTCCTTCAACCCAGACTGGCTGGGAAGCAAAAGAGAGGATGAAATATCAATGTCCCCTTCTAGGGGACACTATCACTGACAATGTTCTCCCAATAGCTCCCAGGACTCAAATGTTCCCAATAACACCATGAGTCACTGATCTTTGAGCCTGGGTAATAATGCTTATCCAAAGTGTAGTACCCAGTGATAGCTTAAGAAATTAAGTCTTTGGCAGAGATCACATAGATTAGAATTCTCATGAATGGGACAGTGTCCTAGCAAAAGAAGTCTCAAAAGCCACCTCACCCATGAACTGTGTGAAGACACAGAGAATAAATCAGGAAACATCACCAGACACAGATCTGCTGGCACTATGACCTCAGAAATCAGTCCATTCAGCTGTGAGAAGTAAGTTTCTGTTGCTTGGGCTGTCCAATCTATGGCACTTTCTGATCAAAGTGTGAACTAACATGGACTATTCATTCAACCGGTGTCTTTTACTTAATGTTGTGTCTTTAAAATTTGTTTGTGCATTTCTGAAGTATACTTGTGATGCTATATAATCCAGATTTGAACATGGGGCATAGTATTTTATCTTTTCTATTATTGCTGAACACTTGACTGTTTCTTGTTGAACCCATTCTGAAGTCTTTTACTCTGGATAGTCTTTGGATATAACCTGGTATCTGCAAGTAAAAGTTTCTTTGGGGGTACAAAACTATGAATGGAAAAGGTCACATGGCTCATTGGAGTCAGTTAGCTCTGTTAAGCTTTTAAAGAGGTTTTACAAGACTATGTCCCATCAACAATACATGAAAGTCTTAGCTGCTCCATTTCTTTGCCAACCCTTGGTATTGTCAGACCTTCTGGTTTTTACCAAGGTAGTGGGTTCATACTGGCATCACTGCCATGTCATAGTCATTGTTACTTTAAAAATGGGCTTCCTGGAGTGAAGAGATTTGATACTTTAGCATCTCTGTTGTGGGATATTTGTATACTGTGAAGACGTATTGCTGTAATTGGTGTAATAAAAAGCTGAATGGCCAATAGCTAGGCAGGAGAGATAGGTGGGATTTCTGGGCAGAGAGAGAATGCTGAGAAGAAGAAGGTGAAGTCAGCAGCCAGATGTTGAGGAAGCAGGATGGGCAGTACAGAGTAAATATAACTGAGCCATGTTAAAAAATATATATATTAAATTACATAGGTTAATTTAAACTATAAGAACTAGCTAGGAACAAGCCTATGCTAAGGTCAAGCTTTCATTATTAATAATAAGTCTTTATGTCATTTTTTTTTGAGCTGGTGGCCCAAAAGAAAATTCATCTACACATTTCTGCTGGAAGTCATGATGTCTTATTTAATTTCCTACTTGGGTGATGAGCTATTTGTATGAGACAAGATTGGTTTTGTTTTCTTATTGATTTGGGGGATATTTTCACATTCTTAGAATTGTCTCTATCTTTGTTATGTATTAAAATAGATTTTTCACAAGCTGTATATTTCTTTTTACCTCTGATGGGATTATAGTTTAAAATTTAATATAGTAAAATTTATCAATTTTTCTGTTGTGGTTATTGCTTCCTGATATTTCTAATATCTCCTACCTAGAGATTATAATGCCATTCTATGTCATATTACAGTAGCTTTATTGTTTTGATTTTTATATTCAAGTCAACTATCACTATCAATTGGTTTGTGTGTAGGCAAGCAGTGTGGTAGAAGTTGGTTCATTATTTTACCCTGGAGAGCCATACACTCAAACGTTTTCCCAAGACCCCCCATGTCACATTGTTTCTTTGTCTTAAGCCAAATGTCCTTATGTGCTCATGTCTGCTTCTACTTTTTCTCTCCTGATGCATCTGTCTCGTTTGCTATATTAAGATTACATTTTTTACTTCCAGAATTTAATGCTATATCTTAGTGTCAGGATTTGCAAGTTTTTCTCCCGTCAGCTCTTAGGAGAGTTTCTTTGCTATTTTATGATGTCACAATACTTCAATCACATTGCAGGACAAGCTCGCTAAGTTTCACTCAAAATAAAATAAAACAGAACGTTTCAGAGTTTTTTAAGAAGTCCAAACTTGATGAAATTGGATAGAATCTGTACATTGACCATCAAAGTTTTGACAACACCTACATGGCTCATCATTCTCCCTATTTCCTTGAGTATTTCATGCGTGTGTGTGTGTGTGTGTGTGTGTGTGTGTGTGTGTGTGTGTGTGTGTGTGTGATGCTCATTCCTGTGTGTGTGAGGATGCAGAACATGAGCAGAGATCAGATGACAACCTCATATGTTGGTTTTCATGTACCTTGTTTGAGACACGGTTTCTTTCTTGTTATCCCACTATGTATACCAGGCTATCTGACCCAGGAATTTCTTGAGATTCTCCTGCCCCTGTCCCCCCATCTCCACATAGAAGTAATGAGATTATCACAGTGGCCTGTGCTGTGTGTCTGGCTTCTTATATGGGTCTTGAGGGTTTGACCTTAGGTCCTCACAGTTGCATAGCAAGGACTTTTACATGCTGAGCCATTTCCCTTGCCTAAGATGTTACATTCTGATAGTTAAAAATTAATTTAAAAGATACAATAATAACTGATTTTCAGGGTTATTTTTATGTATTAAGTAAGATTACTTACATATAGCACTTGGTACATATAGTTGAAAAATGGCAGCTTATTCAGTATTAAACCACCAGTTTGGAAAGGAAAAATATTGAGATCGTAAGTACCACTTATAAGTACTCATAAGTACCCCTCACTACCCACTGAAGACAGTGTTTTCTGTAGGCACAGAGAGAAACATACCAAACTTTGGAGAACGCAGAAGGATTACCTTTGTAGATGCTCGCAGAAGATAGAAATTTCAGAATGAAACAGTCTATTAATGTATGTACTTGATCACCTTCTCTATGCAATAAATGGTTTAAAAAGAAAAAAAAGGAAGAAAAAGAAAGAAAACATAAGTATAACCTCAGAGTGACCAAAATATGTGAATCTAGTAAGTTATTTGTGATATATCCCAGCTATTTTGAAAGACAGCTGGCATTATGAAAGAAAGTGTCATGCTTTAATGGCCTACCCCCAAGGTGTCCATAAAGGTGAGGATTAAGGAACTAGGCAGGGTAGGACTGTGAATGCAGGCCACGTGGCTGGGCTCCTGCCTCCCTCCCATGCACACCACTTTGTTCTTCCTGGGGACTCTTTGATTTGCCAGGACAAAGAGAAGGTAGGAGATGACCTAGTTGGAGTAAGGGGAATCGGAAGAAAGTTCCTAGCAGGGAATGAAGATTATGAAGATTCTTTTTCCTCCTGTATAGGTGATCTAGGGACAGGGATGTCTGTTGTACTGAGAGCGGGCAGATCTTCAAAAGAACGAAGAGGATACAGAGGTGGAGACTTCTATTCCAGACTGGATGTGAGATCTCTGGTTGCTCTTTTTTGTATGTTCTTTCTTTTGCAACCAGTAGATTGCAGAAGCAACACTGGCTTCCAACATCCACTCCTTCCTTGTATCTCTCCATCTTTTACGTTTCTTTAAGGTAATATACTTCTAATGTTTTGAGAAACTTTGAAAGGTAACTATGAGTCTCTGCCTCAACTTTGTAATTAGTGACTATGTTACACGAAGCCTTCACACACCCAACCTTCAGTAGAGACCAAACCTAAGATTAAAAAAAAAAAAAAAAGTTAATTAACACCATGCAGAGGTGATCTACTCCATGCAATGGTATACTTGTGAGACTAAACGTACAACCAGTGACCTTCATACATTTCTCAAATTAGACCTGGGCTTACTGTTGCGTTCTATCTCACTGCCTCTCAATCCCTTAAACACAGCATCCCTAAGTCACATCCAGGTGCTTTCTCCCCATACACATTCCTTTTTCACTTTTCCTTATTTTTGCTCCACTGCTTGAGATCATCATTTGAAATTCACGTTTGATTCTGGCTGCTCACGTAAAGCCATTCTGAGCACCATTAACTTGTTGCTCTATAGCTTAGTAATGAGCCTTTCCCCAGCACATCTCCCTTTACAAAGCATTACTGTCTTGCCTTTGTAGATCCATCTCCTGGTTTACTGACTTTCAGTATTCCCTTCTCTCACTAATCAATTGCATGTACACTTACAAGTTATTCATATTAAAATCCATTACCATTGCTTTCTTTCCGTCATCTCTTACTACATGGCTGAAAACGCTAGGTTATTCAGTCAAACAGCAGATGCACGGTGAGCTAGACAGCCCAATTGAAGAGGCTTGAGTAAATAGGTCGCTGACACAAAGCATACTTAAATTCTACGGCATGAGTCAGCCTAGAACCCTGGGATCCTCTGTAAATGCCCACCACTGGGGAATGACCAAGGGCTCTTTCATGTGCACAAAAGAAATCCAGCACACCAGAGAACTCAATTGCCAAAAATGTGATTTGGGAGCTGAGTTTCCAATATTAAAAGTTATTTTATGATACCTGAAAAAAAATTTTTTTTTCGAGACAGGGGTTCTCTGCGTAGCTTTGGAGCCTATCCTGGATCTCACTCTGTAGACCAGGCTTGGCCTCGAACTCACAGAGATCCACCTGCCTCTTCCTCCCAAGTGCTGGGATTAAAGGTGTGTGCCACCACCGCCTGGCCTAAACATTTGTTTGTCTGTGATAGGGTCTCTCCTTGTAGCCCAGGCTGGCCTTTCATGGCTGGCCTCCTGTCTCTGCCTTCTGAGTGAGGAGATTAGGAGTCCTTCTCACTGTACCTGGCAAATAACATGCTATTGTTTAAATAAGTGTACAGGGAGACCATGTTTTAAAATACCATCCTAAAATTTTTTGTTAAGAGATGATTACTGATAGTTAGGGTTATCTTTTCAGATCATTTTCTATGAATAGCTTATTTACCCCCATGTATCAATATGTGTATTAGCATACTTTATTCTCTAAATAATATACTATAGACAACTTTCTAAGTAAACAAACATAAATTTACATGACATTTTATTTTATATGTTGCTGTCAAGGATGGATTTCCTTGTGCAATTATTTGATTAAAAGAAAATACAAAAATCTTAGTGTACCTCAAGGTTATCTAGCTCTAGTTATACCTAATACTATGGCCTCTATCGACGTAGAAATAGCCCCAATTTTCCCTACCCTCATAAAATTCCCCAGTCAATAAATGTCTTTCATGAATTTGACCTCTAGTCCATTGTCATGTGCCATAGAATAGCAAATTCATCTAACAAATAAACCACCTTTTATGTAGCTCATCTCTCTAGTTCCTCATTAACAGATTCTAAAATATTTCAAACCACCTGCGACTGAAATATAGTAGAATAGGCCTGGTTAGTGTTTGTCCTTTTCATGTGGAATCTGGAACCTCCCGTTTCTTTGCCTTTCCTGCTTTTAACACACAATAGAACGCAGCTGTTTGGCTCACACTCGGAGAAGCATCAAGAATGAGCCTTAACCTGACCTAGTAAAAGGAGGCTACTTTTTTAAAATGATCAACAATTTGGGAAGTAGAAATAATAGGTCTGCAAGATTTATTAGTATAATGAAGAGATTTTACAGGCAGAAAAATGTCTCTCGAAATCTACAAGGGAAATGCTCATCTAGATTTCAAGGCTGTCAGAGGACTCGAGGGCAAGCCCACGCTACCCGAGCCCTGTCAGGTACCTGACAAGAAGATGGCTACCATAGGAGAGGCGTTTCTCTGTGATGAATAGGGTGAGTGGAAGCAGGCACTGGCCTATGAGAGCCACAGTGCCTGCTGGGAGGACCAGGGAGGTGGGGTGGGGTGGGGGTGGGGTGAGGGCAAAGGGGTGGGAGCAAAGCATCCATGAGGACCAGGCATGTACACTTTCCTTTTTAAGGGCCATATTCACTTACTTCATTTTTTAATTTTAATTTATCGTATATGCTTTGCTGGCACATCATAACACTCTCCTTCAGTGGCGATGGCATGAATTGCTTCAGGGTCAGGAATGGATCCGACGTGTCTGTGGAAACACAAACAGTGAGAAGAGGGCCTGAAAGGAAATGATTCCAAGGATGGGCCTGGGATCAGTCGCTTTCCTTGAGATGATCAGTTCCCAAAACGGAGGTAGGAGAGGAGACTCTGGCAAAGGCCTTCAGGCTGGAGCAGGCTGCAGAGTGTGGGGGGATCAGGCAGGAGGAAGCCCGGGCAACTGGAGATCTCCAAGTAACCAGGAAGCAGTAGGAATTTGAGATCGATGTGTATCAGACCCTGGCTGGGGCACATGAGGGTTTGATTGCTGTGAGTGAGGTGGGATGTTATTGAGGGAACTAGGTGGGAAAAGTTCATGATCTCACTTCTGAGAGGAGGGTGGAGAAGACAGGCCAAAATGGAGTTAGAAGGAATAATCCAGAAAAGGGGTAATGGAGACTTGGTTCCTGGGACTAGTAAATGCAGTGAAAGGTGTTAACGGTAAGGAGAGTTTAAGTATGGAGGGATGGATTACTCTTTTGCTGTAATGACAGTCCACAATTCTAACCTAAGGCAGCAGGAAGTCCAAAGTCCTCACTAACAGTCCGACACCTCAGGCAGAGGGACAGTCAGGCACTGGACAAGGCCCTGTGAAAGGCTTCATTTAGTCCCTCATTGCTCTGAGGTAGCTGTTGTCAGATCTATTCATTAAAAGACTATGGAATCGGCTTCTTATTATTTGCTTTAGGTCTTAGCTCTAGGAGCACATGAAAAGGATCTCCAGGAACACAGTGATGTCACTGATAAAGGATCTGGTCCCCCTGGCTACCCATATGCTGGAGAATTCATTTAAATATTGATTTCTGTCATTGTGGTCCCTTACTTATAGACTTGGAGCTATTGGTCAAATACTCCAAGACGTAGACATTTCTTTTCATCATCTTCCAGGTGCCCTCGACAAGTATGCCTTCATCTCTTCCCCTTTGAAATCACCAATGCTCTATCTTTAAGTAGTTATATTCTGAATGTGGAAGTTTAATGGAAAGAGAAAGAGATGCCAGTTTCTATTTCTTTAAAAACTGTTTCTATACAGCTCATAGCTGCATAAATGGCATTTGTACTTTTCTAATATGTAGAAATTATATTAGGCAGGTTCCTACAGCTGGGAATGTCTAAAGCCATCCTATGGACAATGAGCATGATTTCTGGTGAAATTTATCATGTGACTGAAGGCAAACATCAATTGCACATTTAGAAATAGTTTGTGTGTGCTCATGTACATGTGTGTGCATTTGCATGTTGTGTGTGTTCATTAAATGCTTATAAATATTACATGTTTTTCCACATAAGATTTATATATAATAATGCTTTCAAAATCCAATTATTTTCTGAGAAAAAGAAATTCAAAGTCCAAATGGCACAATTTTTGATATGCAGTTCAAACTGATACTTTTCTTCTCCCATAGGGCACACAAAATGATATTCCTCAGACTGCTCTGGTGTACTATGTGTAATGAAGTCATGTTTTTAATCTGCAAAGATCATTCTGTTCAACTAAGGGACAGTAAATTTCTTGAAGGAACCTTTTAGCCTTATGGAATTGGTAGAGGAGCAAATGACAGGATCTGAGAGAAATTGGGGTTGTTTTTATGAAAATGGAACTAGAAACAAGAATGAAATCAACCTTCCTACAGAAAACAAACAATGCATTCAAGACTACTTCCTACTTTCTCTTCTACCAGGTTCAGTGTAACTGGTTTTTATATTGAGGTCTTTGATTCACTTGGACTTAAGTTTTGGGCATGGCGATAGATATGGATCTATCTGCAATTTTCTACATGTTGACATCCAATTATGCCAGCACCATTTGTTGAAGGTGCTTTCTTTTTTCCATTGTACAGTTTTGGCTTCTTTGTCAGAAATCAGGTGTTCATAGGTGTGTGGGTTAATGTCAGGGTCTTCAATTTGATTCCATTGGTGTACATGTCAGTTGAGGTTGGGGGAGTTTGGACATGCCTCTACTGAATGTACCAGGCTTCTGCTGACTCCCCAAGGGAGACTTTACCTTCTTGTAGGAAAGAATGGGGGTGGGTGGGTTGGGGGGTAAGGGAGGAGGGAACGGAAAAAGAGAAGAGAGGGATCTGTGATTGATTTGTAAAATGAACAAAAAATTCTTAATTAAAAAAATAAAATAAAAAAGAAAACAAACACAAATAGACAGAATATACAGAAGTCTTAGTTCTAAGACCTGGGACACTAGACACCAAGGATACTGAATCCCAAAGCATGAAATAGATGACAAAAGACTAATGACACTACCACCTGGTTATTAGTTCCCTACATTTTAGAAACAAAGTGAAAGTTCAAAAAAAAAAAAAAAAAAGGGCACTCTACAGAGATCATGTGTGGCCCATAAATCTTGGACTATATACAAACTGATTCTTTACATAGAATAGTTAGTTAATATTTATTGAAAGTTTACAAACAACTGCTTCACAGAGTGAATCATAGGACTATTCATATAAAAAATAAATATAAAAGGCAGGATGGCAAAATTCACAAAGCCTGGCATTTAATAAATGTGGAGGCCCACAAAGGTTTCCTAGTGAGATCTGAGCTTGCTTTACCTAGCAGGGCTGCCTTAGAGGATGGCTTGACCACAATGCGTGGTTACTAGGTGATTGGAAGGGTCTATACTTGGCTGTGCTAGGGGGAAGTCTTTCGCTCCACTCCCGGCATTCCTATAAAAGGCCCTTTAGAGGAGACAGGAGGGGCCAGTGGATATTGATCCAGGCCCTCCTGAGGCTATTCTGTGTTTCTCTCTCTCTCTCTCTCTCTCTCTCTCTCTCTCTCTCTCTCTCTCTCTCTCTCTCTCCCCTCTATCCTTCTATCTAAATATTTCTCACTCTTCCCTCCTCAAGAGTATCCTGGGGGGAAAAATGAGAGTGGGCCTCCTACAGAGAAATGGGTAGGGGTAGACCCCCCACAAATAAAATATTTCAATTCAATTCCATTCTAGATACACTTCCACGGACATTCTTACAGTGTGCCTCATTATCTCTGTCTTGTATGTAATTCAAAATCCAGGCAAGTTGTCAATGAAGATTAACCATCATATGATACTAAAAAACAATGGAGGATGGCAGATGTGCCTTATGAATAAATACAAGGGTGAGAATCAGGAATCAGAAAACACAAGCCAAAGCTACAGCCCCTGCTGCCACTGCTGCTGGACCTGCATGCGTCTCATCTGAGAGCTAGCATCCCAGAAGGAATCTGATTGGCTTAGTTGGTGCCTTGTGCCACTCCAGGTACACCCCATTTCCACAGTGGCAGGTGAACACCCAGGGTGTTCTTACCTTTGAAGCTACCCACGGTAGGGAGACCTTTCCCCTAAGGCTGTGTGGAAATGAAACATATAGAAGAGGAACACAACCAGCAATCACACCAGCTACAATATATGTGCTGGGGGATTTTTGTAGTTCTCTGGGTGTTTACGGTTCAAAACCCTCAGGATGATCTAGTTAGTAGAGTGGAATCTGTTCAAAACAAGCACATTTCAGTTTAGTTGTTGAAGTTTTCCTATTCTTTACTATTCACTAAGATTTTTTCTGATGTAGAATATTGATGATGCAGCACACCCTTCTACATATATGCTCATTTGAATAGATTGAATAAATATATCTACCCCTAAATACTTAAAAAAAATCCACAGGTTTTAGAGATGAGTGTTTTGGTCTTCACTTCTTTTACCTGCTCCCTCCCCCCCCTCTCTGTGTGTGTGTGTGCGTGTGTGTGTGTGTGTGTGTGTGAGTGTGTGTACCCATGAGTGTGCTCATGTGTGTGCAGGTGTACTTGTGTGTATAGTTGGGGGAAGTACATTCATACATGTGAACATGTGTGTATCTGGATCCTAGATATCAACCTGGTCTCTGCCTCCTCAGAGTAGAATTACAAGCCTATATCATAGTTCTTGGCTTTTTAAGTAGATGGTAGGAAACAAATTCAAATCATTCATGTCAAGAATTTTACACAAGTTGCCTCTCTCCCCAGGTCCTGTTCACTAATTTTAAATAAAATAAAGTGTTTGTGTATTTGTTCTTTTCAATCAAATAGCACTCACTGCATATTTTAATTTAATAATAAATTAGTGCCATCCAATATATACTTGATTGCTGTAGTTCTATTATTAAACTACAAGCTTAAACAAAAAGGCTTAAGCTCACATACTTAAGAGCACTCAATTATACTGTTTTTCTTTGTGGAATGGAGACACAACACTCTTCCTTTAGAAATATTAACCCTCAGAAAGTGGGATAGCCAACGGGAAGCTGCAAGTTGAAAGTCTGTGTGAGAGGCCATTTCCCATGAAATTATTTCTGCTTCTGGAGGATCATTACACAGAAACTTCACTTTTCTCTCTCTTAATTCCTTCCACTACAAAGAAGAAAGAATCATTTCTTTTGTGAACATGGGAATAATGACTTAATGACTAGACTTAGTGATTTCATTTAATTTAAACTACATCTATCACTTAATAGAGTGTAATTTACAAAATGTGTATAGTTTTAAGGCTGTCAGAATACAGATGCCTAGGCAATGGAAGCAGCTAGTATATGTTATGACTCTGGAATTTTTTTATGTAAAACATTTTGGAAATATTGCCCAGCATCATAGAAAAGCAAATGAAATGACTTTAGGTTCAATTTGGACAATTATATTAAAAAGACATAGTGAAGAAAACTGAATGCAATTTGTAAGGAATCAACTCAACTCCGGGAATCCAATTGATGAGAGAGAGGAGAGATACTGCAGGCAAGGGACATCGAGATCATGATGGGAAGACATGCAGAGATGACTGGCCACACTAGTGGAAGCCCATGAACTGTGGACTGGTGGCTGTGGAGCCCCCATGGGACTGGACTAGGCCCTCTGGATATGGAAGATGGTTGTTTGACTTGAACTGTTTGGGGAGCACCCAGGCAGAGGAATTGGGATCTGTCCCTGGTCTATGAGTAGGCTTCTGGAATCCGGTGCCTGTGGTGTGACACCTTGCACAGCCTTGGTGCAGTGGGAAGGGGCTTGGGCCTGCCTAGGCTCAGTGTGCTAGGCTTTGCTGACTCCCCACGGGAGACCTCGATCTGGGAAATGTGGGGAGGCAGGGTGGCTTGGGAAAGAGGGCTGGGGGTGGGAGGAGGGAGGAGGGGGATCTGTGGATAGCATGTGGAGTGAATAGAAAATTTCTTAATAAAGAAAAATAAAAAAAAAAAAGAATGAGAGGCAGGCCCATAATAACTGGCTGTTAAGATCCCAGTATTACTCCACCATTGTTCTGCTCAGGTATTAAATGAATGTGTCTCTTTAAAAAAAAAAAGAATCAACTCAATAATTAAATCTTTAAGTTAATCTCTATATTCCAACAAGCCAAGCAAACTACCTTTAGTCTTTCTGTGTATAGCTCTCTTAGTAAATATTTGGTGGATATTTTCTCTTTTTTGTTTAATTGTCTAGTCCTGTCTGGATATCTTTTGCTTGTATCTAATAAAAGATTTTAGAGCTAAGCTGATTATTATAAGCTTAAATTGTAATTCTAGCTCTGCTACTAATTACATATGCCACCCTAGTTATGTGTATTAATCTGTCAACGTCTCAGTGTCTTTATCTACAAAATAAAGAACAGAAAAGAGAAGATAAACAGAACACATACCACCACTACCTCTGCTCAAACTCCTTGCAGACATTAGTAATCAAGCATGAAAACTTTTCCTGTTGAACTCACATACTACATTAGAAACTTCACAGCCATATATCCCCGAGTTAGATTTTCCTTGTTTTCTTTAATTATTACTCTCTTTCAAGTACTACTTTAATTCCTTCTATGAGTCACTTAAACGTGATCAGCTCTGTGATGTACTGCAACAAGTATCCTTTTTTACAAATAAGGAAATTGGGACCACCAAATTTATATGTCATAATCAATAAAGCGGAAATCCAAAAGCTCTGTGTTTCCCTCTCTTTGTTACTTAGACTTTGAATATTCTGGAGTCTAATTCAACACATATCATGGTTAGAATTCAAAATGTGCTACTAACATTCGACAATGTTAGTATCCTCTTTCTTTGAGGATATTTTGTCTCGTAGCTTGTTTTTAGCTTCATCCTGAGCCCTGAGCCCCGAGCCCAGCTTACAATGGCCACTCTGTCAAGACTGACTGAACAAATGCTTCCAACTCTATAGCCATGATGACTTTACTTTATAAAACTTTGCTTTTCAATTCCTTTATGCTGTTAAGTTTCCTTCTGTGGCATCCACATCGATTGTTTTCTAGTCAACATCTTATTTCTTTTCTACCTGACATTCTGTTCAACGTTGTATCTCCATCCTTCATGCGTTTGGCATTTATTCTCAGAGTCACCGTTTGCTCAGACCCTGTGCAGCAGAGTGCAGACTCAGCAAATGTTTAACTGTGGGTTCAGCGGTGCCCACTTTTCACATGGGCTGACTTGTACCAGACTAGAAAGGGTCTGAGATGGTGGGGTCAATGGCAACCCTGGGAACAACCTCGACTGATTAAGGGACAGATGCTCTTAAGTACAATTAGTGCACACTTACAGTGACCTAAGTTGTTACTGAATAAAAAGAAGGGGGAATAAAAATACTGAATAAAAATAATGGCAAGTGGCTGAACAGACCCTAACAGTGACACACGCAGAACAAACTGGTAAGGAAGTATTGATAGTGAAATCTATAGAACCAGAGTTTAGATCGTTCAGAATTGATGGTGTGCCCCAACTTATTCTTTGAGGTCTAATACCATAACTTATCTGAATTATAAATGATAACATAAAAATTAAAAATAACTAGAAAATCATACAGTTGGTACATGTTTATTTTATTAAAATGACAAGTATATTTGGGGTGTACTCTCACAAGGCTTTTAGCAATATAGTTCAATAATCATAACTTCAGAAATGATTGTATTTTAACCCAAATATCAATTTGAAATGAGGGATGAATGCTTTGGGTAGCTTCCAATAATAAAAATAAAAGTTTGCTGACATAAAGCACAGTGGTTAAAAAAAGAAGTAGGGCAGAAAGGCAAGAAAGCTGTACTCCTCAATAAAGGCCTCCAGAAGGAGCTCCACAGAATTAAGAAGGGGAAGGGACCCCATGGGGACTCCCAGCTGGTGCTAAATGAACTGTAGCTGCCAGCTGCCTCCTAGTGGTCCTTTGTGGTTGGTACAGTGCCTTGCCACCACCCGCCTTGTAGAGTCCCAGGAAGAAAGCAGTCCATGAACACACTGAGTTGCAGGAGACTGCAGTGAGATGAAGACAGTGTTGTTGTATTAAAAGAAGTCAGTATTTATTTTATTAAAAATAACAAGTATTGGGGTATAGTAGGATGGAGAAACGGAAGCTGCTCTTTAAACTCCATTGAAAAGGTGGTGTGGCCATAGGCAGAGGCCAGCAGCGGATATGAGCTGCTCACACAACACGATGCCTTCTCTTTAGTTACCACAATGATTTCCAGCTGAGCCAAAGCAAGCTGTTGCCTTATATACCATCAAAGGTACCTTGGATAATATCCTCACTCTAGGTAGCCTGTGGCCCAATCAGCCTTCTCGTACTATTTTGTAATAATCCCAATATCCTTCTTCTTAGGCCTGTCCATTTCCAAAGAGACTCATGTACCCAAACTGTTCCTCCCCATTTCCGATGAACTCAATAGCACCCCCTCCCCATTTTATGTGGAAACTCTAACTACAGTGCGACAGTATTTCAGAGAGAGGCTTAGGGTTTGGAGGAAGTAATTAGGTTTTTATCACATCACAATAGGAGGGAGTCACTGGAAGCTTGGTACCGCTCTTTGTCTATTTCCCATAAGTAAGGAATGGCTGCGTGAGACCACATAAGTAGATGGCTCTGAGGCTGGGGAAATGGCTCAGTTGGTAAGTGCTTCATGTATGCCCTGCAAACAAGCAGAAGAACCTGAGTTCAGATTCGTAGCACCAAAGTACAGCATCTGGATGTGACTCCACACATCTGTCATATTAGAACTGGGTACCCAAGAGCGCCAAGAAAGGAAGCTCTCAGGCTTGACAGCCAACCAGTCCAGCCAACCGAGAGCTCTAGAACTCAAGGTCTAGGTTCAGTGAGCGACCACCCCTGCCCCAGACATCGGTGCTTCTGGCACTTTGATCTTAGACTTTCAGTTCCCATCGCAATAATGAAACATGTTTCTGTTGTTTAATCCATGCTAATCTAGTTGTAATAGCCCAAACTAACTAAAACAGATTGTGCCCATGTCATCAAAACATGCTAAGAGAGAGGCAGTGTGTTTTATAAGATATATTTCTTTTACATGTGGAAATCCAATGATACTGGTTCTGCCAGGAGTAAGTCACATGGACTTGGCAGATGTAGTTAGCTACACTCACTTCCCTCACAAGATAAAGGCTTTAGCATGATGATCTGAAAGAGTAGTCCCAACCCTCCCCTCTGACAGTGTGTGAATCTTGTCAAGAGCTACTCATTTGCTACATGAGTGCAATTGCATGAGAATTGCAGGAGACATCTTAGAAATAAAAGGATGTTCAGAGCATAGAGTCGTGTAGTTGGGGCCATTATCCACATATAAATGATAGCAAAACAAAGGTTGGCAAATTGACCCTCTTCTTGTGCAGCTGTTGACCTCTGAGACAAAAGTGTCACACCAGAAGTCAGCCAGGCTTAGAGGCTTGGATGAGTTCCAACGTCAGTAAACATAACTTACTCCTGTCACACTACACTAAGGAGGGGAGGGATGGCCACGTGGTAACTACCACTGAATGCAAATATTCACTGCCTGTATCTCCTCTGCCAAGCTAATCCTGGCTGTGCTCTACCAGAGGAAGAGTTGAGCCCCTTGGGATGTTCTGTGAAGCATCACGTAACTGGGCCCTACACCTCGTTGTGGTTTTGACCAGGACAATGCCTTCTTAGGGCCTTCCTGTAGGCAAATAAATGGATTTTGCAAAACCTGGAAGCCAAGTGTCTCTGTCTTATTTCTGTCATCAGAGACTTCAAACTCATCCATACAGCTGTATTCTATGGTATTATGAAAATTACTCCAATGCATTAAAAAAAAAAAATCTGGCTCAGACTATTCTGGGATTCCAGCACTCTATTATTTCAGTCCCTGACTGAAATGTAAGTGGTATATAACAGGCGGCGACATTATACTAAAAAAAGAGAGACTTTCCCTTACACAGCGGGTGAAGGAAGGCAATTTAAATGACATTTCTTTCAACTTTTTCTCACCTTTGCCATGGAGCTTTGTTCTTATTCGTCTACATTCAAACAGGATGGAGCTAATGTAAAAGGAACTCTGAGAGCCCTAGACAAATGGGGATGACTGTGACAGATGAAGGGTTCCTTCCTTCAGGAGTCATTTGAACCAAAAATAACTCTAGCAACTTTCACTGATTTCCTGGGAAGCAACGAGAAACTCATCCAGGGAGCATTGTATTCATAACAAGCGTAACAGCTTCGCTTCTAAAACTATACTCTTAAGGCATTAGCAGTCAGTGAAAGGCTCAGAGGAACAGCAGGTAACAGCCGTCAGTGGGCCCCGGAGAATGCTTCCACGTTAACTTTGCAAGGCTATTGCTAAAACTCTTTATTTAATTGCTAGAAAAATGCCAAAAATGTGTCCCCTTAAATATTCGTTTTAGAATTGGCTTCTTTAGAACTCAATTGTATGGAGACTATCCAAGTATCATATCAAGCTCCAGGAGTGATTTTACTTCTCAGAAACACTGAGTAACATCTATGAGAATAATTACTTGTCACAATTGTGTGTGTGTTGGGGAGGGGTGAGGTAACTGAATTCTAAAGGGCAGTGATCAGAGATGTTGCTCAAGGACTTTGAAAGCCCAGGACAGCCCCAGAGCAAAATATCACTCTGCCCTTGAAGTCAACACCACAGTGACTGAGAGACCCTGACTTAACGAATAGATTCTAAAGCACAATGGCAAGATGATTTAATCTGCCTTCTCTAGAAGAAGTCATTTTCAATAATTAAGAAAAATATTATTAACAATATTAAAGACCTTTTTTTGTGCTAAAATGAGATCTATTGTTTAGACTTTTTGAAAAAGCATATTACAGTCTAAGAATATATCTATATCTATCTATCTATCTATCTATCTATCTATCTATCTATCTATCTATCTATCTATATAATTCTAAAAGGGACAGAACAAAATATAATACTATTCATATTTAAAGAAACTTAAATGATTCCTATTATTCTAGAGAGCTGATAGAAAGTTATGAGTTTGGCCAGGCAGTGGTGGTGCACGTCTTTAATCCCAGCACTCGGGAGGCAGAGCCAGGTGGATCTCTGTGAGTTTGAAGCCAGCCTGGGCTACAGAGTGAGTTCTAGTACAGGCACCAGAACTACACAGAGAAATCCTGTCTCAAAAACAAACAAACAAACGTTATGAGTTTGAAAACTAAGTTTTTCTTTAAAGCACATGAATAATGTCTATGTTCTAGGGGTTTAAAGTTTGTACTAAGTATACGATGTTACCCTGTTCTCACAGTGCTCAGGATGTGGGTTGGAGGATGGTGCTTATGAGTAACCTGTCACCAGTTTATGTATTTGGTAAATGAATGCTTCTGCTCTGTCTTCCATGCATCAGCCTGGGGGTACCACTGAACACACAGTGATGGCTCATTCTATTGTGATGAGATGGAGTTTAGAGTTAAAATGAGAAGACAGATGGTCTAGAGAGCTACCACGGTGAAACTTGTAACTGTGAGCATGGAATGTGTAAGTCAGGAGCCTTAAATAGTCTGCAGGGACTCTCAGAGGGTGATTTGAAGGACAGGTGGGATCAGAAGAGAGAAGTGGTTCAGACAAAACGTCATCAGTGTCCTCTTTCCCTCAAATAATTTTAAGATTCAGAAGAAGCAAAGCCAGCATCTATCATGAGAAAAGAGAGTTTCTTTACTTCTCCCTGATTCTCTCAGTATTACTTTCCCAGTTGGCTCTGTGCTACCATAGCAATCCCTAAACTGCAAAACAGACACTGAATTACTCTTTCTCTGGCTTCTATCCATTTGCTTAGGAGTCTAGAGATATCTCTGTAAATGAGAGAGCCAACTGCCAACAATAACTTACTAGGAAATAATTTAAAAGAGAAGGCCTCTTTTTCAGTAAGTTTATAAACCAGGGATATGAAGCCTTCCCTACCAAGGTGTGCTTTGAAGGAGCAAACAGAATGGTTGGCTTGCATATGGTAAGTTCCCACCCATGTTCCCATGCTGGTCTGCTAGAAATGAATATTCCAAGCCTTCTCCATTCTACTGGGTTGGTTTTTAAATTTGACTGCCAGGTCATAGTTCATTCATCAAGTCCATGTGGGTAAATAGGACATTTTTAGTAGCTCTTTCTTTGCCGATTGAATCTAGTATAAGTGGTATAGTTCAATGTGTGGTTGTTCCGAAGAACGTAGATCATGTACATGGTACCAAGGAGCAAGGGGCCACCAGGTTCCCTTTTGAATTTGTGTTCAATTGGCCCCCAGGAGTCCTTTTGGATGATTGCATTTTCTTAAAGTATACATTCATCTTAATAATAGTGCAGTGAGGCCAGCAAAGCCCTAATGTTGGAATGGAGGACATTCAGTAGCTGTTATGTTTTCAGTGTCAACTTGGAATGGGAAGAACATTGGCTCATAGTGGCAGAATCTTGTCATAATGAAATGTAAAAAAAAATGTGCCAATTGCTAGTAACTATACTGAGAAGAGAATTTTGATTGAGAAGTCAATAACTAAAACAATTCATAAGTAGGCTGTCTTTTAGCAAAACCTGGGCCGATGCTCCTGCCTTGGTGTATAGTAGAGGGACTAACTAAGTCAATCCTCATCTTATTTCCACATGAAATCATTACTTCTGTGAATATCATCACCAGAGTGTTGTCTCAGGCAAAAACAAAAAAACAAAAAAACAAAAACATTTACTCAACCTCTGTGAAAATGTGTTTAGTATTTTGAACATTTACTTGTGATAGTACTTATTTAACAGTGGCACACACATGAATGTACACCACACACACACACACACACACACACACACACACACACACACACACACACACCACCTGTAAGCAAGAGGAGACTTTTCCACTCACCCAGATTAGCTGATGTCTTCAGATATCCTCTAACATAGTCAAGCCTTCACAAGATTTACATATAGCTTTGTAGTACCAAGAAGGATGTGCTGCTGTCTCAGATGAGAGAAGAAATTTCAGGTTCAGAAATCATTCTCCTTTACAAGGTAAAAGCAGGGAGGATACTGTCACCCATATTTTGTGCAAGTTTTAGCTGATGATGATTGCAATTCCCTGGGCTCCAAGGCAATGAGAAAGGAGCTCATAGTGAACCTTATGGTTAGATGTCATTTTGAATAGATCAAAGTCCATTCAAGGAAATCATGTGTATTTAATTATCAAGATTTTGAAATATAATATAATGTGTGTATATGTGTGTGTGATTGTGTGTGTGTGCATGCTGGTCTATGTGTACATGTACATGCAGATACTAGGGATTAAAGCTAGGAAATCCTGCATGCTCCTCAAATGCACTATCACTGAACCATATTCCAGCCTCTAATGTTCTGTTATTTTACCCAAGGCCATACTCACTCAACTCATCTTCTATGTCCAAGTTGATTCTAACTGACAGTTACATGAAAAACAATCAATGTACTAACAATTAATACAAACTCCTTAGGAAATAAAGACCTTACAGGTTTTGTTTGTGTGATTGGTTTTTTTGTTATTGGTGGCAGTGGGGTTTGTTTGTTTGTTTGTTAGCTTTTTTGATAGAGTCTCATTGTGTAGTCATGGATGGTTTGAACTTGCTACATAGACCACATTGGCCTGGAACTCATAGAGATCCTCTATCTCTGCCTCTTGAGTGCTAGAATTTAAGGCACATGCCATCATACCCAACAACCTTATAGTTTTAATTAGAGAAAGAGAAGGTATATTCCTTCAATATTCACTGAAAAGAAGTAAGAAATGGGTAAAAAACCATAGTTGTTTTTCTTTGGTGTGTGTGTGTGTGTGTGTGTGTGTGTGTGTGTGTGTGTGTGTGTGTTAATTTCAGAAAAGGAGCCTATGAAACAACCCTCAAGCATTTAGAGCAATCTCTACAGGTAAGCCGTTCAGAAGAGCCATTAACTATAACACAGCAATGCATTCCACTGGAATTTAAAACAATCTTGTGAAAAGATTGGTAGTTTTAAGAAATCGGAAATTTGGGCTGGAGAGATGGCTCAGTGGTTAAGAGCACTGGCTACTCTTCCAGAGGTCCTGAGTTCAATTCCCAGCAACCACATGGTGGCTCCCAACCATCTGTAATGAGATCTGGCGCCCTCTTCTGTCATGCAGGCAGAACACTGTATACATAATAAATAAATCTTAAAAAAAAAAAAAAAAGAAATCGGAAATTTTAGGCTAGAGAGATGGCTCAGCTGTTAAGACCAGCTGTTCTTTCAGAAGACCCAGGTCCAATTACAGACAAAGGGGATTCAACACTCTCTTCTGGCCTCCACAAGCAATGCACACACATGGCACAAAGACATACATTCAGACAAAATATTCATACACCCAAAATAAAATAAATAAATTGGCAATTTCAGTTCAGAAGAATGAAAGTGTTCACACAGAACTACGAAGCTATGACTTAAAAAACAAACCTAGGCAAATGACTAAATATTAAAAAAAAAAAAGCTACTTGTCCTTGTGAACCACACCACTTATGATTTCCATCTTTATGACTGTATCAGTTCCAGATTTGGTACACAACTAGAGAGGTTCAGTATTTACTCCATTTCAGATTAATGTTTTTCAGGTTTGTTCATGCTCCAGCATAAGTCATAACTGTATTTCTGTACTTAAGGCAGAATAATTTTCCAGTGTATATTTGCTACATCTTGGGTCACTCACTGTCCATTAATGAACATCTGGGTTGCTTTCAAGTTCTTGCTCTTGTAAACAAAGCTGCTACAAACATGGATGTACAGTATCTGTTGAAGTATCTGCTTTCATTTTATATATATATATATATATATCCAAAAAGAAATTGCTAGCTGAGATGGTAATTCTTTGTCTAATTTATACTGTTTCCACAGTGACTGTGCCATTTCACATTTCTATTAGCAACACTCAAGGGTACCAGTTTCCCCCACATCCTTGCCAAGGAGCGTTATTTCTGTTTATTGTTTCAATAATAGTTATCTAATGAATATGAAGTATCATCTTCTGTGGTTTAGATTTGCATTTCCCTAATGACCAGTGATGGTAACAAATATACTTCTGTGTGCTAACTAGCCATGTGTTTGCCTTCTTTGTAGAAATTTTTATTCTAGTCATTTACACATCTCTAAATTGGGATATTTGTGTTCTTGAGTTTGTAGAAGCTCTTCGCAGGTTT